>NC_141877.1:606085523-607335523 GCF_056163025.1 Triticum urartu
GAGGAGGCTATAGTTTCCTTGTCCTCTCCCTCACTTCCCTCCAGAGGCACGATCTTCAACATCCTGACTAGTACGGGATCCGGCCTGGTCTCAGGAAGGGGAGCCGGACACCTGATCAGCTTTGCTTTCGCTATCCACTCCTGTTTAAAAAGGACAGCTCTTTTAGGGGCGAATTTATGACAATTATATGGATAGCGAGTCCGGGCACAAGGTTACTTACTTGAGAATCCGGGCGAGTGCAGCTTAGACCTGCGTCCTCGGTCAAGTCCGGACACATTGCTTGTGATCCGAAGAACAATTTATACATCTCCACGGGTGTTGCGCCCATAAAATGTTGGAGAGCTCGTGGTCCCTCCGGATTAAACTCCCACAAACGAAGGGAGCGACGTTTGCCGGGCAGGGTTCGGCAGATCAGCATGACATGCGGCACTTTGACCAGGCTGAGGTCTCTTTTCAAGAGATCCCTGATACGGCCCTGCAACAAAGGCATGTCTTGAGATGGCCCCCAGTCTAGGCCTTTATTAACCCATGACCCTAGCTGTTGCGGGGGACCCGAGCGAAAGGCAGGCGGCGCCACCCATTTGGTTCCCCTGGGAGCGGTGATATAGAACCACTCCCGTTGCCACAAGCCGAGCTCCTCTTGAAAAGAGCCCTCGGGCCATGGAGCATCAGCATTCTTACTTATAACAGCACCTCCGCATTCTGCGTGCCGTCCCTCGATCATCTTCGGCTCCACTTTAAAGGTCTTAAGCCATAATCCGAAGTGAGGGGTAACACGGAGGAACGCTTCACACACGACGATGAATGAGGAAATATGGAGGATGGACTCCGGAGCTAAGTCGTGAAATTCCAACCCACAATAGAATAACAGCCCCCTCACAAAGGGATCCATTGGGAAGCCTAACCCCCGAAGGAAGTGAGATTTGAACACCACACTCTCACCAGGCTGGGGACTGGGAATCGCCTGCCCTTGAGCAGGCAACCTATGCGCAATTTCGCCGGTCAAGAACTTGGCCTCTCTCAACTTTAGCACGTCCTCCTCCGTGACGGAAGAGGGCATCCACCGGCCTTGAAGGTCGGAACCGGACATTGTCGAAGGTCCGAAGCGCCTGGAATCTGGGGCCTAGGGTGTTGGAACTCGAGGCGACGGGCGAACTCGTTTGAAGTTGGAAAAAAGGAGTAAGGCCTTGGTCTCTTTATAAGAGGTTGAATACCAAGAGCCCTCCCCGTGACCGTTTGGGACTCGCCTTTAATCAAGAAAACATACTAAACGGGCACAATTAGGTTACCCACGTCCGTATTGATGAGAATCCCGTAAATAAAGGGGACATGATCTCTACTTTGACAAGACGTGCCAAGGAAACCGCCTCGCGAAACACGCTGAGGTGGAGAAGTAAAAACGATTCGAATAAAGGCTTGGTTGTAGTGTGATGTCACGCTATGGAATACGTCAGTAGATTAGATTTGTGTTAATTTTATTCTCTCTATGGCAATATGTGGAAGCTTGTTTTGCAGAGCTAGACACTATTCTTGGTGTTTACAATCTTTTATGAAGAACTTGGAGGAGGAACCCGCCTTGCAATGCCGAAGACAATCTGCGCGTCGGACTCATCGTCATTGAAGCCTGGTTCAGGGGCTACTGAGGGAGTCCTGGATTAGGGGGTGTCCGGATGGCCGGACTATACCTTCAGCCTGACTCCTAGACTATGAAGATACAAGATTCAAGACTTTGTCCCGTGTCCGGAGGGGACTTTCCTTGGCGTGGACGGCAAGCTTGGCGGTGCGGATATTCAGATCTCCTACCATTGTAACCGACTTTGTGTAACCCTAACCCTATCTAGTGTCTATATAAACCGGAGGGTTTTAGTCCGTAGGACGACAACTCCAATATACAACAATCATACCATAGGCTAGTTTCTAGGGTTTAGCCTCCTTGATCTCATGGTAGATCTACTCTTGTACTACCCACATCATCAGTATTAATCAAGCAGGACATAGGGTTTTACCTCCATCAAGAGGGCCCGAACCTGGGTAAAACTTCGTGTCCCTTGTCTCCTGTTACCATCCGCCTAGACGCACAGTTCGGGACCCCCTACCCGAGATCCGCCGGTTTTAACACTGACAGATGGCCTGGCCAACGGTGGAGTAGAGCTGCTAAGCAGAGCTGCTAGCAGCAGGTGGTCCCGGCGGCGCTGGAGGAAGAAGACGAGAGATTGAAGATGGATGCCGGTCATTGGATGTAAATCCAACGGCTAACAATATCAGAATCATTTGTTGACTAAGTTGACAATGGCTTGCGCTGGCTTCAACCTATTGGCCCACATTTCAGCCTCCAAAAATGTGGTACGTATTCAACCCATTTTTTCAGAATTTATAATCTTTTTTTACGGGGTAGAATTTATAGTCAATTTATTCTTTCTTTTTTTGAATTACAGTCCATTAGCAGGGCTGGGTGAACAAATAATGTATCGTCCATGCGGCCCATTTATGTTTTTCCTAAAAAAATTACAGGCCATTTGCACTTTCTCGAAGTACACGATTTTGCTGGGCTGATTCTAATTATAATGTTGGGGTGGGCACAACAATGTTATCAAAAAATAAACAGGGGCTGAGCATTTTGTTTTATATATACTAGCACAAATGCCCGTGCGTTGCAACGGGAGATAACAATGGTTCCTATGTAGGCGTCGTATAATGGAACTATGTTGTTGGACGACAGTTGCTGATGACAAAAAATATGATAAGGAATGACTGATTCATTTGGCGGTGCACTTGAGGAACAAGCTTAAGAAGCCTACATCCTCTTGACGCACTTTGTTGGGGTAAGATCATTCGTTTAATCCAGCTATTTTCCGGCAAATTGACCCAACTCACTTTTCTTTGGTCAATTCTTTACCCATATCTCACCCTCTATCTGTTAATGCCTCGCTTGTAGATCCTTGCAATTTCCAACGTATATGAGTTGGTGCGATTTTATTTAAAAAACCGATGTGAGACTATTAATTAGGAAGCGAATCCTACCTTTAAAACGGGAAGGGGCTTGCTCAGTTGGCAGCTTCCTTTACTGTGGATGGACAGATCGAGAGATCGATCCCCCAACCAGTAATTTTTTTCCTGCCTTCTAGGCCCACTCCAAGATCTGGCCCAGGTGACTTAATTTTTTTTCTGTTTGCTTCTAGAAAGCAAGTCCATGTACGAGACTTACACCAGGAACGGAACAACTTTTAGGTACCACGACACCAAAAATAGGTCTCTGAATTAGTACCACCTCGTACATATAGATTAAATATAAAATCACCTAAACGGGACGAAACTAAGAATATCACTTTGCTTTATTAGTAGGGAAAGATATATATATATATATTTAAATAATAAGTGATTTATTATTACATTGGTCCTCAAATCTTACCAAGCTTTTGTACACAATCACCAGGATTTTCATTGCCAAAAAAAATCCCAGATTTTATTGTTAAGAAATTATTTTTATAAGTTAATAAGATGTGGGATATTGTTTTCTTACATATGTAAGCATCTGATAAATATATGATGACAATAACAATAATATATAATAACATATAAAATAATTTAAATATATATAATATAGTTAGAAGGGAAACATAAGTTGGACCAGGCGTTCCTATTCTTATATAGAAAAATAGAACAGACCTCTGCATTCTCTTTAAAAAAACATAAATTGGGCTGCCGATGTTTCAGGAAAAATAAAACCTCGGATGGGAGGTCCATAGGCTGGTCGATACATGACGGCCCTCAAGAAAATACAAACAGGCCTATGGACCTCCCATCCGAGGTCGTGGGCTGTGCATGTTAAAAAAGAAAACCTAGATGGGGTAGCCCAAAACCCAGCTGATACTTGCTGCCCCAGTGATAATAAATGATACCTACCAGCTCCCCGGCTTCGTTGTGAATTTATCTCCTATAGTAACTACGTTGAAGCACCTAAAAATGTAACTATGTTGACAAACCCGTGGGCCCCAACGTCAGTACAGCATTAGGAGGAAGTATTTTTTCGATGAGGCACTTGCTTGCGTACGGCCATAGACCTGGTGGGTCCCGACTGTCCGCCTCTCCACGTATTGTCCTCTCTAGACTCCTCTCGTTTGTTCAGCATGTTCACAACGGCAGACAGCGGCATCGCAGCGAGCGGACAAAGGCGCAGGAGGAGATCCGACCACCCGAGGAAGTGCCTTATTAGTAACGAAACAACTGAACTAGCCTAGTGGCTGACTGACACTACCCGACAGCTGTTCCGCCCGGGTTCGATTTCACCTGTGTAGAGAAAATATCTCCAATTTTTTTGCCTCTGCCTTTATTAACATGTGGGTCCCAATTATCATCTACGCACACCACGTCCAATACTTTCCAAAACTTCGTCCGTCGTTTTCTTTGTTTTTCGCACACTCGACATTGTGTGGGCATTTTGAAAATAGCATATCTTTTTTACTATGCATCATATGAAGATGTGCTATGCACGAATGTTGATCAGCATGATGTTAACTGGCTGGTAGTTCCAGTTTCGACCATGAATAAAACTTCCAACATGATGTTAACACGGTGTGAAAAGGCCGTGTTAATATAAATGCTCTGCCTATGAAAGTTGCAATTTCTTATCTAAAACTGAACTTGGAGTTTCTTATCTGAAACTGAAACTTGCAGCTTCTTCTCTGAGATTCACATTGTCTGCACTTTTATACTCCTATGAAACTACATATTTTTAGTGCTAAAAATAGATCTCTAGAATTCATAAATTACTTCATATGCTCAATACTGCAAATCTGAAATTCAAAAGACATTCATATCTGAAAGTACTCTCAAAATACACAACACAAAACACAATTCACAACCTGCAAATATTGAAAACCCTAAGCTCCTCCTGACAATTCACAACCTGCCCGATTATTGGGCTGGGGGGGGGGGGCAGTCCCTCCTATTCCTCGGCGGCAGACAACCGCCCCGTGAGACGATGTGAACGGCGAGGGAGAGGATGGCGAGGAAGCGTCGTCGGGCCAACTGTTTTTCTCCTCTCGCAGTTGGGTTCGGTCAATGAAGACTCCACTAGCTCACTCTGGCACGACACCCTCACAAACAGCACCCTGTAGATGCTCGATCCTTCAATCTCTGGTGGATGCTCCATCTGGGATCGATACTCCCACCACCGCTCCCTCATGATTGGATTCGGTGAAACTATTTGCTCCATGGCCCAGAGGAGTAGCTCTATGTACTCCCACGTGACTCCCTCCGGGAGTATCGCCGCCTTTTCGCTCTGTTGCAGATATTTGGCCATGGATGTTGCCGTCGCCGCTAGTTGGTCCTTGTTGTCAAACCAAGACTGTATCTCCAACATCCTAACTAGCTTCACAGGGTCGCCGTCTGCGATCCTCACGTATTAGTTGTACTCCTCCACCGATCTACTTCTCCACAGCACCTTCACTCACCGGCGGTGGTTTTTGAATGGAAGAGGAAAGGAGCAGCGCTAGTTTTGGATTAGAACGGGAGAGGAGCGATGCTGGTTTTGGATTGGAACAAGAGAGGAGGGCGGTGGTTTTGACATGGAAGAGGAGAGGAGCGGCGCTGGATTTAGATTGGAACAAGAGAGGAGCGGCAGTGGTTTAAGAGGAGAAGAGCGAAAGAGCGGCTGGTCTTGGAAGAATTTTTTGTTTAGCCTATTTTGGGTCAAAGTTTGACCACGTACTGTATTTGACAAGCAAAATGTGAATGCATGTCACCAAAAATTGTATCGTTTGGTTTGTATCTGAATGTACTTTCAAATTATATTATTTTTGCAACGTATAACATATATATTTGCGAAAATCATGGTCAATTATGACCCAGAATAAAAGGGAGACTAGTTAATGTGGGGTCACTTTCTTAATTGAAGGGTAAATTGATTTTGATTTTGATCCAGTCATAGCGCGCCGGCCCTCTCGTCCAATCCTAAATCCATGACGCACGCTCCGCTCCCTCTTATCCATTGCAAAACCACCTCCTCTCCTCTCCATCATCTCCATTCCAAAACCACCGTGTCGCCTCTCCCTCTTCTCCATTGCAAAACCACCTCCTCTCCTCAACATTATCTCCATTCCAAACCACTGTCTCGCCTCTCCCTCTTCTCTATTGCAAGACCACCGTCTCTCCTCCCATCTTCCAAAGCTAGCACCGGACCACTCAGATGGACATTTATGGAGAGGATGCAGCAGCGAATCAGGCAGATTGCCGCGGCGACCAGGCAAAGTTAGCCAGGTTGAAGGAGATCCTTACTTGGTTTGACAATGAGTGGGAGATTTTGAGGACGATGAGGGCCATGTGGCAATGTATGCGAAAGAGCGAGACGGCGGCGATGAGGGCGGCGATGTACATGTACTCCTCGACGGCAGTCCTGCCGTAGTACTTCGAGTTCATCGAGTATCTCCTCTGGGCGATGGAGCGGACAGATTCCCCGAGGCGAAAGTCAAGCGGAGGTAATGGGCGTACAGGTTGAAGGTCGAGCACCCAGAGGATAACGAATCGATCGAGTACGGTGTGTCTTTTGTGAGGGTGCAGAGCCAGCCGGAGCCACAGTATATTCGTTCTCCCACCGCAAGAGGAGGCTGGATAGCACAACATTGCTTCCCCGCCATTCTCCATGGTTCCCTCGATGCTCGCCTCGTTTCAACGACAGCGGTAGGATTTAAGGTAAGCTTCGCACTAACCTAATCTTCCACCTGCTGTAGCGACCAGACCTCAAACAGTATGATCTCCGTGCTCCGGTGTCATCCCTGGATCAGTAATGCTGACACCACACAGTACTCGGAGGATTTATAGCAGAGTAGCAATCACACACTTATTACCTCGAGTGTCTCAAAAGAGAACTTATTACAATAAATATGGCTTAAGGCCATCTAATAACGATAACAGCGGAAGGCTTGGAAGATAGGTGAGTCCATCAACTCCAACGGCATCACTGAGTATAGAACCACGACCTAAAAACTCCTTAATCATCGTCTGAAAAGTCTGCAACATTAACATTGCAGCCCGAGAACGGGTCAGCACATGGAATATGCTGGCAAGGTAACACATAGAGGGTAATGGAATGAAACAACTATACTATATGCATATTTGGCTGGTGGGAAGCTCTATGGTTACAGTTTTTGCGTAAAGCCAATTTTTCCCTACTTCAAAGGAATAAATTTAATTACTATCATGGTGGTTGTTAAACATTGAGAATGGTTGACAGCATTCTCAATCCCATTTGAGCATCATCATTAACAAACCCAACAAAATTAACTTTAGAGTAACATGTTGAGATTCACGTGATAATCCAGGTACTAGATACTCAAGATGTCCATAATCGGGGACACGGCTAACCATTATTAGTTTATTACACTCTGCAGAGGTTTGTGCACTTTTCCCCACAAGACTCGATCGCCTCCGTTGGATTTCTCGCACTACATGGTGTTTGAGAAACGGATGACCGAGACACAGTCTTTCAGAAGTGCTAGCACCTTACGATGGATAGACCGGTACACCTACTTTCCCCTACATCTGCTAGTCTACCCTCTAAGAGTTCGCATGACTTAATCAACTATGCCAGAGCCCATAATGGCTTGTGGCTGCACACGGAAGTTTCTAGTATGAATAATCTCATGATCCCTTTGAGCCTGGGTGGCGGTCCAAAAGAAAAACAGGCAAGTCCTAGAATCCCCAGGTGCCTCAATCCACCCAGATGTGTGTTTAGGTTGCCACCTTAGATAAACCATTAATTAACAATCTCACATCTGTCATGGATATCACTCACCCAATCCACGTCTACTAGCATAGCATGGCATAATAAGCAAATGTAGAAGTAACTCCCAAAGGTTTGATAATAAACAGGTAATAGGTACTACCTCATCTACTTCCCATCCCACAATTTAATTAGATCCTAATCATGCAATGTGTGAGGATTGATCTAATGCAATAAAACTGGGTTGTAGAAAAGGTATGATCAAAGTGTTACTTGCCTTGCTGATGATCCACGAAACCTAGAGATTCAAAGTAACATGTGGCGCACTCCGGGTATTCTATCGCAGACAAACAAACAAACAAGCATACAATAAGTACTCATCTAATGCACAGGTAAAACTCAAATAGAAGATCTAACCAGAAAGTTCAACTTAAGAACCCTGGTTTGCAAAAAGAATCAAATCGAACGAAGCAAAAGAAATCAAACGGCGGAAGAAAACAACTTCGTTCTAGTAATCTGGATCTAAGTCAAATTTTACAGTAGCAAAAACTTGTTTAAGTTGATTATTCGGAAAGAGGGTTTCGAGACGAAACTCCAGGCGCTTGAATCGCCTGATTCTGATAAATGAGCGAAAAGTTATACTAAAACGAAAATTGGATCAGAAATCGCGATCAGAAAATAACAGCGGAAAATCCGACGAACAAGAAAAACGACGAACATATTTTTTTTAAACGGCACGGATTTTGAGGGGCGGCGAACCTCGGGCGACGTGCGGCTCCGGCGGATCGGCGGCGGGGTGGCGGCGGCTGGCGGCGGCTAGCGGCTAGGGCTAGGGTTTCGGGGCGGCTGGCCTTTGGGCTGGCTTGCCCCGGCTTATAAAGGCCCCGGCCAGGCGGAGTCCTGGCCGAGTACGGCCCAAAGTCGTACTAAACGGACTCCAAAAATAAAAAGAAATACTAAACGTACTCCAAAAATCACGAAATAAATTTTCCCGGATTTCTAAAATCAAGCCCAATAAAGTGAACATTTATTTGGGCCCTAAATGCAATTTTGAAAAACGCGCTTTTTTCCTAAATTCAAATAAAAATACCGAAAAACTCCGAAATAAATCTTATTTGATTTTTTTATTAAATCCTCAATATTTCTATATTTTGGGAAAGTCATTTTATTCCCTCTCTCATATTTTTGTAATAGAAATAATTGATGATAAAATAAATAAAATCAAATGATCCTGTTTACAACATTTGTGAAAACTCAAATATGTAAATAACGAAATCCCCAACTCTCTCCGTGGGTCCTTGAGTTGCTTAGGATTTTCTAGGATCAAAACCAAAAGCAAAATAAAATATGATATGCATGATGATCTAATGTATAACATTCCAAATTGAAAATTTGGGATGTTACAAACCTACCCCCCTTAAGATGAATCTCGCCCTCGAGATTCGGGTTGGCTAGAAAATAGGTGAGGGTGGTCCTTGAGCAAAACTTCGTCTCGCCCCAGGTGGCTTCATCCTCCGTGTGGTGGCTCCACTGAACTTTGCAAAACTTGATAACCTTGCCGCGAGTGACTCGGCTGGCAAACTCGAGAATCTTGACTGGTTTCTCCAACTGAATTGCTTCCAATGGCACTGTGTCTCTCAAAGGTATGTCAGCCATCTCCGCGTGACACTTCTTCAACTGAGAAACGTGGAACACATCATGAACTCCTGTCAATCCTTCTCGCAATTCCAACTTGTAGGCCACTTCTCCCATATGCTCCAAAACTCGATATGGCCCTACAAATCGTGGCGCTAACTTCCCCTTAACTCCAAAGCGCTTAATCCCTCGAAGTGGGGATACTCGAAGATAAGCTCTGTCTTCGACTTCGTAAACTGTCTCCTTGCGTTTTGAATCTGCGTAGCTCTTCTGCCTGGACTGGGCTACCTTGAGCCTATCGCGAATCAACTTCACCTTCTGTTCAGACTCTTTAATCAGATCTGGTCCAAACAACTGGCGGTCTCCAACTTCGTCCCATGACAACGGTGTCCTGTACCTCCTTCCGTACAAAGCTTCGAAAGGGGCCATCTTCAAACTGGTCTGATAGCTATTATTGCAAGTGAACTCTGCATATGGCAAATTATCGTCCCAACTAGATCCATAATCTAGCACACAAGCTCTCAGCAGATCCTCCAAAATCTGATTGACTCTCTCGGTCTGTCCATCTGTCTGCGGATGAAAAGCTGTACTAAATTCTAACCTAGTACCCAAAGTCTCATGCAACTGCTTCCAGAACTTTGAGGTAAACTGGGTTCCTCTATCTGATACGATGCTCCTCGGAACTCCATGCAAACATACGATCATGGTCATGTATATCTTTGCCAACTTAGCACTGGTGTAAGTGGTCTTTACTGGGATGAAATGAGCTACCTTCATCAATCGATCAACTACAACCCAAATCGAGTCATACCCTGAACGAGTCCTT
Organism: Triticum urartu; assembly: GCF_056163025.1. Taxonomy (NCBI): domain Eukaryota; kingdom Viridiplantae; phylum Streptophyta; class Magnoliopsida; order Poales; family Poaceae; genus Triticum; species Triticum urartu. The sequence continues at coordinate 606,095,705 of NC_141877.1, forward strand.
GGTAATCCCGTGATAAAATCCATGCCTAGCTTATCCCACTTCCATTCGGGTATCGGCAATGGTTACAACAATCCTGCTGGCTTCTGATGCTCTGCCTTTACTCTCTGACATACGTCACAAACTGCTACATACTCCGCAATATCCTTCTTCATTCCGGTCCACCAGAAAACATCCTTCAAATCCAAATACATCTTGGTATTTCCTGGGTGAATCGAATACGGTGAATCATGTGCCTCTTGCAGAATCAACTTTCTGATCTCCGGGTCATTGCGTACATAAACACGGTCTTCAAACCATAGGGTGTCGTGCTCATCCTCACGAAATCCTTTAGCTTTTCCTTCTTTCATTTTCTCCTTTATGGAAGCAATCTCCTTGTCAGTCTTCTGAGCTTCCCTGATTCTGTCCATCAAAGTTGACTGAATTTCCAATGCTGCCACATAGCCTCTCGGAACTATCTCCAAACATAACTCATGAAGATCCTCGGCTAACTCCTTTGGTATTTCTCCCGTCATTAGTGTATTGACATGACTCTTACGGCTCAATGCGTCAGCTACTACATTAGCTTTTCTGGGATGGTAATGCAATCTCATATCATAATCCTTGATGAGCTCCAACCATCTCCTTTGTTTGAGGTTCAACTCCTTCTGCGTGAAAATGTACTTCAAACTCTTGTGATCCGTGTACACCTCACAATGATTTCCAATGAGGAAATGTCTCCATGTCTTCAATGCATGCACTACGGCTGCTAATTCCAAATCATGCGTGGCATAATTCAACTCATGAGGCTTCAGTTGTCGTGAAGCATACGAAACAACTCTCCCTTCCTGCATAAGCACTGCTCCAAGTCCTCGACGTGAAGCGTCACAATACACCTCATAATCCTTGGTTTGATCTGGCAAAATCAACACTGGTGAGGTAACCAAACGGTTCTTAAATTCCTGGAAACTAGCCTCACACTCCTCAGTCCATTTGAACTTAGTATCCTTCTTCAGCAACAACGTCATAGGCTTTGAAATCTTTGAGAAGTTCTCAATAAATCTCCGGTAGTATCCTGCGAGTCCAAGAAAACTCCGGATCTCTCCAACTGTTGTTGGGGCTTCCCACTTGGTCACGGTTTCAACTTTAGCGGGATCTACTGCTATACCTTCTCCGGATATAACATGTCCGAGGAATCCTACTTCCTTCAACCAAAACTCACATTTGCTGAACTTGGCATATAATTGGTGTTCTCTGAGCTTCCCAAGTACCAATCGCAAATGTGCTTTATGCTCCTCTTCATTCTTTGAGAATACCAGAATATCATCGATGAAAACCACGACGAACTTATCCAAAAACTCCATGAACACTTTGTTCGTGTTCATAAAATAGGCAGGCGCGTTAGTCAGACCAAATGACATAACGGTATACTCATATAGCCCATACCTAGTGGTAAAAGCTGTCTTCGGAATATCCTGTTCTCGAATCTTCAACTGATGGTACCCTGATCGCAAATCGATCTTGGAAAACACCTTAGCCCCTTGCAATCGATCAAACAGATCATTGATCATTGGTAGCGGGTACTTGTTTTTGATTGTTACATCGTTCAATCCTCGATAATCAACAACCATTCTTAATAATCCATCCTTCTTCTCCACTAGAAGTACTGGTGATCCCCAAGGCGAAGAACTTGGGCGAATGTAACCTTTATCCAGTAACTCCTTAATTTGCTTCTTAATTTCCACCAAATCTTTTGCGGGCATCCTGTATGGTCGCTTCGATATTGGCCCAGTGCCTGGCAAAAGCTCAATCAAAAACTCAATGTCTCTATCCGGTGGCATGCCTGGCAACTCTTCGGGAAATACATCAGGAAAATCCTTTACCACTGGTACTTCCTCCTGCACAACTCCTGATAAGGAATTTACTTGTGTCCTGTTTGTCGCATGTCGGGATACATACTTGATCCTTCTTCCTTCTGGCGTTGTGAGCAAAATTGTCTTACTGGCACAATCCATGTTTCCTCCATACATCGACAGCCAATCCATACTGAGAATTACACCCAAACCTTGGGATTCCAGAATAATTAAATCCGTTGGGAAAACATGCCTTCCTATACTTAATGGCACTTGAAAACATCCTTGTCTGGCCATGCACTCTGCTCCTGGCGAGCTTACTAGCATAGGTCTTTTAAGAACCCTAGTGGGCAGGCTATACTTTTCCACAAATCCCCTTGATATGTATGAATGCGATGCACCAGTATCAAAAAGAACGAGTGCAGTAAATGACTTAACCAAAAACTTACCTATTACTGCATCGGGCTGAGCTTCAACCTCCTCCACATTAACATGGTTCACCTGTCCCCTGTTGAAAGGGTTCGGCTTCTTTCCAGAGCTTCCATTGCCGTTTTGGCCTTCAGGACATTCATTGGCATAATGTCCGGTCTTGGAACACTTGAAACAGGTGACTTGACTCAGATCTCTCTTGGCTGGGGTTGATGGGGTGTTGCGGTTCGATCCATTGCTTCCTCCATTCCCATTACCATTCTTGGTGCCATTGTGATTGTGCGAGCTACCTACTCCATGGGTGTGCTGAAAATGTCCTCCCGGTCTAGGGGTAAAGTGTGGCTTCTGCTGAGCTCCTGAATTATACTTTCCTTGTCCATACTTCCTCTTGCGGTTCTCAATTTGCTGCTGCTTCCCTTCAATCATAAGAGCACGATCTACCAACTCCTGGTAGTTGTTGAAGGTGGCTACCATCAACTGCATAGTCAACTCATCATTCAGTCCTTCCAGGAATTTCTCCTGCTTAGCTGCATCCGTAGCAACGTCATCTGGGGCATAACGTGCTAGCTTACTAAACTCCTCCACATACTGGCCAACTGTCCGTCCTCCTTGGCGCAAGTTACGAAACTCACGCTTCTTCATGGCCATTGCTCCTGCTGAAACATGGGCAGTACGAAAAGCCTGCTGAAACTGGTCCCATGTGACAGTGTCGACTGGGAAGGTGGCTGTGAAATTCTCCTACTAGGATGCCGCGGGTCCTTCTAACTGATGTGCGACAAACTTCACCTTCTCCGCATCTGTGCATCCTGCTGTGGTCAACTCCCTAGCTGTCTTGCGGAGCCAATCATCTGCTACTATCGGCTCGGTGCTACTGGAAAACACCGGCGGATTCAGCCTAAGAAAACGGGCTAAGTGGTCAACAGGTGGCGGTGGTGGTGGGTTGTTGTTCCCCTGATTCTGATTCTGAACTAGCAACTGCATCAAGGTGTTCTGCTGCTGGATCAACTGGGTGAGCTCCGACGGAAAGGCAAATCCGGGGTCACGTCTCGGAGGCATCTAAGGGTTTAGAAAAGACGAGATATAAGAATAGAGGGGGTCTAAAGAGAAAACACTACCCATATGCACATGAGGCAAAAGCAAACAATTCACTTCATTCAATCAAACAAAGGCATACAATCGATCTAGCTATCGCAAAAGTGCTCGGACTATTTTACTTACATGGTGGACTACTACTACTGATGAGGTGGTCTACTAGAAATATTCTACGGTTGTAGACTCCATGATATCGGCTCCAGCTTCATCAACATAGTCCTCATCGCTACTATCTGCTTCCGAGTCGGTGCCGTCGATGATGATGTAGTCTTCCGGGCTAATCTCCTTGGGTTCTTCATCTTCATCTACTGGTGTCGGGCCTCCCATAAATACTGCTAGCTTCATAGATAGGTCGGCATTCTTATCCACCAATACTTGAATTTCTTCTTCATAATCTTCACGTGTAGCCTTGAGTTCTTCCTCCAATTCCTTGATTCTAGTCTTAGCCTTCTTTAGATCTATCATGTCGGCGCACATCTGATTCTCCTATCGTCGAATGTGCTGGTTTAACTCCTGGATAAAAGCTGCAATTGATCTATCTTTCCTGGTGCTGATCATATCCCAGTGTTCATCTCGGCATCCGCAAATCTGGTAGATAGTATCCTTGAGATCCTTGCGGTATACTTCTCCAATGCGTCCCATGGCGATGTGAGCTGCCATACTCTTTCCTAGACTCCAGGTTGGTGCATCAAAAGAAAACTCTATGGGCTCAGTGACTGGCATGAACGTCCTTCCTGGAACTTGAACTTGAATCATCCAGTGCTCTTCTTCAGGTAAAGTGGCGTTGTAGGTTCCCGTGAAGCTTGGTACTCCTATGTTCAGGTATCTAGTGACTTCCTTCAAGTGGTGTCCAAAGGGTGTATCTTCATCTGGTTGTGTGAACTTGTTCCTTGCATCCGCCATCCTAAAGAGTAGAAAAGATGAGAAGTCAGAAGAGAAGAGAGTGAGTAGTGATCTAGGTCTTTAGCTTAGTGGTCGTGTCCTACAGTCAGCGTGTGCTCTGATACCATCTCTGTAGCGACCAGACCTCAAACAGTCTGATCTCTGTGCTCCGGTGTCATCCCTGGATCAGTAATGCTGACACCACATAGTACTCGGAGGATTTATAGCAGAGTAGCAATCACACACTTGTTACCTCGAGTGTCTCAAAAGAGAACTTATTACAATAAATATGGCTTAAGGCCATCTAATAACGATAACAGCGGAAGGCTTGGAAGATAGGTGGGTCCATCAACTCCAACGACATCACTGAGTATAGAACCACGACCTAAAAACTCCGTAATCGTCGTCTGAAAAGTCTGCAACATTAACGTTGCAGCCCGAGAACGGGTCAGCACATGGAATATGCTGGCAAGGTAACACATAGAGGGTAATGGAATGAAACAACTATACTATATGCATATTTGGCTGGTGGAAAGCTCTATGGTTACAGTTTTTGCGTAAAGCCAATTTTTCCCTACTTCAAAGGAATAAATTTAATTACTATCATGGTGGTTGTTAAACATTGAGAATGGTTGACAGCATTCTCAATCCCATTTAAGCATCATCATTAACAAACCCACCAAAATTAACTTTAGAGTAACATGTTGAGATTCACATGATAATCCAGGTACTAGATACTCAAGATGTCCATAACCGGGGACACGGCTAACCATGATTAGTTTATTACACTCTGCAGAGGTTTGTGCACTTTTCCCCACAAGACTCGATCGCCTCCGTTGGATTTCTCGCACTACATGGTGTTTAAGAAACGGATGACCGAGACACAGTCTTTCAGAAGCGCTAGCACCTTACGATGGATAGACCGGTACACCTACTTTCCCCTACATCTGCTAGTCTACCCTGTAAGAGTTCGCACGACTTAATCAACTATGCCAGAGCCCATAATGGCTTGTGGCTGCACACGGAAGTTTCTAGTATGAATAATCTCATGATCCCTTTGAGCCTGGGTGGCGGTCCAAAAGAAAAACAGGCAAGTTCTGGAATCCCCAGGTGCCTCAATCCACCCAGATGTGTGTTTAGGTTGCCACCTTAGATAAACCATTAATTAACAATCTCACATCTGTCATGGATATCACTCACCCAATCCACGTCTACTAGCATAGCATGGCATAATAAGCAAACGTAGGAGTAACTCCCAAAGGTTTGATAATAAACAGGTAATAGGTACTACCTCATCTACTTCCCATCCCACAATTTAATTAGATCCTAATCATGCAATGTGTGAGGATTGATCTAATGCAATAAAACTGGGTTGTAGAAAAGGTATGATCAAAGTGTTACTTGCCTTGCTGATGATCCGCGAAACCTAGAGATTTAATGTAACAGGCGGCGCACTCCGGGTATTCTATCCCAGACAAACAAACAAGCATACAATAAGTACTCATCTAATGCACAGGTAAAACTCAAATAGAAGATCTAACCAGAAAGTTCAACTTAAGAACCCTGGTTTGCAAAAAGAATCAAATCGAACGAAGCAAAAGAAATCAAACGGCGAAAGAAAACAACTTCGTTCTAGTAATCTGGATCTAAGTCAAATTTTACAGTAGCAAAAACTTGTTTAAGTTGATTATTCGGAAAGAGGGTTTCGAGACGAAACTCCAGGCGCTTGAATCGCCTGATTCCGATAAACGAGCGAAAAATTATACTAAAACGAAAATCAGATCAGAAATCGCGATCAGAAAATAACCGCGGAAAATCCGACATAAAAGAAAACCAACGAACAGATTTTTTTTAAAACGGCACCGATTTCGAGGGGTGGCGAACCTCGAGCGACGTGCGGCTCCGGCGGATCGTCGGCGGGGTGGCGGCGGCGGCTGGCGGCAGCGGCTAGCGGCTAAGGCTAGGGTTTCGGGGCGGCTGGCCTTTGGGCTGGCTTGCCCCAGCTTATAAAGGCCCCGGCCAGGCGGAGTCCTGACCGAGTACGGCCCAAAGTCGGTTCTGTTTTTTTATTATGCTCGGAAGAAAAATAAAAAGAAATACTAAACGGACTCTAAAAATCACGAAATAAATTTTCTCGGGTTTCTAAAATCAAGCCCGATAAAGTGAACATTTATTTGGGCCCTAAATGCAATTTTGAAAAACGCGCATTTTTCCTAAATTCAAATAAAATTACCGAAAAACTCCAAAATAAATCTTATTTGATTTTTTTATTAAATCCTCAATATTTCTATATTTTGGGAAAGTCATTTTATTCCCTCTCTCATATTTTTGTAATAGAAATAATTGATGATAAAATAAATAAAATCAAATGATCCTGTTTACAAAATTTGAGAAAACTCAAATATGTAAATAAAGAAATCCCCAACTCTCTCCATGGGTCCTTGAGTTGCTTAGGATTTTCTAGGATCAAAACCAAAAGCAAAATAAAATATGATATGCATGATGATCTAATGTATAACATTCCAAATTGAAAATTTGGGATGTTACACCTGCTCATGCTTACAATCAGTGTGGCAGCTAATGAAAATCATGCTTACAATCAATCTCCGAGTACTACACCAATCACCCTTAAATAGCTCTGGACCTTTGGGTCAAAGTTGTGACACTGTGTACAAATAAAGAAAATAGATTGGTGCTTCTTTCAGAAAAGAGTACTCCCTAGAAAAATGCTAATATAAGGTACTAGTATTTGGTTAGACGATTTGCTGCCGAGAAAGATCCGTCCATAGAGAGCGCCACACATCCCACTGGTGGTGGTGGATGCCAATGCGTGCATGGAGCATGGTTGGTGTCGGTAATTTTTACTTGGCACACCTCGCACTCTGTTGGGGAACGTAGTAATTTTAGAAAAATTCCTACGCACACGCAAGATCATGGTGATGCATAGCAACGAGAGGGGAGAGTGTGTCCATGTACCCTCGTAGACCGAAAGCGGAAGGGTTAGCACAACGTGGTTGATGTAGTCGTACGTCTTCACGATCCGATCGATCAAGTACCGAACGCACGGCACCTCCGAGTTCAGCACACGTTCAGCTCGATGACATCCCTCAAACTCCAATCCAGCTGAGTGTTGAGGGAGAGTTTCATCAGCACGATAGCATGGTGACAATGATGATATTCTACCGACGCAGGGCTTCGCCTAAGCACCACTACGATATTATCGAGGTGGATTATGGTGGAGGGGGCCACCGCACACGGCTAAGAGATCCAAGAGATCAATTGTTGTGTCTATGGGGTGCCCCCCTCCTCCGTATATAAAGGGGGGAGGAGGAGGGGCGGCCAAGGTGGTGGCGCACCCTAGGAGGGGGAAACCTACTCCAAGTAGGTTTCCCCTCCCTTTCCTAGTCCAAGAAGGAGCGGGAAGGAAGGATTGGGAGAGGGGAAAGGCAAGGGGGGCGCTGCCCCCCCTTCCTTGTCCTATTCGGACTCAAGGGGAGGGGGCGCGCCTCTGGCCCTGGCCGGCCCCTCTCTCTCTCCACTAGGGCCCAATAAGGCCAATTAGTTCCCGGGGGGTTCCGGTAACCCCCAGTACTCTGGTAAATGTCTGATACCTCCCGGAACCCTTCCGGTGTCCAAACATAGTCGTCCAATATATCAATCTTAATGTCTCGACCATTTCGAGACTCCTCGGCATGTCTGTGATCACATCCGGGACTCCGAACAAGCTTCGGTACATCAAAACACATAAACTCATAATATAACTGTCATCAAACTTTAAGCGTGTGGGCCCTACAAGTTCGAGAACTATGTAGACATGAACGAGACACGTCTCCGGTCAATAACCAATAGCGGAACCTGGATGCTCATATTGGCTCCCACATATTCTATGAAGATCTTTATCTGTCAAACCGCATAACAACATACATTGTTCTCTTTGTCATCGGTATGTTACTTGCCCGAGATTCGATCGTCAGTATCTCAATACCTAGTTCAATCTCGTCACCGGCAAGTCTCTTTACTCGTTCCGTAATACATCATCCCGCAACTAACTCAATAGTTACAATGCTTGCAAGGCATATATTGATGTGCATTACCGAGTGGGCCCAGAGATACCTCTCCGACAATCGGAGTGACAAATCCTAATCTCGAAATACGCCAACCCAACAAGTACCTTCGGAGACACCTATAGAGCACCTTTATAATCACCCAGTTACGTTGTGACGTTTGGTAGCATACAAAGTGTTCCTCCGGTAAACAGGAGTTGCATGATCTCATAGTCATAGGAACATGTATAAGTCATGAAGAAAGCAATAGCAGAAATACTAAACGATCATGTGCTAAGCTAACGGAATGGATCAAGTCAATCACATCATTCTCCTAATGATGTGATCCTGTTAATCAAATGACAACTCATGCCAATGGCTAGGAAACATAACCATCTTTGATCAACGAGCTAGTCAAGTAGAGGCATACTAGTGACACTCTGTTTGTCTATGTATTCACACAAGTATTATGTTTCCGGTTAATACAATTCTAGCATGAATAATAAACATTTATCATGATATAAGGAAATAAATAATAACTTTATTATTGCCTCTAGGGCATATTTCCTTCAGTCTCCCACTTGCACTAGAGTTAATAATCTAGATTACACAATAATGATTCTAACACCCTGGAGCCTTGGTGCTGATCATGTTTTGCTCGTGGAAGAGGCTTAGTCAACGGGTCTGCAACATTCAGATCCGTATGTATCTTGCAAATCTCTATGTCTCCCACCTGGGCTTGATCCCTGATGGAGTTGAAGCGTCTCTTGATGTGCTTGGTTCTCTTGTGAAATCTGGATTCCTTTGCCAAGGCAATTGCACCAGTATTGTCACAAAAGATTTTCATTGGACCCGATGCACTAGGTATGACACCAAGGCAATTGCACCAGTATTGTCACAAAAGATTTTCAGGATGTTCTTGACCGCTGTCCAGTGATCCACTCCTAGATTAGTTTGGTACCTCCCTATTAAACTTATAGAAAGGCACACATCAGGTCTGGTACACAGCATTGCATACATGATAGAGCCTATGGCTGAAGCATAGGGAACATCTTTCATCTTCTCTCTATCTTCTACAGTGGTTGAGCATTGAGTCTTACTCAACTTCACACCTTGTAACACAGGCAAGAACCCTTTCTTTGCTTGATCCATTTTGAACTTCTTCAAAACTTTGTCAAGGTATGTGCTTTGTGAAAGTCCAATTAAGCATCTTGATCTATCTCTATAGATCTTGATGCCCAATATATAAGCAGCTTCACCGAGGTCTTTCATTTAAAAACTCTTGTTCAAATATCCCTTTATGCTATCCAGAAATTCTATATCATTTCCAATCAACAAATATGTCATCGACATATAATATCAGAAATGCTACAGAGCTCCCACTCACTTTCTTGTAAATACCGGCTTCTCCAAAAGTCTGTATAAAACCATATGCTTTTGTCACACTATCAAAACATTTATTCCAACTCCGATAGGCTTGCACCAGTCCATAAATGGATCGCTGGAGCTTGCACACTTTGTTAGCTCCCTTTGGATCGACAAAACCTTCTGGTTGCATCATATACAACTCTTCTTCCAGAGATCCATTCAGGAATGCAGTTTTGACATCCATTTGCCAAAATTCATAATCATAAAATGCGGCAATTGCTAACATGATTTGGACAGACTTAAGCATCGCTACGGGTGAGGAAGTCTCATCGTAGTCAACCCCTTGAACTTGTCGAAAACCTTTTGCAACAAGTCGAGCTTTATAGACAGTAACATTACTGTCAGCGTCAGTCTTCTTCTTGAAGATCCATTTATTCTCAATTGCTTGCCGATCATCGGGAAAGTCAACCAAAGTCCACACTATGTTCTCATACATGGATCCCATCTCAGATTTCATGGCCTCAAGCCATTTTGCGGAATCTGGGCTCACCATCGCTTCTTCATAGTTTGTAGGTTCGTGATGGTCTAGTAACATAACCTCCAGAATAGGATTACCGTACCACTCTGCTGCGGATCTTACTCTGGTTGACCTACGAGGTTCAGTAACAACTTGATCTGAAGTTTCATGATCATCATCATTAACTTCCTCGCTAATTGATGTAGACGTCACAGGAAGTGGTTTCTGTGATGAACTACTTTCCAATAAGGGAGCAGGTACAGTTACCTCATCAAGTTCTACTTTCCTCCCACTCACTTCTTTCGAGAGAAACTCCTTCTCTAGAAAGGATCCAAACTTAGCAACAAAAGTCTTGCCTTCGGATCTATGATAGAAGGTGTACCCAACAGTCTCCTTTGGGTATCCTATGAAGACATATTTCTCCGATTTGGGTTCGAGCTTATTAGGTTGAAGCTTTTTCACATAAGCATCGCAGCCCCAAACTTTAAGAAACGAAAACTTTGGTTTCTTGTCAAACCATAGTTCATAAGGAGTCGTATCAACAAATTTTGATGGTGCCCTATTTAACGTGAATGCAGTCGTCTCTAAAGCATAACCCCAAAACGATAGCGGTAAATCAATAAGAGACATCATAGATCGCACCATATCTAGTAAAGTACGATTACGACGTTCGGACACACCATTACGCTGTGGTGTTCCGGGTGGCGTGAGTTGCGAAACTATTCTGCATTGTTTAAAATGAAGACCAAACTCGTAACTCAAATATTCTCCTCCACGATCAGATCGTAGAAACTTTATTTCCTTGTTACGATGATTTTCCACTTCACTCTGAAATTGTTTGAACTTTTCAAATGTTTCAGACTTATGTTTCATCAAGTAGATATACCCATATCTGCTCAAATCATCTGTGAAGGTGAGAAAATAACGATACCCGCCGCGAGCCTCAACATTCATCGGACCACATACATCTGTATGTATGAATTCCAACAAATTAGTTGCTTGCTCCATAGTTCCGGAGAACGGCGTTTTAGTCATCTTGCCCATGAGGCACGGTTCGCAAGTACCAAGTGATTCATAATCAAGTGGTTCCAAAAGTCCATCAGTATGGAGTTTCTTCATGCGCTTTACACCAATATGACCCAAACGGCAGTGCCACAAATAAGTTGCACTATCATTATCAACTCTGTATCTTTTAGCTTCAATATTATGAATATGTGTATCATCACTATCGAGATTCAATATGAACAGACCACTCTTCAAGGGTGCATGACCATAAAAGATATTACTCGTATAAATAGAACAACCATTATTCTATGATTTAAATGAATAACCGTCTCGCATCAAACAAGATCCAGATATAATGTTCATGCTTAACGCTGGCACCAAATAACAATTATTTAGGTCTAATACTAATCCCGAATGTAGATGTAGAGGTAGCGTGCCGACCGCGATTACATCGACTTTGGAACCATTTCCCACGCGCATCGTCACCTCGTCCTTAGCCAATCTTCGCTTAATCCGTAGTCCCTGTTTCCAGTTGCAAATATTAGCAACAGAACCAGTATCAAATACCCAGGTGCTACTGCGAGCATTAGTAAGGTACACATCAATAACATGTATATCACATATACCTTTGTTCACCTTGCCATCCTTCTTATCCGCCAAATACTTGGGGCAGTTCCGCTTCCAGTGTCCAGTCTGCTTGGAGTAGAAGCACTCAGTTTCAGGCTTAGATCTAGACTTGGGTTTCTTCTCTTTAGCAGCAACTTGCTTGCCGTTCTTCTTAAAGTTCCCCTTCTTCTTCCCTTTGCCCTTTTTCTTGAAACTAGTGGTCTTGTTAACCATCAACACTTGATGCTCCTTTTTGATTTCTACCTCCACAGCCTTTAGCATTGCGAAGAGCTCGGGAATAGTCTTTTCCATCCCTTGCATATTATAGTTCATCATGAAGCTCTTGTAGCTTGGTGGCAGTGATTGGAGAATTCTATCAATGACGCTATCATCCGGAAGATTAACTCCCAGTTGAATCAAGTGATTATTATACCCAGACATTTTGAGTATATGCTCACTGACAGAACTATTCTCCTCCATCTTGCAGCTATAGAACTTATTGGAGACTTCATATCTCTTCCGGGCATTTGCTTGAAATATTAACTTCAACTCCTGGAACATCTCATATGCTCCATGACGTTCAAAACGTCGTTGAAGACCCGGTTCTAAGCCGTAAAGCAAGGCACACTGAACTATCTACTAGTCATCAACATTGCTCTGCCAGACGTTCATAACATCTGGTGTTGCTCCAGCAGCAGGCCTGGCACCCAGCATTACTTCCAGGACGTAATTCTTCTATGCAGCAATGAGGATAATCCTCAAGTTACGGACCCGGTTCGTGTAATTGCTACCATCATCTTTCAACTTTGCGTTCTCAAGGAACACATTAAAATTCAATGGAACAACAACACGGGCCATCTATCTACAACAACATAGACAAGCAAGATACTATCAGGTACTAAGTTCATGATAAATTTAAGTTCAATTAATCATATTACTTAAGAACTCCCACTTAGATAGACATCCCTCTAATCCTCTAAGTGATCACGTGATCCATATCAACTAAACCATGTCCGATCATCACGTGAGATGGAGTAGTTTCAATGGTGAACATCACTATGTTGATCATATCTACTATATGATTCATGCTCGACCTTTCGATCTCAGTGGTCCGAGGCCATATCTGTTATATGCTAGGATCGTCAAGTTTAACCTGAGTATTCCACGTGTGCAACTGTTCTTCACCCGTTGTATTTGAACGTAGAGCCTATCACACCCGATCATCACGTGGTGTCTCAGCACGAAGAACTTTCGCAACGGTGCATACTCAGGGAGAACACTTATACCTTGATAATTTAGTGAGAGATCATCTTATAATGCTACCGTCAATCAGAGCAAGATAAGATGCATAAAAGATAAACATCACATGCAATCAATATAAGTGATATGATATGGCTATCATCATTTTGTGCTTGTGATCTCCATCTTCGAAGAACCGTCATGATCACCATCGTCACCGGCGCGACACCTTGATCTCCATCGTAGCATCGTTGTCGTCTCGCCAACTTATGCTTCTACGACTATCACTATCTCTTAGTGATAAAGTAAAGCATTATAGGGCGATTGCATTGCATACAATAAAGCGACAACCATATGGCTCCTGCCAGTTGCCGATAACTTCGTTACAAAACATGATCATCTCATACAATAAAATATAGCATCATGTCTTGACCATATCACATGACACCATGCCTTGCAAAAACAAGTTAGACGTTCTCTACTTTGTTGTTGCAAGTTTTACGTGGCTGCTAGGGCTGATCAAGAACCGTTCTTATCTACGCATCAAAACCACAACGATAGTTCGTCAAGTTGGTGTTGTTTTAACCTTCACAAGGACCGGGCGTAGCCACACTCGGTTCAACTAAAGTTGGAGAAACTGACACCCGCTAGTCACCTGTGTGCAAAGCACGGCGGTAAAACCAGTCTCGCGTAAGCGTATGCGTAATGCCGGTCCGGGCCGCTTCATCCAACAATACCGCCGAACCAAAGTATGACATGCTGGTAAGCAGTATCACTTGTATCGCCCACAACTCACTTGTGTTCTACTCGTGCATATAACATCAACGCATAAAACCAGGCTCGGATGGCGCTGTTGGGGAACGTAGTAATTTCAAAAAAATTCCTACGCACACGCAAGATCATGGTGATGCATAGCAACGAGAGAGGAGAGTGTGTCCACGTTCCCTCATAGACCGAAAGCAGAAGCGTTAGCACAACGCGGTTGATGTAGTCATACGTCTTCACGATCCGACCGATCAAGTACCGAACGCTCGGCACCTCCGAGTTCAGCACACGTTCAGCTCGATGACGTCCCTCGAACTCCGATCCAGTCGAGTGTTGAGGGATAGTTTCGTCAGCACGACGGCGTGGTGACGATGATGATGTTCTACTGACGCAGGGCTTCGCCTAAGCACCGCTACGATATTATCGAGGTGGATTATGGGGGAGGGGGGCACCGCACATGGCTAAAAGATCCAAGCGATCAATTATTGTGTCTATGGGGTGGCCCCCCCTCCTCCATATATAAAGGTGGGGAGGAGGAGGGGGCCGGCCAAGGTGGTGGCGCACCCTAGGAGGGGGAAACCTACTCCAAGTAGGTTTCCCCCCTCCCTTTCCTAGTCCAAGAAGGAGGGGGAAGGAAGGAGTGGGAGAGGGGAAAGGCAAGGGGGGCGCCCCCCCTTCCTTCTCCTATTCAGACTCAAGGGGAGGGGGCGCGCCTCTTGCCCTGGCCGGCCCCTCTCTCTCTCCACTAGGGCCAAATAAGTCCCATTAGTTCCCGGGGGGTTCCGGTAACCCCCAGTACTTCGGTAAATGTCAGATACCTCCCAGAACCCTTCCGGTGTCCAAACATAGTCGTCCAATATATCAATCTTAATGTCTCGACCATTTCGAGACTCCTTGTCATGTCCGTGATCACATCTGGGACTCCAAACAACCTTCGGTACATCAAAACACATAAACTCATAATATAACAGTCATCAAACTTTAAGCGTGTGGACCCTACGGGTTCGAGAACTATGTAGACATGACCGAGACACGCCTCCGGTCAATAACCAATAGCGGAACCTGGATGCTCATATTGGCTCCCACATATTCTACGAAGATCTTTATCGGTCAAACCGCATAACAACATACGTTGTTCCCTTTGTCATCGGTATGTTACTTGCCCAAGATTCGATCGTCGGTATCTCAATACCTAGTTCAATCTCGTTACTGGCAAGTCTCTTTACTCGTTCCGTCATACATCATCCCGCAACTAACTCAATAGTTACAATGTTTGTCTAGTATTATGTTTCCGGTTAATACAATTCACACAAGTAGAGGCCCAAAGTCGTACTAAACGGACTCCAAAAATAAAAAGAAATACTAAACGTACTCCAAAAATCACGAAATAAATTTTCCCGGATTTCTAAAATCAAGCCCAATAAAGTGAACATTTATTTGGGCCCTAAATGCAATTTTGAAAAACGCGCTTTTTTCCTAAATTCAAATAAAAATACCGAAAAACTCCGAAATAAATCTTATTTGATTTTTTTATTAAATCCTCAATATTTCTATATTTTGGGAAAGTCATTTTATTCCCTCTCTCATATTTTTGTAATAGAAATAATTGATGATAAAATAAATAAAATCAAATGATCCTGTTTACAACATTTGTGAAAACTCAAATATGTAAATAACGAAATCCCCAACTCTCTCCGTGGGTCCTTGAGTTGCTTAGGATTTTCTAGGATCAAAACCAAAAGCAAAATAAAATATGATATGCATGATGATCTAATGTATAACATTCCAAATTGAAAATTTGGGATGTTACAAACCTACCCCCCTTAAGATGAATCTCGCCCTCGAGATTCGGGTTGGCTAGAAAATAGGTGAGGGTGGTCCTTGAGCAAAACTTCGTCTCGCCCCAGGTGGCTTCATCCTCCGTGTGGTGGCTCCACTGAACTTTGCAAAACTTGATAACCTTGCCGCGAGTGACTCGGCTGGCAAACTCGAGAATCTTGACTGGTTTCTCCAACTGAATTGCTTCCAATGGCACTGTGTCTCTCAAAGGTATGTCAGCCATCTCCGCGTGACACTTCTTCAACTGAGAAACGTGGAACACATCATGAACTCCTGTCAATCCTTCTCGCAATTCCAACTTGTAGGCCACTTCTCCCATATGCTCCAAAACTCGATATGGCCCTACAAATCGTGGCGCTAACTTCCCCTTAACTCCAAAGCGCTTAATCCCTCGAAGTGGGGATACTCGAAGATAAGCTCTGTCTTCGACTTCGTAAACTGTCTCCTTGCGTTTTGAATCTGCGTAGCTCTTCTGCCTGGACTGGGCTACCTTGAGCCTATCGCGAATCAACTTCACCTTCTGTTCAGACTCTTTAATCAGATCTGGTCCAAACAACTGGCGGTCTCCAACTTCGTCCCATGACAACGGTGTCCTGTACCTCCTTCCGTACAAAGCTTCGAAAGGGGCCATCTTCAAACTGGTCTGATAGCTATTATTGCAAGTGAACTCTGCATATGGCAAATTATCGTCCCAACTAGATCCATAATCTAGCACACAAGCTCTCAGCAGATCCTCCAAAATCTGATTGACTCTCTCGGTCTGTCCATCTGTCTGCGGATGAAAAGCTGTACTAAATTCTAACCTAGTACCCAAAGTCTCATGCAACTGCTTCCAGAACTTTGAGGTAAACTGGGTTCCTCTATCTGATACGATGCTCCTCGGAACTCCATGCAAACATACGATCATGGTCATGTATATCTTTGCCAACTTAGCACTGGTGTAAGTGGTCTTTACTGGGATGAAATGAGCTACCTTCATCAATCGATCAACTACAACCCAAATCGAGTCATACCCTGAACGAGTCCTTGGTAATCCCGTGATAAAATCCATGCCTAGCTTATCCCACTTCCATTCGGGTATCGGCAATGGTTACAACAATCCTGCTGGCTTCTGATGCTCTGCCTTTACTCTCTGACATACGTCACAAACTGCTACATACTCCGCAATATCCTTCTTCATTCCGGTCCACCAGAAAACATCCTTCAAATCCAAATACATCTTGGTATTTCCTGGGTGAATCGAATACGGTGAATCATGTGCCTCTTGCAGAATCAACTTTCTGATCTCCGGGTCATTGCGTACATAAACACGGTCTTCAAACCATAGGGTGTCGTGCTCATCCTCACGAAATCCTTTAGCTTTTCCTTCTTTCATTTTCTCCTTTATGGAAGCAATCTCCTTGTCAGTCTTCTGAGCTTCCCTGATTCTGTCCATCAAAGTTGACTGAATTTCCAATGCTGCCACATAGCCTCTCGGAACTATCTCCAAACATAACTCATGAAGATCCTCGGCTAACTCCTTTGGTATTTCTCCCGTCATTAGTGTATTGACATGACTCTTACGGCTCAATGCGTCAGCTACTACATTAGCTTTTCTGGGATGGTAATGCAATCTCATATCATAATCCTTGATGAGCTCCAACCATCTCCTTTGTTTGAGGTTCAACTCCTTCTGCGTGAAAATGTACTTCAAACTCTTGTGATCCGTGTACACCTCACAATGATTTCCAATGAGGAAATGTCTCCATGTCTTCAATGCATGCACTACGGCTGCTAATTCCAAATCATGCGTGGCATAATTCAACTCATGAGGCTTCAGTTGTCGTGAAGCATACGAAACAACTCTCCCTTCCTGCATAAGCACTGCTCCAAGTCCTCGACGTGAAGCGTCACAATACACCTCATAATCCTTGGTTTGATCTGGCAAAATCAACACTGGTGAGGTAACCAAACGGTTCTTAAATTCCTGGAAACTAGCCTCACACTCCTCAGTCCATTTGAACTTAGTATCCTTCTTCAGCAACAACGTCATAGGCTTTGAAATCTTTGAGAAGTTCTCAATAAATCTCCGGTAGTATCCTGCGAGTCCAAGAAAACTCCGGATCTCTCCAACTGTTGTTGGGGCTTCCCACTTGGTCACGGTTTCAACTTTAGCGGGATCTACTGCTATACCTTCTCCGGATATAACATGTCCGAGGAATCCTACTTCCTTCAACCAAAACTCACATTTGCTGAACTTGGCATATAATTGGTGTTCTCTGAGCTTCCCAAGTACCAATCGCAAATGTGCTTTATGCTCCTCTTCATTCTTTGAGAATACCAGAATATCATCGATGAAAACCACGACGAACTTATCCAAAAACTCCATGAACACTTTGTTCGTGTTCATAAAATAGGCAGGCGCGTTAGTCAGACCAAATGACATAACGGTATACTCATATAGCCCATACCTAGTGGTAAAAGCTGTCTTCGGAATATCCTGTTCTCGAATCTTCAACTGATGGTACCCTGATCGCAAATCGATCTTGGAAAACACCTTAGCCCCTTGCAATCGATCAAACAGATCATTGATCATTGGTAGCGGGTACTTGTTTTTGATTGTTACATCGTTCAATCCTCGATAATCAACAACCATTCTTAATAATCCATCCTTCTTCTCCACTAGAAGTACTGGTGATCCCCAAGGCGAAGAACTTGGGCGAATGTAACCTTTATCCAGTAACTCCTTAATTTGCTTCTTAATTTCCACCAAATCTTTTGCGGGCATCCTGTATGGTCGCTTCGATATTGGCCCAGTGCCTGGCAAAAGCTCAATCAAAAACTCAATGTCTCTATCCGGTGGCATGCCTGGCAACTCTTCGGGAAATACATCAGGAAAATCCTTTACCACTGGTACTTCCTCCTGCACAACTCCTGATAAGGAATTTACTTGTGTCCTGTTTGTCGCATGTCGGGATACATACTTGATCCTTCTTCCTTCTGGCGTTGTGAGCAAAATTGTCTTACTGGCACAATCCATGTTTCCTCCATACATCGACAGCCAATCCATACTGAGAATTACACCCAAACCTTGGGATTCCAGAATAATTAAATCCGTTGGGAAAACATGCCTTCCTATACTTAATGGCACTTGAAAACATCCTTGTCTGGCCATGCACTCTGCTCCTGGCGAGCTTACTAGCATAGGTCTTTTAAGAACCCTAGTGGGCAGGCTATACTTTTCCACAAATCCCCTTGATATGTATGAATGCGATGCACCAGTATCAAAAAGAACGAGTGCAGTAAATGACTTAACCAAAAACTTACCTATTACTGCATCGGGCTGAGCTTCAACCTCCTCCACATTAACATGGTTCACCTGTCCCCTGTTGAAAGGGTTCGGCTTCTTTCCAGAGCTTCCATTGCCGTTTTGGCCTTCAGGACATTCATTGGCATAATGTCCGGTCTTGGGACACTTGAAACAGGTGACTTGACTCAGATCTCTCTTGGCTGGGGTTGATGGGGTGTTGCGGTTCGATCCATTGCTTCCTCCATTCCCATTACCATTCTTGGTGCCATTGTGATTGTGCGAGCTACCTACTCCATGGGTGTGCTGAAAATGTCCTCCCGGTCTAGGGGTAAAGTGTGGCTTCTGCTGAGCTCCTGAATTATACTTTCCTTGTCCATACTTCCTCTTGCGGTTCTCAATTTGCTGCTGCTTCCCTTCAATCATAAGAGCACGATCTACCAACTCCTGGTAGTTGTTGAAGGTGGCTACCATCAACTGCATAGTCAACTCATCATTCAGTCCTTCCAGGAATTTCTCCTGCTTAGCTGCATCCGTAGCAACGTCATCTGGGGCATAACGTGCTAGCTTACTAAACTCCTCCACATACTGGCCAACTGTCCGTCCTCCTTGGCGCAAGTTACGAAACTCACGCTTCTTCATGGCCATTGCTCCTGCTGAAACATGGGCAGTACGAAAAGCCTGCTGAAACTGGTCCCATGTGACAGTGTCGACTGGGAAGGTGGCTGTGAAATTCTCCTACTAGGATGCCGCGGGTCCTTCTAACTGATGTGCGACAAACTTCACCTTCTCCGCATCTGTGCATCCTGCTGTGGTCAACTCCCTAGCTGTCTTGCGGAGCCAATCATCTGCTACTATCGGCTCGGTGCTACTGGAAAACACCGGCGGATTCAGCCTAAGAAAACGGGCTAAGTGGTCAACAGGTGGCGGTGGTGGTGGGTTGTTGTTCCCCTGATTCTGATTCTGAACTAGCAACTGCATCAAGGTGTTCTGCTGCTGGATCAACTGGGTGAGCTCCGACGGAAAGGCAAATCCGGGGTCACGTCTCGGAGGCATCTAAGGGTTTAGAAAAGACGAGATATAAGAATAGAGGGGGTCTAAAGAGAAAACACTACCCATATGCACATGAGGCAAAAGCAAACAATTCACTTCATTCAATCAAACAAAGGCATACAATCGATCTAGCTATCGCAAAAGTGCTCGGACTATTTTACTTACATGGTGGACTACTACTACTGATGAGGTGGTCTACTAGAAATATTCTACGGTTGTAGACTCCATGATATCGGCTCCAGCTTCATCAACATAGTCCTCATCGCTACTATCTGCTTCCGAGTCGGTGCCGTCGATGATGATGTAGTCTTCCGGGCTAATCTCCTTGGGTTCTTCATCTTCATCTACTGGTGTCGGGCCTCCCATAAATACTGCTAGCTTCATAGATAGGTCGGCATTCTTATCCACCAATACTTGAATTTCTTCTTCATAATCTTCACGTGTAGCCTTGAGTTCTTCCTCCAATTCCTTGATTCTAGTCTTAGCCTTCTTTAGATCTATCATGTCGGCGCACATCTGATTCTCCTATCGTCGAATGTGCTGGTTTAACTCCTGGATAAAAGCTGCAATTGATCTATCTTTCCTGGTGCTGATCATATCCCAGTGTTCATCTCGGCATCCGCAAATCTGGTAGATAGTATCCTTGAGATCCTTGCGGTATACTTCTCCAATGCGTCCCATGGCGATGTGAGCTGCCATACTCTTTCCTAGACTCCAGGTTGGTGCATCAAAAGAAAACTCTATGGGCTCAGTGACTGGCATGAACGTCCTTCCTGGAACTTGAACTTGAATCATCCAGTGCTCTTCTTCAGGTAAAGTGGCGTTGTAGGTTCCCGTGAAGCTTGGTACTCCTATGTTCAGGTATCTAGTGACTTCCTTCAAGTGGTGTCCAAAGGGTGTATCTTCATCTGGTTGTGTGAACTTGTTCCTTGCATCCGCCATCCTAAAGAGTAGAAAAGATGAGAAGTCAGAAGAGAAGAGAGTGAGTAGTGATCTAGGTCTTTAGCTTAGTGGTCGTGTCCTACAGTCAGCGTGTGCTCTGATACCATCTCTGTAGCGACCAGACCTCAAACAGTCTGATCTCTGTGCTCCGGTGTCATCCCTGGATCAGTAATGCTGACACCACATAGTACTCGGAGGATTTATAGCAGAGTAGCAATCACACACTTGTTACCTCGAGTGTCTCAAAAGAGAACTTATTACAATAAATATGGCTTAAGGCCATCTAATAACGATAACAGCGGAAGGCTTGGAAGATAGGTGAGTCCATCAACTCCAACGACATCACTGAGTATAGAACCACGACCTAAAAACTCCGTAATCGTCGTCTGAAAAGTCTGCAACATTAACGTTGCAGCCCGAGAACGGGTCAGCACATGGAATATGCTGGCAAGGTAACACATAGAGGGTAATGGAATGAAACAACTATACTATATGCATATTTGGCTGGTGGAAAGCTCTATGGTTACAGTTTTTGCGTAAAGCCAATTTTTCCCTACTTCAAAGGAATAAATTTAATTACTATCATGGTGGTTGTTAAACATTGAGAATGGTTGACAGCATTCTCAATCCCATTTAAGCATCATCATTAACAAACCCACCAAAATTAACTTTAGAGTAACATGTTGAGATTCACATGATAATCCAGGTACTAGATACTCAAGATGTCCATAACCGGGGACACGGCTAACCATGATTAGTTTATTACACTCTGCAGAGGTTTGTGCACTTTTCCCCACAAGACTCGATCGCCTCCGTTGGATTTCTCGCACTACATGGTGTTTAAGAAACGGATGACCGAGACACAGTCTTTCAGAAGCGCTAGCACCTTACGATGGATAGACCGGTACACCTACTTTCCCCTACATCTGCTAGTCTACCCTGTAAGAGTTCGCACGACTTAATCAACTATGCCAGAGCCCATAATGGCTTGTGGCTGCACACGGAAGTTTCTAGTATGAATAATCTCATGATCCCTTTGAGCCTGGGTGGCGGTCCAAAAGAAAAACAGGCAAGTTCTGGAATCCCCAGGTGCCTCAATCCACCCAGATGTGTGTTTAGGTTGCCACCTTAGATAAACCATTAATTAACAATCTCACATCTGTCATGGATATCACTCACCCAATCCACGTCTACTAGCATAGCATGGCATAATAAGCAAACGTAGGAGTAACTCCCAAAGGTTTGATAATAAACAGGTAATAGGTACTACCTCATCTACTTCCCATCCCACAATTTAATTAGATCCTAATCATGCAATGTGTGAGGATTGATCTAATGCAATAAAACTGGGTTGTAGAAAAGGTATGATCAAAGTGTTACTTGCCTTGCTGATGATCCGCGAAACCTAGAGATTTAATGTAACAGGCGGCGCACTCCGGGTATTCTATCCCAGACAAACAAACAAGCATACAATAAGTACTCATCTAATGCACAGGTAAAACTCAAATAGAAGATCTAACCAGAAAGTTCAACTTAAGAACCCTGGTTTGCAAAAAGAATCAAATCGAACGAAGCAAAAGAAATCAAACGGCGAAAGAAAACAACTTCGTTCTAGTAATCTGGATCTAAGTCAAATTTTACAGTAGCAAAAACTTGTTTAAGTTGATTATTCGGAAAGAGGGTTTCGAGACGAAACTCCAGGCGCTTGAATCGCCTGATTCCGATAAACGAGCGAAAAATTATACTAAAACGAAAATCAGATCAGAAATCGCGATCAGAAAATAACCGCGGAAAATCCGACATAAAAGAAAACCAACGAACAGATTTTTTTTAAAACGGCACCGATTTCGAGGGGTGGCGAACCTCGAGCGACGTGCGGCTCCGGCGGATCGTCGGCGGGGTGGCGGCGGCGGCTGGCGGCAGCGGCTAGCGGCTAAGGCTAGGGTTTCGGGGCGGCTGGCCTTTGGGCTGGCTTGCCCCAGCTTATAAAGGCCCCGGCCAGGCGGAGTCCTGACCGAGTACGGCCCAAAGTCGGTTCTGTTTTTTTATTATGCTCGGAAGAAAAATAAAAAGAAATACTAAACGGACTCTAAAAATCACGAAATAAATTTTCTCGGGTTTCTAAAATCAAGCCCGATAAAGTGAACATTTATTTGGGCCCTAAATGCAATTTTGAAAAACGCGCATTTTTCCTAAATTCAAATAAAATTACCGAAAAACTCCAAAATAAATCTTATTTGATTTTTTTTATTAAATCCTCAATATTTCTATATTTTGGGAAAGTCATTTTATTCCCTCTCTCATATTTTTGTAATAGAAATAATTGATGATAAAATAAATAAAATCAAATGATCCTGTTTACAAAATTTGAGAAAACTCAAATATGTAAATAAAGAAATCCCCAACTCTCTCCATGGGTCCTTGAGTTGCTTAGGATTTTCTAGGATCAAAACCAAAAGCAAAATAAAATATGATATGCATGATGATCTAATGTATAACATTCCAAATTGAAAATTTGGGATGTTACACCTGCTCATGCTTACAATCAGTGTGGCAGCTAATGAAAATCATGCTTACAATCAATCTCCGAGTACTACACCAATCACCCTTAAATAGCTCTGGACCTTTGGGTCAAAGTTGTGACACTGTGTACAAATAAAGAAAATAGATTGGTGCTTCTTTCAGAAAAGAGTACTCCCTAGAAAAATGCTAATATAAGGTACTAGTATTTGGTTAGACGATTTGCTGCCGAGAAAGATCCGTCCATAGAGAGCGCCACACATCCCACTGGTGGTGGTGGATGCCAATGCGTGCATGGAGCATGGTTGGTGTCGGTAATTTTTACTTGGCACACCTCGCACTCTGTTGGGGAACGTAGTAATTTTAGAAAAATTCCTACGCACACGCAAGATCATGGTGATGCATAGCAACGAGAGGGGAGAGTGTGTCCATGTACCCTCGTAGACCGAAAGCGGAAGGGTTAGCACAACGTGGTTGATGTAGTCGTACGTCTTCACGATCCGATCGATCAAGTACCGAATGCACGGCACCTCCGAGTTCAGCACACGTTCAGCTCGATGACATCCCTCAAACTCCGATCCAGCTGAGTGTTGAGGGAGAGTTTCATCAGCACGATAGCATGGTGACAATGATGATATTCTACCGACGCAGGGCTTCGCCTAAGCACCACTACGATATTATCGAGGTGGATTATGGTGGAGGGGGCCACCGCACACGGCTAAGAGATCCAAGAGATCAATTGTTGTGTCTATGGGGTGCCCCCCTCCTCCGTATATAAAGGGGGGAGGAGGAGGGGCGGCCAAGGTGGTGGCGCACCCTAGGAGGGGGAAACCTACTCCAAGTAGGTTTCCCCTCCCTTTCCTAGTCCAAGAAGGAGCGGGAAGGAAGGATTGGGAGAGGGGAAAGGCAAGGGGGGCGCTGCCCCCCCTTCCTTGTCCTATTCGGACTCAAGGGGAGGGGGCGCGCCTCTGGCCCTGGCCGGCCCCTCTCTCTCTCCACTAGGGCCCAATAAGGCCAATTAGTTCCCGGGGGGTTCCGGTAACCCCCAGTACTCTGGTAAATGTCTGATACCTCCCGGAACCCTTCCGGTGTCCAAACATAGTCGTCCAATATATCAATCTTAATGTCTCGACCATTTCGAGACTCCTCGGCATGTCTGTGATCACATCCGGGACTCCGAACAAGCTTCGGTACATCAAAACACATAAACTCATAATATAACTGTCATCAAACTTTAAGCGTGTGGGCCCTACAAGTTCGAGAACTATGTAGACATGAACGAGACACGTCTCCGGTCAATAACCAATAGCGGAACCTGGATGCTCATATTGGCTCCCACATATTCTATGAAGATCTTTATCTGTCAAACCGCATAACAACATACATTGTTCTCTTTGTCATCGGTATGTTACTTGCCCGAGATTCGATCGTCAGTATCTCAATACCTAGTTCAATCTCGTCACCGGCAAGTCTCTTTACTCGTTCCGTAATACATCATCCCGCAACTAACTCAATAGTTACAATGCTTGCAAGGCATATATTGATGTGCATTACCGAGTGGGCCCAGAGATACCTCTCCGACAATCGGAGTGACAAATCCTAATCTCGAAATACGCCAACCCAACAAGTACCTTCGGAGACACCTATAGAGCACCTTTATAATCACCCAGTTACGTTGTGACGTTTGGTAGCATACAAAGTGTTCCTCCGGTAAACAGGAGTTGCATGATCTCATAGTCATAGGAACATGTATAAGTCATGAAGAAAGCAATAGCAGAAATACTAAACGATCATGTGCTAAGCTAACGGAATGGATCAAGTCAATCACATCATTCTCCTAATGATGTGATCCTGTTAATCAAATGACAACTCATGCCAATGGCTAGGAAACATAACCATCTTTGATCAACGAGCTAGTCAAGTAGAGGCATACTAGTGACACTCTGTTTGTCTATGTATTCACACAAGTATTATGTTTCCGGTTAATACAATTCTAGCATGAATAATAAACATTTATCATGATATAAGGAAATAAATAATAACTTTATTATTGCCTCTAGGGCATATTTCCTTCAGTCTCCCACTTGCACTAGAGTTAATAATCTAGATTACACAATAATGATTCTAACACCCTGGAGCCTTGGTGCTGATCATGTTTTGCTCGTGGAAGAGGCTTAGTCAACGGGTCTGCAACATTCAGATCCGTATGTATCTTGCAAATCTCTATGTCTCCCACCTGGGCTTGATC
This sequence comes from Triticum urartu, assembly GCF_056163025.1. Taxonomy (NCBI): domain Eukaryota; kingdom Viridiplantae; phylum Streptophyta; class Magnoliopsida; order Poales; family Poaceae; genus Triticum; species Triticum urartu. The sequence goes on from NC_141877.1 coordinate 606,121,368, forward strand.
CCTGATGGAGTTGAAGCGTCTCTTGATGTGCTTGGTTCTCTTGTGAAATCTGGATTCCTTTGCCAAGGCAATTGCACCAGTATTGTCACAAAAGATTTTCATTGGACCCGATGCACTAGGTATGACACCAAGGCAATTGCACCAGTATTGTCACAAAAGATTTTCAGGATGTTCTTGACCGCTGTCCAGTGATCCACTCCTAGATTAGTTTGGTACCTCCCTATTAAACTTATAGAAAGGCACACATCAGGTCTGGTACACAGCATTGCATACATGATAGAGCCTATGGCTGAAGCATAGGGAACATCTTTCATCTTCTCTCTATCTTCTACAGTGGTTGAGCATTGAGTCTTACTCAACTTCACACCTTGTAACACAGGCAAGAACCCTTTCTTTGCTTGATCCATTTTGAACTTCTTCAAAACTTTGTCAAGGTATGTGCTTTGTGAAAGTCCAATTAAGCATCTTGATCTATCTCTATAGATCTTGATGCCCAATATATAAGCAGCTTCACCGAGGTCTTTCATTTAAAAACTCTTGTTCAAATATCCCTTTATGCTATCCAGAAATTCTATATCATTTCCAATCAACAAATATGTCATCGACATATAATATCAGAAATGCTACAGAGCTCCCACTCACTTTCTTGTAAATACCGGCTTCTCCAAAAGTCTGTATAAAACCATATGCTTTTGTCACACTATCAAAACATTTATTCCAACTCCGATAGGCTTGCACCAGTCCATAAATGGATCGCTGGAGCTTGCACACTTTGTTAGCTCCCTTTGGATCGACAAAACCTTCTGGTTGCATCATATACAACTCTTCTTCCAGAGATCCATTCAGGAATGCAGTTTTGACATCCATTTGCCAAAATTCATAATCATAAAATGCGGCAATTGCTAACATGATTTGGACAGACTTAAGCATCGCTACGGGTGAGGAAGTCTCATCGTAGTCAACCCCTTGAACTTGTCGAAAACCTTTTGCAACAAGTCGAGCTTTATAGACAGTAACATTACTGTCAGCGTCAGTCTTCTTCTTGAAGATCCATTTATTCTCAATTGCTTGCCGATCATCGGGAAAGTCAACCAAAGTCCACACTATGTTCTCATACATGGATCCCATCTCAGATTTCATGGCCTCAAGCCATTTTGCGGAATCTGGGCTCACCATCGCTTCTTCATAGTTTGTAGGTTCGTGATGGTCTAGTAACATAACCTCCAGAATAGGATTACCGTACCACTCTGCTGCGGATCTTACTCTGGTTGACCTACGAGGTTCAGTAACAACTTGATCTGAAGTTTCATGATCATCATCATTAACTTCCTCGCTAATTGATGTAGACGTCACAGGAAGTGGTTTCTGTGATGAACTACTTTCCAATAAGGGAGCAGGTACAGTTACCTCATCAAGTTCTACTTTCCTCCCACTCACTTCTTTCGAGAGAAACTCCTTCTCTAGAAAGGATCCAAACTTAGCAACAAAAGTCTTGCCTTCGGATCTATGATAGAAGGTGTACCCAACAGTCTCCTTTGGGTATCCTATGAAGACATATTTCTCCGATTTGGGTTCGAGCTTATTAGGTTGAAGCTTTTTCACATAAGCATCGCAGCCCCAAACTTTAAGAAACGAAAACTTTGGTTTCTTGTCAAACCATAGTTCATAAGGAGTCGTATCAACAAATTTTGATGGTGCCCTATTTAACGTGAATGCAGTCGTCTCTAAAGCATAACCCCAAAACGATAGCGGTAAATCAATAAGAGACATCATAGATCGCACCATATCTAGTAAAGTACGATTACGACGTTCGGACACACCATTACGCTGTGGTGTTCCGGGTGGCGTGAGTTGCGAAACTATTCTGCATTGTTTAAAATGAAGACCAAACTCGTAACTCAAATATTCTCCTCCACGATCAGATCGTAGAAACTTTATTTCCTTGTTACGATGATTTTCCACTTCACTCTGAAATTGTTTGAACTTTTCAAATGTTTCAGACTTATGTTTCATCAAGTAGATATACCCATATCTGCTCAAATCATCTGTGAAGGTGAGAAAATAACGATACCCGCCGCGAGCCTCAACATTCATCGGACCACATACATCTGTATGTATGAATTCCAACAAATTAGTTGCTTGCTCCATAGTTCCGGAGAACGGCGTTTTAGTCATCTTGCCCATGAGGCACGGTTCGCAAGTACCAAGTGATTCATAATCAAGTGGTTCCAAAAGTCCATCAGTATGGAGTTTCTTCATGCGCTTTACACCAATATGACCCAAACGGCAGTGCCACAAATAAGTTGCACTATCATTATCAACTCTGTATCTTTTAGCTTCAATATTATGAATATGTGTATCATCACTATCGAGATTCAATATGAACAGACCACTCTTCAAGGGTGCATGACCATAAAAGATATTACTCGTATAAATAGAACAACCATTATTCTATGATTTAAATGAATAACCGTCTCGCATCAAACAAGATCTAGATATAATGTTCATGCTTAACGCTGGCACCAAATAACAATTATTTAGGTCTAATACTAATCCCGAATGTAGATGTAGAGGTAGCGTGCCGACCGCGATTACATCGACTTTGGAACCATTTCCCACGCGCATCGTCACCTCGTCCTTAGCCAATCTTCGCTTAATCCGTAGTCCCTGTTTCCAGTTGCAAATATTAGCAACAGAACCAGTATCAAATACCCAGGTGCTACTGCGAGCATTAGTAAGGTACACATCAATAACATGTATATCACATATACCTTTGTTCACCTTGCCATCCTTCTTATCCGCCAAATACTTGGGGCAGTTCCGCTTCCAGTGTCCAGTCTGCTTGGAGTAGAAGCACTCAGTTTCAGGCTTAGATCTAGACTTGGGTTTCTTCTCTTTAGCAGCAACTTGCTTGCCGTTCTTCTTAAAGTTCCCCTTCTTCTTCCCTTTGCCCTTTTTCTTGAAACTAGTGGTCTTGTTAACCATCAACACTTGATGCTCCTTTTTGATTTCTACCTCCACAGCCTTTAGCATTGCGAAGAGCTCGGGAATAGTCTTTTCCATCCCTTGCATATTATAGTTCATCATGAAGCTCTTGTAGCTTGGTGGCAGTGATTGGAGAATTCTATCAATGACGCTATCATCCGGAAGATTAACTCCCGGTTGAATCAAGTGATTATTATACCCAGACATTTTGAGTATATGCTCACTGACAGAACTATTCTCCTCCATCTTGAAGCTATAGAACTTATTGGAGACTTCATATCTCTTCCGGGCATTTGCTTGAAATATTAACTTCAACTCCTGGAACATCTCATATGCTCCATGACGTTCAAAACGTCGTTGAAGACCCGGTTCTAAGCCGTAAAGCAAGGCACACTGAACTATCTACTAGTCATCAACATTGCTCTGCCAGACGTTCATAACATCTGGTGTTGCTCCAGCAGCAGGCCTGGCACCCAGCATTACTTCCAGGACGTAATTCTTCTATGCAGCAATGAGGATAATCCTCAAGTTACGGACCCGGTTCGTGTAATTGCTACCATCATCTTTCAACTTTGCGTTCTCAAGGAACACATTAAAATTCAATGGAACAACAACACGGGCCATCTATCTACAACAACATAGACAAGCAAGATACTATCAGGTACTAAGTTCATGATAAATTTAAGTTCAATTAATCATATTACTTAAGAACTCCCACTTAGATAGACATCCCTCTAATCCTCTAAGTGATCACGTGATCCATATCAACTAAACCATGTCCGATCATCACGTGAGATGGAGTAGTTTCAATGGTGAACATCACTATGTTGATCATATCTACTATATGATTCACGCTCGACCTTTCGATCTCAGTGGTCCGAGGCCATATCTGTTATATGCTAGGATCGTCAAGTTTAACCTGAGTATTCCACGTGTGCAACTGTTCTTCACCCGTTGTATTTGAACGTAGAGCCTATCACACCCGATCATCACGTGGTGTCTCAGCACGAAGAACTTTCGCAACGGTGCATACTCAGGGAGAACACTTATACCTTGATAATTTAGTGAGAGATCATCTTATAATGCTACCGTCAATCAGAGCAAGATAAGATGCATAAAAGATAAACATCACATGCAATCAATATAAGTGATATGATATGGCTATCATCATTTTGTGCTTGTGATCTCCATCTTCGAAGAACCGTCATGATCACCATCGTCACCGGCGCGACACCTTGATCTCCATCGTAGCATCGTTGTCGTCTCGCCAACTTATGCTTCTACGACTATCACTATCTCTTAGTGATAAAGTAAAGCATTATAGGGCGATTGCATTGCATACAATAAAGCGACAACCATATGGCTCCTGCCAGTTGCCGATAACTTCGTTACAAAACATGATCATCTCATACAATAAAATATAGCATCATGTCTTGACCATATCACATGACACCATGCCTTGCAAAAACAAGTTAGACGTTCTCTACTTTGTTGTTGCAAGTTTTACGTGGCTGCTAGGGCTGATCAAGAACCGTTCTTATCTACGCATCAAAACCACAACGATAGTTCGTCAAGTTGGTGTTGTTTTAACCTTCACAAGGACCGGGCGTAGCCACACTCGGTTCAACTAAAGTTGGAGAAACTGACACCCGCTAGTCACCTGTGTGCAAAGCACGGCGGTAAAACCAGTCTCGCGTAAGCGTATGCGTAATGCCGGTCCGGGCCGCTTCATCCAACAATACCGCCGAACCAAAGTATGACATGCTGGTAAGCAGTATGACTTGTATCGCCCACAACTCACTTGTGTTCTACTCGTGCATATAACATCAACGCATAAAACCAGGCTCGGATGGCGCTGTTGGGGAACGTAGTAATTTCAAAAAAATTCCTACGCACACGCAAGATCATGGTGATGCATAGCAACGAGAGAGGAGAGTGTGTCCACGTTCCCTCATAGACCGAAAGCAGAAGCGTTAGCACAACGCGGTTGATGTAGTCATACGTCTTCACGATCCGACCGATCAAGTACCGAACGCTCGGCACCTCCGAGTTCAGCACACGTTCAGCTCGATGACGTCCCTCGAACTCCGATCCAGTCGAGTGTTGAGGGATAGTTTCGTCAGCACGACGGCGTGGTGACGATGATGATGTTCTACTGACGCAGGGCTTCGCCTAAGCACCGCTACGATATTATCGAGGTGGATTATGGGGGAGGGGGGCACCGCACATGGCTAAAAGATCCAAGCGATCAATTATTGTGTCTATGGGGTGGCCCCCCCTCCTCCATATATAAAGGTGGGGAGGAGGAGGGGGCCGGCCAAGGTGGTGGCGCACCCTAGGAGGGGGAAACCTACTCCAAGTAGGTTTCCCCCCTCCCTTTCCTAGTCCAAGAAGGAGGGGGAAGGAAGGAGTGGGAGAGGGGAAAGGCAAGGGGGGCGCCCCCCCTTCCTTCTCCTATTCAGACTCAAGGGGAGGGGGCGCGCCTCTTGCCCTGGCCGGCCCCTCTCTCTCTCCACTAGGGCCAAATAAGTCCCATTAGTTCCCGGGGGGTTCCGGTAACCCCCAGTACTTCGGTAAATGTCAGATACCTCCCAGAACCCTTCCGGTGTCCAAACATAGTCGTCCAATATATCAATCTTAATGTCTCGACCATTTCGAGACTCCTTGTCATGTCCGTGATCACATCTGGGACTCCAAACAACCTTCGGTACATCAAAACACATAAACTCATAATATAACAGTCATCAAACTTTAAGCGTGTGGACCCTACGGGTTCGAGAACTATGTAGACATGACCGAGACACGCCTCCGGTCAATAACCAATAGCGGAACCTGGATGCTCATATTGGCTCCCACATATTCTACGAAGATCTTTATCGGTCAAACCGCATAACAACATACGTTGTTCCCTTTGTCATCGGTATGTTACTTGCCCAAGATTCGATCGTCGGTATCTCAATACCTAGTTCAATCTCGTTACTGGCAAGTCTCTTTACTCGTTCCGTCATACATCATCCCGCAACTAACTCAATAGTTACAATGCTTGCAAGGCTTATATTGATGTGCATTACCGAGTGGGCTCAGAGATACCTCTCCGATAATCGGAGTGACAAATCCTAATCTCGAAATACGCCGACCCAACAAGTACCTTCGGAGACACCTGTAGAGCACCTTTATAATCACCCAGTTATGTTGTGATGTTTGGTAGCACACAAAGTGTTCCTCCGGTAAACGGGAGTTGCATAATCTCATAGTCATAGGAACATGTATAAGTCATGAAGAAATCAATAGCAGAAATACTAAGCGATCGTTTGCTAAGCTAATGGAATGGGTCAAGTCAATCACATCACTTTCCTAATCATGTGATCCTGTTAATCAAATGACAACTCATGTCAATGGCTAGGAAACATAACCATCTTTGATCAATGAGCTAGTGAAGTAGAGGCATACTAGTGACACTTTGTTTGTCTATGTATTCACACAAGTATTATGTTTCCGGTTAATACAATTCTAGCATGAATAATAAACATTTATCATGATATAAGGAAATAAAAATAACTTTATTATTGCCTCTAGGGCATATTTCCTTCAAACTCTGCATATATGTCGGTTCCATCTGTACATTTGTGCAGTTCCACCAAAATGCAGCTGAATAACCCTGTTTGCATAGATAATGAAAAAGCATGATTACATTATAGTGGCACTAGTTGATGAAACACACAAAATAAATAGAAGAAAATATTGTGATAGTATCATTGTATGCCATGCTGCGAGGGTGAGATGGGCCCTGCGACGCCTCATACGGTACGCCACGCCTCATACTGGAAATCGTCCCAAGTCTCCCCGATACACCTTCTGCTAGTGATGAACATCAGTGTACAACGGTAGTACAAGGAGGGGCCTTGAGATATTCAAATCTCTATTTTTGTGCAGATGAACTAGAATTAAGCACCCCAGTTTGCAGAAACGCTTAAACATGAACAATGGGAGTAGTTGATGAAACATACTTTAACAAAGAGAAGCACTTTCTTTATCTACATTGGAAATGAAATGATAGAGAGGACACTCGCTCTATTTTAACTGTATTATTACTTCATTTTATCAGTGACACTAGGGTTGAGTGCTACATCTTGAGCACTGCGTTGGTTTTCCTTGAAGAGGAAAGGATGATGCAGTAAAGTAGCGTAAGTATTTCCCTCAGCTTTTTAGAACCAAGGTATCAATCTAGTAGGAGACCACGCGCAAGTCCCTCGCACCTACACAAGTAAACAAACTCCTCGCAACCAACGCGATAAAGGGGTTGTCAATCCCTTCATGGCCACTTGCAAAGATTAAATCTGATAGATATGATAAGATAATATTTTTGGTATTTTATGATAAAGATGCAAAGTAAAATAAAAGGCAATGAAAATAACTAAGTGTTGGAAGATTAATATGATGGAAAATAGACCCGGGGGCCATAGGTTTCACTAGTGGCTTCTCTCGAGAGCATAAGTATTTACGATGGGTGAACAAATTACTGTTGAGCAATTGACAAAATTGAGCATAGTTATGAGAATATCTAGGTATGATCATGCATATAGGCATCACGTCCGAGACAAGTAGACCGACTCCTGCCTGCATCTACTACTATTACTCCACACATCGACTGCTATCCAGCATGCATCTAGAGTATTAAGTTCATAAGAACGGAGTAATGACTTAAGCAAGATGACATGATGTAGAGGGATAAACTCATCCAGTATGAAATAAACCCCATCTTGTTATCTTCGATGGCAACAATACTATATGTGCCTTGCTGCCCCTGCTGTCACTGGGAAAGGACACCGCAAGATTGAACCCATAGCTAAGCACTTCTCCCATTGCAAGAAAGATCAATCTAGTAGGCCAAACTAAACCGATAATTCGAAGAGACTTGCAAAGATAACCAATCATACATAAAAGAATTTAGAGAAGATTCAAATATTTTTCATAGATAAACTTGATCATAAACCCACAATTCATCGATCTCAACAAAGACACCGCAAAAGAAGATTACATCGAATAGATCTCCACAAGAGAGGGGGAGAACTTTGTTTTGAGATCCAAAAAGATAGAAGAAGCCATCTAGCTAATAACTGTGGACCCGATGGTCTGAAGTAAACTACTCACACATCATCGGAGAGGCTATGGTGTTGATGTAGAAGCCCTCCGTGATCACTGCCCCCTCCGGCGGAGCGCCGGAAAAGGCCCCGAGATGGGATCTCGCGGATACAGAAGGTTGCGGCGGTGTAATTAGGGTTTTGGCTCTTGTTCTGGTAGTTTGGGGGTACGTAGGTATATATAGGAGGAAGAAGTATGTCGGTGGAGCAACGTGGGGCCCACGAGGGTGGAGGGCGCGCCTTGGGAGGGGGGGGGGGTAGGTGCGCCCCCCTAACTCGTGCCCCCTTGGGTGATGCCCTAGCGTGGACTCCAAGTCTTCTGGCTCACATTTGTTCCAAAAATCACGTTCCCGAAGGTTTCATTTCATTTGGATTCCGTTTGATATCCTTTTTCTGCGAAACCCTGAAATAGGCAAAAAACAGCAATTTGGGCTGGGCCTCCGGTTAATAGGTTAGTCCCAAAAATAATATAAAAGTGTATAACAAAGCCCAAATAATCATCCTAAACAGAATATAATATAGCATGAAGCAATCAAAAATTATAGATATGTTGGAGACGTATCAAGCATCCCCAAGCTTAATTCCTTCTCGTCCTCGAGTAGGTAAATGATAAAAACATAATTTTTGATGCGGAATGCTACTGGCATAATTCTTTATGTAATTCTCTTAATTGTGGTATGAATATTCAGATTCGAAAGATTCAAGACAAAAGTTCGATATTGACATAAAAATAATAATACTTCGAGCGTACTAACTAAGCAATTATGTCTTCTTAAAATAACATGGAAAAAGAAAGTTATCCCTACAAAATCATATAGTCTGGCTATGCTCTATCTTCACCACACAAAGTATTTAAATCATGTACAACCCCGATGACAAGCCAAACAATTGTTTCATACTTTTATGTTCTTAAACTTTTTCAATCTTCACGCAATACATGAGCGTGAGCCATGGATATAGCACTATATGTGGAATAGAACGGTGGTTGCGGAGAAGACAAAAAGGGAGAAGATAGTCTCACATCAAATAGGCGTATCAACGGGCTATGGAGATGCCCATTAATAGATATCGATGTGAGTGAGTAGGGATTGCCATGCAATGGATGCACTAGAGCTATAAGTATATGAAAGCTCAACAAAAGAAACTAAGTGGGTGTGCATCCAACTCGCTTGCTCACGAAGACCTAGGGCATTTTGAGGAAGCCCATCATTGGAATATAAAAGCCAAGTTCTATAATGAAAATTCCCACTAGTATATGAAATTGATATCATAGGAGACTCTCTATCATGAAGATCATGGTGCTACTTTGAAGCACAAGTGTGGTAAAAGGATAGTAACATTGTACCTTCTCTCTTTTTCTATCATTTTTTCTTTTTCTCTTTTTTTATTTGGGCCTTCTCTTTTTTTATGGCCTCTTTCTTTCTTTTTTCTCTTCCTTCCTTTTTTTTATTTTTCGTCCGGAGTCTCATCCCGACTTGTGGGGGAATCATAGTCTCCATCATCCTTTCCTCACTTGGGACAATGCTCCAGAAATGATGATCATCACACTCTTATTTTCTTACAACTCATGAATTACAACTCAATACTTAGAACAACATATGACTCTATGTAAATGCCTCCGGTGGTGTAGCGGGATATGCAATGATCAAGAGTGACATGTATGAAAAAATTATGAATGGTGGCTTTGCCACAAATACGATGTCAACTACATGATCATGCAAAGCAATATGACAATGATGGAACGTGTCATGATGAATGAAATGGTGGAAAGTTGCATGGCAATGTATCTCGGAATGGCTATGGAAATGCCATAATAGGTAGGTATGGTGGCTGTTTTGAGGAAGGTATATGGTGGGTGTATGATACCGGCGAAAAGTGCGCGGTAATAGAGAGGCTAGCAATGGTGGAAGGGAGAGAGTGCGTATAATCCATGGACTCCACATTAGTCATAAAGAACTCATATACTTATTGCAAAAAATTTACAAGTTATCAAAGTAAAGTATTACGCACATGCTCCTAGGGGGATAGATTGGTAGGAAAAGACCATCGCTCGTCCCCGACCGCCACTCATAAGGAAGACAATCAATAAATAAATCATGCTCCGACTTCATCACATAACGGTTCACCATACGTGCATGCTACGGGAATCACAAAGTTTTAACACAAGTATTTCTCAAATCCACGACTACTCAACTAGCATGACTCTAATATCACCATCTTCATATCTCAAAACAATTATCAAGCATCCAACTTCTCGTAGTATTCAACACACTCATAAGACAAATTTTTTTTACTAATCTTGAATGCCATTTACTTTAGGATTAATTTGTCAATTTAAGCAATTTACCATGTTGTTTGTAGGACTCTCAAAATAAAAATAATATAAGTGAAGCATGAGATAATAATAGTTTCTATAAAACAAATCCACCACTGTGCTCTAAAAGATATAAGTGAAGCACTAGAGCAAAAACTATATAGCTCAAAAGATATAAGTGAAGCACATAGAGTATTCTAATAAATTCCGAATCATGTGTGTCTCTCTAAAAAGGTGTGTACATCAAAGATGATTGTGGTAAACTAAAAAAACAAAGATTCAAATCATACAAGACGCTACAAGCAAAACACATATCATGTGGTGAATAAAAATATAGCTCCAAGTAAAGTTACCGATAGAAGTAGAAGAAAAGAGGGATGCCTTCCGGGGCATCCCCAAGCTTTGGCTTTTTGGTGTCCTTAGATTATCTTGGGGTGCCATGGGCATCCCCAAGCTTGGGCTCTTGCCACTCCTTGTTCCATAATCCATCAAATCTTTTACCCAAAACTTGAAAACTTCACAACACAAAACTCAAAAAATAAATTCTCATGAGCTCCGTTAGCGAAAGAAAACAAAACACCACTTCAAGGTACTGTAATGAACTCATTATTTATTTATATTGGTGTTAAACCTACTTTATTACAACTTTTCTATGGTTTATAAACTATTTACTAGCCATAAATTCATCAAAATAAGCACACAACACACGAAAAACAGAATCTGTCAAAAAAACAGAACAGTCTGTAGTAATCTGTAACTAACGAAAACTTCTGTAACTCCAACAATTCTGAATAAATTGCTGAAGGTGAGGAATTTGTCTAGTGATCAGGTGCAAAAAGAATCAACTAAATAGCACTCTCTGAATAAAAATGGCAGCTATTCTCGTAAGCGCTTAAGTTTCTGTTTTTTACAGCATGATCATATAAACTTTACCCATGTATTTGCAACGGTTCTACTTGGCACAAACACTAATTAAAAGCATAAAAACACATATAACTAGAGACTAAACAAATTTATTTATTAACAGCAAGGAAAAATATTGGGTTGTCTCCCAACAAGCACTTTTCTTTAAAGCCTTTTAGCTAGGCATTGATAATTTTAATGATGCTCACATGAAAGACAAGTATTGAAGCGCAAAGAGAGCATCATAAAACATGTGACAAACACATATAAGTCTAAAATACTTCCTATGAATAGGAATATTATAAGCAAACAAATTTGCAAGGCAAGCAAAAACTAGCATATGCAAGGAAGAAGAAAGTGACGATAGCAATCTCAACATGAAGAGAAGTAATTTAGTAACATGAAAATTTCTACAACCATATTTTCCTCTCTCATAATAATTGCATGTAGGATCATAAGAAAATTCAACAAAATAGCTATCACATAAAATATTCTCAACACGATCCACATGCATGCGAAGTTGACACTCTTCCAGAATAGTGGGATTATCACTAACTAAAGTCATGGCCTCTTCAAACCCACTTTTATCAAAAATACCATAAGATTGAACATTATCCAAATATGTGGGATCTAAGGTTGACACTCTTCCAAACCCACTTTCAATATTATTGCAAACACTATTATCAATCTCATATTCATCATGGGGTTTAAATTAATTTTCAAGATCATAGGAAGAATCACCCCAATCATGATCATTGCAACAAGTAGTTGACATAGCAAAACTAGCATCCCCAAGCTTAGGCTTTTGCATATTATTAGCACAATTGACATTAATAGAGTTTATAATAAAATCATTGCAATCATGCTTTTTATTGAAGGAGCTATCGTGAATCTCTTCATAAATTTCTTCATCACAATTTTCAGATTCACAAACTTCAAGCAAAACTTCATAAAGATAATCTAGTGCACAAAACTCACTAGCAATTGGTTCGTCATAATTGGATCTCTTAAAAAGATTAGCAAGCGGATGAGGATCCATAGATCTTAGGTTCTCTATTTATTAATACATAAACAATTATTCCAACCAAACAAGCAAACGAGCCAAGTAAGGCATCAAGGCAAACGAAAAGACGAATGGAAGAAGGGCGAATAAAATGGCAAGGGTGAAGTGGGGGAGAGGAAAAGGAGAGGCAAATGGCAAATAATGTAATACGGGAGATGAGTTTGTGATGGGTATTTGGTATGTTGACTTTTGCGTAGACTCCCCGGCAACGGCGCCAGAAATGGCTCATTGTCGAGAGTCCAAATCTTGACTTGCGTAAGCCTCCCCGGTAACAGCGCCAGAAATCTTCTTGCTACCTCTTGAGCACTGCGTTGGTTTTCCTTGAAGAGGAAAGGATGATGCAGTAAAGTATCGTAAGTATTTCCCTCAGTTTTTGAGAAACAAGGTATCAATCCAGTAGGAGACCACGCGCAAGTCCCTCGCACCTACAGAAGTAAACAAACTCCTCGCAACCAACGCGATAAAGGGGTTGTCAATCCCTTCATGGCCACTTGCAAAGATTAAATCTGATAGATATGATAAGATAATATTTTTGGTATTTTATGATAAAGATGCAAAGTAAAATAAAAGGCAATGAAAATAACTAAGTGTTGGAAGATTAATATGATGGAAAATAGACCCGGGGGCCATAGGTTCAACTAGTGGCTTCTCTCGAGAGCATAAGTATTTACGGTGGGTGAACAAATTACTGTTGAGCAATTGACAAAATTGAGCATAGTTATGAGAATATCTAGGTATGATCATGTATATAGGCATCACGTCCGAGACAAGTAGACCGACTCCTGCCTGCATCTACTACTGTTACTCCACACATCGACCGCTATCCAGCATGCATCTAGAGTATTAAGTTCATAAGAACGGAGTAACTCCTTAAGCAACATGACATGATGTAGAGGGATAAAATCATGCAATATGAAATAAACCCCATCTTGTTATCCTCACTGGCAACAATATTATACGTGCCATGCTGCCCCTACTGTCACTGGGAAAGGACACCGCAAGATTGAACCCAAAGCTAAGCACTTCTCCCATTGCAAGAAAGAGCAATCTAGTAGGCCAAACCAAACCGATAATTCGAAGAGACTTGCAAAGATAACCAATCATACATAAAAGAATTCAGAGAATATTCAAATATTGTTCATAGATAAACTTGATCATAAACCCACAATTCATCGATCTCAACAATGACACCGCAAAAGAAGATTACATCGAATAGATCTCCACAGGAGAGGGGGAGAACTTTGTATTGAGATCCAAAAAGAGAGAAGAAGCCATCTAGCTAATAACTATGGACCCAAAGGTCTGAAGTAAACTACTCACACATCATCGGAGAGGCTATGGTGTTGATGTAGAAGCCCTCTGTGATCAATGCCCCCTCCAGCGGAGCACCGGAAAAGGCCCCGAGATGGGATCTCACGGATACAGAAGGTTGCGGCGGTGGAATTAGGGTTTTGGCTCTTGTTCTGGTAGTTTGGTGGTACGTAGGTATATATAGGAGGAAGAAGTACGTCGGTGGAGCAACGTGGGGCCCATGAGGGTGGAGGGCGTGCCTGGGGGGTAGGCGCGCCCCCTACCTCGTGCCCCCCTGGGTGATGCCCTGGTGTGGACTCCAAGTCTTCTGGCTCACATTTGTTCCAAAAATCACGTTCCTGATGGTTTCATTCTGTTTGGATTCTGTTTGATATCCTTTTTCTGCGAAACCCTAAAATAGGCAAAAAACAGCAATTTGGGCTGGGCCTCCGGTTAATAGGTTAGTCCCAAAATAATATAAAATTGTATAACAAAGCCCAATAATCATCCTAAACAGAATATAATATAACATGAAGCAATCAAAAATTATAGATACATTGGAGACGTATCATCGAGCAGGTGGCAAACGAAGTGTACCGTGCGTCGCAAGGATGAAGGCCGGGGGTGCTTAGACTGGGATGCTGAAGCTGGCTCTTTCAGTCCCTATCTTCCCCCTGATGTTTCTATGGTAGCATTTGGGTTGTAATCGAAACTTGGTCGAGCTGGTGCTGTGTCCCCCTACCTCCCTAGCTTATTTGGCGAACTTGTCTCCTGCTAGTACTCAGTCCGTTCTAGTAGTAGTTGCATAACTACCCGTTTACACTGAGATGTTGTCGGATAATGGTTCTCTATGGTTGGGTTTCTTTAATGAAATCGGAGGGAACCCTCTCTTTCGATATATAAAAAAAACAGTGGCACTAGCGGTGCCAAAACATTGCCTCAAATTAATAGTGCCACTAGATTAAGGTGCAAAATAATAACATTACTGCTTTATCATGGCAGTGCCAAAACAGTAGCACAAGAGTAGGATCAACATGTAGGATCTTTGGCAAACGGTCAAACCAAAAAGGATCATACCTCGTGATGGGAACCATATCTGCAGTCAATGCCATCATAGAAGGGATGACACCAGTCACCAAGATGGATGATTCAATTCATGGGACCTTTTGGTGCAGTTCACCTAAAATGAAGCAATGTCCCATGAGCTAGCAGCTTCCTCTTCTTTTTTTTTAAGAAAAGGGCTCCAGCCCCGGTTCCATTTCCATCAGAAAATGAAACCCACAGAGCTTCTTGTTCATTAGCTGCAATAAAATTAAGCAACATCAAGGTTGGTCGTGAAGCTGCTGGAATGTTCAACTATAACTTGGATATCATTTGTGCAGTTCAACTAAGATCAAGCGTGAAATGTATATCTCTGTTTGCATAAAAAGGGTGGAAAGGAGGGTGACTAACAAGTGATGAAACATGCATCAAATGAAAAAAAAAGCATGTTCCTTATCTGAATGGCAATCATACATGGATAGTAGCAATTTCTAGCAGCAATGCTACATATTAGTGTGGGCATTAGGATTAACTATGAGAACCGTTAAATACGACATTACTTTAATGGTGCCATTGCTTCATTTTACCAGCAACATTTCATTAACAGCTGCTATAGAGTCGGTATTTGGGCACGGGAGAGTAGGCGGACCAGGACAGTTGCATCTATAACAAAAAGAAGCAACTTATCTTAATGGGAAATTTAGCTGGACATGAAAAAAAGTGACATTGATTCATATTACTGGAGGCATTACATTGAAAACAACATTGGTTTAACGTGTCCTTACTTTTAACAGTGCGACTGCTACATTTTACAAGTGGCATTACATAAGAGCGGCTCAGGGAAACAAACATCAGAAGAGGATATCTGGGTTGGTCCCATTTTTGTTTGGTATATAACCACCTTATACTGTGTGAGGCTAGCAAATCTAGTGCTGGACTTACTCTGTTGACTTGTCCCCCAGTCCCCACTTTCTTTCCTTTTTCAACCAATAGATCGGGTTTTATTGAGTTTGTAATGCGTTCCCTTTATTTCCCTATTAGACCTAGAGACCAGTTGGATAGCCAGTCTCTGCTACTTTTCGCCCCCATTATTTCCTCTTTTGACCAAGTCCTAGATTCAGGTAACAAATCTTCCCCCACCCCACCCCCTCTCTTCCTTGTTTGAACCCAGTAGTACTAGATTCGAGTGCATGAACTAGTTTTACCTCTTAACAATAAAAAAATTAGGTGGTTTTCGAATAGCCTATCGATCCTATCTACGAGGGGGCATGAGAAATAGTAAAAGATACAAATGTAGCAACGTCAGGAGCTCAGGAAGTAGAGCAAGGCCGGTTTCGAAGGAATTTATACCTAAGGGTCGCCGGGATGTCGCTAGGTGGGCGGCGGGAGGCCGGATCTGCCCGCACTATGGCAGCGAGGAAGAAGGGGTGGGAGGCCCTCCCTTGCCAGCGATGCTTGGGAGAGAACAGCAAGGCACGCTGATCGGGACGCACCGGTAGTGGGTAAGAGCCGTTGCCGAGGACGACCGCGTGAATGTTGCACCTTCTCACCTTCCCCGGCGGAGAGGATCTGGCTGGATCTATGACCAGCGGTGAGCAGAGAGAGAGAGAGGCGCCACCGCTGTCGTGTTTAGATCTGGAGAGGACGAGACAGTGTCAAGAGAGCAACACTAGCAAGCAAGCGCAGAGGCTCCTGCCTATATAGTGGAGTACTAGTTTTCTTTTGTCTACCGGCCGGAGCCGGCTTAACCTCAGCAATGACTGTCGAGAAGTCTTCATGCACGTGCCCCGGAGGCGCAGTTGTCATCTTGATCTGAAGCACCAGATTATCACATATAACACGAAAAAATGCCACATGACAAGAAATCATAACCTCACTGCCCAAAGGAGACAAGATGAATCCCGACGGACAAACAAGACGAGGATCAAAGCTCAAGTTAAAGATAAACTCGTAGAAAAGGGGTCTGTCGATAGATGTCCTAATTAACATAGCTGGCTTGACCTAGATGGCAGCCAAGTAGTCTTCGTGCATGTGCCCCCAATGACTAGCCCAAGTCAGTTGTCGCTGTTTAACCCTCGTAGTGATTCGAAGCACATGACACCTAATTTTGCGAGATGACAAGAAACCTCTTTTTAGATTTCTCACCAGAACTACAGCCCTGTACAACACAGCTTGCACGATATGTAGATGATAGCCAATCCAGGCGTGTCTGCTGGAGTCTGGTGACATGCATGGATGAACTGATCTTCCGTGTCTTGCAGGGATCGTCCAGCTACCAACGTATGTACTCCTACAACACTTCTGTAGTAGTACTATCACTCGTCTCTCTTCTATTAACTCACCTGACTTGCGGGGCCTGGGAGTGTGCCTATGGTCGGTTCTCAATTGCAGTCCCACGTGTGTGTGCAAACGCAATATGACGCGCGTTCCATTCGGAGAGCAGCGTGCCAGACCGACCGACCGTCTGGGGTGCGACGCGAACGCGACGGGCGTGCTGTATACTCTGTACATGTGTATCGCCGTTTTCTTGAGGATTTGCTCCATGGCGCAATCCATGGATACAAAATTAGTATACTGTACTATTTAAAAGTCGATGGCGGGGCTTTTCCTGCATGGTAGGCGGGGCAGTTCCGGCTAGTCGGTTCGACAGAGACACGAGAAGATGAGGGAGTAGGCTGCTACAAACATAGGGCTGTGTGATTTGACAGCGAGTTACTGCTGGACAGGTGGGCCCCGTGATTTGACTTGCCATTATCATTTTAACTGCGGTGCTACGACCGATGTGAGTCTCCCGATTCCTGACCACCTCCACACAGGGACCTCTCCCAATGCTCCACCATGTAGATGCTGGCTCTTGCATGAGAGCCCACTCCTCCACTTTTTCCTTGCCTCTTTCCTCCACATATGCAAAAATGCCATGTAAAGCGGGCTTATAGCCCACTATTGTACTCCCTCCATTCCAAAATAGATGACCCAACTTTGTACTAACTTAAAGTTAAGTTAGTACAAAGTTGAGTCATCTATTTTGGAACAGATGGAGTACTTACTTTCTCCTACAGGTGCTAAGCTTGGCACATAGGCATAAAGTCTGATGTGGCAAGTTAATTAAGAAGAGAGAGACTAGTTTGGTGACCCAAGGAAGAAACGGTGTTAAGAGCGTGTACCTAGGTGAAAAGACAATTTTGAGTCTATAGTTAATTAAATGAAGCAAACTTAGCAACAAAAAACTAAGCACCCATGCATTGGGGACTTGATTGCTAAGCCATTTAATGCCCTTAGTACCTCATCTAAGCACCATTTCATTGAAAGAGGTCACTCCTTGGCAAATGCAATAAATACTACGAAGAAAGAGATAGAGAGAAGTAAAAAAATACTCTAATAGCCAACCTTATAGCTAACCTTGTTGTAGTACGAGTGACTAAGTGATGACTATGTATGACATGCCAACATCAGATAGCCTAACGTACCGTGTTAAATCTCCAAGGGCGCGACCGCGCAGCCAGGCGACGGTCATGGTAGGCGGCGCGACCATGATACGGGCTGCTGGCAGCCCTTGGATCTGAGATCGAACGATCGCATGCTAAGTTGCTGAAAATTTGCAGAATAACCCTCTAGGATAGGATATTCACCCATAGATCTAGAATCACGCCATGCAATCATTCGATCTCAGATCCAAGGGCTCTCAGAAGCCCGTAACATGGGAGAATGGAAAGCTTTGTATCACCTGTAATTTTCCCGACGCTTGACATGACATCGAAAGCCATTTAATTGGGCGTCGAGTAGACATGACATCTAATTGGGCCCCCATAGCACTGTACATGAATCCATTTATCCAGCAGGCAAGCCACTACCCTGCCGTTCGCGCGCCCCACTCAGCATTTTTACAATCGAAACACCGCTGGCAGTTCTCTCCTACTCGTCCCCGGACGTCCTTTAACATTACGGCAGTTCGCTCCTAGTCGTCCCGTCCTTTCACATTACGGCAGTTCCACTAATCCTAACCACCTCCCAAATTCATGGCGTCCCAAATCTCCATGATTGGCGGTGAGTACAAGGTTAGAACCATTGTCGGTGATGAGTTCGACGTCATCTACACCCGTTCTTCCGCGATGGTGAAAGGATGCCTTGCTCGCTTCAGTCGCATGTTCAAAAACTCAAATGATGAGGAAGAGAAGAAGAAGACCGTTGTGATCCAGGTTTGCGTGCATGACTTATGCTTGGTTTACCACATATGCCATGCCGACGTTGAGTGCAAGGAATTTAAGAACTTCCTCAAGGGAGGCCTAGTCAAATTCGTTACTACAGACTTTACGAATGACAAAAGAGTCTTGGGTCGGATAGGCCTCATTGTAGGCAACCCCTTCGACCTACAGAATAGTCGGCTGCTGCCCTCCCGTGGTCAGCCTTCAATGCTGAACCTGGCAGGAGCCATGGTTCATCCTTCGTACGGTAAACTAGAGAAACCTCCATACACGTTTCATCATCATGCATGGCACTGGAATGGATGGCTACCTTTGTTTCAATATCTACAAGGGTTGGATGAAGAGCAAGAGCCAAGTGTGCGGTTCGAGCAAAGAAGTATCGGCCAAGAGGAAGAGGGACAAGGACAAAGTCGAGGACGTGGACGTGGACGAGAACTCCGAGTAAGGTGGTAGTGTCGTTGCTCATGGTGGTTCTAATGCAGTGTCTACCGGATTAGTTACATAGTTTAATTTCAGGTGTGCTTAGTTTAATTTGAGGGGTGTGTTGTGCTGAGCCCCCAGTAGAACTATGTTATGTTTCTTCTCGTTATATTTCGTACATTTCATCTTTTAGTTGGTATAGTACTACCACTCGTTTCTTCACATTATATGCGTACAATATATATGGCCAACATCATATAGCCAGCAGTTTAGTTGTCAAAGAATTTGAGGGTGCTTAGTTTTATCAAAGAATTCCATGGTGCTTAGTTTTATTTGAGAGATGTGTTGTGCTGGACACCATTAACTTATCATTGTGACAATCGGCTTATTTTTGTCATGTAACATGGTCAACAGATTTGACGTGAAAATAACAATGTCTAATGGCATTTCTGAGCAAACATCTAACTTAACGATGGCATTTTTTAGATATCTAATTGCATTTTTGAGCAGGCATTTCACGGATTGATGGCATTTTTTGAGTAGTTGTAACTTCTAATGGCAAAACTGAGTAGTGATACACAACTAGTGGCATAAATAATAAGAACCCAAGAATTAAATAGGTATGCTAATTTCTTTATTTCTTTATTTCTTTATACCTTTGTGTGCGAAACAATATACGCTGCCTCCTCCCAGATTTTCTTTACAGAGGCAATATAGAACTATATGAGTGCCCTGTTAAATTTTGGAATTATTCCGGATTCGTTTGGTCTTTTTTATGCATTAATTGAGTTTCTGGTCATTTAATGTGCATAATTCAAATTTGAACTACAAGCACATGCTCCTGTGCATCAAAGTTGATTGAAAACTCACATGTGTGTCCTCGGGTGAATTTCTAGGTCCCATGTAAGAAATGGGAATAAAATTCAAATATCTGGGCATCGTGGCTCGCCCAGGAACATTGAGAAGCTTGGTTTTAAAATCTATTATATAATTAATACAAGATGCAAACAAGCTATTATGTTTATCCACACAGATTAAATTATCTTGACCACAAATTATAGATATCAAGGGCTGGGATGAAAGATATAAACGTTACATACAAATAATGTTAGGTAGAAACAATTGAACGTGACATGTACAAATTTTTTTCGAGCATAACCAAAAGCAGATATAGCATGCAGCAATAAGTACGATAGGCTTCCCAAGGCCATACATACTCGTACTCTTCACGATAGGCTTCCCAAGGCTATACGTACTCGGACTCTTCCAAGCAAAGAAGAAAAAACAAACAAACACGGACTTTACATGAAAAATAATAGCGAAAAAGAAAAACAAATTCGTGATTGGCCGGCAAAGCCCAGAACAAATCCTCTAAATGCCCTAGATTAGTTTTTCTTATCTCCGATCTAAGAAAAGGTCAAGTCTAAGCAAAACACAAATAACAAAAAGAAATATAAGTAGGGCTACGTACTCCCAATCCATATCCTCACCGGCCGTCGTCCACACAGCCTCGCAACTCCCATGCATGTCCTGGGGTGCCACCATAGACACAACCACGTTTGATTCGGTGTACGCATGCACATCGGTAGTCTTGGCTTGCACAGCGTCTCAGAGTTACAGGTCCTCATGCATGTGGCCGCCGGCGCCGACGGCGCTGACGCTGCAAGTACACCTAGGTGCGGTTGGCGGGTCAATCAATCATCTACAATGCACTATGCGTAGACAACTTCATGTTTCAAACTCACCTCATGCATGCGTCCTGATCAGCATGGAGATATGTATAAGATGGATGGAAGACTTGCGTTGCCATCAGCAGCAAAAAGATCGATCAAAGCAAGAGCTAGCTAGGTACGTGCTTTTTATGTGACGGTATAAGATGGATAGAAGACTTGCCTTGCAATCAGCAGATCCAAGATCGATCACAGCCATAGCTAGCTAGGTATATCTACTTTTTTTCTTCGAATATCTAGGTACGTACTGGAACATAATATGTATTTATTATTTTAACACACCTATTTCAGTATAATACAACATAGTCTATATAATATATTTCAACATCTCAACATCAGCATTGTGAAACAAATAAGCGTGTATATATGATGTCTTGACAAGCCTATAATTTTTTATAACTTACTTATCTATGTCTTGATGTACACCATCATAAAAAAAAACCTACGTATCACATTTTATTTTATTCGCATGAACAGGATTATATTTAGATACGTGAACTCTCATTCATGTCAGGTGCGCGTATTGTTTAAATTATTCCCCTCTCTCTTATTATTCCCTAGCACTGATTTTTTTTAGTATCTCCATGTCTAGAACTGATTTTTTTAGCAATTTGGAATTGATATAGGTTCCACATAAATCAATCAAGTGAGCTAAATTTTGAGTATTTTTTTATAGGAACGAGCATGTTGAAAAATCAGCCTGAAAATAAAATGTCGAACCAATATAAGGTTAGCGAGAGAGGTTGGCCCAAGTAGTACAAATATGTCACCATATTTATTAGACTCCAATATTACACGGAACAATGATCAGTACAACGTCAAGAAATGATCAGTACAACAGTCAACTAGGTCATGTATAAGCAGGTATGAGTACATGTCATATTACATACGTGCAAACATTTTGAGCTTTGAAGATAAAATGTTCCCGAAAATCATGAGAAAAAAGACATATCTGTCTCGCAAACTACTGAAGAAAGAAGTGTTCATATAGCAAGCCATGGCGGCAAGATAGCACTCCTGGCAGCAATAGAGGATGGCATTGTATATGATGGCAGACTTACTTTTTCTTTGGACAAATGTCAGCGGCTTACTTGACTGTGTGTTTCCATCTTTCTAATTCAGTTTGACCGTGCACCAAGGAACTCATTAGGACTATGCACTAGAGAAGACCATCTTTCACTATGTTTATAACCGGTTGTGATGATCAAATATTAACGAGGAGAGTATCTTAAAGTGGGATCCATAAATTTTAAAATACCATGATCTTTAAAACAGTTTATTAGCACCTTTCTTCTTTTTAATGAGTCTCCAAAATAATACATGGAATAAAACTTATATCAGCTATTGTGGTTTTAATGCAACTATCATGTTTTTTTTATCTTTATAACTGGATGTGATGATAAAATCCTGACAAGGAAAGTATTGGCTAATACAGAAGTTATAAATAGAAATCTAGCCGCACAAATGTGCGGGTCACACTGCTAGTTCTTGTAAATCCAAAACATGCCTGAAAATCATGAAACTTGGCATGGTGTCATGTCATGGTACTACCATGCTGTGGTAAAAAAAATTGCAGAATAGGAACAAGTTTTGGTATCAGTTTCTTATAAACCGGAGCTTCTCTCAAGAAGGCTCGTGGTTCTGAGAAGGAACGTGTCACCTTTGTGTGCATAATTCAAATTTTAAATACAAGTACATGCTTCAGTGCACCAAAGCTGGTTGATAAATCACATGTGTGTCCTCGGGTAAATTTCTAGGTCCCATGCCAGAAATGGGAATGAAATTCAAACATCTGGGCGTCATGGCTCGGCTGGAAACATTGAGAAACTTGGTTTTATAATTCCTGTAAATCCAAAATACGCATGAAAATCATGAAACTTGGCTTGGTGTCATGACATGGCACCAACAAGCTATGGTAATTTTGCTATCCGATTTGCGAAGACGCACACATTAACAATCAACAAAGTCATTTTGGAACAAGTGTCGTCACGTTACAATCGGAAACACAAGTATTATTGAAACCATGGGCGTTCTATTTACCATTTACGTGCCGCCACATGTCCCATTTTTTTATTAGCTAGGAGGCGCCGTGCAGGGTAGCTATTTGAGTAGGGGAGGCATGCGATCAGACCCTTGCACGTGCTTATAGGGAGGAGAGCCCTTTGACCTCCATCTGCCCTCCACCTCTCTCCCAAGGTCTCCATTAATGGCGCCTGAGCCTCTGTTTAATGGCGTGGCAATGTCTCACTCGACTGAGATTTAAGAGAGAAAAAAGAAAATCTGAAAAGAAAATTTCGCATGGATATTGATGTAAGATCCGACGAACCTATATAGCATCTACTGTGACTTATAGCAAGACTGATGTATATATATAAGGATGACGAGAGTGGATAATAATTGTCTTACATAATTAGGAAGATAATTAAAAAAGCCACATGCGGCTATGCCCAAAATACACAAGGGAAAAAGAAGAAGGAAGACGCATACAACGATCTGGCTCGCTGATCTCTACTTTCTTTATGCGCTGCAGGTCGTGGAGACTAGTTCTCTCGGCGGGCGATGATCTCTTTCACCAGTTTCATGTCCTTAATATGCTGCTTGGCAGCATCCATGGATCCTCCACCAGCCTGTTGCGCTCGATGCGGAGCATGGCATTCTCGTCCATAAGTTTCTTGATGATGACGCCCGTCCTCTGCAACAAGGCAGCGGTCTCCTCTTCCTGCTTCGCCCTTCCGGCAATCTTCGCCCTCAGTAGGTCACGCTCGCCCCGGAGCTTCGCATTGCCCTCCCCTAGTTGCCAGATGACGCCGGTAGCCTCGTCCTGCAACCTCGCCCAGTCGGAGATCTGATCCATCTGGCTATGGACCATCCCATGCATGCGAGTCCTCGCCTGCCCGCGAGAAATTTTCCCAGGCCGTCGTGGCGCGGCGGTACTTCCGTGCTGCTTCGGCGGCATGGCGGTACGTCTCTGCTGCTTCCGCGGCGTGGCCGGACCAGTCTGCTACATCGACGGCGCGGCGGGACCTCCATGCTGCTTCGGCGGCACGGCGGGACCTCTGTGCTGCTACTGCTGCGCGGCTGGACATGTCGGCTGCTTTCGCGGCGAGGCGGGACATCTCTCGTGCTTCCTCTTCCATGCTCACCTCTCCATGGTGGAAATTTCTCAACCCAGAACTCACGCTGGCCATGGCTTGATTGACTTGATTGTTTTTTGTCGATGAGGAGTTGAGGACGAATGTGCAGTCATCTTAGCATAGTAGTATTTATAACCGAGTACTACTAATACGCTCCTAAGTGGGAAACCGTTTAGATTATGATCGGTGTGAACAGGTTTGCAATTAAATATAGCGTGGTAGTAGTAGTAATTTGGAATGTGATGAGACGCGCTCACAATTTATTGACGGTTCTAGTTTCGAAGTGCGGCATTATTCTTGGATGGCGTAACGTCGGCACGTTTTCTCGACCGTGGTGTAGCATATGCCATGATACTAGTTCTTTTTCTACTGCTGTGTGCATGCAAAAACTGCCACCGTCAGATACATATCTTACACTTGGTGTTCGACAGGAATAGCCTCGTGGCTAGCTATAGACTAGTCTTTTTTTCAGACGCATTACACCTATCTCTCGGGACTGCTCGCACGCACCATCACTGCTCCCTAGGTCGATGCCATCCACATACACTTGTACTCTGAGAAGAGGTGCACGCACGCACTCGTCCTCTCTCACACATGCATCTGTAGCTATGAATTGTAATGTTCTCAACCATCCGATTGGCTCTATCATAGGTTTCACGTTGCTCCTTGGCCTTGAGATTGAGAAGTTAAAAACACGGAGGCTAAGATGGAGGCGCGAGGTTTTGGTTAATGTGCGGGCCGCACACGGCACCGACACGACATGAGCTTCGTCTGCCTGGTGCACATGCAGTCGGGTGAGTTGTCCAAGTATAGACACAACCAGGCCCTCGTCGGTATCCGCGCCTCGACTTTGGCTGGTCATAGTGGAGAGTAACATAGACTAGTTACTAGTCTATGTTACTAGTACCTTCATAGTGGGTAGTGTCATATAGTATATGCATAATTTGGCGACGAGCGCTCTCTATATGTACCACCTTTTTTCTTTAATTTCATCTTGTTAGTTTTGCTTCATGGCGCAATCCATCGATACTAATGTACAAATGTATACATTTCTTAAAAGGCTAGAGGGCGGGGCAGTCTAGCTTGGTCCTTTTCACGAGAGGCGAGGGCCTTTGTGATTTGACGGCTCATTACTGCTGGAAGGCGGGGCCTTGTCATTTGACTACTCGTATAAATGTGCCGACGACCTGCGGAGGAGCAAAGAACTGTGCGGTATAATCAAGTTTTCCACTGGAGTACGACGGAGGAGCACGAAACACGCCAGCCTAGTGCCATATCTCTACTCTCTACTCTTATTATATATTACTAGCAAGAGGCATTGTTCTATTGGCGATAAAGAATGATCTAATTTGCTAGTCGTCTCATTATTAGCATTGTCCTATTCATGCCTCGCAAAGAACGTGACACGTGTGGCGAAACACCCGGAGCAAAAGAAGAAACACAGGAGCAAAAGAAGAAGGAAGATTATCACCCCAAAAAAGAAGGAAGACGCACACACAAGTCTGGGGCGCTACTCTCACTACATGAAGGGTTGCTGGCCGCGGAGTCGTAACTACTTCTTCATCGCCTCCACGATCTCCATCTCCTTGCGCGTCTCCTCCGCCATCTTCTTCATTGTGTCCATGACCCGAGATTCCTCGACATGGGCCTTCGTCATTTGTTCCACGGCCGCATTACGTACCTTGACAGCAGCCGTGTGCTCGATGCGGAGCTTCGCCAACTCCTCCTTCTGTTCGATGATGAGGGCCTGCAGCATCTTCATCGAGGAACTACTATTCTCATGCAGCTTCTTCCAGCCGGAGTTCTCCTCCTTCAGCAGGTCGAGCTCGTGGCAGAGCGCCTTGTCCTCCTGAAGTTGCAGGATTTCGCTGTTCGCCTTCTTCTCTGAGGAAATGCTATTCTTCACCAGCATCACCAAGCCGGCGGTCAACTCCCCTTGCTCATTGAGCTCGGTGGGCATGTCATCGAGGCTCTCCTCCAGCAGCTCCACCAAGCCATGGATAAACTCCTTCTGCTTATTGAGGTGCTTATTGAGCTGATCGGGCATGCCGTCGAGGGATAACGACTCCAGCGCCGCCAGCTCGGCATGTTAGCCTCCACGGCAAGGGCGCTCCTGGGAGCCATGGCCTGCCCGTGAGAGATCTTTCGAGGTCTCTGCGTCGCGGCGAGCCCTCTCTTTTTTTCCGCAACCTTGGTTGCTGCTCCCTTGTTACGAGTAGTTCTCGACCTAGAGCTCTACACACTGGCCATGGCAAGAACGGACGAAGAAGGAGGACTTATGAGGAGGAAGGTAGAGTAATTTTCGGTTAGGTAGTTCCCCTTTTTATAACCTAAGTACTAGCACTAGTACTCAAACCTACATAGTGGGAACACGTTCAGGTTTGGTACGTACTGTTAGGTGTGAGCAGGCTTGCACTGAATTGTAGGACTAGTACTTTGGAATGTGATGGGAACAAGGTAAATATTAATTGATGGTTTTGGTTTCGAGGCCCGAAATGGCTCCCGATGAGTTTAGTGGAACATAAATTTCAAGTACTCCCGATGAGTTCAGTAGAACATAAATTGTTTAACATAAAAAAATATATCATTAAAAATAGAATATTTGAAGTTTGTAATGATATATTTTTCGTAATGCATGCCTCTTATTAAGTTGGTGAAATTAACGACCTAGGTACACGTGCAAGACTTGTAAACTAAAATAGAGGGAGTACTACAATGCTCAAATGCGGTCGCACAAGTCAGTGATGTAACTGGTCGTACATGTCAGACCAAGCCGATGTGTGTCCCTTCAGTGAGACGCGGGTCCGACCGACCATCTGTTGGTGCGACCGACCGTAAAGTACTTACGCGATGGAGACTTCTGGTTGTGGCTTCGGTTGATTGTCACGACCAAGCATTCTAAAACTGGTGATAAATCAATTACCATCTTTTTCCAAATGACCAAGTATTTTTCACAGGAAACAATACATATAGATGGAGTGATTGTCGAGGTTGCAAACCGACATGGCGTTGCAAGTTCACTGCAGCAGCAACCGACTAGGTCACTGCATCGCTGGCGGGGAAGGAGGGTAGCTCACCTCGCCTACGATGCATGCCCAGCGGCGCCGCCGCAACTGGTCCCAGGATTTGGCTTCTCCTACCACCCATTTGAACAGTTGCACAAGCTTCTCACGCCATTGCGTAGGCATGCACGTTCTTTCCTCCATAGTCGACTCCGTGAATATGATCTCTGCCATTAGCCCTAGCTCGAAATCAACGTGACACTACCAGATGCTGACATCCCTCAGCATCTATCCCCTGAGATCGACTTGCGCCTCCGCCTTGTGCTGCGCCAAGCGCAGCTCCTTGGAACTTCTCTCCAATTGAGGCGACGCTTCCTTGATCTGATTTGCCCTTGCTGCCCACCACCCGAAACGCAGCCCTGGCATGTCCTCCGGGGCCACCGATCTGTGATTCCAGAGCAATGGATCCCCTCTAAAAGACATGTGGGTTTCGCTCAAAGGCGGCAGTGCTGCGGGTCGCAGCGAGAGGGCAGCCCGCGGGATCTTGGGATCTAAGGGATCCTCCATGGCGGGATCCGGTGGGCGAGGCGGGGAGGCCAGCCTAGGCGCTGGGAGATCCCTATGAGGCTAAAATAAAGATAGTACTACTCCACTCCGTCCATATTTAAATACAAAGGCCACCAACAGTAGCCCTGGCAAAAGTTGATCATGCTGCCTGTGTCCTGGTTTATTGGCCCCCTTTTTTGTGCCACTTTTTATGACATGCATAAATATTATGTTACCTACAAATATGGTCATAAATTGGCACAAAATACGAAGGAGACCAATGGAAGTACTGGCACCCCATGATTTAACTACTCGCATGCACGCAGTGGAGTAGTAATGTCTTTCTTCCACCCTCACGTCCACTCAATTTGCATGTGCTGTATTAATTGACCATCAATGAAGTGAAGGACTTTACACGCGTCAAATTATCACATGGGGTGGATCTTGGTACAAATTGCGCCCGCCCGTGTACCCGCGTGTGCGTGCGAGGGAATGAGTGCGTGTGTGGCGTGCGTGCACATCTTCGCTTCGTGCATGTACCGCCAGTGTGGCTCAGGGAGGACGAGTACATTCTTCTTGAACTAGCAGCATGTCACTGTGATCAATCCACACAAGGATGTCGTGACAACGCCTCCACATGTGCCACGTGGCTTCATGAACTATAAGAGAGACATGGTGTAGCATGCCATTGTGTTTTGCACATACTCGAAGTACTAGTAAGGAACACGTCCATTGCACGCGTCAGATTTTGCAACCAAATTATGAATAAATACCACACTATAGCATGTAAGCTCTGAGTCATATATGCCTGATGTAGACCTTCGTTTAATTCTTATAGTTCATCTCATTCAAAATCAATTAGTTTTTATAAAAACCCTAGGGCCTCTTCGATTCGCAGGATTTCCAAAACGCGGGAATAGGAAAAACATGGGATTAGAGTGGAATGTCGTCTTGAATCCTACAGGATAGTACGAGTGTTTGATTGTACATAGAAAAAACGCAGAATTCTTTCAAAGAGGTTTGAGTGGATGGGATGTTTCCTATGAAATCTAGTGCAAATGAATCATATGGAAAAAATCCTATGGTTTACAATCCTACGAAACAAACAACCAAGATAGGAAGAATTTCTAAGGATTGGAATCCTCCAAAATTCCTTTGAGAATCCTTTGAATCAAAGAAGCCCTTAATCTATTTTATGATTCATGGAATTGAGCATTGTAAAGCATAAAGTAAAAACAAATAATGGCAATTCGACTAGAAAAAAAGTTTGGGCAGTTATGATATGGAAGATTCTAAAACAGAGGAGAACCACTGTTGTTTTGAGATTTGTGCATTATGCTTAAGTTCAACCATGGAGTCTGCTAGATTGTACATGTGGCAAAATCCGGTGGGGGGCTAGAAGATGGTGCGAGGGGCCGAGTGGAGGGAGACTATGAAGGAGTGCACAACTGCGATATCGATATTTAGAGAGAGGGGGCGAGAACGTACGCTGTTGCGCGCAGTGGCGGAGCCATGAAAAATGTCCCATGAGCTAGGGGGCCAAGGATTGCTAATCCTTTACGAGGAGGGCCAATTCATCAACTTAAACCTTTTTTACCAGCAATTGTCTAATGATCACATTCATATTAGCCTCGCTATATAGTGCCCCTGTCTTCACCATTGTGCGTGCGTGTATAATTTATGAGAGGGGGCGTTGGATATATAATTAATGTGGGTGTATTAGCCATATATGTAATCCTATATAGAGAGAGGTATAGATTGATCGATGTGGATGTGGGAAACAGGGTAGGACCTCACTAGATATATAGATTGATTGGTTTACATGGAAAACTATCAAAGACCTAGCTATATATACACACACATAGAGGAATATCGATCGTTGCACATGCACGTGAGAGATAAAGAAAATGCGCGATATGATGGAGAGGGGGATGTGTGTGTGAGTGCCTTCATGGGAGACCGACCTGAAGAAAAAGATTGCATGTGTGCGATGGATAATGCCGACTGGTAGTGTGTGTGCATGCATGCACGAGAGAAAGTTAGTGGTCCAATTATAAAGAGAAGACCAATGTGTGGGTGTAAAAGACTAGGTGAGGTCATAATCAATGTAAAGTTGAATTCAAATATTTGAATAAGAGATCATGATGTTTGAAACCCATTCATGCATGAATATAACGGAGATCTGCGCGGTGTGGTTTTGAAACGAGCATGTTGTAATGTATACACATTGAACAAGGTCAGACTGGTCTGAATTTGAGATACCGATGGTAGACATCATTTGGCCACATTGCATCTGTGCATGGACACACTATTCTAATTGGAGATGATGGGTGGCTTTCGCATCACATATCTATATCTATACCCCTATATATATTATATTTTATATTTTTTATATAGTGTGTGGATAACTTTAACTTTGAAAGATGGTCGTTGGATGAGGCCAATCCGATGGTGCGGAGATGGCAAATTTGAGCACTACTGGCCGTTGGATATCATCTAGATTCCACTAGATTTTCCCACATGTACAATCTAGAAGACTCTATGGTTGAACTTAAGCATAATGCACAAACCTCAAAACACAAGCACTTCTTCTTTGTTCTAGAATCTTCCGTATCAAAATTGTCCAAATGTTTCTCTACATGATTTTTTTTACTTTATGCCTTACAACGCAATTCCATGAATCTTAAAATAGATTAGCTTTCTTATAAAAATTAGATGATTTTGAATGAAATGAACTATAAGAATTAAACGAACATCTACATCATGCATATATGACTCAAACATTACATGCTATAATGTGGTATTTATTCATAATTTGGTTGCCAAATCTCATGCGTGCAATGCACATGTACCTTACTAGTCTAAATGGTGTCTGTGTGTGTTGTGCGTGTTAAACACATTGTACGTAGTATATCATACTAGTCTAAATTGTCTTTTTTGGTACACGTTAAGCTTGTTCTCCCAAAATTTCAAGCCGCGCCTTGTTATGCCGAAATTTCAAGCTAGCGTCTCTGTCTATCGTGCTGCGAAACTCCTCTTCAACCCGCGCCTTGTTACCCAGAAATATTTAAGATAAATCTTTGTCTCATTGTGCTCCGACAACTCCCTCCATCTCAACCCGCACCTTGCAATTCCAAAAGTACAACGCACGCGAAAACTCCCACCTCCTGTGAAATCCCGACACGCGAAATGCCCGTGATACCCCTAAACTGAAGGAACCGCCTCAAATCGGTGGGGGTACTTTCGTAACATACCCCACATTTCGGACAAGCGCGTCCCTGAGCCATGGTTCGCCACTCCCATCCCATCCGCCCACCCATTCGTACAGCGAGACCGAGAAAACCCGCGAAGCCCCACACCCTCCTCCGTTCGCCACCCAGCTGGAGCCTCTTCCCCGACGACATCGTCCACAGCAACACCTCGACGTCCCTCATCCGCCATACCAGATAAGGATCCGTCGTCGATCTGGTCGTCCCACCGGTTCAGGCACCCCGTCCTCCAGCTCCAAGTTGCTGCCCCGATGTTCCCCTCGTCTTTCGTGCCACCTCCATTCCCACACCGCCGTCTTCACCTGCACCACCGGAAGAGCATCATCATCACCGTTTCCTCGGATGAAGCTTCAGCCTAATCGGCGCCACCAAAGAGGTTGTACACTATCGCTGTATTTTCTTCTTGATTCGATCTCACGGTGCTGCCGGCACTCGGTCCCGACCCGGCATGGCGTGGCTCCATCCACGGCGGCGTCGCCGGCCACTTCCTCCATGGTGTCGCTCCCTCGGCGGTGACGTCCACATCAGTAGGAGCCATTGCTGCTTTAGCTCTCGGTCGCGCTGCTACTCCGCTCATGCTCTCGGTCCCCTGCCTTGTCTGCTCTTGCTCTTGCTCTTGCTCGTGCTGCTGCTCTTGCTCTTGCTTGCGATGCTGCTCTGATTTAGCTACACTTCAATCGAATGAATCGACTTTTGGGTCAGTCGATTTTCAGGGGGTGGGGGGCTCGCCGGAGTTAAGGAAGAACCAGCCGCAGCAGGGAGGGGGGCTCGATGGAGAGGTACCCCGCTATCTATCTTAGGGTTCAGGGTGGGGGCGATGGTTGCCGGCGGTGGTGGAGCAGTGGCGTGGGGATCGCCGAAGAAAAAGCTCGGCACGGGAGGGGGGGGCTAGAGGGATGGCCAGGGCGGCGGCGGACCGACGGTGGGGTGTGTTTTTAGGGCGGGCGGGGCGGCGCACCGCTGGCCGCGGTCGGTGTGGGCGGCTGTTTGGCCGGTGGTGGCTGGCGGCTCAGGGGGGTGGAGGTTGAAGATGAACTGCAGGCCCTTGATTTCGTATCCAACAGCTGCAAAATCTACTGACCAGAGATGAAAAAGTCATTCGACTGACGTGTAGCCTCACCTCTAGTGTGTTCAGTTTCGACAGTAAAATTTAGTTTCGACAGCAAATTCAGTTTCAACAGTTAAGTTCAGTTTTGACAGTTAAATTCAGTTTCGACAGTTAAGTTCAGAGATGAGCGGCTGATGTATTTTACATCTAGCACTTTGTGGTTATGTATTTTACGTCATCTATTGGAGATGCTATTAGAATTCCACTCAGGTTAATGTTGTCTCTCTTGTCCTGCTTCAGCCTCGGCATCGTACAACTCACCGGAGCTGCTCCAACGACGAAACCCTCCATCACAGCGGAGGGGTACCTCGGGCTCCATCTCTAGACGCCTAAGATCTTCTTCCCCTCCTCCGACAGCCAAGTCAGCCGGAGCATCCTCACCGGCCAACCCAATCATGCTGAGATCGACATTGCTTCGCCAAAGAGGTTGTAAATTTGTTGCATCTCTTTTTTGCTCTACATGTTATATATATTGTCCACTGAGCACACGAAGTAACGGGAAATATGATTATTTATCCTACTATATGACAAGCAGTGAGGTACCAGGCAACTTAGCTATCCGTGATGGACTCTCTTGAATGCCATCATTATTTATCTCTGCGTGTTTGAGCTGTGCATTTGTCGATGGCCCTGGGAGTTGAGCCAGTAGGGCAGTGGCCTGGGTCCAAAGTAATAGAAGTAGCACAAAAACATTTTTTAGTGTATGCTTTTCCTTTCTCAAGCCTGTCTACTAGAATCGCCAGTGCTTGAAAGGAAAAGTGATTGAAAAACATAGGAATTGGAAAGTTTCGTATGGTACTACTTTTCATGAATTTGGTGCAAAGGAATGGAGCAAAGGAAAATTGTAGGATTTGTTCCTTTAGTGTCTCCTTGAAAGAAAAACCGTAGGAATTTTAATTTCCACTTGTCCTCCTTTAAAAATTATTATTCATGAAGCACAAGACTAAGAGATAGTAGCATAATAGCATTATAACCGTGTATTTTCTTGTGGTTTGACTTAATCTCCCCATGCTTCTTTGCATCCTGTGATCTTCCAATTCTTCTGAACCAAACACCCAGATTGGCAGAAATCCAGTGTTTTTAAATTCTTTGTTTTGCACGTGCATTCCTATCATATTCCTGTCTATTTCCTATCCCTGCATTGTTAGAATCCTCAAATTCAAACAAGCCCTTACACAATTACTTCTGTTACAGATATGTGTTAAAGAAAACCTTGTGTGGTTTGTCCTGCTCCTGCGGTGCTGTGTTCCACACCAGCTCAGCTGCTCCAACAACGGAAGGGTTCACCACAGCAGGGATCCGCTCTCCAGATTGTCTTTCGCCACCTCGGATCTTCTTCCCAGCCGCCGGCAGCCACGACAACTGCATTACCATCATCAACTGAGCAGATGACCTTGAGGACTACACGGGTCCGCAAGAGAGGTCGCACTCTTCCGTGTCTGCTTACGTTATGCATCGCTTAATATGATGACATGCTACTTTATCATCGTGTTTACCTATTAGACTCCAAGTCAGGTCCAAACTTATGCTGAAACATGAGTTTTTAAATGGTTCTAGGGTACATATTGGGGCAGCAATCAGTACTATCTGTCTACTATCTGGTCAATCTCGGGTGTCTACTATGAGTTTCATGTTGGGTGCAAACAAACATTAAAGGAGCCATTATCTGTATTTTTTAACTAAAGCTATTATCTGCCTGCTATCATTGGTTTTGGGTCTATCCATAGTTTGCTACCATCACTCTAGATCTGTGCATGCACTCCATACATAATCTCGCTATGTTTTATTCCTATGCATGTCAGTTATTGTACACAATGGAACTGAACATGTAGAGCAAAAGAGACGAGCCTTGCGTGGCAATAAAATTTAATTCAGACGTCGCTCCATGGTGGGCGCAAAGGCAGCCCCCCTCCACACATTTTGGATCGTAATCAAGAGGAAGATAACTGTTCTGGGGGGGGGGGGGGATTCAGAAGCAGAAGACCACTCCTATTTACCCCATGAGGTCTTCACTCTAACTTGGCATGCTGATGTTGGTAATATCATGCATATGGTGCCTTGCATTGCTTACTATATACATCAAAGATGTCATCTGCTTTGTTTAGACATGCTTTGTGTCAATGTCATCTGTTAAGTTTCTTTATCGTATATGTGAATCATGCAATGCCATCTTGTTTAGCCAGCCATCATATATGTGAATTTTGCAATGCCACCCTGGTTAGCCAGTCATCTTATATGTGAATTATATCATGACATCATTTTTTTATTACGTGTTAAATTTGTCAACAATTTTAGTACATTCAATTACTCTTCCTGTGCATCAGCCATTCGGCACGGTCATGGAAAAATCTAGAGTGGAAACAAGGTCTTCAGAGCAGACAATGCTATCTGACGAAGCGCATGTCTTGCTGGTTACAGATAGATCCTTAGAGGAGGATTTAGAGACAGATGACCAGTCCTATTCCCCCCCTAGGTGCATGCTCTAACTTGGCAGGTTATGTTGCTCATATCATGTGTATGGTATCTTGCATTGCAATGTCATTTGCTTAGTTTAGACATGCTTTGTGTGAATGCCACCTGTTTAGTGTCTAATTACCATATATGTGAATTATGCAATGCCATCTTGTTGCAAGACATTATATATATGAATTATGCAATGCTATCTTGTTGCAAGGCATTATATATGTGAATTATGCAATGCCATGCTGTTTAGCCAAGCGTCATATATGTGAATTATATCATGCCGTCCTTTTTTTGTATTTCTCATTGCTTTTGTCGACAATGTTTGTATATTCAACTGCTCTTCCTGTGCACTAGCCATTTGAATTGGTGATGGGGAAATCTGGAGTAAAAACAAGGTCTTCAGAGGAGACAATGCTACCTACTGAAGCAGATATCTTGCTAGTTAAAGATAGCTCAACAGAGGAGGATTCAGAGGCAGATGACCAGTCCTATTATCCCCCTGAGGTGTATGCTCAAACTTGGCAGGGTTATATTACTCATATCATGCATATGTTGTATTGCAATGCTTAGTTTTTACATCATATAGACGATATTGAATGTCATCTCCTTAGTTGACACATCATATGTGATTTCCCTATGCTCACTTCCTTAGTATATAAATCATATATTTGAATTATATCATGCCATGATGTTTACATAGACAGCATGTATCTGAATTATGGCATGCCAACCCATTTTCTAAAGACATAATATAGTTATATCATCTCATCCTGTTTACATAGTCATCGTATTTTGAATTATGTCATTCTATCCTTGAATTATATCATGCCATCATGTTTCCATCGATGGCAAGTTTGTGATTTATGGCATGCCAACCACTTTAATAGCCACATCGTGTAGTTATATCATGTCATCTAGTTTACATAGTCATCATATTTTGAAGTATGTCATTCTATCCTGTTAGTTAGCCGTCATACATGTGAAATTGTGTCATGGTATCCTGTTTAATTAGCCATCATATATGTGAAATTATGTCTATAGGATCTAGAAGTAGATGTGTCTAGAGGGGGGGGGGTGATTAGACACTTAGTGCTAAAGTTGCAATTTTTAAGCTTTTTCGGTTTGAGTGGAGTTTTAGGCACAATTTCAACATACACAATACATATCAAGCAAGCATGCATAGAGTATATGAGCAGCGGAATGTAAAGCATGCAACTTGCAAGAATGTAAGGGGAAGGGTTTGGAGAATTCAAACGCAATTGGAGACACGGATGTTTTTCCCGTGGTTCGGATAGGTGGTGCTATCCTACATCCACGTTGATGGAGACTTCAACCCACGAAGGGTAACGGTTGCGCGAGTCCACGGAGGGCTCCACCCACGAAGGGTAATGGTTGCGCGAGTCCACGGAGGGCTCCACCCACGAAGGGTCCACGAAGAAGCAACCACCCACGAAGGGTCCACGAAGAAGCAACCTTGTCTATCCCACCATGGCCATCGCCCATGAAGGACTTGCCTCACTAGCGGTAGATCTTCACGAAGTAGGCGATCTCCTTGCCCTTACAAACTCCTTGGTTCAACTCCACAATCTTGTCAGAGGCTCCCAAGTAACACCTAGCCAATCTAGGAGACACCACTCTCCAAGAAGTAACAAATGGTGTGTAGGTAATGAACTCCTTGCTCTTGTGCTTCAAATGATAGTCTCCCCAACACTCAACTATCTCTCATAGGATTTGGATCTGGTGGAAAGAAGGTTTGAGTGGAAAGAAACTTGGGGAAGGCTAGAGATCAAGATTCATATGGTAGGAATGGAATATCTTGGCCTCAACACATGAGTAGGTAGTTCTCTCTCAGAAATAGGATGCTGGAAGTGTAGGCTTAGTCTGATGGCTCTCTCACTGAATGAAGAGGAGGTGGAGGGGTATATATAGCCTCCACACAAAATCCAACCATTACACACAGTTTTCCAATCTCGGTGGGACCAAATCAACAAACTCGGTCGGACCGAAAAGGTAAACCTAGTGACCGTTAGA
The DNA here is from genome assembly GCF_056163025.1 of Triticum urartu. Taxonomy (NCBI): domain Eukaryota; kingdom Viridiplantae; phylum Streptophyta; class Magnoliopsida; order Poales; family Poaceae; genus Triticum; species Triticum urartu. Next base: position 606,158,010 of record NC_141877.1, read on the forward strand.
GATTTCGGTGGGACCGACTGGATCAACTCGGTGGGACCGATGTGCTAGGGTTAGGGTAAATCCAAAACTCGGTTTGACCGATTACTCAAACTCGGTGGGACCGATTTGGGTAATAAGTGAAACTGAGATTTGGCCAAGCAAACTCGGTGGGACCGATTGCATATCTCGGTGGGACCGAGAATATTGCAATGGGTAACAGAGAGTTTGCAAGACCATCTCGGTGAGACCGAGATCCCATCGGTGAGACCGAACTGATTAGGGTTTGGCAGTGGCTTATGACAAGTGAAACTCGGTGGCGCCGGATAGGAAGAATCGGTAGGTCCGAGTTTGGCTTTGGGTTTTAGGTCATATGTGGAAGTGGGAAAGTAGCTGAGGATTTTGGAGCATATCATTAAGCACATGAAGCAAGAGGCTCATTAAGCAACACCTCATCCCTCCTTGATAGTATTGGCTTTTCCTATGGACTCAATGTGATCTTGGATCACTAAAATGTAAAATGAAGAGTCTTGAGCTTTAAGCTTTAGCCAATCCTTTGTCCTTAGCATCTTGAAGGAGTTCCCACAACCTTTAGTCCATGCCACTCCATTGTTGAACTTATCTGAAACATGCTAGATAGAAATGTTAGTCCAACAAGAGATTTGTTGTCATCAATTATCAAAACCACCTAGGGAGCACTTGTGCTTTCAATCTCGCCCTTTTTGGTAATTGATGGCAACATACATCAAAGCTTTAGATAAAGATATAAAGAACAACAAGTAAAGCTTTGGAAGGACATGTAACAAGCATAGGCTCCCCCTACATGTATGCACTCATGTAAATATGAAATATAGAGGCATGTGAGAGCATAACCATGAGAGAGTAGGCAATGTGTTACATGTATCTTGGCCATATGCATTAGAGAAAAAGATTATCAAGGAAAATACCTTCATGCTCATGAGTCCTTCTTGCAAACAGTATGTACATAAGCAAGAACTCCTCATACTCATGATTTTGATGCATATACTTACCTTGTAGTCTTTGGTTGGCTTAGGATGGAATGAACCTGCACAAACAAAGTTAGATAACACAGGTACATTCACTAGCCAGGGCAAACAAAAGAAACCACAAGAGTACCAAGACTGGGATGACATGTAGAGAGTGAGTACAAGGTACCACATTGGATTCAACATGTCCCCAAGAATAAAGATATGCAATGAATTTGACTGATTTCTTTCCCTTAGGTGTCTTGCTCCCCCTGAATCTTACATGGGATATTGGGAGAAGATAGGGAACAGAAAATCAGAGCTGAAAGATACAAATGGATAGAACTTAATGCAAATAAGCGTATATGAACATGTCTTTCCCCCAAAAAGACATGTGACATCTCTCCTCTTGAACATCAAGCATCTGGGATCCTTGAGAATTTTCTCTCCCTGGAAATCTCTCTCTCCCCCTTAATAACATCTGGGAAATCTTGAGACTTTCTCTCCCCCTTGAGCTTCCCTTAACAACATCTGGGATCCTTGAGACTTTCTCTCCCCCTTGAGCTTTGATGTGATCTCTTTCTCCCCCTTTGACATCAATTTCCAAGAAGGGCTTTCTGGAATCCGTCGTATAGGTTTGGTCCTTGAGACTCAGCACAAAGCAAAGGATAAAATTGTGATGCTTGTAGAGGACATGATTCATTGAGTGGAGCTGGATCAGAAGAAATGTAGAACAAGTGGCAAACTGTTTTTCTGATTGCAAAGTCGGTGGCACCGAGTGGCATATTTCGGTGGTACCAAAAAGATTCGGTTGGACCGAAAATTGCAAGTCGGTGAAACCGAGTTTACACAGAGAAAAACACTTGTCACCGCAGCTCACTAGACATGTAGGATCTCACAAAGATTTGCAATGAATTACCTGAAGGATTTTGAAGGAATTGAATGCAGAAAATGCAGAACAAAAACAAAGAGAAAAGAGAAGAAACTGAAAGAACTAGATGAAGTTTTTTTTTGAAAAAGAGAAAGAAAATAAACATGCATGAGACAAATGCAATAACACAGAAAAGAACACAAGAGAACTTCATCTAGAGTTGGGCGATGACATAGTCACCTATGTTAGAGTATATTGACTTAGGAGTCAAGTGAGAACACTTGATCATAGGTCATACTCATCGTTTAAGCTCAAAATGGGGTTACCATTTTTCGTTTAAGCATCTTGATGTATTCACATCTTGTTGAGTTGCTTTGACTCATGTCTAGGAGTAAAGCTTCTCTAAGATGGAATAACATACCTTGGGTGGTGGTGTGGTTCTTGCTCATGTAGTTGAACTTGTGTGGGTGCTCAAGGTTGATGTAGCTCATCAAGAGTTGGGAGCACCACTTGGAGTTTGAGTTCATCTACCTACATGGGTTAGTTCTTGCAAGGAAGAGCACTTGTGTATCCAAAAATGACAATCATGAAGCTCAACATAGAATTTGTCAAAGGATATGTTTGAATGGTTTTGTGCTTCCTTGTCTTCAACCACCATTGTGTAGAGTCTTGGTGATGTAGAGATTGCTCAAGATGTGAGTGAGTCGCAATCTCATGGAATTAGATTCAACCAAGCACCTAGATGGGTTAGACAACATGCAAGGTACAAATATATCCAAGACATAAGATAGTCATCATAAGAGATATATCATGGATTAGTCATAAGCTCATGTCTTGCATGTATCCAATGGAGTTTCTACTCCAAGTTCGAAGCATCAATGATGTTCAATTCACCTCTCAACCTGCAAAATACTTTCTCATCAAGAGGTTTAGTAAATATATCCGCTAATTGCTTATCGGTGCGAACATGCTTAAGATCAATGTCACCCTTAGCAACATGATCTCGAATGAAATGATGACGAACTTCAATATGCTTAGTTCGAGAATGTTGTACAGGATTATGACCAATTTTGATAGCACTTTCATTGTCACAAAGCAGTGGAACATGTTTCACATAAATCCCATAATCTTTAAGAGTTTGGGTCATCCATAGTAATTGAGCACAACACGAACCGCTTCGGCGGTGGATAAGGATACCGAGTTTTGTTTCTTGGAAGACCAAGACACAAGAGATCTACCAAGAAATTGACAAGTACCTGAAGTGGACTTTCTATCAACCTTGTCTCCGGCATAATCCGAGTCGGAATAGCCAACAAGATCAAAAGAAGACCTCTTAGGATACCAAATGCCAAAATTTGGTGTATGGATTAAATATCTCACTATCCTTTTCACAGCCTTAAGATGACATTCTTTAGGAGCAGCTTGATATCGTGCACACATGCACACACTTAGCATAATATCGGGACGTGAAGCACATAGGTATAACAATGAACCAATCATAGAGCGATAAACCTTTTGATCAACCGGTTCACCATCTTTGGTCAAATCATTATGTCCACTAGTAGGCATGGGTGTAGACATACCTTTGCATTCTTGCATATTGAACTTCTTGAATAAGTCATTGGTGTAGTTTGTTTGAGAGACAAATGTACCTTCCTTAGTTTGCTTGATTTGCAAACCGAGAAAGAATTTGAGTTCACTCATCATAGACATCTCAAACTTCTCTGACATTAGCTTTCCAAACTTTTCACTAAAGAGAGGGTTAGTTGAACCAAATATGATATCATCGACATAAAATTGGCATACAAATAGTTCTCCATTAACCCTTTTAGTAAAAAGAGTAGAATCAATTTTACCAATTTCAAAACCACTTGTAATAAGGAACTTGGTCAAGCATTTATACCATGCTCTAGGAGCTTGTTTAAGACCATAAAGAGCTTTGTGAAGTTTGTAAACATGATTTGGTTTCTTAGGATTGACAAAGCCGGGAGGTTGTTTGACATAAACTTCCTCCTCTATTTCACCATTTAGAAAAGCACTTTTAATGTCCATTTGGTACAAGGTGATATTATGGTGATTAGCATAGGCAAGTAAGATGCGAATGGACTCAAGTCTAGCAACGGGAGCATATGTCTCACCATAGTCCATACCTTCGACTTGTGTGTACCCTTGGGCGACGAGACGTGCTTTGTTGCGAACCACTTGTCCATCTTCATCTTGCTTGTTGCGAAACACCCATTTGGTACCAATGATGTTGTGGTTGTTGTCGGGCTTCTCAACTAATGTCCAAACTTGGTTTCTCTCAAAGTTGTGTAGCTCTTCATGCATAGCGTTTATCCAATCCGGATCTTCCAATGCTTCTTCAACCTTCATAGGTTCAGTGCTAGAGATGAATGAATAGTTTTCACAAAAGTTAGCTAAATGAGTTTTTGAGCGAGTGATTCTCCCGGTTTGTATATCATTGAGGATTTGCTCGACGGGATGATCTTTGGCAATTCTTGCTCGAACTCGTGGGAGCTTTTGCTTGGGTCTTCGTTGAATGTCTTCTTCATCTCGTTCTTCTTCTTGGCCTTCTTCGTCGTCATTCTCTTGTCGTGGTGGAGAAGGAGGTTGTTGATGTTCGTCTTGATGCATTTCCTTGTCTTCTTCATCTTGGTGTGTCCCACTTGTGGATGCTTCCGTATCAATTCTTGGTTCACCTTGTCGTGAAGTGGAAGCTTCCACTTGGACGGATGATGTACTCTCCTTCACCTCCGTTGGACGAATTTTGCCAATGGACAAGTCTTGGATTGCTTCTGAAGGGTCTTTGTCTCCTACATCAATTGGCAATTGCTCTACTTGCGAGCCATTAGATTCATCAAACTTCACATCTACCATCTCTTCAATCTTTCGGGTGAAATTTTTGTAGACACGGTAAGTGTGAGAGTTTGAGCCATAACCAAGTAGCAAACCTTTATGAGATTTAGGAGCAAACTTTGAACGACGATGCTTATCAAGAATGTAGCACTTTGAGCTGAATACTCGAAAGTATCCAACTTGGGGTTTGTTACCGGTGAGAAGCTCGTATGCCGTCTTGCCGAGTAGCTTGTGAATATACAAGCGATTTGTTGCGTGACAAGCTGTCTCAACCGCTTCTGCCCAAAAGTGCTTCGGCGTCTTGTATTCATCAAGCATCGTTCTTGCCATTTCGATGAGCGTCCGGTTCTTGCTCTCAACAACTCCATTTTGTTGAGGTGTGTACGTAGCCGAGAACTTATGTGAAATCCCTTCTTCGTCAAGAAAGGTGTCCACATTTGCGTTCTTGAACTCCGTTCCGTTGTCACTCTGAACCTTCTTGATCTTCACATCAAACTGATTTTGGGCCTTCCTAGCGAAGTTTCTGAAGATCTTCTAGACCTGCGACTTGTCATGAAGAAAGAACACCCACGTAAATCTTGAAAAATCATCAACTATAACTAGACCAAAAGAATTTCCACCGAGACTCTTGTAGGCGTTGGGACCAAAAAGATCCATATGAAGTAGCTCGAGTGGCCTCCTTGTGGTCATGATGTTCTTCACGGGATGCCTTCCTCCAACCTGTTTACCTGCTTGACAAGCACTGCAAAGTCTATCCTTATCAAATATGACATCGTTAACTCCAAGGATATGATTTCCTTTAATGAGCTTGTCAAGGTTTCTCATGCCAACGTGACCTAGTCGTCTATGCCACAACTAACCTTTTGAGGATTTAGCAACAAAGCAAGTTTTAGGTTGTGCCTTTTTAGAGAAGGCGACAATGTAAAGATCACCTCTACGCATACCCTTAAAGACCATTTTATGATTGTCTCGATGAAATACTTGGCAATCTACCTCAGTAAATAGGACATTCAAACCAAAATCAGCAAGTCTAGATACTGAAAGTAAGTTGTAGCCGAGAGATTCAACGAGCATGACATTTTGAATGGAACTATCATGTGAGATGGCCACCTTACCAAGGCCAACCACTTTACCCTTTGAATTATCACCAAAGGTGACATATTTTCGAGGGCCGTCATTTTCAGCAAGCTCACGAAACATCTCTTCATCTCCGGCCATATGACCAGTACATCCACTATCAAGAACCCATTCCTTTCCTCCTGATTCATATCCCCGAAGATTTGCCATAAGACCAAAATGTCTCATTGCATCATCAAGATCGAAGTCACTATCATCATCATCATAGTATCCATGTTCATCATGATCTTGTGACTCATCATTTCCTAGAGAGGGTAATTCATTAGATAAATGATCATCAAAGTGGTCACTTTTATGAATTCTTATAGCTTCGAATGTGATATCACTAATGATTCCAACATATCCTTTAGCATGCTTAAGATTGGTAAGTTCAAATAGACAATTACCAAAACTAGGATCACTAGAGTTCATCTTACTCAAGGCAATAGATTTATGGAGAATTTCATCGAAAGTTTTCAAGGAATGATCGGGAAATCGTTCCTCAAGAAATTTCCATATAGTATAGGCACAATTAAGAGTAGGCAAACTAGCAATCAAATTTTGGGGCAATCCTCTAATGATGAGCTCAATAGTTCTAAGATTGCGAATCATGTCAATATCTTCATCTAGGGTAGGATGCAAAGGATCAATATGAGGTGCACAAGGTCTAGCAATATACTTGTTCAAATGATATCGATTGAAGATTACAAGCATCTCATTTTTCCACTCGTGAAAATACTCTCCATCAAGAATAGGCACTCTATGTCTAAGACTCCCTAAAGTAGACACATCCATCTTCCTCCAATGGTGATTAAACCAAGGCAATGGAGACCAAAGCTCTAATACCACTTGTAGGATCTAGAAGTAGATGTGTCTAGAGGGGGGGGGTGATTAGACACTTAGTGCTAAAGTTGCAATTTTTAAGCTTTTTCGGTTTGAGTGGAGTTTTAGGCACAATTTCAACATACACAATACATATCAAGCAAGCATGCAAAGAGTATATGAGCAGCGGAATGTAAAGCATGCAACTTGCAAGAATGTAAGGGGAAGGGTTTGGAGAATTCAAACGCAATTGGAGACACGGATGTTTTTCCCGTGGATCGGATAGGTGGTGCTATCCTACATCCACGTTGATGGAGACTTCAACCCACGAAGGGTAGCGGTTGCGCGAGTCCACGGAGGGCTCCACCCACGAAGGGTAATGGTTGCGCGAGTCCACGGAGGGCTCCACCCACGAAGGGTCCACGAAGAAGCAACCACCCACGAAGGGTCCACGAAGAAGCAACCTTGTCTATCCCACCATGGCCATCGCCCACGAAGGACTTGCCTCACTAGCGATAGATCTTCACGAAGTAGGCGATCTCCTTGCCCTTACAAACTCCTTGGTTCAACTCCACAATCTTGTCGGAGGCTCCCAAGTAACACCTAGCCAATCTAGGAGACACCACTCTCCAAGAAGTAACAAATGGTGTGTAGGTAATGAACTCCTTGCTCTTGTGCTTCAAATGATAGTCTCCCCAACACTCAACTATCTCTCATAGGATTTGGATCTGGTGGAAAGAAGGTTTGAGTGGAAAGCAACTTGGGGAAGGCTAGAGATCAAGATTCATATGGTAGGAATGGAATATCTTGGCCTCAACACATGAGTAGGTAGTTCTCTCTCAGAAATAGGATGCTGGAAGTGTAGGCTTAGTCTGATGGCTCTCTCACTGAATGAAGAGGAGGTGGAGGGGTATATATAGCCTCCACACAAAATCCAACCGTTACACACAGTTTTCCAATCTCGGTGGGACCGAATCAACAAACTCGGTCGGACCGAAAAGGTAAACCTAGTGACCGTTAGAGATTTTGGTGGGACCGACTGGATCAACTCGGTGGGACCGATGTGCTAGGGTTAGGGTAAATCCAAAACTCGGTTTGACCGATTACTCAAACTCGGTGGGACCGATTTGGGTAATAAGTGAAACTGAGATTTGGCCAAGCAAACTCGGTGGGACCGATTGCATATCTCGGTGGGACCAAGAATATTGCAATGGGTAACAGAGAGTTTGCAAGCCCATCTCAGTGAGACCGAGATCCCATCGGTGAGACCGAACTGATTAGGGTTTGGCAGTGGCTTATGACAAGTGAAACTCGATGGCGCCGGATAGGAAGAATCGGTAGGTCCGAGTTTGGCTTTGGGTTTTAGGTCATATGTGGAAGTGGGAAAGTAGCTCAGGATTTTGGAGCATATCATTAAGCACATGAAGCAAGAGGCTCATTAAGCAACACCTCATCCCTCCTTGATAGTATTGGCTTTTCCTATGGACTCAATGTGATCTTGGATCACTAAAATGTAAAATGAAGAGTCTTGAGCTTTAAGCTTTAGCCAATCCTTTGTCCTTAGCATCTTGAAGGAGTTCCCACAACCTTTAGTCCATGCCACTCCATTGTTGAACTTATCTGAAACATGCTAGATAGAAATGTTAGTCCAACAAGAGATATGTTGTCATCAATTATCAAAACCACCTAGGGAGCACTTGTGCTTTCAATGTCCTGCTATTTTGTTTGGTTAGACAACATAAATGTGAATTATTTCATGCCCTGTTTTCTTCCCTACTATCCATTGCACCTGTCTATCTTACAATGTCTGTACATTGAATTACTTTTCTTGTTTATCAGCCATTTCAATTGGAGGGGGTGATGGCAGTATTTGTGGGAGTAAAAACACGGTCTTTAGAAAAGATCGTGCTATCTGTCGATGGAGATAGAACCACGGTTGTACTTGCCCAAGAACCAGCCCCAGCACACATAACCCAGACTCACGCAGATTGTACCCCTACACAGTTGGACAGAGAACCAGCTACACCCCTTCTAACCCCAACCCCAGCAGATAGTAACCCAGTTCCCGTTGACACAGCACCATCTCCACCAAAGATCACCCAAACACGAGCATTTAGTAAGGCAACTGCAGTGCCCAAAGCACGAGGACCACCACTCCGAACCCCAAGTCAACGCTTAAAGCAGAAGAAGAATTGTTCTCAGGTCAGGTTCCGTAGCTATGGTTCATACTACTTTGCTCTTGCATCACTGTATTTACTCATACCAACTAATTTCAAATTTCAAGGATGCAATTGAAACTCTAATGGCGCAACATGTATGTTTTAAACCTATTTCTTTAACGTGTTTGCTATTGTAAATTGCTCTATGTTGATTTCAGTTTCAATTGAATAAATAGTTATGTTCTCATGCCATGCACATTACAAGTGTTGTTATTGTTGTGTAGTTTCCCACACTTATATTATGTCTATGCTGCTTTATCTTAAATAGATATGATTCGAACTATATCTATCTTGATTTGGCAACATAAACTAGAATGATGTAGACCATACAGTGACCATACTACATAGATATATGTTTGTTTCATGCTGTTATCCTGTCCACCTTACTACTGAACTGGTTTACCAAAATGAGTTTCATATACTACATTGTAAACCTGTGATGTGTTTGTTTGTTTCTCTTTTAGAACATGGATAAAATATTGGAGAAGAGTACCCCGTTATGCAATGGTAAAGGAAGTAATGCAGATAAGGTTCAAGATAGTGAGACATCCCTGTTGGTCTCCAAGAAAGCTGCTAAAAACTATATTGAAGACACTGAGACAACCCCAAAGTTCTGTCTTGATGTAGTGTTAGATTTACTGGCTACTACTGCTGGCACCAGCTCTTCGAACTCGCTGCCTGAATCAGTTCGGCTTCTTGAGTCTCAACTTCAAGTTGAAAAACATCGATCAGATGTTATGCGACAGGAAGCCGAAGGACTGAGGAAGTCCCTGCAGAATTCAGATGCATACTTTCTGGTGCAACAGCAAGTGCTGGAGGATTTAAGTGCCAAACAAGAGAAAGTTAATAAGCTTGCTAAGCATCTTACCAGCATTATGGGCACCCAGGATATTGTTTCTTGAGCTCTTCTGAAGTGGTTTCAGTTCTGGACTTGCTTTGCTACAACGTTTATATGTGTAACATGACCAGCTTTGTTCCCTATATTTGCACTGGTGGCGAACTTTGATGCCCAGTGGATGTAATATGTGTAATAGTCATGATAGCCTAGCATAAGGTGCTTGCTTATTTATTTCCTTATTGTCTTGTTTATTTGTTTTCTTGTAGTCAATGGAGTTCTTTTTCCGCAGTTTGCTAGTGGGTGCAATAACCTATTTTTTAAAACTAGGCCACAATAACCATGGGCTACATATTTACTGTAGATAACATGGGCCTCCTACTAGCCATAGAAACAATGCACCTTCTATGGGCCATAGAAACAATGGGCCTTCTACGGCGTAGAAACAATGGGCCTTCTACGGGCCGTATCATCAATGGGCCTTCTACGGGTCATATGATCGGTTGGCCAAACATGGGCCAATAACAGACCACATTATGGTCATAAATGGGCTAGAGTTGAAATCGTCCATTCATGGACCGACCATAACGGGCCGTCGTTAATCGGCCGTATTTGATGATGCTATGAAAATGGCCCAATGTATTAACGGGCCACAAACGGGCCGACTATGACAATGGGCTGAATTTGGCCCACAAGCAGAAAATGACAGTAATGGGCCGTAAGTAAACGAATGCTGGAAATGAGCCCAAGAATAAATGGGCCCTGAGAAGGCTGAAAGATAACATGGGCTGGAAATGGCCCAACGGAATAATGGGCCGTTAATGGGTATAAAGTGATACACTGTTCATTACAGGCCAGTTTCACCACGTGCCGTTAATGGGTACAAAGTGATACATTGTTCATTACGGGCCAGTTTTGCCACGGGACGTTAATGGGCTGAAAGTTACTAAGGGCCTTATATGGGCCGAAGACATCATGGGCCATACATGGGCCCGAAGTTAAAATGGGCTGGAATTATATTGGACGGCCCAGATGACGCTACTGGGCCTAATTTGGATAGGCCGTAAACGGGCCCTGGGTTAGCGGGCTATAAATGGGCTATATGCGAACATGTCGTTAACAGGCTTGCCGTGGGTCGGCCCGCCACCTTTTGACCAAGTCAAAGGGGCTGGCCTTTTCACTGGAATGGGCCTCTGTTGGGCCATGCCACGTGTCGACGTATCATAGGTACTTTGGGTCCAATGAGTGGATGACATCTATCCCAACGGTGAGCCGACACATGTTTCCTCCAACCAATGATGATTTTACACGTGGAAAATCCCCATTGGTCGGGGTTGTTAAAAGGTTATTGGATCCAAAACCGGACACGGTAGCTTAACGGCGTTCTGTTACGATGGATGCCACATGGCGGTCACCCTTGACGAAAGCACTTTGTGATGCGCGATTTATCGTCATGGAAGTGGACAGTTCCGTGATGATAATTTTGGTTATGTCATGGAACACTTCTACGACAGCACAGGTATGACTATCTTGATTCTGTCATAAAATCGTCATGGATGTACATGCATGACAGAAAACGTGACCTACTATGACAAACACGTATCATCACGGAAGTGTATTTTTTTTGTAGTGCAAGCCTGTGGCACCCCGGCTCAGAGAAACCAGAACGCCCCGTATTCTAGCCTAGAGATCAAGGAGAAGTTTTCTAGAATACGGCACTGCTTAGCATAGAATAAATCAGCTCTTTATGACAATCTATAAGGTATAAGGGGATTACATCGGCACGGCGACACTACGCCTGCCACGGTTGCTCTATGTAAGTAGCAGAACAACATGATGCAGTGGAATAACTCTAGCAGCGGAACAACAATGACGGTGGTGAACTCCACTCCGCAGGGACTTTGGCTGGAACGCTTATCCTAGCTCGCAAACAAGGAATCCACGGCAAACAAGCAATCAAATCCGGCATGACATGCAAACTAGCATGACACGCCAGGTTAGTACGTTGAATGCACTTGCAAGCTCACAGCAACCAAAGCAATCAAGGCAAACCATAGCATGGCAATTACAGATTACTAAGAAATGATGAACACGATACTATCATAACGACATCGCATGTACAACATGGTACATCTAGAACAATAAGAGCATGGCATAAACCTATGAACATGATGAGACTAGCATGCAACATGATGACACTATCATGCACCAACTTACTCGGTTTGGGTTACCTCGTAACCATCACCTGCACAAACTTACCATCACGAACATCACACGATCATCTCAGGATCCAATCAAGCTTGGTATTAACAATACCATAGTAATCATTCATGACCACAAGGAGCTTGATTTTTACCCTTGACTCTCGCATAACACCACAAATATCCACAACTCGGTATCCATGATACCATAGTGATCCTCTCACGATCACATAAATTTCAACCAACTTCTTTCATCATCGAACCAGGGTTGTTATTAAGCACATTATTATTATTATTATTATTATTATTATTTTTGACCCATAGTGTGACCGACTACGAACTGGGCCCATATCCGCCGGCGCAGCTATCGATAGATTTAACACACACTCTGTAGAGGTTAGCACACTGTACCCACACCATGGAACCCATGGCCTCGCACTCCCATTCAGGTGGACCAACGGCCTTCCGACAAAACCGTCCTATTGCCATGACACTCTCCTGGCCACTCTGACCAACTCCCCATTGGGCTATGTCCTGGGTGGCCCCGTGCCTACCAAAGGCACCAACGGCCACCATCGTGGCAAAACGGTCACAAACGGGGACAAGGATCCATACTCAACAACGGGCACACAAAGCTTATGCCATCCTACCTGATCAGGGTAGCGCCCGCTATCGGTGTCAAAACCGGCGGATCTCGGGTAGGGGGTCCCGAACTGTGCGTCTAGGCGGATGGTAACAGGAGACAAGGGACACGAAGTTTTACCCAGGTTCGGGCCCTCTTGATGGAGGTAAAACCCTACGTCCTGCTTGATTAATATTGATGATATGGGTAGTACAAGAGTAGATCTACCACGAGATCAAAGAGGTTACACCCTAGAAGCTAGCCTATGGTATGATTGTTATATGTTCTGTTGTCCTACAAGCTAAAATCCTCTGGTTTATATAGGCACCGGAGAGGGTTAGGGTTACACAAAGTTGGTTACAATGGTAGGAGATCTAAATATCCGCATGGCCAAGCTTGCCTTCCACGCCAAGGAAAGTCCCATCCGGACACGGGACGAAGTCTTCAATCTTATATCTTCATAGTCTGGGAGTCCGGCGGAAGGTATAGTCCGGCTACCCAGACACCCCCTAATCCAGGACTCCCTCAGTAGCCCCTGAACCAGGCTTCAATGACGACGAGTCCGGCACATAGATTGTCTTCGGCATTGCAAGGCGGGTTCCTCCTCCAAGTACTTCATAAAAGATTGTAAACACTAAGGATAGTGTCCGGCTCTGCAAAATAAGTTTCCACATATTGCCATAGAGAGAATAATATTAACACAAATCTAATCTGCTGACGTATTCCGTAGCGTGAGATCACACCATGGCCAAGCCTTTATTCGAATCGTTTTTACTTTCCCACCTCAGCGCATTTTGCGAGGCGGTTTCCTTGGCACGTCTCGTCAAAGCAGAGATCGTGTCCCTCATTTACGGGATTCTCATCAATACGGACATGGGTAACCCAACCGCGCCATTTATCATGGCGCTTGGGAGACAAGCGAGTTTTACCAGGCTGGTGGGGACGCATAGTCGCATCCGCCCATATAAGGGGATAAGGATCCACCCTTTTACCTACGCCTTCTTCCTCCTTTGCCTATCCATCTTCTGCGCACTCGAGCTCCAGCGCCCAAGCCCGCACTTCCCACCTCAACCTTCTCCAGCCATGTCCGGAGCGGGAGGCAAGTGGATGGTCTCCTCCGTCACGGAGGGCCATATCAAAAAGCTAAGGAAGGCCGGATACTTTTCTAAAGACATTGCGCACCGGCTTCCCGAAAAGGGGCAGCTCCTCCCCACCCCAAGGCCCCATGAGAGGGTCGTATTCCTTCCCCACTTCCTCCACGGACTGGGTTTCCCTCTCCACCCATTCGTCCAGGGGCTCATGTTCTACTGTGGCCTGTATTTCCACGATCTGGCCCCAAACTTCGTCCTCAACATATCAGCGTTTATCGTCGTGTGCGAGGCCTTCTTCCGCATCCGCCCCCATTTCGGCCTTTGGCTCAAGACCTTCAACGCCAAGCCGGAGGTGGTGCACGGCAACCAGGCGGAGTGCGGAGGCGCCATGGCGGGCAAGATAGCCAACGTCCTATGGCTCGAGGGCTCGTTTGTGGAGACCCTGAAGGGGTGGCAATCGGGTAGTTTTACATCACCGAGCCACGCGACCTTGATTGGGTCGCAGCCCCCGAGTTCCGGTCCGGACCCCCTATGCGGCTCACGTCCTGGAAATAGACGGGCCTGTCATTGGGCAACGAGGGAGAGGTGACTGGACTGCAAACATGCATCCAATCCCTGGTGACCAAGCAGCTCAAGCATGTCAATGTAGTCCAGGTCATGCTTGTCCGCCGGATCCTCCCGTGTCAACAACGGGCCTTCAATCTGTGGGAGTTTAACCCGGCGCAGCACCGAACTTTGAATAGGCTCTTCGACACGACGTACGAAGATGCCTGGAAGGTGCTATTCAAGGGCGCCGAGGCTCCCGCATCCGCATCCGAGGATCGCGGATTCAGCACGCAGCGTCCAACTAGTGCGGTGAGTTATCTTTACCTTTTACAGGACATTTGTTTCTCATAGTTTGACTCTATGCAGGATCTAAACTCCCTTACCTTTGACAGGAGTGGCAGGCGAAGTCCGGACAGATCGACTGTCCGGCTCCTTTGCCCGAAGACCCAGCCGATGCTCGTTTATCGAAGCTGCTGGTTCTGGCACCTTATGTGGTGCCGGAGAAGAAGGCCAAGAAGAAGGCCACGGTGACTCGAAAGAGTTCCCGGCGTATGGTGGTGTCGGACTCATCGTCCGACGACTCCGAGACGCCCTCCTCCCGTGAAGACGAGGAGGAGGAAGAAGAAACCTCTCCCCCTCCAGCGGGGGGAGGAAAGAAGAGGAAGGCCGCCCCAACAGGGGAGGCCGAAGGGTCCAAGAAAGGGAAGACCCTCCCTATGGACTACTCCTCCGACGCCGACGAGGGCGAAGACGAGTGGCCGCACAGGGCCAAGTGCCCGGCGGAATCGTAAGTATTCGGATACCAGAGTAACTCGTAGCATTCCTTTGTTGCACAACTTTTCCTTATATCGAATACAATTATGCAGCCACCCCAAGGCCGGGCTCGACGAATCGTCGAGCGGCTCCCTGGATTCATCAGACGTGAATTCAGTTCCGCCCGCTGCCTCCCCCCGCACTGTGGACGACGCCAAGAGGAGGTGGTCCTGGAGGAGCCACGAGGCGACCTCCCAGACTCCGGGAGTAAAGGGCACAAGACCCCCCAGGGCTCCAAGTCCAGCTTTGCGCCGGACACCGCGCCAGAATCCTCAACGGTTCCAGACTGCGGCAGGCGACCTCCTTCTAAGAGGAGCAAGCCTACTAAGCCGGCGGCCCCCGTCCAACCGGAGGCACCGGAAAATTTGCTGGAGGTGCTTAACGGCGCCTCCATCGACGAGGATCACCGTACTATCATGAGTACGGTGCTCCAGAAGGTTCAGTCCGCCAAGAGTGGACTGACTGAAGCTTGTGCTAGCCTTCTAACAGGCTTCGAGGTAAGTAAAAATATGTAAAAATATTACCGCATAGACAGTAGCCCCTGATGCTCTGTTTGGCATTCGGAAAGACAAGCCAAATAGAGGATCTAATAAATTTCACAGGAGTCTAACAAAAAAGAGTCAATATGCGTATGCAGGCTTCGCTGCTTGCGATCGCTGCACTGACTGCGGAGGTAGGCACCCCGAAGCAGGGTCTCGAGCGGTCCGAGCAAGAGCTCGGCCTTGCCAAGTGGCAGCTCGAGGAAAAAGAAGGTAAGAGATACCTTATAGAAAAATATATATAAAAAGATGCAATTGCAAAAAATGACAGGATTATGCTGCTTATTGCAGGGGCCACAACTGAGGTGGCGACCCTGAAGTAGGCGTTGTCCGAGGCTGAGAAGAGAGCAGCCTCAAAGCGCACCGAGCGGGAGAAATTTGAGGCGCAGGTCGGCGAGGTGCGGCAAGAGCTTCAGGCTCTCATGAAAAAACATGAGAGTTTGGAGCTTGACTCGAAGACGCGAGCGTCCGAGCTCGCGGCGGCCATCGAGACTGCCAAGTCTGCCAAGGCCGAATCCCAGAAGGCCCTCCAGGAATTGGATGCGGTGAAAAAGATAACGGCGGGTAAGGCATTCTTTATGCAAAGCAGACATATAAAAGTGAACTACTTGTTACTTACCCGAATCCGGAGCTCTCTAGGAGCATTCGCAGATCTTCCCCGTAGCGTATCCGATGCCGCCGCATTCTACCGAGCCGAGGAGGGAAGCTTGATGGAGAAGGTGTTCTGGTCTCAGTATGCTGAGGCCGGACACCCTGTGCCCTTGAGGGACCAGCTGAAGTAGCTGGTCGAGCTCCACAAGGCGGCCGAACAGACCATGAAGGGTCTCATAGTTCGGCTGTGGACTGGAGAGGCCATGCCTGGGAGCTACTTCGGATTGGTGCGGCGGCTGGTGGAATCCTTTCCATGGCTCGAGGTCATCAAGCGCTCCGTCTGCATCGAAGGTGCCCGGAGGGCCCTTGCCCGCGCGAAGGTGCACTGGGGCAAGCTGGACGGTGAGAAGCTTGTGAAGGATGGGCCACCGCCGGGGAAAGAGCATCGCAAGCCGGAGAATTATTATAAGGATGTACTGAAGGGTGCCCGCCTTATGGCGGATGAATGTACCAAGGATGTAATTTCTTATTAAACTCGCTCGTGTTGTCCTGTGCGCTGAAAACTTGTTCATATGCGCGAAGCAATGCTTTTTGAATTTAAAATATTACTTTCTGTGCGTCCATTTATCAAAATTTGGGAGATGGCCAGTCGTCGGCTTCTGCCCCCATGCCACTAGTGCTGGGGTGTTCGGGATAAACCTGAGCGCTCTTTTTCCCATGTTTGGGTCCTTCGAGGGAGGCGCTCAGCACAACGAACAAGGCAATTGGACTATAATGCTTGAACACTCTCACTTAGCCATAGACCTCTATAATTTTAAATTTCGGCGAAGCCCCTAGTATTCGGAAGACCGAGTTCGGGGCACTATCCACGCGTTTGCCGGATAAAGCCGGTTCCTCGCTCTAAGCGGCATAAGTCTTTAGGGACTCGAAAAACCTCTCGAACACCGACCAGTCTCTCGCTTCATCATGACAGTCAGTTTTAGCTTTCTCTACTGAGGTGCTTAGCCCAGCTCAACTGGGGCACAATCGCAGTAGTTCTCCTAGTGCTACCTTAGCCGATATAGCGGAACATAAGGTACCAAAACATAGGAGCCGGGCAAACCCAACTATTGACCCAAGACATGATTCGGAGCCGATGCATATAATGCTATAAGTTCGGGGTGCCGCACTTGTGAAAGTGTTCGCACTTCTTACACCATATTGGGGGGTACTGAAGCCCCTGGCGTATTTGCCGTACCACAGTGTACGAGTGCAACATGTCATGAATGAACATATATTTGTAAGAAATGTAATGCAAAAATAGATAAAGACTATGCATTGTTTTAAAAAGGCTGCGATCAAAGCAGAACGATACAGATAGCGTGATAAGCAAAGAGTTGGACTATTTAACATGTCCAGTTCAGGAGCAGGCCGCGGAATTGTATGCAAAACAAGTATACTGCTCGTGATAGAGACCACCTGGGAGTTCCATAATGCGGCATGGCTTGTCTGCTTCCCTGGTTCTTGCATCGTTTGTGCGGCAGTTGAATTGCCGAACAGGTCCTCCGAAGTATGGAGTCCTGAAAGTAAGAGAAAATTAAAAAAGAATTCGGCAGCCCCTAGTACGGTTTAAGCCGTGTTTTGGGCGTGCCATGATGGTGCCCCTTCCCCTGCGCCCATGGTATTTTGAGAGCGTAGTTATGTACGCGAAGCGCTAGTTTTGCTATTTCACGCGGGCTGGGGTTGGGGCCGCATTGCTACGCCTGCTCAGAACATGCCAGGCGGTCTTGTTGTAGGTTACTCCGGGCGCGCTTGATAGTGTCCGGCCTTTTAACGGCCGGACTGGAGAATTGCCTAGAGAGGCTGCTTTGTACTTTTGCTGCGAGCGCCGCCGTGTGCTCCTCCGTTCGGAGGGAGCATTCGGTGTTTCCATTGACCGTGATTACTCCTCGAGGGCCTGGCATCTTGAGCTTAAGGTATGCGTAGTGCGGTACCGCATTGAACTTTGCGAATGCGGTTCGCCCGAGCAGTGCGTGATAGCCACTGTGGAACGGGACTATGTCGAAGATTAACTCCTCGCTTCGGAAGTTATCCGGAGATCCGAAGACCACTTCAAGTGTGACTGAACGTGTACAGTTGGCCTCTACACCTGGTATGACGCCTTTAAAGGTCGTTTTGGTGGGCTTAATCCTTGAGGGATCTATGCCCATTTTCCGCACAGTATCCTGGTAAAGCAGGTTCAGGCTGCTGCCGCCGTCCATAAGGACTCTTGTGAGATGAAATCCATCAATAATTGGGTCTAAAACCAATGCGGCGAACCCGCCATGACGGATGCTAGTGGGGTGGTTGAAAGTGCAACTATCCCTGGGTGGTTTTGGTAATTCCTAACAACATATAGCTCTTTGAGTGCTTGAGATACTATGCCGTAATATGTGAGACATTGATGATCATGTGTTTGATCATAAGCTACACTTAATGCTTGTTGGATATCATTATCAGTTTATTCCTATTTTGATCATTCACTATGCTTGGTGATGAGTGCATGTATTTTACTCTTATCATTTTGAGCGCTCCACCAAGATGTATGTGACATGGAAGAGTAACCCATAACTCTAACTCTTTGTGCAATTGCAGTCCAAAGCAAATCTTAAGACATGCACAAATTTAGGGGGAGCTCTTACTTATCACATACTTCTCAAAGCGACGATATATTTCATTCTTATTATCATTTTTATCGAAGCTTTGATCTATATGTTGTCATCAATTAACAAAAAGGGGGAGATTGAAAGTGCAACTATCCCTGGGTGGTTTTGGTAATTCCTAACAACACATAGCTCATTGAGGTAACATTATTCCAAGATGAATATTTCAGAAGAGCTCAATGGATGGCATGGCATGGATGAGGAAAGTGGATCCCTCAAAATTATAAGGACAAAGGATTGACTCAAGCTTCAAGATCAAGACTCTACATTTTATATTTTAGTGATCCAAGATCACATTGAGTCCATAGGAAAAGCCAATACTATTAAGGAGGGATGAGGTGCTGCTTAATGAGCCTCTTGCTTCATGTGCTTAGTGATATGCTCCAAAATCCTCAACTACCTTTCCATATCCACATATGACCCAAAACTAAAGTCAAACTCGACCCCACCAATTCTTTCTATCCGGAGCCACCGAGTTTCACATGTCATAGCCACTTCCACAAACCCTAGCAAATCGGTTTCACCGATAGGGATCTCGATCTCACCGAGATGGGATTGCAATTTCTCTGTTTCCCTTCGTAACGTTTCGGTCCAACCGAAGTGAGCGATCGGTCCAACCAAGATTGCAATGTAAACTCACTGTTTCCCTTTCGTAACATTTCGGTCTCACCGAAAAGAGCGAACTGGTCCCACCGAGTTTACCTGACCAACTATCTGGTTAGCTTATTACCAAAATCGGTCTCACCGAGTTTGTGTAATCGGTCACACCGAGATTACGTTATGCCCTAACCCTAACCATATCGGTCCTATCGAGTTGCATCTCAGTCCCACCGAAAATCCTAACGGTCACTAGGTTTGCTAAATCGGTCCGACCGAGTTTAACGATTCGGTCTCACCGAGTTTGGCAGATTGTGTGTAACGGTTAGATTTTGTGTGGAGGCTATATATACCCCTCCACCCACTCTTCATTCATGGAGAGAGCCATCAGAACAGATCTTCACTTCCAATACACATGTTCTAAGAGAGAACCACCTACCCTTGTGTTGAGCTCAAGATATTCCATTCCTACCATATGAATCTTGATCTCTAGCCTTCCCCAAGTTGCTTTACACTCAAATCTTCTTTCCACCAAATCCAAATCCCGTGAGAGAGAGTTGAGTGTTGGGGAGACTATCATTTGAAGCACAAGAGCTAGGAGTTCATCGTCAACACACCATTTGTTACTTCTTGGAGAGTGGTGTCCCCTAGATTGGGTAGGTGTCACTTGGGAGCCTCTGACAAGATTGTGGAGTTGAACCAAGGAGTTTGTAAGGGCAAGGAGATCGCCTACTTCATGAAGATATACCGCTAGTGAGGCAAGTCCTTCGTCGGCGACGGCCGTGATGGAATAGACAAGGTTGCTTCTTCGTGGACCCTTCGTGGGTGGAGCCCTCCGTGGACTCGCGCAATGGTTACCCTCCGTGGGTTGAAGTCTCCATCAACGTGGATGTACGATAGCACCACCTATCGGAACCACGCCAAAAACATCCGTGTCTCCAATTGCATTTGAATTCTCCAAACCCTTCCCTTTACATTCTTGCAAGTTGCATGCTTTACTTTCCACTGCTCATATACTCTTTGCATGCTTGCTTGAATTGTGTTGAGATTGCTTGACTTGTGCTAAGATAGCTAAAATCTGCCAAGAACTAAAATTGGGAAAAGGATAGATTTTTATTTGGTCAAGTAGTCTAATCACCCCCCCGTCTAGACATACTTCCGATCCTACAGTGGTCCCTTCGATCAAAAGTGATCGGGCAGGAGGACCATGGGTTGAACTTTGGGGCGACTGGCTCCAGCGCGTATACGTCCCATAATGCACGCTTTCGCTCCCTTTTGGGGATGTGGGTGCGTATATCATGTTCACCGTCCGCACTTGTGGGGGAAAACCCTCCTGTCCACTGTTGTTCGGCGGCCTGGGCTCCTCCTCGTCGTCGCTACGCAGCCCCTTGTCTCTATTTTCGGCATTTAACTTGCCTGCCTGCTTGAACACCCAACAATCCCTGTTGGTGTGATTGGCTGGCTTTTCGGGGGTGCCATGTATCTGGCACAAGCGGTCGAGTATTCGGTCCAAACTGGACAGGCCCTGAGTATTTCTTTTGAATGGCTTTTTCCGCTGACCGGATTTGTAGCCTCTGAATCCGGCATTGACTGTCGTATCCTCGTTGCTGTCGCTGTTAACGCGGCGTTTTTGCTTGTTCCGGCGCGACCTGCCACTTTTGTCCTTGGTGTCCGAATTACCAAGGTTCTTGGTTAAGTTGTTGCTGCGAGCTAGCCAGCTATCTTCTCCCGCGCAAAAGCGGGTCATGAGTGTCGTGAGGGCTGCCAGAGATTTCGGCTTTTCCTGTCCAAGGTGCCGGGCAAGCCACTCGTCGCGGATATTATGCTTGAAGGATGCTAGGGCCTCTGCGTCCGGACAGTCGAATATTTGGTTTTTCTTTGTTAGGAACCGTGTCTAGAATTGCCTGGCCGATTCCTCTGGCTACTGAATTGCGTGGCTTAGGTCATCAGCGTCCGGTGGTCGCACATAGGTACCCTGGAAATTGTCGAGGAATGCGGCTTCCAGGTCTTCCCAAGAACTGATTGAATCTGCCGGCAAGGTGTTAAGACAATGCTGGGCTGGTCCCTTAAGTTTGAGTGGGAGGTATTTGATGGCGTGTAGATCATCGCCGCGGGCCATGTGGATATGAAGGAGATAATCCTCGATCCATACCGCAGGATCTGTTGTGCCATCGTATGATTCGATGTTCACGGGTTTGAAACCCACAGGGATTTTATGATCCATTACTTCATCTATGAAGCATAGTGGGTGTGCGGCGCCTCTGTATTTGGCTATATCACGACACAGCTCGAATGAGCTTTGCCTATTGTGTTCGGCCCAGACGGATTTATTATGTCCGGAGTGACGATCCCCGTCACATGCCGTAGGGCGCCCACGCGATCCGTAAATCGATCTTGTTTGTCTTGCCTTGTCCTCCAGTATCTCTCGTAGGTCTAGCGCATTTTCCTATGCCTTAATATGTTTTGAGCGGCGCCGGGGCACAGCTTGAGTGGAGGGCCGAGAGGCCTCTCTGTCATGGCCACGAGGTGGCCGGTCGGCCATGTCATGCGCTGGTGATGTAGGTTTAGGTGCTTCCTCCTCTAATCGGGGTAGCAGCCTGCGCTTTGGGTAACTCTTGGAGGGGCGTTCGAGTTCATACTCTTTGGATGCAAGGACTTCAGTCCATCTGTCAGCTAGCAAATCTTGATCAGCTCTAAGCTGCTGTTGCTTTTTCTTGAGGCTGCTTGCCGTGGCTATAAGCCTGTGTTTAAAATGCTCTTGTTCGGTGGGATCCTCTGGCATGACGAATTCATCGTCGTCGTCGAGGCTTGCCTCGTCTTCGGAGGGAGGCATATAATTATCATCCTCAACCTCTCTGTCTGCTGCTCTCTCGTGAGTGCTGGCTTCTCCATCCTCCTGTGTTGAATCCTGTTGGAGGGGGTGTTCTTGGGCGCTATCCGGAGTATTATTGTCTCCCGTGCCGGAATCACCGTTTTTTCTTTGGCAGGATTTAGAGCGGCGCCGCTGACGACGGCGCTTGGGCTGTTTCTTGGAGGCATCATCCCCCGCTGTTCCATCGCCATCTCCGTCTTTTGGAGTGTCCACCATATATATGTCGTATCACGAGGTGGCCTTCCAGTGCCCTATAGGTGCTGGTTCTTGGTCGTCTCCTGCATCGTCGGCCATACCGTCGATGTGTTCGGAGTCGAAGTCGAGCATGTCGGTTAAGTCATCGACAGTGGCTACGAAGTGGGTGGTGGGTGGGCTTTGAATTTCTTCATCGTCCGTATCCCAACCTTGTTGACCGTAGTTCGGCCAGGGCTCTCCTGATAAAGAGAGAGACTTTAGCGATTTCAGGATGTCGCCGAAGGGCGAGTGCTGAACGATGTCCGCGGAGGTGAACTCCATGATCGGCACCCAATCGGATTCGATCGGCGGGCGCACGGAGGGCTCGGAGTCCGGAGAGGAATCCGACCCCTCGGAGTCACAGGCCTTCCGGGGTGCGGGGCTGGTGTTCGGCTCGATCGCCTTTGAGATCGCAGCCCCCGAGGCGGCGTCTAACCACTCATCCTCGATCGGCGCAGTAGGCTCTGAATTAAGGGTCGGAACCGATGCGCGTGCGGCCTCTGGGACACTGTTCGGCGGCAGAGCTAGATCATGCCCATCGAGACAGTGCGGCGCGCTCGGCTGTGGCTCCAATCCGTCAAAGATCAAGTCCCTGCGGATGTCAGTCGTGTAGTTTAAACTTCCAAACCTGACCTAATGGCCAGGGGCGTAGCTTTCAATCTGCTGCAGGTGGGCAAGCGAATTGGCCCGCAGTGCGAAGCCGCCGAAGACGAAGATCTGTCCGGGGAGAAAAATCTCACCCTGGACCGCATCGTCGTTGATGATCAAAGGAGCCATCGGGCCTAAAAGCGACGACACAGAGGAACTCTCAATGAAAGCACCAATGTCGGTGTCAAAACCGGCGGATCTCGGGTAGGGGGTCCCGAACTGTGCGTCTAGGCGGATGGTAATAGGAGACAAGGGACACGAAGTTTTACCCAGGTTTGGGCCCTCTTGATGGAGGTAAAACCCTACGTCCTACTTGATTAATATTGATGATATGGGTAGTACAAGAGTAGATATACCACGAGATCAAAGACGCTAAACCCTAGAAGCTAGGCTATGGTATGATTGTTATATGTTCTATTGTCCTACGGACTAAAACCCTCCGGTTTATATAGGCACCGGAGAGGGTTAGGGTTCCACAAAGTCGGTTACAATAGTAGGAGATCTAAATATCTGCATCGCCAAGCTTGCCTTCCACGCCAAGGAAAGTCCCATCCGGACACATGATGAAGTCTTCAATCTTGTATCTTCATAGTCCGGGAGTCCGGCTGAAGGTATAGTCCGGCTACCCGGACACCCCCTAATCCAGGACTCCCTCACCCGCGGATAACCTTCCCTTGTTGGAGGGACTGGCGAGAGGCATGACAATAGACCCAGTTAGGGACCCCCCCCCATAAGGCAAGTGTGGTTGCACTGGTCAGCTCGATTTGGTGGCACCATGACTCAGCCAACAGTTGTTCAAGTTCAATTTAATCCGGTTAAACTTGAATGCAATATGCTGAGCCATGAGAAAATAATAGGATGCAACTACAATGCATGAACATGATATCAACATAAGCATGGGGGTGCATCATAATCAACAAGCATAACAACACCATTTGACCATTTATCCATATGAGCATGGCATACTAATGAGCACGAATATCACAACTAGAACACTACTCAAAGCATAATATGACCACTAGCATCAACAATAAATACCATGTAATAACATAATGATGAAACTACCATGCAAGCATTTAACCAACTGGTTGCAAAAGAACATGCATAACAACGGTACTCGGAATAGACGATAGTCATGCACCGAAGACCGTCACCAACATGTACTATTACCAAGCATGGCCAATATTAAAGTAATACTAGCATGAAGAACATAATAACAGAGTTCAAGAAAACATAGCATGACGGTAACCACCGGTCTAAAATAACGATAGTAGTAGCAAAACAAACAGACAATTATTAAAGATTCAAGTTGAAAACCAATGCTACTGCATGGCTATCATGCAAATGGTGGTTGTGGGTTGTCTGGGGATGAAGAAGGCTTCGGGGAGAAGTGTGGAACGATCACGGAAAGAATTGTCGAAAAGGGTTCTCTCTCGGACGGGCTGATTAGGGGCAAGGGCAAAATGGTCATTTACAGTATGTCAAATCATAGTGAAAATGATGGGAACAGAACGGGCTCGACGAGACAAAGACGTGGGCGTCGGATTCACCTCATTTGGAGTTGTGGTTGAAAAGTTATAGTTGTTTTTCTGCTAGGGACCCATTTGTAAATAAAATCATCACAAACAGGCCGTGGACAAAAAAACGGAACGCGTCTTTTTAGGAAATACGTTTTCCATAGGGGATATGCATTTTGTCCCTAAGAAGAAGTGGACTACGCTTTCCCACGGGAAGAACGTAAAACGCCGAAGGCATTTCCACTTATCCCACGTGGCAGTGGGGCATGGGCTTGGTGATGCTGACGAATGGGGCCCGCTGTCACATCCCTAGTTCTGGTATGACCTAGACTAGCTAGTCATGTGTGCATCATGTTTAAATTTCAATAAATTTGAATTGGGGACATGCGAAAGCCTCAAAAATCATTTCTGAAAATGACCAAGATAAAAAAATTGCTTCAAATAAGTCCAAGAAAATGTTCCTGTGAATCTCTGGAAATATTGGCAAGGGATAAAATTCAAACCAATATTTTTAGAATCTCAGAAACAATTATTTTGGGCCTTTGAATTAATCCAATAAATATTTGAATTGGATCCATATTTATTATATAATAAATATATGTTCAATAATTCTGGAAATTACTGTGTGGCTTTGGATAAGACCACTTAGCTTACACAATTATTTTTCATGAAGTTTCAAATTGATTTGTTATTTAGATCAAATGAAAACAAATGGCAGAAAAATAGAAAACCAAAGAAAAGTAAAATAGAGCAGAAACTTACCTGAGCCTAGCTGGCGGCCCAGCTCACCAGGCGCTCTCCTGTCGCCTTCCTCCTCACGCCAGTAGGCAAGGGCGCATGCCCGACGCGCGCAGCTACACGCCGCGGCCACCTCCTCCCTCCCTGCCTGCCTGGCTCCTCCTCGACGTGTCTGGACGACGCCACGCAACACCCTCGACCGCCTCTCACTCCCCCCGTGCTCCTCCCCCTCCTCTGCTCTCTTTCCCGTGCAGCCCGAGCAGAGCTCGTCGCCGCCGACACCGTTCACCGCAGCCACCGTGCACCCCATGCTCCGCCGACGCGCCAAGAAGCTCCGCATCATCGTCCTCTTCGTCCACGCCGAGCCAAGCAGCTGGGGAAGCCCCGCATCGCTGTCCCTGACGCCTTCTTCCTCCTCGGGTCATCGGAGATCCGCCTCGCCGCCCCGCTCGCCCCGGCGTCTCCCCGAGCTCGTTGACCTTCCCTATGTGATCACCGTTAGCCACTGACCCAAACCCCCTCCTTTGCACTCCGTTTGCACGCTGTAGCCATCGCTCCGCCGGAGACTGAACCGCGCCGCTGCCCGAGCTTCTCGCCGCCGTGGCCACAATTGTTGTAGCTCCCCATCGAGCACACCCACGTGCTCACGGCGCCGCATAGGTACCGTAGGAGCTAAGCACGCCACTCCACGGCCACCACAGCCCCGTTCCCGAGTGCGCCCAAACTCCGGCCACCGCCGAGGTCGACGCCACGCTCAACCCCGGCCACCCCAGCTGCTGCCGCTTGCTGCACTGGATGCGGGAGAGCTCCACCTCCCCGCGGGTGCCCTCCACCGCTCGTTTGGGCACCGGGAGAGCGAACCCGACGCCCTCCGCCGTCTCTGGCTCCGCCGGCGACGAGCCGCGGGTCAACTCCGGCGAGTTGACCTGGGTTTGACCCCTGTTTGACCCTCCCCTGGGTCATTGACATGTGGGGCCAGCCCCTGCTAATTACCAAGGTTTAGGATTAGTTTAGCGTTAACAAACTCTGTTAATTAGACTAGATAGTGACATGCGGGTCCCATCGGTCAGTTTGACCTGGGCCGCCCCTGTTGACTTGCTGACGTCACACCGACGTCAAGCTGATGCAGTAACTCATTTTCTGGAGTTATTCTTATTCAGGAAATTTCAGAAAATAGTGCTAACTTCAAAAATTCATAGAAATTAATCTGTAACTCCAAATGCAAAGTGTTATATATGAAAAATGATCAGAAAAATCCAATCTATCCATCTGTACAGGTTTCATGGATGTTTAAACAAGTTAACTTGCTGTCTAGTGCAAAAAAATAAAGAACTATTTAAGATCACAAGTGTGTTTGAAATTTGAATCTTTGGTTCAAAATAGCTCAAACCCATCTGGTTGTAGTTGCATTAGCCCAACACACTCATTTTACCATGTCATGATCATGCATCATATTGTGCATTGCATTGATTGTGTTTCTTTCTCTGTTGCTGGTATTTGTCCCCTCTCGATAGACGTGGTTTCGACGATGAGTTCGATGACACCGATGAAGAGCTATAATATCTTTAGAAGTGCCAGGCAAGCAAAACCCCCTTGTTCATTCCGATACAATCCCACTCTCTCTCCTACTCTCTTTTATTGCATTAGGACAACAACGGTTCATCTGTTACTTGCTGTGGTAGTTGAACCCCTTATCCACTAGTAGAAAACGGGCCATTAGTACCGGTTTGTAAGGGCCTTTACTGCCGGTTATGGAACCGGCACTAACGTTTTGGCACTAAAGGCCCCCCCTTTAGTACCGGTTCAGCACGAACCGGTGCTAAAGGGGAACCACGTGGCACGAGCCAGCTCCGGGGGCCGGGAGCCCTTTAGTACCGGTTGGTAACACCAACCGGTACTAAATGGTTGTGGGTTTTGGTTTTATTTTGTATTTTTCAATTAAATTTGTGTTATCAATTTAATTTAGGATTGTTTTACGTTATAATGAGTTGTAGTCGTCATCATCATCATCATCATCGCATATTAATAAATAAATAAACTCTAGCTAGCTAAAAATCATCATAGTCGTCTAATTACCACTATTTAATCATCATAGTCATTACCGCGCTAGCTATCTAATCATCATCAACGCTGGCTAGCTTAAAGAGGAAACATTCACTTTGTAACAGAAGCAAAGATATCATCAAGTTCAACATAATCGTCACCAAGATCGAAGTTCAGGACACGGACATGAGACAAGTACTAATTAAGAGCATGATCTAGTAGCTACTAATCCTGCTGCTCCCTCTTAGGTAGAATAGCATAGAACATGTATAGCTCTCCTGATTCATCATACTGGAGCATGCAGATGAATCTGTCTCCTAATCTTGGGTTGCGCTTCACCTTACTGCCCCCTAGTACTTCTCTGCGATCGTTAACAATTTTGCTCCAATCTATCACTATTAAGCATTCTTCGCTTTCAGAAATCCTGAATGCACTCGTGTGCAATGTAGGAAATCTTGGTCGTAAGCTAACCATTGACATGCGACCTTTTGTCTCGATCCACTGAGGCACAACTGTCATCGGCAGTCCCTGTTGAACAACATCGTATAGTAATTAATATACTAAGCAATGAAAGTTTAGCTTCAAAAATAATGTATGCAAAAGATGCACTAATTAAGGATAAATATTTAAAATCTTACCATCTTTTGATTATAGAT
The DNA here is from genome assembly GCF_056163025.1 of Triticum urartu. NCBI lineage: Eukaryota > Viridiplantae > Streptophyta > Magnoliopsida > Poales > Poaceae > Triticum > Triticum urartu. The sequence continues at coordinate 606,186,080 of NC_141877.1, forward strand.
GTGACCGTAGTTCAATACGATCACCATTGGTCGCACGTTTTGAGTACTAACATTTCTAAGTTTAGGAAAAAAATTTGTCTTGACAGTATTAAGATCCTCAAGCCATGAAACATAATGACTTATCTCCTCGCAGTTTAGTTGAGCCCCGGGGCAGTAGTAGGTCCTGTCTACCAAGCGCCGGACATGTTTGCTTGAACCGAAATAAGCTGACAATACAAATTAGTTGTCAACTATTTTTGAATAAACTGTATGAAAGACATAAACATATGCATGCATGGTTGAGAAAAACTCACCAAATGGTAGAACTGGAGGCGTTTGCACATCGACCCAGATGTCTATATTACCTTCAATATCATCTTCCGGACGAATATCAAAGGTGATAACCATATCAGGCTCAAATGCATAAGCCTTGCATAGTGCTTGCCAAGTTTTGCATTCAAAATGGGTGTATGTGTCTCCATTATATAATTTGACGTTGAAAGTATACCCATGCTCCGTCTTCAAGTAAACTCTCTTTACCTCCATATCATCTATAGCACTAAAACCTATCTTATCCAAGACAAAAATTCTTGCATGGCAGGGGATGCGCTAGTAGAATAGTGAAAATTTAAAATTATAATTTGAAGCAAATGAAGCATAAGTTTTGCATTCAAATAATAATTGACAAAGTGACTTACTGTATCAACTTCGAATGTCTCATCCAGCTTGATGCTGAAGCGCCTACCATCAACAAGGAAATTTTGGCCGCACAGGCCGCGCTGGTCTTCACAGTGTTCGCACAAAATAAAATCTTTTTCGTCGTCAGATGACATTTCCTATGTTCATATAGGTGAAACATTAAACACCTATATCTAGCCAAATATATATTCATCTATCATTTGACATTAATATATCTAACTATATATTCAATTGACATTACTATATATTTAACTTTTCTATCTAATTCATCTAACATTCGACATTAATCTAACATTTATATAAACTCGAAATATATAAAAAATTAAATAAATAGAAAAACTCATTAACAAATAATATTTTAATTAGATCATCAAATCTCATATACCTAAATTTTCTTACTAAAATAAACTAGTTATATTAATTATTCAACTAGTTCTAATCTCATATACCTAAATTTTCTTACTAAAAATAAACTAGTTATATTAATTATTCCACTAGTTCTAATCTCTAGTTCGACAATTTTTCTTTCTAGCTAGCTAATTCATCTAACATTCGACATTAATCTAACATTCGATCATCTAATTAACTTTTCTAAAAAACAGAAAATAAGTAAAAAAAATGTGTGTGTATGTGTGTGTATGCATGTGTGTGTATATATACGTATATGTGTGTACGTATGTGTGTATGTGTGTGTGTATGCGTGTGTGTGTGGTATATGTGTGTGTGTGTGTGTGCGGCCCCGTACGCCGCCGCCCCGTACGTACGAGCGGGGGCGCCGGCGTACGGGGCGGGGGCGCCGGTGTGTGTGTGTATGTGTGTGTATGTATGTGTGTGCGGGAGCGACAGAGAGACGTACGGCCGCGGCGATGGCGATGGACGGCGGCGGCGTTCGGGGCGGCAGCGCAAGACGACGACGACGACGGGCGGCGGCGGGGACAGCGACGATGACGATGGACGACGGGCGGCGACGACGGGATCGAGCGGCGCGCGCGGCGGAGGTTGGAGACGAAGTGGGGATGAAACTGAAATTTTCGTAAGAGCTATATATATAGGATGGGCCTTTATTACCGGTTGGTGGCTCCAACCGGTACTAAAGGCCTATTTTCACCAGGCCAAGTAGCGGAAAACGAAGGCTTTTAGTACCGGTTGGAGCCACCAACCGGTACTAAAGGGCTTGCGCTGCCACCCAAAGTTTAGTCCCACCTCGCCCGGCGAAGGGCACCCGCACTGGTTTATAAACCCAACCGCGGCTACCTCTTCGAACTCCTCTATATAGCAGGCTTCTGGGCCTAATTAATTAGGGCGCGCTGCCCTGTGAGTCTGCTGGCCCTCCTGGGCCTGCATTTGCACACCCTAGGTCTGGTAGACCCACAGGGCAGTGTGCCAACAAATTTGTTATATAGTTTTTTTCTTTTCTGCATTACTTATTTTCTTTTATTTATTTTTGAGTAGTTTTTATATAGTTTTTTCTTTTCTGCATTATTTATTTTCTACTATTTATTTTTGAGTAATTTTTTGTATAGTTTTTTTATTTTCTGCATTATTTATTTTTGTATAGTCCGAAACCCTGATACTCGGAAAGAGTTTGTCCAATTTGTACACGAAGTGCGTCCAGTTTTTGCCGTGACCCTCTCTACTCTTTCGCGCATGCTATGCGGGTGATATGATGACACCATGCCAAGTTTCAACATTTTCAGGATTCATTTTGTAGTGATTTTCAATTTCACGGTCATTTAGCTCTCTAAACAATTAGGTAAATGACCGAAAAACAACAAATGATGTCAGAACATGTTGGAAATTGATGACGCCGCTTTAAATGCTGCATACTGAACACAAAAGAAGTCCGGAGTTTAAATAAGTTATTAAAAATAAAAAAGAGGTGCAATGCTGGTTAATTTGCTTCAAGCCATTCGGAATAGTGTAGACTGCACTGCACATAGCTCAGTGCAATCTATGCTATCCCGCGAGGCTTGAAGCTAATCAACATGTAGGTGAGCATTGCAACTCTTCGTCATTGTCTGTGCACTCACGGCTTATAAACCGCTCATACTGCCTCTCTCTTGGCGAGGTGGGACTAAAAGCAGCTTGCCATAACCTCATTAGTACCGGTTCGTGGTAAGAACCGGCACTAAATGGTGATGGTGGGGCCATAGCCTGACCGCAGGCTGATGCAGCCTCTTTAGTACCGGTTCGTGGCATGAACCGGTACTAAAGGTTCACCACGAACCGGTACTATTGATCGCCGCCACGAACCGGCACTAATGTACACATTAGTGCCGGCTCTAATTCAAACCGGCACTAATGTGCTTCACGTTTGACCCTTTTCTGCTAATTACCAAGGTTTAGGATTAGTTTAGCGTTAACAAACTCTGTTAATTAGACTAGATAGTGACACGCGGGTCCCACCGGTCAGTTTGACCTGGGCCGCCCCTGTTGACTTGCTGACGTCACACCGACATCAAGCTGATGCAGTAACTCATTTTCTGGAGTTATTCTTATTCAGGAAATTTCAGAAAATAGTGCTAACTTCAAAAATTCATAGAAATTAATCTGTAACTCCAAATGCAAAGTGTTATATATGAAAAATGATCAGAAAAATCCAATCTATCCATCTGTACAGGTTTCATGGATGTTTAAACAAGTTAACTTGCTGTCTAGTGGAAAAAAAATAAAGAACTATTTAAGATCACAAGTGTGTTTGAAATTTGAATCTTTGGTTCAAAATAGCTCAAACCCATCTGGTTGTAGTTGCATTAGCCCAACACACTCATTTTACCATGTCATGATCATGCATCATATTGTGCATTGCATTGATTGTGTTTCTTTCTCTGTTGCTGGTATTTGTCCCCTCTCGATAGACGTGGTTTCGACGATGAGTTCGATGACACCGATGAAGAGCTATAATATCCTTAGAAGTGCCAGGCAAGCAAAACCCCCTTGTTCATTCCGATACAATCCCACTCTCTCTCCTACTCTCTTTTATTGCATTAGGACAACAACGGTTCATCTGTTACTTGCTGTGGTAGTTGAACCCCTTATCCTCTGCATGACCTGTCATTGCCACCGTAAATAGATGAAACCCACTAGCATGAGTAGGTGTTTTTTTAGCCCTGATGTGCCTACTCATTCATGCTTGTTTGTCATGCTTGCTACTGCTTAGAGTTGAGTCAGGTCCGGTTCATTGGGGATGAATCGGAGGTGTGTGAACATGTCTTACTGTTGAGAGCTAAGTGTGTGAACACGATTTGGTAAAGGAAGTGGTGAGAGGCCATGTAGGAGTACATGGTGGGTTGTCTCATTGAAGCCGTCCTCAGGAACTGAGTTCTGTGTTTGTGATCCACGAACAGCTACTACCATGCATTGGGCCCTGAAATATGACCCCGATCGACTTCTTAACCACCCTAGTCCTCTGTCCAGGAGTTGCAAGTAGTTTCTGGTGTTTGTAGTATGCTGGAGGCCGTGGGCAGCGCTGACCGGAGGGGTGGGCTGTGATGCGGTAGGCACGTGGCTGGGCATGCCGGGCACCCGTTTGGTGTCGCGGAACCCCGTACAAATCGTTTGGGGCCGTATGTGGAAACCTCGGCCGGACTCCCTGCGGATGGAACCTGAATAGGCGATAAACCTGGACTAGAGACTTGAGTGTTTAGGTAGGTAATGGTCTACACCCATGTCGTCTTTCGCTTGAAGTCTGCCGAGCACATGTCGTGTGCAGACGCTATGTGGTGGAAACATGTATGAAGAAGTACACCCCTACAGGGTTAAGATCATCTATTCGAATAGCTGTGTCCGCGGTATTGGACTTCTAGGTTGCCTATAACAGTTCATAGATAACTTGAAGTGGATACTCTAAAACTCGCAAGATAAGCATGAGTGCTATGGATGGCATTTCTCATAGGTTGACGGGAGCGGATCCATAGTGGTGTATTGCATGGTGAATATGTGGACTGGTGTGCGCCACCTCAAAGAGTTACTTGAAGTCGTAGTTCAGGATAGCCACCGAGTCAAAGCTGGCTTGCTGCAGTCAAACTCCACCACCCCCCTTTATTGATACCGATACATATGTAGTTAGTTCTGATGTAAGTCTTGCTGGGTACATTTGTACTCATGTTTGCCTATTTTATGTTTTTGCAGAGAGACGTCAGTCTCGCTAGTAGTTTCGTGTGGACTCCGACGTTTAGCTTGATACCTCAGCTATGATCTTGTGCCCTCGGCAGGGTCTGGTAGATAGTCAGGCTTTTCAGCCCTTTTTCATTTGTAGATGTCTGTACTCAGACATGTTAAGCTTCCGCATGTGCCTTGACTTGTATGCTCTGAATGTTGGGTCATGAGACCCATGTTTGTAATATCTCGCTCCTCGGAGCCTAATGAATAAATTCTTGAGTCGTAGAGTTATGTTGTGATGCCTTTTTGTATTTACACATATCGAGCATATTGTGTGTATGATTGAAATGCTTGGTATGTGTGGGATCCGACAACCTAGTTGTTTATCCTTGGTAGCCTCTCTTATGGGGAAATGTAGTCTTGTGCTTTCATGAGCCATAGTAGTCCGCTACAGCCCGGTTCACCGGAGTCCTGCTAGCCCAGCACTACTGCTCTGGAACACTTGACTGGCCGGCATGTTTTCACTTCGTTCCTGTGTCTGTCCCTTCGGGGAAATGTCATGCGGTGACATCCAGAGTCCTGCCTAGCCTGCTATAGCCCGGGTTCCCGGAGCCTGTCAGCCCAGTGCTATAGCCCGGATTCGCACGCTGCTGACCAACATGCTCGATGTTGATTCATGTATGCCAGTCCCCGTAAGTCAGTGCCACTTCGGGTTCACGACTAGTCATGTCGGCTCGGGTTCTCTATCATATGGATGCTAGCGACACTATCACATACGTGAGCCAAAAGGCACAAACGGTCCCGGGCCATGGTAAGGCGACACGCGTGGGAATACCGTGCGTGATGCCGCAAAGTGATATGAGGTGTTACCGGCTAGATCGATGTGACTTGGAATCGGGGTCCTGACAGCTTTGGTATCAGAGCCTGACTGCCTGTAGGATTGCCAAGCCAAACTGGTCAAAGTTGAGTCTAGAAATGCTTTAGTTATATAAGGGAATTGATTGTGGATGGGAACGTAAGGCTCTTTTTACTCCTTTACCTTATGCCCCTCTGATCTGAGTCATCCTCTTCTTTTCTACGGGGATTAAGAACTAGGACTTCTCATCTATCTATCAAGATGACGTCTTACTAATCCATAGACTTATAAGATTGTTGGATTTAAGCCCCAGTTCAGTTTCTACTACTTCCTTGTGTTCATAGTTGGTCTCGAAACCTTGATACTGTGATGTTCAGTGGTTATGCCACCATTTCGCTGGATGTCTCAAATCTTTTGAGCATTTACAGCCGTTATGCTGTCCGAGTCATCCCAGGTTTCTAAATAGTCTGATGCATTTGCAAATCCCTTCTTTCTCTTCCCGATGTCCCTTTGGGCCAGTTCAACCACACTAATCGGTGAGTTGAGGCACAATGTTGCCTCGACATATATGTTGGAGCTATTATTATGACCCTAGGTGTTATAGGGAGTCACCTAGTAATCTAGCCATGATTTGTGTTCCCAGTGTGATGATTCTAGCCACCATTCTCGAAAGCATCCCGTGATGCCATTTAGTAGTAGGTATTCTATTCCTGGGTTCTTGGCCCAAGATCCACTCTACTTACCTTGTGTTGATAGTGTTGTTCGTACCTTTAGGATATTAGTAACATTTGTGATAGTCCTCGAGGTCCGTGGTATTTCCTTCTTCCAAATACCATGGACCATCATGGTGGAAGTTCTTTTGAGCCAAAAGATCACAACCAGGGTGCTCTTGAGGAGTTCTCCATTCATAATGTGATTCTGCCAGTTCTACCTTTCTTCATGGGTTGGCTGGAAGAAACCTGTTGAACTTGGTTCGACATATTAATCTATGCATCCACAACTCAGAAAGATATATTTCCTCTTGAGTTGTCCCTCTTCATTTGTATTCCGACTATCATCTATCAATTGATAGTCAGGAGTAATTATGCATCCGTGTTACCATTGCTTATTATTCTTGTGGTCCATTAAGCCATTCTATGTCAGAATGACTAGGAGAAACAAACTCCAGTACCTCATCCATATCCAGGATTGGGTCAAAGTAGTTGTGTTCTGCAGATCAAATGCCAATCCATCTTTTGCTCTATTCTACCCTGGAGTATTACCCCCTTTATGTCAGGATTGTCATGATAATTGCACCATCTCTCATGAATTCTTGACGCGGTGATACTTCTTGCCATCATTTTTCATTCCTCAGTCCCGTGTTGTCGCAACTAGAATGCCGACAAGTGAACCATGATGTGTGAAATCAATACTCATAGCAACCGTGTTGCTTAGTAGTTAATGGACACTAGACACTAATATCATTCTTAGTGTGTTGGTTATCGAAACACAATTCTAGGATTGATCGTGCTACCTAGTCCTTATTTCTGGTGCACTCTTCGATCAATGAGTTAGGATTATTCAATCCCTTGCTTATTTGATCACATCGTCTTGATTTGAAAAGAAAGATTGTTCTCGAGCTTAGTGACATATCGGTGGTTCGTGATTTTCCAATGTTCTTCTCAGAAGTATTACCTGGTTGTCACCTGACCGCTATGTTGAGTTCGTGATCAACTTGGTTTTCTTATAAATCACCCCTTCTCCAAGAATCTGTGTTGGATATCCTTGAGCTAGTTGGTTGAGCTAGACAACAACTTGGAGAGTTGGAACATAAAAGCTTGTCTGACTTAGTTCATGTTAAGGGATATTTTTTTTTGTGTGTGTGTGTTGAAGAAAGATGAAATCTCCATCGATTGGTCCTTGTGCTCAGTTGTTGGATCTATTGCCTTGTCAAAACTTTGACTTGAGTATGGGCTATCGTCAAGTCAAATCAGAACCAACGATGTTCGTAATGTTGTCTTACTCGTGGTTGATTCCTCGAGCATACACCATTACATCTTTTGGTCTGACCAATACTATCACATTGTTCACATAACGGTGGAAGTCCAGTGATATGGAAATTTTGATGAGTTGCTATTGAGGCCATCAGTAGCATCTTGTCTCCCCCATGATTCGTGTCAAACATCCAGCTAGTATTGGAAACTTTATAAGCATTATCTTCGTGTTCTATTCATGAAGCATATGTTTGGATGAAAGTAGCGACTTTATCCAAGTTCATGTGCATCAGGTGCAAGTTGCCGCCGTGAATTTGAGAAAGGTTTGTTTTGCTTCCTCTGGAATCATCCCAAGTCAGTCATGCATATGTGCGAAGTATTCTGTGGTCTGGAGACTTGCAACCTTCATTCTATATAAATCCCTAGCACACCAAGCCACTGATTGATTTGTTCAAGGATAAGAAGTTTCTTCTTAAGAGCTAGAATTACGCAAGGACTTCGATATCCTCGATGATGGTTCACCACCTGAACTCGGTAGTGTTTTACTATAAGACTACTACGTGGTCATGCTTGTCTTGGATAGCGTGTTCACAGGTTTGTAGCAGAACCAGCTCATGTTTTGGAGCTTGCTATCGTAGTTCATTTCCTGAGAATCTCACAACGTCATCCTGTTGGTTTGTGTTGCAAACTTTCTTCTCCAGACATGCTGTCTGAAATATCCTGTTACCAACCAGATCTGAATCTCAGGCAGATATGATGGTTGGAACGTTTCTTAAGAACTATAATATTGGTCTCTCTGTAACCCTGTGAAGTGGATGTTGTGGCCAACACACCCAACCGGAAGACTTATTATTGTAGTATCTTGATTGAGAAAGTTGGCCACCTCCCCATAAGGATCTCGTAGAATTTTCCAATAGTTGTTCCTTATGGATTTTTGTGTTCCCGAAGTTCGACCTTTTACTTGATGTTCTAGATATCAAACCATATGTATGAATGGATTACGCTAGCACCTCAAGGAGAACATTAGAAGCGGAGTGCTAAATGTCTCTCGGTCGATCATCCAGATTCTGTTTCCTTAGCCTCGCTAAGGGGAAGTCTGAGAAGGTGTTATCTTCCTTTGTATCCGCATCAGCCATCACTAGTCATCATGGTAGTATGTCGTGTTGCCAGGATCCTTGCCACGGATGTTGGTAAAACCTTGATGAATATGGAAATGCTCAAGTTCTTGAGAGCACGCTCAGACACTAGGTTACATCCACGGTATCAATTGGAATGTGCCTTCCGTTTGCCGAGTTGTCTTATAACTCTAGTTTCCTGGCCAAGCTGAGTATGCCATTCTTTCAAATTCCTCATTTTACCATGTCATGATCATGCATTATATTGTGCATTGCATTGATTGTGTTTCTTTCTCTGCTGCCGGTATTTGTCCCCTCTCGATAGACATGGTTTCGACGATGAGTTCGATGACACCGATGAAGAGCTATAATATCTTCAGAAGTTCCAGGCAAGCAAAACCCCCTTGTTCATTTCGATACAATCCCACTCTCTCGCTCCTACTCTCTTTTACTGCATTAGGACAACAACGGTTCATCTGTTACTTCCTGCGGTAGTTGAACCCCTTATCCTCTGCATGACCTGTCATTGCCGCAGTAAATAGATGAAACCCACTAGCATGAGTAGGAGTTGTTTGTCATGCCTGCTACTGCTTAGAGTTGAGTTAGGTCAGGTTCATCGGGGATGAATTGGAGGTGTGTGAACATGTCTTACTGTTGAGAGCTAAGTGTGTGAACACGATTTGGTAAAGCTAGGTATCTTGATAGGCCATGTAGGATTACATGGTGGGTTGTCTCATTGAAGCCGTCCTCAGGAACTGAGTTCTGTGTTTGTGATCCATGAACAGCTACTACCATGCATTGGGCCCTGAAATATGACTCCGCTCGACTTCTTAACCACCCTAGTCCTCTGTCTAGGAGTTCCAAGTAGTCTCTGGTGTTTGTAGTATGCTGGAGGCCGTGGGCAGCGCTCACCGGATGTGCCGGGCGTGGCCGGGCATGCCGGGCGCCCGTTTGGTCTTGAGCAACCCTGTACACATTGTTCGTGGCCGTATGTGGAAACCTCGGCCGGACTCCTTGCGGATGGAACCTGAATAGGCGATAAACCTGGACTAGAGACTTGAGTGTTTAGGTAGGTCATGGTCTACACCCACGTCGGCTTTCGCTTGAAGACTGTCGAGCACATGTCGTGTGCAAACGCTAAGTGGTGGAAACATGTATCAAGAAGTACACCCCTGGAGGGTTAACATCATCTATTCGAATAGCCGTGTCCGCGGTAATGGACTTCTGGGTTGCCTATAAGAGTTCATAGATAACTTGAAGTGGATACTCTAAAACTCGCAAGATAAGCGTGAGTGCTATGGATGGCGTTTCTCGTAGGTTGACGGGAGCGGATCCACAGTGGTGTATTGCATGGTGAATATGTGGACTCGTGTGCGCCACCTCAAAGAGTTACTTGAAGTCGTAGTTCAAGATAGCGACCGAGTCAAAGCTGGCTTGCTGCAGTCAAACTCCACCACCCCCCTTTATTGATACCGATGCATATGTAGTTAGTTCTGATGTAAGTCTTGCTGGGTACATTTGTACTCACGTTTGCCTATTTTAGGTTTTTGTAGAGAGACGTCAGTCTCTCTAGTAGTTTCGTGTGGACTCCGACGTTTAGCTTGATACCTTAGCTATGATCTTGTGCCCTTGGCAGGGCCTGGTAGATAGTCAGGCTTCTCAGCCCTTTTTCATTTGTAGATGTTTGTACTCAGAACATGTTAAGCTTCCGCATGTGCCTTGACTTGTATGCTCTGAATGTTGGGTCATGAGACCCATGTTTGTAATTTCTCGCTCCTCGGAGCCTAATGAATAAATTCTTGAGTCGTAGAGTTATGTTGTGATGCCATGTTGTATTTACACATATCGAGCATATTGTGTGTATGATTGAAATGCTTGGTATGTGTGGGATCCGACAACCTAGTTGTTTATCCTTGGTAGCCTCTCTTATGGGGAAATGTAGTCTTGTGCTTTCATGAGCCATAGTAGTCCGCTACAGCCCGGTTCACCGGAGTCCTGCTAGCCCAGCACTACTGCTCCGGAACACTTGATTGGCCGGCATGTTTTCACTTTGTTCCTGTGTCTGTCCCTTCGGGGAAATGTCATGCGGTGACATCCGGAGTCCTGCCTAGACTGCTACAGCCCGGGTTCTGAGAGTCCTGTTAGCCCAGTGCTACAGCCCGGATTCGCACGCTGCTGACCGACATGCTCGATGTTGATTCATGTATGCTTGTCCCCGTAAGTTAGTGCCACTTTGGGTTCACAACTAGTCATGTTGGCCCGGGTTCTCTGTCATATGGATGCTAGCGACACTATCGTATATGTGAGCCAAAAGGCGCAAACGGTCCCAGGCCATGGTAAGGCGACACCCGTGGGAATACCGTGTGTGAGGCCGCAAAGTGATATGAGGTGTTACCGGCTAGATCGATGTGACTTGGAATCGGGGTCCTGACACCCGCAGGGTCCATGCTGCTGGTCAACACCTTCCTCCCGCGCTTGCACCTTCTTCCCCGATGCTGCACAGAACAGGGAGCAGGGTCTCCGATGCCAGCGCTCGTCTGGGCTGCTCCGGCGATGCTCCGGCCATTGGAATGACCAGGATGACGAGCCACACCCGCTTGAGGGGCTTGTCCAAGCTGGAGAGCACCGATGCGGGCGGAATGATTGTCGCGGCGGAGGAAGGCTTCGAGCATCGACGGACTAGCGGACACAGGTGCTCAGGTGATGCGGGAGCGGGCTAGGGAGGTTGCAGGAGAGTTGGGGAGGACGGCGGTGGTGGATAGAGAGGGAGGTGACCTCGCCTTCGAGTGAATTTAGGAGGTCAGGGGCGGCGGCCATGGTGGTGAATCACGGCGAGGAGAGGCTCTCTAGCTAGGACTAGTGGATGGGGAGGGAGCTAGGAGAGTGAGGAAGAGTGTCCGTGTCAAAACCGGCGGATCTCGGGTAGGGGGTCCCGAACTGTGCGTCTAGGCGGATGGTAACAGGAGACAAGGAACACAATGTTTTACCCAGGTTCGGGCCCTCTTGATGGAGGTAAAACCCTACGTCCTGCTTGATTAATATTGATGATATGGGCAGTACAAGAGTAGATCTACCACGAGATCAAGGAGGCTAAACCCTAGAAGCTAGATGAAAGTGCAACTATCCCTAGGTGGTTTTGGTAATTCATAACAACATATAGCTCATTGAGCTAATGCTATTCCAAGATGACTATTTCAGGAAAGCTCAATGATTGGCATGGCATGGATGTGAAAGTGGAACCCTCAAAATGCTAAGGACAAAAGATTGGCTCAAGCTCAAAAGCTCAAGACTCTTCATTTTATATTTTAGTGATCCAAGATCACATTGAGTCTTTAGGAAAAGCCAATACTATCAAGGAGGGATGAGGTGTTGCTTAATGAGCCTCTTGCTTCATGTGCTTAGTGATATGCTCCGAAACCCTCAACTACTTTCCCATATCCACTTATGACCTAAACCCAAAGCCAAACTCGGTCTAACCGATTCTTTCTATCCGGCGCCACCGAGTTTCACTTGTCATAAGCCACTGCCAAACCCTAGCAATTCGGTTCTACCGATAGGGATCTCGGTCTCACCGAGATGGGATTGCAAACTCTCTGTTTCCCTTTCGTAACTTTTCGGTCTCACCGAAAGAGCGAATCGGTCCCACCGAGATTGCAATGTAAATTCAGTGTTTCCTTTTTGTAACTTTTCGGTCTCACCGAAAGAGCAAATCGGTCCCACCGAGTTTGCCTGACCAACTCTCTGGTTAGCTAATTACGAAATTCGGTCTCACCGAGTTTGTGTAATCGGTCTCACCGAGATTACGTTATGCCCAAACCCTAACCATATCGGTCCTACCGAGTTGCATGTTAGTCCCACCGAAAATCTCTAACGGTCACTAGGTTTACCTTTTCGGTCCGACCGAGTTTGTTGATTCGGTCCCACCGAGATTGGAAAACTGTGTGTAACGGTTGGATTTTGTGTGGAGGCTATATATACCCCTCCACCTCCTCTTCATTCATAGAGAGAGCCATCAGAACACATACACAATTCCAACTCATATGTTCTGAGAGAGAATCACCTACTCATGTGTTGAGACCAAGATATTCCATTCCTACCATATGAATCTTGATCTCTAGCCTTCCCCAAGTTGCTTTCCACTCAAATCTTCTTTCCACAAAATCAAAATCCTATGAGAGAGAGTTGAGTGTTGGGGAGACTATCATTTGAAGCACAAGAGCAAGGAGTTCATTACCTACAGACCATTTGTTACTTCTTGGAGAGTGGTGTCTCCTAGATTGGCTAGGTGTCACTTGGGAGCCTCCGACAAGATTGTGGAGTTGAACCAAGGAGTTTGTAAGGGAAAGGAGATCGCCTACTTCGTGAAGATCTACCGCTAGTGAGGCAAGTCCTGTGTGGGCGATGGCCATGGTGGGATAGACAAGGTTGCTTCTTTGTGGACCCTTTGTGGGTGGTTTCTTCTTCGTGGACCCTTCGTGGGTGGAGCCCTTTGTGGACTCGCGCAACCGTTACCCTGTGTGGGTGGAGCCCTCCGTGGACTCTCTCAACCGTTACCCTTTGTGGGTTGAAGTCTCCATCAACGTGGATGTAGGATAGCACCACCTATCCGAACCACGGGAAAAACATCCGTGTCTCCAATTGCGTTTGAATTCTCCAACCCTTCCCTTTACATTCTTGCAAGTTGCATGCTTTACTTTCTGTTGCCAATATACTCTTTGCATGCTTTCTTGAATTCTGTGATGATTGCTTGACTTGTCCTACAATAGCTAAAATCTGCCAAGAACTAAAATTGGGAAAAGGTTAAGTTTTTATTTGGTCAAGTAGTCTAATCACCCCCCCTCTAGACATACTTTCGATCCTACAAGTGGTATCAGAGGTTTGGTCTCCATTTGCTTTGATCTCCATAGCTTTTGGTGGTCATAGCCTTGGTTTCACAACCTAGGAGAGTATGGCGTCTAGCGAGGGAAATTATCATCGTAGAGGTCCTTACTTTGATGGTACTAATTTTGCTAGTTGGAAGCATAAAATGAAAATGCATATTCTTGGACATAACCCCGCTGTTTGGGCTATTGTGTGTGTTGTTTTGCAAGGTGACTTCTTTGATGGGAAAGAACCAAACCGTGAAGCTACCGTGGATGAGTTGAAGATGTTGCAATACAATGCTCAAGCTTGTGATATTCTCTTCAATGGATTGTGCCCCGAAGAATTCAACAAAATCAGCCCTCTTGAGAATGCAAAGGAAATTTGGGACACTTTGATTGATATGCACGAAGGTACCGACTCCGTCAAGGAATCCAAGTTGGATGTGCTTCAAAGTCAACTTGACAAGTTCAAAATGAATGATGGTGAAGGTGTCGCTGAGATGTACTCTAGGCTTGCTCTCATCACAAATGAGATTGCCAGCTTAGGAAGCGAAGAGATGACTGATAGATTCATCATCAAGAAGATTCTAAGAGCCTTGGATGGAAAATATGATACCGTGTGCACATTGATCCAAATGATGCCCAATTACAAAGATCTCAAGCCAACGGAGGTGATTGGAAGAATTGTTGCTCATGAGATGTCACTTAAGGATAAAGAGGAACTTCACAGCAAATCAAGTGGTGCCTATAAAGCCTCATGTGAAGCCCCTACATCATCAAGTGAGAAACAAGACTTCAATGAAGAATTGAGCTTAATGGTGAAGAACTTCAACAAGTTCTACAAGAGTAGAAGCAAAGATAGAAGCTTCAAGTCAAGGTCCTACAATGACAAAAGATCTTCTAGTCGAGAGCGAAACTTCTACAGCTGTGGAAGACCCGGACACTTTTCCAATGAGTGTACGGCTCCCTACAAGAGAAGAGAAGATTCTCCAAAAAGAAGAAGCAAAAAATCACCACCAAGAGAGAGAAGGAGTAGAGATGATCGTTATGAATGAAGATACTCATGGAGAAGCAAGGATTCGGAAAGGAAGGAAAAATCATCAAGGAGCTACACAAAACGAAGACATCAAGCTCATGTTGGTGAATGGGTATCCGGCTCCGACTCCGACAGCCACTCCGAGAGAAGTTATCACTCCGACTCCAAAGATAGTCAAGATGAAGGTGTTGCCGGTCTAGCACTTGTGTCAACCAACTCCTACGACATATTTGACTCACCAAATGAAGGAATTTGAAGATGCTTCATGGCCAAAGGTCCTAAGGTAACACACCCCAAGTATATTGATTTCAATAGTGATGAAGATGACTTGTTAGGTGATGATTTGCTTGTTGACAACTCTAGTGATGAATACTATGATGAAACATGAATTAAACATGCTAATCAAGATAAAACGAATGACAATGATAAGGAGAAGATTGAGGCTCTAACTAAAGAACTAAACACTCTTAAGTTAGCTCATGAAACTATCTTCGAAGATCATCGAGAACTTTAAGAGCTCATGAGAAATTACGCTTTAAAAAGCTCAATCTTGAGCAAGAGCATGAGTTCTTAAAAGCAATCAATGAAGATCTTCGTAAGAAAAGTTCTTCTTACATTGCCAAGCGTTTACTCTTATCCACTTACATGCCTCAAGTCAAGTCTAGTAACAAGAACAAGAAAGATTCTTCCTCTAGTAGTAACAATGATCATGCTAAATCCAATATTGTTGCTTCTAGTAGTTCTCTTGATTCCACTAATGATTCTCTTAGCCAAGTTACACTTGAGCAAGAAAATAGTCTATTGAAGGGAATTATAGAGAAAGGAGTTTACAAGAGCCTTGCCGGGAGTAAGCAATTCAAGGAAATTGTACGCAAGCAAGGAAGGCACCGGAAGAATCAAGGTGTTGGTTTTGAACGAAAGTTCAATGCCAATGGAGTTGAGTGGGAAGAAGATCAATACCCCAAGACAAAGTTTGTTCCTCAACAAGATAAGTATGATCCCACTTCTTTCAAAGGGACACAAGCTCAAGATGATCTTCCACCACAAGACTACAAGCAAAAAGGCAAGGACAAGCTTCAAGAGGAAATTGATGCATTTGAAGAAGCTCCTAAGACCTCAGTCAAGTGGATTCCCAAGACTACTTCAAGTTCCACTTCATCAAGTACAACTACAACTCCAAGGATTCCTATCAAGATGGTGTGGATCCAAAAGAAGAAGAACTAGAGAGTTCTTGCGGGTGACTCCGCCAACATACTTCACTCTTATCATTTTGGCACTAGTTCATGGAGTCACAAACCCTCTTGTTGGTATGTCAAGGGACAAGGTAACCTAAAAACTTTCATAGACATCATCTTATGTGTGCATCACTCCATGTCTATGGATATCCTTGTTTGTTCCTTGTGGGACTAACCCATGTAGGTATTGAAAGTGCAATTCACTCCAATGGATAGCTCCAAGTGATCTACATCAACATTGAGCATCCACATCTTGAACATCTACATGAAGTCATCATCGACAAAACCCAAGGTTAGTTCATCCCTCTTAGGGGGGATATCACATCTAGGGGGAGCTTTACTCTAAAACTTGAGCTAAAGCAACTCTAACGATGTGAACACAACAATGCTTTATGTAAAAGTGGTAACCCCACTTGTGCTTAAACGATGAGTATGACCTATGATCAAATGTTCTCATTTGACTCCTAAGTCAATATACGCATATATAGATGACCTAGTCATCGCCAATTGCTTGATAGATGCTAGAATTGGTTGTGCATGCTTTGCCACATATTTCAATTGCCATTTTATTGTGTGAGCATGTTGAGAGCATATTTTACTCATTCGAGGACATCCACTTGTTGTTTTGATTGATTGGTTTCCCTTTTCCTTGCCAGGTGGACGGACAAGAGTGCCTAAGAACCTTCTCTAGCTATCTATGCTTTTCTCGTCTCAAACTCTATTCATGCTACATCACAAAATTTGATCAAGTCAGATTCAAACCACTCTGTGTGAGGAGCACTCGGAGTTTCCGATTTGTCATAGACTTAAACTTCCAAAACTTCTTTGTGCTTTTTGGTCTGACCGATTCCTCCATTTCGGTCATACCAAGATCACTAAGTCGATCTAGGTTTTCACCTTGGTGTAACCGATTTGAACTTTTCAGTCACACCGAGTTGCTATAACTGTCAACAGTTATGCATCTTGGTGCCACCGAGTTGTTCCACTTGGTCACACCGACAGGGTCGGGCTATATATACTAACGGGTAAAATTTTGGAAATTTCTCCAAAACCCCTTCACCCGCGCATAGCTCGCTCTGCCTCCTGGGTCTCTGGATCGTTCTCCTTGTTGCCAGCCGCCTCCAGTCGCTGGTCTCCGCCGTCGTCAACGGAATTCGTCTCCGCCGTTGCCGTCGTAGCGAGTCCGCCGCCGAACTAGGGTATGGACTCGATCACAGTGCTATTCCCCGTCCAATTCCTAGCACATTGTGTTCTTTATGATTCTTGCTACGATTGAAACACTCCTATCCAGTCAAAACAATCCTTAGAATAGTTGAGATTCGAAAATTTAGGTTTAGGTTTCCGCCGAAACCATCTCGGACCCACCGGGTTGCGGAACTCGGTTCCACCGATTCGGCCACGGCCATTGCACATGCGGTTCTCGGTCTGACCGAGAATTACAAATCTGTGAGACCGAGTTTAGGACTTTGTGAAACCCTAGCAGTCTCGGTGCCACCGAACTGTGACTCGGTCTGACCAAGTTCACTAGTTTTGGTTCCAAAAGCTGCTTCGGTATCACCGAGTTTGCAAATCGGTTGATCCGAAATGCTTTCTGTGGAAAACTAAAACTAAGTTTTTGACTCTTTCTTTTGCAAAAATCTCTGCATTTTGTGATGCTCATCCACTCTATCTCATCTATAAACTATTCATAGGGTCAGCAGTCAGAGCTTGCAACATGTCTGATCAGAGTGATAGCCAGAACAAATCTGAGGAGCAGGTTCATTTGAGTGAGGGAACTAGTCCCTCTAGCAGTTCTGATGAGGGTAGCAGGAGCACCCCAAGCAATCTGCCCAAAGCTGCCACTAGAGCAAGCAAGAAGAGAACTTCTGAATCATAGGATGAGGATTATGTGGCAGAAGAGGAAGCCACATCCAAGAAGAAGGTGCTCAAGAAAGAGTATGGCTCAGCTGCAGCCATCAAGCCTGGAATGCTGAAAAAGGCACCTGCAAGAAGAGTTCCCACTTCTAAGCCTGGGAAGGCTGTAACTGAAGAAACCATGAAACTTGTCATGGAATCTGAAGAGGAAGAAAGTGGCCAGGATAAGAAGAAAAAGAGAGTCAGAACTACCACTGCCAGAGTTATTGGCAAACCCTCCATGAGGAGAGACTCAGATGAAAAAGAGGAAGAAGAGGCTGCTGCTCCAGCACCTAAGGCACAGAAGATTATGGGTGATGCCATAAGGTCAGGGCTACTGCATCCAAGCCCAAGGAAACACCCAAAGCTGCATCTAAGACCAAGAGTGCACCAAAGAGAAATACCAGGAACATATCTGCTTCTGAAAAGAACAAGGCCCCAGTGCCTGACATTGCTGAAGAAGAAGAAGGTCAAGTGCTCAGGAAGCTTAAGCCCAAGATCCCAGACCACAATGATGCTCATCATGTGGCTAAGGACATGAAAATTAGAAGAGATTCAGGGCTGAAGAGATGGAGAGAAGCAGATCCATATGCTTCAAGGAGAAGAACTATTGTGGATTACAGGTTTCATACTAAGGAACAGCAGGATTTCTATGAGAAGGTGCTGCTTGATAAGAAGCCCATAGTATGTGACATGAGATGGGTTGATTGGGAGTACATCAAGGAGAACGAAGAACACTATCCTGGAGTGTATGACAGCTTCAAGGGTTGTGGAGTTGCAGACTTTGTTGGGCAGAAGCTCACAAAGTGGAATGAAGAGCTTATCATGCAATTCTACTCCACAGCACACTTCTATCCAGATGGCAAGATAGTGTGGATGTCAGAAGGAACCAGATATCAGTCCACAGTTGTTGAATGGGCACAGCTGATAAATGCCCCAGAAGAGCAAGAAGATGACCTGGACATATATGCCAAGAAGAAGATGGATCACAATTCCATGTCCAATATGTACAAGGAGATTCCAAACAAAGCACTGGACACATTCAAGTTTGGCTCAGTACATTTCCTTCTATCAGGGCTGCCTACCATCAACTGGATTCTGAGGCACACTCTATTGCCCAAGTCAGGTAATCACAAGATGATCTGAGGCCATGCAATAAACATGCTCCATATATTTGATGTGCCACAAAAATTCAAGGTGATGAGTCTCATGGTACAAACCATTAAGAGGACAGCAGCTGATTAGAAGAGGAGCTGTGGATATGCCCCACAAATTCAAGAGCTGATAACCTCAAAGATGGGCACAGGCACATACCTGCTGGACAAGGAACACCTGCCCATTTATCCAGACTCTGAGGACAATCATGTTGTCATGAACAAGGATGAACCATCATCTGCACATGCTCAAGCAAAGAAGGAGAAGGCAAAGATGGAGAAAGCTGCCAGGATGCCAACTCAAGAGGAGGCATCTGAGTATTTCTTGAAGAACAAGCAAGAGCAGCTCAGCTACCTGATAGCATCCACACTGAGAATTGAGAAAGGACTGGCCACCCTGACTCAAAACCAAGAGAGCTTGGAAAGAATCATGGAACAAAAGTTCTATGACCTAGATGTGAAGGTAACAGAAATTCAGTCTGCAGTGGAACAACTACAAGATGATATGCAGGAGAGGAAGGGCAATACCACAACTAATGCATTTGCCAGGGTGCCCAGAGCTCAGAGATCATCTACAGTGCCAGTTCCTGACACCAGAGCCACCACTTCTGCACCAGCTACAGCTTCAGTTCCACCAGCTTCAGCTCCTACTCCAGCAGCTCCATCTGCTTCAACTTAAGCCTTCGTCCTTGGCGTTATCCAAACTCCACCAACTGAAGACCAAGCCTGAGAGTCGTTAGTACTATGCATTTTCTATGAACTTTTTGGTAACTTGTTGCCAAAGGGGGAGAAAATGTATAGATCATAGGCTTCGAGAGAGAGAGTTTGCATTTGTTCTCTCTTGTCTTTTCATTGATATTTTATTTGCTTTTGAGTGCTTGAGATACTATGCCGTAATATGTGAGACATTGATGATCATGTGTTTGATCATAAGCTACACTTAATGCTTGTTGGATATCATTATCAGTTTATTCCTATTTTGATCATTCACTATGCTTGGTGATGAGTGCATGTATTTTACTCTTATCATTTTGAGTGCTCCACCAAGATGTATGTGACATGGAAGAGTAACCCATAACTCTAACTCTTTGTGCATTTGCAGTCCAAAGCAAATCTTAAGACATGCACAAATTTAGGGGGAGCTCTTACTTATCACATACTTCTCAAAGCGACGATATATTTCATTCTTATTATCATTTGTCGAAGCTTTGATCTATATGTTGTCATCAATTACCAAAAGGGGGAGATTGAAAGTGCAACTATCTCTGGGTGGTTTTGGTAATTCCTAACAACATATAGCTCATTGAGCTAACATTATTCCAAGATGAATATTTTAGAAAAGATGGATGGCATGGCATGGATGAGGAAAGTGGATCCCTCAAAATTATAAGGACAAAGGATTGACTCAAGCTTCAAGATCAAGACTCTACATTTTATATTTTAGTGATCCAAGATCACATTGAGTCCATAGGAAAAGCCAATACTATTAAGGAGGGATGAGGTGTTGCTTAATGAGCCTCTTGCTTCATGTGCTTAGTGATATGCTCCAAAATCCTCAACTACCTTTCCATATCCACATATGACCCAAACCTAAAGTCAAACTCAGCCCCACCGATTCTTTCTGTCCGGAGCCACCGAGTTTCACATGTCATAGCCACTGCCACAAACCCTAGCAAATCGGTTTCACCGATAGGGATCTCGGTCTCACCGAGATGGGATTGCAATTTCTCTGTTTCCCTTCGTAACGTTTCGGTCCAACCGAAGTGAGCGATCGGTCCCACCAAGATTGCAATGTAAACTCACTGTTTCCCTTTCGTAACATTTCGGTCTCACCGAAAAGAGCAAATCGGTCCCACCGAGTTTACCTGACCAACTGTCTGGTTAGCTTATTACCAAAATCGGTCTCACCGAGTTTGTGTAATCGGTCACACCGAGATTATGTTATGCCCTAACCCTAACCATATCGGTCCTACCGAGTTGCATCTCAATCCCACCGAAAATCCTAATGGTCACTAGGTTTGCTGAATCGGTCCGACCGAGTTTAACGATTCGGTCTCACCGAGTTTGGCAGATTGTGTGTAACGGTTAGATTTTGTGTGGAGGCTATATATACCCCTCCACCCACTCTTCATTCATGGAGAGAGCCATCAGAACAGATCTTCACTTCCAATACACATTTTCTAAGAGAGAACCACATACCCTTGTGTTGAGCTCAAGATATTCCATTCCTACCATATGAATCTTGATCTCTAGCCTTCCCCAAGTTGCTTTCCACTCAAATCTTCTTTCCACCAAATCCAAATCCTGTGAGAGAGAGTTGAGTGTTGGGGAGACTATCATTTGAAGCACAAGAGCAAGGAGTTCATCATCAACACACCATTTGTTACTTCTTGGAGAGTGGTGTCTCCTAGATTGGCTAGGTGTCACTTGGGACCCTCCGACAAGATTGTGGAGTTGAACCAAGGAGTTTGTAAGGGCAAGGAGATCGCCTACTTCGTGAAGATCTACCGCTAGTGAGGCAAGTCCTTCGTCGGCGACGGCCGTGATGGAATAGACAAGGTTGCTTCTTCGTGGACCCTTCGTGGGTGGAGCCCTCCGTGGACTCGCGCAACCGTTACCCTCCGTGGGTTGAAGTCTCCATCAACGTGGATGTACGATAGCACCACCTATCGGAACCACGCCAAAAACATCCGTGTCTCCATTTGCGTTTGAATTCTCCAAACCCTTCCCTTTATATTCTTGCAAGTTGCATGCTTTACTTTCCGCTGCTCATATACTCTTTGCATGCTTGCTTGAATTGTGTTGAGATTGCTTGACTTGTGCTAAGATAGCTAAAATCTGCCAAGAACTAAAATTGGGAAAAGGATAGATTTTTATTTGGTCAAGTAGTCTAATCACCCCCCCCCCCCGTCTAGACATACTTCCGATCCTATAGTGGTCCCTTCGATCAAAAGTGATCGGGCAGGAGGACCATGGGTTGAACTTTGGGGCGACTGGCTCCAGCGCGTATACGTCCCGTAATGCACGCTTCCACTCCCTTTTGGCGATGTGGGTTGCGTGTATCATGTTCACCGTCCGCACTTGTGGGGGAAAACCCTCCTGTCCACTGTTGTTCGGCGGCCTGGGCTCCTCCTCGTCGTCGTTACGCAGCCCCTTGTCTCTATTTTCAGCATTTAACTTGCCTGCCTGCTTGAACACCCAACAATCCCTGCTGGTGTGATTGGCTGGCTTTTCGGGGGTATTCGGTCCAAACTGGACGGGCCCTGAGTATTTCTTTTGAATGGCTTTTTCCGCTGACCGGATTTGTAGCCTCTGAATCCGGCATTGACTGTCGTATCCTCGTTGCTGTCGCTGTTAACGCGGCGTTTTTGCTTGTTCCGGTGCGACCTGCCACTTTTATCCTTTGTGTCCGAATTACCAAGGTTCTTAGTTAAGTTGTTGCTGCGAGCTAGCCAGCTATCTTCTCGTGCGCAAAAGCGGGTCATGAGTGTCATGAGGGCTACCAGAGATTTCGGCTTTTCCTGTCCAAGGTGCCGGGCAAGCCACTCGTCGTGGATATTATGCTTGAAGGCTGCTAGGGCCTCTGCGTCCGGACAGTCGACTATTTGGTTTTTCTTTGTTAGGAACCATGTCTAGAATTGCCTGGCCGATTCCTCTGGCTGCTGAATTGTGTGGCTTAGGTCATCAGCGTCCGGTGGTCGCACATAGGTACCCTGGAAATTGTCGAGGACTGCGGCTTCCAGGTCTTCCCAAGAACCGATTGAATCTGCCGGCAAGGTGTTAAGCCAATGCCGGGCTGGTCCCTTAAGTTTGAGTGGGAGGTATTTGATGGCTTGTAGATCATCGCTGCGGGCCATGTGGATATGAAGGAGATAATCCTCGATCCATACCGCAGGACCTGTTGTGCCATCGTATGATTCGATGTTCACGGGTTTGAAACCCACAGGGATTTTATGATCCATTACTTCATCTATGAAGCATAGTGGGTGTGCGGCGCCTCTGTATTGGGCTATATCACGACGCAGCTCGAATGAGCTTTGTCTACTGTGTTCGGCCCAGACGGATTTATTATGTCCGGAGTGACGATCCCCGTCACATGCCGTAGGGCGCCCACGTGATCCGTAGATCGATCTTGTTTGTCTTGCCTTGTCCTCCAGTATCTCTCATAGGTCTGGCGCATTTTCCCGTGCCTTAATATGTTTTGAGCGGTGCCGGGGCACAACTTGAGTGGAGGGCCGAGAGGCCTCTCTGTCACGGCCATGAGGTGGCCGGTCGGCCATGTCATGCGCTGGTGATGTAGGTTTAGGTGCTTCCTCCTCTAATCGGTGTAGCAGCCTGCGCTTTGGGTAACTCTTGGAGGGGCGTTCAAGTTCATACTCTTCGGCCGCAAGGACTTCAGTCCATCTGTCAGCTAGCAAATCTTGATCAGCTCTAAGCTGCTGTTGCTTTTTCTTGAGGCTGCTTGCCGTGGCTATAAGCCTGTTTTTAAAACGCTCTTGTTCGGCGGGATCCTCTGGCACGACGAATTCGTCATCGTCGTCGAGGCTTGCCTCATCTTCGGAGGGAGGCATATAATTATCATCCTCAACCTCTCTGTCTGCTGCTCTCTCGTGAGTGCTGGCTTCTCCATCCTCCTGTGCTAAATCTTGTTGGAGGGGGTGTTCTTCGGCGCTATCCAGAGTATTATTGTCTCCCGTGACGGAATCACCGTTTTTGCTTTGGCGGGATTTAGAGCGGCGCCACTGACGACGGCGCTTGGGCTGTTTCTTGGAGGCATCATCCCCCGTTGTTCCATCGCCATCTCCGTCTTTTGGAGTGTCCACCATATATATGTCGTATGACGAGGTGGCCTTCCAGTGCCCTATAGGTGCCGGTTCTTGGTCGTCTCCTGCATCGTCGTCCATACCGTCGATGTCTTCGGAGTCAAAGTCGAGCATGTCGGTTAATTCATCGACAGTGGCTACGAAGTGGGTGGTGGGTGGGCTTTGAATTTCTTCATCGTCCGTATCCCAACTTGCTAACCGTAGTCCGGCCAGGGCTCTGCTGATAAAGAGAGAGACTTTAGCGATTTCAGGATGTCGCCGAAGGGCGAGTGCTGAACGATGTCCGCGGAGGTGAACTCCATGATTGGCGCCCAATCGGATTCGATCGGCGGGCGCACGGAGGGCTCGGAGTCCGGAGAGGAATCCGGCCCCTCGGAGTCACGGGCCTTGCGGGGTGCGGGGCTGGTGTTCAACTCGATCGCCTTTGAGATCGCAGCCCCCGAGGCGGCGTCCAACCACTCAACCTCGATCGGCGCAGTAGGCTCCGAATTAAGGGTCGGAACCGATGCGCGTGCGGCCTCTGGGACACTGTTCGGCGGCAGAGCAAGATCATGCCCATCGAGACAGTGCGGCGCGCTCGGCTGTGGCTCGAATCCGTCGAAGATCAAGTCCCCGCGGATGTCAGCCGTGTAGTTTAAACTTCCAAACCTGACCTGATGGCCAGGGGCGTAGCTTTCAATCTGCTCCAGGTGGGCAAGCGAATTGGCCCGCAGTGCGAAGCCGCCGAAGACGAAGATCTGTCCGGGGAGAAAAATCTCACCCTGGACCGCATCGTCGTTGATGATCAAAGGAGCCATCGGGCCTAAAAGCGACGACACAGAGGAACTCTCAATGAAAGCACCAATGTCGGTGTCAAAACCGGCGAATCTCGGGTAGGGGGTCCCGAACTGTGCGTCTAGGCGGATGGTAATAGGAGACAAGGGACACGAAGTTTTACCCAGGTTTGGGCCCTTTTGATGGAGGTAAAACCCTACGTCCTGCTTGATTAATATTGATGATATGGGTAGTACAAGAGTAGATCTACCACGAGATCAGAGAGGCTAAACCCTAGAAGCTAGCCTATGGTATGATTGTTATATGTTCTGTTGTCCTATGGACTAAAACCCTCCGGTTTATATAGGCACCGGAGAGGGTTAGGGTTCCACAAAGTCGGTTACAATGGTAAGAGATCTAAATATCTGCATCGCCAAGATTGCCTTCCACGCCAAGGAAAGTCCCATCCGGACACAGGACGAAGTCTTCAATCTTGTATCTTCATAGTCCGGGAGTCCGGCTGAAGGTATAGTCCGGCTACCGGGACACCCCCTAATCCAGGACTCCCTCACCCACGGATAACCTTCCCTTGTTGGAGGGACCGGCGAGAGGCATGACAATAGACCCAGTTAGGACCACCCCCCCATAAGGCAAGTGTGGTTGCACTGGTCAGCTCGATTTGGTGGCACCATGACTCAGCCAACAGTTGTTCAAGTTCAATTTAATCCGGTTAAACTTGAATGCAATATGCTGAGCCATGATAAAATAATAGGATGCAACTACAATGCATGAACATGATATCAACATAAGCATGGGGGTGCATCATAATCAACGAGCATAACAACACCATTTGATCATTTATCCATATGAGCATGGCATACTAATGAGCATGAATATCACAACTAGAACACTACTCAAAGCATAACATGACCACTAGCATCAACAATAAATACCATGTAATAACATAACGATAAAACTACCATGCAAGCATTTAACCAACTGGTTGCAAAAGAACATGCATAACAACCATACTCGGAACAGACGATAGTCATGCACCGAAGACCGTCACCAACATGTACTATTACCAAGCATGGCCAATATTAAAGTAATACTAGCATGAAGAACATAATAATAGAGTGCAAGAAAACATAGCATGACGGTAACCACCGGTCTAAAATAACGACAGTAGTAGCAAAACAAACAGACAGTTATTAAAGATTCAATTTGAAAACCAATGCTACTGCATGGCTATCATGCAAATGGTGGTTGTGGCTTGCCTGGGGATGAAGAAGGCTTCGGGGAGAAGTGTGGAACGATCGCGGAAAGAATTGTCGAAAAGGGTTCTCTCTCGTACGGGCTGATTAGGGGCAAGGGCAAAATGGTCATTTATAGTATGTCAAATCATGGTGAAAATGATGGGAACAGAACGGGCTCGACGAGACAAAGACGTGGGCGTCGGATTCACCTCATTTGGAGTTGTGGTTGAAAAGTTATAGTTGTTTTTCCGCTAGGGACCCATTTGTAAATAAAATCATCACAAACAGGCCGTGGACAAAAAAAACAGAACACGTCTTTTTAGGAAATACGTTTTCCATAGGGGATATGCATTTTGTCCCTAAGAAGAATTGGACTACGCTTTCCCATGGGAAGAACGTAAAACGCCGAAGGCATTTCCACTTATCCCGCGTGGCAGTGGGGCATGGGCTTGGTGACGCTGACGAATGGGTGCCGCTGTCACATCCCTAGTTCTGGTATGACCTAGACTAGCTAGTCATGTGTGCATCATGTTTAAATTTCAATATATTTGAATTGGGGACATGCGAAAGCCTCAGAAATCATTTCTGAAAATGACCAAGATAAAAAACTGCTTCAAATAAGTCCAAGAAAATGTTCCGGTGAATCTCTGGAAATATTGGCAAGGGATAAAATTCAAACCAATATTTTTAGAATCTCAGAAACAGTTATTTTGGGCCTTTGAATTAATCCAATAAATATTTGAATTGGATCCATATTTATTATATAATAAATATATGTTCAATAATTCTGGAAATTACTGTCTGGCTTTGGATAAGACCACTTAGCTTACACAATTACCGTTCACCGCAGCCACCGTGCACCCCACGATCCGCCGACGCGCCAAGAAGCTCCGCATCATCGTCCTCTTCGTCCACGCCGATCCAAGCAGCTCGGGAAGCCCCGCATCGCCGTCCCTGACGCCTTCTTCCTCCTCGGGTCACCGGAGATCCGCCTCGCCGCTCCGCTTGCCCTGGCGCCTCCCCGAGCTCGCTGACCTTCCCTATGTGATCGCCGTGAGCCACTGACCCAAACCCCCTCATTTGCACTCCGTTTGCACGCTGTAGCCATCGCTCCGCCGGAGACTGAACTGCGTCGCCGCCCGAGCTTCTCGCCGCCGTGGCCACAATTGTCGTAGCTCCCAATCGAGCACACCCACGTGCTCACGGCGCCGCATAGGTACCGTAGGAGCTAAGCACGCCACTCCACGGCCACCACAGCCCCGTTCCCGAGTGCGCCCAAACTCCGGCCACCACCGAGGTCGACACCGCGCTCAACCCCGGCCACCCCGGCAGCTAACGCTTGCTGCACTGGATGCGGGAGAGCTCCACCTCCCCGCGGGTGCCCTCCGCCGCTCGTTTGGGCACCGGGAGAGCGAACCCGACGCCCTCCGCCGTCTCTGGCTCCGCCGGCGACGAGCCGCGGGTCAACTCCGGCGAGTTGACCCGGGTTTGACCCCTGTTTGACCCTCCCCTGGGTCATTGACATGTGGGGCCAGCCCCTGCTAATTACCAAGGTTTAGGATTAGTTTAGCGTTAACAAACTCTGTTAATTAGACTAGATAGTGACATGCGGGCCCCACCGGTCAGTTTGACCTGGGCCGCCCCTGTTGACATGCTGACGTCACACCGACGTCAAGCTGACGCAGTAACTCATTTTCTGGAGTTATTCTTATTCAGGAAATTTCAGAAAATAGTGCTAACTTCAAAAATTCATAGAAATTAATCTGTAACTCCAAATGCAAAGTGTTATATATGAAAAATGATCAGAAAAATCCAATCTATCCATCTATACAGGTTTCATGGATGTTTAAAAAAGTTAACTTGCTGTCTAGTGCAAAAAAATAAAGAACTATTTAAGATCACAAGTGTGTTTGAAATTTGAATCTTTTGTTCAAAATAGCTCAAACCCATCTGGTTTTAGTTGCATTAGCCCAACACACTCATTTTACCATGTCATGATCATGCATCATATTGTGAATTCATTGATTGTGTTTCTTTCTCTGTTGCTGGTATTTGTCCCCTCTCGATAGACGTGGTTTCGACGATGAGTTCGATGACACCGATGAAGAGCTATAATATCTTTAGAAGTGCCAGGCAAGCAAAACCCCCTTGTTCATTCCGATACAATCCCACTCTCTCTCCTACTCTCTTTTATTGCATTAGGACAACAATGGTTCATCAGTTACTTGCTGTGGTAGTTGAAACCCTTATCCTCTGCATGACCTGTCATTGCCACAGTAAATAGATGAAACCCACTAGCATGAGTAGGTGTTTTTTAGCCCTGATGTGCCTACTCATTCATGCTTGTTTGTCATGCCTGCTACTGCTTAGAGTTGAGTCAGGTCTGGTTCATCGGGGATGAATCGGAGGTGTGTGAACATGTTTTACTGTTGAGAGCTAAGTGTGTGAACACGATTTGGTAGGAGTACATGGTGGGTTGTCTCATTGAAGCCGTCCTCAGGAACTGAGTTCTGTGTTTGTGATCCATGAACAGCTACTACCATGCATTGGGCCCTGAAATATGACCCCGCTCGACTTCTTAACCACCCTAGTCCTCTGTCCAGGAGTTGCAAGTAGTTTCTGGTGTTTGTAGTATGCTGGAGGCCGTGGGCAGCACTGACCGGAGGGGTGGGCTATGATGCGGTAGGCACGTGGCCGGGCATGCCGGGCACCCGTTTGGTGTCGCGGAACCCTGTACACATCGTTCGGGGCCGTATGTGGAAACCTCGGCCGAACTCCCTGCGGATGGAACCTGAATAGGCGATAAACCTGGACTAGAGACTTGAGTGTTTAGGTAGGTAATGGTCTACACCCATGTTGGCTTTCACTTGAAGTCTGCCGAGCACATGTCGTGTGCAGACGCTATGTGGTGGAAACATGTATGAAGAAGTACGCCCCTACAGGGTTAACATCATCTATTCGAATAGCCGTGTCCGCGGTATTGGACTTCTGGGTTGCCTATAACAGTTCATAGATAACTTGAAGTGGATATTCTAAAACTCGCAAGATAAGCATGAGTGCTATGGATGGCGTTTCTCATAGGTTGACGGGAGCGGATCCATAGTGGTGTATTGCATGGTGAATATATCGACTCGTGTGCGCCACCTCAAAGAGTTACTTGCGGTCTAGTTCAGGATAGCCACCGAGTCAAAGCTGGCTTGCTGCAGTCAAACTCCACCACCCCCCTTTATTGATACTGATGCATATGTAGTTAGTTCTGATGTAAGTCTTAATGGGTACATTTGTACTCATGTTTGCCTATTTTATGTTTTTGCAGAGAGACGTCAGTCTCGCTAGTAGTTTCGTGTGGACTCCGACGTTTAGCTTGATACCTCAGCTATGATCTTGTGCCCTCGGCAGGGTCTAGTAGATAGTCAGGCTTCTCAGCCCTTTTTCATTTGTAGATGTCTGTACTAAGACATGTTAAGCTTCCGCATGTGCCTTGACTTGTATGCTCTGAATGTTGGGTCATGAGACCCATGTTTGTAATATCTCGCTCCTCGGAGCCTAATGAATAAATTCTTGAGTCGTAGAGTTATGTTGTGATGCCATGTTGTATTTACACATATCGAGCATATTGTGTGTATGATTGAAATGCTTGGTATGTGTGGGATCCGACAACCTAGTTGTTTATCCTTGGTAGCCTCTCTTATGGGGAAATGTAGTCTTGTGCTTTCATGAGCCATAGTAGTCCGCTACAGCCCGGTTCACCGGAGTCCTGCTAGCCCAGCACTACTGCTCCGGAACACTTGACTGGCCGGCATGTGATTCACTTCGTTCCTGTGTCTGTCCCTTCGGGGAAATGTCATGCGGTGACATCCAGAGTCCTGCCTAGCCTTCTATAGCCCGGGTTCCCGGAGCCTGTCAACCCAGTGCTACAGCCCGGATTCGCATGCTACTAACCAACATGCTCGATGTTGATTCATGTATGCCTGTCCCCGTAAGTTAGTGCCACTTAGGGTTCACGACTAGTCATGTCGGCTCGGGTTCTCTATCATATGGATGCTAGCGACACTATCATATACGTGAGCCAAAAGGCGCAAACGGTCCCGGGCCATGGTAAGGCGACACGCGTGGGAATACCGTGCGTGAGGCCGCAAAGTGATATGAGGTGTTACCGGCTAGATCGATGTGACTTGGAATCGGGGTCCTGACAACTTTGGTATCAGAGCCTGACTGCCTGTAGGATTGCCAAGCCAAACTGGTCGAAGTTGAGTCTAGAAATGCTTTAGTTATATAAGGGAATTGATTGTGGATGGGAACGTAAGGCTCTTTTTACTCCTTTACCTTATGCCCCTCTGATCTGAGTCATCCTCTTCTTTTCTACGGGGATTAAGAACTAGGACTTCTCATCTATCTATCAAGATGACGTCTTACTAATCCATAGACTTATAAGATTGTTGGATTTAAGCCCAAGTTCAGTTTCTACTACTTCCGTGTGTTCATAGTTGGTCTCGAAACCTTGATACTGTGATGTTCAGTGGTTATGCCACCATTTCGCTGGATGTCTCAAATCTTTTGAGCATTTACAGCCGTTATGCTGTCCGAGTCATCCCAGATTTCTAAATAGTCTGATGCATTTGCAAATCCCTTCTTTCTGTTCCCGATGTCCCTTTGGGCCAGTTCAACCACACTAATCGGTGAGTTGAGGCACAATGTTGCCTCGACATATATGTTGGAGCTATTATTATGACCCTAGGTTTTATAGGGAGTCACCTAGTAATCTAGCCATGATTTGTGTTCCCAGTGTGATGATTCTAGCCACCATTCTCGAAAGCATCCCGTGATGCCATTTAGTAGTAGGTATTCTATTCCTGGGTTCTTGGCCCAAGATCCACTCTACTTACCTCGTGTTGATAGTGTTGTTCATACCTTTAGGATATTAGTAACATTTGCGATAGTCCTCGAGGTTCGTGGTATTTCCTTCTTCCAAATACCATGGACCATCATGGTGGAAGTTCTTTTGAACCAAAAGATCACAACCAGGGTGCTCTTGAGGAGTTCTCCATTCATAATTGTGATTCTGCCAGTTCTACCTTTCTGTATGGGTTGGCTGGAAGAAACCTGTTGAACTTGGTTCGACATATTAATCTATGCATCCACAACTCAGAAAGATATATGTCCTCTTGAGTTGTCCCTCTTCATTTGTATTCCGACCATTGTCTATCAATTGATAGTCAGGAGTAATTATGCATCCGTGTTATCGTTGCTTATTATTCTTGTGGTCCATTAAGCCATTCTATGTCAGAATGACTAGGAGAAACAAACTCCAATACCTCATCCATATCCAGGATTGGGTCAAAGTAGTTGTGTTCTGCAAATCAAATGCCAATCCATCTTTTGCTCTATTCTACCCTGGAGTATTACCCCCTTTATGTCAGGATTGTCATGATAATTGCACCATCTCTCATGAATTCTTGACGCGGTGATACTTCTTGCCATCATTTTTCATTCCTCAGTCCCGTGTTGTCGCAACCGGAATGCCGACAAGTGAACCATGATGTGTGAAATCAATACTCATAGCAACCGTGTTTCTTAGTAGTTAATGGACACTAATATCACTCTTAGCGTGTTGGTTATCGAAACACTATTCTAGGATTGATCGTGCTACCTAGTCCTTATTTCTGGTGCACTCTTCGATCAATGAGTTAGGATTATTCAATCCCTTGCTTATTTGATCACATCATATTGCTTTCAAAAGAAAGATTGTTCTCGAGCTTATTGACATATCGGTGGTTCGTGATTTTCCGATGTTGTTCTCAGACGTATTACCTGGTTGTCACCTGACCGCTATGTTGAGTTCGTGATCAACTTGGTTTTCTTATAAATCACCCCTTCTCCAAGAATCTGTGTTGGATATCCTTGAGCTAGTTGGTTGAGCTAGACAACAACTTGGAGAGTTGGAAGATAAAAGCTTGTCTGACTTAGTTCATGTTAAGGGATATTTTTTTTTGTGTGTGTGTGTTGAAGAAAGATGAAATCTCCATCGATTGGTCCTTGTGATCAGTTGTTGGATCTATTGCCTTGTCAAAACTTTGACTTGAGTATGGGCTATCGTCAAGTCAAATCAGAACCAACGATGTTCGTAATGTTGTCTTACTCGTGGTTGATTCCTCGAGCATACACCATTACCATCTTTTGGTCTGACCAATACTATCACATTGTTCACATAATGGTGGAAGTCCAGTGATATGGAAATTTTGATGAGTTGCTATTGAGGCCATCAGTAGCATCTTGTCTCCCCCATGATTCGTGTCAAACATCCAGCTAGTATTGGAAACTTTATAAGCATTATCTTCGTGTTCTATTCATGAAGCATATGTTTGGATGAAAGTAGCGACTTTATCCAAGTTCATGTGCATCAGGTGCAAGTTGCCGCCGTGAATTTGAGAAAGGTTTGTTTTGCTTCCTCTGGAATCATCCCAAGTCAGTCATGCATATGTGCGAAGTATTCTGTGGTCTGGAGACTTGCAACCTTCATTCTATATAAATCCCTAGCACACCAAGCCACTGATTGATTTGTTCAAGGATAAGAAGTTTCTTCTTAAGAGCTAGAATTACGCAAGGACTTCGATATCCTCGATGATGGTTCACCACCTGAACTCGGTAGTGTTTTACTATAAGACTACTACGTGGTCATGCTTGTCTTGGATAGCATGTTCATAGGTTTGTAGCAGAACCAGCTCATGTTTTGGGGCTTGCTATCGAAGTTCATTTCCCGAGAATCTCACAACGTCATCCTGTCGGTTTGTGTTGCAAACTTTCTTCTCCAGACATGCTGTCTGAAATATCCCGTTACCAACCAGATCTGAATCTCAGGCAGATATGATGGTTGGAACGTTTCTCAAGAACTATAATATTGGTCTCTCTGTAACCCGGTGAAGTGGATGTTGTGGCCAACACACCCAACCGGAAGACTTATTATTGTAGTATCTTGATTGAGAAAGTTGGCCACCTCACCATAAGGATCTCATAGAATTTTCCAATAGTTGTTCCTTATGGATTTTTGTGTTCCCGAAGTTCGACCTTTTACTTAATGTTCTAGATATCAAACCATATGTATGAATGGATTACGCTAGCACCTCAAGGAGAACATTAGAAGCGGAGTGCTAAATGTCTCTCGGTCGATCATCCAGATTCTGTTTCCTTAGCCTCGCTAAGGGGAAGTCTGAGAAGGTGTTATCTTCCTTTGTATCCGCATCAGCCATCACTAGTCATCATGGTAGTATGTCGTGTTGCCAGAATCCTTGCCACGGATGTTGGTAAAACCTTGATGAATATGGAAATGCTCAAGTTCTTGAGAGCACGCTCAGACACTAGGTTACATCCACGGTATCAATTGGAATGTGCCTTCCGTTTGCCGAGTTGTCTTATAACTCTAGTTTCCTGGCCAAGCTTAGTATGCCATTCTTTCAAATTCCACATTTTACCATGTCATGATCATGCATTATATTGTGCATTGCATTGATTGTGTTTCTTTCTCTGCTGTCGGTATTTGTCCCCTCTCGATAGACGTGGTTTCGATGATGAGTTCGATGACACCGATGAAGAGCTATAATATCTTCAGAAGTGCCAGGCCAGCAAAACCCCCTTGTTCATTTCGATACAATCCCACTCTCTCGCTCCTACTCTCTTTTACTGCATTAGGACAACAACGGTTCATCTGTTACTTGCTGCGGTAGTTGAACCCCTTATCCTCTCCATGACCTGTCATTGCCATAGTAAATAGATGAAACCCACCAGCATGAGTAGGAGTTGTTTGAGCCCTGATGTGCCTACTCATTCATGCTTGTTTGTCATGCCTGCTACTGCTTAGAGTTGAGTCAGGTCAGGTTCATCGGGGATGAATTGGAGGTGTGTGAACATGTCTTACTGTTGAGAGCTAAGTGTGTGAACACGATTTGGTAAAGCTTGGTAGCTTGATAGGCCATGTAGGATTACATGGTGGGTTGTCTCATTGAAGCCGTCCTCAGGAACTGAGTTCTGTGTTTGTGATCCATGAACAGCTACTACCATGCATTCGGCCCTGAAATATTACCCCGCTCGACTTCTTAACCACCCTAGTCCTCTGTCCAGGAGTTCCAAGTAGTCTCTGGTGTTTGTAGTATGCTGGAGGCCGTGGGCAGCGCTGACCGGAGGGGTGGGCTGTGATGCGGTAGGCACGTGGCCGGGCATGCCGGGCGCCCGTTTGGTGTTGAGGAACCCTGTACACATCGTTCAGGGCCGTATGTGGAAACCTCGGCCGGACTCCTTGCGGATGGAACCTGAATAGGCGATAAACCTGGACTAGAGACTTGAGTGTTTAGGTAGGTCGTGATCTACACCCACGTCGGCTTTCGCTTGAAGACTGTCGAGCACATGTCGTGTGCAAATGCTAAGTGGTGGAAACATGTATGAAGAAGTACACCCCTGGAGGGTTAACATCATCTATTCGAATAGCCGTGTCCGCGGTAATGGACTTCTGGGTTGCCTATAAGAGTTCATAGATAACTTGAAGTGGATACTCTAAAACTCGCAAGATAAGCGTGAGTGCTATGGATGGCATTTCTCGTAGGTTGACGGGAGCGGATCCACAGTGGTGTATTGCATGGTGAATATGTGGACTCGTGTGCGCCACCTCAAAGAGTTACTTGAATTCGTAGTTCAAGATAGCCACCGAGTCAAAGCTGGCTTGCTGCAGTCAAACTCCACCACGCCCCTTTATTGATACCGATGCATATGTAGTTAGTTCTGATGTAAGTCTTGCTGGGTACATTTGTACTCACGTTTGCTTATTTTAGGTTTTTGTAGAGAGACGTCAGCCTCTCTAGTAGTTTCGTGTGGACTCCGACGTTTAGCTTGATACCTCAGCTACGATCTTGTGCCCTCGGCAGGGCCTGGTAGATAGTCAGGCTTCTCTGCCCTTTTTCATTTGTAGATGCTTGTACTCAGAACATGTTAAGCTTCCGCATGTGCCTTGACTTGTATGCTCTGAATGTTGGGTCATGAGACCCATGTTTGTAATATCTCGCTCCTCGGAGCCTAATGAATAAATTTTTGAGTCGTAGAGTTATGTTGTGATGCCATGTTGTATTTACACATATCGAGCATATTGTGTGTATGATTGAAATGATTGGTATGTGTGGGATCCGACAACCTAGTTGTTTATCCTTGGTAGCCTCTCTTATGGGGAAATGTAGTCTTTTGCTTTCATGAGCCATAGTAGTCCGCTATAGCCCGGTTCACCGGAGTCCTGCTAGCCCAGCAGTACTGCTCCGGAACACTTGACTGGCCGGCATGTTTTCACTTTGTTCCTGTGTCTGTCCCTTCGGGGAAATGTCATGCGGTGACATCCGAAGTCCTTCCTAGACTGCTATAGCCCGGGTTCTGAGAGTCCTGTCAGCCCAGTGCTATAGCCCGGATTCGCACGCTGCTGACCGACATGCTCGTTGTTGATTCATGTATTCTTGTCCCCGTAAGTTAGTGCCACTTTGGGTTCACGACTAGTCATGTTGGCCCGGGTTCTCTGTCATATGGATGCTAGCGACACTATCATATACGTGAGCCAAAAGGCGCAAACGGTCCCAGGCCATGGTAAGGCGACACCCGTGGGAATACCGTGCGTGAGGCCGCAAAGTGATATGAGGTGTTACCGGCTAGATCGATGTGACTTGGAATCGGGGTCCTGACACCCGCAGGGTACATGCTGCTGGTAAACACCTTCCTCCCGCGCCTGCACCTTCTTCCCCGATGCTGCATAGAACAGGGAGCAGGGTCTCCGGTGCCAGCGCTCGTCTGGGCTGCTCCGGCGATGCTCCGGCCACTGGAATGACCAGGACGACGAGCCACACCCGCTTGAGGGCCTGTCCAAGCTGGAGAGCACCGATGCAGGTGGAATGATTGTCGCGGCGGAGGAAGGCTTCGAGCATCGACGGACTAGTGGACATAGCTGCTCAGGTGATGAGGGAGCGGGCTAGGGAGGTTTGCAGGAGAGTTGGGGAGGACGGCGGTGGTGGATAGAGAGGGAGGTGACCTCGCCTTCGAGTGAATTTAGGAGGTCAGGGGCGGCGGCCATGGTGGTGAATCACAGCGAGGAGAGGCTCTCTAGCTAGGACTAGTGGATGGGGAGGGAGCTAGGAGAGTGAGGAAGAGTGTTAGTGTCAAAACCGGCGGATCTCGGGTAGGGGGTCCCGAACTGTGCGTCTAGGCGGATGGTAACAGGAGACAAGGGACACAATGTTTTACCCAGGTTCGGGCCCTCTTGATGGAGGTAAAACCCTACGTCCTGCTTGATTAATATTGATGATATGGGTAGTACAAGAGTAGATCTACCACGAGATCAAGGAGGTTAAACCCTAGAAGCTAGCTGAAAGTGCAACTATCCCTAGGTGGTTTTGGTAATTCATAACAACATATAGCTCATTGAGCTAATGCTATTCCAAGATGACTATTTCAGGAAAGCTCAATGATTGGCATGGCATGGATGTGAAAGTGGAACCCTCAAAATGCTAAGGACAAAAGATTGGCTCAAGCTCAAAAGCTCAAGACTCTTCATTTTATATTTTAGTGATCCAAGATCACATTGAGTCTTTAGGAAAAGCCAATACTATCAAGGAGGGATGAGGTGTTGCTTAATGAGCCTCTTGCTTCATGTGCTTAGTGATATGCTCCGAAACCCTCAACTACTTTCCCATATCCACTTATGACCTAAACCCAAAGCCAAACTCGGTCTAACCGATTCTTTCTATCCGGCGCCACCGAGTTTCACTTGTCATAAGCCACTGCCAAACCCTAGCAATTCGGTTCTACCGATAGGGATCTCGGTCTCACCGAGATGGGATTGCAAACTCTCTGTTTCCCTTTCGTAACTTTTCGGTCTCACCGAAAGAGCGAATCGGTCCCACCGAGATTGCAATGTAAATTCAGTGTTTCCTTTTTGTAACTTTTCGGTCTCACCGAAAGAGCAAATCGGTCCCACCGAGTTTGCCTGACCAACTCTCTGGTTAGCTAATTCAAAATTCGGTGTCACCGAGTTTGTGTAATCGGTCTCACCGAGATTACGTTATGCCCAAACCCTAACCATATCGGTCCTACCGAGTTGCATGTCAGTCCCACCGAAAATCTCTAACGGTCACTAGGTTTACCTTTTCGGTCCGACCGAGTTTGTTGATTCGGTCTCACCGAGATTGGAAAACTGTGTGTAACGGTTGGATTTTGTGTGGAGGCTATATATACCCCTCCACCTCCTCTTCATTCGTAGAGAGAGCCATCAGAACACATACACAATTCCAACTCATATGTTCTGAGAGAGAATCACCTACTCATGTGTTGAGACCAAGATATTCCATTCCTACCATATGAATCTTGATCTCTAGCCTTCCCCAAGTTGCTTTCCACTCAAATCTTCTTTCCACAAAATCCAAATCCTATGAGAGAGAGTTGAGTGTTGGGGAGACTATCATTTGAAGCACAAGAGCAAGGAGTTCATTACCTACACACCATTTGTTACTTCTTGGAGAGTGGTGTCTCCTAGATTGGCTAGGTGTCACTTGGGAGCCTCCGACAAGATTATGGAGTTGAACCAAGGAGTTTGTAAGGGAAAGGAGATTGCCTACTTCGTGAAGATCTACCGCTAGTGAGGCATGTCCTGTGTGGGCGATGGCCATGGTGGGATAGACAAGGTTGCTTCTTTGTGGACCCTTTGTGGGTGGTTGCTTCTTCGTGGACCCTTCGTGGGTGGAGCCCTTTGTGGACTCGCGCAACCGTTACCCTGTGTGGGTGGAGCCCTCCGTGGACTCTCACAACCGTTACCCTTTGTCGGCTGAAGTCTCCATCAACGTGGATGTAGGATAGCACCACCTATCCGAACCACGGGAAAAACATCTGTGTCTCCAATTGCGTTTGAATTCTCCAAACCCTTCCCTTTACATTCTTGCAAGTTGCATGCTTTGCTTTCCGCAACCAATATACTCTTTGCATGCTTGCTTGAATTGTATGATGATTGCTTGACTTGTCCTACAATAGCTAAAATCTGCCAAGAACTAAAATTGGGAAAAGGTTAAGTTTTTATTTGGTCAAGTAGTCTAATCACCCCCCTCTAGACATACTTTCGATCCTACAAGTGGTATCAGAGCTTTGGTCTCCATTTGCTTTGATCTCCATAGCTTTTGGTGGTCATAGCCTTGGTTTCACAACCTAAGAGAGTATGGCGTCTAGCGAGGGAAATTATCATTGTAGAGGTTCTTACTTTGATGGTACTAATTTTGCTAGTTGGAAGCATAAAATGAAAATGCATATTCTTGGACATAACCCCGCCGTTTGGGCTATTGTGTGTGTTGGTTTGCAAGGTGACTTCTTTGATGGGAAAGAACCAAACCGTGAAGCTACCGCGGATGAGTTGAACATGTTGCAATACAATGCTCAAGCTTGTGATATTCTCTTCAACGGATTGTGCCCTGAAGAATTCAACAAAATCAGCCGTCTTGAGAATGCAAAAGGAAATTTGGGACACTTTGATTGATATGCACGAAGGTACCGACTCCGTCAAGGAATCCAAGTTGGATGTGCTTCAAAGTCAACTTGACAAGTTCAAAATGAAGGATGGTGAAGGTGTCGCTGAGATGTACTCTAGGCTTGCTCTCATCACAAATGAGATTGCCGGCTTAGGAAGCGAAGAGATGAGCGACAGATTCATCATCAAGAAGATTCTAAGAGCCTTGGATGGAAAATATGATACTGTGTGCACATTGATCCAAATGATGCCCAATTACAAAGATCTCAAGCCAACGAAGGTGATTGGAAGAATTGTTGCTCATGAGATGTCACTTAAGGATAAAGAGGAACTTCACAACAAATCAAGTGGTGCCTATAAAGCCTCATGTGAAGCCCCTACATCATCAAGTGAGAAACAAGACTTCAATGAAGAATTGAGCTTAATGGTGAAGAACTTCAACAAGTTCTACAGGAGTAGAAGCAAAGATAGAAGCTTCAAGTCAAGGTCTTACAATGACAAAAGATCTTCTAGTCGAGAGCGAAACTGCTATAGTTGTGGAAGACCCGGACACTTTTCCAATGAGTGTATGGCTCCCTACAAGAGAAGAGAAGATTCTCCAAAAAGAAGAAGCAAAGAATCACCACCAAGAGAGAGAAGGAGTAGAGATGATCGTTATGAACGAAGATACTCACAGAGAAGCAAGGATTCGGAAAGGAAGGAAATATCATCAAGGAGCTACACAAAACGAAGACATCAAGCTCATGTTGGTGAATGGGTATCCAGCTCCGACTCCGACAGCCACTCCGAGAGAAGTTATCACTCCGACTCCGAAGATACTCAAGATGAAGGTGTTGCCGGTCTAGCACTTGTGTCAACCAACTCCTACGACATATTTGACTCACCAAATGAAGGAATTGGAAGATGCTTCATGGCCAAAGGTCCTAAGGTAACACACCCCGAGTATATTGATTTCAATAGTGATGAAGATGACTTGTTAGGTGATGATTTGCTTGTTGACAACTCTAGTGATGAATACTATGATGAAACGTCAATTAAACATGCTAATCAAGATAAAACGAATGACAATGATAAGGAGAATATTGAGGCTCTAACTAAAGAACTAAACACTCTTAAGTTAGCTCATGAAACTATCTTCGAAGATCATCGAGAACTTTTAAGAGCTCATGAGAAATTACGCTTTGAAAAGCTCAATCTTGAGAAGAGCTTGAGTTCTTAAAAGCAATCAATGATGATCTCTGCAAGAAAAGTTCTTCTTACATTGCCAAGCGTTTACTCTTATCCACTTACATGCCTCAAGTCAAGTCTAGTAACAAGAACAAGAAAGATTCTTCCTCTAGTAGTAACAATGATCATGCTAAATCCAATATTGTTGCTTCTAGTAGTTCTCTTGTTTCCACTAATGATTCTCTTAGCCAAGTTACACTTGAGCAAGAAAATAGCTTATTGAAGGGAATTATAGAGAAAGGAGTGTACAAAAGCCTTGCCGGGAGTAAGCAATTCAAGGAAATTGTGCGCAAGCAAGGAATGCACCAGAAGAATCAAGGTGTTGGTTTTGAACGAAAGTTCAATGCCAATGGAGTTGAGTGGGAAGAAGATCAATACCCCAAGACAAAGTTTGTTCCTCAACAAGAGAAGTATGATACTTCTTTCAAGGGGACACAAGCTCAAGATGATCTTCCACCACAAGACTACAAGCAAAAAGGCAAGGACAAGCTTCAAGAGGAAATTGATGCATTTGAAGAAGCTCCTAAGACCTTAGTCAAGTGGATTCCCAACACTACTTCAAGTTCCACTTCATCAAGTACGACTACAACTCCAAGGATTCCCATCAAGATGGTGTGGATCCAAAAGAAGAAGAACTAGAGAGTTCTTGAGGGTGACTCTGCCAACATACTTCACTCTTATCATTTTGGCAAGAACAAGTGCAATCAACTTCCACATCTTGCACTAGTTCAAGGAGTCACAAACCCTCTTGTTGGTAAGACAAGGGACAAGGTAACCTAAAAGTTTTCATGGACATCATCTTGTGTGTGCATCACTCTATGTCTATGGATATCCTTGTTTGTTCCTTGCGGGACTAACCCATGTAGGTATTGAAAGTGCAATTCACTCAAATGGATAGCTCCAAGTGATCTACATCAACATTGAGAATCCACATCTTCAACATCTACATGAAGTCATCATCGACAAAACCCGAGGTTAGTTCATCCCTCTGAGGGGGGATATCACATCTAAGGTGAGCTTTACTCTAAGACTTGAGCTAAAGCAACTCTAAAGATGTGAACACAACAATGCTTTATGTAAAAGTGGTAACCCCACTTGAGCTTAAACGATGAGTATGACCTATGATCAAGTGTTCTTACTTGACTCCTAAGTCAATATACTAATATATAGATGACCTTGTCATCGCAAATTGCTTGATAGATGCTAGAATTGGTTGTGCATGCCTTGTCACATATTTCATTTGCCATCATATTGTGTGAGCATGCTAGTTGCATATTTTACTCATTCGAGGACATCCACTTGTTGTTTTGATTGTTTGGTTTATTTCCTTTTGCCAAGTGGATGGACAAGAATGCCTAAGAACCTCCTCTAGCTATCTATGCTTTTCTCGTCTCAAACTCTATTCATGCTACATCACAAAATTTGATCAAGTCAGATTCGAACCACTCTGTGTGAGGAGCGCTCGGAGTCCCCGATTCGTCATAGACTTAAACTTCCAAAACCTCTTTATGATTCTTGGTCTGACCGATACCCTACTTTCGGTCCTACCGAGATCATTAAGTTGATCTAGGTTTTCGATCTCGGTGAAACCGATTTGAACCTTTCGGTCACCCCGAGTTTCAGTAACTGCTTGCAGTTATGAATCTCGGTGCCACCGAGTTGTTCCACTCGGTCACACCGACAGGGTCGGGCTATATATAGTCACGGGCAAAATTTTGGAAATTTCTCCGAACCCCTTCGCCCGCGCGATAGCCTGCTCTGCCAAGGTGGTCTCTGGATCGTCTCCTCGCCACCAGCCGCCTCCAGTCGCTGGTCTCCATCGCCGTCAACGGAATTCTACCCCGCCGTTGCTGCCGTAGCGAGTCTCCGTCGAACTAGGGTATGGACTCAATCTCTGTGCTATTCCCCAATCCGATTCTTAGCACATTGTGATCATCATGATTCTTGCCACGATTGAAACACTCCTATCCAGTTAATGCGCTCGTAGATTAGGTTTGATTCAAAAATTTTAGGGTTAGGTTTCCGCCGAAACCATCTCGGACCCTCCGAGTTGAAAAACTTGGTCCCACCGATTTGGCTTATGCCATTGCACAAATGAGACTCGGTCTGACCGAGAATTACTTATCGGTGTGACTGATTTTGGAACTCTGTGAAACCCTAGCAGTCTCGGTGCCACCGAACTGTGACTCGGTCCAACCGAGTTCACTAGTTTAGGTTCCAAAACTGCTTCGGTATCACCGAGTTTAAAAATCGGTAGATCCGAGATGATTTCAGTGGGAAACTAAAACTAAGTTTTTGGATCATTCTTTTGCAAAAATCTCTGCATTTTGTGATGCTCATCTATTCTACCTCATCTATAAATTGTTCACAGGGTCAGTAGTCAGCTTGTTCATCATGTCAGACCAGAGTGATAGCCAGAACATGTCAGAAGAGCAAGTGCAGATGAGTGAGGGCACTAGTCCCTCAAGTTCTTCAGATGATGGCAGCAGGAGCACCCCTAGCAATTTGCCAAAAGCTGCCACCAGATAGAGGAAGAAGAGGACTTCAGATTCTGAAGATGAAGATTATGTGGCAGAGGAAGAGGCCACATCAAAGAGAGTTGAGCCAGCTCAAGGCATAAAGCTAGGCTTGAAAATCAAAAGGCCAGCAGGCAGGCAGCCTATGTCAAAGGCTAGAGCTTCAACTGAAAAGCCTGCACCCAAAGAGCCAGTTGCTGCTGAAGGCAAGAAAAGGAAGGAAAGGGTCAAGAAGATCGTGGCCAGAGTGCTTGGAAAGGCTTCCATCATGGAAGAGGAAGAGGAATAAGAGGTTGCTGCACCAGCACCTAAGGCACCCAAGCTAATGGGTGATGCCATAAAATCAGGGGCTGCTGCATCTAAGCCCAAAGAAGCACCCAAAGCTGCCTCCAAGCCAAAACCAAAGAGGAATACAAGAAGCATCCCAGCTGCTGAGAAGAACAAGGCCCCAGTGCCTGAGACTGTTGCAGAAGAAGATGATGAAGAGCAAGTTCTCAGAAAACTCAAGCCCAAGATCCCAGACCACAACGATGCTCATCCTGTGGCTGAGGATATGAAGCTCAGGAGAGACTCAGGGCTGAGGAAGTGGAGAGAAGCAGATCCGTATGCTTCAAGGAGAACAACTGCTGTGGACTACAGATTTCACACCAAGGAGCAGCAAGATTTCTATGAGATAGTGCTGCTTGATAAGAAGCCAATTGTATGTGATATGAGATGGGTTGACTGGCAATACATGAAGGAAAATGAGGAACACTACCCTGGAGTGTATGACACCTTTAGTGCTTGTGGAGTTGCAAACTTTATTGGGCAGAAGCTCACAAAGTGGAACGAGGAGCTTATCATGCAATTCTACTCCACGGCACACTTCTATACAGATGGCAGGATCACATGGATGTCTGAAGGTACGAGGTACCAATCTACAGTTGCTGAGTGGGCACAGCTTATCAATGCCCCAGAGGAGCATGAGGATGACTTGGATATCTATGCCAAGAAAAAGATGGATCATAACTCAATGTCCAACATGTACAAGGAAATTCCCAATGAAGCTCTTGACACCTTCAAATTTGGGTCTGTGCATTACCTTCTGTCAGGGCTGCCAACTATAAATTGGATATTGAGGCACACTCTCTTGCCCAAGTCTGGAGATCACAAGATGATCAGAGGCCATGCAATCAATTTGCTTCATGTATTTGATGTACCTCAGAAATTCAAGGTGATGAGCCTCATAGTAGAAACTATCAAGAGGACTGCAGTAGATCAGAAGAGGATCTATGGTTATGCCCCTCAAATTCAGGAGCTCATCAACTCTTAGATGGGCACGGGCATATACTTGTTGGACAAGGAACACTTGCCCATCCGTCCAGATTTTGAGGATAATCAAGTTGTCATGACTGAGAATGAACCATCGTCTGCCCAAGCACAAGCAAAGAAGGAGAAGGCAAGGAAGGAGAAAGCTGCCAAGATGCCAACTCAAGAGGAGGCATCTGAATATTTCCTGAAAACCAAACAAGAGCAGCTTGGTTACCTGATTGCATCCACCCTGCGGATTGAGCAAGGACTAGCCACCCTAACTCAGAACCAGGCGAGCTTAGAGAGGATCATGAAACAAAAGTTCTATGACTTGGATGTCAAGGTGACAGAGATTCAGACTGCAGTGGAGCAGCTCCAAGATGATATGCAGGAGAGGAAAGGGAAGACAACCACTGATGCCTTTGCCAGAGTGCCACGAGGTCCGAGGTCGTCTACAGTGCCAGTTCCTGACACAAGAGCAACTTCCTCAGCTCCAGCCGTAGCACCAGCCCAACCAGCTCCAGCATCTACTTCAGCTCCAACTCCAGCGTCTACTTCAGCGTGTACAGAAGCCTTCGTCCTTGGAGTGATCCGGACTCCACCACCACCTGAAGATCAAGCCTGAGCATCGATCTAGCACTATGCATTTTCTAGGAACTTTTTGGTAACTTGTTGCCAAAGGGGGAGAAAAATGTATAGATCATAGGCTTCGAGAGAGAGAGTGTTGTTTTTCTCTCTTGCTTTTATTTGGTGGTTTTTCGAACTTTGT
Organism: Triticum urartu; assembly: GCF_056163025.1. Taxonomy (NCBI): domain Eukaryota; kingdom Viridiplantae; phylum Streptophyta; class Magnoliopsida; order Poales; family Poaceae; genus Triticum; species Triticum urartu. Next base: position 606,230,146 of record NC_141877.1, read on the forward strand.
TTGCTTTTGAGTGCTTGAGATACTATGCTTGTGAGACATTGATGATCATGTGTTTGATCATAAGCTACACTTAATGCTTGATGAATGCTATTATCTTATCAATCTTATGTGATCATTCACTTTTCTTGGTGATGAGTGCATGTATTTAATTCTTATCATTTTAAGCGCTCCACCAAGATGTATGTGACATGGAAGAGTGACCCATGACTCTAACTCCTTGTGCATTTGCAGTCCAAAGCAAATTTTAAATATGCACAAATTTAGGGGGAGCTCTTACTTGTCACATACTTCTCAAAGCGACGATATATTTCATGCTTATTATCATTTGTCGAAGCTTTGATCTATATGTTGTCATCAATTACCAAAAAGGGGGAGATTGAAAGTGCAACTATCCCTAGGTGGTTTTGGTAATTCATAACAACATATAGCTCATTGAGCTAATGCTATTCCAAGATGACTATTTCAGGAAAGCTCAATGATTGGCATGGCATGGATGTGAAAGTGGAACCCTCAAAATGCTAAGGACAAAAGATTGGCTCAAGCTCAAAAGCTCAAGACTCTTCATTTTATATTTTAGTGATCCAAGATCACATTGAGTCTTTAGGAAAAGCCAATACTATCAAGGAGGGATGAGGTGTTGCTTAATGAGCCTCTTGCTTCATGTGCTTAGTGATATGCTCCAAAACCCTCAACTACTTTCCCATATCCACTTATGACCTAAACCCAAAGCCAAACTCGGTCTTACCGATTCTTTCTATCCGGCGCCACCGAGTTTCACTTGTCATAAGCCACTGCCAAACCCTAGCAATTCGGTTCTACCAATAGGGATCTCGGTCTCACCGAGATGGGATTGCAAACTCTCTGTTTCCCTTTCGTAACTTTTCGGTCTCACCGAAAGAGCGAATCGGTCCCACCGAGATTGCAATGTAAATTCAGTGTTTCCTTTTTGTAACTTTTCGGTCTCACCGAAAGAGCAAATCGGTCCCACCGAGTTTGCCTGACCAACTCTCTGGTTAGCTAATTCAAAATTCGGTGTCACCGAGTTTGTGTAATCGGTCTCACCGAGATTACGTTATGCCCAAACCCTAACCATATCGGTCCTACCGAGTTGCATGTCAGTCCCACCGAAAATCTCTAACGGTCACTAGGTTTACCTTTTCGGTCCGACCGAGTTTGTTGATTCGGTCCCACCGAGATTGGAAAACTGTGTGTAACGGTTGGATTTTGTGTGGAGGCTATATATACCCCTCCACCTCCTCTTCATTCGTAGAGAGAGCCATCAGAACACATACACAATTCCAACTCATATGTTCCGAGAGAGAATCACCTACTCATGTGTTGAGACCAAGATATTCCATTCCTACCATATGAATCTTGAGATCTAGCCTTCCCCAAGTTGCTTTCCACTCAAATCTTCTTTCCACAAAATGCAAATCCTATGAGAGAGAGTTGAGTGTTGGGGAGACTATCATTTTAAGCACAAGAGCAAGGAGTTCATTACCTACACACCATTTGTTACTTCTTGGAGAGTGGTGTCTCCTAGATTGGCTAGGTGTCACTTGGGAGCCTCCGACAAGATTGTGGAGTTGAACCAAGGAGCTTGTAAGGGAAAGGAGATTGCCTACTTCGTGAAGATCTACCGCTAGTGAGGCAAGTCCTGTGTGGGCGATGGCCATGGTGGGATAGACAAGGTTGCTTCTTTGTGGACAATTTTTGGGTGGTTGCTTCTGCGTGGACCCTTCGTGGGTGGAGCCCTTTGTGGACTCGCGCAACCGTTACCCTGTGTGGGTGGAGCCCTCCGTGGACTCTCGCAACCGTTATCCTTTGTGGGTTGAAGTCTCCATCAACGTGGATGTAGGATAGCACCACCTATCCGAACCACGGGAAAAACATCCGTGTCTCCAATTGCGTTTGAATTCTCCAAACCCTTCCCTTTACATTCTTGCAAGTTGCATGCTTTACTTTCCGCTGCCAATATACTCTTTGCATGCTTGCTTGAATTGTGTGATGATTGCTTGACTTGTCGTACAATAGCTAAAATCTGCCAAGAACTAAAATTGGGAAAAGGTTAAGTTTTTATTTGGTCAAGTAGTCTAATCACCCCCCCTCTAGACATACTTTCGATCCTACACTAGCCTATGGTATGATTGTTGTATGTTGGAGTTGTCGTCCTATGGACTAAAACTCTCCGGTTTATATAGACACCGGATAGGGTTAGGGTTACACAAAGTCGGTTACATGGTAGGAGATCTGAATATCCGCACCGCCAAGCTTGCCTTCCACGCCAAGGAAAGTCCCCTCCGGACACGAGACGAAGTCTTCAATCTTGTATCTTCATATTCCAGGAGTCCGGCTGAAGGTATAGTCCGGCCATCCGGACACCCCCTAATCCAGGACTCCCTCAGTAGCCCCTGAACCAGGCTTCAATGATGATGAGTCCGGCGCGCAGATTGTCTTCGGCATTGCAAGGCGGGTTCCTCCTCCAAGTTCTTCATAAAAGATTGTAAACACCAAGAATAGTGTCCGGCTCTGCAAAACAAGTTTTCACATATTGCCACAGAGAGAATAAAATTAACACAAATCTAATCTGCTGACATATTCCGTAGCGTGACATCACACTGTGGCCAAGCCTTTACTTGAATCGTTTCCCTTCTCCACCTCAGCGCGTTTTGCGAGGCGGTTTCCTTGGCACGTCTTGTCAAAGCAGAGATCGTGTCCCCCATTTACGGGATTCTCATCAATACGGACGTGGGTAACCCAAATGCACCATTTATCATGGCGCTTGGGAGGCAAGCGAGTTTTACTAGGCTGGTGGGAAGCAATAGCCGCATCCGCCCATATAAGGGGATAAGGACCCACCTTTTTACCTACGCCTTCTTCCTCCTTTGCCTATCCATCTTCTGCGCACTCGAGATCCAGCGCCCAAGCCCGCACTTACCACCTCAACCTTCTCCAGCGATGTCCGGAGCGAGAGGCAAGTGGATGGTCTCCTCCGTCATGGAGGGTCATGTAAAAAAGCTGAGGAAGGCCGGATACTTGTCCAAAGACATCGCGCATTGGCTTCCTGAAGAGGGGCAGCTTCTCCCCACCCCAGAGCCCCATGAGAGGGTCATATTCCTTCCCCACTTCCTCCGCGGACTGGGCTTTCCTCTCCACCCATTTGTCCGGGGGCTGATGTTCTACTATGGCCTGGATTTCCACGATCTGGCACCGAACTTCATCCTCAACATCTCGGCGTTTATCGTCGTGTGCGAGGCTTTCCTCTGCATCCGCCCCCATTTCGGCCTCTGGCTCAAGACCTTCAATGTCAAGCCAAAGGTGGTGCGCGGCAACCAGGCGGAATGCGGAGGCGCCATGGCGGGCAAGATGGCCAATGTCCTATGGCTCGAGGGCTCCTTTGTGGAGACCCTTTAAGGGGTGGCAGTCATGGTGGTTTTACATCATCGAGCCGCATGATCTGGAATGGATCGCAGCCCCTGAGTTCCGGTTTGGACCCCCCACGCGGCTCACGTCCTGGAAAGAGACGGGCCTATCGTGTGGCTACAAAGAAGAGGTGACCGGACTGCAAAAATGCATCCAAACCTTGGTTAACAAGCAGCTAAGGCTTGTCAATGTAGTCCAGGTTATGCTCGTCTGCCGGATCCTCCCGTGTAAACAGCGGGTCTTCAATCTATGGGAGTTCGACCCGGCGCAGCACCCAACCCTGAGCAGGCTCTTCGACACGACATACGAAGATGTCTGGAAGGTGCTATTCAAAGGCGCCGAGGCTCCCGCATCCGCTTCCGAGGACCACGGATTCAGCTCGCAGCATCACGCTGACGAGGTAAGTTATTTTTACCTTTTACAGGACATTTGTTTCTCATAGTTTGACTCTATGCAGGATCTAAACCCCTTTACCTTTACCAGGCATGTCAGGTGAAGTCCGGACAGATCGACTGTCCGGCTCCTTTGCCCAAAGACCCAGCAGACGCTCGCTTATCGAAACTGCTGGCTCTGGCACCTTATGTGGTGCCGGAGAAGAAGGCCAAGAAGAAGAAGGCCACAGGGACTCGAAAGAGTTCCCGTCATGTGGTGGTGTCGGATTCGTCGTCCGACGAATCCGAGACGCACTCCTCCCGTGATGACGAGGAGGAGGAAGAAGAACCCTCTCCCCTTCCAGCAGGGGGAGGAAAGAAGAGGAAGGCCGCCCCAGCAGGGGAGGCCGAAGGGTCCAGGAAGAGGAAGACCCCTCCACCGGACTACTCCCCCGACGCCGACGAGGACGAAGAGGAGTGGCCAGACGGGAGCAAGCGTCGGGCGAAATCGTGAGTATTTGGATACCAGAGTAACTCATAATATCCCTGTTGTTGCACAGCTCTTCCCTAATGTCGAATGTAATTATGCAGGCTGCCCCGGGCCGGACTCGATGAGTGATCGAGTGGCTCCCTGGATTTATCGGACGTGAACTCAGTTCCGCCCGCTGTCTCCCCCCGCCCTGCGGACGACGCTGAAGTGGCGTCGCGACAAGCTCCGGGGCAAGAGGAGGTGGTCCTGGAGGAGCTGCGAGGCGATCTCCCAGACTCCAGGAGTAAATGGGACAAGACCCCCCCCCCCCAGGGCTCCAAGTCTGGCTTTGAGCCGGACACCGCACCGGAATCTTCAACAGTTCTGGACCGCGGTAGGCGAACTCCTTCCAAGAGGAGCAAGCCTTCTGAGCCGGCGGCCTCCGTCTAACCGGAGGTGCCGGACAATCTGCTGGAGGTGCTTAACGGCGCCTCCATCGACGAGGAGCACCGTACTATTATGAGTTCAGTGATCCAGAAGGTTCAGTCCGCCAAGAGCGGACTAACTGAAGCTTGCGCTAGCCTTCTAACAGGCTTCGAGGTACGTAAAAATATGTAAAAATATTACCGCATAGACAGTAGCCCCTGATGCTCTGTTTGGCGTTCGGAAAGAAAAGCCGAATAGAGGATCTATTAAATCTCGCAGGAGTCTAACAAAAAAGAGTCAATATGCGTATGCAGGCTTCGCTGCTAGCCACCACCACACTGACTCCGGAGGTGGGTGCCCTGAACATGGGCCTCGAGCAGACCGAGCAAGAGCTCGGCCTTGCCAAACGGCTGCTCGAGGAGAAGGATGGTAAGAGATACCTTATAGAAAAATATAAAAAAGATGCAATTGCAAAAAATAACAGGATTGTACTGCTTATTGTAGGGGCCACAACTAAGGTGGCGACCCTCAAGCATGCGCTGTCCGAGGCCCAGAAGAGAGCGGCCACGGAGCACACCGGACAAGAGAAATTTGAGCCCCAAGTCAGCGAGGTGCAGCAAGAGCTTCAGGCTCTCATGAAAAAACATGAGAGTTTGGAGCTTGACTCGAAGACTCGAGCGTCTGAGCTCGCGGCGGCTCTTGAAACTGCCAAGGCCGAATCCCAGAAGGCCCTCCAAGAGTTGGAGGAGTTTAAAAAGATAGCGGCGGGTAAGGCATTCTTTATGCAAAGCAGACATATAAAAGTAAACTACTTGTTACTTACCCGAATCCGGAGTTCTCCAGGGGCATTCGCAGATCTTCCCCGCAGTGTATCCGATGCCGCCGCATTCTACCGAGCCGAGGAAGGCAGCTTGACGGAGAAGGTGTTCTATTCTCAGTACGCTGAGGCCGGACACCCTGTGCCCTTGAGTGACCAGCTGAAGCAGCTGGTCGAGCTCCACAAGGCGGCCGAACAGGCCCTGAAGGGCTTCATAGTTCAGCTGTGGACTGGAGAGGCCCTGCCTGGGAGCTACTTCGGGCTGGTGCGGTGGCTGGTGGAGGCCTGTCCGAGGCTCGAGGTCATCAAGCGCTCCGTCTGCATCGAAGGTGCCCGTAGGGCCCTTTCCCATGCAAAGGTGCACTAGGGTAAGCTTGACGGTGAGAATCTTGTGAGGGACGGGCCGCCGCCGGGGAAGGAGAATCGCAAGCCCGAGAACTATTATAAGGATGTTCTTGCAGGTGCCCGCCTTGTGGCGGATGAATGTACCAAGGATGTAATTTTTGAATGAACTCGCTCGTGTTTATCCTGTGCACTGAAAACTTGTTCATATGCACTAAGCAATGCTTGTGGAATTTAAAATATTACTTTCTGTGTGGCCGTTTATCAAAAAATTGAGAGATGGCCAGTCGTCGGCTTTTTCCCCCATGCCACTAGTGCTGGGGTGTTCAGGATAAACCTGAGCGCTCTTTTTCCCATGTTTGGGTCCTTCGAGGGAGGCGCTCAGCACAACGAACAAGGCAATCGGACTATAATGCTTGAACACTCTCACTTAGCCATAGAACTCTATAATTTTAAATTTCGGCGAAGCCCCTAGTATTCGGAAGACCGAGTTTGGGGCGCTATCCACGCCTTGGCCGGACTAAGCCGGTTCCTCGCTCTAAGCAGCATAAGTCTTTAAGGACTCGAAAAACCTCTCGAACAGTGACCGGTCTCTCGCCTCATCATGACAGTCAGTTTTAGCTTTCTCTACTAAGGTGCTCAGCCTAGCTCAACTGGGGCACAATTGCAGTAGTTCTCCTAGTGCTACCTTAGCCGATATAGTGGAACGTAAGGCACCAAAACATAGGAGCTGGGAAAACCCAACTATTGACCCAAATCATGATTCGGAGCCGATGCATATAGTGCTATAAGTTCGGGGTGCCGCACTTGTGAAAGTGTTCGGACTTCTCACACCATATTAAGGGGTACTGAAGCCCCTGGCGTATTTTGCCGTACCACAATGTACGGGTGCAACATGTCATGAATAAACATATATATAAAAAGAGGGTAATGCAAAAAATAGACAAAAGCTATGCATTGTTTATAGAAAGGCTGCTATCAAAGCAGAACGATACAAATAGTGCGATAAGCAAAAGAAACTGGACTATTTAACATGTCCTGGCCAGGGGCAGCCCACGGAATTGTATTCAAAGAAGGTATACTGCTCGTAATAGAGACCACATGGGAGTTCCATAATGCGGCATGGCTTGTCTGCTTTTCTGGATCTTGCATCGTTTGTGCAGCAGTTGAATTGCCGAACAGGTCGTCGAAAGTATGGAGTCTTGAAACGAAGAGAAAATTGAAAAAGAATCCGGCAGCCCCTAGTATGGTTTAATCCGTGTTTTGGGCATGCCGTGATGGTGCCCCTCCCCTTGTGCCCAAGGTATTTCGAGAGCATAGTTATGTACGCGAAGCACTGGTTTTGCTATATCGCGGGGGCTAGGATTGGGGCTGCATTGCTCGGAACGTGCCAGGCGGTCTTGCTGTAGGTTACTCCGGGCGCGCTTGACAGTGTCCGGCTTTTTAAGGGCCGGATTGGAGAACTGTCTAGCGAGGCTGCTTTGTACTTCTGCTGCGAGCGTGCCATGTGCTCCTCCGTTTGGAGGGAGCGTTCGGTGTTTCCGTTGACCGTGATTACTCTTTGAGGGCCTGGCATCTTGAGCTTGAGGTACGCATAGTGCGGTACCGCATTGAACTTTGCGAATGCGGTTCGCCCGAGCAGTGCGTGATAGCCACTACGGAACGGGACTATGTCGAAGATTAACTCCTCGCTTCGGAAGTTATCCGGAGATCCGAAGACCACTTCAAGTGTGACTGAACCTGTACAGTTGGCCTCTACACCTGGTATGACGCCTTTAAAGTTCGTTTTGGTGGGCTTGATCCTCGAGGGATCTATGCCCATTTTCCGCATTGTATCCTGGTAAAGCAGGTTTAGGTTGCTGCCGCCGTCCATAAGGACTCTTGTGAGGTGAAATCCGTCAATGATTGGGTCAAGAACCAATGCGGCGAACCCGCCATGATGGATGCTAGTGGGGTGGTCCCTTCGATCAAAAGTGATCGGGCAGGAGGACCATGGGTTGAACTATGGAGCGACTGGCTCCAGCGCGTATACGTCCCGTAACGCACGCTTCCGCTTCCTTTTGGGGATGTGGGTTGTGTATATCATGTTCACCGTCCGCACTTGAGGGGGAAAACCCTTCTGTCCACTGCTGTTCGGCGGCCTGGGCTCCTCCTCGTCATTGCTATGCAGCCCCTTGTCTCTCTTCTCGGCTCTTAACTTGCATGCCTGCTTGAACACCCAACAATCCCTGTTGGTGTGATTGGCTGGCTTTTCGGGGGTGCCATGTATCTGGCACAAGCGGTCGAGTATTCGGTCCAAACTGGACGGGCCCTGAGTATTTCTTTTGAATGGCTTTTTCCGCTGACCGGATTTGTAGCCTCGGAATCCGGCATTGACTGCCGTATCCTCATTGCTGTCGCTGCCAACGCGGCATTTTTTCTTGTTCCGGCGTGACCTGCCACTTTTGTCCTTGGTATCCGAATTACCAAGGTTCTTGGTTAAGTTGTTGCTACGAGCTAGCCAGCTATCTTCTCCTGCGCAAAAGTGGGTCATGAGTGTCGTGAGGGCTGCCATAGATTTCGGCTTTTCCTGTCCCAGGTGCCGGGCAAGCCACTCGTCGCGGATATTATGCTTGAAGGCTGCTAGGGCCTCTGCGTCCAGACAGTCGACTATTTGATTTTTCTTTGTTAGGAACCGTGTCCAGAATTTCCTGGCCGATTCCTCTGGCTGCTGGATTATGTGGCTTAGGTCATCGACGTCCGGTGGTCGCGCATAAGTGCCCTGGAAGTTGTCAAGGAATGCGGCTTCCAGGTCCTCCCAAGAACCGATTGAGTCTGCTGGCAAGCTGTTAAGCCAAGGCTGGGCCGGTCCCTTAAGTTTGAGTGGGAGGTATTTGATGGCATGTAGATCATCACCGCGGGCCATGTGGATATGAAGGAGATAGTCCTCGATCCATACCGCAAGATTTGTTGTGCCATCGTATGATTCGATGTTTACGGGTTTGAAGCCCTCAGGGATTTTATGATCCATTACTTCATCTGTGAAGCATAGCGGGTGTGCGGCGCCTCTGTACTGGGCTATATCACGATGCAGCTCAAAGGAGCTTTGTCTATTGTGTTCGACCCGGCCGGATTTACTGTATCCGGAGTGACGATCACCGTCACGTGCCGTGGGGTGCCCGCGTGATCCGTATATCGATCTTGTTTTCCTTGCCTTGTCCTCCAGTATATCTCGCAGGTCTGGCACGTTTTCCCGTGCCTTAGCATGTTTTGAGCGGCGTCGGGGCATGGCTTGAGAGGAGGGCCTAGAGGCCTCTCTGTCGCGGCCATGAGGTGGCCGGTCGGCCATGTCATGCGCTGGTGATGTAGGTGCTTCCTCCTCTAGTCGGGGTAGCAGCCTGCGCTTTGGGTAACTCTTGGAGGGGCGTTCGAGTTCATACTCTTCGGCCGCAAGGACTTCAGTCCATCTGTCAGCTAGCAAATCTTGATCAGCTCTAAGCTGTTGCTGCTTTTTCTTCAGGTTGCTTGCCGTGGCTAAAAGCCTGCGTTTGAAATGCTCTTGTTCGGCGGGGTCTGATGGCACGACGAATTCGTCGTCGTCGAGGCTTGCCTCGTCTTCGGAGGGAGGCATATAGTTATCATCCTCAACCTCTTGGTCTACCGCTCTCTCATGAGGGCTGGCTTTTCCATCTTCCTGTGCCAAATCCTGTTGGAGGGGGTGTTCTTCGGCGCTATCCGGAGTAGTATTATCTCCCGTGCCTGAATCACCGTTTTTGCTTTGGCGGGGTTTAGAGCGGCGCCGCTGACGCCGGCGCTTGGGATGTTTCTTAGAGGTGTCATCCCCCGCTGTTCTATCGCCATCTCCATCTTTTGGAGTGTCCACCATATATATGTCATATGACGAGGTGGCGTTCCAGCGCCCTACAGGTGCTGGTTCTTGTTCGCCTCCTGCATCGTCGTCCATACCGTCGATGTCTTCGGAGTCGAAGTCGAGCATGTCGGTTAAATCGTCGACAGTGGCTACAAAGTGGGTGGTGGGTGGGCTTTGAATTTCTTCATCGTCCGCATCCCATCCTTGATGACTGTAGTCTGGCCATGGCTCTCCTGATAAAGAGAGAGACTTTAGTGAGTTCAGGATGTCGCCGAAAGGCGAGTGCTGAAAGATGTCCGTGGCAGTGAAATCCATTATCAGCGCCCAATCGGACTCGATTGGTAGGGGCGCGGGGGGCGCGGAGTCCGGAGAGGAATCCGGCTCCTCCGAGTCACAGGCCATGCAGAGTGCGGGGCTGGTGTTCGGCTCGATCGCCTTTGCGATGGCAGCCCCCGAGGTGGCGTCCAACCGCTCATCCTCGATCGGCGCAGCAGGCGGCGAATTAAGGGTCGAAACCAATACGCGTGCGGCCTCCAGGACACTGTTCGGCGGCAGAGCTAGATCATGCCCATCGAGACAGTGCGGCGCGCTTGGCTGTGGCTCGAATCCGTCGAAGATCAAGTCCCCGCAGATGTCAGCCGTGTAGTTCAAACTTGCGAACCTGACCTGATGGCTAGGGGCGTAGCTTTCGATCTGCTCTAGGCTGCCAAACGAATTGGCCCACAGTGCGAAGCCGCCGAAGATGAAGATCTGTCCGGGGAGAAAAGTCTCACCCTGGACCGCATCGTCGTTGATGATCAAAGGAGCCATCGGGCCTAAAAGTGACGACACAGAGGAACTCTCAATGAAAGCACCAATGTCGATGTCAAAACCGGCGGATCTCGGGTAGGGGGTCCCGAACTGTGCATCTAGGCGGATGGTAACAGGAGACAAGGGACACAATGTTTTACCCAGGTTTGGGCCCTCTTGATGGAGGTAAAACCCAACGTCCTGCTTGATTAATATTGATGATATGGGTAGTACAAGAGTAGATCTACCATGAGATCAAGGAGGCTAAACCCTAGAAGCAAGCCTATGGTATGATTGTTGTATGTTGGAGTTGTCGTCCTATGGACTAAAACCCTCTGGTTTATATAGACACCGGATAGGGTTAGGGTTACACAAAGCCGGTTACAATGGTAGGAGATCTGAATATCCGCACCGCCAAGCCTGCCTTCCACGCCAAGGAAAGTCCCCTCCGGACACGGGACGAAGTCTTCAATCTTGTATCTTCATAGTCCAGGAGTCTGGCTGAAGGTATAGTCCGGCCATCCGGACACCCGCTAATCCAAGACTCCCTCAAAGAGCTTGGTGAGGTCGGGGCACCTCGGGGTGGGCTTATATAGGCGTGGGGCGAGGTGTCACGCTGGCGTCGCCGCGGACACCTGGACGGCGTCGCGGATGCGTGTGCGCGCGCATGGCCTCAGAGGTTGTCGACAAGAGTGGCACAAGGGAGAGTCTCACAGGGCAGAGGCGACGCTGGAACACAGGGAGGAAGCGGCCAGGGCACGCACTGAGCCAAACGGCCACTGTGCGCCCGTGGGCACTAGGCGGCAAGTGCCGACGAGGAAACGGATGGAGGAGGAGTGAGATCACGGGGAGGCTACTGGACAAGGTTGCGGGTCAAGACGAGGAGAGAATGGACGAGCACAGCACCGAGGTCGCGCCAGAGCACGTTTAATGCATGCCAGGGCCATGGTCACCGCGTGAGCTGGCGAGGAGAAGATGCCAAGGGTTGGCAAATGTTGTCTAGTGGGGAGTCCATCCAGGGGAGGTTGCAACTGAGGTGGTAGCTCGCCCAAAGATGCTGGAGTTAAATGGTAAGTGATCTCTGAATGTTGCTGCATCTAACTTAATCATGATGAAGTGATCATCATAGGAATGTTATGGTCCAAATGAGATGTCTGGAGAGTTTAGGTTAGGAAGGACTACAGTCCTGGGCATTTTGGTGGGATTTGGACAAGTATTTAATACACTTGCTTTGCAAATGCATAAACTGGTCCAGAATAAAAATGATGAAGTGGAACTCACTAGGGGTAACCACTTGATCTGAAAATGGGCAAGGCTAGATTATTTGGGCATATGAGAGTGTCGTACAAATTTCATACCATTTGGAAAAGCCAAAGTGGTAGTTCCTTCATAATGGTCTTCTCTGAACAGAAACTTGAGAAAATTCCCGAGGGAAAGTGGTTTAATGAAATATGCCCAAATTTGGTGGAAGTAAGTTATATGGATCATATAAGGCCTAGAAAAAATGTCAGCCTTAACGGAGCAAGATATGATATACTTGCTTCACAAACTGAAAATTTGGACATAATCAAAGAATTGAAGATGAGCTCACATGGAGCCATGACATCAGCTCACCTTTGGTGGAGGGCTATGATATGACGATATTGAGGTCATGCATAAATTGCAACGCATTTGGATATGCCTAGCTTGTACCTCCTTCACAGAGTTTCTTTCTGGACAGAAACTTTGGAAAATCATAATTAAATATTTACTAGGAAAATGAGTATGAAAATTTGCATGAGTCAATTATATGGACAGGAAAAGATGTCCAAAAATGTTGGAGTCAATTGGGAAAAGATAAGTAGCACTTGCTTCACAAAGTGCCATCTAGGCAGAATAGGAAAAGAATTATTTGAGGATTATTTTTTACCATGGCAATGAACCGTTTTGCCATATTTGATGAAGATATGACCCAAACAATTTATGAGAATTATTTGGAAATTTTAGGAGTGAGGGAAATATAGGTTGCTTCACAACCTAGGGCAAATTGAGTTATTCCTTTAATAGAAAAGGAATATTCCCAAAAAAATAATATTGGGATTTGGTCCAAGGTGGAAATAGAAAGGTCTAGGGAAGGATTTGGGTATGACAAGCCACTCTGGAAATAAAAAAGAGGGCATCTTCTTTAGTTTACAGACCACATAGCCATAGAAAAAGAAAACTCAAGCAAAAATCTCAGAAAAACAAAAGAAAAAGAAAGGGCCAAAAATAAGGCTGTGACAACAGGTGGAGCCCACCTGTCATCCTTACCTCTCCCTGACCTCTCTCTCTCTCTCTCTCTGACTCCCGGCCTCGCCTGTCAGGTTTGAAAGCCTGGCACGCGCTCGCACCGACTCGCCTGGGCCTCTTCTCTCTCTAGGCCGCTGCAGTGTGGCCGTTCTGGCCCAATGGCACAGTGCCCTTTTTCTTTTTCTATCTATTTTCTAAATATTCCACAGAATAAAATATTTACCCAAATTATAAGTGCATCTAGTGCCACCCCTAGTTGGTTTTGGAGTATTGACGACAAATTTGGTTGAGGGACTAATGTGTTTGTGAGAATTGCAGGATAACACAGGTAGTAGTCCCTCATTGATTCGGTTTACCTACCGGAGATGACCCCTAAAAATGTATGAATACATTGACGACAATGGTGTATATGAAGATATTCATATTGAAGACTATGACATGAGAAGACATTGATTGAAGACTATGGAGCGCGAACACTTAGTCGCTTCGTTGTTGCTTTTTCTTCTTTGTTGAGTCATAGGAACCACCGTACTGTTAAGTGGGGTCCAAGTGAACAAAGTCAGGATGACTGAAGTGATGCTCAACCCAAATCCTATGTCTTCGAGCGAAGACAATGAGAGCAAATCTTATCCAGAGCTGGATAAGTCAGCTTTGCTTGTAGCCCAAGTAAAGTTGTCGTGTGTGTTTGAAATCTGACCGTTGGAACACGTGTCAGTTCCTTAGTGACCCAGGGTCATTTCGGACATATCAGGTCGGGTTGCCTAGTGGCTATAAATAGCCCACCCCCTACACCATAAATTGGTGGCTGCTCAGAGTTAGTGTAGGGCTTTTGTCGTTTGAGAGCAACCCACCTCGAAGCCTTCGAGAGAGAGAAATCCTTGCGAGGACAAATCCCAAACACCCAGAGCCAAAGAGTGTTAGGCATCACTGAAGTCTTTCTGTCTACGTGACCTGAAGACTTATTACACTTGAGGACTGTGAATCCTCCAGCCGGTTAGGCATCGCGTTCTGAGCATCCAAGAGTCATTGTGGATCGCCGGTGAATGAAGTCTGTGAAGGTTCGGAAGTCTACCTTGAAGACTTACCAAAGTGATTGGGCGAGGACTGTGTGTCTTTAGCTCAAGGGGAATAAGGTGAAGACGCGGTCTTCTGAGTTGAATCTCAGCCTCCCTAACCATTCGTACAGTTGTCACAGCAAATGGAACTGGTCCAACAAATCATGTGTCCTCAACAAGTGACTGGTTCTATCCTCTCCCACCTTTTACTTAGAGTTTGTCTTCGTGAAGTCATTGTCTATTTGTCGTACCTGTTTGACTTCATTGCTTGACTACTATTGTTGTTTGGTTTCATACCATCTTCCATCCTGATCCTTACTACCTAGCTGCTATTTGTCTTCGTACTCTCACTTAATTGAATCTTGACTATGGCTTGCTTAGTGTAGTTTGTCTTCCGCTGCATACTAATAGGATCATTTCTATTGTTTGTCTTCGAAACTTCCATGTTTTGAAGACTTTCATAAAAATCACCTATTCGACCCCCCTCTAGTCGATAACTAGCACTTTCAATTGGTATCAGAGCAAGGTACTCCCTTGTTCTGTGTGATTCGGTTTAACCACCTAGAGTTTTAGCTATGTCGACTGCAGGGATAATCAAAGTCTCCGCTGCTTGCCCCGTGTTCGATGGAACTGAATATCCCTACTGGAAGAATAAGATGCACATGCATCTTGAAGCCATTGATGTCGACCTCTGGTATGTCGTCAAGAACGACGTTCCCAAGACTGGTGAAGGGGTCACCCCTGCTGATGTCAAGAAGTTCATTCAACTGGACTCTACTGCCAAGAACATCATCTGTGGTCATCTGACCAAAGGACAGTATGGCCGTGTGAGTGCTCTGGAAACGTCGAAGCTAGTATAGGACTGGCTGTCCAAGGTCAACGAAGGCATCTCAACCCAGAGAGATCAAAGGATCAGTGTTCTTCGCAACCTCTTCAACCGCTTCAAGAGAAAGGACAATGAAAATGTCCAGCTCACATTTGATCGCCTCACCGACATCACAAATGAGCTTCGTGCTCTCGGCGCCACTGAGATTACCAAGCATGAAATCGTCAAGACACTACTGAGATCACTTGACAGCTCCTTTGACACCCTTGCCCTCATGATACAAGAACGTCCTGACTTCAAGAAACTCGATCCATCTGATATACTTGAGAGGCTCAACACACATGAGTTCCAGCTTTCTGAGAAAAGAGATATCTATGGTCCCAACTATGGCCAAACTCGCGCTTTGAAGGCAAAAGTTGTTTCCTCATCTGAAGAAGATTCTGAATGCAGTTCTGATGATCCTGAAGACATTGGAAAGGAACTTGCTATGCTTGTGAAGAAGTTCCAAAAGTTCACTAAGAAGAAGGGCTTCAGAAAATCCTCATGATCCAGCTCAAGAAATGATGAAACTTCCACTCATGACTACAAGAAGAGAACATGTCACAAGTGCAAGAAACCTGGACACTATATCTCTGAGTGTCCACTATGGGACAATGAGATTAAGAAGAAGAAGAGCAAGGAATATGATTCTGATGACAAGAAGAAGAAGAAATCTTCAAAGTCTTCTTCCAAGTCCTCATCAAAGTCTTCATCTCATAAGAAGAGCTCATCTGGCAAGGCTCGTGCTTTTGTTGGCAAGGAGATGGATTCAGAGGAGGAGTCTGCTTCTGAGGAGGCTCAGGAGGAGTCTGACCCTGGCGTTGCAAGTCTGGCTCTAGCTACAGCCTATGTTGCCAAGTCCATCTTCAACACTGAAGACAATGACTTCCACATCAACGATGAAGCTAATGATCAGGATGACCCTGCGCCCACCTACTGCTTCATGGCACGTGGTGCCAAGGTAAAATCACGCGATGCTTACTTTCAAACATCTAGTGAAGATGACTCTGATTGTGAATCCAAACCCAGCTACAAAACACTTGCTAAAATTGCAACTGAACAACAAAAGGCTATGGAACATACTCAAAAACTGTTAGACAAAAGCGATGACCTGTTGGACGCGGAAATGACCCGTTCACAGTCCTTAGTTGAAGACATAAAAAATCTTCATGCTAAGTACCAAGAACTTGAAAGTCGTCATGAAACGCTCTCAACCACCCATGAAAAGCTCTCCTATGATTATCTTCAGAGGAAGCAAGAGCTTGAGAAATTGAGAGCGGTTCATGAAGATCTTCAAAAAGAGAATGAGTCACTTCGCGCTCAACAGATCAGTCCCGCTCAGGATGGATTTGAACCACCATGTCTAAAATGTCTTGAGCATGATAATGCTACCTCTGTTGCTGAATGTTCCACTGCTGCTAGTGTTGCATTGTCTTCAACTACTGATGTGGTAACTAACCCCTCCTCGGAGGATACCACTACTATTGCTGATGAAAATGCTAGGTTGAAGACATTGCTTGAAACAGGGATGTATAAAAGTCTGAAAGGACATCAGACACTTTGCGATGTCCTCAAAAAGCAGATTTTGAACTGAAACCCTAGGAAAGAGGGTGTTGGGTTCGGGAGGAAAATGAATGTTGATGGTTCCTACTGGAAGCCTGAGTAGTATCCCAAAACCACATGGGTTGCTGCAAAGGGACCTTCAGTGGATCCATCCACCTTATCTGGCTTTACCTGTGCTAACCCCATTATCATTGATGAATCCTTTGATGCAAACTATAAACTGTTCAAGAATCAGAATGGTGAAGTGTTTGCCAGATATGTTGGTACTAACTACAGGAATGGGCCACCTATGAATAAGATCTGGGTTCCCATAAGTTGTCTTGAGAATCTTCCAGTGAATGTCATCATGACACCACCTGGGAAGAAGACAAACCCCAAACCTAAGGCTTCATATGGTCCAAAGGCTTCATACAGACCGAGGACTCACCTGAATCACCCTAACGCCAATGTTTTGCAGGGAAACCATACTCAAACTTATGAATATGAGCGTGTGTCTTCAAACCGCTATGTTCATAGAACTAAGAACTTTTCTGCTTATTCATATGAGTATCATTCATCTCCTGCAAGGCTATTTGCTAGGGCTCCAAAGCCGAAGTTCTCAGATGCTGCACTTAGACTCATTGCTTCTAAGCCACCCCTGAAGATGTGGGTGGTTAAGAAGAATTAACTTTCTTTTGCAGGGAAAGGTCTCCAGCCGAAAATCAAAGGCGTCTGATGCTATTGTTGGGGACCTAAAACGTCTTGTAGGGCGCAAGATCAAATGCCGAAATGGTCTCACTATGTATTTTGTTCCTGAATCATTTGCCATTCATCCTATCAGTCCTAATCTTGATCTGAGGTTCAATAATCCTCTTGCCCGTCAAATGTTTATGCTTCACAATACTCTTGGTGAAGCCTATCCCCCTAACTGTACTGTAAGGTATGACACCTCATGCTTCAGAATGGATTATGGACAGCGGATGCACTAATCATATGACTGGTGATCGAAGTCTTCTCATGGACTCAACCTTACGTCCATCAGAAAAGAGTCACATCACATCTGCTGACACTGGTAAAAGCAAGGTATTGGGTCTAGGTAGAGTTGCAATCTCAAAGGATCAACACATGGATAAAGTGATGCTTGTTGAATCCTTTGGTTTCAACTTAATGTCTATCTCGATGCTTTATGACTTGAACATGATTGTGCTATTCGGGAAATATCATTGCCTTGTACTAATGGAATCTGATAAATCTCTAGTCTTTGAAGGGTACCGGAAAGATGATCTGTACATGGTAGATTTTTCAGCAGGACCACTGTCGGTGTCAAAACCGGCGGATCTCGGGTAGGGGGTCCCGAACTGTGCGTCTAGGCGGATGGTAACAGGAGAAAAGGGACACAATGTTTTACCCAGGTTCGGGCCCTCTTGATGGAGGTAAAACCCTACGTCCTGCTTGATTAATATTGATGATATGGGTAGTACAAGAGTAGATCTACCACGAGATCAAGGAGGCTAAACCCTATAAGCTAGCCTATGGTATGATTGTTGTATATTGTATGTTGTCCTACGGACTAAAACCCTCCGGGTTATATAGACATCGGAGAGGGTTAGGGTTACACAAAGTCGTTTACAATGGTAGGAGATCTAAATATCCATATCGCCAAGCTTGGCTTCCACGCCAAGGAAAGTCCCATCCGGACACGGGATGAAGTCTTCAATCTTGTATCTTCATAGTCCAGGAGTCCGGCTAAAGTTATAGTCCGGCTATCCGGACACCCTCTAACTCAGGATTCCCTCAGTAGCCCCTGAACCAGGCTTCAATGAAGACGAGTCCGGCGCGCAGATTGTCTTTGGCATTGCCGCAAGTTCCTCCTCCAAGTACTTCATAGAAGATTTTACACACTAAGGATAGTGTCCGGTTCTGCAAAATAAGTTTCCACATATTGCCATAGAGAGAATAATATTAACACAAATCTAATCTGCTGACGTATCCCATAGCGTGACATCACACTACGGCCAAGCCTTTATTCGAATCGTTTTTACTCCCCCACCTCAGCGCATTTTGCGAGGCGGTTTCCTTGGCACGTTTTGTCAAAGCAGAGATCATGTCCCATCATTTACGGGATTCTCATCAATACGGACGTGGGTAACCCAACCGCGCCATTTATCACGGCGCTTGGGAGACAAGCGAGTTTTACCAGGCTGGTGGGGACGCATAGCCGCATCCGCCCATATAAAGGGATAAGGATCCACCTTTTTACCTACGCCTTCTTCCTCCTTTGCCTTTCCATCTTCCGCGCACTCGAGCTCCAGCGCCCAAGTCCGCACTTCTCACCTCAACCTTCTCCAGCCATGTCCGGAGCGGGAGGAAAGTGGATGGTCTCCTCCGTCACGGAGGGCCACATCAAAAAACTAAGGAAGGCCGATACTTGTATAACGACATCACGCACTGGCTTCCCGAAAAGGGGCAGCTCCTCCCCACCCCAGGGCCCCATGAGAGGGTAGTATTGCTTCCCCACTTCCTCCGCGGACTGGGTTTTCCTCTCCACCCATTCGTCCGGGGGCTCATGTTGTACTATGGCCTGGATTTCGACGATCTGGCCCCGAACTTCATCCTCAACATATCGGCGTTTATCGTCGTGTGTGAGGCTTTCCTCTGCATCCGCCCCCATTTCGGCGTATGGCTCAAGACCTTCAACGTGAAGCGAAAGGTGGTGCGAGGCAGCCAGGCGGAGTGCGGAGGCGCCATGGCGGGCAAGATGGCCAACGTCCTATGGCTCGAGGGCTCCTTTGTGGAGACCCTGAAGGGGTGGCAGTCAGGGTGGTTTTACATCATCGAGCCGTGCGATCCGGAATGGAACGCAGCCCCTGAGTTCTGGTTCGGACCCCCTACGCGGCTCACGTCTTGTAAAGAGACGGGCCTATCGTGGGGCTACAAAGAAGAGGTGACCGGACTTCAAAAATGCATCCAAACCCTGGTGAACAAGCAGCTCAGGCTTGTCAATATAGTCCAGGTCATGCTCGTCCTCCAGATCCTCCCGTGTCAACAACGGGATTTCAATCTGTGGGAGTTCGACCAGGCGCAGCACCCAACCCTGAGCAGGCTCTTCGGCACGATGTACGAAGATGTCTGGAGGGTGCTATTCAAAGGCGCCGAGGCTCCCGCATCCGCTTCCGAGGACCACGGATTCAGCATGCAGCGTCACGTTGGCGAGGTAAGCTATTTTTACCTTTTATAGGATGTTGGTTTTCCATAGTTTGACTCTATGCGGGATCTAAACTCCCTTACCTTTGACAGGATTGGCAGGTGAAGTCCGGACAGATCGACTGTCTGGCTCCTTTGCCCGAAGACCCAGCCAATGCTTGTTTATCGAAGCTGCTGGTTCCGACACCTTATGTGGTGCCGAAGAAGAAGGCCAAGAAGAAGTCCACAGGGACTCGAAAGAGTGCCCGGCGTCTGGAGGTGTCGGATTCATCATCCGACGAATCCGAGACGTACTCCTCCCATGAAGACGAGGAGGAGGTAGAAGAAACCTCTCCCCCTCCAGCGGGGGGGGGGGGGAAGAAGAGGAAGGCCGCCCCTATAGGGGAGGCCGAAGGGTCCAAGAAGGGGAAGACCCTCCCTCCGGACTACTCCACCGACGCCGACGAGGGGGAAGAGGAGTGGCCGCACAGGGCCAAGCGCCTGGCGGAATCGTAAGTATTCGGATACCAGAGTAACTCATAATATTCCTTTGTTGCACAGCTTTTCCTTATGTCGAATATAATTATGCAGCCCGCCCAAGGCCGGGCTCGACGAGTCGTCGAGCGGCTCCCTGGATTCATCGGACGTGAATTCAGTTCCGCCTGCTGCCTCCCCCCACACTGCGGACGATGCCGAAGTGGCGTCGCAACAAGTTCCGGGCCAAGAGGAGGTGGTCCTGGAGGAGCCACGAGGCGACCTCCCAAACTCCGCGAGTAAAGGGCACAAAACCCCCCAGGGCTCCAAGTCCGGCTTTGCGCCGAACACCGCGCCAGAATCCTCAACGGTTCCGGACTGCAGCAGGCGACCTCCTTCTAAGAGGAGCAAGCCTACTAAGCCGGCAGCCTCCGTCCAGCCGGAGGCGCCGGACAATCTGCTGGAGGTGCTTAAGGGCGCCTCCATCGAAGAGGAGCACCGTACTATTATGAGTACGCTGATCCAGAAGGTTCAGTCCGCTAAGAGTGGACTGACTGAAGCTTGTGCCAGCCTTCTAACTGGCTTCGAGGTAAGTAAAAAATATGTAAAAATGTTACCGCATAGACAGTAGCCCCTGATGCTTTGTTTGGCGTTCGGAAAGAAAAGCCGAATAGAGGGTCTAATAAATTTCGGAGGAGTCTAACAAAAAATGAGTCAATATGCGTATGCAGGCTTCGCTGCTAGCGACCGCCGCACTGACTGCGGAGGTGGGCACACTGAAGCAGGGCCTCGAGTGGTCCGAGCAAGAGCTTGGCCTTGCCAAGCGGCAGCTCGAGGAGAAAGAAATTAAGCGCTGGCCGCATTGCAGAAAATGACAGGATTAACGTGGCTTATTGTAGGGGCCACAACTGAGGTGGCAACCCTCAAGCAAGTGCTGGCCGAGGCCGAGAAGAAAGCGGCCACGGAGCGCACCGAGCGGGAGAAATATGAGGCGCAAGTTGGCGAGGTACGGCAAGAGCTCCAGGCTCTCATGGAAAAACATGAGAGTTTGGAGCTTGACTCAAGGAAGCGAGCGTCCGAGCTTGCGGCGGCTATTGAAAGTGCCAAGTCTGCCAAGGCCGGATCCCAGAAGGCCCTCCATGAGTTGGATGTGGTGAAAAAGATAGCGGCGGGTAAGGCATTCTTTATGCAAAGCAGACATATAAAAGTAAGCTACTTGTTACTTACCCGAATCCGGAGCTCTCCAGGGGCATTCGCAGATCTTCCCCATAGCGTATCCGATGCCGCCACATTCTACCGAGCCGAGGAGGGCAGCTCGACGGAGAAGGTGTTCTGGTCTCAGTATGCTGAGGCCGGACACCCTGTGCCCCTGAGCGACCAGCTGAAGCAGCTGGTCGAGCTCCACAAGGCGGCCGAAAAGGCCATGAAGGGCCTCATAGTTCGGCTGTTGCCCAGAGAGGCTCTGCCTGGGAGCTACTTCGGGTTGGTGCGGCAGCTGGTGGAGGCCTGTCCAAGGCTCGAGGTCATAAAGCGCTCCGTCTGCATCGAAGGTGCCCGTAGGGCCCTTGCCCGTGCTAAGGTGCACTGGGGCAAGCTGGACGGTGAGAAGCTTGTGAAGGACGGGCCACCGTCGGGGAAAGAGCATCGCAAGCCCAAGAACTATTATAATGACGTTCTGAAGGGTGCCCGCCTTACGGCGGATGAATGTACCAGGGATGTGATTTTTGAGTAAACTCGCTCGTATTGTCCTGTGCGCTGAAAACTTGTTCATATGCGCTAAGCAATGCTTTTTGAATTTAAAATATTACTTTCTGTGCGGCCGTTTATCAAAAATTGAGATATGGCCAGTCGTCGGCTTCTGCTCCCATGCCAGTAGTGCTGGGGTGTTCGGGATAAACCTGAGCGCTCTTTTTCCCATGTTTGGGTCCTTCGAGGGAGGCGCTCAGCACAATGAACAAGGCAATCGGACTATAATGCTTGAACACTCTCACTTAGCTATAGAACTCTATAATTTTAAATTTTGGCGAAGCCCCTAGTATTCGGAAGACCGAGTTCAGGGCGCTATCCACGCCTTGGCCGGACAAGGCCGGCTGCTCGCTCAAAGCGGCATAAGTCTTTAGGGACTCGAAAAACCTCTCGAACAGCGACCGGTCTCTCACTTCATCATGACAGTCAGTTTTAGCTTCTCTACTGAGGTGCTCAGCCCAGCTCAACTGGGGCACAATCACAGTAGTTCTCCTAGTGCTACCTTAGCCGATATAGCGGAACGTAAGGCACCAAAACATAGGAGCCGGGCAAACCCAACTATTGACCCAAGACATGATTCGGCGCCGATGCAAAGAATGCTATAAGTTTGGGGTGCCGCACTTGTGAAAGTGTTCGGACTTCTCACACCATATCGGGGGGTACTGAAGCCCCTGGCGTATTTTCCGTACCATAGTGTATGGGTGCAACATGTCATTAATGAACATATATTCATAAAAAAGGTAATGCAAAAATAGATAAAGACTATGCATTGTTTAAAAAGGCTGCGATCAAAGCAGAACGATACAAATAGCGCGATAAGCAAAAGGTTGGACTATTTAACATGTCCGGTCCAGGGGCAGGCCGCGGAAATTGTATGCAAAACAGGTATACTGCTCATGATAGAGACCACCTCGGAGTTCCATAATGCGGCATGGCTTGTCTACTTCCCTGGTTCTTGCATCGTTTGTGCAGCAGTTGGATTGCCGAACAGGTCGTCCGAAGTATGGAGTCCTGAAAGTAAGAGAAAATAAAGAAATCGGCAGCCCCTAGTGCGGTTTAAGCCGTGTTTCGGGCGTGCTGTGATAGTGCCCCTCCCCCTGTGCCCATGCTATTTCAAGAGCGTAGTTATGTACGCGAAGCACTGGTTTCGCTATTTCGCGAGGGCTGGGGTTGGGGCTGCATTGCTACGCCTGCTCAGAACGTGTCAGGCGGTCTTGTTGTAGGTTACTCCGGGCGCACTTGACAGTGTCTGGCCTTTTATCGGCCGGACTGGAGAACTGCCCAAAGAGGCTGCTTTGTACTTCCGCTGCGAGGGCTGCCGTGTGCTCATCCGTTCGGAGGGAGCGTTCGGTGTTTCCATTGACCGTGATTACTCCTCGAGGGACTAGCATCTTGAGCTTAAGGTATGTGTAGTGCGGTACCGCATTGAACTTTGCAAATGCGGTTCGCCCAAGCAGTGCGTGATAGCCACTGCAGAACGGGACTATGTCGAAGATTAACTCCTCGCTTCGGAAATTATTCGGAGATCCGAAGACCACTTCAAATGTGACTGAGCCTGTACAGTTGGCCTCTACACCTGGTATGACGCCTTTAAAGGTCATTTTGGTGGGCTTAATCCTCGAGGGATCTATGCCCATTTTCCGCACTGTATCCTGGTAAAGCAGGTTCAGGCTGCTGCCGCCGTCCATGAGGACTCTTGTGAGATGAAATCCGTCAATAATTGGGTCTAGAACCAATGCGGCAAACCCGTCATGATGGATGCTAGTGGGGTGGTCCCTTCTATCAAAAGTGATCGGGCAGGAGGACCATAGGTTGAACTTTGGGGCGACTGGCTCCATCGCATATATGTCCCTTAACGCACGCTTCCGCTCCCTCTTGGGGATGTGGGTTGCGTATATCATGTTCACTGTCCGCACTTGAGGGGGAAACCCTTCTGTCCATCGTTGTTCGGCGGCCGGGGCTCTTCCTCGTCGTCGCTATGCAGCCCCTTGTCTCTAGTTTTGGCATTTAGCTTGCCTGCTTGAACACCCAACAATCCCTGTTGGTGTGATTGGCTGGCTTTTCGAGGGTGCCATGTATCTGGCACAAGCGGTCGAGTATTCGGTCCAAACTGGACGGACCCTGAATATTTCTTTTGAATGGCTTTTTCTGCTGACCGGATTTGTAGCCTCTGAATCCGGCATTGACTGCCGTATCTTCGTTGTTGTCGCTGTTAACGCGGCGCTTTTGCTTGTTCCGACACGACCTGCCACTTTTGTCCTTGGAGTCCGAATTACCAAGGTTCTTGGTCAAGTTATTGCTACGAGCTAGCCAGCTGTCTTCTCCTGCGCAAAAGCGGGTCATGAGTGTCGTGAGGGCTGCCATAGACTTCGGCTTTTCCTGTCCAAGGTGCCGGGCAAGCCACTCGTCGCGGATATTATGCTTGAAGGCTGCTAGGGCCTATGCGTCTGGACAGTCGACTATCTGGTTTTTCTTTGTTAGCAACCGTGTCCAGAATTGCCTGGTCGATTCCTCTGGCTGCTGAATTATGTGGCTTAGGTCATCGGCATCCGGTGGTCGCACATAGGTACCCTGGAAATTGTCGAGGAATGCGGCCTCCAGGTCCTCCCAAGAACGGATTCATTCTGCCGGCAAGCTGTTAAGCCAATGCCGAGCTAGTCCCTTAAGTTTGAGTGGGAGGTATTTGATGGCATGTAGATCATCACCGCGGGCCATGTGGATATGAAGGAGATAATCCTCGATCCATACTGCAGGATCTGTTGTGCCATCATATGATTCGTTGTTCACGGGTTTGAAACCCTCAGGGATTTTATGATCCATTACTTCATCTGTGAAGCATAGTGGGTGTGCGGCGCCTCTGTATTGGGCTATATCACGACGTAGCTCAAACGAGCTTTGTCTATTGTGTTCGGCCCGGCCAGATTTATTATATCCGGAGTGACGATCACCGTCACGTGCCGTGGGGCGCCCACGCGATCCGTAGATCGATCTTGTTTGCCTCGCCTTGTCCTCCAGTATGTCTCGCTGGTCTGGCGCATTTTCTCGTGCCTTAGTATGTTTTGAGCGGCGCCGGGGCGCGGCTTGAGTGGAGGGCCGAGAGGCCTCTCTGTCACAGCCACGAGGTGGCCGATCGACCGTATCATGTGCTGGTGATGTAGGTTTAGGTGCTTCCTTCTCTAATTGGGGTAGCAACCTGCGCTTTGGGCAGCTCTTGGAGGGCCGTTCGAGTTCATACTCTTCGGCCGCAAGGACTTCAGTCCATCTTTCAGCTAGCAAACCTTGATCAGCTCTAAGCTGTTGCTGCTTTTTCTTGAGGCTGCTTGCCGTGGCCATAAGCCTGCGTTTGAAACACTCTTGTTCGACGGGATCCTCTGGCACGACGAATTCATCGTCGTCGAGGCTTGCCTCGTCTTCGGAAGGAGGCATATAATTATCATCCTCGACCTCTCTGTCTGCCGCTCTCTCATGAGGGCTGGCTTCTCCATCCTCCTGTGCTGAATCTTACTGGAGGGGGTGTTCTTTGGCGCTATCCAAAGTATTATTATCTCCTGTGCCGGAATCACCGTTTTTGCTTTGGCGGGATTTAGAGCGGCGCCGCTGACGCCGGCGCTTAGGCTGTTTTTTGGAGGGGTCATCCCCCGCCGTTCCATCGCCATCTCCTTCTTTTGGGGTATCCACCATGTATATGCCATACGACGAGGTGGCTTTCCAGTGCCCTATAGGTGCTGGTTCTTGATCGTCTCCTACATCGACGTCCATACCGTCGATGTCTTCGGAGTCGAAGTCGAGCATATCGGTTAAATCATCGACAGTGGCTACGAAGTGGGTGGTGGGTGGGCTTTGAATTTCTTCATCGTCCGTATCCCAACCTTGCTGACCGTAGTCCGGCCAGGGCTCTCCTGATAAAGAGAGAGACTTTAGTGACTTCAGAATGTCGCCGAAGGGCGAGTGCTGAAAGATGTCTGCGGTGGTGAACTCCATGATCGGCGCCCAATCGGATTCGATCGGCAGGGGCACGGAGGGCTCGGAGTCCGGGGTGGAGTCCGGCACTTTGGAGTCGCGGGCTTCGCAGAGGACAAAGCTGGTGTTCAGCTCAATCGCCGTAGAGATTGCAGCCCCCGAGGTGGTGTCCAGCCATCCATCCTCGATCGGCGCAGTTGGTTCCGAATCGAGGGTCGGAACCGATGCGTGTGTAGCCTCCATGGCACTGTTCGGCGGCAGAGCTAGATCGTTCCCATCGTGACAGTACGGCGCGCTTGGCTGAGGCTCGAATCCGTCGAAGATCAAGTCCCCGCGGACGTCAGCCATGTAGTTTAAACTTCCAAACCTGACCTGATGGCCAGGGGCGTAGCTTTCGATCTGCTCCAGGTGGCCAAGCGAATTGGCCAGCAGTGCGAAGCCGCCGAAGACGAAGATCTGTCCGGGGAGAAAAGTCTCACCCTGGACTGCATCGTTATTAATGATCGGAGGAGCCATCGGGCCTAAAAGTGACGACACAGGGGAACTCTCAATGAAAGCACCAATGTCGGTGTCAAAACCGGCGGATCTTGGGTAGGGGGTCACGAACTGTGCATCTAGGCGGATGGTAACAGGAGACAAGGGACACAATGTTTTACCCAGGTTCGGGCCCTCTTGATGGAGGTAAAACCCTACGTCCTGCTTGATTAATATTGATGATGTGGGTAGTACAAGAGTAGATCTACCACGAGATCAAGGAGGCTAAACCCTATAAGCTAGCCTATGGTATGATTGTTGTATATTGTATGTTGTCCTACGGACTAAAACCCTCCGGTTTATATAGACACCGGAGAGGGTTAGGGTTACACAAAGTCGGTTACAATGGTAGGAGATCTAAATATCCGCATCGCCAAGCTTGCCTTCCACACCAAGGAAAGTCCCATCCGGACACGGGACGAAGTCTTCAATCTTGTATCTTCATAGTCCAGGAGTCCGGCTGAAGGTATAGTCTGGCTATCCAGACACCCCCTAACCCAGGACTCCCTCAACCACAACTTGTTGTATGTCTTCTTACAAAAGCGTCAGAATGCTGGCTATGGCATCGGAGGCTGGGGCATGCTGGCATGAGGAACTTACACACTCTCGCCAAGAAGAAGCATGTAATAGGTATTGAGGATGTCAAGTTCAAGAAGGATCATTTGTGCGGTGCCCGTGAAGCTGGAAAGATGACTAGGGCAAAGCACCCCTCGAAGATAATCATGACGACATCTCAACCCTTCGAGCTGTTACACATGGACTTATTTGGCCCTACTCATTACTCTACCCTCACAACAACTGCTTGTCTCTATGGCTTTGTCATTGTTGATGACTACTCAAGATATACAGGGTGCACATAATTCTCTACAAGACTGAAGTGCAAGATGTCTTCAGACGCTTCGCCAATCGAGCCATGAACAATTATGGCGTCAAGATCAAGCATATCAGAAGTGATAATGGCATTGAGTTCAAGAACACCGGACTTGATCTTTATCTGGACACAATGGGAATCACTCATGAGTTCTCTTCTCCCTACACACCTCAGCAAAATGGCATCGTAGAGCGCAAGAACAGAACCCTCATTGAGATGGCTCGGACGATGCTCGACGAATACAAGACACCAAGAAAGTTCTGGCCTGAAGCTATTGATACAGCATGTCACGTCATCAACTGTGTTTACATCCATAAGCTTCTGAACAAAACATCCTATGAGCTCCTCATTGGCAAGAAGCCAAATGTCAGCTACTTCAGAGTGCTAAGTGCTGGATCAAGGATCCCCATCACAAGTCAAAATTTGCACCTAAAGCTCACGAAGGCTTCATGCTCGGTTACGGAAAGGACTCGCACTCTTACAGAGTCTTCAACCTCTATCTCTACAAAATCGTCGAAACTGTGGAAGTCCGGTTTGATGAAACCAATGGTTCACAAAGAGAGCTCCTGCCAAGTACACTAGACAAAGCTCCACCCAGCGAATCTATCAAGGTAATGGGAACTGGTGAAATCATGCCTTCTGAAGCACAGCCTGAAGAGGAACTTATCATTTCTGCACCTAACCAACCTAAAGACAATGCTCAGCCTGAAGACAATCCTCCCAATGATGACAATGATCAGCAAGAGCAAAGTCTTCGTCCAGTTCATCCTTGTGTTGTGAATGAAGTAAAGATTGAGAAGATAATTGATAGTATCAATGCACCTGGTCCACTTACTCGCTCAAGAGCAACGCAGTTAGCAAATTTTTGTGGGGACTTTTCTTTTGTGTCAATATCAAAACCCAAGAAAGTTGCTGAAGCCTTTATGGAACCTGAATGGATACAAGCTATGCAAGAAGAACTTCAACAGTTCAAGCTGAACAATGTTTGGGAACTTGTCAAGCGTCTTGACCCTCGCAAGCATAACATTATTGGCACAAAATGGATATATCGAAACAAGCAAGATGAGCATGGTCAAGTCATCAGAAACAAAGCACGTCTTGTGGCTCAAGGATATACTCAAGTTGAAGGAATTGACTTTGAGGAAACATTTGCTCCTGTGGCTAGGCTTGAAGCTATTCGCATACTGCTAGCCTATGCTAACCACCACAACATCTTGCTATATCAAATGGATGTGAAGAGTGCATTTCTCAACGGCAAGATTGAAGAAGATGTATACGTCGCTCAACTACCTGGCTTTGAAGATCCAAAACATCCTGATATGGTGTACAAGCTAAACAAAGCACTGTATGGCCTCAAACAAGCTCCTCGCGCCTGGTATGAGATGATCAAAGACTTCCTGAAGAGCAAAGGCTTCAAACCTGGATCCCTCGATCCCACACTCTTCACGAAGACATATGATGGTGAACTGTTTGTGTGTCAAATCTATGTGGATGATATTATCTTCGGCTGCACCAATCAGAAGTACAGTGATGAATTTGGATACATGATGCAAGAGCAATATCAGATGTCCATGATGGGTGAGCTGAAGTTCTTCCTTGGTCTTCAAATTCGTCAGCAAAGGAATGGCATCTTCATATCTCAAGAAAAAGACCTCAAAGATTGTCTGAAGAAGTTTGGAATGAAAGATTGCAAAGGTTACACGACGCCAATGCCAGCCAAACACCATCTGGGTCCCGATGACAATGGTAAAGAGTTCGATCAAAAGGTATACCGCTCCATGATTGGTTCCTTACATTACCTATGTGCATCTAGGCCAGATATTATGCTTAGTGTTTGCATGTGTGCTCGATTCCAAGCGGCACCAAAGGAATCGCATCACTTAGCTATGAAGCGAATTCTTCAATATTTGGCTCACACCCCAACACTCGGGTTATGGTATCCAAAGGGCTCAGAATTTGATCTGGTTGGATTCTCGGATGCTGATTATGCTGGTGACAAGGTGGATCGCAAGTCTACATCAGGCACATGTCACTTTCTGGGACGATCACTTGTCTGTTGGTCTTCAAAGAAGCAGAACTGTGTATCACTCTCAACTGCTGAATCTGAATACATTGCTGCTGGATCTTACTGCGCTCAGCTTCTATGGATGAAGCAAACTCTCAAGGACTATGGCATCAATCTGAAATAAGTACCTCTCTTCTGCGACAACGAAAGCACCATCAAGATTGCCAACAACCCAGTCCAGCACTTGAAGACAAAGCACATTGAAATTCATCATCACTTCCTCAGAGATCATGTCATGAAGAAAGATATTGATATCATTCACGTCAACACTGAAGAGCAATTGGCAGATATCTTCACAAAGCCCTTGGATGAGAAAAGGTTATGCAAGTTACGGTGTGAGCTAAATATCTTGGAATCCTCAAATGTCATGTGATCAGGCACACATCCTAACACTTATGCATGTTGATGACTTAGATGTGCAACACACGAAGTAAAGTATATCTTCAATCAATGAAGACTTACATTCTGAGTGTGAATACATTAATGTGGAATTTGACTTCGGAGCGCCACGATAAATGTGCGCCATGTCTGGGTCTAATACTTCCTATACGGTGGGTAACGCCACCACCAAATTTCTCTGTTTGAAGTGTTTCACTCATGGCGTTACAATTGATATGTTTTTGCATTTGGTTTGTCTTCAATTTCAATTTATCTTCATGATTATCTTCACTATGTTGATTTGATTTCTTTCTGATATATATACTAGTTTTCTATCCTCTACAGCATTCACTTATAGCTATGTCTTCCTAGTTGAATCTTTTGAACTAAGTGAATGTGATCGGACCCTAATCTCTCTATGCTTTCTATCTCAAACTCTATCTGTCCAAATCATATGCATTCTATTGAAACTGTCAAATGTCTTCTCTGCATCCTTGTCAGGAGAAGACACAGAGACAAACATTAAGTAAATTTTAAATGCTCTATCCTTATTGCCTGAAATCCAGAGAAGCCGGAACGACCATCCGACAAACCTGGCAGGCGTGGGAACGTTGGACAACTCTGGGTATGTTGCATGCTGGCCACGTGCCCCTCAGATGTGAACCGCCAGGGGCACTTGCGTAATTGTGCTCTGCAACACACTTCCTTGTAAATACATGTCCCCTGCGATAAAGAAAACCTTCTTCCACCTCTCCACCTCGTCAAAACCCTAGCGCCACCGCTAGCTCTCGATGACGCCAGCGACGAAGCGCTTAGCTGCCGCGACTTCTCCGACGCCGTCCTCACGCTAGCCGCGGACATCGTCCTCTCCGCCGCCGTTGTAGGTGTCCTCCATTGCCAAGTTAGGGCACGGTGGATTGAACTGCTCGGTCTCCTACTCTTCCCATCTAGCAGTTCTTTGAGTGAATTCTGACAGCATCACATTAACTCTCCCGAAGCCAGTTCATGTTTGTCCATCAAGCGAAAGCCTTTGAAGCCTTTGAATGTGTTGAAGCCATTCAGTTTGAAGTTCATGGCTGCAGAGAAATCAGTAAGGAAGGGTGGCAGACAGCGTCGTGGGGGAACATCAAGAGATTTGCCTGATGACCTCTCAGAGCTTTACAAGACAGATCCAGAAGAGGATTATAATCAGCGCAACACCCGAATCTAGTGGATTCGAAGATATTATGCAGAACAGTGGTACAAATACAGATTCGTGACCCAGGATTATCCAGAGAAGAATGCTATTAAAAGTCCTTGGGGTGATATTCTCTATCGAGGCCTTCCACCCAAGAACAGAGCTGAAGCTATTGCACAGGGTTTTTATCCCTGTATGGTCCATGGACCACAGCCTAAAAATGCCGACCCATCATCACTTCTCTGGTGTCGTGACGATAATCTCTTCAAGCGTAACTTCCAGCATGCAAAGGCATCGGCCAAGGAAAACAAGAAGTCATTGGGATTAGACTTCAACCCTGGTCTCTCTGCTCCCCGTGCTGACGGCACAGGTGATGCAGAACCCAATGTCATCGGTCCTTTCTACAACCTGGATGGCCTCATCACTCACATCTCAGTTCAAGGTGCCAAAGTGGATCATTCTGATGATGATGCTGACACTGATGAAGCCCCAGCTCCTACTCCAAAGCCGCAGAAGCCAAAGAAGGCTAAGGCTTCAAGATTAGCCGCTCCTCCAAAAGCTTCACGTGCGAAGCCACTGGCCACTGCACCTCCTGAAGACAGTGTGCAGTCTGAAGATCTATCATGTATCTCCAAGAAGATGGAGAAGAAAAAGAAAATCATCAAGAATACTGATCAGACATTGACTCCTGCTGCCATTCTGCGAGAAGAGCACATTGATCTGTCCAGAGATGAAGATCTTGCAGATGACGCTCTTGAGCAACTGATCAAGAGCAAGGAAGAAGCAGAGATTTTCAATGATTTGCCTCTCTTTGATGTGGCAATCATCCATAACTTCATTGATTAGTGGTTTGACACCCCAAATCTCAGCTTTGAAGATCTGCAACTTCCCATTGGCCTCAGCGTCTCCTTCAATGGCGCCATTGCTTCTGAGCTAGCTCTTGCTCAGCGCATCGTTGAACTAAAGCACAAGATCGACTATGAGAAAGCTCAATTCAAGAAGCATGTGGCAAAGCTCAGCATGCAAGATGTTAAAAACTTCAAGATCATGCTGCAGAGCTCAAAGAAGCCTTTCTCAAGAAGCGCAAAGAAGCTAAAGGTTCTCGTGAGCGCATGAAGAGTCTGGCTGACAAGTGTGTGCAAGCCTACAATGAGGCTGAGAAGTGCAAGGCTCTTGGTCGTCCTAGCATTGACCCCAGAATGGCTGCAAAGAAGAAGAAGCCATCAACTGACCAATCTGCACCTTCAAGGAAGGAACAACCTCGCATTATCTTCCCAAGCAGCATGACTGGCTCGAAGCCTAAGGTCAGGTCAACCGCTTCAGAGCTGAAGAAGACAAGGACTGCTGAGGCTGAAGGAAGAAAAAGGAAAAATCATGAAGCCTCTGATGCTACTCCCTCCAAGAAGAAGCGCAAAACCAAGAAGGATCGGGCTGCTCCCACAGAGCCCTTAGTTGTTGAACCTATCTCAATGGTTCGCCCTGCATCTAAACACCAAGAACGATGGATGATAGTTCATGAGCCTGCTTCCACAGAGGCTCATGAAGCTGAAGACATTCCAGCAGTCGACCCCACCGCTGTTGAAGACATCGGTCACAATGACAATGTTGAAGATGATGAAGTTCTTCCTCAGATCGAACACAACTTGGTATCATCGTCTGCTCTCATGAACAGCGAACTCATCAGCATTGGTCGTCCTCGAACGCCAATTGCTGAGGATGCATCATGGGCTGATCACCCACAACAACAAGACTCCCCGCGTACTCCCCAACAACAACAAGTCACACCAACTGTGCAAGAAGAAGAGGATGACTTTGAGGCCCAGCCAACTCCATCTCCAAAGGCGTCGCCAGCATTACGTAGGCTTCGCAAAGGACCAAGGCCTCAAGTCCCTCTTTTGAGCGTTCCAGAAGGAGAAGTTCACCATCAATCTGTTGCATGTCAAGTGTTCCCAGACGCCACTCCGACTGTGAATGTCTCCGAGTCTGAAGCCAAAGGTGCTGAAGACAATCCGGTTGCATCAGCCGATGACAAACAAGAAGAAGAACGTGTCCCTACTCCCCCCATTACTGAAGAAGTTGTTCCTGAAGTGAACGTGCCAGTGCCCGACCCTCCAGCTCATCAAGTGGAGGTTGAGAATCTTGAGGCTACCACCACCAACACAAATGAAGCTAATGACGTTGTCATGGCTGAAGCAAATGTGGAGCCTGCACCAACCAATGTGCCAGAAGCTCTTGAAGCCTCTGTTGTGCAGCCTGACGCCTCTGTTGATGCCACTGCTCCTGTTCCGCCACCAAGGCCACATACTATCGAGCAAGCATACAACTACGACTAGCTTATTACTGTCAAATGGCCCGTTCTGGTTCCTCCGCCTAATGCCTCTGGTCCTCAGTTTGATTATCATGTTGAGCATAGGCCTCTGGTCCAGAAACCAAAGCCAAGACTGCCAAGGTTCCCAGGTACTGCCACCTCTATAGGATCCTTCAATGCAAATGGCTTCAAAGCCCACAACACCTTCTTTGATAGAGCAAGAACCCCTACTCAAGGGCAAGAATATCATCTGATTGTTTCTGGAGCTATCAGCAGCGAAGTTATTACTCCCGTGTTCTGTATGATCAAGGGCGCATTTTCCCTCATATGCGCCTCGACACTGAAGCCATTGCTGGACTACCATGCTTAGAAGAAGCACTTGCTGCTTTCGTGATGCAGGTCTGCTCAGCTTTGTGACAGACGAAGAACATTGGAATGAGTAACTTTTTCTTCAATTCTATGCTACCCTCCACATTCGTGGCTACTACAGGGATACAAAGACATGGGTTCTCGAGTGGATGGCAGGAAATGTTCATCATGAAGCCAAAGCTCTTGACGTCATTGAGCTTACAGGCCTACCCACTCCCGGAGAGCTTTTCGAACCTGATTGTCAACTCCACCACAATGCACTGGAGAGCATCTTCCATAAGCCAGAGCCCAACATGAGCCAGATGTTGAGCATGATGAAGCCTCTGACACCTGACGCTGAATACCCAAAGGAGTTCCTTGTTGATGACCTTGAGTATCTGCCTCGCACAATATATCACATCATCAGGCGAACTCTATGGCCTATCAAAGGACATTCATCAGCTGCAAAACTTGAAGGAGCCATGAAGACACTAGTCTTTTACATCCTCAATGGCATCATCTTCAATACACAAGAATTCTTTATCCGGCAACTAGCTGCATCTGGCTCTGATCTTTTTGGCTTGAAATTCTATGCTCCATGGGTCATGCGCCTCATCAAGCTACACTTTGCTATCAACTATCAATCCTCTGCTCGCAATCATCTGATCTTTCTACCAGAGGTTGATATGTCAGTTGAAGCCATATACCCTGAGCCTGCCAAGAAGCCTCTTTGTCTTCAAAATGCTGATCACCAAAGCTTCACTCAACCCATGGAAGGAGTCCAAGCAGTAACTCGTGTTTATCCAATGGTTGGGAACACTCGTCTGCCTTACCGTGCGCAAACTGAAGCTACTGAGAGCACAATTGCCCAAAGGCCTAAGAAGCGCTCTCGCGTCCTGAATGACCGAGAACTTCTTGTGGCACTACATCAGAAACAAGACAAGCATCACTTCTGGCTCAAGCGACAGATGCAAAGCCTCTTGGTGGACGTCAATCGCATTCGCAATCTTGCCACCAAGAATTCTTTTGTCACTCACGAGACCTGTCGGCGATCATGAAAGAGTTTGACACTGCTCAGTGCTGAAGCAGATCTTCAAGATGATGGCTTCACTGAAAGATTCAAGTTTGACTCCACTCCTCCACGGAATGCTGTCCTACGTCGAACTCCATCCCTTGAAGACTCTAACTATTCTTCCTCCGTAGCAACTGTGAATGCCAAAGTGATCGATGATGAAGACGATTCTACTTCACCGCCCCCTACTTCTGCACGCATCGACACTGCACCAAGTTCGTCTGCACCGCCAAACAACACCGACGACCCTGCTGCTTCACCTACTCCTCATGGGAACGAGTAGATGCTCTATGTCTTCAAACCTTTTTGGTCATTACTGACAAAAGGGGGAGAAGCATATGAGTTTGATAGTCTTCAAGTGGGTCCATATGGGCGGTTGCTTTATATTTTGCCTAGTTTTTACAACTCTCGCTTTTGATACATTTGGTTCTTTGAGTTGTAACACTTAAACTCGATGGTCGTATGCTACTTATTTGCTATTCTGTGATGCGTTGATAAATTCCGCATTGTGATGATAACTTCCGCACTTAGGTCATCCTGCAGTCATCCATTTTTCATTATGCATGTCATTATCTTCGTTACATCTTATCATGCTTGATGAATTGTCGTCATAAGTTGAAGAGGATCTCCACAAGTACAACCTGCCATGTGCATTTGCATTCCAAAAGCAAATTTCTTATATGCACATCTTCAGGGGGGAGCCTTTGTCACTTGAGACGACAATACCCTATCCTTTACAATTTAACATATTTTATCCCCGTTGAAAACTTCAACCAGTTTGTCATCAATCACCAAAAAGGGGGAGATTATAAGTGCATCTAGTGCCACCCCTAGTTGGTTTTGGAGTATTGACGACAAATTTGGTTGAGGGACTAATGTGTTTGTGAGAATTGCAGGATAACACAGGTAGTAGTCCCTCATTAATTCGGTTTACCTACCGGAGATGACCCCTAAAAATGTATGAAGACATTGACGACAATGGTGTATATGAAGATATTCATATTGAAGACTATGACATGAGAAGACATTGATTGAAGACTATGGAGCGCGAAGACTTAGTCGCTTCGTTGTTGCTTTTTCTTCTTTGTTGAGTCATAGGAACCACCGTACTGTTAAGTGGGGTCCAAGTGAACAAAGTCAGGATGACTGAAGTGATGCTCAACCCAAATCCTATGTCTTCGAGCGAAGACAATGAGAGCAAATCTTATCCAGAGCTGGATAAGTCAGCTTTGCTTGTAACCCAAGTAAAGTTGCCGTGTGTGTTTGAAATCTGACCGTTGGAACATGTGTCAGTTCCTTAGTGACCCAGGGTCATTTTAGACATATCAGGTTGGGTTGCCTAGTGGCTATAAATAGCCCACACCCTACACCATAAATTGGTGGCTGCTCAGAGTTAGTGCAGGGCTTTTGTCGTTTGAGAGCAACCCACCTCGAAGCCTTTGAGAGAGAGAAATCCTTGTGAGGACAAAGCCCAAACACCCAGAGCCAAAGAGTGTTAGGCATCACTGAAGTCTTTCTGTCTGCGTGACCTGAAGACTTATTACACTTGAGGACTGTGAATCCTCCAGCCGGTTAGGCGTCGCGTTCTGAGCATCCAAGAGTCATTGTGGATCGCCGGTGAATGAAGTCTGTGAAGGTTCGGAAGTCTACCTTGAGGATTTACCAGAGTGATTAGGCGAGGACTGTGTGTCTTTAGCTCAAGGGGAATAAGGTGAAGACGCGGTCTTTTGAGTTGAATCTCAGTCTCCCTAACCATACGTACAATTTTCACAGCAAATGGAACTGGTCCAACAAATCATGTGTCCTCAACAAGTGACTGGTTCTATCCTCTCCCACCTTTTACTTAGAGTTTGTCTTTCTAAAGTCATTGCCTGTTTGTCGTACCTGTTTGAGTTCATTGCTTGACTACTATTGTTGTTTGGTTCCATACCATCTTCCATCCTGATCCTTACTACCTAGCTGCTATTTGTCTTCGTACTCTCACTTAATTGAATCTTGTATGGCTTGCTTAGTGTAGTTTGTCTTCCGCTGCATACTAATAGGATCATTTCTATTGTTTGTCTTTGAAACTTCCATGTTTTGAAGACTTTCATAAAAATCGCCTATTCACCCCCCCTCTAGTCGATAACTAGCACTTTCACAAATCAAATAATTCCAACTCCTATAATCTTCTAAAAATCCCACCTATTTAATTGTGTGACTTTCATTCATATCCAACCAACTTTTCTGTTCTGTTCAAATTTAAATTCAAATTTGAGCATTCAAATCCATCTCTGAACATCCATTTCTATTATTCCATAACTCCAAATCCAAAACTAATAATTTTTGCATTCTTAGTTTTCATCTAATATTTAACAAAAATAAGTTGATATTTTTATGGGCACTTTCATTTTTTCTGTTTTACTATTGCCTTATTTTCTCGTTGTTACTTTGCGACGAATAGGTCCCGTGTCTGACAACATAGTTGGAGAAGAATAAGGAGAAGGACTAGAAGACTTTGAAGACCAGGCCAACCAATACAAGCAGCCCCTTGACCATGACTATGAAACCCCTTTTTATGCATGTCATATAGCACTTTATTATTGTTGCATCAGAATCATGATGATATGGTAACCACTTTGGTGGGTTGCTTTCGTTACTTCCTTGTTGATGCTTGCATTGTGCATGACCCTACCTTCCTATGAGGGTTATGCGGGTGGGCATAGATAGGATGCTAAAGTAGTTGCTACGCAAAAAGGAACGGGTGTATGCATGGTGATGGAGACAAAAATATTTTTAAGGACTGTTTGAAATCCCCGTCGGGTGCCACTAATACCCGAGGGAGATGTTGAGC
This sequence comes from Triticum urartu, assembly GCF_056163025.1. Lineage (NCBI taxonomy): Eukaryota > Viridiplantae > Streptophyta > Magnoliopsida > Poales > Poaceae > Triticum > Triticum urartu. The sequence goes on from NC_141877.1 coordinate 606,267,312, forward strand.
TAAGTGAAGGAAATATGCCCTAGAGGCAATAATAAAGTTGTTATTTTATATTTCCTTATATCATGATAAATGTTTATTATTCATGCTAGAATTGTATTAACCAGAAACTTGATACATGTGTGGATATATAGACAAAACACCGTGTCCCTAGTAAGCCTCTACTAGACTAGCTCGTTAATCAAAGATGGTTAAGTTTCCTAATGATGTGATGGACAAGACCCAACCGTTAGCTTAGCATGTTGATCATTCAGTTTTATTGCTATTGCTTTCTTCATGTCATATACCTATTCCTTTGACTATGAGATTATGCAACTCCCGGATACCGGAGGAATACATTGTCACTACTGCAGGCTGCTGCTAATGCGACACTACGATCAGAGACCCTTTGACGAAACTATGTGCGATGCAATAATCGCTAACGGCGGTGTAAAAAAACCATCAAAAAAGGTGCAAAACGTTTGTGATGGTGGAGCCATCCAACACGGTTCAGATTTTAGTTGCGTGTGCGATGCAGTGCATATGGTTGATCCAGATGAAATATTTGCAATTAGACAGAACAACAAAAATGGGCAGCCATATACGGCATACAGTTTGCTCCGATGAACTATTTGCAATTAGGGAAAGCAACAGAAACGGTCAGCCAGATCAAGGTGTGTGTCATATACAGCATACGGTTTAGTCGAATGAACTATTTCGATCAGGGAAGAGAACATAAACAGTTCAACTTAACAAGATGTGTGTGATACATGGCAAAAAGGCCCGGAGGTTAATTCGAGAACAAGTACACCGAGGTTAATTTGACATACATGACTTATAAGTTTCACAGAAATCATACCACTTTTTTTGGAAAACATTTAATTGCATTGAATGTATATAGTGCTCCATCCTATTAGTTGAATTAACCTCGAGGTCCATGTTTTGGAAACATGTCGTAAAGTAACGGGATAGACCTTCATTCAAGCCAATCAACATGTGTTCAAAAAACAAAAATTATCAAAAAGTAACGAGATAGAACTTCTTCAAGCCAATCAACATGTGTACAAAAAAATGTCAAAAATTACAAAACAAGGACCTCGAGGTTAATTCAACTAATATGATGGAGCACTATATACATTCAACGCAATTAAATGTTACAGTGACCCATCACATAAGTTAATTTAACATCAAGGCCACTTCCCATCTGGTCACCCATCTAATGACTACTCCAGCCTTAGCACACTTAACTTGGTACTTCTGTTAGATGAGCTATCGGTTGGGAAGCTGGTCCTTGCTGCTGTAGGATCCCTCTTTGCATCCTTTGTTGGGCACCCGGATGACCGACTGTTGCCGCCCAATGGTCAATGCCACGTCCCCCGCGTGGCACATTTTGCAGCGGGTAACTACATCGTCGCGTCGCGCCCAGCGCAACCGCATGCACACGAACGTGCGTGATCATGCGCCGGCCCCAAACACTGGCAGCACAACTTATAAATTGACGAATGGAGTACAAGTCAATGATGCATATAATTAAGCAAAGGGGTCGCACATGTCTGTATTGACTGGAACGATAATGCAATAGCACAATAAGAATTAAGGCTACGATGATGCGATCGCAGTGGTGGTTACAGGAGGCAAGAAGAAAGATGCTGAAGGAAATATGCCCTAGAGGAAATAATAAAGTTATTATTTATTTCCTTATATCATGATAAATGTTTATTATTCATGCTATAATTGTATTAACCGGAAACATAATACATGTGTGAATACATAGACAAACAGAGTGTCACTAGTATGCCTCTAATAGACTAGCTCATTGATCAAAGATGGTTATGTTTCCTAGCCATAGACATGAGTTGTCATTTGATTAACATGATCAAATCATTAGGAGAATGATGTGATTGACATGACCCATTCCATTAGCTTAGCACATGATCGTTTAGTATGTTGCTATTACTTTCTTCATGACTTATACATGTTCCTATGACTATGAGATTATGCAACTCCTGTTTACCGGAGGAACACTTTGTGTGCTACCAAACGTCACAACGTAACTGGGTGACTATAAAGGTGCTCTATAGGTGTCTCCGAAGGTACATGTTGGGTTGGCCTATTTCGAGATTAGGATTTGTCACTCCGATTGTCGGAGAGGAATCTCTGGGCCCTCTCGGTAATGCACATCACTTAAGCCTTGCAAGCATTGCAACTAGTGAGTAAGTTACGGGATTATGTATTACGGAACGAGTAAAGAGACTTGCCAGTAACGAGATTGAACTAGGTATTGAGATACCGACGATCGAATCTCGGGCAAGTAACATACCGATGACAAAGGGAAGAACATAAGTTGTTATGCGGTCTGACCGATAAAGATCTTCGTAGAATATGTAGGAGCCAATATGTGCATCCAGGTTCCGCTATTGGTTAATGACCGGAGACGTGTCTCGGTCATGTCTACATAGTTCTCGAACCTGTAGGGTCCGCACGCTTAAAGTTTTGATGACAGTTTTATTACGAGTTTATATGTTTTGATGTACCGAAGGTTGTTCGGAGTCCCGGATGTGATCACGGACATGACGAGGAGTCTCGAAATGGTCGAGACATAAAGATTGATATATTGGAAGCCTATGTTTGGAGAAGAGGAGAGGCGGCGAGGGCTGGGCCGTGCACCCCTCCCCCCTAGTCCGAATAGGACATGGAGAGGGGGGCGGCGCCCCCCCCTTCCTTGTCTCTCTCCTCTTTCCCCCTCCTGAATCCTATTCCAACTAGGAAAGGGGGAGTCCTACTCCCGGTGGGAGTAGGACTCCTCCGGCACGCCTCTCCCCTTGGCCGGCCGCACCCCCCCTTGCTCCTTTATATACGGGGGAAGGGGGGCACCTCTAGACACACAAGTTGATCAAGTTGATCATCTCTTAGCCGTGTGCGGTGCCCCCTCCACCTAGTCCACCTCGATAATACTATAGCGGCGCTTAGGCGAAGCCCTGCGTTGGTAGAACATCATCACCGTCACCACGCCGTCGTGCTGACGAAACTCTCCCTCAACACTCGGCTGGACGGAGTTCGAGGGACGTCATCGGGCTGAACGTGTGCTGAACTCGGAGGTGTCGTGAGTTTGATACTTGATCGGTCGGATCGTGAAGACGTACGACTACATCAACCGCGTTGTGCTAACGCTTTCGCTTTCAGTATACGAGGGTACGTGGACAACACTCTCCCCTCTCGTTGCTATGCATCACCATGATCTTGCATGTGCGTAGGAAATTTTTTGAAATTACTACATTCTCCAACAGTGGTATCAGAGCCTGGTTTTATACGTTGATGTTATATGCACGAGTAGAACACAAGTGAATTGTGGGCGATATAAGTCATACTGCTTACCAGCATGTCATACTTTGGTTCAGCGGTATTGTTCGACGAAGCGGCCCGGACCGACATTACGCGTACGCTTATGCGAGACCGGTTCTCCCGACGTGCTTTGCAAAAAGGTGGCTAGCAGGTGTCAGTTTCTCCAACTTTAGTTGAACCGAGTGCGGCTACGCCCGGTCCTTGCGAAGGTTAAAACAGCACCAACTTGACAAACTATCGTTGTGGTTTTGATGCGTAGGTAAGAACGGTTCTTGCTAAAGCCTAAGCCACGTAAAACTTGCAACAACAAAGTAGAGGATGTCTAACTTGTTTTTGCAGGGCATGTTGTCATGTGATATGGTCAAGACATGATGCTAAATTTTATTGTATGAGATGATCATGTTTTGCAACAGAGTTATCGGCAACTGGCAGGAGCCATATGGTTGTCGCTTTATTGTATGCAATGCAATCGCCCTGTAATGCTTTACTTTATCACTAAGCGGTAGCGATAGTCGTTGAAGCATAAGTTTGGCGAGATGACAATGATGCTACGATGGAGATCAAGGTGTCGCGCTGGTGACGATGGTGATCATGGAGGTGCTTCGGAGATGGAGATCACAAGCACAAGATGATGATGGCCATATCATATCACTTATATTGATTGCATGTGATGTTTATCTTTTATGCATCTTATCTTGCTTTGGTTGACGGTAGCATTATAAGATGATCTCTCACTAAATTTCAAGATAAAAGTATTCTCCCTGAGTATGCACCGTTGCCAAAGTTCGTCGTGCCCAGATACCACGTGATGATCGGGTGTGATAAGCTCTACGTCCATCTACAACGGGTGCAAGACAGTTTTGCACAAGCGAAATACTCAGGTTAAACTTGACGAGCCTAGCATATGCAGATATGGCCTCGGAACACTGAGACCGAAAGGTCGAGCCTGAATCATATAGTAGATATGATCAACATAGTGATGTTCAGCATTGAAAGCTAATCCATTTCACGTGATGATCGGTTATGGTTTAGTTGATTTGGATCATGTGATCACTTAGAGGATTAGAGGGATGTCTATCTAAGTGGGAGTTCTTAAGTAATATGATTAATTAAACTTAAATTTATCATGAACTTAGTACCTAATAGTATCTGGCTTGTCTATGTCATTGTAGATAGATGGCCCGTGCTGTTGTTTCGTTAAATTTTAATGCGTTCCTTGAGAAAGCAAAGTTGGAAGATGATGGTAGCAATTACACGGACTGGGTCCGTAACTTGAGGATTATCCTCATTGCTGCACAGAAGAATTACGTCCTGGAAGCACCGCTGGGTGCTAGGCCTGCTGCTGGAGCAACACCAGATGTTGTGAACATCTGGTAGAGCAAAGCTGATGACTACTCGATAGTTCAGTGTGCCATGCTTTACGGCTTAGAACCGGGTCTTCAACGACGTTTTGAACGTCATGGAGCATATGAGATGTTCCAGGAGTTGAAGTTAATTTTTCAAGCAAATGCCCGGATTGAGAGATATGAAGTCTCCAATAAGTTCTATAGCTACAAGATGGAGGAGAATAGTTCTGTCAGTGAGCATATACTCAAAATGTCTAGGTATAATAACCACTTAATTCAACTGGGAGTTAATCTTCCGGATGATAGCATCATTGACAGAATTCTCCAATCACTGCCATCAAGCTACAAGAGCTTCATGATGAACTATAATATGCAAGGGATGGAAAAAACTATTCCCGAGCTCTTCGCGATGCTAAAGGTTGCAGACGTAGAAATCAAAAAGGAGCATCAAGTGTTGATGGTTAACAAGACCACTAGTTTCAAGAAAAAGGGAAAAGGGAAGAAGAAGGGGAACTTCAAGAAGAACGGCAAGCAAGTTGCTGCTCAAGAGAAGAAACCCAAGTCTGGACCTAAGCCTAAAACTGAGTGCTTCTACTGCAAGCAGCCTGGTCACTGGAAGCAGAACTGCCCCAAGTGTTTGGTGGATAAGAAGGATGGCAAGATGAACAAAGGTATATGTGATATACATGTTATTGATGTGTACCTTACTAGAGCTCGCAGTAGCACCTGGGTATTTGATACTGATTCTATTGCTAATATTTGCAACTCGAAACAGGGACTACGGATTAAGCGAACACTGGCCAAGGACGAGGTGACGATGCACGTAGGAAATGGTTCCAAAGTCGATGTGATCGCGGTCGGCACGCTACCTCTACATCTACCTTCGGGATTAGTTTTAGACCTAAATAATTGTTATTTGGTGCCAGCGTTGAGCATGAATATTATATCTGGATCTTTTTTGATGCGAGACGGTTATTCATTTAAATCAGAGAATAATGGTTGTTCTATTTATATGAGTAATATCTTTTATGGTCATGCACCCTTAAAGAGTGGTCTGTTTTTGATGAATCTCGATAGTAGTGACACACATATTCATAATGTTGAAGCCAAAAGATGCAGAGTTGATAATGATAGTGCAACCTATTTGTGGCACTGCCGTTTAGGTCATATCGGTGTAAAGCGCATGAAGAAACTCCATACTGATGGACTTTTGGAGCCACTTGATTATGAATCACTTGGTACTTGCGAACCGTGCCTTATGGGCAAGATGACTAAAACGCCGTTCTCTGGTACTGTGGAGAGAGCAACAGATTTGTTGGAAATCATACATACAGATGTATGTGGTCTGATGAATGTTGAGGCTCATGGCAGGTATCGTTATTTTCTCACCTTCACAGATGATTTAAGCAGATATGGGTATATCTACTTAATGAAGCATAAGTCCGAAACATTTGAAAAGTTCAATGAATTTCAGAGTGAAGTTGAAAATCATCATAACAAGAAAATAAAGTTTCTATGATCTAATCCTGGAGGAGAATATTTGAGTTACGAGTTTGGTCTACATTTGAAACAATGTGGAATAGTTTCACAACTCACGCCACCCGGAACACCACAGCGTAATGGTGTGTCCGAACGTCGTAATCGTACTTTATTAGATATGGTGCGATCTATGATGTCTCTTACTGATTTACCGCTATCGTGTTGGGGTTATGCTTTAGAGACGACCGCATTCATGTTAAATAGGGCACCATCAAAATCCATTGAGACGACGCCTTATGAACTGTGGTTTGGCAAGAAACCAAAGTTGTTGTTTCTTAAAGTTTGGGGCTGCAATGCTTATGTGAAAAAGCTTCAACCTGATAAGCTCGAACCCAAATCGGAAAAATGTGTCTTCATAGGATACCCAGAGGAGACTGTTGGGTACACCTTCTATCACAGATCCGAAGGCAAGACATTCGTTGCTAAGAATGGATCCTTTCTAGAGAAAGAGTTTCTCTCGAAAGAAGTGAGTGGGAGGAAAGTAGAACTTGATGAGGTAACTGTACCTGCTCCCTTATTGGAAACTAGTTCATCACAAAAACCGGTTCCTATGACGCCTACACCAGTTAGTGAGGAAGTTAATGATGATGAAACTTCAGATCAAGTTGTTACTGAACCTCGTAGATCAAACAGAGTAAGATCCGCACCAGAGTGGTATGGTAATCCTGTTCTGAAAGCCATGTTACTAGACCATGATGAACCTATGAACTATGAAGAAGCGATGGTGAGCCCAGATTCCGCAAAATGTCTTGAGGCCATGAAATCTGAGATGGGATCCATGTATGAAAACAAAGCGTGGACTTTGGTTGACTTGCTCGATGATCGGCAAGCAATTGAAAATAAATGGATCTTCAAGAAGAAGACTGACGCTGACGGTAATGTTACTGTCTACAAAGCTCGACTTGTTGCAAAAGGATTTCGACAAGTTCAAGGGATTGACTACGATGAGACCTTCTCACCCATAGCGATGCTTAAGTCTGTCTGGATCATGTTAGCAATTGCCGCATTTTATGATTATGAAATTTGGCAGATGGATGTCAAAACTGCATTCCTGAATGGTTTTCTGGAAGAAGAGTTGTATATGATGCAACCGGAAGGTTTTGTCGATCCAAAGGGAGCTAACAAAGTGTGCAAGCTCCAGCGATCCATTTATGGACTGGTGAAAGCCTCTCGGAGTTGGAATAAACGTTTTGATAGTGTGATCAAAGCATTTGGTTTTGTACAGACTTTTGGAGAAGCCTGTATTTACAAGAAAGTGAGTGGGAGCTCTGTAGCATTTCTGATATTATATGTGGATGACATATTGCTGATTGGAAATGATATAGAATTTCTGGATTGCATAAAGGGATACTTGAATTAGAGTTTTTCAATGAAAGACCTCAGTGAAGCTGCTTATATATTGGGCATTAAGGTCTATAGAGATAGATCAAGACGCTTAATTGGACTTTCACAAAGCACATACCTTGAAGAAGTTCAAAATGGATCAGGCAAAGAAAGGGTTCTTGCCTGTGTTACAAGGTGTGAAGTTGAGTAAGACTCAATGCCCAACCACTACAGAGGATAGAGAGAAGATGAAAGATGTTCCCTATGCTTCAGCCATAGGCTCTATCATGTATGCAATGCTGTGTACCAGACCTGATGTGTGCCTTCCTATAAGTTTAGCAGGGAGGTACCAAAGTAATCCAGGAGTGGATCACTGGACAGCGGTCAAGAACATCCTGAAGTACCTGAAAAGGACGAAGGATATGTTTCTCGTTTATGGAGGTGACAAAGAGCTCGTCATAAACGGTTACGTCGATGCAAGCTTTAAAACTGATCCGGACGATTCTAAATCGCAAACCGGATACATGTTTACATTGAACGGTGGAGCTGTCAGTTGGTGCTGTTCTAAACAAAGCATCGTGACGGGATCTACGTGTGAAGCAGAATACATAGCTGCTTCGGAAGCAGCAAATGAAGGAGTCTGGATGAAGGAGTTCATATCCGATCTAGGTGTCATACCTAGTGCATCGGGTCCAATGAAAATCTTTTGTGACAATACTGGTGCAATTGCCTTGGCGAAGGAATCCAGATTTCACAAGGAACCAAGCACATCAAGAGACGCTTCAATTCCATCCGGGATCTAGTCCAGGTGGGAGACATAGAAATTTGCAAGATACATACGGATCTGAATGTTGCAGACCCGTTGACTAAGCCTCTTCCATGAGCAAAACATGATCAGCACCAAGGCTCCATGGGTGTTAGAATCATTACTGTGTAATCTAGATTATTGTCTCTAGTGCAAGTGGGAGACTGAAGGAAATATGCCCTAGAGGAAATAATAAAGTTATTGTTTATTTCCTTATATCATGATAAATGTTTATTATTCATGCTAGAATTGTACTAACCAGAAACATAATACATGTGTGAATACATAGACAAACAGAGTGTCACTATTATGCCTCTACTTGACTAGCTCGTTGATCAAAGATGGTTATGTTTCCTAGCCATAGACATGAGTTGTCATTTAATTAAGGGGATCAAATCATTAGGAGAATGATGTGATTGACATGACCCATTCTGTTAGCTTAGCACGCGATCATTTAGTATGTTGCTATTGCTTTCTTCATGACTTATACATGTTCCGATGACTATGAGATTATGCAACTCCCGTTTACCGGAGGAACACTTTGTGTGCTACCAAACGTCACAACGTAACTGGGTGATTATAAAGGTGCTCTACAGGTGTCTCCGAAGGTACATGTTGGGTTGGCGTATTTCGAGATTAGGATTTGTCACTCCGATTGTCAGAGAGGTATCTCTGGGCCCTCTCGGTAATGCACATCACTTAAGCCTTGCAAGCATTGCCACTAATGAGTTAGTTGCGGGATGATGTATTACGGAACAAGTAAAGAGACTTGCCGGTAACGAAATTGAACTAGGTATTGAGATACCGACGATCGAATCTTGGGCAAGTAACATACCGATGACAAATGGAACAACGTATGTTGTTATGCGGTCTGACCGGTAAAGATCTTTGTAGAATATGTAGGAGCCAATATGAGTATCCAGGTTCCGCTATTGGTTATTGACCGGAGACGTGTCTCAGTCATGTCTACATAGTTCTCGAACCCGTAGGGTCCGCACGCTTAAAGTTTCAATGACAATTTTATTATGAGTTTATATGTTTTGATGTACCGAAGGTTGTTCGGAGTCCCGGATGTGATCATGGACATGACGAGGAGTCTCGAAATGGTCGAGACTTAAAGATTGATATATTGGAAGCCTATGTTTGGATATCGGAAGTGTTCCGGATGATATCGGGATTTTACCAGAGTACCGGGAGGTTACCGGAACCCCCCCCCCTGGGAGGTAAATGAGCCTTAGTGGGCCTTTATGGAGAAGAGGAGAGGCAGCCAGGGCTGGGCCGCGCGCCCCTCCCCCCTAGTCCGAATAGGACAAGGAGAGGGGGCGGCGCCCCCCCCCCTTCCATCTCTCTCTCCTCTTTCCCCCTCCTGAATCCTATTACAACTAGGAAAGGGGGGAGTCCTACTCCCGGTGGGAGTAGGACTCCTCCGGCGCGCCTCTCCCCTTGGCCGGCCGCACCCCCCCCTTGCTCCTTTATATACGAGGGCAGGGGGGCACCTCTAGACACACAAGTTGACCAAGTTGATCGTCTCTTAGCCATGTGCGGTGCCCCCCTCCACCATAGTCCACCTTGATAATACTGTAGCGGTGCTTAATCGAAGCCCTGCATCGGTAGACATCATCATCGTCACCACGCTATCGTGCTGATGAAACTCTCCCTCAACACTCGGCTAGATCGGAGTTCAAGGGACGTCATCGGGCTGAACGTGTGCTGAACTCGGAGGTGCCGTGCGTTCGGTACTTGATCGGTCGGATCGTGAAGACGTATGACTACATCAACCGCGTTGTGCTAACGCTTCCGCTTTCGGTCTACGATGGTACATGGACAACACTCTCCCCTCTCGTTGCTATGCATCACCATGATCTTGCATGTGCATAGGAAATTTTTTGAAATTACTACGTTCCCCAACAGATGCATCCATCAACATACGACCTCCTCCTCCTCAACTCAGTGCGCCGGGCCAAGGACCGGCGGCTAAGGAGCGGCCGCTTTTATGGCGAGGTCAAGGTGCTTCTCAGCAAAGGCACCCAAGTCTTCTAGCCGGTTGAAGAAGGCCAATGTCGTAGTGTCCTCACTGGCCTTGTAGATACCTATGGACACGATTCGCTCGTACACGTGGATGTGTAGGTCGACGAATTCTTGCAGGGCGAGGCACCTCGCGGCGAGCGCGACCTCCAGGTGGACATTCTTCGTGGCGTCGGCGGGCAGTCGCAGGGCCACTAGTGCTTGAAAGAGGTTCCGACCATGGAGGCCGATTAGGGTGGCAGGCAATGAGGAGCCCGGGCGCATGGGCGCGAGCTTCTTGACAACGGTGAACTTGTTTGTGGTGGCAACGATCATCTGGTCATACTGAGAGTCGTGGCTGGCGTCGACGGCGGCCATCCACCAGTCGGTCGCCAACACCGTCTGGAGACGATCCTCGGTGCCATGCCGCAGGCCAGCATCATGGACCATCTGGCACAACCACTGGCCACTCGCGTGCATTACCACCATGGGTCTTGAGTGAGCACTTTTGTGCTTATTACTGTAGGTGCGTACGATGTGGTAGATGCATTGGAATGGAGGTGCACCTTTATATGAGTGCAAACTGTGTTGCATTCACATTATGCTGCCTCTTTTCCCAGTCCTCCTCCCATTACTTCCCTCATGCATTCACACGATGCTAATTGAAGGAGGATGCATCATTGGTTGTTCAAAATTTTCGAAACCGCTACCCTCTCCCTTGTCTGCATTAAAGTCATATCGGAAACTGCGCCACCCACTGTCAAATCGAATAGTACTGCGCCGCCTGCTGCACGCCTGGCTGAACACGCCTCCTCGCCTCCATCTATGCTTAATTACTGAATTTTAGTTGCAAAAATTAGATACTGCTAGTGATTTTTAGCTTCATATTTTGACAAATCGCAGTGTTACAAGGTTGACAAATGGCAATGTTACTAGATCAGCAAATGTCAATCTTTCCAGTTTGACAAATGGCAACATACCCAATATGACATATGCAAAAAATCTTACCAAATTGTTTGTAAGTGGTTGCACACAGGTCATCCAAAAGAACCGTTTGCATTCAAGAGATGCACAAATCATGATCTCACTTTGCATACGAGTGTTCTATCTAAAACATTTGCGATCAAGAGCCATGAAAACCTATATAGCCATTAAAACCAAGACATGTGGCATGATGTCTACTACACAACCTTCTTCTTGTAGACGTTGTTGGGCCTCCAAGTGCACAGTTTTGTAGGACATTAGCAAATTTCCCTCAAGTGGATGACCTAAGGTTTATCTATTCGTGGAAGGCGTAGGATGAAGATGGTCTCTCTCAAACAACCCTGCAACCAAATAACAAAGAGTCTCTTGTGTCCCCAACACACCCAATACAATGGTAAATTGTATAGGTGCACTAGTTCGGCAAAGAGATGGTGATACAAGTGCAATATGGATGGTAGATATAGGTTTTTGTAATCTGAAAATATAAAAGCAGCAAGGTAACTAATGATAAAAGTGAGCATAAACGGTATTTCAATGCTAAGAAACAAGGCCTAGGGTTCATACTTTCACTAGTGTAAGTTCTCTCAACAAGAATAACATAATTGGATCATATAACTATCCCTCAACATGCAACAAAGAGTCACTCCAAAGTCACTAATAGCGGAGAACAAACGAAGAGATTATGGTAGGGTACGAAACCACCTCAAAGTTAGTCTTTCCAATCAATCCGTTGGGATATTCCTATAATTGCCACCAACAGCCCCAGAGTTCGTACTAGAATAACACCTTAAGATACAAATCAACCGAAACCCTAATGTCACCTAGATACTCCAATGTCACCTCAAGTATCCGTGGGTATGATTATAGGATATGCATCACAAAATCTCAAATTCATCTATTCAACCAACACATAGAACCTCAAAGAGTGCCCCAAAGTTTCTACTGGAGAATCACAATGAAAACATGTACCAACCCCTATGCATAAGTTCATGGGCGGAACCCGCAAGTTGATCACCAAAACATACATCAAGTGAATCACGTGATATCTCGTTGTCACCACAGAACGCATAGCAAGACATACATCAAGTGTTCTAAAATCTTTAAAGACTCAATCCGATAAGATGACTTCAAAGGGGAAACTCAATCCATTACAAGAGAGTAGAGGGGGAGAAGCAACATAAGATCCAACTATAATAGCAAAGCTCGCGATACATCAAGATCGTGCCAAATCAAGAACACGAGAGAGAGAGAGAGATCAAACACATAGCTACTGGTACATACCCTCAGCCCCGAGGGTGAACTACTCCCTCCTCGTCATGGAGAGCGCCGGGATGATGAAGATGGCCACCGGTGAGGGATCCCCCCCTCCGACAGGGTGCCGGAACAGGGTCCCGATTGACTTTTGGTGGCTACAGAGGCTTGCGGCGGCGGAACTCCAGATCTATTCTCGTCTCCGAAGGTTTTAGGGTATATGGGAATATATAGGCGAAAGAAGTTGGTAAGGGGAGCCACGAGGGGCCCACGAGGGTGGAGGGCACGCCCTGGGGGGGGGGGCGCGCCCCCCTACCTCGCGCCTTCCTCGTTGATCCCCTTACGTGCACTCCAAGTTCTCTGGATTGCTTTCCTTCCAAAAATAACTTCTCCAGTTGGTTTCATTCCGTTTCGACTCCGTTTGATATTCCTTTTCTACGAACCACTGAATCAAGGGAAAAAACAGGAACTGGCACTGGGCTCTGGGTCAATAGGTTAGTCCCAAAAGTAATATAAAAGTGCATAGTAAAGCCCATAAAACATCCAAGATGGATAATATAATAGCATGAATACTTCATAAATTATAGGTACGTTGGAGACATATCAGCATCCCCAAGCTTAATTCCTACTCGTCCTCGAGTAGGTAAATGATGAAAGAAATAATTTATGAAGTGTGAATGCTAGTAGGTGCATAAGTTTGATCAATGATAATTTCAATCACCTTTTATAGCATCACTATATGTCATAACAGTAGCTCATATCATAAAACTTTGCATGATCAAGTAACAAACTATTCACATGTTAAAGCATAAATCATAAACTTTCTTGAAAACTAACAAACTATGTTCTCACTCATAAAACAATTGCAATTCATCTTATCTTCAAGAAGAGTCTATGTCAGAGCTTTGATTTAGCAAACTCCACATACTCAACTATCATTTAGTCTTCCATGATTGCTACCACTCAAAGCATATTTTTAGAACAAGTAATATTCATCGAACACAGAGAAAGATAGGGGCTTAATGTTTTGCCTCCCAACCTTTTACCTCAAGGGTAATGTCAACAGTAATAATTCATGCTCAAATATATTTGAATGGCCATATATGCTTAGATCTTTCCATCACATGATGCTTGCCAACTAAAGAGTAGGTTGGAATGAGAAGGAATACTACTGACTCTTGCATAAAAGTAAAAGATAGGCCCTTCGCAGAGGGAAGCAGGGATTTGCAGAGGTGCCAGAGCTCGAAGCAAAAATAGAGATGAAAATAATTTTGAGATGTATGCTTTCATTGTCAACATAACGACCAAGCGTTTCCAATATCTTCCATGCTACATACATTATATGCGGTTCCCACGCAGAAAGGTAAAGCTTTTACTCCCCCTCCACCAACATTCACATTACACGGCTTGTCCGAAACAACGGGTGCCGTCCAACTTTCAACATTCCTGGGGGAGTTTTGTTTGATTTATATTTGATTTGATTTCGATCTTTTTGATCATGGGACTGGGCATCCCGGTTACCAGCCATTTTCTCGTGAATGATGAGCGGAGTCCACTCATCGTGAGAATAACCCACCTAGCATGGAAGATACTGCTAACCCATAGTCGCTACATGATCGATTCGGGCATACAAAACAGATTATTATTTGAAGGTTTAGAGTTTGGCACATGCAAATTTACTTGGAACGGCAGGTAAATACCACATATAGGTAGATATGGTGGACACACATGGAAGAAACTTGGTTCAAGGAATTTGGATGCACAAGCAGTATTCCCGCTTAGAATAGATATTTTGGCTAGCAAAGGATTGTAAATAGCAAGCACCACATGTTAGAGGATCCAAAACAATATAACTTATACAAATATACCCAAGCATAACTCATTATGTTGTCTTCCTTGTCCAACTTCAACTAATTTGCTCAGGTAAAATAATTAATGGGGCTCACAATCATAAAAGATGTCCAAGATAGTATATTTATATGTGAAATCTCTCTTCCTTCAATATTCTTTCATGAATTGTTCAAGTGACCAATACTATGTTTACTAACCTTCAATAAATTTACCACATCTACTTATTATATGTCAAGGCATTACTCCCCATGGGAAAGGCATATGAAACATATATAATTTAAGATTTATGACATTCAAATCATTCAACCATTTACTCATAGGATATAAGTGAAGCACACGAGTAAATGACAAACTACTCTAAAAAGATATAAGTGAAGATCAATGAGTAGTTAAATAATTATGTAGCTATGTGAAGACTCTCTCTCATTTAAGAATTTCAGATCTAATGTATTTTATTCAAGCAGCAAGCAAAACAAAAAAAAATGCCAATTCAAGGATAGCACACATCATGTGAAGAAGCAAAACCTTAGGTTCAACCGATACTAACCGATAATTGTTGAAGAAGAAAGGTGGGATGCCTACCGGGACATCCAAAAGCTTAGACGCTTGAGACTTCTTGAAATATTATCTTGGGGTGCCTTGGGCATCCCCAAGCTTGATCTTTTGTGTCTCCTTAATTCCTCTCGTATCACGGTCTTCCTAAATCTCAAAAGCTTTATCCACACAAAACTCAACAAGGACTCGTGAGATAAGTTAGTATAAACCAATGCAAAAACCTTATCATACTATACTGTATAAAATCACTAAAATTATTATTCAACATTTCATACTAAATTCCTCTGCATATTTAATAGTCCTATCCTCAAATAGAATCATTAAACAAGCAAACATATGCAAACAATGCAAACATAATAGCAATCTGCCTAAACAGGACAGTCTATAAAGAATGCAGCAAGATCCATACTTCCCTAGCTCCAAAAATCATGAAAGAACATTCCCACTGTAAATAATTTATCAGAGATTATTATGCAAAAGGTTTCAACATTTTATCACATTCTGACTTTTCTAGGGAATTTTTGCAACAGCGGTAAACTTTCTGTTTTCAAACAGCAACATGCATAATTGCAAAATAAGCATGGCAAAAGCTATCCTTGACATTTTTATTGAAAATAGAGATGCAAAACATTAATCGAAATGACAGAAAGGAAATACTAACAAAATAAATTGACGCTCCAAACAAAACACATATCGTTTGGTGAATAAAAATATAGCTCCAAGTAAAGTTACCGATGAACGAAGACGAAAGAGGGGATGCCTTCCGGGGCATCCCCAAGCTTAGGCTCTTGGTTATCCTTGAATATTACCTTGGGGTACCTTGGGCATCCCCAATCTTAGGCTCTTGCCACTTCTTATTCCATAGTCCATCGAATCTTTACGCAAAACTTGAAAACTTCACAACACAAAACTTAACAGAAAACTCGTAAGCTCCGTTAGCGAAAGAAAACAAAACACCACTACAAGATACTGTAATTAACTAATTCTTTATTTATATTGGTGTTAAACCTACTTTATTCCAACTTCTCTATGGTTTATAAACTATTTTACTTGCCATAGATTCATCAAAATAAGCAAGCAACACAATGAAAATAGAATCTGTCAAAAACAGAACAGTCTGTAGTAATCTGTATCAAACGTATACTTCTGGAACTCCAAAAATTCTAAAATAAATTGTTGGACCTGGGGAATTTGTCTAGTAATCATCTTCAAAAATAATCAACTACATAGCGTTGTCCAGTAAAAAGTTGTAGCTAATCTCGTGAGCGCTAAGTTTCTGTTTTTTACAGCAAGATCACCTTAACTTCCACCCAAGTCTTCCCAAAGGTTCTACTTTGCACTTTATTGAAAAAAAAGCTATAAAACATGATTACTACAGTAGCTTAATCATGTGAACACACAAAAACAGTATGGGTAAATATTGGGTTGTCTCCCAACAAGCGCTTTTCTTTAATGCCTTTTTAGCTAGGCATGATGATGACAATGATGCTCACATAAAAGATAAAAATTGAAACATAAAGAGAGCATCATGAAGAATATGACTAGCACATTTAAGTCTAACCCAGTCTCTATGCATAGGGATTTTGTGAGCAAACAACTTATGGGAGCAATAATCAACTTGCATAGGAAGGTAAAACAAGCATAACTTCAAGATTTTAAGCACATAGAGAGGAAACTTGATATTATTGCAATTCCTACAAGCAAATGTTCCTACCTCATAATAATTTTCAGTAGCATCATGAATGAATTCAACAATATAACCAGCACCTAAAGCATTCTTTTCATGATCTACTTGCATAGAAATTTTATTACTCCCCACATAAGCAAAATTCTTCTCATGAACAATAGTGGGAGTATCATAAGAGACTTGAATACTATAAATTGTTTCCACATTAAAAGAGTAATGTTCAGAGAAAGGGTACTCATAATCATGACAAGTTTTATAAATATAATCATCACTTCTTTTTATACCATAAGTTTCATCACAATAATCATCATAAGTAGCAACTTTGTTCTCATCATAATCAATTGAAACCTCTTCTGAAATATTGGATACATCACTAAATAAAGTCATGACCTCTCCAAATCCACTTTCATAAATATTATAAGATTCAACATCATCCAATATTGTGGGATCACTACTTCCTAAAGTTGACACTCTTCCAAACCCACTTTCATCACTATAATCATCATAGGTAGAAGGCATGCTATCATCATAACTACTTTGCATATCAAAACTTGGGAGGCTAAAAATACCATCATTATTAAACGTAGCATCCCCAAGCTTGGGACAAACATTAATTTCAGCAAATATATTCTCAAATATGTCATCCTCATCAAACATAGCTTCCCCAAGCTTGGGCCTTTTCATATCATAAGCATAATCACTCCCATCATTAATAGTATGGATAGCACCAATAGTATAGCAATTATTATATTCTTCCAAACAAGTGCCAAAAAGATTTTCAAGATCAGAAGAAGTATCATTATCTTCCCAATCATAATCATCACAACAAGCAATAGGCATAACGAGATCATCATCAAGTGCATCATCTTCCGCAATTATTTTTCATTCATTTTTATGAGGCACAGCAATAATAGTAGCAACATTATTTGGGAGGGATACCTTTTTACCTCTCTTCCTTTTTCTTTTCTTCTTCTTTACCACATCTTGTGTGGGTTCAATCCTCTTTTTGGAGCTCCTTATTAATGAGATTGGTTGAATAGAAGACTCCTCCTCGTTACCTGATTCATCATAAGAAATAATAGGAGGATATTGGGAAGTCTCTTCCCTTTCGTTAGTATTCTATTCATCTTCTATTTGTTTTCTTTTCTTTATGTAAATGACAATATAAGGATTTTCAATGCAATTCACCACACAATACATCTAAATCTTCTCTAGATCAATATCGAGGAATTTCTCGAGGTTATATTCTGGAATATGCTTAGTTTGACGTTTCACTTCTTCATAACCCAAAAGCAAACTAAGTTCATTATAATGTGCAAGGGAAATCAAGTCATCACAATTTTTGGACATGATTCGGTCATGAAACAATTTGCATTTGATATTTAAATGACCATGTTTATTGCAAAGTTCACACGTACGGTGAAGATATTTTAAATTTTTAGCACTCTCATCAAGACTTTCTTGAAACAATTTAGTTTCTAAATACTTATGCCTCTTGCAATATCTATCTTCCCTATTTGGTGTGTACTTGCAAACCCAATGCACTCCACAAAAATTGACATGTTTATAGGAGACATTTTCATCATAACTAGTGCAATCATCATTAGTATCATGGATATTCAAGGAATTCGCACTAACAACATTGCCATCATGCTCATCATTCAAATATTTAGTGCCAAATATTTTATAGCATTCTTCTTCTAACACTTCGGCACAATTTTCCTTTCCATCATACTCATGAAAGATATTAAAAAGATGAAGCGTATGAGACAAACTCAATTCCATTTTTTGTAGTTTTCTTTTATAAACTAAACTAGTGCTAAAACAAGAAACAAAAAGATTCGATTGCAAGATCTAAATATATACCTTCAAGCACTCACCTCCCCAGCAACGGCGCCAGAAAAGAGCTTGATGTCTACTACACAACCTTCTTCTTGTAGACGTTGTTGGGCCTCCAAGTGCAGAGGTTTGTAGGACAGTAGCAAATTTCCCTCAAGTGGATGACCTAAGGTTTATCAATCCGTGGGAGGCGTAGGATGAAGATGATCTCTCTCAAACAACCCTGCAACCAAATAACAAAGAGTCTCTTGTGTCCCCAACACACCCAATACAATGGTAAATTGTATAGGTGCACTAGTTCGGCGAAGAGATGGTGATACAAGTGCAATATGGATGGTAGATATAGGTTTTTGTAATCTGAAAATATAAAAACAGCAAGGTAACTAATGATAAAAGTGAGCGTCACTACTAGGAAAAGGGCCACTAATGGCGCACCAGTTTTTCCTACTAATGGCGCATCACTGGTGCGCCATTAGTATCGCGCCACTAGTATTTATTACTAATGGCGCACCACTAGTGCGCCATTAGTATCTGGTATACTAATGGCGCACCACACAGTGCGCCATTAGTATAGAACATCATGCGCAATTAGTATGCCTCCCAGGGGGCCATATTTAACCATGTGCTTTGGCATACTAATGGCGCACTGTGGGTGGATGCGACATTAGTATACTTGGCATACTAATGGCGCACTGTTTGGTGATGCGCCATTAGTATACTTTGGCATACTAATGGCGCACTCTGTAGTGATGCGCCATTAGTATGAACATTAGGTTTTATTTTTTTTTTTACTTTTCTGATTTTTGCACAGGTTACAAAATATATTATTTGACAGAATATAGACAGTAGCACACAGCAACAGTAGATTCATCGAATACAATAGAAGATTAGTCTCCGAATACAGTTCATCATATTAGTCTCCCAATTCAAAAGACCGAACAAAGATAAAACATTAGAAGTCTCGAGACCGCGAGTATCGAGTTTGTCTTCACATTACAAGTCGATATCGATCATCTAAACTACCATCACATAGAAGAGAGCCGCGGTCATCACGATGAGCATCATCGCGATGAAACTGGTCTTCATCCGGTTCCTCCAACACTCCCTCCTCTCTCCCGCTAGATAGCGGGCGTATCTAGATTCCGCCTCTGCCCTAGTGGTGTACCCTTTGTAACTGTTACCGCTGAAAAGGTGAACCTGTCTCCGACACTCCTCCCAGTCGTCGTAGACTCCGGGAACCTTACCCTTGTACACGACATACGACGGCATCTCTATGCACAAGCCACACAACAGACAATACATACATATGCAATATATAAGTATGCAACAAAAGGATCGGAAGAGAAAAGCAAGACATTAATAGAACGATTCATGGTCCTACTAATAAATAGCATCGATTACATCTAAGTTGAACGACTGTCCAAACCAAAGAGACATACAATTCATTAAAGTTTAATTACAGCATGAGCCAATCAATGTTTCAGAACTACACATCACTACTTTCGACTCAACTCATGGGACAGGAGCATGGATGAAGCCGCCGTCTGTCGTGATGGTCATGAAATCGCGGGCGTTGTCAGCCTGCATTTGTAGCGTTCCGTCTATCTCACTGTTGGACGGTTGATGTCTGAGGAAGAACTGCCCCGAGGTATGAAGGACATCTTGATGGATGATGTCCGCAAACTCCGACTGGATGCGAAAGAATTCTTGTCTGATGTCCGCGTCCTGGATTGCCGACAAGCTCGCGGCCCAATCTTTGACATTATCTGGTAGCAGAAGGTGATGATGGTCCCTTACGATCGCCCACATGTGATGGAGGGCGTAGTAGGCATCCTTCTGACCGCCAGGCGGCTGCTTGATGCAGCAGAACATCGTATTGTGGGCGAACACGTGCTTTCCGTACTTACGAACTGCCCTAGTGAAGGTGCCTCCAGATTTGGCGTAGCCGGAGAGAACATCATCAAGAACTTTCTTGATATTTGTGTAGTCTATCTTGGAGTCACGGTTCGGGTCGAAATACATGGCCATGGAATATTTGGGGCTTAAGAGGATGAGTCTACAATGTGTGTCACTACACAAAACACGGAATGTTAAAAAAGAACGGTCAAAATCTAAGAAATCATATGTTACGGGGCGGTTAAGGGATGACTTACTCGGGAAAGTAAGCCACAAGGAAGTTATCCTTATCTGGGTTTGCCAGAATGACGCCTTCAAGGTGTGAACTCGCGACTTGGCGGTCCCCAGCGCTGCTCAAGAGCTTGGCACGCATGTAGAAGGGGTCGACTATCACGATGTCCGGGGTCTTGTCTCTAATGATCCGCATCTCCATACTCAGCGAAAACAGCCGAACGAAGGTGTAGTGCAGCAGATGAAGATTAAACATAGCAAAGATGTCATCAAACCGCAGGACGATCGTACCCCCGATGTCGCCATCCACAAAGCCCTTGCCCTCTGGCACCTTGGCCACGAAAACCGGGTATGCCACATCATTCTCTCTTAGACGCCGCTTCTCCAAAGAAAGAACACTGTCGTGCAGACTCCGCATAGCACCGGTTGCAGCATTGAGCATATTTGTTGGTAGCATCGCCCTACCCGCCACATGCACCCTCCTCGAGATATCCTTAGGTGAAAGTGGCCTGTCTTGAGCACAGATCGTACTCGGTGCCGGCTGGATCGCACCGGCGCCCTTTTTAGGCTGCTGTTTCTGGGTCTTCTTCTTGATCTGTTGTAATGGGACCGAGTTCTGCTCATAGACCGCCTTCTTGAGTGTGTTGGGGCTGATAATATTTCGCACCTCAGCTATCTGAGGCTCGGTGAAGGCGGCAGCTGGAGGCGTCTCCTGAGAACTGAACGCCAGACGGCGCCTGTTGCAACTGGGTTTCTCCGATGTACCAGCTAGATCGCGGTCGTCTTGGTTGGGTTCTTGAGAAGGAGGCCCGCAGAACTCGTCATCGTACCCATGTTCTTCAAAGTACTTATCGACGTTGGTAAATGTACCGTTGTCATCGTCGTCCGGATCCTGTGCCATATGCATGTCCGGATCCTGTGCCATAGGGATGTCCGGCATGTCCCGTAGCATTGCGGCGTTCTTTCCATGGCTTGGCGCCGGCACGACTGGCAGTCTTGTCTGTGGGGTGGTGTCCCCCGCCCCCAAACGAATCTGGCTCTTCGGCCAAAGCAGGGGCCAGCTTACGCAGGCGCTGAGGGTCATCTCATCTTCTCACCGGCCCCAGCGGTTTGAATCGGAGGTAACAGCTCGTCGCAGCCTGGCAGCACCCGAACCACTTCAACCCTATACATTGTGGGTGGCATCGTATTACCGTGGAACACGGGGTTGCCCGGTTGAACGATTCTGCCCTTGGCGACATCGACCACCTCACCGCCCACGAAGTGTAGGAGAGTGCAAGGAACGTCGGCGGCGCCCTGCGAAAACATGTAGGGTTTCAGGGATGCCCAGTCAAAGGCAAGGAGATGAAGTCATCGGTCGAGAGGCTTAGTTATCGTGATGCCGTCGAGCTCGGCTAATGTCTAGGCACCGCCAACGGCGGGCGTGCAACTGACGGAGGGGCCGCTTGCTGGCGAGTTGCCGGCCGGCGTACACCCGGGTGCATTAAGCTCCAATGCCCGTGCCGGCGCTGGAGAGAGGAATACCGCCTCCGCCGGAGACACCAATGGCGCCGCCTGCGCGTTGTGCGAGTTGCTGGCCGTGAAGCTGGGAACCGGGGGAGGCCCCTGTTGCCCGCCCGCAATCCACGTCGTCAGCCCATGAATGAATGTAGGCACCATGGTGTTGAGCGTCGTTCCAAGTTCTCGTTGCACTTGCTCTTGGACAAGCTCCGGAATCCGCGCCACTTGTGCCTTGAGTGCTTCAACCTCGCGCGACTAGCTTTCCGAGCTAGTCTTTTTCTCCTTTTGCCCACCAGCGGTATAGTATGACGACCATTTTGTGGACAAGCCTTTGCCGGCAACAAGACGAGTTGACGTCGGCTTATCAAGATTATCCCTGTTTTTCATTACATTCAACGCCCTATTCAAAGGGGTGTCGAAAGGGGAGCTCTGAGACGACCCCGCGCTACTACTTTCTTTGTCCTGCAGAAGGAACGTGAACCATTTAGAAATATTGGGGATTAATTAGAATGCAACCATATGGAGCTAATTACGCGGGGGTGTATTCCTTACCAGAACAAGCTCAAGCTCCTTGGTCTTTGGATCCGTGGTAAGCTCCTTTGTTACCGAGTCCTCCTTGTACTGGGCCCTGAGAAAGTTCCTGGTCTGCTAGTCACTGTATTTCTCGAAGCGGGGCGGTAGGCCTTGCTCGGCACGCTCCGCGTCCTCCTTGTCCCATACAGGCTCCGCCACTCTGTAACCGATGGGACCGAGTTGGTGGACCCCTAAGTTCAACTGCCGTAGTTCTTTCCCCCACAGACTTGATTCGGAGGTTGCGGGGCTCTGGCACTTGATCTTGAACTCCTTGTAGTCATCTTCGCTCATCAAAGGATATTTTGCCTTGATCTTGTCATAACTATCACCTTTATCAATCATTGCCTTCACCGTGCTTCTCCAAGTAGACAGGGCCTTGCTCATCTTCGTGAGGGTGGCATTTTTTCACTTTATTCCCTGAGAGGCGTGTGTTTGCAAACTCAGCGGGGAACTTGTATCGTTCGTGCAGCTTCGCGAAGAGGAGACTGCGCAAATTCCCTCGGTCCTTATGCCTTAGGTTCTCGGTGTTGATCGAGACGGTGCTCCGGAGAATGCACCTGAGCTGAACCGAGTACCCCTTGACTACTTGTTTGGGCGCCGTCGGTTGCCCGTCGGAGTTCACTTCAGTAAATTCCTCCCTGATGGTGGCGACCATTCTCGGGCGCCCTTGCCTCTTCTGTTGGCGGCCATCTGTGCGTGCGCTGCCATCATCAATGGTGGCATCCTTGGCGGGGCCATCAGTGGTGTCATCCCCGACGCCACTAGTGGTTGTGTAGTCAGGATCGGTGTCTTCCGCAGCGTCCTCATAGCGGTGAGGTTCTTCCTCCAACTCCTAGGACAGCTCCCAGAATGGCTTGCCGCCCGAACCGCCGGCCTCATTGTTGTGGGCCATGTTTCACTCTAAATAGGAAAAAAGTTTGGTCAAAAAGTTGGTTATTGTCAAGGAACAAGATCATGGTCTCATCATTTAGGATTTGTCGACACCAAGGCATCCGAAAAGCTAAACTTTTATCATTTAGGGTTTGTCGACGCCGAGGCACCCTAAAAGCCTAAGCGTACATCATTTAGGTTCTCATCGACACTGAGGCACCCTATAGAAGCCAAGTTAAGTTTTCATCATTTAGGGTTTATCGATGCCGAGGCACCCTAGGTTGGGCCTAATCACTTGGCACTAATCACTTGGCTCTATTGCCACCTATGTTGGGTTTATCATCTAGGGTTTATTGATGCTAAGGAGAATTCTAAGTTGGGCCTAATCACTTGGCTCTATTGCCACCTATGGTTTAATGCAGCAAGAATGGCGGGGCAGTTGATCCTACTTAACTAAGTACTAAGATACCCCGGCCCATGCATTAGTCGCAAGTACCCCATATGTCCTATTTTTAGCAAAGTCATGCTAAAATTCACGGAAAATTTCAGCATGACCTTTGCTAAAAATAGGACATATGGAGTACCCGAATTTGCTGGAACGCAAGTTAATTGACATTCCGGCAAACTCAAGGGCCTCTCGGGGTACCTGCAATTTCATGATAAACTGCCAACAAAAACACATGGAGTACTTGACACAATACTTGCCATAGTAATAGTCAATGTGCCTCTGTATGTATGTGTGTGGTGTCTAGATGCCAGCCACAGGTCAATGGCCATGCCACTACACTGCTTTGATTCTGTTTTTGATGGAGCTTTGTGCCACTAGGTGGCCTGTTTGAAGTGAAATAATCAGCATGGGCAACTGGTATTGGATTCACAATGTAAATGATGGATGAAAAGGTATTGTGCCCAAGTACAACATTTAACAATGCAATGCAGATAATCATTTTTTTCTCACTGTACTTTTCCCAAGTAATAATAAACTAAATAACTAAGTAATCCAAATGAGGAAACATAAAATAGCTGGCTGCAACAACATAGCAAGCCTTCACTTACACAAGAATTCATTTCAAGCATCATTTATTATCTGAAATAGATCATGCTAAAGATACATGATACATCATTTCAGGCATCATTTAATATCAGTACAACTAACTAGCAGTACTTAAACAAGTTAAGCTGCCGACTATAGTACTGGCTACTCACTTAAGCTAGAAGCTACAAGTTAAACACATTATAACTTGAGTGTAACTCAGGACAAGTTAAACTTAAGCTAGAAGATACAAGTTGAACACACACCAGGCAGTTTTTATAATATTATCAGAAAAATATCTTCAGTGTAACTCAGGACAAGAAAAATCTCCACCAGAATAGGACTAGCATTTAAGAGTAATTTCCTCCAGTCAAACAAAGTTCAAACAAAAACTGACAACACTCTTTTGATTAAGAGCCAAGTCACAACACTCTTTGAAGTTCAAACAAAAACTGACAACACTTGTTTTATCTGTCTCCTCCAAGAAAGAGCCAAGTCAGTCTCACCCAACTAGGGAAATGCCAGGACCCCGATCCTAAGTCACACCAATCTAGGATGTAACACATCATATCACTTTGCGGCCTCACGCACGGTATTTCCACGGGTGCCACCTTACCTGGCCCGGGACCGTTTGCACCTTTTGGCTCACGTATATGATAGTGTCGCTAGCATCCATATGACAAAGAACCCAGGCTGACATGAATAGTCATAAACCCAAAGTGGCACTAACTCATGGGAACAGGCATACATGAATCACATCGAGCATGTCGGTCAGCAGCGTGTGAAACCGGGCTATAGCACTGGGCTAACAGGACTCCGGGAACCCGGGCTGTAGCAGGCTAGGCAGGACTCCGGATGTCACCGCGTGACATTTCCCCGAAGGGACAGACACAGGAACGAAGTGAATCACATGCCGGCCAGTCAAGTGTCCTAAGAAGTAGTGCTGGGCTAGCAGGACTCCGGTGAACCGGGCTGTAGCGGACTACTATGGCTCATGGAAGCACAAGACTACATTTCCCCATAAGAGAGGCTACCAAGGATAAACAACTAGGTTGTCGGATCCCACACATATCAAGCATTTCAATCATACACACAATATGCTCAATATGTGCAAATACAACATGGCATCACAACATAACTCTACGACTCAAGTATTTATTCATTAGGCTCCGAGGAGCGAGATATTACAAACATGGGTCTCATGACCCAACATTCAGAGCATACAAGTCAAAGCACATGCGGAAGCTTAACATGTCTGGGTACAGACATCTACAATGAAAAAGGCTGAGAAGCCTGACTATCTACAAGACCCTGCCGAGGGCACAAGATTGTAGCTGAGGTATCAAGCTAAATGTCGAAGTCCACGCGGAACTACTAGCGAGACTGAGGTCTCTCTGCAAAACATAAAATAAGCAAACGTGAGTACATATGTACCCAGCAAGACTTACATTAGAACTAACCACATATACATCGGTATCAACAAAGAGGGTGGTGGAGTTTAACTGCAGCAACTAGCTTTGACTTAGTGGCTAACCTGAACTACGACTGCAAGTAACTCTTTTGAGGTGGCGCACACGAGTCCACATATTCACCATATCAATACACCACTATGGATCCGCTCCCGTCTCCCTGCGAGAACGCAATCCATAGCACTCACACTTATCTTGCACATTTTAGAGTATCCACTTTCGCTTGTCTATGAACTATGCAAGGGGTCCAAGTTTCCATATCCGAGGAATCCGGCTATTCGAATAGATAATGATAACCCTGCAGGGGTGTACTTCTTCACACACGCTCCCGCCACTTATCGCCATCTACACGTCATGTACCTCGGCAACCTTCAAGCGGAAACCGGGCGAGGGAGTCGGCCATGACCTGACTAACCAACAAGTCTCTAGTCCAGGTTTATCGCCTATTCGGATTCCATCCGCAAGGAGATCCGGCCGGGGTGTCGCTCACGGCCCCAAATGATGTGTGCAGGGTTCCCAAGCCCACCATCCGGGTGCCACTTGGTACACCATGCCACTGTGCCTAGTCTGTCCCAAGCCCACCTGTACCGGGTGCCACTTGGTAGACTACTAACACTACCTACAAACACCAGAAACTAGTTGCAACTCCTGGACAGAGATCGAGTTGATTAATAAGATGAGAGGGGCCGAGTTACCGGAACCCAATGTGTGGTAGTAACTGTTCATGGATCACAAACACAGAACTCAGTTCCTGAGGACGGCTGCAATGAGACAACCCACCATGTACTCCTACATGGCCTCTCACCGCTACCTTTACCAAATCGTGTTCACACACTTAGCGAACACACAGTAGGACATGTTCAACACCGTTCCAAATCATCCCCAATGAATCAGACCTGACTCAACTCTAAGCAGTAGCAAGCATGACAACAAGCATGAATGAGTAGGCACATCAGGGCTCAAACAACTCCTACTCATGCTAGTGGGTTTCATCTATTTACTATGGCAACGACAGGTCATGCAGAGGAAAGGGGTTCAGCTACCGCAACATGTAACAGTTGAAACGTTGTTGTCCTAATGCAGTGAAAGAGAGCAGAAGCGAGAGAGTGGGATTGTATCGGAATGAACAAGGGGGTTTTGCTTGCCTGGCACTTCTGAAGATAGTATAGTTCTTCATCGGTGTCATCGAATTCATCGCTGGATCAACGTCTACTGAGGGGGGACAAACACCGGCAACTGAGAAAGAACTCAATCAACACATGATGATATGCAACAATATGATGCATGCTATTACATGGCAATATGAATGTGTTTTGGGCTAATGCAAGCTAGAACATATTGAAATGAGTCCATTTGAACCAGGGATTCAAATGCAAACCCATTTTATGAAGTCATATAAGTGCATTAACTTGTTTCACCTAAACAGCAAGGTTAAATTGTTCTAACATGCATGAAACTAGCATAAATGGATAGACTGGATTTTTCTGATAATTTTTCATATATAAATTATTTCATTTGGAGTTACGGTTGATTTTCTATGATTTTTTGAAGTTTGCAACATTTTCTGGAATTTCCTTTATAAAAGTACATCCAGAAAATACTTATGGCTTCAGCATAGCGTCATTGTGATGTCAGCGGTCAACAGTCGCGGTCCAGGTCAAACCTGGACCAGCGGGGCCCACTGGTCAGTGACTCAGGACAGGTTAGTGTCACAGACAGGTGGGGTCCGGTCAACCGCCACGTCGGCATGGTCAATGCGGACGTGTGGGTCCACTGGAATTAGACTAATTCTAACTAATTTATTTAGCCGGTTAATTAAACAGATGGGGCCCGACTATCTGTGGGTTAGGGGTGGTTAACAATATGGTTAAGCAGCTAATGACGGGTTAGCCGGTGACTAATCACCAACGCTAAGTAGTGCATGGTGGCGATTGCCGGTGGCTGGTTCCGGCCACGGCTGCTTGCTTGGCTGGGTGCGTTGGGGAGCTGCTGCTGTGGCGCTTCAGGTGGTGGAAGTGGCATGTGCTGGGGCGGCCGGAGACGACCGCGACATCGACCACGACGGCGGCCGGAGCTTGGTCGGGTGCAGGCGCGGGGCTGCAGGGGGATAGGGAAGGAGCTGGTGGCCTAGATGGCACCCACGGCCCACCATAAGCACTTTGGTGCCACGGGTTCAGGCGGAGGAGCTCAGGGCAAGGGAGCTGGGCGGCCATGGCGGACGGCGGTGCTCGGGCACGCGGCGGGGGTGCTATGGCACGGGAATGAGCAAAGCAAAGGAGGGGAAACGGGAAGGAGCTCACAGTGAACTCGATGGCATAGTCGATGAGGTCGGGGACGCACTGGAGCCCGTGAATCGATGACGGCGAGGTGCGGCAGTAGGCGGCGAAGACGGCGATCGTGGCGATGCTGTCGACCTCCCGGGCTCCCTTCAGTCGGTGGCGCGAAGTAGCGCGGTGAGACGGAGCTTCTGGGTTGGCTTTTAGGGCGAGGGGTGGCTGGTGGCCACGCGGGCGGCAGCGGCAAGCTCGGTGGCTCTTGGGCAGCTGCCGGGGAAGGGGCAGAGGAGAGGTAGAGAGTGCAGCGTGTGAGGGAGAGGAGAGAGGGGTCTCGGGGCGTCTCCGTGGCGTCACGAGGATGTCGGGGAGGTTGCCACCGCGAAGCAGGAGGTGGAGGCCTCCGCGTGTGCGCGTGGTACTTCACCTCTGCCTACTGGCAGAGGTTGAAGACAGCCGCTGTGCCACGGTGAGCTGGACTGGTGCAGCTGGGCCGGCTACAGGTAAGTGGCCCAGGTATGGGTCTTTCTCTCTTTTTTTTCTAATTTATTCGGTTTTCTATTTTTCTGCTTTATGTTTGCAAATAAAATACCAACCAAAACACTTTGGTTAATTCTGCAAATTTTTGTGAGGAATATTTGAATTATTTTCAACCACACAATAAATTTCAAAATGTTTTGGAGCAACCAATATTTAATGGTAACTTTTAAACTCCAACTCAAATACCATAATGATTTAATTCAATGACCAAAATGTCCAGGAAAAATATGCATCATCTCTGGTAGAGGCTTTCACCTTTTTCCATAAATCATGAAAATTTTAAAAGGATATTTTGAGGTCTCTGAAAATATTTTGGCTAAACCTATTTGAGTTCTTCTGGTGCTAGGGTTTTATCATCCCCATTTCAACTTTAATTGAAAATTAACATGATGCATGGATGCTTTAATGCAACTAATGACAAGCAAATTCTAGGGCTGTGACAACTGACCCCTACTAAACAAAAATCTCGTCCCGAGATTCAAGACGTGAGGTAAGAAGACAGAGGGGGCACAAGACCAACACAATCTTCACGATCCAGGTTGCATCTCTTAGGGTTGTTGATTCGTTGCATACGTTGACTCTGACATCCTTGCTTTTGAGATCTTCATCCAGCATGATGGCGGCAAAAAGAAATTCTACAGAAATCGATCTCCCCGGAGATCGAGCACTCAAGATCAACTCATGGGGTGAGATATAAAACATCTCTTGAGCTGAGACACGAAACACACATCAGGGGTGATGGAAAGAAGCGGATGATAAAGGTTCAAATTTGGTAGGCAACAATTCCACGCTTAAGTAGGATGATGCATGGTTTCAAAGTAGCAAGGAGATAATTGCCATGATACCATAACGAGACATCTTAAGGAAGGTGACTCGCAGAAATATTCCCTTAAGTGGCAAAAAGAATTACTTTTGATTCAGAGATCATTGAAACTCTTCATACCAGCTTAAGGCAATTTACAATTGATCGTTTGAGGTAGCTCGAAGAGATGGCATACTTGGACTAGGATGGATGATGTGGACTACCTTGTTGAAGACAACGCAATGGATGATTTTTGCTTATCATCGGAGATGGATGGAACCCGTGGTAGGACCACTTTGAAGATGATCCTGATCAGTAATTACTGAGAAGGGTAGTCCGTAGTAGGATGACACAATGGCAGTGCAAGCTGGGAACAAAATGCAAATGCTAGGGATGATTATAGTAAATGGGGAGAAACCCAACAGTAGAGAGAGATTCCACTGTTTGAAAGGTTATGGCATAATCGAAGAAACTGAGAACGGATCCCAATTAATGCCGACGATAAATCCTAGTGCTTGCGCGTGCTCTCAAGAACTTGAGCATTTCCGTATTCATCAAGGTTCTGCCAATATCCGTGTCAAGGATCCTGGCAACACAACATGCTACCATGATGAATAATGGTGGAAGATGCAGATGCAAAGAAAGATAACACTTTCTTAGATTTCACCTTAGCGAGGCCAAGGGATCAGAATCTGGATGATCGACCGAGAGACATTTAGCACTCCGCCTCTAATGTTCTCCTTGATGTGCTAGAGTAATCCATTCATAGATATGGTTTGATATCTAGAACATCATGTAAAAGGTCGGACTTCGGAAGCTCAAGAATCCATAAGGAATAACTACGGAGGCAGATCCTGCGAGATCCTTATGGGGAGGTGACTAACTTCTTCAACCAGGATACTACAATAATAGGCCTTCCGGTTACGTGTGTTGGCCACGACATCCACGTTACCGGTTACAGAGGGACCAACAATATAGTTCTTGGAGTACGCTCCAACCATCATATCTGCCCGAGATTCAGATCTGGTTGGTGTTAGGATATTCCAGACTCATCGAGTCTAGAAAGAAAATGAAAGTTTGCAACACAAATCGACGAGATGTCATTGCGAGATTCTCAGGAAATGGACTATGGTAGTAAGCTCCAAAACATGAGCCAGTTTTGCTACAAACCTGTGAACACGCTGTCCCAGACAAGCATGACCACATAGTAGTCTTATAATAAAACACTACCGAGTCCAGATGGGGAACCATCATCGAGGATATCGAAGTTCTTGCGTAAGTCTAGCTCTTAAGAAGAAACTTCTTCTCCTTGAACAAATCAATCAGTGGCCTGGTGTGCTAGGGAATCATATATAATGAAGGTTGCAAGTCTCCAGACCACAGAATACTTCGCATGTATGCATGACTGACTTGGGATGATTCTAGAGAAGGCGAGACAAACTTTCCCAAATTCACGGTGGCAACTTGCATCAAATGCACATGAATTAAAGGAAGTCACTTCTTTCATCCGAACATATGCTTCATGAACGGAACACGAAGATAATGCTTATAAAGTTTCCAATACTAGATGGATGTTCAACATGAATCATGGGGAAGACAAAATGCTGCTGATGGGCTCAACAACAACTCATCGGAATTTCCATATCACTGGACTTCCACCATCATGTGAACACGGTGATAGCATTGGTCATACCAAAAGATATAATGGTGTATGCTCAAGGGATCAACCATGAGTAAGACAACATTACGAACATCGTTGGTTCTGATTTGACTTGACGATAGCCCATACTCAAGTCTAAGTTTTGACAAGGCAATAGATCCAACAACTGATCACGAGGACCAATGATGGAGATATCATCTTTCTTCAACACACACACAATAAAAAGATATCCCTTAACGTGAACTAAGCCAGACAAGCTTTTATCTTCCAACTCTCCAAGTTGTTGTTTAGCTTAACCAACTAGCTCAGGGATATCCAACACGGATTCTTGGAGAAAGGCGTGGTTACAAGAAACCAACTTGATCACGAACTCAACATAGCGGTCAGGTGACAATCTGCTAACACTTCCGAGAAGATATTCGGAAAATCACGAACCACCGATATGTTACTAAGCTCGAGAACAATCTTGCTTTTCAGGGCAAGACGATGTGATCAAGAGAGTGATGGATTGACACAATCCTATCTCATTGATCGAGGAGTGCACTAGGAAAAATGGATTAGGTAGCACGATCAATCTTAGAATGATGATTCAATAACCAACATGCTAAGAATGAAATTATTGTCCATTAACTATCAAGAAACGGAGTTGCTAGGAGTATTGATGTCACACATCACGATTCACTTGTCGGTATTCTGGTTGCGACAACACGACACCGAGGAATGAATAATGATGGCGAGAAGTATCACTGTGTCAAGAATTCATAAGATGGTGTGCAATTCCCATGACATTCTTGACATAAGACAGTAATACTTCAGGATAGAACAGAATCAAAAGCTGGATTGGCATTTTGATCTGCGAAACACAACTACTTTGACCCAATCCTAGATATGGATGAGGTGTTGGAGTTTGTTTCTCCTAGTCATTCCGGAATAGAATGGCTTGACGGACCACAAGAATAAAAGGGCATTGATGAACACAAATGCACACATACTCTTGGCTATCAACTGATAGAGGATGGTCGGAATACAACTGAAGGGGAACAACTCAAGGAACATATAATTTTCTGAGTTGTGGATGCATAGATTAGTATGTCGAGCAAAGCAACATTTCTTCCGGACAACCCATACAGAAGGGTAGGAGTGGAAGATTCACAATGCAGAATGGGGAACTCATCAAGAGCACTCTGGTTGTGATCTTTTGGTTCAAAGAACTTCTGCCATAAGCGGTTTGTAGTATTTGGAAGAAGGAACTACCACGGACCTCGAGGACTAATGCAAAGGTTACAAATGTCCTAAAGGAACTAGCAAACACTATCGACATGAGGTAAGTAGGGTGAATCTCGGGTTCAAAACCCAGGAATAGAATACCTACTACTAAATGGCATCATGGGATGCTTTCGAGAATGGTGGCCAGAATCATCACACCGGAACACAAAACATGGCTAGATTACTAGGTGACTCCCTAAAACACTTAGGGTCATAATAATAATAGCTCCAACATATATGTCGAGGCAATAGAGTACCTCAACTGACCGGTTAGTGTGCTTATTCTGACCAAAAGGACATCGGGAATGGAGAGAAAGGATTTTCAAATGCATCAGACTATTTAGAAACCTGGGATGACTCGGACAGCATAACGGCTGTAAATGCTCAAAAAGATTTGAGACATCCTGCAAAATGGTGGCATAACCACTCAATGCACAATATCAAGGTTCTGAGGCCAGCTATGAACATATGGAAGTAGTAGGAACTGAACTAAGGCTTGAACTCAACAATCCTAAGCAACTATGGTTTCGTAACACGTCATCCTGAGAGATAGAAGAGAAGCCTAGTTCTTAACCCTCGTAGAAAAGAAGAGGATGACTCAGATCAGAAGGTCATGAGGATAAGTAGTAAAAAGAGCCTTACATTCCCTTCCACAATCAATTCCCTTATATAACTAAAGCATCTCTAGACACAACTTCGACCAGTATGGCTTGGTAAACCTACAGGCAGTCAGGCTCTGATACCAAAGCTGTCAGGACCCCGATCCTAAGTCACACCGATCTAGCATGTAACACATCATATCACTTTGCGGCCTCACACACGGTATTTCCACGGGTGCCACCTTACCTGGCCCGGGACCGTTTGCGCCTTTTGGCTCACGTATATGATAGTGTTGCTAGCATCCATATGACAAAGAATCCGAGCCGACATGACTAGTCGTAAACCCAAAGTGGGACTAACTCATGGGAACAGGCATACATGAATCACATCGAGCATGTCGGTCAGCAGCGTGTGAAACCGGGCTGTAGCACTGGGCTAACAGGACTCCGGAAGTCACCGCGTGACATTTCCCCGAAGGGACAGACACGGGAACAAAGTGAATCACATGCCGGCCAGTCAAGTGTCCTGAGTAGTGTTGGGCTAGCAGGACTCCGGTGAACCGGGCTGTAGCGGACTACTATGGCTCATGGAAGCACAAGACTACATTTCCCCATAAGAGAGGATACCAAGGATAAACAACTAGGTTGTCGGATCCCACACATATCAAGCATTTCAATCATACACACAATATGCTCAATATGTGCAAATACAACATGGCATCACAACATAACTCTACAACTCAAGTATTTATTCATTAGGCTCCGAGGAGCGAGATATTACAAACATGGGTCTCATGACCCAACATTCAGAGCATACAAGTCAAAGCACATGCGGAAGCTTAACATGTCTGGGTACAGACATCTACAAATGAAAAAGGCTGAGAAGCCTGACTATCTACAAGACCCTGCCGAGTGCACAAGATCGTAGCTGAGGTATCAAGCTAAACGTCGAAGTCCATGCGGAACTACTAGCGAGACTGAGGTCTCTTTGCAAAACATAAAATAAGCAAACGTGAGTACAAATGTACCCAGCAAGACTTACATCAGAACTAACCACATATGCATCGGTATCAACAAAGAGGGTGGTGGAGTTTAACTGCAGCAACTAGCTTTGACTTAGTGGCTAACCTGAACTACGACTGCAAGTAACTCTTTTGAGGTGGCGCACACGAGTCCACATATTCACCATATCAATACACCACTATGGATCCGCTCCCGTCTCCCTGCGAGAACGCCATCCATAGCACTCACACTTATCTTGCGCATTTTAGAGTATCCACTTGCGCTTGTCTATGAACTATGCAAGGGGTCCAAGTTTCCATATCCGAGGAATCCGGCTATTCGAATAGATAATGATAACCCTGCAGGGGTGTACTTCTTCACACACGCTCTCGCCACTTATCGCCATGTACACGTCATGTACCTCGGCAACCTTCAAGCGGCAACCGGGCGAGGGA
The DNA here is from genome assembly GCF_056163025.1 of Triticum urartu. Classification (NCBI taxonomy): domain Eukaryota; kingdom Viridiplantae; phylum Streptophyta; class Magnoliopsida; order Poales; family Poaceae; genus Triticum; species Triticum urartu. The sequence continues at coordinate 606,301,983 of NC_141877.1, forward strand.
GTCGGCCATGACCTGACTAACCAACAAGTCTCTAGTCCAGGTTTATCGCCTATTCGGGTTCCATCCGCAAGGAGATCCGGCCGGGGTGTCGCTCACGGCCCCAAACGATGTGTGCAGGGTTCCCAAGCCCACCATCCGGGTGCCACTTGGTACACCATGCCACTGTACCTAGTCTGTCCCAAGCCCACCTGTACCGGGTGCCACTTGGTAGACTACTAACACTACCTACAAACACCAGAAACTAGTTGCAACTCCTGGACAGAGATCGAGTTGATTAATAAGCTGAGAGGGGCCGAGTTACCGGAACCCAATGTGTGGTCGTAACTGTTCATGGATCACAAACACAGAACTCAGTTCCTGAGGACGGCTGCAATGAGACAACCCACCATGTACTCCTACATGGCCTCTCACCGCTACCTTTACCAAATCGTGTTCACACACTTAGCTCACACACAGTAGGACATGTTCAACACCATTCCAAATCATCCCCGATGAATCAGACCTGACTCAACTCTAAGCAGTAGCAAGCATGACAACAAGCATGAATGAGTAGGCACATCAGGGCTCAAACAACTCCTACTCATGCTAGTGGGTTTCATCTATTTACTGTGGCAATGACAGGTCATGCAGAGGAAAGGGGTTCAGCTACCGCAACATGTAACAGTTGAAACGTTGTTGTCCTAATGTAGTGAAAGAGAGCAGAAGCGAGAGAGTGGGATTGTATCGGAATGAACAAGGGGGTTTTGCTTGCCTGGCACTTCTGAAGATAGTATAGTTCTTCATCGGTGTCATCGAATTCATCGCTGGATCAACGTCTACTGAGGGGGGACAAACACCGGCAACTGAGAAAGAACTCAATCAACACATGATGATATGCAACAATATGATGCGTGCTATGACATGGCAATATGAATGTGTTTTGGGCTAATGCAAGCTAGAACATATTGAAATGAGTCCATTTGAACCAAGGATTCAAATGCAAACCCATTTTATGAAGTCATATAAGTGCATTAACTTGTTTCACCTAAACAGCAAGGTTAAAGTTTTCTAACATGCATGAAAGTAGCATAAATGGATAGACTGGATTTTTCTGATAATTTTTCATATATATAAATTATTTCATTTGGAGTTACGGTTGATTTTCTATGATTTTTTGAAGTTTGCAACATTTTCTGGAATTTCCTTTATAAAAGTAAATCCAGAAAATACTTATGGCTTCAGCATAGCGTCATTGTGATGTCAGCGGTCAACAGTCGCGGTCCAGGTCAAACCTGACCAGCGGGGCCCACTGGTCAGTGACTCAGGACAGGTTAGTGTCACAGACAGGTGGGGTCCGGTCAACCGCCACATCAGCATGGTCAATGCTGACGTGTGGGTCCACAGGAATTAGACTAATTCCAACTAATTTATTTAGCCGGTTAATTAAACAGATGGGGCCCGACTATCTGTGGGTTAGGGGTGGTTAACAATATGGTTAAGCAGCTAATTAATGCCGGGTTAGCCGGTGACTAATCACCAACGCTAAGCAGTGCATGGTGGCGATCGCCGGCGGCTGGTTCCGGCCATGGCTGCTTGCGTGGCTGGGTGCGTTGGGGAGCTGCTGCTGCGGCGCTTCAGGTGGTGGAAGTGGCATGTGCTGGGGCGGCCGGAGACGACCGCGACATCGACCACGACGGCGGCCGGAGCTCGGTCGGGTGCAGGCGCGGGGCTGCAGGGGGATAGGGAAGGAGCTGGTGGCCTAGATGGCACCCACGGCCCACCATAAGCACTCTGGTGCCACAGGTTCAGGCGGAGGAGCTCAGGGCAAGGGAGCTGGGCGGCCATGGCGGACGGCGGTGCTCGGGCACGCGGGCGGGGGTGCTATGGCACGGGAACGAGCAAAGCAAAGGAGGGGAAACGGGAAGGAGCTCACAGTGAACTCGATGGCGTAGTCGATGAGGTCGGGGACGCACTAGAGCCCGTGAATCGACAACGGCGAGGTGCGGCAGTAGGCGGCGAAGACGGCGATCGTGGCGATGCTGTCGACCTCCTGGGCTCCCTTCAGTCGGTGGCGCGAAGCAGCGCGGTGAGACGGAGCTTCTGGGCTGGCTTTTAGGGCGAGGGGTGGCCGGTGGCCACGCGGGCGGCAGCGGCATGCTCGGTGGCTCTTGGGAGGCTGCCGGGGAAGGGGCAGAGGAGAGGTAGAGAGTGCAGCGAGTGAGGGAGAGGAGAGAGGGGTCTCGGGGCGTCTCCGTGGCGTCGCGAGGATGTCGGGGAGGTTGCCACCGCGAAGCAGGAGGTGGAGGCCTCCACGTGCGCGCGTGCTACTTCGCCTCTGCCTACTGGCAGAGGTTGAAGACAGCCGCTGTGCCACGGTGGGCTGGACTGGTGCAGCTGGGCCGGCTACAGGTAAGTGGCCCAGGTACGGGTCTTTCTCTCTTTTTTTCTAATTTATTCGGTTTTCTATTTTTCTGCTTTATGTTTGCAAATAAAATACCAACCAAAACACTTTGGTTAATTCTGCAAATTTTTTTGAGGAATATTTGAATTATTTTCAACCACACAATAAATTCAGAATGTTTTGCAGCAACCAATATTTAATGGTAACTTTTAAACTCCAACTCAAATACCATAATGATTTAATTCAATGACCAAAATGTCCAGGAAAAATATGCATCATCTCTGGTAGAGGCTTTCACCTTTTTCCATAAATCATGAACATTTTAAAAGGATATTTTGAGGTCTCTGAAAATATTTTGGCTAAACCTATTTGAGTTCTTCTGGTGCTAGGGTTTTATCATCCCCATTTCAACTTCAATTGAAAATTAACATGATGCATGGATGCTTTAATGCAACTAATGACAAGCAAATTCTAGGGCTGTGACAACTCACCCCTACTAAACAAAAATCTCGTCCCGAGATTCAAGACGTGAGGTAAGAAGACAGAGGGGGCACAAGACCAACACAATCTTCACGATCCAGGTTGCATCTCTTAGGGTTGTTGATTCGTTGCATACGTTGACTCTGACATCCTTGCTTTTGAGATCTTCATCCAGCATGATGGCGGCAGAAAGAAATTCTACAGAAATCGATCTCCCCGGAGATCGAGCACTCAAGATCAACTCATGGAGTGAGATATAAAACATCTCTTGAGCTGAGACACGAAACACACATCAGGGGTGATGGGAAGAAGTGGATGATAAAGGTTCAAATTTGGTAGGCAACAATTCCACGCTTAAGTAGGATGATGCATGGTTTCAAAGTAGCAAGGAGATAATTGCCATGATACCATAATGAGACATCTTAAGGAAGGTGACTCGCAGAAATATTCCCTTAAGTGGCAAAAAGAATTACTTTTGATTCAGAGATCATTGAAACTCTTCATACCAGCTTAAGGCAATTTACAATTGATCGTTTGAGGTAGCTCGAAGAGATGGCATACTTGGACTAGGATGGATGATGTGGACTACCTTGTTGAAGACAACGCAATGGATGATTTTTGCTTATCATCGGAGATGGATGGAACCCGTGGTAGGACCACTTTGAAGATGATCCTGATCAGTAATTACTGAGAAGGGTAGTCCGTAGTAGGATGACACAATGGCAGTGCAAGCTGGGACCAAAATGCAAATGCTAGGGATGATTCTAGTAACTGGGGAGAAACCCAACAGTAGAGAGAGATTCCACTGTTTGAAAGGTTATGGCATAATCGAAGAAACTGAGAATGGATCCCAATTAATGTCGAAGATAAATCCTAGTGCTTGCGCGTGCTCTCAAGAACTTGAGCATTTCCGTTTTCATCAAGGTTCTGCCAATATCTGTGTCAAGGATCCTGGCAACACAACATGCTACCATGATGAATAATGGTGGAAGATGCAGATGCAAAGAAAGATAACACTTTCTCAGATTTCACCTTAGCGAGGCCAAGGGATCAGAATCTAGATGATCGACCAAGAGACATTTAGCACTCCGCCTCTAATGTTCTCCTTGATGTGCTAGAGTAATCCATTCATAGATATGGTTTGATATCTAGAACATCAAGTAAAAGGTCGGACTTCGTAAGCTCAAGAATCCATAAGGAATAACTATGGAGGCAGATCCTGTGAGATCCTTATGGGGAGGTGACTAACTTCTTCAACCAGGATACTAAAATAATAGGCCTTCCGGTTAGGTGTGTTTGCCACGACATCCACGTTACCGGTTACAGAGGGACCAACAATATAGTTCTTGGAGTACGCTCCAACCATCATATCTGCCCGAGATTCAGATCTGGTTGGTGTTAGGATATTCCAGACTCATCGAGTCTAGAAAGAAAATGAAAGTTTGCAACACAAATCGACGAGATGTCATTGCGAGATTCTCAGGAAATGGACTATGGTAGTAAGCTCCAAAACATGAGCCAGTTTTGCTACAAACCTGTGAACACGCTATCCCAGACAAGCATGACCACATAGTAGTCTTATAATAAAACACTACCGAGTCCAGATGGGGAACCATCATCGAGGATATCGAAGTCCTTGCGTAAGTCTAGCTCTTAAGAAGAAACTTCTTCTCCTTGAACAAATCAATCAGTGGCCTGGTGTGCTAGGGAATCATATATAATGAAGGTTGCAAGTCTCCAGACCACAGAATACTTCGGACGTATGCATGACTGACTTGGGATGATTCTAGAGAAGACGAGACAAACTTTCCCAAATTCACGGCGGCAACTTGCATCAAATGCACATGAATGAAAGGAAGTCACTTCTTTCATCCGAACATATGCTTCATGAACGGAACACGAAGATAATGCTTATAAAGTTTCCAATACTAGCTGGATGTTCAACATGAATCATGGGGAAGACAAAATGCTGCTGATGGGCTCAACAACAACTCATCGGAATTTCCATATCACTGGACTTCCACCATCATGTGAACACGGTGATAGCATTGGTCATACCAAAAGATATAATGGTGTATGCTCGAGGGATCAACCATGAGTAACACAACATTACGAACATTGTTGGTTCTGATTTGACTTGACGATAGCCCATACTCAAGTCTAAGTTTTGACAAGGCAATAGATCCAACAACTGATCACGAGGACCAATCGATGGAGATATCATCTTTCTTCAACACACACACACAATAAAAAGATATCCCTTAACGTGAACTAAGCCAGACAAGCTTTTATCTTCCAACTCTCCAAGTTGTTGTTTAGCTTAACCAACTAGCTTAGGGATATCCAAGACGGATTCTTGGAGAAAGGCGTGGTCACAAGAAACCAACTTGATCACGAACTCAAAATAGCGGTCAGGTGACAATCTGGTAACACTTTTGAGAAGATATTCGGAAAATCACGAACCACCGATATGTTACTAAGCTCGAGAACAATCTTGCTTTTCAGGGCAAGACGATGTGATCAAGAGAGTGATGGATTGACACAATCCTATCTCATTGATCGAGGAGTGCACCAGGAAAAATGGATTAGGTGGCACGATCAATCTTAGAATGATGATTCAATAACCAACATGCTAAGAATGAAATTATTGTCCATTAACTATCAAGAAACGGAGTTGCTAGGAGTATTGATGTCACACATCACGATTCACTTGTCGGCATTCTGGTTGCGACAACACGACACCGAGGAATGAATAATGATGGCGAGAAGTATCACTGTGTCAAGAATTCATAAGATGGTGTGCAATTCCCATGACATTCTTGACATAAGACAGTAATACTTCAGGATAGAACAGAATCAAAAGCTGGATTGGCATTTTGATCTGCGAAATACAACTACTTTGACCCAATCCTAGATATGGATGAGGTGTTGGAGTTTGTTTCTCCTAGTCATTCCGGAATAGAATGGCTTGACGGACCACAAGAATAAAAGGGCATTGATGAACACAAATGCACACATACTCTTGGCTATCAACTGATAGAGGATGGTCGGAATACAACTGAAGGGGAACAACTCAAGGAACATATAATTTTCTGAGTTGTGGATGCATAGATTAGTATGTCGAGCAAAGCTCAACATTTCTTCCGGACAACCCATACAGAAGGGTAGGAGTGGAAGATTCACAATGCAGAATGGGGAACTCATCAAGAGCACTCTGGTTGTGATCTTTTGGCAGATGGATGTCAAAACTGCATTCCTGAATGGTTTTCTGGAAGAAGAGTTGTATATGATGCAACCGGAAGGTTTTGTCGATCCAAAGGGAGCTAACAAAGTGTGCAAGCTCCAGCGATCCATTTATGGACTGGTGAAAGCCTCTCGGAGTTGGAATAAACGTTTTGATAGTGTGATCAAAGCATTTGGTTTTGTACAGACTTTTGGAGAAGCCTGTATTTACAAGAAAGTGAGTGGGAGCTCTGTAGCATTTCTGATATTATATGTGGATGACATATTGCTGATTGGAAATGATATAGAATTTCTGGATTGCATAAAGGGATACTTGAATTAGAGTTTTTCAATGAAAGACCTCAGTGAAGCTGCTTATATATTGGGCATTAAGGTCTATAGAGATAGATCAAGACGCTTAATTGGACTTTCACAAAGCACATACCTTGAAGAAGTTCAAAATGGATCAGGCAAAGAAAGGGTTCTTGCCTGTGTTACAAGGTGTGAAGTTGAGTAAGACTCAATGCCCAACCACTGCAGAGGATAGAGAGAAGATGAAAGATGTTCCCTATGCTTCAGCCATAGGCTCTATCATGTATGCAATGCTGTGTACCAGACCTGATGTGTGCCTTCCTATAAGTTTAGCAGGGAGGTACCAAAGTAATCCAGGAGTGGATCACTGGACAGCGGTCAAGAACATCCTGAAGTACCTGAAAAGGACGAAGGATATGTTTCTCGTTTATGGAGGTGACAAAGAGCTCGTCATAAACGGTTACGTCGATGCAAGCTTTAAAACTGATCCGGACGATTCTAAATCGCAAACCGGATACATGTTTACATTGAACGGTGGAGCTGTCAGTTGGTGCTGTTCTAAACAAAGCATCGTGACGGGATCTACGTGTGAAGCAGAATACATAGCTGCTTCGGAAGCAGCAAATGAAGGAGTCTGGATGAAGGAGTTCATATCCGATCTAGGTGTCATACCTAGTGCATCGGGTCCAATGAAAATCTTTTGTGACAATACTGGTGCAATTGCCTTGGCGAAGGAATCCAGATTTCACAAGGAACCAAGCACATCAAGAGACGCTTCAATTCCATCCGGGATCTAGTCCAGGTGGGAGACATAGAAATTTGCAAGATACATACGGATCTGAATGTTGCAGACCCGTTGACTAAGCCTCTTCCATGAGCAAAACATGATCAGCACCAAGGCTCCATGGGTGTTAGAATCATTACTGTGTAATCTAGATTATTGTCTCTAGTGCAAGTGGGAGACTGAAGGAAATATGCCCTAGAGGAAATAATAAAGTTATTGTTTATTTCCTTATATCATGATAAATGTTTATTATTCATGCTAGAATTGTACTAACCAGAAACATAATACATGTGTGAATACATAGACAAACAGAGTGTCACTATTATGCCTCTACTTGACTAGCTCGTTGATCAAAGATGGTTATGTTTCCTAGCCATAGACATGAGTTGTCATTTAATTAAGGGGATCAAATCATTAGGAGAATGATGTGATTGACATGACCCATTCTGTTAGCTTAGCACGCGATCATTTAGTATGTTGCTATTGCTTTCTTCATGACTTATACATGTTCCGATGACTATGAGATTATGCAACTCCCGTTTACCGGAGGAACACTTTGTGTGCTACCAAACGTCACAACGTAACTGGGTGATTATAAAGGTGCTCTACAGGTGTCTCCGAAGGTACATGTTGGGTTGGCATATTTCGAGATTAGGATTTGTTACTCCGATTGTCAGAGAGGTATCTCTGGGCCCTCTCGGTAATGCACATCACTTAAGCCTTGCAAGCATTGCCACTAATGAGTTAGTTGCGGGATGATGTATTACGGAACAAGTAAAGAGACTTGCCGGTAACGAAATTGAACTAGGTATTGAGATACCGACGATCGAATCTTGGGCAAGTAACATACCGATGACAAATGGAACAACGTATGTTGTTATGCGGTCTGACCGGTAAAGATCTTTGTAGAATATGTAGGAGCCAATATGAGTATCCAGGTTCCGCTATTGGTTATTGACCGGAGACGTGTCTCAGTCATGTCTACATAGTTCTCGAACCCGTAGGGTCCGCACGCTTAAAGTTTCAATGACAGTTTTATTATGAGTTTATATGTTTTGATGTACCGAAGGTTGTTCGGAGTCCCGGATGTGATCATGGACATGACGAGGAGTCTCGAAATGGTCGAGACTTAAAGATTGATATATTGGAAGCCTATGTTTGGATATCGGAAGTGTTCCGGATGATATCGGGATTTTACCAGAGTACCGGGAGGTTACCGGAACCCCCCCCCCTGGGAGGTAAATGAGCCTTAGTGGGCCTTTATGGAGAAGAGGAGAGGCAGCCAGGGCTGGGCCGCGCGCCCCTCCCCCCTAGTCCGAATAGGACAAGGAGAGGGGGCGGCGCCCCCCCCCCCTTCCATCTCTCTCTCCTCTTTCCCCCTCCTGAATCCTATTACAACTAGGAAAGGGGGGAGTCCTACTCCCGGTGGGAGTAGGACTCCTCCGGCGCGCCTCTCCCCTTGGCCGGCCGCACCCCCCCTTGCTCCTTTATATACGAGGGCAGGGGGGCACCTCTAGACACACAAGTTGACCAAGTTGATCGTCTCTTAGCCATGTGCGGTGCCCCCCTCCACCATAGTCCACCTTGATAATACTGTAGCGGTGCTTAATCGAAGCCCTGCATCGGTAGACATCATCATCGTCACCACGCTATCGTGCTGATGAAACTCTCCCTCAACACTCGGCTAGATCGGAGTTCAAGGGACGTCATCGGGCTGAACGTGTGCTGAACTCGGAGGTGCCGTGCGTTCGGTACTTGATCGGTCGGATCGTGAAGACGTATGACTACATCAACCGCGTTGTGCTAACGCTTCCGCTTTCGGTCTATGATGGTACGTGGACAACACTCTCCCCTCTCGTTGCTATGCATCACCATGATCTTGCATGTGCATAGGAAATTTTTTGAAATTACTACGTTCCCCAACAGATGCATCCATCAACATACGACCTCCTCCTCCTCAACTCAGTGCGCCGGGCCAAGGACCGGCGGCTAAGGAGCGGCCGCTTTTATGGCGAGGTCAAGGTGCTTCTCAGCAAAGGCACCCAAGTCTTCTAGCCGGTTGAAGAAGGCCAATGTCGTAGTGTCCTCACTGGCCTTGTAGATACCTATGGACACGATTCGCTCGTACACGTGGATGTGTAGGTCGACGAATTCTTGCAGGGCGAGGCACCTCGCGGCGAGCGCGACCTCCAGGTGGACATTCTTCGTGGCGTCGGCGGGCAGTCGCAGGGCCACTAGTGCTTGAAAGAGGTTCCGACCATGGAGGCCGATTAGGGTGGCAGGCAATGAGGAGCCCGGGCGCATGGGCGCGAGCTTCTTGACAACGGTGAACTTGTTTGTGGTGGCAACGATCATCTGGTCATACTGAGAGTCGTGGCTGGCGTCGACGGCGGCCATCCACCAGTCGGTCGCCAACACCGTCTGGAGACGATCCTCGGTGCCATGCCGCAGGCCAGCATCATGGACCATCTGGCACAACCACTGGCCACTCGCGTGCATTACCACCATGGGTCTTGAGTGAGCACTTTTGTGCTTATTACTGTAGGTGCGTACGATGTGGTAGATGCATTGGAATGGAGGTGCACCTTTATATGAGTGCAAACTGTGTTGCATTCACATTATGCTGCCTCTTTTCCCAGTCCTCCTCCCATTACTTCCCTCATGCATTCACACGATGCTAATTGAAGGAGGATGCATCATTGGTTGTTCAAAATTTTCGAAACTGCTACCCTCTCCCTTGTCTGCATTAAAGTCATATCGGAAACTGCGCCACCCACTGTCAAATCGAATAGTACTGCGCCGCCTGCTGCACGCCTGGCTGAACACGCCTCCTCGCCTCCATCTATGCTTAATTACTGAATTTTAGTTGCAAAAATTAGATACTGCTAGTGATTTTTAGCTTCATATTTTGACAAATCGCAGTGTTACAAGGTTGACAAATGGCAATGTTACTAGATCAGCAAATGTCAATCTTTCCAGTTTGACAAATGGCAACATACCCAATATGACATATGCAAAAAATCTTACCAAATTGTTTGTAAGTGGTTGCACACAGGTCATCCAAAAGAACCGTTTGCATTCAAGAGATGCACAAATCATGATCTCACTTTGCATACGAGTGTTCTATCTAAAACATTTGCGATCAAGAGCCATGAAAACCTATATAGCCATTAAAACCAAGACATGTGGCATGATGTCTACTACACAACCTTCTTCTTGTAGACGTTGTTGGGCCTCCAAGTGCACAGGTTTGTAGGACATTAGCAAATTTCCCTCAAGTGGATGACCTAAGGTTTATCTATTCGTGGAAGGCGTAGGATGAAGATGGTCTCTCTCAAACAACCCTGCAACCAAATAACAAAGAGTCTCTTGTGTCCCCAACACACCCAATACAATGGTAAATTGTATAGGTGCACTAGTTCGGCAAAGAGATGGTGATACAAGTGCAATATGGATGGTAGATATAGGTTTTTGTAATCTGAAAATATAAAAGCAGCAAGGTAACTAATGATAAAAGTGAGCATAAACGGTATTTCAATGCTAAGAAACAAGGCCTAGGGTTCATACTTTCACTAGTGCAAGTTCTCTCAACAATAATAACATAATTGGATCATATAACTATCCCTCAACATGCAACAAAGAGTCACTCCAAAGTCACTAATAGCGGAGAACAAACGAAGAGATTATGGTAGGGTACGAAACCACCTCAAAGTTATTCTTTCCAATCAATCCGTTGGGATATTCCTATAATTGCCACCAACAGCCCCAGAGTTCGTACTAGAATAACACCTTAAGATACAAATCAACCGAAACCCTAATGTCACCTAGATACTCCAATGTCACCTCAAGTATCCGTGGGTATGATTATAGGATATGCATCACAAAATCTCAAATTCATCTATTCAACCAACACATAGAACCTCAAAGAGTGCCCCAAAGTTTCTACTGGAGAATCACAATGAAAACATGTACCAACCCCTATGCATAAGTTCATGGGCGGAACCCGCAAGTTGATCACCAAAACATACATCAAGTGAATCACGTGATATCTCGTTGTCACCACAGAACGCACAGCAAGACATACATCAAGTGTTCTAAAATCTTTAAAGACTCAATCCGATAAGATGACTTCAAAGGGGAAACTCAATCCATTACAAGAGAGTAGAGGGGGAGAAGCAACATAAGATCCAACTATAATAGCAAAGCTCGCAATACATCAAGATCGTGCCAAATCAAGAACACGAGAGAGAGAGAGAGAGAGAGATCAAACACATAGCTACTGGTACATACCCTCAGCCCCGAGGGTGAACTACTCCCTCCTCGTCATGGAGAGCGCCGGGATGATGAAGATGGCCACCGGTGAGGGATCCCCCCCTCCGACAGGGTGCCGGAACAGGGTCCCGATTGACTTTTGGTGGCTACAGAGGCTTGCGGCGGCGGAACTCCAGATCTATTCTCGTCTCCGAAGGTTTTAGGGTATATGGGAATATATAGGCGAAAGAAGTTGGTAAGGGGAGCCACGAGGGGCCCACGAGGGTGGAGGGCACGCCCTGGGGGGGGGGCGCGCCCCCCTACCTCGTGCCTTCCTCGTTGATCCCCTTACGTGCACTCCAAGTTCTCTGGATTGCTTTCCTTCCAAAAATAACTTCTCCAGTTGGTTTCATTCCGTTTCGACTCCGTTTGATATTCCTTTTCTACGAACCAATGAATCAAGGGAAAAAACAGGAACTGGCACTGGGCTCTGGGTCAATAGGTTAGTCCCAAAAGTAATACAAAAGTGCATAGTAAAGCCCATAAAACATCCAAGATGGATAATATAATAGCATGAATACTTCATAAATTATAGGTACGTTGGAGACATATCAGCATCCCCAAGCTTAATTCCTACTCGTCCTCGAGTAGGTAAATGATGAAAGAAATAATTTATGAAGTGTGAATGCTAGTAGGTGCATAAGTTTGATCAATGATAATTTCAATCACCTTTTATAGCATCATTATATGTCATAACAGTAGCTCATATCATAAAACTTTGCATGATCAAGTAACAAACTATTCACATGTTAAAGCATAAATCATAAACTTTCTTGAAAACTAACAAACTATGTTCTCACTCATCAAACAATTGCAATTCATCTTATCTTCAGGAAGAGTCTATGTCAGAGCTTTGATTTAGCAAACTCCACATACTCAACTATCATTTAGTCTTCCATGATTGCTACCACTCAAAGCATATTTTTTAGAACAAGTAATATTCATCGAACACAGAGAAAGATAGGGGCTTAATGTTTTGCCTCCCAACCTTTTACCTCAAGGGTAATGTCAACAGTAATAATTCATGCTCAAATATATTTGAATGGCCATATATGCTTAGATCTTTCCATCACATGATGCTTGCCAACTAAAGAGTAGGTTGGAATGAGAAGGAATACTACTGACTCTTGCATAAAAGTAAAAGATAGGCCCTTCGCAAAGGGAAGCAGGGATTTGCAGAGGTGCCAGAGCTCGAAGCAAAAATAGAGATGAAAATAATTTTGAGATGTATGCTTTCATTGTCAACATAACGACCAAGAGTTTCCAATATCTTCCATGCTACATACATTATATGCGGTTCCCACGCAGAAAGGTAAAGCTTTTACTCCCCCTCCACCAACATTCACATTACACGGCTTGTCCGAAACAACGGGTGCCGTCCAACTTTCATTATTCCTGGGGGAGTTTTGTTTGATTTATATTTGATTTGATTTCGATCTTTTTGATCATGGGACTGGGCATCCCGGTTACCAGCCATTTTCTCGTGAATGATGAGCGGAGTCCACTCATCGTGAGAATAACCCACCTAGCATGGAAGATACTGCTAACCCGTAGTCGCTACATGATCGATTCGGGCATACAAAACAGATTATTATTTGAAGGTTTAGAGTTTGGCACATGCAAATTTACTTGGAACGGCAGGTAAATACCACATATAGGTAGATATGGTGGACACACATGGAAGAAACTTGGTTCAAGGAATTTGGATGCACAAGCAGTATTCCCGCTTAGAATAGATATTTTGGCTAGCAAAGGATTGTAAATAGCAAGCACCACATGTTAGAGGATCCAAAACAATATAACTTATACAAATATACCCAAGCATAACTCATTATGTTGTCTTCCTTGTCCAACTTCAACTAATTTTCTCAGGTAAAATAATTAATGGGGCTCACAATCATAAAAGATGTCCAAGATAGTATATTTATATGTGAAATCTCTCTTCCTTCAATATTCTTTCATGAATTGTTCAAGTGACCAATACTATGTTTACTAACCTTCAATAAATTTACCACATCTACTTATTATATGTCAAGGCATTACTCCCCATGGGAAAGGCATATGAAACATATATAATTTAAGATTTATGACATTCAAATCATTCAACCATTTACTCATAGGATATAAGTGAAGCACACGAGTAAATGACAAACTACTCTAAAAAGATATAAGTGAAGATCAATGAGTAGTTAAATAATTATGTAGCTATGTGAAGACTCTCTCTCATTTAAGAATTTCAGATCTAATGTATTTTATTCAAGCAGCAAGCAAAACAAAACAAAATGCCAATTCAAGGATAGCACACATCATGTGAAGAAGCAAAACCTTAGGTTCAACCGATACTAACCGATAATTGTTGAAGAAGAAAGGTGGGATGCCTACCGGGACATCCAAAAGCTTAGACGCTTGAGACTTCTTGAAATATTATCTTGGGGTGCCTTGGGCATCCCCAAGCTTGATCTTTTGTGTCTCCTTAATTCCTCTCGTATCACGGTCTTCCTAAATCTCAAAAGCTTTATCCACACAAAACTCAACAAGGACTCGTGAGATAAGTTAGTATAAACCAATGCAAAAACCTTATCATACTATACTGTATAAAATCACTAAAATTATTATTCAACATTTCATACTAAATTCCTCTGCATATTTAATAGTCCTATCCTCAAATAGAATCATTAAACAAGCAAACATATGCAAACAATGCAAACATAATAGCAATCTGCCTAAACAGGACAGTCTATAAAGAATGCAGCAAGATCCATACTTCCCTAGCTCCAAAAATCATGAAAGAACATTCCCACTATAAATAATTTATCAGAGATTATTATGCAAAAGGTTTCAACATTTTATCACATTCTGACTTTTCTAGGGAATTTTTGCAACAGCGGTAAACTTTCTGTTTTCAAACAGCAACATGCATAATTGCAAAATAAGCATGGCAAAAGCTATCCTTGACATTTTTATTGAAAATAGAGATGCAAAACATTAATCGAAATGACAGAAAGGAAATACTAACAAAATAAATTGACGCTCCAAACAAAACACATATCGTTTGGTGAATAAAAATATAGCTCCAAGTAAAGTTACCGATGAATGAAGACGAAAGAGGGGATGCCTTCCGGGGCATCCCCAAGCTTAGGCTCTTGGTTATCCTTGAATATTACCTTGGGGTACCTTGGGCATCCCCAATCTTAGGCTCTTGCCACTTCTTATTCCATAGTCCATCGAATCTTTACGCAAAACTTGAAAACTTCACAACACAAAACTTAACAGAAAACTCGTAAGCTCCGTTAGCGAAAGAAAACAAAACACCACTACAAGATACTGTAATTAACTAATTCTTTATTTATATTGGTGTTAAACCTACTTTATTCCAACTTCTCTATGGTTTATAAACTATTTTACTTGCCATAGATTCATCAAAATAAGCAAGCAACACAATGAAAATAGAATCTGTCAAAAACAGAACAGTCTGTAGTAATCTGTATCAAACGTATACTTCTGGAACTCCAAAAATTCTAAAATAAATTGTTGGACCTGGGGAATTTGTCTAGTAATCATCTTCAAAAATAATCAACTACATAGCGTTGTCCAGTAAAAAGTTGTAGCTAATCTCGTGAGCGCTAAGTTTCTGTTTTTTACAGCAAGATCACCTTAACTTCCACCCAAGTCTTCCCAAAGGTTCTACTTTGCACTTTATTGAAAAAAAAGCTATAAAACATGATTACTACAGTAGCTTAATCATGTGAACACACAAAAACAGTATGGGTAAATATTGGGTTGTCTCCCAACAAGCGCTTTTCTTTAATGCCTTTTTAGCTAGGCATGATGATGACAATGATGCTCACATAAAAGATAAAAATTGAAACATAAAGAGAGCATCATGAAGAATATGACTAGCACATTTAAGTCTAACCCAGTCTCTATGCATAGGGATTTTGTGAGCAAACAACTTATGGGAGCAATAATCAACTTGCATAGGAAGGTAAAACAAGCATAACTTCAAGATTTTAAGCACATAGAGAGGAAACTTGATATTATTGCAATTCCTACAAGCAAATGTTCCTACCTCATAATAATTTTCAGTAGCATCATGAATGAATTCAACAATATAACCAGCACCTAAAGCATTCTTTTCATGATCTACTTGCATAGAAATTTTATTACTCCCCACATAAGCAAAATTCTTCTCATGAACAATAGTGGGAGTATCATAAGAGACTTGAATACTATAAATTGTTTCCACATTAAAAGAGTAATGTTCAGAGAAAGGGTACTCATAATCATGACAAGTTTTATAAATATAATCATCACTTCTTTTTATAGCATAAGTTTCATCACAATAATCATCATAAGTAGCAACTTTGTTCTCATCATAATCAATTGAAACCTCTTCTGAAATATTGGATACATCACTAAATAAAGTCATGACCTCTCCAAATCCACTTTCATAAATATTATAAGATTCAACATCATCCAATATTGTGGGATCACTACTTCCTAAAGTTGACACTCTTCCAAACCCACTTTCATCACTATAATCATCATAGGTAGAAGGCATGCTATCATCATAACTACTTTGCATATCAAAACTTGGGAGGCTAAAAATACCATCATTATTAATCGTAGCATCCCCAAGCTTGGGACAAACATTAATTTCAGCAAATATATTCTCAAATATGTCATCCTCATCAAACATAGCTTCCCCAAGCTTGGGCCTTTTCATATCATAAGCATAATCACTCCCATCATTAATAGTATGGATAGCACCAATAGTATAGCAATTATTATATTCTTCCAAACAAGTGCCAAAAAGATTTTCAAGATCAGAAGAAGTATCATTATCTTCCCAATCATAATCATCACAACAAGCAATAGGCATAACGAGATCATCATCAAGTGCATCATCTTCCGCAATTATTTTTCATTCATTTTTATGAGGCACAACAATAATAGTAGCAACATTATTTGGGAGGGATACCTTTTTACCTCTCTTCCTTTTTCTTTTCTTCTTCTTTACCACATCTTGTGTGGGTTCAATCCTCTTTTTGGAGCTCCTTATTAATGAGATTGGTTGAATAGAAGACTCCTCCTCGTTACCTGATTCATCATAAGAAATAATAGGAGGATATTGGGAAGTCTCTTCCCTTTCGTTAGTATTCTATTCATCTTCTATTTGTTTTCTTTTCTTTATGTAAATGACAATATAAGGATTTTCAATGCAATTCACCACACAATACATCTAAATCTTCTCTAGATCAATATCGAGGAATTTCTCGAGGTTATATTCTGGAATATGCTTAGTTTGACGTTTCACTTCTTCATAACCCAAAAGCAAACTAAGTTCATTATAATGCGCAAGGGAAATCAAGTCATCACAATTTTTGGACATGATTCGGTCATGAAACAATTTGCATTTGATATTTAAATGACCATGTTTATTGCAAAGTTCACACGTACGGTGAAGATATTTTAAATTTTTAGCACTCTCATCAAGACTTTCTTGAAACAATTTAGTTTCTAAATACTTATGCCTCTTGCAATATCTATCTTCCCTATTTGGTGTGTACTTGCAAACCCAATGCACTCCACAAAAATTGACATGTTTATAGGAGACATTTTCATCATAACTAGTGCAATCATCATTAGTATCATGGATATTCAAGGAATTCGCACTAACAACATTGCCATCATGCTCATCATTCAAATATTTAGTGCCAAATATTTTATAGCATTCTTCTTCTAACACTTCGGCACAATTTTCCTTTCCATCATACTCATGAAAGATATTAAAAAGATGAAGCGTATGAGACAAACTCAATTCCATTTTTTGTAGTTTTCTTTTATAAACTAAACTAGTGCTAAAACAAGAAACAAAAAGATTCGATTGCAAGATCTAAATATATACCTTCAAGCACTCACCTCCCCAGCAACGGCGCCAGAAAAGAGCTTGATGTCTACTACACAACCTTCTTCTTGTAGACGTTGTTGGGCCTCCAAGTGCAGAGGTTTGTAGGACAGTAGCAAATTTCCCTCAAGTGGATGACCTAAGGTTTATCAATCCATGGGAGGCGTAGGATGAAGATGATCTCTCTCAAACAACCCTGCAACCAAATAACAAAGAGTCTCTTGTGTCCCCAACACACCCAATACAATGGTAAATTGTATAGGTGCACTAGTTCGGCGAAGAGATGGTGATACAAGTGCAATATGGATGGTAGATATAGGTTTTTGTAATCTGAAAATATAAAAACAGCAAGGTAACTAATGATAAAAGTGAGCGTCACTACTAGGAAAAGGGCCACTAATGGCGCACCAGTTTTTCCTACTAATGGCGCATCACTGGTGCGCCATTAGTATCGCGCCACTAGTATTTATTACTAATGGCGCACCACTAGTGCGCCATTAGTATCTGGTATACTAATGGCGCACCACATAGTGCGCCATTAGTATAGAACATCATGCGCAATTAGTATGCCTCCCAGGGGGCCATATTTAACCATGTGCTTTGGCATACTAATGGCGCACTGTGGGTGGATGCGACATTAGTATACTTGGCATACTAATGGCGCACTGTTTGGTGATGCGCCATTAGTATACTTTGGCATACTAATGGCGCACTCTGTAGTGATGCGCCATTAGTATGAACATTAGGTTTTATTTTTTATTTTACTTTTCTGATTTTTGCACAGGTTACAAAATATATTATTTGACAGAATATAGACAGTAGCACACAGCAACAGTAGATTCATCGAATACAATAGAAGATTAGTCTCCGAATACAGTTCATCATATTAGTCTCCCAATTCAAAAGACCGAACAAAGATAAAACATTAGAAGTCTCGAGACCGCGAGTATCGAGTTTGTCTTCACATTACAAGTCGATATCGATCATCTAAACTACCATCACATAGAAGAGAGCCGCGGTCATCACGATGAGCATCATCGCGATGAAACTGGTCTTCATCCAGTTCCTCCAACACTCCCTCCTCTCTCCCGCTAGATAGCGGGCGTATCTAGATTCCGCCTCTGCCCTAGTGGTGTACCCTTTGTAACTGTTACCGCTGAAAAGGTGAACCTGTCTCCGACACTCCTCCCAGTCGTCGTAGACTCCGGGAACCTTACCCTTGTACACGACATACGACGGCATCTCTATGCACAAGCCACACAACAGACAATACATACATATGCAATATATAAGTATGCAACAAAAGGATCGGAAGAGAAAAGCAAGACATTAATAGCACGATTCATGGTCCTACTAATAAATAGCATCGATTACATCTAAGTTGAACGACTGTCCAAACCAAAGAGACATACAATTCATTAAAGTTTAATTACAGCATGAGCCAATCAATGTTTCAGAACTACACATCACTACTTTCGACTCAACTCATGGGACAGGAGCATGGATGAAGCCGCCGTCTGTCGTGATGGTCATGAAATCGCGGGCGTTGTCAGCCTGCATTTGTAGCGTTCCGTCTATCTCACTGTTGGACGGTTGATGTCTGAGGAAGAACTGCCCCGAGGTATGAAGGACATCTTGATGGATGATGTCCGCAAACTCCGACTGGATGCGAAAGAATTCTTGTCTGATGTCCGCGTCCTGGATTGCCGACAAGCTCGCGGCCCAATCTTTGACATTATCTGGTAGCAGAAGGTGATAATGGTCCCTTACGATCGCCCACATGTGATGGAGGGCGTAGTAGGCATCCTTCTGACCGCCAGGCGGCTGCTTGATGCAGCAGAACATCGTATTGTGGGCGAACACGTGCTTTCCGTACTTACGAACTGCCCTAGTGAAGGTGCCTCCAGATTTGGCGTAGCCGGAGAGAACATCATCAAGAACTTTCTTGATATTTGTGTAGTCTATCTTGGAGTCACGGTTCGGGTCGAAATACATGGCCATGGAATATTTGGGGCTTAAGAGGATGAGTCTACAATGTGTGTCACTACACAAAACACGGAATGTTAAAAAAGAACGGTCAAAATCTAAGAAATCATATGTTACGGGGCGGTTAAGGGATGACTTACTCGGGAAAGTAAGCCACAAGGAAGTTATCCTTATCTGGGTTTGCCAGAATGACGCCTTCAAGGTGTGAACTCGCGACTTGGCGGTCCCCAGCGCTGCTCAAGAGCTTGGCATGCATGTAGAAGGGGTCGACTATCACGATGTCCGGGGTCTTGTCTCTAATGATCCGCATCTCCATACTCAGCGAAAACAGCCGAACGAAGGTGTAGTGCAGCAGATGAAGATTAAACATAGCAAAGATGTCATCAAACCGCAGGACGATCGTACCCCCGATGTCGCCATCCACAAAGCTCTTGCCCTCTGGCACCTTGGCCACGAAAACCGGGTATGCCACATCATTCTCTCTTAGACGCCGCTTCTCCAAAGAAAGAACACTGTCGTGCAGACTCCGCATAGCACCGGTTGCAGCATTGAGCATATTTGTTGGTAGCATCGCCCTACCCGCCACATGCACCCTCCTCGAGATATCCTTAGGTGAAAGTGGCCTGTCTTGAGCACAGATCGTACTCGGTGCCGGCTGGATCGCACCGGCGCCCTTTTTAGGCTTCTGTTTCTGGGTCTTCTTCTTGATCTGTTGTAATGGGACCGAGTTCTGCTCACAGACCGCCTTCTTGAGTGTGTTGGGGCTGATAATATTTCGCACCTCAGCTATCTGAGGCTCGGTGAAGGCGGCAGCTGGAGGCGTCTCCTGAGAACTGAACGCCAGACGGCGCCTGTTGCAACTGGGTTTCTCCGATGTACCAGCTAGATCGCGGTCGTCTTGGTTGGGTTCTTGAGAAGGAGGCCCGCAGAACTCGTCATCGTACCCATGTTCTTCAAAGTACTTATCGACGTTGGTAAATGTACCATTGTCATCGTCGTCCGGATCCTGTGCCATATGCATGTCCGGATCCTGTGCCATAGGGATGTCCGGCATGTCCCGTAGCATTGCGGCGTTCTTTCCATGGCTTGGCGCCGGCACGACTGGCAGTCTTGTCTGTGGGGTGGTGTCCCCCGCCCCCAAACGAATCTGGCTCTTCGGCCAAAGCAGGGGCCAGCTTACGCAGGCGCTGAGGGTCATCTCATCTTCTCACCGGCCCCAGCGGTTTGAATCGGAGGTAACAGCTCGTCGCAGCCTGGCAGCACCCGAACCACTTCAACCCTATACATTGTGGGTGGCATCGTATTACCGTGGAACACGGGGTTGCCCGGTTGAACGATTCTGCCCTTGGCGACATCGACCACCTCACCGCCCACGAAGTGTAGGAGAGTGCAAGGAACGTCGGCGGCGCCCTGCGAAAACATGTAGGGTGTCAGGGATGCCCAGTCAAAGGCAAGGAGATGAAGTCATCGGTCGAGAGGCTTAGTTATCGTGATGCCGTCGAGCTCGGCTAATGTCTAGGCACCGCCAACGGCGGGCGTGCAACTGACGGAGGGGCCGCTTGCTGGCGAGTTGCCGGCCGGCGTACACCCGGGTGCATTAAGCTCCAATGCCCGTGCCGGCGCCGGAGAGAGGAATACCGCCTCCGCCGGAGACACCAATGGCGCCGCCTGCGCGTTGTGCGAGTTGCTGGCCGTGAAGCTGGGAACCGGGGGAGGCCCCTATTGCCCGCCCGCAATCCACGTCGTCAGCCCATGAATCAATGTAGGCAGCATGGTGTTGAGCGTCGTTCCAAGTTCTCGTTGCACTTGCTCTTGGACAAGCTCCGGAATCCGCGCCACTTGTGCCTTGAGTGCTTCAACCTCGCGCGACTAGCTTTCCGAGCTAGTCTTTTTCTCCTTTCGCCCACCAGCGGTATAGTATGACGACCATTTTGTGGACAAGCCTTTGCCGGCACCAAGACGAGTTGACGTCGGCTTATCAAGATTATCCCTGTTTTTCATTACATTCAACGCCCTATTCAAAGGGGTGTCGAAAGGGGAGCTCTGAGACGACCCCGCGCTACTACTATCTTTGTCCTGCAGAAGGAACGTGAACCATTTAGAAATATTGGGGATTAATTAGAATGCAACCATATGGAGCTAATTACGCGGGGGTGTATTCCTTACCAGAACAAGCTCAAGCTCCTTGGTCTTTGGATCCGTGGTAAGCTCCTTTGTTACCGAGTCCTCCTTGTACTGGGCCCTGAGAAAGTTCCTGGTCTGCTAGTCACTGTATTTCTCGAAGCGGGGCGGTAGGCCTTGCTCGGCACGCTCCGCGTCCTCCTTGTCCCATACAGGCTCCGCCACTCTGTAACCGACGGGACCGAGTTGGTGGACCCCTAAGTTCAACTGCCGTAGTTCTTTCCCCCACAGACTTGATTCGGAGGTTGCGGGGCTCTGGCACTTGATCTTGAACTCCTTGTAGTCATCTTCGCTCATCAAAGGATATTTTGCCTTGATCTTGTCATAACTATCACCTTTATCAATCATTGCCTTCACCGTGCTTCTCCAAGTAGACAGGGCCTTGCTCATCTTCGTGAGGGTGGCATTGTTCACTTTATTCCCTGAGAGGCGTGTGCTTGCAAACTCAGCGGGGAACTTGTATCGTTCGTGCAGCTTCGCGAAGAGGAGACTGCGCAAATTCCCTCGGTCCTTATGCCTTAGGTTCTCGGTGTTGATCGAGACGGTGCTCCGGAGAATGCACCTGAGCTGAACCGAGTACCCCTTGACTACTTGTTTGGGCGCCGTCGGTTGCCCATCGGAGTTCACTTCAGTAAATTCCTCCCTGACGGTGGCGACCACTCTCGGGCGCCGTTGCCTCTTCTGTTGGCGGCCATCTGTGCGTGCGCCGCCATCATCAATGGTGGCATCCTTGGCGGGGCCATCAGTGGTGTCATCCCCGACGCCACTAGTGGTTGTGTAGTCAGGATCGGTGTCTTCCGCAGCGTCCTCATAGCGGTGAGGTTCTTCCTCCAACTCCTAGGACAGCTCCCAGAATGGCTTGCCGCCCGAACCGCCGGCCTCATTGTTGTGGGCCATGTTTCACTCTAAATAGGAAAAAAGTTTGGTCAAAAAGTTGGTTATTGTCAAGGAACAAGATCATGGTCTCATCATTTAGGATTTGTCGACACCGAGGCATCCGAAAAGCTAAACTTTTATCATTTAGGGTTTGTCGACGCCGAGGCACCCTAAAAGCCTAAGCGTACATCATTTAGGTTCTCATCGACACTGAGGCACCCTATAGAAGCCAAGTTAAGTTTTCATCATTTAGGGTTTATCGATGCCGAGGCACCCTAGGTTGGGCCTAATCACTTGGCACTAATCACTTGGCTCTATTGCCACCTATGTTGGGTTTATCATCTAGGGTTTATTGATGCTAAGGAGAATTCTAAGTTGGGCCTAATCACTTGGCTCTATTGCCACCTATGGTTTAATGCAGCAAGAATGGCGGGGCAGTTGATCCTACTTAACTAAGTACTAAGATACCCCGGCCCATGCATTAGTCGCAAGTACCCCATATGTCCTATTTTTAGCAAAGTCATGCTAAAATTCACGGAAAATTTCAGCATGACCTTTGCTAAAAATAGGACATATGGAGTACCCGAATTTGCTGGAACGCAAGTTAATCGACATTCCGGCAAACTCAAGGTCCTCTCGGGGTACCTGCAATTTCATGATAAACTGCCAACAAAAACACATGGAGTACTTGACACAATACTTGCCATAGTAATAGTCAATGTGCCTCTGTATGTATGTGTGTGGTGTCTAGATGCCAGCCACAGGTCAATGGCCATGCCACTACACTGCTTTGATTCTGTTTTTGATGGAGCTTTGTGCCACTAGGTGGCCTGTTTGAAGTGAAATAATCAGCATGGGCAACTGGTATTGGATTCACAATGTAAATGATGGATGAAAAGGTATTGTGCCCAAGTACAACATTTAACAATGCAATGCAGATAATCATTTTTTTCTCACAGTACTTTTCCCAAGTAATAATAAACTAAATAACTAAGTAATCCAAATGAGGAAACATAAAATAGCTGGCTGCAACAACATAGCAAGCCTTCACTTACACAAGAATTCATTTCAAGCATCATTTATTATCTGAAATAGATCATGCTAAAGATACATGATACATCATTTCAGGCATCATTTAATATCAGTACAACTAACTAGCAGTACTTAAACAAGTTAAGCTGCCGACTATAGTACTGGCTACTCACTTAAGCTAGAAGCTACAAGTTAAACACATTATAACTTGAGTGTAACTCAGGACAAGTTAAACTTAAGCTAGAAGATACAAGTTGAACACACACCAGGCAGTTTTTATAATATTATCAGAAAAATATCTTCAGTGTAACTCAGGACAAGAAAAATCTCCACCAGAATAGGACTAGCATTTAAGAGTAATTTCCTCCAGTCAAACAAAGTTCAAACAAAAAATGACAACACTCTTTTGATTAAGAGCCAAGTTACAACACTCTTTGAAGTTCAAACAAAAACTGACAACACTTGTTTTATCTGTCTCCTCCAAGAAAGAGCCAAGTCAGTCTCACCCAACTAGGGAAATGCCAGGACCCCGATCCTAAGTCACACCAATCTAGGATGTAACACATCATATCACTTTGCGGCCTCACGCACGGTATTTCCACGGGTGCCACCTTACCTGGCCCGGGACCGTTTGCGCCTTTTGGCTCACGTATATGATAGTGTCGCTAGCATCCATATGACAAAGAACCCAGGCTGACATGAATAGTCATAAACCCAAAGTGGCACTAACTCATGGGAACAGGCATACATGAATCACATCGAGCATGTCGGTCAGCAGCGTGTGAAACCGGGCTATAGCACTGGGCTAACAGGACTCCGGGAACCCGGGCTGTAGCAGGCTAGGCAGGACTCCGGATGTCACCGCGTGACATTTCCGCGAAGGGACAGACACAGGAACGAAGTGAATCACATGCCGGCCAGTCAAGTGTCCTAAGAAGTAGTGCTGGGCTAGCAGGACTCCGGTGAACCGGGCTGTAGCGGACTACTATGGCTCATGGAAGCACAAGACTACATTTACCCATAAGAGAGGCTACCAAGGATAAACAACTAGGTTGTCGAATCCCACACATATCAAGCATTTCAATCATACACACAATATGCTCAATATGTGCAAATACAACATGGCATCACAACATAACTCTACGACTCAAGTATTTATTCATTAGGCTCCGAGGAGCGAGATATTACAAACATGGGTCTCATGACCCAACATTCAGAGCATACAAGTCAAAGCACATGCGGAAGCTTAACATGTCTGGGTACAGACATCTACAATGAAAAAGGCTGAGAAGCCTGACTATCTACAAGACCCTGCCGAGGGCACAAGATTGTAGCTGAGGTATCAAGCTAAATGTCGAAGTCCACGCGGAACTACTAGCGAGACTGAGGTCTCTCTGCAAAACATAAAATAAGCAAACGTGAGTACAAATGTACCCAGCAAGACTTACATTAGAACTAACCACATATACATCGGTATCAACAAAGAGGGTGGTGGAGTTTAACTGCAGCAACTAGCTTTGACTTAGTGGCTAACCTGAACTACGACTGCAAGTAACTCTTTTGAGGTGGCGCACACGAGTCCACATATTCACCATATCAATACACCACTATGGATCCGCTCCCGTCTCCCTGCGAGAACGCAATCCATAGCACTCACACTTATCTTGCGCATTTTAGAGTATCCACTTTCGCTTGTCTATGAACTATGCAAGGGGTCCAAGTTTCCATATCCGAGGAATCCGGCTATTCGAATAGATAATGATAACCCTGCAGGGGTGTACTTCTTCACACACGCTCCCGCCACTTATCGCCATCTACACGTCATGTACCTCGGCAACCTTCAAGCGGAAACCGGGCGAGGGAGTCGGCCATGACCTGACTAACCAACAAGTCTCTAGTCCAGGTTTATCGCCTATTCGGATTCCATCCGCAAGGAGATCCGGCCGGGGTGTCGCTCACGGCCCCAAATGATGTGTGCAGGGTTCCCAAGCCCACCATCCGGGTGCCACTTGGTACACCATGCCACTGTGCCTAGTCTGTCCCAAGCCCACCTGTACCGGGTGCCACTTGGTAGACTACTAACACTACCTACAAACACCAGAAACTAGTTGCAACTCCTGGACAGAGATCGAGTTGATTAATAAGATGAGAGGGGCCGAGTTACCGGAACCCAATGTGTGGTAGTAACTGTTCATGGATCACAAACACAGAACTCAGTTCCTGAGGACGGCTGCAATGAGACAACCCACCATGTACTCCTACATGGCCTCTCACCGCTACCTTTACCAAATCGTGTTCACACACTTAGCGAACACACAGTAGGACATGTTCAACACCGTTCCAAATCATCCCCAATGAATCAGACCTGACTCAATTCTAAGCAGTAGCAAGCATGACAACAAGCATGAATGAGTAGGCACATCAGGGCTCAAACAACTCCTACTCATGCTAGTGGGTTTCATCTATTTACTATGGCAATGACAGGTCATGCAGAGGAAAGGGGTTCAGCTACCGCAACATGTAACAGTTGAAACGTTGTTGTCCTAATGCAGTGAAAGAGAGAAGAAGCGAGAGAGTGGGATTGTATCGGAATGAACAAGGGGGTTTTGCTTGCCTGGCACTTCTGAAGATAGTATAGTTCTTCATCGGTGTCATCGAATTCATCGCTGGATCAACGTCTACTGAGGGGGGACAAACACCGGCAACTGAGAAAGAACTCAATCAACACATGATGATATGCAACAATATGATGCATGCTATTACATGGCAATATGAATGTGTTTTGGGCTAATGCAAGCTAGAACATATTGAAATGAGTCCATTTGAACCAGGGATTCAAATGCAAACCCATTTTATGAAGTCATATAAGTGCATTAACTTGTTTCACCTAAACAGCAAGGTTAAATTGTTCTAACATGCATGAAACTAGCATAAATGGATAGACTGGATTTTTCTGATAATTTTTCATATATAAATTATTTCATTTGGAGTTACGGTTGATTTTCTATGATTTTTTGAAGTTTGCAACATTTTCTGGAATTTCCTTTATAAAAGTACATCCAGAAAATACTTATGGCTTCAGCATAGCGTCATTGTGATGTCAGCGGTCAACAGTCGCGGTCCAGGTCAAACCTGGACCAGCGGGGCCCACTGGTCAGTGACTCAGGACAGGTTAGTGTCACAGACAGGTGGGGTCCGGTCAACCGCCACGTCGGCATGGTCAATGCGGACGTGTGGGTCCACTGGAATTAGACTAATTCTAACTAATTTATTTAGCCGGTTAATTAAACAGATGGGGCCCGACTATCTGTGGGTTAGGGGTGGTTAACAATATGGTTAAGCAGCTAATGACGGGTTAGCCGGTGACTAATCACCAACGCTAAGTAGTGCATGGTGGCGATTGCCGGTGGCTGGTTCCGGCCACGGCTGCTTGCTTGGCTGGGTGCGTTGGGGAGCTGCTGCTGTGGCGCTTCAGGTGGTGGAAGTGGCATGTGCTGGGGCGGCCGGAGACGACCGCGACATCGACCACGACGGCGGCCGGAGCTTGGTCGGGTGCAGGCGCGGGGCTGCAGGGGGATAGGGAAGGAGCTGGTGGCCTAGATGGCACCCACGGCCCACCATAAGCACTTTGGTGCCACGGGTTCAGGCGGAGGAGCTCAGGGCAAGGGAGCTGGGCGGCCATGGCGGACGGCGGTGCTCGGGCACGCGGCGGGGGTGCTATGGCACGGGAACGAGCAAAGCAAAGGAGGGGAAACGTGAAGGAGCTCACAGTGAACTCGATGGCATAGTCGATGAGGTCGGGGACGCACTGGAGCCCGTGAATCGATGACGGCGAGGTGCGGCAGTAGGCGGCGAAGACGGCGATCATGGCGATGCTGTCGACCTCCCGGGCTCCCTTCAGTCGGTGGCGCGAAGTAGCGCGGTGAGACGGAGCCTCTGGGCTGGCTTTTAGGGCGAGGGGTGGCTGGTGGCCACGCGGGCGGCAGCGGCAAGCTCGGTGGCTCTTGGGCAGCTGCCGGGGAAGGGGCAGAGGAGAGGTAGAGAGTGCAGCGTGTGAGGGAGAGGAGAGAGGGGTCTCGGGGCGTCTCCGTGGCGTCACGAGGATGTCGGGGAGGTTGCCACCGCGAAGCAGGAGGTGGAGGCCTCCGCGTGTGCGCGTGGTACTTCACCTCTGCCTACTGGCAGAGGTTGAAGACAGCCGCTGTGCCACGGTGAGCTGGACTGGTGCAGCTGGGCCGGCTACAGGTAAGTGGCCCAGGTATGGGTCTTTCTCTCTTTTTTTTCTAATTTATTCGGTTTTCTATTTTTCTGCTTTATGTTTGCAAATAAAATACCAACCAAAACACTTTGGTTAATTCTGCAAATTTTTGTGAGGAATATTTGAATTATTTTCAACCACACAATAAATTTCAAAATGTTTTGGAGCAACCAATATTTAATGGTAACTTTTAAACTCCAACTCAAATACCATAATGATTTAATTCAATGACCAAAATGTCCAGGAAAAATATGCATCATCTCTGGTAGAGGCTTTCACCTTTTTCCATAAATCATGAAAATTTTAAAAGGATATTTTGAGGTCTCTGAAAATATTTTGGCTAAACCTATTTGAGTTCTTCTGGTGCTAGGGTTTTATCATCCCCATTTCAACTTTAATTGAAAATTAACATGATGCATGGATGCTTTAATGCAACTAATGACAAGCAAATTCTAGGGCTGTGACAACTCACCCCTACTAAACAAAAATCTCGTCCCGAGATTCAAGACGTGAGGTAAGAAGACAGAGGGGGCACAAGACCAACACAATCTTCACGATCCAGGTTGCATCTCTTAGGGTTGTTGATTCGTTGCATACGTTGACTCTGACATCCTTGCTTTTGAGATCTTCATCCAGCATGATGGCGGCAAAAAGAAATTCTACAGAAATCGATCTCCCCGGAGATCGAGCACTCAAGATCAACTCATGGGGTGAGATATAAAACATCTCTTGAGCTGAGACACGAAACACACATCAGGGGTGATGGAAAGAAGCGGATGATAAAGGTTCAAATTTGGTAGGCAACAATTCCACGCTTAAGTAGGATGATGCATGGTTTCAAAGTAGCAAGGAGATAATTGCCATGATACCATAACGAGACATCTTAAGGAAGGTGACTCGCAGAAATATTCCCTTAAGTGGCAAAAAGAATTACTTTTGATTCAGAGATCATTGAAACTCTTCATACCAGCTTAAGGCAATTTACAATTGATCGTTTGAGGTAGCTCGAAGAGATGGCATACTTGGACTAGGATGGATGATGTGGACTACCTTGTTGAAGACAACGCAATGGATGATTTTTGCTTATCATCGGAGATGGATGGAACCCGTGGTAGGACCACTTTGAAGATGATCCTGATCAGTAATTACTGAGAAGGGTAGTCCGTAGTAGGATGACACAATGGCAGTGCAAGCTGGGAACAAAATGCAAATGCTAGGGATGATTATAGTAAATGGGGAGAAACCCAACAGTAGAGAGAGATTCCACTGTTTGAAAGGTTATGGCTTAATCGAAGAAACTGAGAACGGATCCCAATTAATGCCGACGATAAATCCTAGTGCTTGCGCGTGCTCTCAAGAACTTGAGCATTTCCGTATTCATCAAGGTTCTGCCAATATCCGTGTCAAGGATCCTGGCAACACAACATGCTACCATGATGAATAATGGTGGAAGATGCAGATGCAAAGAAAGATAACACTTTCTTAGATTTCACCTTAGCGAGGCCAAGGGATCAGAATCTGGATGATCGACCGAGAGACATTTAGCACTCCGCCTCTAATGTTCTCCTTGATGTGCTAGAGTAATCCATTCATAGATATGGTTTGATATCTAGAACATCATGTAAAAGGTCGGACTTCGGAAGCTCAAGAATCCATAAGGAATAACTACGGAGGCAGATCCTGCGAGATCCTTATGGGGAGGTGACTAACTTCTTCAACCAGGATACTACAATAATAGGCCTTCCGGTTACGTGTGTTGGCCACGACATCCACGTTACCGGTTACAGAGGGACCAACAATATAGTTCTTGGAGTACGCTCCAACCATCATATCTGCCCGAGATTCAGATCTGGTTGGTGTTAGGATATTCCAGACTCATCGAGTCTAGAAAGAAAATGAAAGTTTGCAACACAAATCGACGAGATGTCATTGCGAGATTCTCAGGAAATGGACTATGGTAGTAAGCTCCAAAACATGAGCCAGTTTTGCTACAAACCTGTGAACACGCTGTCCCAGACAAGCATGACCACATAGTAGTCTTATAATAAAACACTACCGAGTCCAGATGGGGAACCATCATCGAGGATATCGAAGTTCTTGCGTAAGTCTAGCTCTTAAGAAGAAACTTCTTCTCCTTGAACAAATCAATCAGTGGCCTGGTGTGCTAGGGAATCATATATAATGAAGGTTGCAAGTCTCCAGACCACAGAATACTTCGCACGTATGCATGACTGACTTGGGATGATTCTAGAGAAGGCGAGACAAACTTTCCCAAATTCACGGTGGCAACTTGCATCAAATGCACATGAATTAAAGGAAGTCACTTCTTTCATCCGAACATATGCTTCATGAACGGAACACGAAGATAATGCTTATAAAGTTTCCAATACTAGATGGATGTTCAACATGAATCATGGGGAAGACAAAATGCTGCTGATGGGCTCAACAACAACTCATCGGAATTTCCATATCACTGGACTTCCACCATCATGTGAACACGGTGATAGCATTGGTCATACCAAAAGATATAATGGTGTATGCTCAAGGGATCAACCATGAGTAAGACAACATTACGAACATCGTTGGTTCTGATTTGACTTGACGATAGCCCATACTCAAGTCTAAGTTTTGACAAGGCAATAGATCCAACAACTGATCACGAGGACCAATCGATGGAGATATCATCTTTCTTCAACACACACACAATAAAAAGATATCCCTTAACGTGAACTAAGCCAGACAAGCTTTTATCTTCCAACTCTCCAAGTTGTTGTTTAGCTTAACCAACTAGCTCAGGGATATCCAACACGGATTCTTGGAGAAAGGCGTGGTTACAAGAAACCAACTTGATCACGAACTCAACATAGCGGTCAGGTGACAATCTGCTAACACTTCCGAGAAGATATTCGGAAAATCACGAACCACCGATATGTTACTAAGCTCGAGAACAATCTTGCTTTTCAGGGCAAGACGATGTGATCAAGAGAGTGATGGATTGACACAATCCTATCTCATTGATCGAGGAGTGCACTAGGAAAAATGGATTAGGTAGCACGATCAATCTTAGAATGATGATTCAATAACCAACATGCTAAGAATGAAATTATTGTCCATTAACTATCAAGAAACGGAGTTGCTAGGAGTATTGATGTCACACATCACGATTCACTTGTCGGTATTCTGGTTGCGACAACACGACACCGAGGAATGAATAATGATGGCGAGAAGTATCACTGTGTCAAGAATTCATAAGATGGTGTGCAATTCCCATGACATTCTTGACATAAGACAGTAATACTTCAGGATAGAACAGAATCAAAAGCTGGATTGGCATTTTGATCTGCGAAACACAACTACTTTGACCCAATCCTAGATATGGATGAGGTGTTGGAGTTTGTTTCTCCTAGTCATTCCGGAATAGAATGGGTTGACGGACCACAAGAATAAAAGGGCATTGATGAACACAAATGCACACATACTCTTGGCTATCAACTGATAGAGGATGGTCGGAATACAACTGAAGGGGAACAACTCAAGGAACATATAATTTTCTGAGTTGTGGATGCATAGATTAGTATGTCGAGCAAAGCAACATTTCTTCCGGACAACCCATACAGAAGGGTAGGAGTGGAAGATTCACAATGCAGAATGGGGAACTCATCAAGAGCACTCTGGTTGTGATCTTTTGGTTCAAAGAACTTCTGCCATAAGCGGTTTGTAGTATTTGGAAGAAGGAACTACCACGGACCTCGAGGACTAATGCAAAGGTTACAAATGTCCTAAAGGAACTAGCAAACACTATCGACATGAGGTAAGTAGGGTGAATCTCGGGTTCAAAACCCAGGAATAGAATACCTACTACTAAATGGCATCATGGGATGCTTTCGAGAATGGTGGCCAGAATCATCACACGGGAACACAAAACATGGCTAGATTACTAGGTGACTCCCTAAAACACTTAGGGTCATAATAATAATAGCTCCAACATATATGTCGAGGCAATAGAGTACCTCAACTGACCGGTTAGTGTGCTTATTCTGACCAAAAGGACATCGGGAATGGAGAGAAAGGATTTTCAAATGCATCAGACTATTTAGAAACCTGGGATGACTCGGACAGCATAACGGCTGTAAATGCTCAAAAAGATTTGAGACATCCTGCAAAATGGTGGCATAACCACTCAATGCACAATATCAAGGTTCTGAGGCCAGCTATGAACATATGGAAGTAGTAGGAACTGAACTAAGGCTTGAACTCAACAATCCTAAGCAACTATGGTTTCGTAACACGTCATCCTGAGAGATAGAAGAGAAGCCTAGTTCTTAACCCTCGTAGAAAAGAAGAGGATGACTCAGATCAGAAGGTCATGAGGATAAGTAGTAAAAAGAGCCTTACATTCCCTTCCACAATCAATTCCCTTATATAACTAAAGCATCTCTAGACACAACTTCGACCAGTATGGCTTGGTAAACCTACAGGCAGTCAGGCTCTGATACCAAAGCTGTCAGGACCCCGATCCTAAGTCACACCGATCTAGCATGTAACACATCATATCACTTTGCGGCCTCACACACGTTATTTCCACGGGTGCCACCTTACCTGGCCCGGGACCGTTTGCGCCTTTTGGCTCACGTATATGATAGTGTTGCTAGCATCCATATGACAAAGAATCCGAGCCGACATGACTAGTCGTAAACCCAAAGTGGGACTAACTCATGGGAACAGGCATACATGAATCACATCGAGCATGTCGGTCAGCAGCGTGTGAAACCGGGCTGTAGCACTGGGCTAACAGGACTCCGGAAGTCACCGCGTGACATTTCCCCGAAGGGACAGACACGGGAACAAAGTGAATCACATGCCGGCCAGTCAAGTGTCCTGAGTAGTGTTGGGCTAGCAGGACTCCGGTGAACCGGGCTGTAGCGGACTACTATGGCTCATGGAAGCACAAGACTACATTTCCCCATAAGAGAGGATACCAAGGATAAACAACTAGGTTGTCGGATCCCACACATATCAAGCATTTCAATCATACACACAATATGCTCAATATGTGCAAATACAACATGGCATCACAACATAACTCTACAACTCAAGTATTTATTCATTAGGCTCCGAGGAGCGAGATATTACAAACATGGGTCTCATGACCCAACATTCAGAGCATACAAGTCAAAGCACATGCGGAAGCTTAACATGTCTGGGTACAGACATCTACAAATGAAAAAGGCTGAGAAGCCTGACTATCTACAAGACCCTGCCGAGTGCACAAGATCGTAGCTGAGGTATCAAGCTAAACGTCGAAGTCCATGCGGAACTACTAGCGAGACTGAGGTCTCTCTGCAAAACATAAAATAAGCAAACGTGAGTACAAATGTACCCAGCAAGACTTACATCAGAACTAACCACATATGCATCGGTATCAACAAAGAGGGTGGTGGAGTTTAACTGCAGCAAGCCAGCTTTGACTTAGTGGCTAACCTGAACTACGACTGCAAGTAACTCTTTTGAGGTGGCGCACACGAGTCCACATATTCACCATATCAATACACCACTATGGATCCGCTCCCGTCTCCCTGCGAGAACGCCATCCATAGCACTAACACTTATCTTGCGCATTTTAGAGTATCCACTTTCGCTTGTCTATGAACTATGCAAGGGGTCCAAGTTTCCATATCCGAGGAATCCGGCTATTCGAATAGATAATGATAACCCTGCAGGGGTGTACTTCTTCACACACGCTCTCGCCACTTATCGCCATGTACACGTCATGTACCTCGGCAACCTTCAAGCGGCAACCGGGCGAGGGAGTCGGCCATGACCTGACTAACCAACAAGTCTCTAGTCCAGGTTTATCGCCTATTCGGGTTCCATCCGCAAGGAGATCCGGCCGGGGTGTCGCTCACGGCCCCAAACGATGTGTGCAGGGTTCCCAAGCCCACCATCCGGGTGCCACTTGGTACACCATGCCACTGTACCTAGTCTGTCCCAAGCCCACCTGTACCGGGTGCCACTTGGTAGACTACTAACACTACCTACAAACACCAGAAACTAGTTGCAACTCCTGGACAGAGATCGAGTTGATTAATAAGCTGAGAGGGGCCGAGTTACCGGAACCCAATGTGTGGTCGTAACTGTTCATGGATCACAAACACAGAACTCAGTTCCTGAGGACGGCTGCAATGAGACAACCCACCATGTACTCCTACATGGCCTCTCACCACTACCTTTACCAAATCGTGTTCACACACTTAGCTCACACACAGTAGGACATGTTCAACACCATTCCAAATCATCCCCGATGAATCAGACCTGACTCAACTCTAAGCAGTAGCAAGCATGACAACAAGCATGAATGAGTAGGCACATCAGGGCTCAAACAACTCCTACTCATGCTAGTGGGTTTCATCTATTTACTGTGGCAATGACAGGTCATGCAGAGGAAAGGGGTTCAGCTACCGCAACATGTAACAGTTGAAACGTTGTTGTCCTAATGTAGTGAAAGAGAGCAGAAGCGAGAGAGTGGGATTGTATCGGAATGAACAAGGGGGTTTTGCTTGCCTAGCACTTCTGAAGATAGTATAGTTCTTCATCGGTGTCATCGAATTCATCGCTGGATCAACGTCTACTGAGGGGGGACAAACACCGGCAACTGAGAAAGAACTCAATCAACACATGATGATATGCAACAATATGATGCGTGCTATGACATGGCAATATGAATGTGTTTTTGGCTAATGCAAGCTAGAACATATTGAAATGAGTCCATTTGAACCAAGGATTCAAATGCAAACCCATTTTATGAAGTCATATAAGTGCATTAACTTGTTTCACCTAAACAGCAAGGTTAAAGTTTTCTAACATGCATGAAAGTAGCATAAATGGATAGACTGGATTTTTCTGATAATTTTTCATATATATAAATTATTTCATTTGGAGTTACGGTTGATTTTCTATGATTTTTTGAAGTTTGCAACATTTTCTGGAATTTCCTTTATAAAAGTAAATCCAGAAAATACTTATGGCTTCAGCATAGCGTCATTGTGATGTCAGCGGTCAACAGTCGCGGTCCAGGTCAAACCTGACCAGCGGGGCCCACTGGTCAGTGACTCAGGACAGGTTAGTGTCACAGACAGGTGGGGTCCGGTCAACCGCCACATCAGCATGGTCAATGCTGACGTGTGGGTCCACAGGAATTAGACTAATTCCAACTAATTTATTTAGCCGGTTAATTAAACAGATGGGGCCCGACTATCTGTGGGTTAGGGGTGGTTAACAATATGGTTAAGCAGCTAATTAATGCCGGGTTAGCCGGTGACTAATCACCAACGCTAAGCAGTGCATGGTGGCGATCGCCGGCGGCTGGTTCCGGCCATGGCTGCTTGCGTGGCTGGGTGCGTTGGGGAGCTGCTGCTGCGGCGCTTCAGGTGGTGGAAGTGGCATGTGCTGGGGCGGCCGGAGACGACCGCGACATCGACCACGACGGCGGCCGGAGCTCGGTCGGGTGCAGGCGCGGGGCTGCAGGGGGATAGGGAAGGAGCTGGTGGCCTAGATGGCACCCACGGCCCACCATAAGCACTCTGGTGCCACAGGTTCAGGCGGAGGAGCTCAGGGCAAGGGAGCTGGGCGGCCATGGCGGACGGCGGTGCTCGGGCACGCGGGCGGGGGTGCTATGGCACGGGAACGAGCAAAGCAAAGGAGGGGAAACGGGAAGGAGCTCACAGTGAACTCGATGGCGTAGTCGATGAGGTCGGGGACGCACTAGAGCCCGTGAATCGACAACGGCGAGGTGCGGCAGTAGGCGGCGAAGACGGCGATCGTGGCGATGCTGTCGACCTCCCGGGCTCCCTTCAGTCGGTGGCGCGAAGCAGCGCGGTGAGACGGAGCTTCTGGGCTGGCTTTTAGGGCGAGGGGTGGCCGGTGGCCACGCGGGCGGCAGCGGCATGCTCGGTGGCTCTTGGGAGGCTGCCGGGGAAGGGGCAGAGGAGAGGTAGAGAGTGCAGCGAGTGAGGGAGAGGAGAGAGGGGTCTCGGGGCGTCTCCGTGGCGTCGCGAGGATGTCGGGGAGGTTGCCACCGCGAAGCAGGAGGTGGAGGCCTCCACGTGCGCGCGTGCTACTTCGCCTCTGCCTACTGGCAGAGGTTGAAGACAGCCGCTGTGCCACGGTGGGCTGGACTGGTGCAGCTGGGCCGGCTACAGGTAAGTGGCCCAGGTACGGGTCTTTCTCTCTTTTTTTCTAATTTATTCGGTTTTCTATTTTTCTGCTTTATGTTTGCAAATAAAATACCAACCAAAACACTTTGGTTAATTCTGCAAATTTTTTTGAGGAATATTTGAATTATTTTCAACCACACAATAAATTCAGAATGTTTTGCAGCAACCAATATTTAATGGTAACTTTTAAACTCCAACTCAAATACCATAATGATTTAATTCAATGACCAAAATGTCCAGGAAAAATATGCATCATCTCTGGTAGAGGCTTTCACCTTTTTCCATAAATCATGAACATTTTAAAAGGATATTTTGAGGTCTCTGAAAATATTTTGGCTAAACCTATTTGAGTTCTTCTGGTGCTAGGGTTTTATCATCCCCATTTCAACTTCAATTGAAAATTAACATGATGCATGGATGCTTTAATGCAACTAATGACAAGCAAATTCTAGGGCTGTGACAACTCACCCCTACTAAACAAAAATCTCGTCCCGAGATTCAAGACGTGAGGTAAGAAGACAGAGGGGGCACAAGACCAACACAATCTTCACGATCCAGGTTGCATCTCTTAGGGTTGTTGATTCGTTGCATACGTTGACTCTGACATCCTTGCTTTTGAGATCTTCATCCAGCATGATGGCGGCAGAAAGAAATTCTACAGAAATCGATCTCCCCGGAGATCGAGCACTCAAGATCAACTCATGGAGTGAGATATAAAACATCTCTTGAGCTGAGACACGAAACACACATCAGGGGTGATGGAAAGAAGTGGATGATAAAGGTTCAAATTTGGTAGGCAACAATTCCACGCTTAAGTAGGATGATGCATGGTTTCAAAGTAGCAAGGAGATAATTGCAATGATACCATAATGAGACATCTTAAGGAAGGTGACTCGCAGAAATATTCCCTTAAGTGGCAAAAAGAATTACTTTTGATTCAGAGATCATTGAAACTCTTCATACCAGCTTAAGGCAATTTACAATTGATCGTTTGAGGTAGCTCGAAGAGATGGCATACTTGGACTAGGATGGATGATGTGGACTACCTTGTTGAAGACAACGCAATGGATGATTTTTGCTTATCATCAGAGATGGATGGAACCCGTGGTAGGACCACTTTGAAGATGATCCTGATCAGTAATTACTGAGAAGGGTAGTCCGTAGTAGGATGACACAATGGCAGTGCAAGCTGGGACCAAAATGCAAATGCTAGGGATGATTCTAGTAACTGGGGAGAAACCCAACAGCAGAGAGAGATTCCACTGTTTGAAAGGTTATGGCATAATCGAAGAAACTGAGAATGGATCCCAATTAATGTCGAAGATAAATCCTAGTGCTTGCGCGTGCTCTCAAGAACTTGAGCATTTCCGTTTTCATCAAGGTTCTGCCAATATCTGTGTCAAGGATCCTGGCAACACAACATGCTACCATGATGAATAATGGTGGAAGATGCAGATGCAAAGAAAGATAACACTTTCTCAGATTTCACCTTAGCGAGGCCAAGGGATCAGAATCTGGATGATCGACCGAGAGACATTTAGCACTCCGCCTCTAATGTTCTCCTTGATGTGCTAGAGTAATCCATTCATAGATATGGTTTGATATCTAGAACATCAAGTAAAAGGTCGGACTTCGGAAGCTCAAGAATCCATAAGGAATAACTACGGAGGCAGATCCTGTGAGATCCTTATGGGGAGGTGACTAACTTCTTCAACCAGGATACTAAAATAATAGGCCTTCCGGTTAGGTGTGTTTGCCACGACATCCACGTTACCGGTTACAGAGGGACCAACAATATAGTTCTTGGAGTACGCTCCAAGCATCATATCTGCCCGAGATTCAGATCTGGTTGGTGTTAGGATATTCCAGACTCATCGAGTCTAGAAAGAAAATGAAAGTTTGCAACACAAATCGACGAGATGTCATTGCGAGATTCTCAGGAAATGGACTATGGTAGTAAGCTCCAAAACATGAGCCAGTTTTGCTACAAACCTGTGAACACGCTGTCCCAGACAAGCATGACCACATAGTAGTCTTATAATAAAACACTACCGAGTCCAGATGGGGAACCATCATCGAGGATATCGAAGTCCTTGCGTAAGTCTAGCTCTTAAGAAGAAACTTCTTCTCCTTGAACAAATCAATCAGTGGCCTGGTGTGCTAGGGAATCATATATAATGAAGGTTGCAAGTCTCCAGACCACAGAATACTTCGCACGTATGCATGACTGACTTGGGATGATTCTAGAGAAGACGAGACAAACTTTCCCAAATTCACGGCGGCAACTTGCATCAAATGCACATGAATGAAAGGAAGTCACTTCTTTCATCCGAACATATGCTTCATGAACGGAACACGAAGATAATGCTTATAAAGTTTCCAATACTAGCTGGATGTTCAACATGAATCATGGGGAAGACAAAATGCTGCTGATGGGCTCAACAACAACTCATCGGAATTTCCATATCACTGGACTTCCACCATCATGTGAACACGGTGATAGCATTGGTCATACCAAAAGATATAATGGTGTATGCTCGAGGGATCAACCATGAGTAACACAACATTACGAACATTGTTGGTTCTGATTTGACTTGACGATAGCCCATACTCAAGTCTAAGTTTTGACAAGGCAATAGATCCAACAACTGATCACGAGGACCAATCGATGGAGATATCATCTTTCTTCAACACACACACACAATAAAAAGATATCCCTTAACGTGAACTAAGCCAGACAAGCTTTTATCTTCCAACTCTCCAAGTTGTTGTTTAGCTTAACCAACTAGCTCAGGGATATCCAACACGGATTCTTGGAGAAAGGCGTGGTCACAAGAAACCAACTTGATCACGAACTCAAAATAGCGGTCAGGTGACAATCTGGTAACACTTTTGAGAAGATATTCGGAAAATCACGAACCACCGATATGTTACTAAGCTCGAGAACAATCTTGCTTTTCAGGGCAAGACGATGTGATCAAGAGAGTGATGGATTGACACAATCCTATCTCATTGATCGAGGAGTGCACCAGGAAAAATGGATTAGGTAGCACGATCAATCTTAGAATGATGATTCAATAACCAACATGCTAAGAATGAAATTATTGTCCATTAACTATCAAGAAACGGAGTTGCTAGGAGTATTGATGTCACACATCACGATTCACTTGTCGGCATTCTGGTTGCGACAACACGACACCGAGGAATGAATAATGATGGCGAGAAGTATCACTGTGTCAAGAATTCATAAGATGGTGTGCAATTCCCATGACATTCTTGACATAAGACGGTAATACTTCAGGATAGAACAGAATCAAAAGCTGGATTGGCATTTTGATCTGCGAAATACAACTACTTTGACCCAATCCTAGATATGGATGAGGTGTTGGAGTTTGTTTCTCCTAGTCATTCCGGAATAGAATGGCTTGACGGACCACAAGAATAAAAGGGCATTGATGAACACAAATGCACACATACTCTTGGCTATCAACTGATAGAGGATGGTCGGAATACAACTGAAGGGGAACAACTCAAGGAACATATAATTTTCTGAGTTGTGGATGCATAGATTAGTATGTCGAGCAAAGCTCAACATTTCTTCCGGACAACCCATACAGAAGGGTAGGAGTGGAAGATTCACAATGCAGAATGGGGAACTCATCAAGAGCACTCTGGTTGTGATCTTTTGGTTCAAAGAACTTCTGCCATAAGCGGTTTGTAGTATTTGGAAGAAGGAACTACCACGGACCTCGAGGACTAATGCAAAGGTTACAAATGTCCTAAAGGAACTAGCAAACAATATCGACATGAGGTAAGTAGGGTGAATCTCGGGTTCAAAACCCAGGAATAGAATACCTACTACTAAATGGCATCACGGGATGCTTTCGAGAATGGTGGCCAGAATCATCACACCGGAACACAAAACATGGCTAGATTACTAGGTGACTCCCTAAAACACTTAGGGTCATAATAATAATAGCTCCAACATATATGTCGAGGCAATAGAGTACCTCAACTGACCGGTTAGTGTGCTTATTCTGACCAAAAGGACATCGGGAATGGAGAGAAAGGATTTGCAAATGCATCAGACTATTTAGAAACCTGGGATGACTCGGACAGCATAACGGCTGTAAATGCTCAAAAAGATTTGAGACATCCTGCAAAATGGTGGCATAACCACTCAATGCACAATATCAAGGTTCTGAGGCCAGCTATGAACATATGGAAGTAGTAGGAACTGAACTAAGGCTTGAACTCAACAATCCTAAGCAACTATGGTTTCGTAACACGTCATCCTGAGAGATAGAAGAGAAGCCTAGTTCTTAACCCTCGTAGAAAAGAAGAGGATGACTCAGATCAGAAGGTCATGAGGATAAGTAGTAAAAAGAGCCTTACATTCCCTTCCACAATCAATTCCCTTATATAACTAAAGCATCTCTAGACACAACTTCGACCAGTATGGCTTGGTAAACCTACAGGCAGTCAGGCTCTGATACCAAAGCTGTCAGGACCCCGATCCTAAGTCACACTGATCTAGCATGTAACACATCATATCACTTTGCGGCCTCACACACGGTATTTCCACGGGTGCCACCTTACCTGGCCCGGGACCGTTTGCGCCTTTTGGCTCACGTATATGATAGTGTTGCTAGCATCCATATGACAAAGAATCCGAGCCGACATGACTAGTCGTAAACCCAAAGTGGGACTAACTCATGGGAACAGGCATACATGAATCACATCGAGCATGTCGGTCAGCAGCGTGTGAAACCGGGCTGTAGCACTGGGCTAACAGGACTCCGGAAGTCACCGCGTGACATTTCCCTGAAGGGACAGACACGGGAACAAAGTGAATCACATGCCGGCCAGTCAAGTGTCCTGAGTAGTGTTGGGCTAGCAGGACTCCGGTGAACCGGGCTGTAGCGGACTACTATGGCTCATGGAAGCACAAGACTACATTCCCCCATAAGAGAGGATACCAAGGATAAACAACTAGGTTGTCGGATCCCACACATATCAAGCATTTCAATCATACACACAATATGCTCAATATGTGCAAATACAACATGGCATCACAACATAACTCTACAACTCAAGTATTTATTCATTAGGCTCCGAGGAGCGAGATATTACAAACATGGGTCTCATGACCCAACATTCAGAGCATACAAGTCAAAGCACATGCGGAAGCTTAACATGTCTGGGTACAGACATCTACAAATGAAAAAGGCTGAGAAGCCTGACTATCTACAAGACCCTGCCGAGTGCACAAGATCGTAGCTGAGGTATCAAGCTAAACGTCGAAGTCCATGCGGAACTACTAGCGAGACTGAGGTCTCTCTGCAAAACATAAAATAAGCAAACGTGAGTACAAATGTACCCAGCAAGACTTACATCAGAACTAACCACATATGCATCGGTATCAACAAAGAGGGTGGTGGAGTTTAACTGCAGCAAGCCAGCTTTGACTTAGTGCCTAACCTGAACTACGACTGCAACACTATGGATCCGCTCCCGTCTCCCTGCGAGAACGCCATCCATAGCACTCACACTTATCTTGCGCATTTTAGAGTATCCACTTTCGCTTGTCTATGAACTATGCAAGGGGTCCAAGTTTCCATATCCGAGGAATCCGGCTATTCGAATAGATAATGATAACCCTGCAGGGGTGTACTTCTTCACACATGCTCTCGCCACTTATTGCCATGTACACGCCATGTACCTCGGCAACCTTCAAGCGGAAACCGGGCGAGGGAGTCGGCCACGACCTGACTAACCAACAAGTCTCTAGTCCAGGTTTATCGCCTATTCGGGTTCCATCCGCAAGGAGATCCGGCTGGGGTGTCGCTCACGGCCCCAAACGATGTGTGCAGGGTTCCCAAGCCCACCATCCGGGTGCCACTTGGTACACCATGCCACTGTGCCTAGTCTATCCCAAGCCCACCTGTACCGGGTGCCACTTGGTAGACTACTAACACTACCTACAAACACCAGAAACTATTTGCAACTCCTGGACAGAGATCGAGTTGATTAATAAGCTGAGAGGGGCCGAGTTAGCGGAACCCAATGTGTGGTAGTAACTGTTCATGGATCAAAACACAGAACTCAGTTCCTGAGGATAGCTGCAATGAGACAACCCACCATGTACTCCTACATGGCCTCTCACCGCTACCTTTACCAAATCGTGTTCACACACTTAGCTCACACACAGTAGGACATGTTCAACACCGTTCCAAATCATCCCCGATGAATCAGACCTGACTCAACTCTAAGCAGTAGCAGGCATGACAACAAGCATGAATGAGTAGGCACATCAGGGCTCAAACAACTCCTACTCATGCTAGTGGGTTTCATCTATTTACTGTGGCAATGACAGGTCATGCAGAGGAAAGGGGTTCAGCTACCGCAGCATGTAACAGTTGAAACATTGTTGTCCTAATGCAGTGAAAGAGAGCAGAAGCGAGAGAGTGGGATTGTATCAGAATGAACAAGGGGGTTTTGCTTGCCTGGCACTTATGAAGATAGTATAGTTCTTCATCGGTGTCATCGAATTCATCGCTGGATCAACGTCTACTGAGGGGGGACAAACACCGGCAACTGAGAAAGAACTCAATCAACACATGATGATATGCAACAATATGATGCGTGCTATGACATGGCAATATGAATGTGTTTTTGGCTAATGCAAGCTAGAACATATTGAAATGAGTCCATTTGAACCAAGGATTCAAATGCAAACCCATTTTATGAAGTCATATAAGTGCATTAACTTGTTTCACCTAAACAGCAAGGTTAAAGTTTTCTAACATGCATGAAAGTAGCATAAATGGATAGACTGGATTTTTCTGATAATTTTTCATATATATAAATTATTTCATTTGGAGTTACGGTTGATTTTCTATGATTTTTTGAAGTTTGCAACATTTTCTGGAATTTCCTTTATAAAAGTAAATCCAGAAAATACTTATGGCTTCAGCATAGCGTCATTGTGATGTCAGCGGTCAACAGTCGCGGTCCAGGTCAAACCTGACCAGCGGGGCCCACTGGTCAGTGACTCAGGACAGGTTAGTGTCACAGACAGGTGGGGTCCGGTCAACAGCCACGTCAGCATGGTTAATGCAGACGCGTGGGTCCACTGGAATTAGACTAATTCTCACTAATTTATTTAGCCGGTTAATTAAACAGATGGGGCCCGACTGTCTGTGGGTTAGGGGTGGTTAACAATATGGTTAAGCAGCTAATGATGGGTTAGCCGGTGACTAATCACCAACGCTAAGCAGTGCACGGTGGCGATCGCCAGCGGCTGGTTCCGGCCACGGCTGCTTGCGTGGCTGGGTGCGTTGGGGAGCTGCTGCGGCGGCGCTTCAGGTGGTGGAAGTGGCATGTGCTGGGGCGGCCGAAGACGACCGCGACGTCGACCACGACGGCGGCCAGAGCTCGGTCGGGTGCGGGCGCGGGGCTGCAGGGGGGTAGGGAAGGAGCTGGTGGCCTAGATGGCACCCACGGCCCACCAGAAGCACTCTGGTGCCACGGGTTCAGGCGGAGGGGCTCGGGGCAAGGGAGATGGGCAGCCATGGCAGACGGCGGTGCTCGGGCACGCGGGCGGGGGTGCTATGGCACGGGAACGAGCAAAGCAAAGGAGGGGAAACGGGAAGGAGCACACAGTGAACTCGATGGCGTAGTCGATGAGGTCGGGGACGCATTGGAGCCCGTGAATCGATGACGGCGAGGTGCGGCAGTAGGTGGCGAAGACGGCGATCGTGGCGATGCTGTCGACCTCCCGGGCTCCCTTCAGTCGGTGGTGCGAAGCAGCGCGGTGAGACGGAGCTTCTGGGCTGGCTTTTAGGGCAAGGTGTGGCCGGTGGCCACGCGGGCGGCAGTGGCGAGCTCGGTGGCTCTTGGGCGGCTGCCGGGGAAGGAGCAGAGGAGAGGGAGAGAGTGCAGCGAGTGAGGGAGAGGAGAGAGGGGTCTCGGGGCGTCTCCGTGGCGTCGCGAGGATGTCGGGGAGGTTCCCACCGCG
Source organism: Triticum urartu (assembly GCF_056163025.1). Lineage (NCBI taxonomy): Eukaryota > Viridiplantae > Streptophyta > Magnoliopsida > Poales > Poaceae > Triticum > Triticum urartu. The sequence continues at coordinate 606,345,946 of NC_141877.1, forward strand.
AAGCAGGAGGTGGAGGCCTACGCGTGCGCGCGTGCTACTTCGCCTCTGCCTACTGGCAGAGGTTGAAGACAGCCGCTGTGCCACGATGGGCTGGACTGGTGCAGCTGGGCCGGCTACAGGTAAGTGGCCCAGGTACGGGTCTTTCTCTCTTTTTTTCTAATTTATTCGGTTTTCTATTTTTCTGCTTTATGTTTGCAAATAAAATACCAACCAAAACACTAGTTAATTCTGCAAATTTTTGTGAGGAATATTTGAATTATTTTCAACCACACAATAAATTTCATAATGTTTTGGAGCAACCAATATTTAATGGTAACTTTTAAACTCCAACTCAAATACCATAATGATTTAATTCAATGACCAAAATGTCCTGGAAAAATATGCATCATCTCTGGTAGAGGCTTTCACCTTTTTCCATAAATCATGAACATTTTAAAAGGATATTTTGAGGTCACTGAAAATATTTTGGCTGAACCTATTTGAGTTCTTCTGGTGCTAGGGTTTTATCATCCCCATTTCAACTTTAATTGAAAATTAACATGATGCATGGATGCTTTAATGCAACTAATGACAAGCAAATTCTAGGGTTGTGACAGGAAACATCAGTTAGACCACTAGCAATTGGGAATACACAACTGGGGCTAGGTTGTGCTCTAGCTAGGCAGTAAAACAGAGCATATAGAGGCATTGCCTGCCTCTGCTGCAAGTGGGGATGTGAGCAGGATTATCACAATTAGATCACTAGCAAGACTCACAGTTAGGGATTTCACAAAGAAACTCTGTAAAGTGCCGGAGCCTAACATCTTGCATCACAGAGCAAAGCATTAACCGGGCCAACTCCACAAGTCACTAACCAGGCGCACAAATTGACTGGACAAACAGAGTGTTTGCGAGAAGGAAGAGGGGAGAGGAGGCCGAGCTCACCGAGGAGGCGCAAGGTGGCCCTGCGATAGCTTAGTAGCAACAGAGGTGGCCGGAGTTGAGGAAGACAGCGGCGACCCAAGGAAGAAGAGGTGGAGGGGGGTGGAGGGGTTGTCGGCATCAAAACCGGCGGATCTCGGGTAGGGGGTCCCGAACTATGCGTCTAGGCGGATGGTAACAGGAGACAAGGGACACAATGTTTTACCCAGGTTCGGGCCCTCTTGATGGAGGTAAAACCCTACATCCTGCTTGATTAATATTGGTGAGCTGGGTAGTACAAGAGTAGATCTACCACGAGATCAAGGAGGCTAAACCCTAGAAGCTAGCCTATGGTATGATTTTGTATATTGGAGTTGTCCTACGGACTAAAACCCTCAGGTTTATATAAACACCGGAGAGTGTTAGGGTTACACAAAGTCGGTTACAATGGTGGGAGATTTGAATATCCGCATCGCCAAGCTTGCCTTCCACGCCAAGGAAAGTCCCATCCGGACACGGGACGAAGTCTTCAATCTTGTATCTTCATAGTCCAGGAGTCCGGCTAAAGGTATAGTCCGGCTACCCGGACACCCCCTAATCCAGGACTCCCTCAGGGGTCGAGCGTCGTCGCGCCCTGGTTCCGCGGCTCGCCGGCCCGGTGTTGAAGCAGATTTTGCCCACCGCCTTGCCTGTCGCCTCGCACGGTGGAGCTCGAGCGGAGAAGGCATGGTGGAGCGTCACGTGTTTCTAGGGTTTCGAGGGCTGGGAATGCGAGGGAGGGGGTGGGTGGGTGCAGTGAAGGCGAGGGAGGGGTGGATGGGGAGCGGACGGCGATGGGGGGCACGGCAGGGGCTGACTGGGGGCAGTGACGGAGACGGAGGCACGGGAGCGGTGACGGCGTGGGTCGGGGCAGCGGGGGGAAGTGGATCTGGTGCGGGAGAGGGACGAAGGGGATCTGGCGAGAGGGAGGGAATTAGCTAGGGGGGAATCTTACTAATGGCGCACCCGCGGTCGGTGCGCCATTAGTAATCTTTTTTTACATAGCAATGGCGCACCAGGAAGAGGTGCGCCATTAGTAATCTTTTTATATATATATAGCAATGGCGCACCAGCCAGAGGTGCACCATAAGTAATTTATTTTTATTTTTTGTTGCATGTAATAATTTTTTAGAAAATGAATATGAATATGAAACAGTAATATTTTTATTATAAAAACAGTAATAATTGTTGTTTAACAACAATTGTAGTCTACAATTTTTTATTATTATTTTTTTAAAAATGAATATGAATATGAAACGGGGGGCGCTCGTCGGCGGCGGTGGAGCGGGGGAGGGTGCGGTGGGTCGTCGGCGGCGGTGGAGCTAGCGGGGGAGGGTGCGGGTGGGATCGAGATGGAGGGGGATAGCCATCGAGATAAAGGGACATCGAGATCGAGATGGAGGGGGAATCGAGATCGAGATGGAGGGGGATCGAGATCGAGTGTCCTCATGAATATTCAATATTTTATCATATTGAATATGAAAATTATGAAAAAATATCATCAAATTTGAAAAAATATTCATGAATTCAAAAAGTTCCCATGAAATTTAAAAATATTCATGATATCAAAAAGTGCCCATGAAATACAACCGAGAAATGAAGACTACGATTTAAATACAGTCGATCTTAGCTAGCTATCTGTTCATAATCTTCTTGCCCTTCTTTTTCGCAAATGGAGTTCTTCTGTGTAACGGGCGTCCTTTAGGTAGGGTGGTCCTGCTTCTTCTTGTGGTGTATGCTGCTACTTCATCGTCGTCGTCATGTTCGATCTTCAGGTCGCCGTACTTGTCGAAGTCTTGCTCATTGGCTACTCCATCCATTCCGATGATCTTCCTTTTGCCTCTCCTCACGACAACACGAGTGGGCTTTGACGGGTCGGTAATGAAGAAGCATTGGTCCACTTGGGAAGCCAGTACCCATGGCTCATTTTTCGCGGTGACGTTTGCGCCCGCGGTCTTGGATTTGGCTTTGGGTATAACCATGGTGGTGAAATACCGGTCTTCTTTTAGGACGCTCTTGGCCCATCTGACACGGAACATCGGGACCTTCTCTCCAGCGTAGCTCAGCTCCCAGATCTCCTCGATCCTTCCGTAGTATCTGTCCTTGTCGTTACCGGTGTAGGATTCCATCGTTACCCCGGAGTTCTGATAACCATCGCTCTTCATGTCCTTGTCCTCGGTGTAGAATGTGTAGCCGTTGATATCGTACGCCTCATATGTCATCAGGTTGTGCTCGGCCCCCTGTGACAAGGCGAATATGAGTTGTTCTTCCGCGGAAGAATCCTCATGTAAAGGGTACGACAGAAGCTTCTGCTTGAACCAACGTGTGAAACATGAGTTGTGCTCTTTGATTACATCTCCGTCCGTCCTCTATTGGCCTCGGTCATTGTACGTCTTCTCAATAAAGGTTTTGTGCTCTACCACCCAAGGATCGACCACGTCTATGTGTTGTAGCGCGACTAGGTTTTCTCTTTCAAAGTCGGCGAGTCGACCCTCGAAGTCGACATGCATTTCACGGCGACCCTCACGGTGACCCCATCCAGCGAGCCTGCCGAGGTGCCTGTTGACGGGCAAACCAACGGGGTTCTCGATGCCTAGATAATTCGTGCAGTAGGAGATGCACTCTTCGGTCAGAAAGCCCCTGGCCATACTTCCCTTTGATGACACCATTCATCCTTTCGAATGGCATCATGCTGTGCAGGAACGTCGGCCCGAGTTGGATGATATCCTCCACAATATGGACCAGCAGATGCACCATAACGTCGAAGAATGCGGGCGGGAAGTACATCTCAAGCTCGCATAGTATCACCACGATCTCTTCTTGTAGCCTTCTGAGTTGCCTCACGCCAACCGACTTCCGAGAGATGACGTTGAAAAAGTTGCATAGGCCAAATAGCGTTTCACGGACGTGTGCGTCCATGATCCCACGGCTTGCAACTGGGAGTATCTGCGTCATCAGCACGTGACAGTCGTGAGACTTCATCCCGCTGAACTTCTGCTTCGCTAGGTCTAGGTATCTGCTTATCTTCCCCGCGTAACCGTAAGGAAGTTTTACTGCTACGAGGCAGTTGAAAAACTGCTCGATCTCCTCCTGACTTAGAGTGAAGCACGCGGGCGGGTAGTCATTTCCAGCCTTCTTGGCCTTTTTGCCTTGGCGACGACTTTCTGTGTCCTGCTTCGCCTCATCATCATCATCATCATCATTAGCGTGAAGCTCCTGCCTGATGCCCATTGATTTCAAGTCTGCCCTTGCTTTCGGCCCATCTTTGGTCCTCTCTGGCATGTTGAGCGGGGTACCAAGCAGACTCTCGCACACGTTCTTCGTGATATGCATGGCATCAAGGCTGTGAGGCACACGGTGGATCTTCCAGTATAGCAAGTCCCAGAAAACAGACCTCGTTTTCCATACCTTCAGCAGCGGCTCTGGCGCCTTTCGCTTCTTTCCCGGCTCTGATGCCTTTTGCTTCTTTCCCGGCAGTGGGCAATCTTTCCAATTTTTCAACAGCCCGTCTATTTCCTCGCCGCTCCTCGTACGCGGGCATCTTCAGAGTTCGGTTTCACCATCGAACAGATCCTTGCATTTGCTCCACGGGTCATCATCGCGAAGCCACCTTCGATGTCCCATGAACACGGTTTTCGAAGACCCGGGATCTCTATCTAGCTGGCGATACGTTGTGTCATCCATGCACCTGACGCATCCAGAAAATCCGTGGACCACCAGCCCCGCGAGATATCCGTAACCGAGATAGTCGTGCACCGTCGTGAGCAGTGCGACTCTCATAGGGAAATATTCTTTCTCTGCGGCGTCCCACATATTGGCTGGCGTTTTCCACAGCGTGTCTAGCTCCTCTTTCAGCAGCCCTAGATACAGATTGATGTCATTCCCTGGTTGTTTCGGCCCTTCAATTAGCATACTCATGTGAATGTACTTCCTCTTCATGCACAACTAGGGGGGAAGGTTTTACATCCACACAAACATAGGCCAGGTGCTATGTGTGCTTCTCTGGCTCCCAAACGGATTGACTCCATCGGTGCTCGTGCCCAGCACGATGTTCCTTGGATCCTTCCCAAATTCTGGATGTTCGAAGTTCAACGCTTGCCACTGGCTCCCATCCTTAGGGTGACTCAGCATCTTGTCTTTTTTATTTATCTCCGGATCATTTGCATCATCTTCTCGCTTCTTCTCCTCCCTATCCGCGTGCCAACGCAGGAGCTTTGCTACCTTAGGGTCCGTGAAATACCGCTGCAGACGAGGAGTGATCGGAAATTACCACACCACTTTTCGAGGAGCTTTCTTCCTATTATGTATCGAGTGACGCCGCACAACGGACATATGGTAGACTCCGCGTGCTCGCCCCGATAAATGATGCAATTGTTCATGCACACATGGTATTTCACGTGCGGTAAATCCAGAGGACACACGACTTTCTTCGCCTCCTCAAAACTGGTCGGGCACTTGTTCCCCTTGGGAAGACGTTCGTGCCAGAATGACATGTTCTCATCGAAGCATGCGTCGGTCATTTTGTGTTTTACCTTCATCTCCAAAGCCATGAGCGTTACTTTCAGGCAGGTATCCTCGGGTCTGCATCCTTCATACAATGGAGTAACCGCGTCTATCTCCAGTTGATCCAACCTGGCTTTCTCTCGGGCGGCAGCTCTTGCGTTATCCGTCTGCTTGAGAAGCAGCTCTTGAATATGAGGGTCCTGCACCCAGCCCATCGATGGTCCATCGTCGTCTGCTCCTCCGGCATCTTGATCTTCATGATCATGCCCTTCGTCTGCTCCGGCATCTTCCTCATCATCATGTCCGGCATCTTCTACATGATGACTGTGTACAGCATCACCGTCGTGATCATGTCCTGGAGATTCTTCGTCTTCTCGCCCGCCCGAGCCGCGGTGGTTGTGTTGCTGCCCTTCCTCATTTCTTGCCCGGCCCCCATGGACGACTTCATAGTCATCTTCATCACCTTGCCACCGATAGCCATCCATGAAACCACGCAAGAGCAGGTGGTCCCGCACCTGCCCGGAATCCGGGTCCGCAATAAGGCTCTTCAGCTTGCATCTTCGACACGGACATCTTATCTCCATCTCGTTCTTTTGAAGCATCTCGTCCTTCGTGGAGCTCAAAAACCTATTCATGATGCCTTCGGTCATCGTGCGGACCATGGTCGCCTGCGGGGTAGAGCAAAACGATATTTTAGAACCAAGAAAAAATTTGGCATGACTTTCCCTAAAAATAGGACCAAAAAGAATGCATAGTGCCAAAATTTTCGCCGAAATGGAAATGAATCAACATTCCGGCAAAATATTGGCAACTATCACATTTCAAATACCGGTACCTGCAAACACAAACATATATGCAACACCACAAACATATGCAACACCACAAACATACATAGATCTAGCTAGGCCACAAAAAGTGCATGTGCACGTTGTTGGAGCGAGCTAGGGAGAAAAAAAGTAGATCTACAACATGAAGATAGCTTTCCCCTTACTTACCTATCAAAAAAAGGTAATTTCACCACTTAATTTTGATGAATCTATGGTGCAAATGAGGTGAGGAGGAGGAGGCAGCCGACAAGCTTAGAGAAGGAGGTGGGGGGAATGAAGTGGGGAAAGTGAGTGTGTAGGTGTGGCTGTCCAAAAATATTTAGCTGGTCCCAGGTTACTAATGGCGCACCACACAGCCATGCGCCATTAGTAACCCAACATACTAATGGCGCACCACACAGACATGCGCCATTAGTAGTTTTGCAAAAAAGTAAAAAAAATTATACTAATGGCGCACCGTGGCACAGTGCGCCATTACTAGTTTAAACTAGTAATGGCGCACTATGCAACGGTGCGCCATTAGTAGTTTTGTAAAAAAGTAAAAAAAATACAGTAGTGGCGCACTATGTGGCTGGTGCGCCATTAGTAGTTCTAACTACTAATGGCGCACTTTGCCTGGATGCGCCATTAGTATGTCTGAAAAAATGAAAAAAAACATTTTGTTACTAGTGGCGCACCTTGTGCCTGGTGCGCCATTAGTGTCTTCCACACTAATGGCGCATCTCCACATGGTGCGCCATTAGTATATAGTAGTGGCGCACCACTTCTCTGGTGCGCCATTAGTGTCAATTTCATCTTTAGCCCTTTTCCTAGTAGTGCATAAACAGTATTGCAATGCTAGGAAACAAGGCCTAGGGTTCATACTTTCACTAGTGCAAGTTCTCTCAACAATAATAACATAATTGGATCATATAACTATCCCTCAACATGCAACAAAGAGTCACTCCAAAGTCACTAATAGCGGAGAACAAACGAAGAGATTATGGTAGGGTACTAAACCACCTCCAAGTTATTCTTTCCAATCAATCTGTTGGGCTATTCCTATAAGTGCCACAAACAGCCCTAGAGTTCGTACTAGAATAACACCTTAAGATACAAATCAACCAAAACCCTAATGTCACCTAGATACTCCAATGTCACCTCAAGTATCCGTGGGTATGATTATACGATATGCATCACAAAATCTCAAATTCATCTATTCAACCAACACATAGAACCTCAAAGAGTGCCCCAAAGTTTCTACCGGAGAATCACGATGAAAACGTGTGCCAACCCCTATGCATAAGTTCATGGGCGGAACCCGCAAGTTGATCACCAAAACATACATCAAGTGAATCACGTGATATCCCATTGTCACCACAGATACGCACTCCAGATCTATTCTCGTCTCCGAAGGTTTTAGGATATATGGGAATATATAGGCAAAAGAAGTCGGTAAGGGGAGCCACGAGGGGCCCACGAGGATGGAGGGCGCGCCCTAGGGGTGGGCGCGCCCCCCTACCACGTGCCTTCCTCGTTGATCCCCTTACGTGCACTCCAAGTTCTCTAGATTGCTTTCCTTCCAAAAATAACTTCTCCAGTTGGTTTCATTCCGTTTCGACTCCTTTTGATATTCCTTTTCTGCGAAACACCGAAACAAGGGAAAAACAGGAACTGGCACTGGGCTCTGGGTCAATAGTTTAGTCCCAAAAGTAATATAAAAGTGCATAGTAAAGCCCATAAAACATCCAAGATGGATAATATAATAGCATGAATACTTCATAAATTATAGATACGTTGGAGACGTATCATGGCGTCACGTGAATGGTTAACAGAATGCACATGGTTTGAATTATACAAACGTTTGAGATATTAAAGTGGCAGCTACTTTTTCAAAATGCCTTTGTTGGTTGTTATTCGAGTGTGCCTTCTCTCAAAATGGACACGAAAAATACCACAGCATGCCAGGTGCCATTCCATGATAACATGCCAAGTTTCATGAATTTCTGACGAGATTTGGATTTACTAGAATTTAAAAACAAAGTATCTCAACATTTTGTCGGCAATCAACGGTGCCCTGGTGTTTGAAATTCATTCCCATTTCTTGCATTGGACCTAAAAATGCACCCAAGGACAAAGATTTGATTTTTCTACCAATTATATGCACTGGAGCATGTGCATGTAGTTCAAATTTGAATTATGCACATAAATGCATTGAAAACTCAGTTGATGCATAAAAATGTCCAAACGAACCCTGAAAATCACAAAAATTGACACAACACTCCTTTTGTTCTATGTTGACATGAGAAAAAAATTGAAAGCAATAAGAGGCAATGGATATTGTTTCGTCCCCAAAGGTGGGACGTTCCCTACCGAAACCATCATGCTTATTGTGAGAAGCTCTGGTTTGTGAGAAGCATATACCCAAACCTGCCCCAAATGGGACAAGAAATTTACCACGACATTGTGATGCCGCTCCATGATAGCACGCCAAGTTTCATGAATTTCAGACGAGTTTTGGATTTACTAGAATTTAAAAACCAGGTATCTCAATGTTTGCGGCCGAGTGGTGGCAGGGTGTTTGACATTCATTCCCATTTCTTGCAAGGGACCTAAGAATGCACCCAAGGACAAAGATTTGATTTTTCAACCAATTTATATGCACTGGAGCATGTGCATGTAGTTCAAATTTGAATTATGCACATAGATGCATTGAAAACTCGGTTAATGCATAAAAATGTCCAAACGAACCTCGAAAAGTCACAAAAATTGACACAACACTCCTGTTGTTCTATGTTGACAAGAGAAAAATTTTGAAAGCAATATGAGGCAATTGATATCGTTTTGTCCGCAAAGGTGGGACATTCCCTACCGAAACCATCATGCTTGTTGTGAGAAGCTCTGGTTTGTGAGAAGCATATACGCAAACCTGCCCTAAATCGGACAAAAAATTTACCACGGCATGTTGATGCCACTCCATGATAGCATGCCAAGTTTCATGAATTTTCAGACGAGTTTTGGATTTACTAGAATTTGAAAACCAGGTATCTCAATATTTGCGGCCGAGTGACGGTGGCAGGGTGTTTGACATTCATTCCCATTTCTTGCATGGGACCTAAGCATGCACCCAAGGACAAAGATTTGATTTTTCAACCAATTTATATGTACTGGAGCATGTGCATGTAGTTCAAATTTGAATTATGCACACAAATGCGTTGAAAACTCAGTTAATGCATAAAAATGTCCAAACGAACCCCGAAAATAACAAATATTGACAAAACACCTGTTGTTCTATGCTGACACGAGAGAAAATTTGAAAGCAATAAGAGGAAATGGATATCATTTTGTCCCCAAAGGTGGGATGTTCCCTACCGAAACCATCATGCTTATTGTGAGAAGCTCTGGTTTGTGAGAAGCATATACCCAAACCTGCCCCAAATGGAACAAAAAATTTACAATGGCATGTTGATGCTGCTCCATGATAGCATGCCAAGTTTCATGAATTTAGACGAGTTTTGGATTTACTAGAATTTAAAAACCAGGTATCTCAATGTTTGCGGCCAAGTGATGGCGGCAGGGTGTTTGACATTCATTCCCATTTCTTGCATGGGACCTAAGCATGCACCCAAGGACAAAGATTTGATTTTTCAGCCAATTTATAAGCACTGGAGCATGTGCTTGTAGTTCAAATTTGAATTATGCACATAAATGCATTGAAAACTCAGTTAATGCATAAAAAATGTCCAAACGAACCGCGAAAAATCACAAAAATTGACACAACACTCTTGTTGTTCTATGCTGACACGAGAAAAAAATTGAAAGCAATAAGAGGCAATGGATGTCCTTTCGTGCCCAAAGCTGGGATGTTCCCTACCAAAACCATCATGCTTGTTGTGAGAAGCTCTGGTTTGTGAGAACATATACCCAACCCTGGCCCAAATGGGACAAAAAATTTACCACGGCATATTGATGCCGCTCCATGATAACATGCCAAGTTTCATGAATTTAGACAAGTATTGGATTTACTAGAATTTAAAAACCAGGTATCTCAATATTTGCGGCCGAGTGAGACGGTGGCAGGGTGTTTGACGTTCATTCCCATTTCTTGCATGGGACCTAAGCATGCACCCAAGGACAAATATTTGATTTTTCAACCAATTTATATGCACTGGAGCATGTGCATCTTGTTCAAATTTGAATTATGCACATAAATGCATTGAAAACTCAGTTAATGCACAAAAATGTCCAAACGAACCCGGAAAAACACAAAAATTGACAAATCAATCCTGTTGTTCTATGTTGACATGAGAAAATTTTTGAAAGCAATAAGAGGCAATGGATATCGTTTTGTCCCCAAAGGTGGGACGTTCCTTACCAAAACCATCATGCTTGTTGTGAGAAGCTCTTATTTGTGAGAAGCATATACCCAAACTTGCCCCAAATGGGACAAAAAAATTACCACGGCATGTTGATGCCGCTCCATGATAGCATGCCAAGTTTCATGAATTTCAGACGAGTTCTGGATTTACTAGAATTTAAAAACCGGGTATCTCAATTTTTGCGGCCGAGTGACGGTGGCAGGGTGTTTGACATTCATTCACATTTCTTGCTTGGGACCTAAGCATGCACCCAAGGACAAAGATTTGATTTTCAACCAATTTACATGCACTGGAGCATGTGCATGTAGTTCAAATTTGAATTATGCACATAAATGCATTGAAAACTCAGTTAACACATAAAAATGTCCAAACGGACCTTGAATAATTCCAATCCTTTTACGACACACATATAGTTGCATGTTCACTGCAGATAAAAGTTCTAGCAATTCAAACACCGTCCATTGCCGTTGTGACCCCATTATGTAATTCAAATCAAGACGAAAAATCGAGTAGATCCCACACAGTTTATTATAACCAACCGTGTGACATGCAGCACAAAATATCTTGCAGCACCGTCGGAGTATAGTACGCATATGGCTTACGCGAGAAGGTACGACGGCTAAAGTCCACAGCCCGCTCTGGATAAGGGACCGTGTCTGATGAAACTTTGTGCGCTAGTTTTTTCGCTGAAGCGATTCCAAATTTTTGGCTTCCGCGGAAATATCTACCTCCTCACCCCCTCCCCCTTACCAAAAGCCACATTTCCCCTGTTTCCGCCTTCCTTTCCAAGTTCAAACCTTCACTCCTTGCTTGCAGCGCCGCCTCCTCGCCGGTGACCCTCCTTCACGCTGCTCGGCCTCACCTATCCAGGCAGGTAATCCACACCCGACCCCCATCCTCCTCCTCCTTCCACATCCCACATGCCTCGATCGCTGGCGCGAGCGTGACACCTTCCACCCAAATCACCGACCCCTCCATCAAATAAGCACTGCCCTAAGCCATGGTGCACGTAGTATAGCCAGGATCTCAAGGAGCAATTGGTAGCGGAGAAGCAAATCGCAGCCGCATGCGCGGATGAGGTCACGATGGCTGCTATTCATGCCGACCCCCAGACCTTGGAGGAGCACCTCGCCGTCGAGGCCACCATCGACGCCACGCACGCCGATGCTGCGACGCGGTTGGCTGCTTTAAACGACAGTTCGTGGCATTTTCTCGAGGCTACCGTCGGTGCCTTCGACAAAGACTACGAGGTGTTTTCTCAGCGTGCACGTGCTTACCTCATCTTGAGAGCTAGCAGGTTGGTGCCCGGAGCGGCATGGGCAGTACACCACTACGACGAGGGCACCCATGATGTGGAGGCCTCGCCCTCTTCCATGTCCTAGGAGCCAATCGTCATCGATATCTCCGACAATGAGGAGTAGCTTGTCTTATTAACTCACGATAAGGACCCATGTTCAATTTGCTAGCTATTGCCTTTCCTTAACATATTCTAGTGGATTGTTCTATCTACTTTTACCATGCAATCTTCTGCTCTAGAGTATATGTTCTATATGTCGTGCAATGTGGTGTTCTGTTAACTGTTTGGTTCAATTCTGCAAATTTGATGTTCAATTCGTCAGGGTGCAATTTTCCAAGTTGTCAAGCATGCTTGGTTTGGTTAACTGTCCGATCTTCTATTAGGAGTATGTTATATTGTGCAATGTGGTGCTCAGTTAACGTTTGGTTCATTTGTTGTGGTGTTTAGTTGACTAGTTGGTTCAATTCTGCAATGCGATGTTCAATTGTTGTGGGTGCATTCTGTTATTGTATACCATGTGAGAAATAAATCGAACTTGGTTGTACTAAATACATGAGAAACAAATACAATTGATATATTTCCAAGTTGTTAAGCATGCTTGGTTTGGTTAACTATTTGATCTTCTATTAGGAGTATGTTATATTGTGCAATGTGGTGCTCAGTTAATGTTCGATTCATTTATTGTGGTGTTTAGTTAACTTCTTGGTTCAATTCTGCAATGCGATGTTCAATTGTTGTGGCTTCATTCTGTTATTGTATACCATGTGAGAAATAAATCGAATTTGGTTGTACTAAATACATGAGAAACAAATACAATTGCTATATTTCCAAGTTGTTAAGCATGCTTGGTTTGGTTAACTGTTTGATCTTCTATTAGAAGTATGTTATATTGTGCAATGTGGTGCTCAGTTAACGTTTAGTTCATTTGTTGTGGCGTTTAGTTAACTGCTTGGTTCAATTCTGCAATGCAATATTCAATTGTTGTGTCTGCATTCTGTTATTGTATACCATGTGAGGAATAAATCGAATTTAGCTGCACTTAATACATGAGAAACATATACAAGTGCTATATTTCCTAGTTATTAATCATGCTTGGTTTGGATAAATGGGTTTTCAATGTGGCTTGAATTAATCTGATGAATCTGCAATGTGCTTATTTATCATCAACATATTTTACTGATAGCATGCAAACCCTTACTTAACCTGATGACTAACTACCTTATATGTGTTGCAGGGAAACAATGGGAAGCACTGAGGTTTACAAGATGGTACTAACTATTATACCTTGCCTTTTTTTATTCCTTTGCCCCATTTCCAATATAGAGAAGATATTTATGCACATCCTTGTTTTCAGTGTTCACTGATGATTACCTCTCAAACCACCTCTGTGGTCACGAGGAGAGGAAAGTTTTCATACAACACCCACGGTTCAATATTGAAGTGCTCCTGAAGAGGTCGAAGGATGGACGGTCAATCATCCACAGGCACTGGCCTAAAGTTGCAAAGACCTTCAACATGAATGAAGGCTCAATATTCACCTTCCGCTTCAGCAGTTTTCCAGATGAGATGCATCTGTCTATGTACCGTCTATGATGCTAATTTCAGAAGGTTCTAGATGTTGCATGTCAAACTTGGTGCTGGTGCAGTTGTGTAATGGGGTAGCTGAGTGCTGAAGCTATATCATGTTGTACTCGGATGTATTTCAATTATGAAATCCTGCTTCCTTAATATAGAAATGAAATATATTATGTGCTTAATATGAATGTCAATTAGATTAGTAAATGGATTATTAATAATAGGGCAATTAGCCTGCTAATTGGATTTTCCTATTGCAAACGGTTATTGAGAAAACACCGTGGGCGATGACCTCAGACAACGCACACAATTTCTACGAATAAACTGTGTTGGATCAATGAACAATCACACACGACATTCTCTTGAAAACTGTTTGCGTTATGCCACCTTGCGCAAACGTTTTCCTTGGAGTGACTGTGTGGGATGTATATACGAATGGAAACGTTTAGCAGGGACTGACTGTGTGGGATGTACTTACGACTGGAAACGATTTCGCCTGTATAATTGTATTTTTTAGCACTATTGTACGTATAACCGTATTTGGTCGCTTGTCGGTCGCACACGATCTCATTTTTCCGAGCGTGTGTGCTAGGAGGGCATATCCCCGACAGTTTCTAGGTCGTGTGGGAAGGACCCCCCCCCTATCGCACTCACTCACTAGGTGATGGTTCCGAACGCTGTCGCGCAAAGGGGTTAAAAACCGTTTGTATAGCACCTACATGTACCAGTGTGTGTGCTATCAAACGTCACAACGTAACTGGGTGATTACAAAGATGCTCTACAGGTATCTCTGAAGGTGTTTATTGGGTTGGCATAGATCGAGATTAGGATTTGTAACTCCGAGTATCAGAGAGGTATCTCTGGGCCCTCTCAGTAATGCACATCATGATAAGCCTTGCAACCAATGTGACTAATGAGTTAGTTGCGGGATGATGCATTACAGAATGAGTAAAGAGACTTGCCGGTAAAGAGATTGAACTAGGTATGAAGATACCGACGATCAAATCTCGGGCAAGTAACATACCGATGAAAAAGGGAATAGCGTATGTTGTCATTACGGTTTGACTGATAAAGATCTTCGTAGAATATGTAGGAACCAATATGAGCATCCAAGTTCCGCTATTGGTTATTGACCTAAGAGGTGTCTCGGTCATGCCTACATAGTTCTCGAACCCGTAGGGTCCGCACGCTTAACGTTCGATGACGATTTTGTATTATACGAGTTATGTGACTTGGTGACCGAGTGTTGTTCGGAGTCCCGGATGAGATCACGGACATGATGAGGAGTATCGAAATGGTCGAGATGCCGGCGTACTGATCCACGGGCACCTATGGGACCGGTGGACCGGGTCCCTTTCGGTTCGGCGGGGGCGGAGATCGTGCAAAGAGCGGATCGAGGCAAAGCACACGAGCGGTTTACCCAGGTTCGGGCCGCACGGATGCGTAAAACCCTACTCCTGCTTTGTGGTTTGTATTGAGTTCTTGTTCGGGACCGCGGAGTGCTACAGTACACACCAGCAGCTAAAAAGACCGAGCGTGAGTGTTCTCTGAGCTAGCTAACCCCCCTCTACGTTGCGCATGGGCCTCCTTTTATATGCTCAAGGGGTCACCGACAGGTGGCAACGGAGACAAGGGGTAAAAATGGAAAGGTGCTGCGGTAGGTACAGCTACCTGCTAAAGTGTATCATACCTAACCCTGACGGCAGGGGACAAGGGCATTAAATGCCCGTCTGTGTCGCCTAAATAGTGCAAAAAGGGACCGTCAGGGACGCCACTGCTCGCCACGATGGCGATCTTGTCAGCGCCGCTTGCCACCGCGCACCGCTGGCTGCACAGCCTCCCGCCACGTACGCTTGGAAGGGCCCCAGAGCGACACGTTGGTGGATGTGCTGGAGCGCGGGCCCAGAGAGGTGGCTTGCCGCGGCAAGCGCCTTGCCGCTGTCGTTGTCTTGTCGCATCCGGAAGCTTGTCGCTCACCGGGCCTTGCCAGGACGCGTGGCGCGCCGCGACAAGTTCCTTGAAGCGCCTTGGTAGGCCTTCCCGGCAAGCTCCTCTTGCCAGAGTCTTGAGATGCCTTGGTTTGGATACTTTGTTCTTGAATGGCTCCAAAGGAACCACGGAGGACCTTGGCGGTCACCCGGCAAGCCTTGCCGCGGGACGCTGCGACTGCCCGTGCACAAGTTCGGGATACTAGGGTACCCCTACTCTAGTACACCGACAGGAGCCCCCGGGCCTGGGCCATACACGGTGCCGAGCGCTGTTGGGCCAGGCCCAAAACAGGGCACGGGCACGCGCGGCCTAGGTTACGCCGTATCTCTCTCCGTATCCACCGCGCCCTCCCCGAACGACACGCGTTGAATGCGGCGTCGTGGGAGAGATCGTGGGTGATTACTTTATTCGGAAATGCGGAACGTCCGCCCCCTCCCTCTTTATAAGCAGGGGAAACAGGCGCAGTTCGCCCATTCGCCCATTGCTGCTTCCAATATCAGAAATCTCCGCCGCTCCCCCATCTTCTCAAAGCCGAAAGAGAGCAGCGCTCCGCCCCCCATCACCACCAGCACCACCAACGCCGTCGACCTCCCCCACCACTTCCGCCATGGCTCCGAAAGCCGACAAGGGGAAGGTCGTGAAGTCGACCGAGGCGCAGCGGCTCACGGCGCTGCGGAAGGAGCGGGTCGTCTTCCCCCCCAAGCTTGCCGCGAAGGAGCTGAGGGAGAACTACTACCTCTTCTGGTCGACGGAGACACGAGCGCATCCGCGCACGAAGGTACTCCCCGCCGCCGCTTGGAAGAAGGCCCCAAACGGATACCCCTTCTTCGCTTTGTTCTTCTACTGCGGGCTCTGCCCGCCTTTCTCTGAATTCTTCTGCGACATCATGACTACCTACGGATTCCACCTCCTTGACTTCACCCCCAATGTCGTTCTGACCATGGCAGTTTTTGCACATCTCTGTGAAAACTTTGTCGGAGTCCATCCCAACGTAGCCCTCTTTTGCCTCTATCCGGCGGAATCGCCTGGATCTCAAGGGCCGGCAAGAAGGAAACGTATCTGGAGGGAGAATTCTGCGGCAAGTGGGAGGAGTGGAGAGTAGACTGGTGTTGGATTGACGAGGAGAACCCGCAGCCATTCACCACCCGACGCCAAACCCCAGTAGCACGTGGCAGCGATTGGAGTGACATGGCCCCGGAAGACGACAGGCTGAAGATTGTTGTCACCCGGATCCTGCGCCTCAGGCTTGCCGGGCTTACTGTAGGCGCTGTTGGCGCAGACTTTCTTCGTCGCCACATCGCCCCCCTGCAGGAACGGGGGAGGCCCACTTGGGAGTTCAAGAATGCGGCAGATATCATGAGGCTGCGGCCGGGCCTCAACTTCAACTTCACCGTTCTGGAGCTCAACGCGATGCTACAGGAGCTCTTCAAGTATGACCCCCAACATCCCGAAGTGTTCAGGTTGCCGGGGGGCGTCGTTCCGTTGTGCAACAATTCCGCGCTCGACCGCATCCGTGCAATGATGCCGCTGTGCGACTCGCATGGAATTGTGCCAACTTGGCAGGAGCCTGCAGACGACGTCGTGCAGCAGTTCTTCGATGACTTGGTGGAAGTGCCGATCCGCTCCGACGAGAAGGACAGCCTCACCCGCAACACCACGGATGCGGAGATGGCACTCATCGCCACTAGGCTGGAAGAGGCGGCGGCAGCCGCAGCCGCGGGCGAGTTTGGATTCACCATGGAGGAGGCAGATGCAGCAGAAGCGGCAAGCCGTGCCGAGCGAGGGGAGCCCGCCGGCAAGAAGGAGCTTGCCGGGCGTGACGCCGAGCCGAGCGAGCCCGCCAAGGACACGAGCAGCTCGTTGGAAATCAACTCCTCTTCCTCCTCATCTTTGGGCAGCTCGCCGCAAGCAGAGCCTCCATCCCCACCAAGAAGGCGTCTCCGCAAGGCCGGTGACGTGGCGGAGCGGCAAGCGGGTCAACAGTCGCCACGCCGCGTGACACGCTCCACCGTGGCAAACACCGTTGCCGAGGGAGCGCCTCATGCTGCGACGGAAACTGGAGCGGGGTCTAGCCGGACCACCGCTTCAGTTCCTGCCGCTGCTCACGCCGCGCCGGTAGCCGGAGCGGGGTCGTCTCAGACCACCGCCACTACTCCCGCCAAGCGGCCAAGGGAAGCTTCTCCTCTGCCTCCTCGCGCCGGGCGCGCGCCGGACTTCGACTTCTCCGCGTTCAGCTCCGACGAGGAAGAAGAAGAAGAAGAGTAAGCTTCTCTTGTTGTACTTGCAGTTCTTCAATCCTTTCTGTTTGTCTTGTTTCTCACTTGCTTTTCTCTGAACTTGTTCCTCTTTAGGACTCTGGCCCAGAGAGCAGCAAAGAGGGCCAAGGTCCCGGTGATCGTCATCGAGGATGAACCCACCGCGACGGCGGGGGGCGCGCCTGAGACAACCTTGCCGGACCCGGCAACCCTTCTCCAGAGCAGCCCCCAGCGTAAGTATATGATTTGCTCTCCGCTTGTGAGGTGCGCATGGATACTCTATCTTTGCTGACATTTGATTGCTGATTTGTGTAGGAGCAGAGCAGCCCCACCAGGAGCCAAGGGAGAATCCCCCGACAAGGGAGAACTCTCCGACAAGGGAGGGCTTTCAGGTAAGGGAGAAGTCTCCGGCAAGGGAGGGTTCTCCGGCAAGGGACAGCACCAGCGGCCCCCCGACGGCGGAGACCACGGCAGCAGAACCCGGTACAGGTAACCCTTTTGCTTCAAAACCTCCCTTGGGTTCTTCTTCTCTTGATCTTCTTTTCGTTGGATTTTTGCTTGACTCTTCCCCCTTTTCCGGCCGTCAGACCCATCCGCTGCGGAGCAGATGGAGACCGAGGTTGCCGCCGAAGAAGCGGCCGGTGCTGACGATCCCGCCGGCGCAGAGGCCACCAAGGCTGCCGCCGCGGCAACTGGCGAGGGGTCTGGCGATCGTACTGACGGCCCTGAGGCCGCAGGAGCGCCAGGCGCTACACCGACCGCCGACCCGTCCGCTGCTGCCGCAATGCCAGGCTCCGAAGAGCCCCAGCCAGGCGTATACTTGAAGGACGGCAAAGGCGTCTTCATCAACCTCCCCTGGGCGTCAAGCTCCAGGGTGCCGGTCGAGGGAGAAATCTTCGACGGGGAAGTGCTTGCCTCCGCGGGACTGACGCTGGTCGACGCGCCGAGCAGCAGTAGCAACGAGCCTGAAGAGGAGCGGCTGCTGCGGAAGCTGTTGTCGCTCTACCGCGCGCGGCAAGCCAAGCTGAAATCCCGCGAGGCGCTTGTCGCGAAGGCGGGAGCAGATATCGAGAAGCGCGCGGAAGAGCTCGGGGGTTTCCACCGGGAAGCCCTCCGGTCCCTGGTGGAGGAGCGGGAGCAGCTTGCCGAAGCGTAGAAGGTCTTCTTCCTCGAGAAGGCCGAAGTCGAAGAGCAACAGCGGCTTGCCGCTGTGAAGCTATCCGCGGAGGAGGGCGAGCTGGCGCAGCGGAAGGTCAATCTTGATGCCCACGAGGAGGAGCTCGCCGTGCACGAGGAAAAACTCGGCGGAGCCCTCAAGCAAGCAGAGGATGCCGCCGCCGCCGCTGAGGCCGTGAAGAAGGAGTTGGAGACGAAGGTGGCGCAGCTAGAAGCCGATCTTGCCGAGAAGGGCAAAGAGCTCAGCGCCGCCAAGGACTCCAACACGGGTCTTGAGTTAAAGTTGACCGCTTTGACCAAGACGCTGGACAGCGCCAAGAAGCAGGAGGCGGCCTTGAAGGAGGAGATCAAGGCCGACAAGGCGCTGCTAGAGAGTGTTGCCGCCACCCAAAACGCCTTCAGGGAGACTGTGGAGCATTGGACGGAGAGTCTTGTGAATGCTGCCACAGACATTGACAGGGAGTTGGCGCAGCTGGGGATGGAGGATCTCGGGTATCCCTCCGATGAGAACCTCCAACCCAGTGCCAAGCTCGTCCTGTTCTTCAAGGGCGTGGCGACGGCCCTTCAGCGGCTCCGGGAGAAGATCCCAAGGCAGCTGGCCGACGAGTCGCGCAAGATTTGCGTGGGAGCTCTCCAGAAAGTGTTGATGAAGGTGGCCTTCCGCAATCCGGGCCTCAACCTCACCAACGTCCTCAGGACCCTGCCGCCGGATGCTGATCTGGAGGCGCTCAAGGCCCTTGTCACACCCATTGTGGACAAGGTGAGCGGGATCAAGAGGATCGAAGGCGATCGTGTAGATTAGGCCGCCCATTTCTTCTTCTCTTGTCGCTATTTGCCATGTTATGAAAACAATCTATTAGAGCTGCGACAAGCTATCTTTGTAATATAACGCTATTCTGGGTAATGATTGCAATGTTATTCCCTTTACTTGATTCCTTCCTTTGTATGTTTTTGCCCTACGCTTTTAGGGAATTTGTCGGTGCAGGCACCTGAGCCGCGAGCGCTGAGTGTGGGACGTCAGTAGCCTACTGGCGGTGCCGCTACCGACAAGAAACCTTGTCGCAACTAGTTGCAGCTCACTTAAGTTGTTGAGCGGACTCAAAACAAAGTAAGGGCGCAACTAGCTACGAGTTGGTTCCTCCGCGCACATGTTTTCCATACAAAGTGCGGTCGTTCAAGGGAAATAACTTAAAATTTAAAAAATCTGATTGCTCAAACTTTGGCAACTTAGCTTTTCTGTTGTTTGCTTCCCGGCAAGGCGAAACTTTCTTGAACGACGCCTGGTCCATACAATTATCTTCTTCTTTCCCCCCTGGCAAACTTGTGGGCGAGGGAACCTTTCTTTCCTTGAGAAAAAAGAAAGAAGAGACAATACAGATATGGGGCTTTATGGCTCATTATTGCTTACCGTGGAGTAGGTGCTGCACAAAGTGTCAGATCATATATGCCAGAAAATAGAAAGCATGAAATCGACAAAATGTGCGGAGCACATGAGCTTTACTTATGCACGGGGTCTGCGCCCGGCTTTGTACAAAGGATTACATGCAACAGCGGCAAGACTTGTACAAAAGGTGGTTGCCGGAACAGGTTCTGGCAACCGCGCCTTACGGGTAAAACTTACGAAGATGCTCAATGTTCCAGGAGTTGCTCACCGGAATGCCATCTTCGGTCTCAAGGCGGACAGCGCCAGGCCTAGTGACTCGTTTCACCCGGTAAGGGTCTTCCCACTTCGGCGTCAACTTGTTGGAATTCTTGGCGGACTGAACACGCAGAAGAACAAGGTCGCCTTCCTCGAGACTTCTAGCGTTAACTTTGCGGCTATGGTAGCGGCGCAAAGCTTGCTGGTAGCGAGCAGCTCGCACAGCAGCCTGAAGACAGTCTTCCTCAAGGAGCAGCGCGTCATCTTGTCGCAGCTGCTCTTACTCAAGCTCATCATAAGCGAGCACTCGAGGTGACCCGTATACGAGTTCCGTGGGGATAACTGCCTCTACTCCATAGACTAGAGCGAAAGGTGTCTGTCCAGTGGCTCGATTTGGCGTCGTCCTGATCGACCAAAGAACCACCGGCAGCTCCTAGATCCAGTTTCTTCCGCACTTGTGCAGCCTGTCGAAAGTTCTGGTCTTGAGCCCGCGCAGCACTTCAGCATTTGCCCTCTCCGCTTGACCGTTGCTTCTCGGGTGAGCAACAGAAGCGAAGCAGACCTTGGCGCCAAGATCTTGGACGTACTGCATGAAGGTGCGGCTCGTGAATTGTGTACCGTTGTCGGTGATTATCCTGTTAGGGATCCCGAAGCGGCAAACAATCGACCTGAGGAACTTGACTGCTGACTGTGCTGTCACCTTCCTCACTGGTTCCACTTCCGGCCACTTTGTGAACTTGTCGATTGCAATGTACAAGTACTCAAAGCCCCCGACTGCTCGGGGAAAGGGGCCGAGGATGTCGAGCCCCCAGACCGAAAATGGCCAGGATAAAGGGATCGTCTGGAGAGCTTGAGCTGGTTGGTGTATCTGCTTGGAATGGAACTGGCACGCTTCACACTTGGTTACTTGTGCAGTTGCATCCTGGAGGGCTGTCGGCCAAAAGAAACCTTGCCGGAATGCTTTGCCGAAAAGTGCTCTTGCGCCAATGTGGTGACCACATATGCCTCCATGTATCTCTGCCAACAGCTTTTGTCCGTCTTCCCGGTGAATACACTTCAATTTCACACTGTTGAGTCTTCTTCTGTACAGTGTCTTGTCGACAAACTGGTACATAGTTGACTGCCGAGCTACTCTTTCCGCTTCTTCTTGCTCTTCGGGAAGTTCTCCTGTCTGAAGGAAACGGACAATCTGCTGCGCCCATGCTGGAGCTTGTTGCTCGACAACAAGGACTAAAGGCAAATCTGCTGCTGCAGGAACATCCGCTTCTGCGGCGAGAACCTGCGGCTCTACCGGGGCTTGACGTTCCCCGGCAAGCTTGCCGGAGCAAAACTTGTCGGGAGCTTCTGCTTCAACGGAACAAACCCTGGGGCTTGCTGAAGCAGAATGCTCCTCAGCACTCTTGGCGTTGATCTTGGGGACCTTCTTAGCGGCGGCTTCGGGAAGCTCTGCCGGAGAATAGTCACCAGAAATCAACTTCCTCTTCTTGCTCTGTCCAGTTGATGGCGTTACGGACGGTTGAGTCAGCTTGAGCACAAAGATCCCTGGTTCCACAGGTAACTTAAGCGCGGCGCACTTTGACAGGCCATCGGCAATGGCGTTCTGAGCTCTTGGAACATGCTCCATCTGTAGGCCGTCAAAGTGCTCTTCTAGCTTTCTCACTTCATCGACGTAAGCTTCCATCAACGGACTCTGGTAGCTCTTGTTTACTTGGCGGACGACAAGCTGCGAGTCACCCCTGACAATGAGCTTCTTGATCCCAAGGTCTGCGGCGATCCTGAGACCGGCAAGCAAGCCTTCATACTCTGCAGTATTGTTTGTTGCTTGCTCCTTGGGAAAGTGCATCTGGACTACGTACTTGAGGTGCTCTCCGGTGGGTGCGACAAGCAGCACGCCAGCACCGGCGCCTTGCAGCGAAAAGGCACCATCAAAGTACATCAGCCAATCTTTGCTTGCTTCTTCGACGGGGATGCTCGTTTCTGGAATTTCTTCATCTGGTGTTGGCGTCCATTCTGCTATGAATTCTGCCAATGCTCTGCTTTGGATAGTTGAAGTACTCTCAAACTTGAGGCCAAAGCTTGACAGTTCTAGCGCCCACTCAACAATCCTGCCTGTCGCTTCTGGATTCTGTAGTATCCTCTTCAGCGGAAAGCAAGTGACAACTGTGATCTCATGTGCTTGGAAGTAATGGCGCAGCTTTCTCGAGGCCATGAGAAGGCCGAAAAGCAACTTCTGCACGCCAGAGTACCTTGACCTAGCCCCCTGCAGAAGGGAACTGACAAAGTAAACTAGGCGTTGCACCATCTTCTTCTGTATTTCCTAGCGCATCTGCGCAGATCCATCCTTGTCGGGACCAGAGCTTGTCGGGGAAGCCCCCTGCTTGTCGCTGGATGTGCTTGCCGTGGTTGCTGGCTCATCATCTGCCTCCCTCTCCGCTACTAACGCAGCACTAACCACTTGATTGGTTGCCGCTATATACAGCAGCAACTTCTCTTGTGGCCTAGGTGCGACAAGTATTGGAGGGGAGGACAGGTATCTCTTCAAGTCTTGCAGCGCAGCCTCCGCTTCCGGAGTCCATTTCATTGGACCTGCCTTTTTCAATAATTTGAAAAATGGCAGGGCGCGCTCAGCAGACCTAGAGATAAACCTGCTGAGAGCAGCCACGCAACCGGCAAGTCTTTGTACATCCTTGACGCGCTTTGGTGCTTCAATCTGCTCAATGGCCTTGATCTTGTCGGGATTGGCTTCAATTCGCCACTGAGACACGAAGAACCCGAGAAGCTTGCCAGAGGGAACTCCAAACACACACTTCTCTGGGTTGAGCTTGAGGCTGATCTTGCGCAGATTTGCAAAGGTCTTGTCTAAATCTTGAATCAGAGTTGCCTTGTCCTTGCTCTTGACCACTATATCATCCATGTAGGCCTCCACATTTCTGTGTATTTGTGGTTCGAGAGCGACATGGACTACTCTTGCAAATGTTGAACCAGCATTTTTTAATCCGAAAGGCATCCGTATGCAACAGTACGTGCCACATGGAGTAATAAATGCGGTCTTCCCCTCATCCTCTTCTGCCATGAAGATCTGATGATATCCTCAGTATGCGTCAAGAAATGAAAGCAAATCACATCCGGCTGTGGAGTCAACAATTTGGTCAATGCGTGGCAAAGGAAATGGGTCTTTGGGACAAGCTTTGTTAACATCGGTAAAATCGATACAAAGTCTCCATTTCCCATTCGCCTTGCGCACGACTACAGGATTGGCCAACCACGTAGGATGGAGCACTCCTCTGACAAGGCCTGCTGCTTCCAACTTCTTGATCTCTTCTGCGATGAATTCTTGGCGCTCCACTGCTTGCTTCCTAACCTTCTGCTTGACGGGCCGCACATGAGGACAAACGGCAAGGTGGTTCTCAATTACTTTCCTGGGAACACCGGGGATGTCAGACGGTTGCCACGCAAACACGTCGACATTCGCCCACAGGAAAGCAATGAGCGCGCTTTCCTATTTAGGGTCGAGAGTGGCACTGATGGTGAAGGTACCACCAGTGCCATCCTCCTTGGCGGACACCTTTTTCGTCTCTGGCGGAGCTGCCATCGTCTTCTTACACTTGCCGGTGGAGCTCGATGGTGCGTCCTCGACGGCAGCGCAGCACTCCGAAGAGGTGCGCTTGCCGGAGTGGGCATCAGAACTCTTGCCGGACTTGGTCTTCTTCCCCCCGGGAGCTTCAGCGGCAAGTGACTCGCGATCTGCTGCGGCTGCTGCTTCCCGGTAGATTTTGTCGGCGCAGATAAGAGCATCCTTCTTGTCGCCAGGGACAGAGATGACGCTTATCGGGCCTGGCATCTTCAGGATGTTGTATGCGTAGTGAGAGGCTGCCATGAACTTGGCGAGTGCTGGACGGCCAAGTATCCCATTGTAAGGCAATGGAATATCGGCAACGTCAAAAGTAACCCTCTCAGTCCTGAAGTTCAACTCGCTACCAAATGTTACTGGCAACGTGACCTTCCCCTTCGGCTTGCTCCTTCCCGGGTTGATTCCTTGGAATGTGCCGGTCTCTTCAAGCTCGCTGTCAGGGATCTGGAGTTTCTGGAGTACAGCGGAGGAGATCAGATTCAAGTCGGCCCCGCCGTCAACTAGCATCTTAGTGACCTTGAGGTTGCGGATAGTTGGTGAAACCAACATCGACAAGCACCCAACCGCGGTTCTGCGATCAGGGTGGTCCTCAATATCAAAGATGATAGGCGTGCTGGACCATTTCAGAAGCTTGCGTGACTCGACAGGTGGTTCCGCCGCATTGACTTCCCGCACCCACTGCTTGAGTTGGCGGTGTGAAGTATGCAGAGAAGCACCGCCGTCAACGCACAAGACCTCTGTGGCTTTCTGGAACTCCTGCTCACTGGTCTCGACATCATCCATGTCTTCGTCGTCGTCGTCGTCTTCATCCTTGTCGCGGCCGCGGGGAGGTCTGTCTCCTTGCCGCTGCTTGGCCTTGCCGCGGCGTCCTCCCCGGCCGGCGCGCTTCTTGCCGGATTCTCCAGCGCCTCCTTGGGCCCTCTCCTTGTCGCGTCGCTCGTATTCAGCCTTTTGCTGCTGGACAAGCTGCTCGACCTTCTTGCAGCTCTGGAGGTCATGGCCCTTGGTGCGGTGGATCTTGCAATACTGCTTGTCGGTGTCGTCCTGCTTGTCGGCGACCGCCACAGCCTGGCAATTGGTGCATGTGGCAACCTCCTTGCCGGAGCTACCAGCCTTGGCTTTCTTAGCGCCACCTTCGTTGCCGGACTGCTCGACCACTAACACATATTTGCCTTTCTTCTTCCTGTTCCGCCGCCGGTTTTTCTTTGCCGGGGCAGCATCCTCGGTGTCAGATCCTCCTGCTCCTGCATTCTCCCCGGGGAGTTTTCTCCCTTCCTCAGCACGTGCACACTTGTCGGCCAGGGCATACAGCTCACTGACGTCTCTGATCTTGCACATCGCCATCTCCTCCCGCATCCTGCGGTTTCGCACGTTCTGATGGAACGCGCTGATGACCGCGACAGGGTGGACATCTGGGATGTTGTGCTGTACACGGCTGAATCTCTGAATGTACTTGCGCAGGTGCTCTCCTTCCTTCTGGGCGAGCAGATGAAGGTCACTCTCTTGGCCATGAGGTTTGTGGCTGCCTGTAAAGGCGCCGACAAACTGATGGCATAGGTCTTCCCAGGAGGATATGGAGTTGTCCGGCAAGTGCATGAGCCAGGACCTGACGTTGGGCTTGAGCACCAGCGGGAAGTAGTTGGCAAGGATCTTGTCGTCCCGCCCCCCGGCAGCCTGCACCGCGATGGTGTAGATGCTGAGGAACTCCGATGGATGCGTCTTGCCATCGTACTTCTCTGGTACATCTGGTTTGAAATTCTTCGTGCTAGGCCACTGGACTTGCCGCAGCTCACGAGTGAACGCAGGGCAACCTACCGCGTACGGCAAGTCGCCTGGTGCCCCTGGCGCATGCATGTCGACAGAGGGCCCAGCACGCTGGTCTGATTGACGCCGCGCTTCTCTTCGGCGATCGATGCGAGTACGAGCGTCCTCTTTTTGTCGTTCTTGAAGAACTTGGCGCTGATCGCGACGAGCTCGCGGATCTGATGACGCGGTGGAGTCGCTGTCGAGGTGAATCCGGCGAGTCAGCGATCTTGGCCTTCGGGGCGGAGAGTGCACAGAGGTTGCACCCCCACCGGTCTTGTTGCCACCGGCTCGTGCCTGGCTGACTGGCTGCGGCTGCGGCTGCGACGTGCTCGGCTGCCGTTGAGTGTCGCCGTTGGCGAAGCCGATGAGACTCTGAATGGTAGCCCTCCAGTCGTCGATCTTGTCTGCCGTTGGAGGGTAGTCTAGGAGCAGTTGAGCTCGCGCCAAAGCTTCTGCTGCAGTGGCGGGTGGTGGTGGCGAACGGTGCGAGGAGCGGGACATGCTCGGACTTCTAACTATGTTAGAAGGAGCAGTATTCCGTTCAGGCGACCGTGCCCCGCTCGTGCCAGCATGTTGGCGTGCATGCTGGTCTTGAGCACTCCGAGATCCACCAGCTCGATCTTGGTCCAGCAAACACATGGTACCATGAGTACCATGACGCTGCCGGTCCCGCGCCTCCTGAGATGGGCGCGGTGCATGCACGGACGCCGAGGTCTTGGAGTGCGTCCGGTCGTTGTGGGAGCCGGCTATGCCGCCG
This sequence comes from Triticum urartu, assembly GCF_056163025.1. Lineage (NCBI taxonomy): Eukaryota > Viridiplantae > Streptophyta > Magnoliopsida > Poales > Poaceae > Triticum > Triticum urartu. The sequence continues at coordinate 606,372,698 of NC_141877.1, forward strand.
ATGGGCAGCGCAGCCTTGTCCTTGGACCTGGCAGCACCGTGAGCTCCCTCGTCGACGCCCGTTCTTCCGCCGTCGTCCGCCCCATCAGCCGCTTGCTCCGGCGGTGGTGGGTTAGGCACGAACAGAGCAACCGCCTCCGAAGCCTTCTTCTTCGGCGGCATGTTGATGAAGATGAGGAAGATCTAGCTCGTGTGAACGCCGGATCTGGTTCACACAACCTCGACGCCCCCTACCTGGCGCGCCGAAGATGCCGGGGTACTGATCCACGGGCACGTATGGGACCGGCGGACCGGGTCCCTTTCGGTTCGGCGGGGGCAGAGATCGTGCAAAGAGTGGATCGAGGCGAAGCACACGAGCGGTTTACCCAGGTTCGGGCCGCACGGATGCGTAAAACCCTACTCCTGCTTTGTGGTTTGTATTGAGTTCTTGCTCGGGAGCGCGGAGTGCTACAGTACACACCAGCAGCTAACAAGACCGAGCGTGAGTGTTCTCTGAGCTAGCTAACCCCCCTCTACGTTGCGCATGGGCCTCCTTTTATATGCTCAAGGGGTCACCGACAGGTGGCAACGGAGACAAAGGGTAAAAATGGAAAGGTGCTGCGGTAGGTACAGCTACCTGCTACAGTGTATCATACCTAACCCTGACGGCAGGGGACAAGGGCATTAAATGCCCGTCTGTGTCGCCTAAATAGTGCAAAAAGGGACCGTCAGGGACTCCACCGCTCGCCACGATGGCGATCTTGTCAGCGCCGCTTGCCACCGCGCACCGCTGGCTGCACAGCCTCCCACCACGTATGCCTGGAAGGGCCCCAGAGCGACACGTTGGTGGATGTGCTGGAGCGCGGGCCCAGAGAGGTGGCTTGCCGCGGCAAGCGCCTTGCCGCTGTCGTTGTCTTGTCGCATCCGGAAGCTTGTCGCTCACCGGGCCTTGCCGGGACGCGTGGCGCGCCGCGGCAAGTTCCTTGAAGCGCCTTGGTAGGCCTTCCCGGCAAGCTCCTCTTGCCGGGGTCTTGAGATGCCTTGGTTTGGATACTTTGTTCTTGAATGGCTCCAAAGGAACCACGGAGGACCTTGGCGGTCACCCGGCAAGCCTTGCCGCGGGACGCTGCGACTGCCCGTGCACAAGTTCGGGATACTAGGGTACCCCTACTCTAGTACACCGACACGAGTGGTAAAGATTCAAATATAGGATGATAGTATTCGGACATCAGAGGTGTTCTAGGGTACCGGGTATGTATCGGGTCACGGGAAGGGGTTCCGGGCAACCCCCGGCAAGCTATATGGGCCTAATGGGCCAAGAGGGGAAACACACAAGCCACAAAGGGCTTGTGCGCCCCCCATATGGGCTGGCCAAATTGCATAAGGAAAGGAAAAAGGGAATAGTACTCCCCCTTCCCCCTCTTCCCTTCCTACTCTGAATAGGAATAGGAAAGGGGGAGGCCAAATTGGGAGGACCCCAAGTAGGATTCCTCCTACATGGGGCGCCCCCTTGGCTGCCTCTCCTCCCCTCCAACCTATATATATGATGGCACTACTAGAACACACAACAAACATTGTTAGCCGTGTGCGGTGGCCCCCTCCATAGTTTACGCCTCCGGTCATATTCACGTAGTGCTTAGGCGAAGCCCTGCGCGGATCATTTCACCATCACCGTCACCACACCATCGTGCTCACAAAACTCTCCCTCGACACTTTGCTGGATTAAGAGTTCGAGGGACGTCATCGAGCTGAACGTGTGCAGAACTTGGAGGTGTCGTATGTTCGGTGCTTGATCGGTCGAAACGAGAAGAAGTTCGACTACATCAACCGCGTTGTCAAACGCTTTCGCTTTCGGTCTACGAGGGTACGTGGACACACTCTCCCCCCCCCCTCGTTCCTATGCATCTCCTAGGTAGATCTTGCATGAGCGTAGGAAATTTTTAGAAATTGGATGCTACGTTCCCCAACAGTGGCATCTGAGCCAGGTCTATGCGTAGATGATATGCACGAGTAGAACAGAAAGAGTTGTGGGCGATCATAGTCATACTGCTTACCACCAACGTCTTATTTTGATTCGGCGGTATTGTTGGATGAAGCGGCCCGGACCAACCTTACATGACCACTTTCATGAGACCAGTTCCACCGACAGACATGCAACTTATTTTGCATAAAGGTGGCTGGCGGGTATCTGTTTCTCCAACTTTAGTTGAATTGAATTTGACTACGGCCGGTCCTTGTTGAAGGTTGAAACAACATACTTGACGAAACATCGTTGTGGTTTTTGATGCATGGGTAAGAATGGTTCTTACTAGAAGCCCGTAGCAGTCACGTAAAACTTGCAACAACAAAGTAGGGGACGTCTAACTTGTTTTTGCAAGGCATGTTGTGATGTGATATGGTCAAGACATGATGTGATATACGTTATTGTATGAGAGGATCATGTTTTGTAAAAGTTATCAGCAACTGGCAGGAGCCTTATGGTTGTCGCTTTATGGTATGAAATGCAATCGCCATGTAATTGCTTTACTTTATCACTATGCACTAGTGATAGTTGTAGAAGCATAAGTTGGAGAGACGACAACGACGCTACAATGGAGATCAAGGTGTCAAGCTAATGACGATGGAGATCATGACGGTGCTTTGGAGATGGAGATCAAAGGCACAAGATGATGATGGCCATATCATGTCACATATTTTGATTGCATGTGTTTTTTATCCTTTATGCATCTTATTTTGCTTAGTACGATAGAAGCATTATAAGATGATCCCTCACTAAAATTTCAAGGTACAAGTGTTCTCCCTAAGTATGCACCGTTGTGACAGTTCGTCGTGCCGAGACACCACGTGATGATCGGGTGTGATAACCTCTATGTTCACATACAACGGGTGCAAGACAGTTTTGCACATGCGGAATACTTGGGTTAAACTTGACGAGCCTAGCATGTACAGACATGGCCTCGGAACACTAGAGACCGAAAGGTCAAACGTGAATCATTTAGTAGATATGATCAACATAGAGATGTTCACCATTGAAGACTACTCCATCTCACGTGATGATCGAACAAGGTTTAGTTGATATGGATCACGTGATCATTTAGATGACTTGAGGGATGTCTATCTAAGTGGGAGTTCTTAAGTAATATGATTGATTGAACTTAATTTATCATGAACTTAGTCCTGATAGTATTTGCATGTCTATAAAATAGATCAATAGCTCGCGTCTAGCTCCCGTGTTCTATTTTTGATATGTTCCTAGAGAAAACTAAGTTGAAAGATGATAGTAGCAATGACGCAGACTGGATCCGTGATCTGAGGATTATCCTTGTTACTGCACAGAAGAATTATGTCCTTGATGCACCGCTAGGTGACATACCCATTGCAGGAAGAGATGCGGATGTTATGAACATTTGATGAGCTCGGTGTGATGACTACTTGATAGTTTAGTGCACCATGCTTTACAGCTTAGAACCGGGACTACAAAACGTTTTGAATGCCACGGAGCATATGAGATGTTCCAAGAGCTGAAACTGGTATTTCAGACTCATGCACGTGTCGAGAGGTATGAGACCTCTAACAAGTACTTTGCCTATAAGATGGAGGAGAATAGCTCAGCTAGTGATCATGGGCTCAGAATGTCTGGGTACTATAATCGCTTGAATCAAGTGGGAGTTAATCTTCCAGATAAGATAGTGATTGACAGAGTTCTCTAGTCACTATCACCAAGTTACTAGACCTTCGTGATGAACTATAATATGCAAGGGATGACGAAAACGATTCCCAAGCTCTTCGCGATGCTGAAATCGGCGAAGGTAGAAATCAAGAAAGAGCAACAAGTGTTGATGGTTAACAAGACCACTAGTTTCAAGAAAAGAGGGCAAGGGAAAGATAGGGAACTTCAAGAAGAATGGCAAGCAAGTTGCCACTCCCGTGAAGAAGCCCAAAGTTGGACCTAAGCCTGAAACTGAGTGCTTCTACTGCAAAGGGAATGGTCACTGGAAACGGAACTGCCCCAAATGCTTGGCGGATAATAAGGATGGCAAAGTGAACAAAGGTGTATTTGATATACATGTTATTGATGTGTACTTTACTAGTGTTCATAGTAGCCCCTGGGTATTTGATACCAATTCAGTTGCTAAGATTAGTAACTCAAAACTGGAGTTACAAAATGAACAGAGACTAGTTGAGGGCGAAGTGACGATGTGTGTTGGAAGTGATTCCAAGATTGATAAGATCACCATTGCACTCTACCTTCGGGATTAGTGTTGGACCTAAATAAATGTTATTTGGTATTTGCGTTGAGCATGAATATGATTGGATCATGTTTATTGCAATACGGTTATTCATTTAAGTCAAAGAATAAATGTTATTATGTTTACATGAATAAAACCTTCTATGGTTATACACTCAATATAAATGGTTTATTGAATCTCGATCATGACACATATTCATAATATTGATTCCAAAAGATACAAAAGTTGATAATGATAGTGCAACATAGTTGTGGCACTGCCGTTTAGGACATATTGGTGTAAAGCGCATGAAGAAACTCCATGTAGATGGACTTTTGGAATCACTTGATTATCAATCATTTGATGCTTGTGAACCATGCCTCATGGGCAAGATGACTAAGACTCTGTTCTCTGGAACAATGGAGCGAGCCACTAACTTATTGGAAATAATACATACCGATGTATGCGGTCCGATGATTGTTGAGGCTCGCGGTGGGTATCGTTATTTTCTAACCTTCACAGATGATTTGAGCAGATATGGGTATATCTACTTGATGAAACACAATTCTGAAACATTTGAAAAGTTCAAAGAATTTCATAGTGAAGTGGAGAATCATCGTAACAAGAAAATAAAGTTTCTATGATCTGATCGCGGAGGCAAATATTTGAGTTACTAGTTTGGCCTTCATTTAAAATAATGTGGAATAGTTTCACAACTCACGCCGCCTGGAACACCACAGCGTAATGGTGTGTCCGAACGTCGTAACCGTACTTTATTAGATATGGTGCGATCTATGATGTCTCTTACCGATTTACCATTATCGTTTTGGGGGTTATGCATTAGAGACAGCTACATTCACATTAAATAGGGCACCATCTAAATCCGTTGACACAACACCGTATGAACTGTGGTTTAGCCAGAAACCTAAGCTGTCGATTCTTAAAGTTTGGGGTTGTGATGCTTATGAGCTCAAACCCAAATTGGAGAAGTGCGTCTTCATAGGATACCCAAAAGAAACTATTTGGTACACCTTCTATCACACATCCGAAGGCAAGATCTTTGTTGCTAAGAATGGATCATTTCTAGAGAAGGAGTTTCTCTCGAAAGAAGTGAGTGGTAGGAAAGTAGAACTTGATGAGGTAATTGTACCTTCTCTCGAATTGGAAAGTAGCTCATCACAAAAAACCGTTCCCGTGATGCCTGAACCAACTAGTGAGGAAGCTAATGATAATGATCACGAAACTTTGGATCAAGTTACTACCGAACCTCGTAGGTCAACTAGAGCACGTTGCACACCAGAGTAGTACGGTAATCCTGTTCTGGAAGTCATGTTACTAGACCATGATGAACCTGCGAACTATGAGGAAGCGATGATGAGCCCATATTCCGGTAAATGGCTTGAGGCCATGAAATATGAGATAGGATCCATGTATGAGAACAAAGTATGGACTTTGATTGACTTGCCCGATGATTAGCGAGCCATTGAGAATAAATGGATCTACAAGAGGAAGACGGACGCTGATAGTAGTGTTACTATCTACAAAGCTCGAATTGTCGCAAAAGGATTTCGAAAAGCTCAAGGTGTTGACTGCGATGAGATTTTCTCACCCGTATCGATGCTTAAAGTCTGTCTGAATCATGTTAGCAATTGACACATTTTATGAATCTCGCAAATGGATGTCAAAACTGCATTCCTTAATGAATTTATTAAATAAGAGTTGTATATGAAGCAAACAGAAGGTTTTCTCAATCCTAAAGGTGCTAACAAAGTGTGCAAGCACTAGTAGAAAAAGGGCCTTCAGTCCCGGTTCATAAGGGCCTTTAGTCCCGGTTCTGGAACCGGGACTAAAGGGTCGGTACTAATGCCTCTCCCTTTAGTCCCGGTTCAATCCAGAACCGGGACTAAAGGGCGCGGCCACGTGGAGCTCCACCTTTAGTCCCGGTTGGTTTTTTTTTTGAAAAAAAAAATTGAAATTTTTTTTGAATTTTTTTTATTTTCAAATTTCTGAATTATTTTAACCTCTAGTCTGTAATCACCACCCCTCATCACTTCTCAATTTATCCTCTAATCACCCCTCATCATTCCAAATCATCTAACTTCCCGAACGGTTACCCATCCTCCCACTCCCCCAGCCTAAGCACGCTTAACTTCCGGGTTCTATTCTCCCTCGCTCCAAGTCTGCACTTGTTGTTTTCCTGACAATACTAAGATGTCAATCCTATTAACCTTCAGGAATTTTGCTTGAGCATGAAGTGACACATATCATAGTTTTATTTTGAAACTATTGTTTTAAAAAACAATAATTATTTAGTAACACTAATATTTCTTGAATAATTAGTTTGACCATTGTTTGACCACAGTTTGACCAGATTTGACCAAAATTGAAATAACTGAAATAATTATTTAGTAACACTAATATTCTAGAATAATTAGTTTGACCATTGTTTGACCACAGTTTGCCCACTGTTTGAATTTTTTTCGATTTTTTTCACTCTAGATCTTAAAAGCCCCGTAACTTTTTTCTATTAGGTTTTTGAGGATTTTGAAAATGTTTAACGGGGTTTCCCCGGTTAAATTCGGATGTAACTTTTCGAGTAGATGATCTTTCATATAAAAAACTTTTTCATCTGAGTAGTATGCAAAAGTTATGCCCATTTTTACAAATTTCAGAGAGATTTTGCAAATAAAGTCAAATTTCACATTTGCAAATTTTCCCAACAACTAGACCACATATCACATGGGAAACTTATTTTCTTTTATTTTTTTGACATTTCCATCATTTTCTTTTATTTATTTTTAAACTGAAAAGGCGATCCACAGGGGGGGGGTAGAGTTTGAAAATGGGACCTTTAGTACCGGTTCGTGGCATGAACCGGGACTAAAGGTCTCAACCCCATTAGTCCCGGTTCGTGCCTCAAACTGGGACTAAAGGTCTAATCTTTAGTCTCGGTTTGAGGCACGAACCGGGACCAATGGTTGTAGGCCAGGAGCGAGGCCCATTGGTCCCGGTTCATCCCACCAACCGGGACCAAAAGGTCCAGATGAACCGGGACCAATGGCCCACGTGGCCCGGCCGGCCCCCTGGGCTCACGAACCGGGACCAATGGGGGCATCTTGACTGAACCGGGACCAAGTCTGGACTGAACCGGGACTAATGGGTTGACCCGGCCTGGACCAAAGCCCTGTTTTCTACTAGTGAAGCTCCAGCGATACATCTATGGACTTGTGCAAGCATCTTGGAGTTGTAATATACGCTTTGATGAGTTGATCAAAGCATGTAGTTTTATACAGACTTGTGGTGAAGCCTGTATTTACAAGCAAGTGAGTGGGAGCACTACAGCCTTTCTGATAAGTATATGTGAATGACATATTGTTGATCGGAAATGATTTTGAATTTTCTGGAAAGCATAAAGGAGTGTTTGAAAGGATTTTTTCAAATATATACCTCAGTGAAGCTACTTACATATTGGGCATCAAGATCTATAAAGATAGATCAAGACACTTGATAAGACTTCCTATGAGTACATACCTTGATAAGATTTTGAAGGAGTTCAAAATGGATCAGTCAAAAGAAGGAGTTTTTGCCTGAGTTGTAAGGTATGAAGTTAAGTAAGACTCAAAACCCGACCACGGCAGAAGATAGAGAGAGAATGAAAGTCATTCCCTATGCCTCAGCCATAGGTTCTATAAAGTATGCCATGATGTATATGATGACCCACAAGTATAGGGGATCTATCGTAGTCCTTTCGATAAGTAAGAGTGTCGAACCCAACGAGGAGCAGAAGGAAATGATAAGCGGTTTTCAGCAAGGTATTCTCTGCAACTACTGAAATAAGTGGCGACAGATAGTTTTGTGATAAGATAATTTGTAACAAGCAACAAGTAACAAATGTAAATAAAGTGCAGCAAGGTGGCCCAATCCTTTTTGTAGCAAAGGACAAGCCTGGACAAACTCTTATATAAGGAAAAGCGCTCCCGAGGACACATGGTAATATCGTCACGCTAGTTTTCATCACGTTCATATGATTCGCGTTCGGTACTTTGATAATTTGATATGTGGGTGGACCGGTGCTTGGGTGCTGTTCTTACTTGAACAAGCATCCCAGTTATGATTAACCTCTATTGCAAGCATCCGCAACTACAACAAAAGTATTAAGGTAAACCTAACCATAGTGTCGTGGTTTTGTCACGGTAGATGTCCTAGAGAGAGGACTTAGTCGTGGAGCCATCACGACGGGTTAGCCTAAAGGGGTTAAAGCGGACACAGGGACGCAGAGAGTTTATACTAGTTCGGCCCCTTCAATGAAGGTAAAAGCCTATGTCTAGTTGTGATGGAATTGATGGGGTTTCGATGACTAGGGAGCAAAAAAGCTTCGCCTAAGTCTCGAGTTGTTGTCTGTTGTCCTCAACCACCGTCGGGTCGTCCGCTTATATACACTGGTGATGCCCGTCGGTTCACAGAGTCCCAACACCAGTTCATATTCGTATCCGGGTTGGTCTCTCCTTATTCCTATCTTACAATACAAGTTTACATACAGATGTCGGTTTACGGCTACAAGTCTTAAACCGTCTATAGGCCTCAGGCCCTCATCTATCTTCTTGGGCTTTAGTACTCTTGAGCTACTGATGAAGTTAACCCGGCCCAAATAGGCCGGTTTACGTCCAGTAGTAATATCCCCAACATTAGGCCCCAGATTGATTTGAACGGGTTCATGTCAATCCTTAGCAAAATCTTCATCTTCAACATCTTCTTGTAATTGCTGAACCGCCGTGATGTCATCCTCTCCAGTTGCTGTAAACCGGGGTGACGTCACTTTTCATAAAGAAAACATCCATGATATCTCCTTGTTTAATAGACTCACAACAACCGAGGCGACAGCTCTGCTTCCGAAATTTGCGGTTCCTGGATTCACATGCCTGACACATGTCTTTTTGCCTTATAAATAGGACCGAAGGGTCATTTCTTTTTTCCCCTTCGTGCCCTTCCTCTTCGTCTTCCTCGCGTCGCCAGTCTCAGAGCTCCGTCGCCGCCATCGTCTTCTACATCGACCTTGGCCGCTGCATCAACCTGAGCGCACCAGAAAACTGCGGCGACCTTCCGCATCTTCCTCAGCTCGGATAGGTCTTCTACTCTTCTAAACCTAGATCTGTTCTAGGGTTTCGTGTTCTTGCTCCGTTCATCACCTGTTCATACTCATATGCTAGCTTCTGGATGCATCTGTGAACCCCTTCTATGTGTAGTGATAACCTTTAGTATCCGCCTTTAGTTTCATGCCCAAAACCATTGATCTCACATATATTTCTGCCCAATGATTCAATACTGTTCTACTTTGAGCTTTTGAATATTTTCCTTCTTTTCTGAACTTGCTTCAGATCCAGCGCTGTAGAGAAATCTTGTGAAATCTGTTTCTGTTTACTTATCCATCTGCAATCTCAAATGTTTCAATGCTTAGATCCGGCGGTTTAACTTGGTGTAGAAAAAATTAACAAACCGGTATATACCATTAGTCCCCTTGTTGAACTGCCAGATGCTGTCGCTTCGTAAAACTCCGGTTTAGATATAACTATTTCCGGTTTAACATTGTACATACCAGTGTACTTTAATCAATGCGATCTTGAACAGGAATCACCTATCTTGTAGATTTCATCATGGCCAAGCAAGTATATGAGTGCAACTGGGTTCCTTCTCGCGTCACAGAAACTCAACTGAATAATCTGGTCCTGACCGGCGCTTTAAGCAGCAAAGACACCATCCATTGGAGGGTCCCTGGTAAAGAATGCCCTCACACACCTCAAGAGGGAGAGGTCGTCGTTTTCGCATATCACTTAGCCCGGGGTTTTAATCCGCCCGATTCTAAATTTTACCGGGATGTCTTAGCCAATTTTCAACTCCGCCCGCAAGATACTCGCCCCAACTCTGTTACCAACATATGTCACTTTCAAGTGCTCTGTGAGGTGTTATTTCAAGAGGAACCCATAGTTGAGTTGTTCAGAGACTGCTTCCATCTAAACCGCCGCACAGAGTTTACTGACGGTTCTAATACGGAATTGGGTGGTGTGGCGATTCAAAAAAGAAAAGAGGTCACTTATCCTCACGCTAAACTGCACAGCCACCCTAAGGAGTGGAATCAAACATGGTTCTATTGCAAAGACACCTCCCCTGCTGATGAAAATCCTTTGCCTGGCTTTCGTCCGGAGCGGCTTAGCAATACACACCCCTTTCCACAAAGGTTGACTGCCAAGGAGAGAAGTAAATATGCTCCTCAACTGTCCAAGCTCAGAGCCTTCATGGCCAATGGTTTAACAGGGGTTGATCTCGCTCGCTGTTGGATATCGTGGAGCATACTGCCCCTTAGTCAGCGCTCCGGTTTGATGTGCGAGTATACTGGCAGTGTTGATGACCCACTGCGATATGTTAACATCCAGCTCACCGACGAAGAAGTCACAGAAGCTGTGAAGAAAATGCTGAATGAACCGGAACACATCTGTGCTCGAACCGGCCTGCTTCCCTTCTGTGCCACCAACAAACCGCCAGCTGTAAGATTTTGACTTCACTTTTTACTTAACCTGTCATTGCTATATCTGGCCCTTCTTTAATATCAATATCTGTTTAAATAGGGTGATGATCTGTTTTGGAGCAAGAAGCTTCCACAAGAGAAACCAGAGAAACCATACAAACCGGAAAGACCAATCCGGCAAAAGACTAGAGTCGTGAAGAGGCCTGCTCATAAAAGGAAAACCACTGCATCTTCTGATCCGGCCGCTGATGACGATGTGGGTAACCCGGACTTTGAGGTAGAGCTTGATTCACTTGGCTTACTTTTCACACGCCTTATTGATGATGATATTTGTCAGGATGATGCCGAAGCCAGCCATGCTGATGCTGCAGAGGTAATTACTCTCTCTTCCGATTCAAAACCTTTGCCTTCACTAAAAATCCGTCAGGCAAACCGGAAAGTTAAATTTTCTCATCCTCTTGCTTACTTGGATCCCAAATTTCTTATGAAGACCCAACAGCACGAAGCTCGCCGCACAACCCGGCACAGCGGCCAGGTAGTTACCTCCGCCGGTTTACCGAACAGTCCAGTTCGGAAACGCCATTCAGAGGTGTCTAATTTGCTTGTCAGTGCTTGTCCTAAAGTGGGCTGTTTTCGTTAACCTCTTAATCCATCTGACTCCGATTATCAGGTTACTTCGCACTCATCCTCTGGCGAGTCATCGGCTACTCAGCTGCCACCGCTCAAAACGGTGCTTGGGTAAGCTATACTTATCATAATATTTCTGGTGCATTACTTTGTAACATATGCTGTATTTGACTTTGTTACTTCTTTCAGGGCTAAGCCTAGGCCGAGCAAGAAGGCTCGCCTGGATAAAGTGGCCGAGGAGGACGCCGTCCCTGAACCGGATAAAACACCAGATCTTGAAGCGGCTATCTGTGAAGATATACCCAATGATCCACCACAGCAGGATGACGATTTTGTTGCTGAAGAAAGGCCTATTGATACCTCAGGACCTGTTGACCGGCCCACAAGCCCCATCCGGATTGAGAGATCCACCAGTCTATCCCAACCTGCTGACAAACCGACTGCTCCAGTGCAAACCGGTGATGCTAAGGATGATGAAGTTGTAATTACTGGCATTGGCCGTACAGAGCCCAACAATCCTGTTGCCTTATCCAAGCATACCGCCAAAGAAGAATTTGCTGCCATAGGCAAAGGCAAGTGGAATGTTGACCTAGCGACCTATGCTGCTCTGAATGCCCAAGATCTTCATTCTGGCTACCTGAACCGGCTGTATACCAGCCGTGATTATGAAGCTGGTCTGGTGAATATGATGAAAGAGAAATTTGAGGTAACCTCCATGTGCTTTTTCCTGCTTGAATATTTCAATTTTGTTAATTCTCCTAGCCCCCAAGGGCCGGTTCAACTTAATGTAGTTAAACCGGGACTTGCTAATATATATCTCAATGCTTCGGAATTTGCTAAAGTAGCCCCCAAGGGCCGGTTCAACTTTATTGTAGTTAAACCAGGGCTTTTAGTAATTGGCCTCCCGACGTCAGAATTTATTCGAGCAAATAGCCATTAGCCCCCAAGTGCCAAGTTGAATACTTGTATTGATCTTGGGACTTTAGAATCAATTGAAAGATGAAAATCAAATATGCATTAGCCCCCAAGTGCCAAGTTGAATACTTGTATTGATCTTGGGACTTTAGAATCAATTGAAAGATGAAAATCAAATATGCATTAGCCCCCAAGTGCCAAGTGCATAACTTGTTATGTGGTTGGTACTTCAATTCTTGCACTGCTTTCTTAATCATATAACTGCCTGTATGTAGGCTGAGCTGAAGACAAAAGAAGGCCAAGTCGCCGATCTCCAAGAGAATCTGAAGTCCCAACAAGCTGAAACCTCAAAGGCAAAAGAGGAGTTGACCAGCGCTTTAAGCGTCATGGAACAACTTAAGGAGGATTTCAAGAAAGAGCGGGCGTACTGGGCCACTGAGAAGGCCGCTTTTACTAAGCGAGTGGAAAACGCCGAAGCTGCACTTAAACCGGTGGTAGATGAATTGACCAGCGTAAAGCGGCAGGTGCATGCCATGACTACCGCCATCTTTGGTAAGCTTTCTTGATTTCTGTAGTAATTCATCCTTCTTATGATTTGTCCGGTTTGTGAATCCTTTGTAATGTTGCAGGGACACGCATTGTTCACTTGGGGTCAGATGTGCGGAAGAAGTTGAAAGCTGCCTATACACTGATAGAGCAATTGTATACTGGCGCGCGGCGGATCATCTCAACTGCGTCCCACAACAATCCGGCGCCTACCTTGATTCAAGACACCCTAAAAAGACTATCTATGCTTCCTGCCCGGGTTGAAGAGTTGAAAAAATCTGCTGCTCGAACCGGTGCTATCAATGCCTTAATCCGGGCAAAAGCATGGGTGCCGGATTTTAACCCTGTTGAAGCGGCTCAAGGCTACCCCCACTTGAAGGAAGATGGCACAGAGTTCAACGAGGAGGACCTGAGAGCGATAAACTGGGAGGTGCGCCCTCTAGCTTGTCAATTGGTGGAAGAGGCAGACTTGTCTCATTATCAAGCCCAATACAACGACCAGAACAAACGAGTGGTTGCACCAATTCCTGAAGCGGAGAATCTGATCCCTCCAATCCGTAAGCACACTTACGCTCCTGATATTGAACCGTCGTTGCTGATCCATGATGAAGCTGTCTTTCAAGACTTAATGGGAATCGACTGGACAACTGTTGATTTCCAGCCACTGGGTAAGGAAGCAGAAGTTGAAGCGGCGCAAGATGACCCGCAACCATCAGACCAGGCCGGCGACGCAGCTTGAACCGGAGGCCGGTTTAAATTTCTTCTCTGTTACATTCCGCCGAGAAAACAATGATCTTATTTGGGCACCATGTTGCCTTGTAATAGGATAGCCAATACTCTTGCTTTTGAGATGCCTTCGTGCATAGGTATTGGTACTTACACTTCTTTTGAATGATCAAACCCTTCAATCTATTTTTCCTGCAATCACAAAATCTTAAACTGCCAAGGCGGATGTACCGCCAGCCAGATTATGATCTTTGTATATGTATGTAATGAAATTTAGGTATATGATCAAATCTTGTGATACAAGATACCTGGCATCGTTGGGCATGAAGTTGGCATTGCCAATCTTGAAACGAAGGTATATAAACCTATACCGTCGAAGGAGAAAGTAGCTCCTGTGTATGTAATGCCGGTTTACCATGTAAACCGTGCCGGGTTATGATAAACACCGTTTTATTTCAAGATGCAAACGGAAAATCAAACCGAGCCAAAAGTCTCCGGATTAAAAATGTACCATGTTCCGTCAATTGACTGTTTGAACCGGTTTAAAACTTTGTCGGTTTAAAAACGCAACAAAAAGAAAGAAATATCTATCAAAGAAAATTATGAAGCAAAGGCAATGATAAAACCGTTTGCAAAAAGAGGCTTATTTGAGCCGATCAGATGGCGTTACCATGGTCGGACACGACCAAGCTCCCGATAGGCGTAGCTATGGTTCAAGTCAGCCAAGTCCCCGAATGAAACCGTGGCATTTATGCCGATCAAGAGGCGTGGCAATGGTTCGGGTTCGACCAAGCCCCCAAGTGATTCTGTGGCCTTAGGCCGATCAAGAGGCGTGACTGGTTCAGACTTGACCATGTCCCTAAGTGATCTGGTGGCTTGCGCCTATCAAAAGGTGTTGCATTGGTTCGGATACGACCAAGCCCCCAAGTGATATTTAAAAATCAAATTCAAGGGGTAAACCGGAGGCCGCTTTAATACAGAACAACTCTGTGTAACCACGCATGATGTGAAAGAACAGATACCCCGCTTTAGCTGAGGTTCCGGTTTATTATATTAATCATAATATATACATTGTCATAATATGTACATAAGTAGAGCCAATGGCTCAGGTATAGTAAGGCCGAAGATGAGCTATATTCCACGGCCTGTTGGTCTCCTCCTCTGATGTACGTGAGTCTTTATGCTCTCGAATATCGATCAGATAGTATGACCCGTTGTGCAGATTCTTGCTGACCACGAAAGGTCCCTCCCAAGGTGGGGATAACTTATGCATATCAGTCTGATCTTGGATGAGCCGGAGCACCAAATATCCTTCTTGAAAGGTTCTGGTTCTAACTCGGTGACTGTGATAACGACGAAGATCCTGTTGGTAAATCGCCGAGTGGGCAGCTGCTATGTCACGCTCTTCATCCAACCAGTCCAAAGCATCTTGCCGTGCTATCTCGTTGTCCGCTTCAACATAAGCCGCCACACGAGGTGAATCATGACGGATATCACTGGGGAGAACCACCTCTGCTCCATAGACCATGAAGAACGGTGTGTATCCTGTTGATATGTTGGGTGTGGTATTGATGCTCCATAACACAGATGGTAACTCTTCCACCCAACAACCCGGTGTTCTCTGCAAAGGAACCATAAGCCGGGGCTTGATGCCTCTCAAAATCTCTTGATTAGCCCTTTCTGCTTGACCATTGGACTGTGGGTGCGCCACTGATGAGACGTCAAGCCGGATGTGCTCATGTTCGCAGAACTCCTTCATGGCACCCTTGGACAAATTGGTACCATTATCTGTGATGATACTGTGTGGAAAGCCAAACCGGAAAATCACTTTTTTGATGAAGTGAACCATCGTGGCCGCATCACACTTGCTAACAGGTTCTGCCTCCACCCACTTTGTAAACTTGTCAACCGCCACCAGGAGGTGGGTCTTCTTGTCCTTGGACCTTTTGAAAGGCCCAACCATATCTAGCCCCCAAGTCGCAAACGGCCAAGTGATTGGAATCATTCCCAATTCTTGAGCCGGCACGTGAGCACGTCTTGAAGACTTTTGGCAACCGTCACATCGTCTGACCAGATCCTCCGCATCAGCATGAGAAGTTAACCAATAGAAGCCATGGCGGAACGCTTTAGCCACCAAAGATTTTGAACCGGCATGGTGACCACAATCTCCTTCGTGGATCTCACGCAAAATTTCACAGCCTTCTTCAGGAGACACACAGCGTTGAAACGCCCCTGATACACTGCAATGATGCAACTCGCCATTGACAATAGTCATGGACTTGGACCGCCGGATTATCTGCCGGGCCAGAGTCTCATCCTCTGGTAACTCGCCCCGGTTCATGTATGCCAGGTAAGGAAGCGTCCAATCCGGAATGACATGAAGAGCTGCCACCAATTGAGCCTCCGGATCAGGAATAGCCAGATCCGCTTCACCAGGGAGCTTGACCGACGGGTTGTGCAGCACATCCAGAAAAACATTGGGCGGGACCAGTTTGTGCTGAGAGCCCAGCCGGCTTAAAGCGTCCGCCACTTCATTCTTCCGTCGGTCCACGTGGTCCACCTGATAGCATTTAAAGTGACCTGCAACGATATCCACCTCACGACGATATGCTGCCATGAGCGGGTCCTTGGAATCCCAAGTGCCAGATACTTGTTGAGCCATGAGGTCTGAGTCACCGAAGCACTTAACTCGACTTAGATTCATCTCCTTAGCCATCCGGAGACCATGGAGCAAGGCTTCATACTCAGCTGCATTGTTAGTACAAGGGAACATTAAGCGGAGAACGTAACAAAACTTATCACCTCGTGGGGAAGTTAATACGACTCCAGCCCCCGAGCCTTCCAATTGCCTGGATCCGTCAAAATGGATGGTCCAATATGTGTGATCCGGCTTTTCTTCAGTTGCTTGCAGTTCCATCCAATCATTGATGAAATCAACAAGTGCTTGAGACTTAACCGCCGTCCGAGGCACGTACTTCAACCCGTGCGGCCCAAGCTCTATAGCCCACTTGGCAATCCGGCCAGTCGCTTCCCGGTTCTGGATGATATTGCCCAAGGGAGAAGAACTGACCACCGTAATGGGGTGCCCTTGAAAGTATTGCTTAAGCTTCCGGCTTGCCATAAAAACTCCATATACCAGCTTCTGCCAATGCGGATACCTTTGCTTGGACTCAATAAGTACCTCGCTGATATAATAAACCGTACGTTGAACCGGATGCTCCTTGCCTGCCTCTTTTCGCTCCACCACAATAGCCACACTGACCGCACGAGCATTAGCAGCAACATATAGCAGCAACGGCCCCTTGTCAATGGGAGCGGTGAGCACAGGCGGATTGGCCAATTGCCGCTTTAAGTCCACAAATGCCTTATCAGCAGCAGAACTCCAAACGAATTGATTCGTCTTCTTCAACATCTGATACAAAGGGATTGCCTTCTCACTAAGGCGGCTAATAAACCGGCTCAACACGGCAATCCGGCCTGTCAGGCGTTGAACATCATTGATACACTTCGGTTTAGACAGGGAGGTGATGGCTGTGATCTTCTCCAGATTAGCCTCGATTCCCCTGTTGGACACTAGAAAATCCAATAACTTGCCTGCCGGTACACCAAAGACACACTTGGTCGGATTAAGCATCATCTTGTACGTCCTCAGGTTATCAAAGGTCTCCTTCAAGTCGTCAACCAGAGTCTCCTTCTCCCTTGACTTAACCACAATATCATCCATGTAAGCATGCACATTACGGCCAATCTGCTTGTGAAGGCAATTTTGTACACACCGTTGATAAGTTGCCTGGGCACTCTTGAGCCCAAAGGGCATAGACACATAGCAGAAGGCCCCAAAGGGAGTTATGAATGTCATCTTCTCCTGGTCCTTAACTGCCATTTTGATCTGATGATATCCAGAATATGCATCCAAAAAACTCAAACGCTCACAACCCGCCGTAGCATCAATAATTTGATCAATACGAGGGAGGGAAAAAGGATCTGCTGGACAAGCCTTATTAAGATCTGTGTAATGCACACACATGCGCCAGGTGCCATTTTTCTTAAGGACCAGCACCGGATTAGCAAGCCATTCAGGGTGGAAAACTTCAATGATAAAGCCAGCTGCCAAGAGCCTGGCCACCTCCTCTCCAATAGCCTTGCGTCTTTCTTCATGAAACCGGTGGAGGAACTGTTTCATAGGTTTGTACTTAGGATCCACATTAAGAGTGTGCTCAGCGAGTCGCCTCGGTACACCTGGCATGTCAGAAGGTTTCCATGCAAAAATGTCCCAATTCTCACGGATGAACTCGATGAGCGCGCTTTCCTATTTCGGATCCAAGTTGGCACTGATGCTGAACTGCTTGGACGAATCGCCAGGTACGAAGTCAACAAGCTTAGTTTCAGCTGCCGGTTTGAACTTCAGGGCCGGATCATGCTCCGTAGTTGGCTTCTTCAACGGAGTCATGTCTGCCAGATCAACATTGTCCTTATAAAATTTCAGCTCCTCGGTGCACAAACCGACTCTGCGTAGGCCGCATCTCCTTCCTCGCACTCCAAAGCAACTCTACGGCTTCCGTGAACCGTTATTGTCCCCTTGTGACCCGGCATCTTGAGCTGTAAATACACATAACAGGGCCGTGCCATGAACTTGGCATAGCCGGTCGCCCAAACAGGGCGTGATATGGACTTTGGATTTTTACCACTTCAAACATCAATGTCTCTGACCTGGAATCATGATCATCTCCAAAAGCCACTTCCAGAGCTATCTTGCCAATAGGGTATGCTGACTTGCCAGGTACCACACCATGGAACACCGTATTGGATGGTTTGAGATTTTTATCTGTTAGTCCCATACGTCGGAAGGTCTCATAGTACAAGATATTAATACTGCTTCCTCCATCCATGAGTACCTTGGTGAACTTATAACCTCCCACCTGAGGTGCCACCACCAATGCTAGCTGACCCGGGTTATCAACCCAGGGTGGGTGATCCTCTCTGCTCAATATGATCGGCTGCTCAGACCAGCGTAAGTAACGGGGCACAGCCGGTTCAACAGAGTTGACTGCCCGCTTCTGAACCTTCCGGTCTCGCTTGTCCAAGCTAGTGGTGAAGACATGGTACTGCCCACTATTCAACTGCTTTGGATTGCTCTGGTAACCCGACCGTTGCTGCTGCTGGTTGTAACCACCCTGGTTATTCTGATTATTTTGATTGTTATGTCCGCCCGGATTACCATTAAATCCTGAACCGGAATTTCCTCCACCGTAACCCGGCCCGGATCTTGAGCCACCGCCGGAGCCGTGATCATATCGGAAAGCATTAGAATTCTTAAACTCCTACATAATGTAGCAATCCTTCCAAAGGTGGTTTGCTGGCACCTCCTTCGTCCCATGCTTTGGAAAGGGCTGGTTCAATAGATAATTTAGGCGGTCCGGGTTAGGGTTAGGCGCCCCACTGCGATTCGGCGGTTTACCCTTGCGTCGCTGACCCTTGTCTTGCGCGTTGGTATTAGCCACGAAATCCATGTTGCCATCCGCTTTACGCTTGCCTCCGCTACCATTACCTGCCAAGTGATGTTGCTGACCTTTGGAGTTGCTGTTCTTCTTTCCCTTCCCTGTCTTGTCATCATCAGACTCGGGATCCTTGGTACTATCAGAGTCAGCATACTTTACCAAAGCGGCCATGAGGGTCCCCATGTCAGTGCAATGGCGCTTCATCCATCCTAACTTCAGCTTTAGGGGCCCAAACCGGCAGTTGCCTTCTAGGGTTATAACCGCGGTGTCAGCGTTGATGCGGTCTGATGAATGCAGAACTTGCGAGACCCAGCACACCCAATGAGTCATCGATTCTCCTTCCTCCTGGATACAGGCAGCTAAGTCCACTATCGACATAGGTTGCTTACATGTATCCTTGAAATTACTGATGAACCGGGCTCGTAGCTGGGCCCATGAACTGATAGAATTGGCCGGTAAGCTTTTTAACCAAGTGTGGGCCGTTCCTTCGAGCATCATGGTGAAATACTTCGCACATGCCGCATCATCCACATCAAGCATCTCCATGGCCATCTCATAACTCTCCACCCATGTCTCTGGAGGTTGATCCGCCGTGTAATTTGGTACCTTGCGCGGGCCCTTGAAATCCTTGGGCAGGCGTACATTGCGTAAAGCGGGGACAAGGCAAGGCACTCCCAAAGAACTAGAAGTAACACCAGGCTCGACTGAGGTAGTGGGACAAACCGGCGTAAGCTGCCGAGCCTGATATTGTGCGGCTAACTCGGCCTCCCTGCGTGCTCGGGCCCGGTCCACCACTTCCTGAGTGTTATCAGCACCACCCGCCGGGTTGTTGCCGCGGGGTGCTCCACGTCGTTCATTACTTGACACGGCCGGTTCATCCATATGCCTGCTATAGCTCCGGCTTGGACGAGGGGTCGAGTGGATCCGGTCGCGGCTGTACGAGTATGCTTCCTATTGGACCAAAGCTGTCCTAAGAAGCTCCTTGACCCGGCGCGTCTCTACCGCCTGCGGCGAGTCACCTTCGATTGGAATGGCCTCCAGCCATGCAGCAGCTGCAACAAGATTGTCCATCGGGTTGGAGTAGTGACCCGGAGGTGTTGGAATAGCCTGAGGCACAACAATGTTATGACGAGGCAGATCCATCAAACGGGGCTGAACCGGCGCGCCGGTCCCAGGAGCTTCCGCCCGGTTTACCACCGGTGGATTACTGGTTCCTGCTCCTGGGGTGTTGAAAAGGTCTCTGGCCTCGAAAACCGAAGGCAAGCGGGATCGGTATTTCCTCTTCATGACTTCATGCGACGCGTTCTGGTCCAACATGAGCCTGTAGGCTTGTGCATCTAAAGCGGCCCGCTCCGCGGCCATCCTGGTATTTTCAGCTGCCAGGTCCGCCTTGGCCTGAGTGAACTGTTCCCTCACCTTTGCAATCTCCGCGTTGTGGATGTCCTGATCCACCGGGTTAGCTTCTGCCATAAGCGTAGCCAACGCATTGAACAGATCTGATAACACTTGAGCTGGCGGGCGCACAGAGCCTCCTGCCCCGGCAGCCGTCGCCGCTACTGAATCGGAGGTCATTGCCGCAGCGGTCGAAGAATGAAGCACTGCTTGTGTACCGGCCATGAATATTCCAACCCGGTTGGGCATATCGGAGGGGTCCGGAATACTGTCGCCATCGGAACAGCCCCCAATCCGGCCATCTTGTAGTTGATACAGAGATTCGGTTTCTCCGGTTGATGACTTGTCGCCAGAGTAAACGACGGTCTCGCCACCAGATTCCGATTCATCCTCATAACTTCCTCCATGGATGACTCCCACGAAGGCACGTTTCACGGCCGATTTAACCTGGGCGGATCGTGCACGCTGAGCCGTCTCGACGAGGTCGGTGCAGATGTCCGGCTCAGGGCCCGGTTCACCGATCTTGCCGATGAAAACGTGTATGCCACCAAAGGGGACCCGGTACCCGTACTCGATTGAGCCGGCCTCGGGGCCCTAGCCTACGTCATCGATGTAGAGCTTGTCGCGATCACTCTTAGTCATCCGGCCCACAGCGTAGCCCTCGAGTCCTTCAAAGCGGCCCTCCAAGAACTTGAAACCATCGTGCGATAGCCCCACGGTGGGCGCCAACTGTCGTGGTTTTGTCACGTTAGATGTCCTAGAGAAAGGACTTAGTCGTGGAGCCATCGTGACGGGTTAGCCTGAAGGGGTTAAAGCGGACACAGGGACGCAGAGAGTTTATACTAGTTTGGCCCCTTCAATGAAGGTAAAAGCCTACGTCTAGTTGTGATGGAATTGATGGGGTTTCGATGACTAGGGAGCAAACAAGGTTCGCCTAAGTCTCGAGTTGTTGTCTGTTGTCCTGAACCGCCACCGGGTCGTCCCCTTATATACACGGGTGACGCCCGTCGGTTCACAGAGTCCCAACACCGGTTCATATTCGTATCCGGGTTGGTCTCTCCTTATTCCTATCTTACAATACAAGTTTACATACAGATGCTGGTTTACGGCTACAAGTCTTAAACCGTCTATAGGCCTCAGGCCCTCATCTATCTTCTTGGGCTTTAGTACTCTTGAGCTACTGATGAAGTTAACCCGGCCCAAATAGGTCGGTTTACGTCCAGTAGTAATATCCCCAACACATAGCATGAAACATATAGA
This sequence comes from Triticum urartu, assembly GCF_056163025.1. Lineage (NCBI taxonomy): Eukaryota > Viridiplantae > Streptophyta > Magnoliopsida > Poales > Poaceae > Triticum > Triticum urartu. The sequence continues at coordinate 606,394,389 of NC_141877.1, forward strand.
TCCAAATCAGCCCCTTACGAAGCAACACATAAACTAGAGTTTAAGCTTTTGTCACTCTAGCAACCCATCATCTACTAATTACTTCCCAATGCCTTCCTATAGGCCCAGATAATGGTGAAGTGTTATGTAGTCGAAGTTCACATAACACCACTAGAGGCTAGACAACATACATCTCATCAAAATATCGAACGAATACCAAATTCACATGACTACTAATAGCAAGACTTCTCCCATGTCCTCAGGAACAAACGTAACTACTCACAAAGCATATTCATGTTCATAATCAGAGGGGTATTAATATGCATAATGGATCTGAACATATGATCTTCCACCAAATAAACCAACTAGCATCAACTACAATGAGTAATCAACACTACTAGCAACCTACTAGTACCAATCCCGGACTTGGAGACAAGAATTGGATACAAGAGATGAACTAGGGTTTTGAGAGGAGATGGTGCTGGTGAAGATGTTGATGGAGATTGCCCTCTCCCGATGAGAGGAGCATTGGTGATGACGATGGCGATGATTTCCCCCTCCCGGAGGGAAGTGTCCCTGGCAGAACAGCTCTGCCGGAGCCCTAGATTGGTTCCGCCAAGGTTCTGCCTCGTGGCGGCGGAGTCTCGTCCCGAAAGGTTGCTTATGATTTTTTCCTCGATGAAAGACCTCATATAGCAGAAGATGGCCATCGGAGAGCCAACGAGGGGCCCACGAGGTAGGCGACGCGCCCTGGGGGGGTAGGGCGCGCCCCCCACCCTCGTGGTCAGGTGGGTCCCCCTCTGGTGAACTTCTTCCGCTCAATATTTTTTATTATTTCCAAAAATGACTTTCATGGAGTTTTAGGACTTTTGGAGTTGTGCAGAATAGGTCTCTAATATTTGCTCCTTTTCTAACCCAGAATTCCAGTTGCCGGCATTCTCCCTCCTTATGTAAATGTAAAATAAGAGAGAATAGGCATAAGTATTGTGACATAGCGTGTAATAACAGCCCATAATGCAATAAATATCGATACAAAAGCATGATGCAAAATGGACGTATCAACTCCCCCAAGCTTAGACCTCGCCTGTCCTCAAGCGGAAGCCGATAATGATAAATATGTCCCCATGTTTAGAGGTAGAGGTGTCGATAAAAATAGAATACGGACATGAAGGCAGCATGATTATTCTCATAACAGCAACATATATAGGTATTGTCATATGATTTCTTATGCTCAAGCAATAATCTATTCACAATGCAGAGTACGAATCATAAACTTTATTGAGAACCAACAAACTATAATCTCAGTCATTGAAGCAATTGCAATTTATGAAAGTGCAACTATCCCTAGGTGGTATTGGTAATTCATAACAACATATAGCTCATTGAGCTAATGCTATTCCAAGATGATTATTTCAGGAAAGCTCAATGATTGGCATGGCATGGATGTGAAAGTGGAACCCTCAAAATGCTAAGGACAAGGGATTAGCTCAAGCTCAACAGCTCAAGACTCTTCATTTTATATTTTAGTGATCCAATATCACATTGAGTCTTTAGGAAAAGCCAATACTATCAAGGAGGGATGAGGTGTTGCTTAATGAGCCTCTTGCTTCATGTGCTCAGTGATATGCTCCAAAACCCTCAACTACTTTCCCATATCCACATATGACCTAAACCCTAAGCCAAACTCGGTCCTACCGATTCTTCCTATCCGGCGCCACCGAGTTTCACTTGTCATAAGCCACTGCCAAACCCTAGCAATTCGGTTCTACCGATAGGGATCTCAGTCTCATCGAGATGGGATTGCAAACTCTCTATTTCCCTTTCGTAACTTTTCGGTCTCACCGAAAGAGCGAATCGGTCCCACCGAGATTGCAATGTAAATTCAGTGTTTCCTTTTTGTAACTTTTCGGTCTCACCGAAAGAGCAAATCGGTCCCACCGAGTTTGCCTGACCAACTCTCTGGTTAGCTAATTACCAAATTCGGTCTCACCGAGTTTGTGTAATCGGTCTCACCGAGATTACGTTATGCCCAAACCCTAACCATATCGGTCTTGCCGAGTTGCATGTCAGTCCCACCGAAAATCTCTAACGGTCACTAGGTTTACATTCTCGGTCCGACCGAGTTTGTTGATTCGGTCCCACCGAGATTGGAAAACTGTGTGTAACGGTTGGATTTTGTTTGGAGGCTATATATACCCCTCCACCTCCTCTTCATTCATAGAGAGAGCCATCAGAACACATACACAATTCCAACTCATATGTTCTGAGAGAGAACCACCTACTCATGTGTTGAGACCAAGACATTCCATTCCTACCATATGAATCTTGATCTCTAGCTTTCCCCAAGTTGCTTTCCACTCAAACCTTCTTTCCACCAGATCCAGATCCTATGAGAGAGAGTTGAGTGTTGGGGAGACTATCATTTGAAGCACAAGAGCAAGGAGTTCATTACCTACACACCATTTGTTACTTCTTGGAGAGTGGTGTCTCCTAGATTGGCTAGGTGTTACTTGGGAACCTCCGACAAGATTGTGGAGTTGAACCAAGGAGTTTGTAAGGGCAAGGAGATTGCCTACTTCGTGAAGATCTACCGCTAGTGAGGCAAGTCCTTCGTGGGCGATGGCCATGGTGGGATAGACAAGGTTGCTTCTTCGTGGACCCTTTGTGGGTGGTTGCTTCTTCGTGGACCCTTTGTGGGTGGAGCCCTTCGTGGACTCGCGCAACCGTTACCCTTCGTGGGTGGAGCCCTCCGTGGACTCACGCAACCGTTACCATTCGTGGGTTGAAGTCTCCATCAACGTGGATGTAGGATAGCACCACCTATCCGAACCACGGGAAAAACATCCGTGTCTCCAATTGCGTTTGAATTCTCCAAACCCTTCCCTTTACATTCTTGCAAGTTGCATGCTTTACTTTCCGCTGCCAACATACTCTTTGCATGCTCGCTTGAATTGTGTGATGATTGCTTCACTTGTCCTACAATAGCTAAAATCTGCCAAGAACTAAAATTGGGAAAAGGTTAAGTTTTTATTTGGTCAAGTAGTCTAATCACCCCCCCTCTAGACATACTTTCGATCCTACAAGTGGTATCAGAGCTTTGGTCTCCATTTTCCTTGATCTCCATAGCTTTTGGTGGTCATAGCCTTGGTTTCACAACCTAGGAGAGTATGGCGTCTAGCGAGGGAAATTATCGCCGTAGAGGTCCTTACTTTGATGGTACTAATTTTGCTAGTTGGAAGCATAAAATGAAAATGCATATTCTTGGACATAACCCCGCCGTTTGGGCTATTGTGTGTGTTGGTTTGCAAGGTGACTTCTTTGATGGGAAAGAACCAAACCATGGAGCTACCGCGGATGAGTTGAAGATGTTGCAATACAATGCACAAGCTTGTGATATTCTCTTCAACGGATTGTGCCCCGAAGAATTCAACAAAATCAGCCGTCTTGAGAATGCAAAGGAAATTTGGGACACTTTGATTGATATGCACGAAGGTACCGACTCCGTCAAGGAATCCAAGTTGGATGTGCTTCAAAGTCAACTTGACAAGTTCAAAATGAAGGATGGTGAAGGTGTCGCTGAAATGTACTCTAGGCTTGCTCTCATCACAAATGAGATTGCCAGCTTAGGAAGTGAAGAGATGACCGATAGATTCATCATCAAGAAGATTCTAAGAGCCTTGGATGGAAAATATGATACCGTGTGCACATTGATCCAAATGATGCCCAATTACAAAGATCTCAAGCCAACGGAGGTGATTGGACGAATTGTTGCTCATGAGATGTCACTTAAGGATAAAGAGGAACTTCACAACAAATCAAGTGGTGCCTACAAAGCCTCATGTGAAGCCCCTACATCATCAAGTGAGAAACAAAACTTCAATGAAGAATTGAGCTTAATGGTGAAGAACTTCAACAAGTTCTACAAGAGTAGAAGCAAAGATAGAAGCTTCAAGTCAAGGTCCTACAATGACAAAAGATCTTCTAGTCGAGAGCGAAACTGCTACAGCTGTGGAAGACCAGGACACTATTCCAATAAGTGTACGGCTTCCTACAAGAGAAGAGAAGATTCTCCAAAAAGAAGAAGCAAAGAATCACCACCAAGAGAGAGAAGGAGTAGAGATGATCGTTATGAACGAAGATACTCACGGAGAAGCAAGGATTCGGAAAGGAAGGAAAAATCATCAAGGAGCTACACAAAACGAAGACATCAAGCTCATGTTGGTGAATGGGTATCCGGCTCCGACTCCGACAGCCACTCCGAGAGAAGTTATCACTTCGACTCCGAAGATACTCAAGATGAAGGTGTTGCCGGTCTAGCACTTGTGTCAACCAACTCCTACGACATATTTGACTCACCAAATGAAGGAATTGGAAGATGCTTCATGGCCAAAGGTCCAAAGGTAACACACCCCGAGTATGTTGATTTCAATAGTGATGAAGATGACTTGTTAGGTGATGATTTGCTTGTTAACAACTCTAGTGATGAATACTATGATGAAACGTCAATTAATCATGCTAATCAAGATAAAACGAATGACAACGATAAGGAGAAGATTGAGGCTCTAACTAAAGAACTAAACACTCTTAAGTTAGCTCATGAAACTATCTTCGAAGATCATCGAGAACTTTTAAGAGCTCATGAGAAATTACGCTTTGAAAAGCTCAATCTTGAGCAAGAGCATGAGTTCTTAAAAGCAATCAATGATGATCTCCGCAAGAAAAGTTCTTCTTACATTGCCAAGCATTTACTCTTATCCACTTACATGCCTCAAGACAAGTCTAGTAACAAGAACAAGAAAGATTCTTCCTCTAGCAGTAACAATGATCATGCTAAATCCAATATTGTTGCTTCTAGTAGTTCTCTTGATTCCACTAATGATTCTCTTAGCCAAGTTACACTTGAGCAAGAAAATAGCTTATTGAAGGGAATTATAGAGAAAGGAGTGTACAAAAGCCTTGCCGGGAGTAAGCAATTTGAGGAAATTGTGCGCAAGCAAGGAATGCACCGGAAGAATCAAGGTGTTGGTTTTGAACGAAAGTTCAATGCCAATGGAGTTGAGTGGGAAGAAGATCAATACCCCAAGACAAATTTTGTTCCTCAACAAGAGAAGTATGATACTTCTTTCAAGGGGACACAAGCTCAAGATGATCTTCCACCACAAGACTACAAGCAAAAAGGCAAGGACAAGCTTCAAGAGGAAATTGATGCATTTGAAGAAGCTCCTAAGACCTTAGTCAAGTGGATTCCCAAGACTACTTCAAGTTCCACTTCATCAAGTACGACTACAACTCCAAGGATTCCCATCAAGGTGATGTGGACCCAAAGGAAGAAGAACTAGAGAGTTCTTGAGGGTGACTCCGCCAACATACTTCACTCTTATCATTTTGGCAAGAACAAGTGCAATCAACTTCCACATCTTGCACTAGTTCAAGGAGTCACAAACCCTCTTGTTGGTAATACAAGGGACAAGGTAACCTAAAAGTTTTCATGGACATCATCTTGTGTGTGCATCACTCTATGTTTATGGATATCCTTGTTTGTTCCTTGTGGGACTAACCCATGTAGGTATTGAAAGTGCAATTCACTCAAATGGATAGCTCCAAGTGATCTACATCAACATTGAGCATCCACATCTTCAACATCTACATGAAGTCATCATCGACAAAACCCGAGGTTAGTTCATCCCTCTAAGGGGGCATATCACATCTAGGGGGAGCTTTACTCTAAGACTTGAGCTAGAGCAACTCTAAAGATGTGAACACAACAATGCTTTATGTAAAAGTGGTAACCCCACTTGAGCTCAAACGATGAGTATGACCTATGATCAAGTGTTCTCACTTGACTCCTAAGTCAATATACTCATATATAGATGACCTTGTCATCGCAAATTGCTTGATAGATGCTAGAATTGGTTGTGCATGCCTTGTCACATATTTCATTTGCCATCTTATTGTGTGAGCATGCTAGTTGCATATTTTACTCATTCGAGGACATCCACTTGTTGTTTTGATTGTTTGGTTTTATTTCCTTTTGCCAAGTGGATGGACAAGAATGCCTAAGAACCTCCTCTAGCTATCTATGCTTTTCTCGTCTCAAACTCTATTCATGCTACATCACAAAATTTGATCAAGTCAGATTCGAACCACTCTGTGTGAGGAGCGCTCGGAGTCCCTGATTCGTCATAGACTTAAACTTCCAAAACCTCTTTATGATTCTCGGTCTGACCGATACCCTACTTTCGGTCCTACCGAGATCATTAAGTTGATCTAGGTTTTCGATCTCGGTGAAACCGATTTGAACCTTTCGGTCACACCGAGTTTCAGTAACTGCTTGCAGTTATGAATCTCGGTGCCACCGAGTTGTTCCACTCGGTCACACTGACAGGGTCGGGCTATATATAGTCACGGGCAAAAATTTGGAAATTTCTCCGAACCCCTTCTCCCGCGCGATAGCCTGCTCTGCCAACTTGGTCTCCGGATCGTCTCCTCGCCTCCAGCCGCCTCCAGTCGCTGGTCTCCATCGCCGTCAACGGAATTCTACCCCGCCGTTGCCGCAGTAGCGAGTCTCCGACGAACTAGGGTATGGACTCGATCTTTGTGCTATTCTCCAATCCGATTCTTAGCACATTGTGATCATCATGATTCTTGCCACGATTGAAACACTCCTATCCAGTCAATGCGTTCGTAGATTAGTTTTGATTCGAAAATTTTAGGGTTAGGTTTCCGCCGAAACCATCTCGGACCCACCGAGTTGAAAAACTCGGTCCCACCGATTTGGCTTATGCCATTGCACAAGTGAGACTCGGTCTGACCGAGAATTACTTATCGGTGTGACCGATTTTGGAACTTTGTGAAACCCTAGCAGTCTCGGTGCCACCGAACTGTGACTCGGTCTGACCGAGTTCACTAGTTTAGGTTCCAAAACTGCTTCGGTATCACCGAGTTTAAAAATCGGTAGATCCAAGATGATTTCAGTGGGAAACTAAAACTAAGTTTTTGGATCATTCTTTTGCAAAAATCTCTGCATTTTGTGATGCTCATCTATTCTACCTCATCTATAAACTATTCACAGGGTCAGCAGACAGCTTGTTCATCATGTCAGATCAGAGTGACAGCCAGAACATGTCAGAGCAGCAAGTGCACATGAGTGAGGGCACTAGTCCCTCCAGCTCTTCAGATGATGGCAGTAGAAGTACTCCTAGCAATCTGCCAAAAGCTGCCACCAGACAAAGGAAGAAGAGAACTTCAGATTCTGAGGATGAAGATTATGTGGCAGAAGAGGAAGCAACTTCCAAGAGAGTTGAGCCAGCTCAAGGCACAAAGCCAGGGATGAAAATCAAAAGGCCAGCAGGTAGGCAGCCTATGCCAAAGGCCAGAGCCTCAACTCAGATTCCTGAAAAGCCTGCACCCAAAGAGCTAGTTGCTGCTGAAGGAAAGAAAAGGAAGGAAAGGGTCAAGAAGACCGTAGCCAGAGTGCTTGGAAAGGCTTCCATCATGGAAGAAGAGGAAGATGAAGAGGTTGCTGCACCAGCACCTAAGGCACCTAAGCTTATGGGTGATGCTATAAGATCAGGGGCTGCTGCATCCAAGCCCAAAGAAGCACCCAAAGCTGCCTCCAAGCCCAAGTCTGCACCAAAGAGAAATACGAGGAGCATACCTGCAACTGAGAAGAATAAGGCCCCAGTGCCTGAGACTGTTGTTGAAGAAGATGATGAAGAGCAAGTTCTCAGAAAACTCAAGCCCAAGATCCCAGACCACAATGATGCTCATCCTGTGGCTGAGGACAAGAAGCTCAGGAGAGATTCAGGGCTGAGGAAGTGGAGAGAAGAAGATCTGTATGCTTCAAGGAGAAGGACTGCTATGGATTACAGATTTCACACCAAGGAACAGCAGGACTTCTATGAGACAGTGCTGCTTGATAAGAAGCCAATAGTCTGTGATATGAGATGGGTTGACTGGCAATACATCAAGGACAACGAAGAGTACTACCCTGGAGTGTATGACAGCTTTAGTGCTTGTGGAGTTGCAGACTTTGTTGGGAAGAAGCTCACAAAGTGGAACGAGGAGCTTATCATGCAATTCTACTCCACAGCACACTTCTATCCAGATGGAAAGATCACATGGATGTCTGAAGGTACAAGGTACCAATCAACTGTTGAGGAATGGGCAAAGTTGATCAATGCCCCAGAGGAAAATGAGGATGACTTGGATATCTATGCCAAGAAGAAGATGGACCACAACTCTATGTCCAACATGTACAAGGAGATTCCAAATGAAGCACTTGACACTTTCAAATTTGGCTCAGTGCATTATCTTCTGTCAGGGCTGCCAACTATTAATTGGATTTTGAGGCACACTCTCTTGCCCAAGTCAGGTGATCATAAGATGATCAGAGGCCATGCAATCAACTTGCTACATATCTTTGATGTGCCACAGAAGTTCAAGGTGATGAGCCTCATGGTAGAGACCATCAAGAGGACTGCAGCAGACCAGAAGAGGAGCTGTGGATATGCCCCACAGATTCAGGAGCTCATCAACTCCAAGATGGGCACGGGCATATACTTATTGGACAAGGAACACCTGCCCATGTCCAGATTTTGAAGATAATCAAGTTGTTATGACTGAGAATGAACCATCGTCTGCACAAGCACAAGCCAAGAAGGAGAAGGCAAGGAAGGAGAAAGCTGCCAAGATGCCTACTCAAGAGGAGGCATCTGAATATTTCTTGAAAACCAAACAAGAGCAGCTTGGTTACCTGATTGAATCCACCCTGCGGATTGAGAAAGGACTAGCCACCCTAACTCAGAACCAGGCAAGCTTAGAGAGGATCATGGAACAAAAGTTCTATGACTTGGATGTCAAGGTGACAGAGATTCAGACTGCCGTGGAGCAGCTCCAGGATGACATGCAGGAGAGGAGAGGCAGGACTACAACTGATGCCTTTGCCAGAGTGCCACGAGGTCCGAGGTCATCTGCAGTGCCAGTTGCTGACACCAGAGCCACCACTTCTGCACTAGCTACAGCTTCAGTTCCACCAGCTCCAGCATCTACTTCAGCCTCGACTCCGACCACGTCTACAGAAGGCTTCGTCCTTGGAGTGCTCCGGACTCCACCACCACCTGAAGATCAAGCCTAAGCGTCGATCTAGCACTATGTATTTTCTAGGAGCTTTTTGGTAACTTGTTGCCAAAGGGGGAGAAAAATGTATAGATCATAGGCTTCCAGAGAGTGTGTGTTGCTTTTTTCTCTCTTGCTTTATTTGGTGGTTTTTCGAACTTTGTTTGCTTTTGAGTGCTTGAGATACTATGTCATTGCTCGTGAGACATTGATGATCATGTGTTTGATCATAAGCTACACTTAATGCTTGCTTAATGCTATTATCTTATCTATCTTATGTGATCATTCACTTTTCTTGGTGATGAGTGCATGTATTTCATTCTTATCATTTTAAGCGCTCCACCAAGATGTATGTGACATGGAAGAGTAACCCATGACTCTAACTCCTTGTGCATTTGCAGTCCAAAGCAAATTTTAAATATGCACAAATTTAGGGGGAGCTCTTACTTGTCACATACTTCTCAAAGCGACGATATATTTCATGCTTATTATCATCTGTCGAAGCTTTGATCTATATGTTGTCATCAATTACCAAAAAGGGGGAGATTGAAAGTGCAACTATCCCTAGGTGGTTTTGGTAATTCATAACAACATATAGCTCATTGAGCTAATGCTATTCCAAGATGATTATTTCAGGAAAGCTCAATGATTGGCATGGCATGGATGTGAAAGTGGAACCCTCAAAATGCTAAGGACAAGGGATTGGCTCAAGCTCAAAAGCTCAAGACTCTTCATTTTATATTTTAGTGATCCAAGATCACATTGAGTCTTTAGGAAAAGCCAATACTATCAAGGAGGGATGAGGTGTTGCTTAATGAGCCTCTTGCTTCATGTGCTTAGTGATATGCTCCAAAACCCTCAACTACTTTCCCATATCCACATATGACCTAAACCCTAAGCCAAACTCGGTCCTACCGATTCTTCCTATCCGGCGCCATCGAGTTTCACTTGTCATAAGCCACTGCCAAACCCTAGCAATTCGGTTCTACCGATAGGGATCTCGGTCTCATCGAGATGGCATTGCAAACTCTCTGTTTCCCTTTCGTAACTTTTCGGTCTCACCGAAAGAGCGAATCGGTCCCACCGAGATTGCAATGTAAATTCAGTGTTTCCTTTTTGTAACTTTTCGGTCTCACCGAAAGAGCAAATCGGTCCCACCGAGTTTGCCTGACCAACTCTCTGGTTAGCTAATTACCAAATTCGGTCTCACCGAGTTTGTGTAATCGGTCTCACCGAGATTACGTTATGCCCAAACCCTAACCATATCGGTCTTGCCGAGTTGCATGTCAGTCCCACCGAAAATCTCTAACGGTCACTAGGTTTACATTCTCGGTCCGACCGAGTTTGTTGATTCGGTCACACCGAGATTGGAAAACTGTGTGTAACGGTTGGATTTTGTGTGGAGGCTATATATACCCCTCCACCTCCTCTTCATTCGTAGAGAGAGCCATCAGAACACATACACAATTCCAACTCATATGTTCTGAGAGAGAACCACCTACTCATGTGTTGAGACCAAGACATTCCATTCCTACCATATGAATCTTGATCTCTAGCTTTCCCCAAGTTGCTTTCCACTCAAACCTTCTTTCCACCAGATCCAAATCCTATGAGAGAGAGTTGAGTGTTGGGGAGACTATCATTTGAAGCACAAGAGCAAGGAGTTCATTACCTACACACCATTTGTTACTTCTTGGAGAGTGGTGTCTTCTAGATTGGCTAGGTGTTACTTGGGAACCTCCGACAAGATTATGGAGTTGAACCAAGGAGTTTGTAAGGGCAAGGAGATCGCCTACTTCATGAAGATCTACCGCTAGTGAGGCAAGTCCTTCGTGGGCGATGGCCATGGTGGGATAGACAAGGTTGCTTCTTCGTGGACCCTTTGTGGGTGGTTGCTTCTTCGTGGACCCTTTGTGGGTGGAGCCCTTCGTGGACTCGCGCAACCGTTACCCTTCGTGGGTGGAGCCCTCCGTGGACTCGCGCAACCGTTACCATTCGTGGGTTGAAGTCTCCATCAACGTGGATGTAGGATAGCACCACCTATCCGAACCACGGGAAAAACATCCGTGTCTCCAATTGCGTTTGAATTCTCCAAACCCTTCCCTTTACATTCTTGCAAGTTGCATGCTTTACTTTCCGCTGCCAACATACTCTTTGCATGCTCGCTTGAATTGTGTGATGATTGCTTCACTTGTCCTACAATAGCTAAAATCTGCCAAGAACTAAAATTGGGAAAAGGTTAAGTTTTTATTTGGTCAAGTAGTCTAATCACCCCCCCTCTAGACATACTTTCGATCCTACAATTTATCATAACATCAGAAAGAGTCTATGTCAGAGCTTAATAGCAAGTCCACATACTCAACTATCATTTAGTCTTTCATAATTGCTAACACTCACGCAATACTTGTGGTTACAGAGTTTTAATCGGACACAGAGAAAGATAGGGGCTTATAGTTTCGCCTCCCAACCTTTTACCTCAAGGGTAATGTCAACAATAATAACTCATGCTCCCCTACATCCAATTAGATATATCTATCAGGATCTTTCCAACATACTGTGCTTGCCAAAGGATAAAGTGTAAAAAGGAAAGGTGAAGATCACCATGACTCTTGCATAAGGTAGAAGATAATAATAAAAGATAGCCCCTTCGCAGAGGGAAACAGAGGTTGCCATGCGCTTTAATGGTTGGATGCACAAAATCTTAATGCGAAAGAACGTCACTTTATATTGCCCCTTGTGATATGAACCTTTATTATGCAGTCCGTCGCTTTTATTTCTTACACATCACAAGATCGTTTAAAGCTTATTTCCTCCACACCAATCAATCATACATATTTAGAGCAATTTTATTGCTTTGCACCAATGACAACTTACTTGAAGGATCTTACTCAATCCATAGGTAGATATGGTGGACTCTCATGGCAAAGCTGGTTTAAGGGTTTTGGAAGCACAAGTAGTATCTCTACTTGGTGCTGAGAATTTGGCTAGCATGAGGGGGAAAGGCAAACTCAACATGTTGGATGACCCATGACAATATACTTTATCTCAGATATAAGAAAACATAACCCATTACGTTGTCTTCCTTGTCCAACGTCAACTCTTCAGCATGTCATATTTTAATGAGTGCTCCCAATCATAGAAGATGTCAATAATAGTATATTTATATGTGAAACCTCTCTTTCCTTATTACTTCATATTAATTGCAACGATGACCAAAGCTATGTTTGCCAACTCCCAACAACTTTTAATCATCATACTCTTTCTATGTGAAGTCATTACTCTCAATAAGATCAATATGAACTCTTTGTTTCTTTTTATTCGTTTCTCTTTCTTTTTATTCATTCAAGATCATGGCAAAATAATCAAGCCCTTGACTCAACACTAATCTTTATTATATAGCTCACGGACTCGATTACATAGGAAGATCATAAAGCAAAAACTCAAAACTAGATCATGCCATAAACTTTATTCTACTAGATAAAGATACTACTAATAGGATCGAACTAAGAAAAAGGTAAAGATAGGAGTGTGATTGTGATACGATACCGGGGCACCTCCCCCAAGCTTGGCAGTTGCCAAGGAGAGTGCCCGTACCCATATGATTATGTTTCCTTCTTTATTGTTGGTGAAATATTCTTGGCGATGATGACCTTCAGGATACAATTCTCCTCCTCGAGCTTATTGACTTGTTGCTTGAGGTCCATTATGTCCTTGCGAAGCTTTCCTGTAACAGCTAAAGCTCCTTGCACCCAAGGGTGTTGCATAGCTGCGGGAGAACAAGTGACACTCCTCTTCATATTTTCATAAGAAAGAAATCTAACATTAGAAGGGATAACCAAGTTTGGAATAGCTGAGCTCTATAGTTCCCCCATCATGAACCCAGCTCGGAAGCGAGAAGTGACTTCTTGATCCTCCATGGCATCTACACTCATTAAGTCAGCCTCCATCTCTTCCTCCATTGCTGGCCCAAAGTGGTCAGCGTCGCTATTTGCCCTTGGTTCCAATGCCGGATGAGACACCCGGCTCTCCCCGACTGACTCTTGAGAAGACATCTTGCTCTAATCTGCAGCAGCAACAGCTCGAAACAAGAACAGGGGATATTTGCATGATACTGGAGTCAAAACCTTCCGGATATTATATAATGAATTTTTACCGACCAAAACATGTATCGTGCAAGAAAACGGAGTCCGGAAGGCACACGAGGTGCCCACGAGGTAGGGGGCACGCCCTCCACCCTCGTGGAGCCTTCGTGTCCTTCCCGGACTGCAACTTATTTTTCTATTTTTCTAAATATTCCAAAACGGAGAAATATTGCCTTAAAAACTGTTTTGGAGTCGGTTTACTTACCGTACCACATACCTATTCCTTTTCGAAGTCTGAAATGTTCTGGAAAGTGTCTCTTATGTATTCCTCCGGGGTTACGGTTTCAATAACATTGGTTTCAACATTTATAGGATTACCTAAGATATAATGTTTGATTCTTTGTCTGTTTACCACCTTCGGACTTGTGCCTTCGCAGTTGTTGATTTTTATGGCACCGGAACGATAGACCTCCTCGATGACGTATGGGCCTTCCCATTTAGAGAGAAGTTTTCCTGCAAAAAATCTTAAACGAGAGTTGTATAGCAATACATAATCACCTACATTAAACTCACACTTTTGTATCCTTTTATCATGCCATCTTTTAACTTATTCTTTAAACAACTTGGCATTTTCATAAGCTTGGGTTCTCCATTCATCAAGTGAGCTAATATCAAATAACCTCTTCTCACCAGCAAGTTTGAAATCATAGTTAAGCTCTTTAATAGCCCAATAAGCCTTATGTTCTAGTTCGAGAGGTAAGTGACATGCTTTTCCATAAACCATTTTATACGGAGACATACCCATAGGATTTTGTATGCAGTTCTATAGGCTCACAATGCATCATCAAGTTTCTTGGACCAATTCTTTCTAGATCTATTAACAGTCTTTTGCAAAATTAATTTGAGCTCTCTATTACTCAATTCTACTTGACCACTAGACTGTGGGTGATAAGGAGATGCAATTCTATGATTAACATCATACTTAGCAAGCATTTTACGGAAAGCACCATGAATAAAATGTGAACCACCATCAGTCATTAAATATCTAGCGACTCCAAACCTTGGAAAAATAACTTCTATAAGCATCTTAATAGAGGTGTTATGATCAGCACTACTAGTTGGAATAGCTTCTACCCACTTAGTAACGTAATCAACAGCAACTAAAATATGTGTATATCCATTAGAGGCAGGAAAAGGTCCCATATAATCAAAGCCCCAAACATCAAATGGTTCAATAACAAGTGAATAATTCATAGGCATTTCTTGATGTCTACTAATATTACCAATTCTTTGACATTCATCACAAGATAAGACAAACTTACGGGCATCCTTGAAGAGAGTAGGCCAATAAAAACCAGATTGCAATACCTTATGTGCAGTTCTATCTCCAGCGTGGTGTCCTCCTTAAGCTTCGGAGTGACACTTGCGTAGGATCTGTTCCTGTTCATGCTCAGGTACACAACGTCTAATAACACCATCTACTCCTTCTTTATAAAGATGTGGGTCATCCCAAAAGTAATGTCTCAAATCATAGAAAAACTTTTTTCTTTTGCTGATATGTGAAACTAGGTGGTATAAATTTAGCGACAATATAATTAGCATAATCATCATACCATCGAGTGCTACGAGAAGTACTTATGACATTTAATTGTTCATCAGGAAAGCTATCATCAATAGGTAGTGGGTCATCAAGAACATTTTCTAGCCTAGACAAGTTGTCTGCAACGGGGTTCTCAGCTCCCTTTCTATCAACAATATGAAAATCAAATTCTTGTAGCAAGAGAACCCATCTAATAAGTCTAGGTTTAGCATCTTTCTTTTCCATCAGATATTTAATAGCAGCATGATCGGTGTGAATAGTTACTTTAGAATCAACAATATAAGGTCTGAACTTATCACAAGCAAATACAACTGCTAAGAATTCTTTTTCAGTAATAGCATAATTTCTTTGAGCATTGTCTAGAGTCTTACTAGCATAATGGATAACATTTAATTTCTTATCAACTCTCTGCCCTAGAATAGCACCTACAGCATAATCACTAGTATCACACATAATTTCAAAGGGTAAATTCCAATCAGGTGGCTGTACAATAGGTGCAGAGATTAATGCTTTCTTAAGTATTTCAAATGCTTCTACACAATCATCATCAAAGACAAATGGTATATATTTTTGTAATAAATTAGTCAGAGGCCGAGAAATTTTTGAGAAGTCCTTAATGAACCTCCTATAAAATCCGGCGTGACCGAGGAAACTTTTTATACCTTTGATGTCCTTGGGACATGGCATCTTTTCAATAGCATCAACCTTGGCTTTATCAACTTCAATACCTCTTTCAGAAACTTTATGCCCCAAGACAATACCTTCATTAACCATAAAGTGGCACTTTTCCCAATTCAAGACAAGATTAGTTTCTTCACATCTCTGCAAAACTCGATCAAGATTGCTCAAGCAATCATCAAAAGAGGATCCATAGACGGAAAAATCGTCCATGAAAACCTCACAAATCTTTTCACAAAAGTCAGAGAATATAGCCATCATGCATCTTTGAAAGGTAGCAGGTGCATTAACCAAAAGGCATACGTCTATAAGCAAAAGTACCAAAAGGGCATGTAAAAGTAGTTTTTGATTGATCCTTAGCCGACACAGGTATTCGAGAGAATCCAGAGTAACCATCTAGAAAGCAATAATGTGTATGTTTGCATAATCTTTCTAGCATTTGATCGATAAAAGGTAAGGGGTAATGATCTTACTTAGTAGCCTTATTTAATTTGCGGAAATCAATTACCATCATATAACCTATAATAATTCTTTGCAGAATCAATTCATCTTTATCATTAGGAACAACAGTAACACCTCCCTTCTTAGGGACACAATGAACAGGGCTTACCCATTGACTATCAGCAACGGGATAAATTATACCTGCCTCCAGAAGCTTTATTATTTCTTTTCTTACCACTTCTTTCATCTTAGGATTCAGCCGTCGTTGATGATCACGAACCGGTTTAGCGTCTTCTTCCAAATTTATTTTATGTTGACATAGAGTGGGACTAATGCCCTTAAGATTATCAAGAGTATATCCAATAGCAGCACGGTGCTTCTTCAGAGTTCTCAATAATCCCTCTTCATCATGCTCTGAAAGGTTAGCACTAATAATAACAGGATATATCTTCTTTTCATCAAGATAAGCATATTTAAGATTATGAGGCAATGGTTTAAGCTCAAACACGGGATCACCCTTGGGTGGAGGGGATCCCCTAGGATTTCAACAGGCAAATTGTGTTTCAGAATAGGTTCCTGTTTAAAGAATACCTCATCTATTTCCCTTCTTTCATTCATAAACATATCATTTTCATGGTCTAGCAAATATTGTTCTAAAGGATCACTAGGAGGTACGGCAATAGAAGCAAGACCAATAATTTCATCCTTACTAGGCAATTCTTCTTCACGATGTTGTCTACTAAATTTAGAGAAATTAAACTCATGAGACATATCACCCAAACCAATAGTAACAACATTCTTTTCGTAGTCTATTCTAGCATTGACAGTATTCAAGAAGGGTCTACCAAATATAATGGGACAAAAACTATCTTGTGGGGAACCAAGAACAAGGAAATCAGCGGGATATTTAGTTTTCCCACACAAGACTTCTTACAATTCCCATTGGTGAAATAGTATCTCTATTGGCAAGTTTAATTGTGACATCAATATCTTCTATCTCAGCAGGTGCAATATCATGCATAATTTCTTTGTATAAGACATAAGGTATTGCACTAACACTAGCACCCATATCACATAAGCCATGATAACAATGATCTCCTATTTTAACAGAAATGACAGACACGCCTACCACAGGTCTATGTTTATCTTTAGCACAAGGTTTGGCAATTCTAGCAGTTTCACCGCAGAAATAAATAACATTCCCATCAATATTATCAGCCAAGAGATCTTTAACAATAGCAATATTAGGTTCAACTTTAACTTTCTCAGGAGGTGTATAAGTTCTAGTATTGATTTTACGAACCACAGTTGAAACTTTAGCATGATCCTTTATTCTAACAGGAAAAGGTGGTTTCTCAACATAAGAAGTAGGAACAACAGGATCATTATAAGTGACTATCTTTCTTCAACTTTAGTATGTGCAGCTACTTTTACTTCTATGGGAGGATGATGTTTAAACCACTTCTCCTTGGGAAGATCAACATAAGTAGCAAAAGATTCACAGAAAGAAGCTACTATCTCAGAGTCAAGTCCGTATTTAGTGCTAAATTTACGGAAAACATCGGTATCCATAAAAGATTTAACACAATCAAATTTAGGTGTCATACCTGACTCCTTACCTTCGTCGACATCCCAATCTTCAGAGTTGCATTTAATTCTATCCAATAAATTCCATTTGAATTCAATAGTCTTCATCATAAAAGAGACAACACAAGCATGGTGCGATTATTTTCGGAAAGCCGAGCATAAAAATTTTGAAGGATTATTTATTTTGAGAGCTCATGATTGGGGCATGAATATAACATTGATTTAAGCCTCCCCCAAGCTTGAGCGATGCTTTCTCCTTCGCGAGGCAAAAAATTATAAATATAATTGCGATCACGATGAACAAGATGCATAGGATAATACTTTTGATGAAATTCCATCTTCATTCATTTATAGTTCCATTATCCCGTATCATCACATAGCCTATACCATGTCGATGCATCTCCCTTCAAAGATAAAGGGAATACCTTCTTCTTAACAACATCATCGGGTATACCTGCAAGCTTAAATAATCCACAAACTTCATCCACGTAGAGTAGATGTTCACCAGGATGCTTTGTTCCATCTCCTGTAAAAGTATTAGCCAGCAGTTTTTCTAACATACCCGAAGGAACTTCAAAGGGAACATTTTCATTTTCAGTAGGTTCAGTAGGTTGAGGAGCAATTCTTTGCTCTACTGGTCGGGGTGAAGATAACCCGAACAAGCCCCTCAGAGGGTTACTTTCCATAGTAACAAGTGACAGTAAATTTCAGCACAGTATATAAATTTTTCCTTACCAAATTCCACCTACCAAAGGCGCTTCACTCCCCGGCAACGGCGCCAGAAAAGAGTCTTAATGAACCACAAGAATGGGGGATCTATCGTAGTCCTTTCGATAAGTAAGAGTGTCGAACCCAACGAGGAGCAGAAGAAAATGATAAGCAGTTTTCAGCAAGGTATTCTCTGTAAGTACTGAAATAAGTGGTGACAGATAGTTTTGTGATAAGATAATTTGTAACAAGCAACAAGTAACAAAAGTAAATAAAGTGCAGCAAGGTGGCCCAATCCTTTTTGTAGCAAAGGACAAGCCTGGACAAACTCTTATATAAGGAAAAGCGCTCCCGAGGACACATGGGAATATCGTCAAGCTAGTTTTCATCATGTTCATATGATTCGCGTTCGGTACTTTGATAATTTGATATGTGGGTGGACCGGTGCTTGGGTGCTGTTCTTACTTGAACAAGCATCCCACTTATGATTAACCTCTATTGCAAGCATCTGCAACTACAACAAAAGTATTAAGGTAAACCTAACCATAGCATGAAACATATAGATCCAAATCAGCCCCTTACGAAGCAACACATAAACTAGGGTTTAAGCTTCCATCACTCTAGCAACCCATCATCTACTTATTACTTCCCAATGCCTTCCTCTAGGCCCAAATAATGGTGAAGTGTTATGTAGTCGACATTCACATAACACCACTAGAGGCTAGACAACATACATCTCATCAAAATATCAAACGAATACCAAATTCACATTACTACTAATAGCAAGACTTCTCCCATGTCCTCGGGAACAAACGTAACTACTCACAAAGCATATTCATGTTCATAATAAAAGGGGTATTAATATGCATAATGGATCTGAACATATGATCTTCCACCAAATAAACCAACTAGCATCAACTACAAGGAGTAATCAACACTACTAGCAACCTACTAGTACCAATCCCGGACTTGGAGACAAGAATTGGATACAAGAGATGAACTAGGGTTTTGAGAGGAGATGGTGCTGGTGAAGATGTTGATGGAGATTGCCCTCTCCTGATGACAGGAGCGTTGGTGATGAGGATGGCGATGATTTCCCCCTCCCGGAGGGAAGTGTCCTCGGCAGAACAGCTCTGCCGGAGCCCTAGATTGGTTCCGCCAAGGTTCCGCCTCGTGGCGGCGGAGTCTCGTCCCGAAAGGTTGCTTATGATTTTTTCCTCGACGAAAGACCTCATATAGCAGAAGATGGCCATCGGAGAGCCAACGGGGGGCCCACGAGGTAGGGGGCGCGCCCTGGGGCGTAGGGCGCACCCCCCACCCTCGTGGCCAGGTGGGTCCCCCTCTGGTGAACTTCTTCCGCTCAATATTTTTTATTATTTCCAAAAATGACTTTCGTGGAGTTTCAGGACTTTTGGAGTTGTGCAGAATAGGTCTCTAATATTTGCTCCTTTTCCAGCCCAGAATTCCAGCTGCCGGCATTCTCCCTCCTTATGTAAACCTTGTAAAATAAGAGAGAATAGGCATAAGTATTGTGACATAACGTGTAATAACAGCCCATAATGCAATAAATATCGATATAAAAGCATGATGCAAAATGGACGTATCAGTATACCAGACCTATTGTGTACCTTGCCATGAGTTTTGCAAAGGGGTACAATACTGATCCAGGAGTAGATCACTGGACAGCGGTCAAAATTATCCTTAGAGGACTAAGAAAATATTTCTCAGTTATGGAGGTGATAAAGAGTTCATCGTAAAGAGTTACGTCGATGCAAGCTTTAACACCGATCTGGATGACTTTGAATCTCAATCTAGATAGATATTGAAATGGAGCAATTAGCTAGAGTAGCTCCATGCAGAGCATTGTAGACATAGAAGTTTGCAAAATACATATGGATCGGAATGTGGCAGACCCGTTGACTA
This sequence comes from Triticum urartu, assembly GCF_056163025.1. Taxonomy (NCBI): domain Eukaryota; kingdom Viridiplantae; phylum Streptophyta; class Magnoliopsida; order Poales; family Poaceae; genus Triticum; species Triticum urartu. The sequence goes on from NC_141877.1 coordinate 606,414,504, forward strand.
AACTTCTCTCACAAGCAAAACATGATCACACCTTAGTACTCTTTGGGTGTTAATCACATGGCAATGTGAACTAGATTATTGACTCTAGTAAACCCTTTGGGTGTTGGTCACATGGCGATGTGAACTATGGGTGTTAATCACATGGTGATGTGAACTATTGGTGTTAAATCACATGGCGATGTGAACTAGATTATTGACTCTAGTGCAAGTGGGAGACTAAAGTAAATATGCCCTAGAGGCAATAATAAAGTTGTTATTTTATATTTCCTTATATCATGATAAATGTTTATTATTCATGCTAGAATTGTATCAACCAGAAACTTGATACATGTGTGGATACATAAACAAAACACCGTGTCCCTAGTAAGCCTCTACTAGACTAGCTCGTTAATCAAAGATGGTTAAGTTTCCTAGCCATAGACATGTGTTGTCATTTGATGAACTGGATCACATCGTTAGGAGAATGATGTGATGGACAAGACCCATCTGTTAGCTTAGCATGTTGATCGTTTAGTTTTATTGTTATTGCTTTCTTCATGTCATATACATATTCATTTGACTATGAGATTATGCAACTCCCAGATACCGGAGGAATACCTTGTGTGCTATCAAATGTCACAACGTAACTGGGTGATTATAAAGATGCTCTACAGGTATCTCCGAAGGTGTTTTTTGGGTTGCCATAGATCGAGATTAGGATTTGTCACTCCGAGTATCGGAGAGGTATCTCTGGGCCCTCTCGGTAATGCACATCATTATAAGCCTTGCAAGAAATGTGACTAATGAGTTAGTTGTGGGATGATGCATTACGGAACGAGTAAAGAGACTTGACGGTAACGAGATTGAACTAGGTATGAAGATACCGATGATCGAATCTCGGGCAAGTAACATACCGATGACGAAGGGAATAAAGCATGTTGTCATTACTGTTTGACCGATAAAGATCTTCGTAGAATATGTAGGAACCAATACGAGCATCCAGGTTCCGCTATTGGTTATTGACCAGAGAGGTGGCTCGGTCATGTCTACATAGTTCTCGAACCCGTAGGGTCCGCACTCTTAACGTTTGATGACGATTTTGTATTATATGAGTTATGTGATATGGTGACCGAATGTTGTTCGGAGTCCCAGATGAGATCATGGACATGACGAGGAGTCTCTAAATGGTCGAGAGGTAAAGATTCATAAATAGGATGATAGTATTCGGATACCAAAAGTGTTCCGGGCGTACCGGGTATGTATTGGGTCACCGGAAGGGGTTCCGGGCAACCCCCGGCAAGCTATATGGGCCTAATGGGCCAAGAGGGGAAACACACCAGCCACAAAGGGGCTGGTGCACCCCCCCCCCCATATGGGCTGGCCAAATTGGAGAAGGAAAGGAAAAAGGGAATAGGATTCCCCCTTCCCCATCTTCCCTTCCTACTCCGAATGGGAATAGGAAAGGGGGGAGGCTGAATTGGGAGGACCCCAAGTAGGATTCCTCCTACTTGGGGTGCCCCCTTGGCTGCCTCTCCTCCCCTCCAACCTATATATATGAGGGGGCGCCGCTAGAACACACAACAAACATTGTTAGCCATGTGTGGTGCCCCCCTCCACAGTTTACACCTCCGGTCATATTCACGTAGTGCTTAGGCGAAGCTCTGCGTGGATCACTTCACCATCACCATCACCACACCATCGTGTTGATGAAACTCTCCCTCGACACTTTGCTAGATCAAGAGTTCGAGGGACGTCATCGAGCTGAACGTGTGCAGAACTCGGAGGTGTCGTACGTTCAATGCTTGATCGGTCGGAATAAGAAGAAGTTCGACTACATCAACCGCGTTGTCAAACGCTTCCGCTTTCGGTCTACGAGGGTACGTGGACACACTCTCTCCCTCTCGTTGCTATGCATCCCCTAGATAGATCTTGCATGAGCGTAGGAAATTTTTTGAAAATGCATGCTACATTCCCCAACGCTAAGTAACCACTTGATGACGAAGTGGTGTACCGAGGCAAGTGAGTGTGTTGTTTCAAAAATGGATCGGTTTAAGTTGCGACCGTTACTCCAACCTTACATGTACAACCACTCTACCCCTTATGGGACGGGGCATTATTGATTACCTAGTACAATACTAGCATAGTGCCCACATTACTAGTGACGAGGTGACGTGTGTTTGATAACCCACAAGTATAGGGGATCAACTGTAGCCTCTTTCGATAAGTAAGAGTGTCGAACCCAACGAGGAGCTAAAGGTAGAACAAATATTCCCTCAAGTTCTATCGACCACCGATACAACTCTATGCATGCTTGACGTTCGCTTTACCTAGAACAAGTATGAAACTAGAAGTACTTTGTAGGTATTTTTGGATAGGTTTGCAAGATAATAAAGAGCGCGTAAATAGAAAGTAGTGGATGTTTAGATAAAGAAGCAATAAAGTAAATATAGCGAGTGCGGAAAAGTGGTGGTAGGAGTTGTGAAATTGTCCCTAAGCAAATGACTACTTTACTAGACCGATAGCAAGTTTTATGCGGGAGAGGCATAAGCTAACATACTTTCTCTTCTCGGATCATATGCACTTATGATTGGAACTCTAGCAAGCATCCGCAACTACTAAATATCATTAAGGTAAAACCCAACCATAGCATTAAAGCATCAAGTCCCCTTTATCCCATACGCCACAACCCCCTTACTCGGGTTTATGCTTCTGCCACTCAAGCAACCCACTATAAGTGAATCATGAACGTATTGCAACACCCTACAGAGGGTATCCCTCACGCTTGCGAGACACGGAGGGAACAATAGGACAGCAACATAACCACAAGCAAATGAAACCAATCATAGCAATTCACCAATTACCGATAGGACAACGAAAATCTACTCAGACATCATAGGATGGCAACACATCATTGGATAATAATATGAAGCATAAAGCACCATGTTCAAGTAGAGGGTAAAGCGGGTTGCGGGAGAGTGGGTCGTTGAATATAGATGGGGGAAGGTGATGGAGATGTTGGTGAAGATGGCGGAGGTGTTGGTGTAGATCGCGGTGATGATGATGGCCCCCGGCGGCGTTCCGGCGCCACCGGAAGCGAGGGGGAGAGAGCCCCCCTTCTTCTTCTTATTCCTTGACCTTCTCCCTAGATGGGAGAAGGGTTTCCCCTCTGGTCCATGGTCTCCATGGCGTGGGAGGGGCGAGAGCCCCTCCGAGATTGGATCTGTCTCTCTATGTTTCTGCGTTCCCAGATTCTGGCCCTTCACCGTTTCTTAAATTCCCGCAGATCCTTAAGTCCGATTGGGCTGAATTTTGGACACGGTCTCTATCCGGATATTAGCTTTCTTGTGGCGAAAGAAGGGCACCAACCGCCTTACGGGGTGGCCACGAGGGTCCAGGGCGCCCCCCTGCCTCGTGGCCCCCTCGGGCATCGTCTCGCGTGGATTCTTCTTCCCAAAAATCACATATATTCCAAAAAAATCTCCGTCAGTTTTTATCCCATTTGGACTCCGTTTGATATGGATTTTCTGCGAAACAAAAAACATCCAACAAACAGGAACTCTCACTGGGCACTAGAACAATATGTTAGTCCCAAAAGTAGTATAAAAGTTGCCAAAATTATATGAAAGTTGAATAATATTGGCATGGAACAATCAAAAATTATAGATGCAACGGAGACGTATCAGCATCCCCAAGCTTAATTCCTGCTCGTCCTCGAGTAGGTAAATGATAAAAAGATAATTTTTGATGTGGAATGCTACCTAGCATAATCTTGATCATGTAATCTAATCATGGCATGAATATTAAGACACAAGTGATTCAAGGCAATAGTCTATCATTTGACATAAAAACAATTATACTTCAAGCCTACTAATAAAGCAATCATGTCTTTTCAAAATAACATGGCCAAAGAAAGTTATCCCTACAAAATCATATAGTCTGGCTATGCTCCATCTTCACCACACAAAATATTCAAATCATGCACAACCCCGATGACAAGCCAAGCAATTGGTTCATACTTTTTAACGCGCTTCAGCTTTTTCAACCCTCACGCAATACATGAGCGCAAGCCATGGACATAGCACTATAGGTGGAATAGAATAATATGATGGGGGTTATGTGGAGAAGACAAAAAAAGAGAAAGTCTCACATCGACGCGGCTAATCAACGGGCTATGGAGATGCCCATCAATTGATGTCAATGCGAGGAGTAGGGATTGCCATGCAACGGATGCACTAGAGCTATAAGTGTATGAAAGCTCAAACTGAAACTAAGTGGGTGTGCATCCAACTTGCTTGCTCATGAAGACCTAGGGCATTTGAGGAAGGCCATCGTTGGGATATACAAGCCAAGTTCTATAATGAAGATTCCCACTAGTATATGAAAGTGATAACTCAAGAGACTCTCTATATGAAGAACATGGTGCTACTTTGAAGCACTAGTGTGGTAAAGGATAGTAACATTGCCCCCTTTTTTTCTTTTTTTGAATGGGCTTCTTTGGCCCCCTTTTTTTATTTAGGCTTCTTTGGCCTCTCTTTTTCTTTTTTTCATGGGGCAATGATCTAATAATGATGATCATCACACTTTTATTTACTTACAACTCGATATTACAACTCGATACTTAGAACAAAGATATGGCTCTATATGAATGCCTCCGGCAGTGTACCAGGATGTGCAATGATCTAGCGTAGCAAAGATATCAAAAAACGGACAAGCCATGAAAATATCATGCTAGCTATCTTACGATCATGCAAATCAATATGACAATGAATGCTCAAGTCATGTATATGATGATGATGGAAGTTGCATGGCAATATTTCTCGGAATGGCTATGGAAATGCCATGATAGGTAGATATGGTGGTTGTTTTGAGGAAGATATAAGGAGGCTTATGTGTGATAGAGTGTATCATATCACGGGGTTTGGATGCACCGACGAAGTTTGCACCGACTCTCGAGGTGAGAAAGGGCAATGCATGGTACCGAAGAGGCTAGCAATGATGGAAGGGTGAGAGTGCGTATAATCCATGGACTCACATTAGTCATAAAGAAATCATATACTTATTGCAAAAGTTTATTAGCCCTCAAAGCAAAGTACTACTACGCATGCTCCTAGGGGGGTAGATTTGTAGGAAAAGACTATCGCTCGTCCCCGACTGCCACTCATAAGGAAGACAATCAATAAATACCTCATGCTCCAACTTCGTCACATAACGGTTCACCATACGTGCATGCTACGGGACTTGCAAACCTCAACACAAGTATTTCTCAATTTCACAATTACTCAACTGGCACGACTCTAATATCACCACCTTTATATTGCAAAACTATTGCAAGGAATCAAACATATCATATTCAGTGATCTACAAGTTTTACATAGGATTTTATGACTAACCATGTGAATGACCAGTTCCTGTCATATCTCTAAATAGATATAAGTGAGGCAAGAGAGTTTAATTATTTCTACAAAAGATATGCCCATGCTCTAACAAATATAATTGAAGCAAAATAGCATTCTACAAATGGCGGTTTTCTATGTGAAGAGAAACAGGCAATCCAAACTTCAAATGATATAAGTGAAGCACATGAAGCATTCTATAAAGCCATACTCAAAAGATATAAGTGAAGTGAAAAGAGAATTCTATAAATCAACCATGGACAAATCATACCAGCATGGTGCATAAAAGAAAAGTGAAAACTAAATGCAAAAGACGCTCCAAGATTTGCACATATCACATGAATGAAACGAATCCGAAAACATACCGATACTTGTTGAAGAAAGATGGGATGCCTTCCGGGGCATCCCCAAGCTTAGACGCTTGAGTCTCCTTGAATATTTACTTGGGGTGCCTTGGGCATCCCCAACCTTGAGCTCTTGCCTCTCCTCCTTTTCCTCATATTGAGACCTCCTCGATCTTCGAACACTTCATCCACACAAAACTTCAACAGAAAACTCGATAAGATCCATTAGTATAATAAAGCAAATCACTACTCTAAGTACTGTTGCAAACCAATTAATATTTTGTTTTTTTCATTGTAGCTACTGTAATATAACTTTTCCATGGCTTAATCCACTGATAGAAATTCATAGTTTCACCAAAACAAGCAAACTATGCATCAAAAACAGAATTTGTGAAAAACAGAACAGTCTGTAGCAATCTGAACATTCACCATACTTCTGGTACCCCAACAATCATACCAAAATTAGGTAAAATAAAAAATTTGTACAGAAATACAGTGCAAAAAGTTTCAGAACCGTTTGACGTTCCAGTAAAAATGTAAAATCACACACTACAGCCAAAGTTTCTGTCCTGCACCGTACAAACCAACAAGCATTTTAAACATCCTAAAGACAAACCTTGGCACATTATTTTTATTTTTGAACTTTATAAAAGAACACAACGGAAATAAATGACTCTCTAACAGTTCCGGGTTGTCTCCCTGGCAGCGCTTTCTTTAAAGCCATTAAGCTAGGCATATAGTGCTCAAGTAATGGATCCACCCGGATCCCAAGGTATATCAAAGACAATTTTAATTAACAATGATTTGTAATTTAGTAGTTAGCACAAAGTAACATAGATCAAGCAATGATGAAGTCTAACTCTCTTCCTATGCATCGGCATGTCATAAAAGAACAATTCATGCACACAGAGTAAAGGCCAATGCATAGTATAAACAGTTTCTTAAAATTTTATCATGTTGGAAACATAGAGAGGTGGAGATGTACTTCCTCTCTCATAATAATTGCAAGTAGGAGCAGCAAGCACATGCATATTATATTCATCAAAATCATCATGTGCAACGGTAAAAGGCAATCCATCAATACAATCCTTAATAAGAGCAAACTTCTCTGATATAGTGTAGTCGGGAGAATTCAAGAAGATAATAGGACTATCATGCGTGGGTGCAATAGAAACAATTTCATGTTTAACATAAGGAACTATAGCAAGTTCATCTCCATAAGCATAAGTCATATTGGCATCTTGGCCACAAGCATAGCAAGCATCATCAAAAAGGGATATTTCAAAAGAATCAACGGGATCATAATAATTATCATGGCATTCATCCTTCGGTAAGAACGAAGGGACATTAAACAATGTATGAGTTGAAGAGTTACTCTCATTAGAAGGTGGGCACGGGTGATCAATCCACTCTTCCTCCTTTTGTTCTTCGCTCTCCTCCTCATCTTTTTCATACAATGAGCTCACAATGTCATTAATTTCTTCTTCCATAGACTCCTGCAAAATATTAGTCTCTTCTTGGACAGCGGTGGAGTCCTCAATATATGGTTTAATATAAGGATTAGAAGCATAATTATCATAGCAATATTTAAGTATGGCCAAATTTTCAGATTTGTAGAGAGTAGTATCACATTCTTCAATAAAAGAAGCAATTTCACAAGTACCCCTAAAAGCAACAAATTCTTCAATTTGTTGAACATCATAGTAATTATAAACACCCTTAGTATACGAAGATACAATTCCATTATCACTAAACTCACATTGGTAAGGAAGGTGTTTCTTGGGGTTTTCAGAACAACAAGTAAAATCATATATTTCACATAAATTACAAGCATAGCACTGCAAACGATGAATTTGATCTAGTAAAATTTTCCCTTTTTGAGATAAGCGGTGTCGCACATAACAAGCATGCTCATCTAAAGATTTTCCCTGAACTAAGCTAGTTGGGTTTTCAGCCCGAGCACATATGGATCGAAGATGATCCAAGTAAAAAAGCTTTACGAGTGTGATAGATTTTGAGTGGTTCTTCAACCATTGGTTCAGTATGTACAACTAATTTTTTTGGTATTTTGTGTTTCCTACACACAACTAAAGATAGAAAATAAGAGCACAAAATAAAAATTACTTAATGATAAAGCAAACAAGCACACATGAGAATATTCACCCCATGCTATAACTCCCGGGCAACGGCACCAGAAAAAGGTCTTGATAACCCACAAGTATAGGGGATCAATTGTAGCCTCTTCCGATAAGTAAGAGTGTCGAACCCAACGAGGAGCTAAAGGTAGAACAAATATTCCCTCAAGTTCTATCGACCACCGATACAACTCTATGCACGCTTGACGTTCGCTTTACCTAGAACAAGTATGAAACTAGAAGTACTTTGTAGGTATTTTTGGATAGGTTTGCAAGATAATAAAGAGCGCGTAAATAGAAAGTAGTGGTTGTTTAGATAAAGAAGCAATAAAGTAAATATAGCGAGTGTGGAAAAGTGGTGGTAGGAGTTGTGAAATTGTCCCTAAGCAAATGACTACTTTACTAGACCGATAGCAAGTTTTATGTGGGAGAGGCATAAGCTAACATGCTTTCTCTTCTTGGATCATATGCACTTATGATTGGAACTCTAGCAAGCATCCGCAACTACTAAAGATCATTAAGGTAAAACCCAACCATAGCATTAAAGCATCAAGTCCCCTTTATCCCATACGCCACAACCCCCTTACTCGGGTTTATGCTTCTGCCACTCAAGCAACCCACTATAAGTGAATCATGAACGTATTGCAACACCCTACAGCGGGTATCCCTCACGCTTGCGTGACACGGAGGGCACAATAGGACAGCAACATAACCACAAGCAAATGAAACCAATCATAGCAATTCACCAATTACCGATAGGACAACGAAAATCTACTCAGACATCATAGGATGGCAACACATCATTGGATAATAATATGAAGCATAAAGCACCATGTTCAAGTAGAGGGTAAAGCGGTTTGCGGGAGAGTGAGCCGCTGAATATAGATGGGGGAAGGTGATGGAGATGTTGGTGAAGATGGCGGAGGTGTTGGTGTAGATCGCGGTGATGATGATGGCCCCCGGCGGCGTTCCGGCGCCACCGGAAGCGAGGGGGAGAGAGCCCCCCTTCTTCTTCTTATTCCTTGACCTTCTCCCTAGATGGGAGAAGGGTTTCCCCTCTGGTCCATGGTCTCCATGGCGTGGGAGGGGCGAGAGCCCCTCCGAGATTGGATCTGTCTCTCTATGTTTCTGCGTTCCCAGATTCTGGCCCTTCACCGTTTCTTAAATTCCCGCAGATCCGTAAGTCCGATTGGGCTGAATTTTGGACACGATCTCTATCCGGATATTAGCTTTCTTGTGGCGAAATAAGGGCACCAACCGCCTTACGGGGTGGCCACGAGGGTCCAGGGCGCCCCCCTGCCTCGTGGCCCCCTCGGGCATCGTCACGCGTTGATTCTTCTTCCCAAAAATCACATATATTCCAAAAAAATCTCCGTCAGTTTTTATCCCATTTGGACTCCGTTTGATATGGATTTTCTGGGAAACAAAAAACATCCAACAAACAGGAACTGTCACTGGGCACTGGATCAATATGTTAGTCCCAAAAGTAGTATAAAAGTTGCCAAAATTATATGAAAGTTGAATAATATTGGCATGGAACAATCAAAAATTATAGATGCAACGGAGACGTATCGGCATCCCCAAGCTTAATTCCTGCTCGTCCTCGAGTAGGTAAATGATAAAAAATAATTTTTGATGTGGAATGCTACCTAGCATAATCTTGATCATGTAATCTAATCATGGCATGAATATTAAGACACGAGTGATTCAAGGCAATAGTCTATCATTTGACATAAAAACAATTATACTTCAAGCCTACTAATAAAGCAATCATGTCTTTTCAAAATAACATGGCCAAAGAAAGTTATCCCTACAAAATCATATAGTCTGGCTATGCTCCATCTTCACCACACAAAATATTCAAATCATGCACAACCCCGATGACAAGCCAAGCAATTGGTTCATACTTTTTAACGCGCTTCAGCTTTTTCAACCCTCACGCAATACATGAGCGCAAGCCATGGACATAGCACTATAGGTGGAATAGAATAATATGATGGGGGTTATGTGGAGAAGACAAAAAAGGAGAAAGTCTCACATTGACACGGCTAATCAACGGGCTATGGAGATGCCCATCAATCGATGTCAATGCAAGGAGTAGGGATTGCCATGCAACGGATGCACTAGAGCTATAAGTGTATGAAAGCTCAAACTGAAACTGAGTGGGTGTGCATCCAACTTGCTTGCTCATGAAGACCTAGGGCATTTGAGGAAGGCCATCGTTGGGATATACAAGCCAAGTTCTATAATGAAGATTCCCACTAGTATATGAAAGTGATAACTCAAGAGACTCTCTATATGAAGAACATGGTGCTACTTTGAAGCACTAGTGTGGTAAAGGATAGTAACATTGCCCCCTTTTTCTTTTTTTCTTTTTTTGAATGGGCTTCTTTGGCCCCCTTTTTTTATTTAGGCTTCTTTGGCCTCTCTTTTTTTCTTTTTTTCATGGGGCAATGATCTAATAATGATGATCATCACACTTTTATTTACTTACAACTCGATATTACAACTCGATACTTAGAACAAAGATATGGCTCTATATGAATGCCTCCGGCAGTGTACCAGGATGTGCAATGATCTAGCGTAGCAAAGATATCAAAAAACGGACAAGCCATGAAAATATCATGCTAGCTATCTTACGATCATGCAAATCAATATGACAATGAATGCTCAAGTCATGTATATGATGATGATGGAAGTTGCATGGCAATATTTCTCGGAATGGCTATGGAAATGCCATGATAGGTAGATATGGTGGTTGTTTTGCGGAAGATATAAGGAGGCTTATGTGTGATAGAGTGTATCATATCACGGGGTTTGGATGCACCGGCGAAGTTTGCACCGATTCTCGAGGTGAGAAAGGGCAATGCATGGTACCGAAGAGGCTAGCAATGATGGAAGGGTGAGAGTGCGTATAATCCATGGACTCACATTAGTCATAAAGAAATCATATACTTATTGCAAAAGTTTATTAGCCCTCAAAGCAAAGTACTACTACGCATGCTCCTAGGGGGGTAGATTTGTAGGAAAAGACTATCGCTCGTCCCCGACTGCCACTCATAAGGAAGACAATCAATAAATACCTCATGCTCCAACTTCGTCACATAACGGTTCACCATACGTGCATGCTACGGGACTTGCAAACCTCAACACAAGTATTTCTCAATTTCACAATTACTCAACTGGCACGACTCTAATATCACCACCTTTATATTGCAAAACTATTGCAAGGAATCAAACATATCATATTCAGTGATCTACAAGTTTTACATAGGATTTTATGACTAACCATGTGAATGACCAGTTCCTGTCATATCTCTAAATAGATATAAGTGAGGCAAGAGAGTTTAATTATTTCTACAAAAGATATGCCCATGCTCTAACAAATATAATTGAAGCAAAATAGCATTCTACAAATGGCGGTTTTCTATGTGAAGAGAAACAGGCAATCCAAACTTCAAATGATATAAGTGAAGCACATGAAGCATTCTATAAAGCCATACTCAAAAGATATAAGTGAAGTGAAAAGAGAATTCTATAAATCAACCATGGACAAATCATACCAGCATGGTGCATAAAAGAAAAGTGAAAACTAAATGCAAAAGACGCTCCAAGATTTGCACATATCACATGAATGAAACGAATCCGAAAACATACCGATACTTGTTGAAGAAAGATGGGATGCCTTCCGGGGCATCCCCAAGCTTAGACGCTTGAGTCTCCTTGAATATTTACTTGGGGTGCCTTGGGCATCCCCAACCTTGAGCTCTTGCCTCTCCTCCTTTTCCTCATATTGAGACCTCCTCGATCTTCGAACACTTCATCCACACAAAACTTCAACAGAAAACTCGATAAGATCCATTAGTATAATAAAGCAAATCACTACTCTAAGTACTGTTGCAAACCAATTAATATTTTGTTTTTTTCATTGTAGCTACTGTAATATAACTTTTCCATGGCTTAATCCACTGATAGAAATTCATAGTTTCACCAAAACAAGCAAACTATGCATCAAAAACAGAATTTGTGAAAAACAGAACAGTCTGTAGCAATCTGAACATTCACCATACTTCTGGTACCCCAACAATCATACCAAAATTAGGTAAAATAAAAAATTTGTACAGAAATACAGTGCAAAAAGTTTCAGAACCGTTTGACGTTCCAGTAAAAATGTAAAATCACACACTACAGCCAAAGTTTCTGTCCTGCACCGTACAAACCAACAAGCATTTTAAACATCCTAAAGACAAACCTTGGCACATTATTTTTATTTTTGAACTTTATAAAAGAACACAACGGAAATAAATGACTCTCTAACAGTTCCGGGTTGTCTCCCTGGCAGCGCTTTCTTTAAAGCCATTAAGCTAGGCATATAGTGCTCAAGTAATGGATCCACCCGGATCCCAAGGTATATCAAAGACAATTTTAATTAACAATGATTTGTAATTTAGTAGTTAGCACAAAGTAACATAGATCAAGCAATGATGAAGTCTAACTCTCTTCCTATGCATCGGCATGTCATAAAAGAACAATTCATGCACACAGAGTAAAGGCCAATGCATAGTATAAACAGTTTCTTAAAATTTTATCATGTTGGAAACATAGAGAGGTGGAGATGTACTTCCTCTCTCATAATAATTGCAAGTAGGAGCAGCAAGCACATGCATATTATATTCATCAAAATCATCATGTGCAACGGTAAAAGGCAATCCATCAATACAATCCTTAATAAGAGCAAACTTCTCTGATATAGTGTAGTCGGGAGAATTCAAGAAGATAATAGGACTATCATGCGTGGGTGCAATAGAAACAATTTCATGTTTAACATAAGGAACTATAGCAAGTTCATCTCCATAAGCATAAGTCATATTGGCATCTTGGCCACAAGCATAGCAAGCATCATCAAAAAGGGATATTTCAAAAGAATCAACGGGATCATAATAATTATCATGGCATTCATCCTTCGGTAAGAACGAAGGGACATTAAACAATGTATGAGTTGAAGAGTTACTCTCATTAGAAGGTGGGCACGGGTGATCAATCCACTCTTCCTCCTTTTGTTCTTCGCTCTCCTCCTCATCTTTTTCATACAATGAGCTCACAATGTCATTAATTTCTTCTTCCATAGACTCCTGCAAAATATTAGTCTCTTCTTGGACAGCGGTGGAGTCCTCAATATATGGTTTAATATAAGGATTAGAAGCATAATTATCATAGCAATATTTAAGTATGGCCAAATTTTCAGATTTGTAGAGAGTAGTATCACATTCTTCAATAAAAGAAGCAATTTCACAAGTACCCCTAAAAGCAACAAATTCTTCAATTTGTTGAACATCATAGTAATTATAAACACCCTTAGTATACGAAGATACAATTCCATTATCACTAAACTCACATTGGTAAGGAAGGTGTTTCTTGGGGTTTTCAGAACAACAAGTAAAATCATATATTTCACATAAATTACAAGCATAGCACTGCAAACGATGAATTTGATCTAGTAAAATTTTCCCTTTTTGAGATAAGCGGTGTCGCACATAACAAGCATGCTCATCTAAAGATTTTCCCTGAACTAAGCTAGTTGGGTTTTCAGCCCGAGCACATATGGATCGAAGATGATCCAAGTAAAAAAGCTTTACGAGTGTGATAGATTTTGAGTGGTTCTTCAACCATTGGTTCAGTATGTACAACTAATTTTTTTGGTATTTTGTGTTTCCTACACACAACTAAAGATAGAAAATAAGAGCACAAAATAAAAATTACTTAATGATAAAGCAAACAAGCACACATGAGAATATTCACCCCATGCTATAACTCCCGGGCAACGGCACCAGAAAAAGGTCTTGATAACCCACAAGTATAGGGGATCAATTGTAGCCTCTTCCGATAAGTAAGAGTGTCGAACCCAACGAGGAGCTAAAGGTAGAACAAATATTCCCTCAAGTTCTATCGACCACCGATACAACTCTATGCACGCTTGACGTTCGCTTTACCTAGAACAAGTATGAAACTAGAAGTACTTTGTAGGTATTTTTGGATAGGTTTGCAAGATAATAAAGAGCGCGTAAATAGAAAGTAGTGGTTGTTTAGATAAAGAAGCAATAAAGTAAATATAGCGAGTGTGGAAAAGTGGTGGTAGGAGTTGTGAAATTGTCCCTAAGCAAATGACTACTTTACTAGACCGATAGCAAGTTTTATGTGGGAGAGGCATAAGCTAACATGCTTTCTCTTCTTGGATCATATGCACTTATGATTGGAACTCTAGCAAGCATCCGCAACTACTAAAGATCATTAAGGTAAAACCCAACCATAGCATTAAAGCATCAAGTCCCCTTTATCCCATACGCCACAACCCCCTTACTCGGGTTTATGCTTCTGCCACTCAAGCAACCCACTATAAGTGAATCATGAACGTATTGCAACACCCTACAGCGGGTATCCCTCACGCTTGCGTGACACGGAGGGCACAATAGGACAGCAACATAACCACAAGCAAATGAAACCAATCATAGCAATTCACCAATTACCGATAGGACAACGAAAATCTACTCAGACATCATAGGATGGCAACACATCATTGGATAATAATATGAAGCATAAAGCACCATGTTCAAGTAGAGGGTAAAGCGGTTTGCGGGAGAGTGAGCCGCTGAATATAGATGGGGGAAGGTGATGGAGATGTTGGTGAAGATGGCGGAGGTGTTGGTGTAGATCGCGGTGATGATGATGGCCCCCGGCGGCGTTCCGGCGCCACCGGAAGCGAGGGGGAGAGAGCCCCCCTTCTTCTTCTTATTCCTTGACCTTCTCCCTAGATGGGAGAAGGGTTTCCCCTCTGGTCCATGGTCTCCATGGCGTGGGAGGGGCGAGAGCCCCTCCGAGATTGGATCTGTCTCTCTATGTTTCTGCGTTCCCAGATTCTGGCCCTTCACCGTTTCTTAAATTCCCGCAGATCCGTAAGTCCGATTGGGCTGAATTTTGGACACGATCTCTATCCGGATATTAGCTTTCTTGTGGCGAAATAAGGGCACCAACCGCCTTACGGGGTGGCCACGAGGGTCCAGGGCGCCCCCCTGCCTCGTGGCCCCCTCGGGCATCGTCACGCGTTGATTCTTCTTCCCAAAAATCACATATATTCCAAAAAAATCTCCGTCAGTTTTTATCCCATTTGGACTCCGTTTGATATGGATTTTCTGGGAAACAAAAAACATCCAACAAACAGGAACTGTCACTGGGCACTGGATCAATATGTTAGTCCCAAAAGTAGTATAAAAGTTGCCAAAATTATATGAAAGTTGAATAATATTGGCATGGAACAATCAAAAATTATAGATGCAACGGAGACGTATCGGCATCCCCAAGCTTAATTCCTGCTCGTCCTCGAGTAGGTAAATGATAAAAAATAATTTTTGATGTGGAATGCTACCTAGCATAATCTTGATCATGTAATCTAATCATGGCATGAATATTAAGACACGAGTGATTCAAGGCAATAGTCTATCATTTGACATAAAAACAATTATACTTCAAGCCTACTAATAAAGCAATCATGTCTTTTCAAAATAACATGGCCAAAGAAAGTTATCCCTACAAAATCATATAGTCTGGCTATGCTCCATCTTCACCACACAAAATATTCAAATCATGCACAACCCCGATGACAAGCCAAGCAATTGGTTCATACTTTTTAACGCGCTTCAGCTTTTTCAACCCTCACGCAATACATGAGCGCAAGCCATGGACATAGCACTATAGGTGGAATAGAATAATATGATGGGGGTTATGTGGAGAAGACAAAAAAGGAGAAAGTCTCACATTGACACGGCTAATCAACGGGCTATGGAGATGCCCATCAATCGATGTCAATGCAAGGAGTAGGGATTGCCATGCAACGGATGCACTAGAGCTATAAGTGTATGAAAGCTCAAACTGAAACTGAGTGGGTGTGCATCCAACTTGCTTGCTCATGAAGACCTAGGGCATTTGAGGAAGGCCATCGTTGGGATATACAAGCCAAGTTCTATAATGAAGATTCCCACTAGTATATGAAAGTGATAACTCAAGAGACTCTCTATATGAAGAACATGGTGCTACTTTGAAGCACTAGTGTGGTAAAGGATAGTAACATTGCCCCCTTTTTCTTTTTTTCTTTTTTTGAATGGGCTTCTTTGGCCCCCTTTTTTTATTTAGGCTTCTTTGGCCTCTCTTTTTTTCTTTTTTTCATGGGGCAATGATCTAATAATGATGATCATCACACTTTTATTTACTTACAACTCGATATTACAACTCGATACTTAGAACAAAGATATGGCTCTATATGAATGCCTCCGGCAGTGTACCAGGATGTGCAATGATCTAGCGTAGCAAAGATATCAAAAAACGGACAAGCCATGAAAATATCATGCTAGCTATCTTACGATCATGCAAATCAATATGACAATGAATGCTCAAGTCATGTATATGATGATGATGGAAGTTGCATGGCAATATTTCTCGGAATGGCTATGGAAATGCCATGATAGGTAGATATGGTGGTTGTTTTGCGGAAGATATAAGGAGGCTTATGTGTGATAGAGTGTATCATATCACGGGGTTTGGATGCACCGGCGAAGTTTGCACCGATTCTCGAGGTGAGAAAGGGCAATGCATGGTACCGAAGAGGCTAGCAATGATGGAAGGGTGAGAGTGCGTATAATCCATGGACTCACATTAGTCATAAAGAAATCATATACTTATTGCAAAAGTTTATTAGCCCTCGAAACAAAGTACTACTACGCATGCTCCTAGGGGGGTAGATTTGTAGGAAAAGACTATCGCTCGTCCCCGACCGCCACTCATAAGGAAGACAATCAATAAATACCTCATGCTCCAACTTCATTACATAACGGTTCACCATACGTGCATGCTACGGGACATGCAAACCTCAACACAAGTATTTCTCAATTTCACAATTACTCAACTGGCATGACTCTAATATCACCACCTTTATATTGCAAAACTATTGCAAGGAATCAAACATATCATATTCAGTGATCTACAAGTTTTACATAGGATTTTATGACTAACCATGTGAATGACCAGTTCCTGTCATCTCTCTAAATAGATATAAGTGAGGCAAGAGAGTTTAATTATTTCTACAAAAGATATGCCCATGCTCTAACAATTATAATTGAAGCAAAAGAGCATTCTACAAATGACGGTTTTCTATGTGAAGACAAACAGGCAATCCAAATTTCAAATGATATAAGTGAAGCACATGAAGCACTCTATAAAGCCATACTCAAAAGATATAAGTGAAGTGAAAAGAGAATTATATAAATCAACCATGGACTACCTCATACCAGCATGGTGCATAAAAGAAGAGTGAAAACTAAATGCAAAAGACGCTCCAAGATTTGCACATATCACATGAATGAAACGAATCCGAAAACATACCGATACTTGTTGAAGAAAGATGGGATGCCTTCCGGGGCATCCCCAAGCTTAGACGCTTGAGTATCCTTGAATATTTACTTGGGGTGCCTTGGGCATCCCCAAGCTTGATCTCTTGCCTCTCCTCCTTTTCCTCATATTGAGACCTCCTCGATCTTCGAACACTTCATCCACACAAAACTTCAACAGAAAACTCGGTAAGATCCATTAGTATAATAAAGCAAATCACTACTCTAAGTACTGTTGCAAACCAATTAATATTTTTTTTGCATTGTAGCTACTGTAATATAACTTTTCCATGGCTTAATCCACTGATAGAAATTCATAGTTTCACCAAAACAAGCAAACTAAGCATCAAAAACAGAATTTATGAAAAACAGAACAGTCTGTAGCAATCTGAACATTCACCATACTTCTGGTACCCCAACAATTCTACCAAAATTAGGAAAAATAAACAATTTGTACAGAAATACAGTGCAAAAAGTTTCAGAACCGTTTGACGTTCCAGTAAAAATGTAAAATCACACACTACAGCCAAAGTTTCTGTCCTGCACCGTACAAACCAACAAGCATTTTAAACATCCTAAAGACAAACCTTGGCACATTATTTTTATTTTTGAACTTTATAAAAGAACACAACATAAATAAATGACTCTCTAACAGTTCCGGGTTGTCTCCCTGGCAGCGCTTTCTTTAAAGCCATTAAGCTAGGCATATAGTGCTCAAGTAATGGATCCACCCGGATCCCAAGGTATATCAAAGACAATTTTAATTAACAATGATTTGTAATTTAGTAGTTAGCACAAAGTAACATAGATCAAGCAATGACGAAGTCTAACTCTCTTCTTATGCATCGGCATGTCATAAAAGAACAATTCATGCACACAGAGTAAAGGCCAATGCATATTATAAACAGTTTCTTGCAATTTTATCGTGTTGGAAACATAGAGAGGTGGAGATGTAGTTCCTCTCTCATAATAATTGCAAGTAGGAGCAGAAAGCACATGCATATTATATTCATCAAAATCATCATGTGCAACGGTAAAAGGCAATCCATCAATATAATCCTTAATAAGAGCAAACTTCTCTGATATAGTGTAGTCGGGAGAATTCAAGAAGATAATAGGACTATCATCTGTGGGTGCAATAGAAACAATTTCATGTTTAACATAAGGAACTATAGCAAGTTCATCTCCATAAGCATAAGTCATATTGGCATCTTGGCCACAAGCTTAGCAAGCATCATCAAAAAGGGATATTTCAAAAGAATCAACGGGATCATAATAATTATCATGGCATTCATCCTTCGGTAAGAACGAAGGGACATTAAACAATGTATGAGTTGAAGAGTTACTCTCATTAGAAGGTGGGCACGGGTGATCAATCCACTCTTCCTCCTTTTGTTCTTCGCTCTCCTCCTCATCTTTTTCATCCAATGAGCTCACAATGTCATTAATTTCTTCTTCCATAGACTCCTGCAAAATATTAGTCTCTTCTTGGACAGCGGAGGAGTCCTGAATATATGGTTTAATATAAGGATTAGAAGCATAATTATCATAGCAATATTTAAGTATGGCCAAATTTTCAGATTTGTAGAGAGTAGTATCACATTCTTCAATAAAAGAAGCAACTTCACAAGTACCCCTAAAAGCAACAAATTCTTCAATTTGTTGAACATCATAGTAATTATAAACACCCTTAGTATACAAAGATACAATTCCATTATCACTAAACTCACATTGGTAAGGAAGGTGTTTCTTGGGGTTTTCAGAACAACAAGTAAAATCATATATTTCACATAAATTACAAGCATAGCACTGCAAACGATGAATTTGATCTAGTAAAATTTTCCCTTTTTGAGATAAGCGGTGTCGCACATAACAAGCATGCTCATCTAAAGATTTTCCCTGAACTAAGCTAGTTGGGTTTTCAGCCCGAGCACATAGGGATCGAAGATGATCCAAGTAAAAAAGCTTTAGGAGTGTGATAGATTTTGAGTGGTTCTTCAACCATTGGTTCAGTAGGTACAACTAATTTTTTTGGTATTTTGTGTTTCCTACCCACAACTAAAGATAAAAAACAAGAGCACAAAATAAAAATTACTTAATGATAAAGCAAACAAGCACACATGAGAATATTCACCCCACGCTATAACTCCCGGGCAACGGCGCCAGAAAAAGGTCTTGATAACCCACAAGTATAGGGGATCAATTATAGCCTCTTTCGATAAGTAAGAGTGTCGAACCCAACGAGGAGCTAAAGGTAGAACAAATATTCCCTCAAGTTCTATCGACCACCGATACAACTCTAGGCACGCTTGACGTTCGCTTTACCTAGAACAAGTATGAAACTAGAAGTACTTTGTAGGTATTTTTGGATAGGTTTGCAAGATAATAAAGAGCGCATAAATAGAAAGTAGTGGTTGTTTAGATAAAGAAGCAATAAAGTAAAAATAGCGAGTGTGGAAAAGTGGTGGTAGGAGTTGTGAAATTGTCCCTAAGCAAATGACTACTTTACTAGACCGATAGCAAGTTTTATGTGGGAGAGGCATAAGCTAACATACTTTCTCTTCTTGGATCATATGCACTTATGATTGGAACTCTAGCAAGCATCCGCAACTACTAAAGATCATTAAGGTAAAACCCAACCATAGCACTAAAGCATCAAGTCCCCTTTATCCCATATGCCACAACCCCCTTACTCGGGTTGATGCTTCTGTCACTCAAGCAACCCACTATAAGCGAATCATGAACGTATTGCAACACCCTACAGCGGGAATCCCTCATGCTTGCGCGACACGGAGGGCACAATAGGACAGCAACATAACCACAAGCAAATTAAACTAATCATATCAATTCACCAATTACCGATAGGACAACGAAAATCTACTCAAACATCATAGGATGGCACATCATTGGATAATTATATGAAGCATAAAGCACCATGTTCAAGTAGAGGGTACAGCGGGTTGCGGGAGAGTGGACCGCTGACTATAGATGGGGGAAGGTGATGGAGATGTTGGTGAAGATGGTGGAGGTGTTGGTGTAGATCGCGGTGATGATGATAGCCCCCAGCGGCGTTCCGGCGCCACCAGACGCGAGGGGGAGAGAGCCCTCCTTCTTCTTATTATTCCTTGACCTTCTCCCTAGAGGGGAGAAGGGTTTCCCCTCTGGTCCATGGTCTCCATGGCGTGGGAGGGGCGAGAGCCCCTCCGAGGTTTGATCTGTCTCTTTGTCTCTCTCTGTTTCTGCGTTCCCAGATTCTGGCCCTTCATCGTTTATTAAATTCCCGGAGATTCGTAACTCCGATTGGGCTGAATTTTGGACACGATCTCTCTCCGGGTATTAGCTTTCTTGCGGTGAAATAAGGGCACCAGCCTCCTTACGGGGTGGCCATGAGGGTCCAGGGCGTGCCTGACCCCTGGGGCGCGCCCCCTGCCTCGTGGCCCCCTCGTGCATCGTCTCACGTTGATTCCTCTTCCCAAAAATCACATATATTCCAAAAAAATCTCCGTCGGTTTTTATCCCGTTTGGACACCGTTTGATATGGATTTTCTGTGAAACAAAAAACATACAACAAACAGGAACTGGCACTGGGCACTGGATCAATATGTTAGTCCCAAAATTAGTATAAAAAGTTGCCAAAAGTATATGAAAGTTGAATAATATTGGCATGGAACAATCAAAAATTGTAGATACGATGGAGACGTATCAGTGTTCACTCTTGGGACGGGATCGTGCTTGGATAGGCGGCCATGACTGTTTTTATAGGGCACCGGACACGCTGTTGGTCCCTTCCTATAGTTGTCAAAATGAAAAGGGAAGAGTCCCAATATCTTTATGATTATACACGAGGGTTGTGTACCAACGAGCGGACTCTATGTTAGTGTCGCCTAGGGAAAGATAGTGATCAGGTGCTTACCCCGGGTACTTGAGGTACCACAGGTCGTGGACGACACGGAAGTTTCGCGGATCTTGTGGGTAAAGTGTGCAACCTCTGCAAAGTGTAAAACTATTCGAATAGCCATGTCCATGGTCAAGGACAGTTGGATAACCACTCTTGGGCTACGTCCATTGTTTACGAAACCTGGTGTGGTTGTGTGGAGAAAACTACTTAAGCCGAGTCAATTGACTTGACATGTTGATTAAACTGGACTCGATCCAAAACTCTGTTTATGTTGATATTTGTAACATGTTCACATGGTTATCTGAATGCTTATGATGCATGCTTTACAAGTTGTTGGACATATCATTGCATTCAAAACTAGCTTTTTGCAAAATTACCTACTTAGTACTATATCATGCATTGTCGTACCCTGATCCAAAACATGGGTTGCTTGCGAGTACATTCAAAGTACTCATTGGCTTGCCACTGGTTATTTAATTGGCCAGGCATGGAAGAGCAGGAATTCAAAGAAGAGTTCTTTGGTGACGATCATGCGAACTAGGACGCTTTCCTAGTCAGAATTCATGTAGGGTTAAGGCAGATGGCATGGGTTCTACTTATCGACGAAGATTTCCGCTGCTTATGTTTTATCTGATGATCAGCACTTAAGGCTTTATCTATGTAAGACTTGAGCATAATGGTCATAATTTGTGTAAGACAGTATGTGTGGATCTAAGACTCTTCTTATTCAGCTTCTATGTGTTCAATGAGCATTGATCTTCTGGATCACTGTACATGTGCATTCGGTGATCACGGCTTATGAGTCGGGGTCCCCACACGAGGCCGCTCTTGTGAGTATTCGTCTATTCACCCTATATGATGATTTCGAACTTTATGGGGGTTTTCAAGTCTTTGGAGTCTGCATGTAGTAATGAAGCCGAGACCCCAGTTTGTTCGGGTATTGTGGACTTCAGATTTGGAGTACCACTTATCTGTTGAAATCTTTCATCATTTACTTAAAACAGATGATTGATCATACATTGAGTACCATTTAACTGGAATTAACTGATGCAAGTCCAAGAAGGATTGGCCAGTGCTACCGGCTGGCGTCAAGTTCAATCCCACAGATCAGGAGCTCATCGAGCACCTTGAGGCCAAAGTGAGTGCTGACAACGCGAGATCTCACACTCTCATCGATTTGTTCATACCAACCATCGACAGCGAGCACGGCATATGCTACATCCATCATAAGAAAACACCAATCAGCCGTCTTCTTGCACAAGTATATTCCTTTGTTTATACCTCTATTTTTCTTTTTCGACGCAGACCTAGTGAAGCAATTACAATTTGATAGTTAATAAAAAGTGAAGCAAGTGACTGCAACATGCCCAAGATGTTATGAAAATGCCAACTACGTACCCTAAAACGTGTACTCGCCAATACTGCAGGTATCACACTAAGTGGCCTAAGCAGGCATTTCTTCCCGCGCAACTCCAGGGCGTTCGAAAGGGGCGCACGGACGTGTCCCAAGATACAATCGGAGTGCGCATGCACATGATGTGGCACAAGACCGGCAATCCCTTGCCGATGATGGTCAACGGCCGACAGACTGACAGCTCAGACCCACCAGCTATATCTTCACACGCAAGGAAGTGCCTCCTTATTACGCATAAAAATGAATACCCCCACTGCTAGGTGGGACCCACCAGATTTTGAGGCTGACTTGTGGGCCTACTAAGTTAACGCGGACACAGGGCTTTGTCAACTTAGTAAATATAAATGATTGTAGCTGCGGTGACTATACGATGTCCATCCAACGGTCGTCGTGCTTCTTCAACCTCTGGTCTTCTTGCTCCAGCGGCCCAAACCAAAGCCGGTCGTGCCGCCTGCTCCTGCCTCCCATGGCCGGCTGTGCTGCCGCACATGCCTCACCGCCCCCTCCTACTCCAACCGCTGGCCAGGCCATCCCTCTACTCACCCACAATCCCTGTTATTTTGTGGCGATGGCAGCCTCACACCACAGCCGAACCAGTCAAACCTCATACTCCCCTCCCTGTGGGTATCCACTGCCGCGTCTTCCCCAACTCTGCGTCGTCCCCTACCTAGGCCTCACCATTGTCCACTGCCTTGGTGCTCTCGGCGCGGCGTGGTCAACATGGTCAAGGAACAACTTCCATCGGAAGAGGACTGTATGTGGAGAGACTGACAGCTGGGTCAACGGCCGCACCAAAGAAGTGCCTCCTTATTACGCGCAAATAATTATTCCTCCACCTCATAGTGGGGACCCACCGAAAGGGCCTCTGTATTT
Organism: Triticum urartu; assembly: GCF_056163025.1. NCBI lineage: Eukaryota > Viridiplantae > Streptophyta > Magnoliopsida > Poales > Poaceae > Triticum > Triticum urartu. Next base: position 606,437,974 of record NC_141877.1, read on the forward strand.
TGTGAAAAAAATGTTTCCCCCCTGACAGCTAGGACCCACTAGCTACATCTTCGCACGCAAGGAAGTGCGTCCATATTATGGGAAAAATGATTCTCCCCCTGATAGCTGGGAACCACCAGTTATATCTTCGCACGCAAGGAAGTGCCTCCTTATCCTCCCTGACAGCTGGGAGCCACCCGGTCGAACCGTACATAGGGTTGTCTGTCTGGTCGCGAACATGTACGTACATACTGGTCGATCGGTCTCTCTGCAATGATGAACCATGGCCGAGCAAGCAGCGGCACGTGTAGTAGTAGAGCCCCCGACGTTGCAGTTCAGGCAGTCTAGTCTAAACCGTGTAGACGTACGTACAGCCAGATGCCAAAAAATACGGCCACGTACATACATACGGGCGCGGTCTCGAACGCCTAGTCGCGCATATGTACGGCCAGGGTTCGTGTACATGGAGAGGCAACGGACGGCAACAACGGAGTCCTGTTCATCGGAAGCCAACTGGCTGGGTCGAAACGGAGAAACTACGTCGTGTTCATCGGGGGGCAACGGAATGCGTCGTGTTCATCGGGAGCCAACCGGCTTGGACGGAACAGCCAAAATGGGGTCTGGTATATCGCAATATGGAGGAAATGGCTTTCTGTTCGACCGGCTATGGTCGAAACAGGGTCCTGTTGATCGGGAGGGGTGTGGCGTACCGAAAAACGGAGGAACCAGACTTAGGCCCCGTTCGGTTCATAGGAAATCTGCAAGAATTTCATAGGGATACTGTTTGTGTGGGAAATTTTTCCTACATGGCGTTCGGAATGTAGGAAAGTGCTACAGTATTTCAAAGGAATTCGTGCCTAACAGTGCTCATTCCTCAGGATTAGAAACATCCACCCAGATCAAATGTTTTGGCGGAAGCCCGAGAAAAAACGCTGGCAGTACTCAGTGCATGCGAATAGAATAATCGGCTGGTGTCCATCCACTCGATGCCAGTAGCAGAGATCGCTGTTGAATGCAAATAAAATATTCATGAAACTGAGTATGCATTCCTCCATTACCCTGCAACCAACCGAATACACACTCCTACCTTTTTCTGTGTTTGTTCGGTTCCTTTGTTTTGCATATGTGGTCATTTTCCATTCCTCCACTTGCTTATATTCCTATGTTATACACACCCGTGTTCCGAACAGGGCCTTATATTGGAGCGCCTACGGTCGAAACGGGGTCCTGTTCATCTGGAGGGGTGTGGCATACCGTCAAACGGGACTCCACGGGCTACTGTTCATCCACCGTCTACTGCCTCGCTCCAGCCTCCAGGGGCTATTGTTCATCCACCGTCGACTTCCTTTAGCCTGCACCTGCTACTGTTCATCCACCACTGTCTTCCTCCTGCCTCCAGTTACTGTTCATCTAGCCTCCATCGGCTACTGTTCAACCATCCCTCCACGAGGTCCTGTTCATCCACCCCCAACCAGCTCGGGTGTGGAGGCCTCCTCGATCGGGGTCATGTTCATCCAGCGGCAACGGCCTCTACTACCACGGGGTACTGTTCATCCAACCTCCAACAACGATCATTGTTCATCAAGAGGCAGGTTCGATCGGCTTCAGTTAGCAGCAGTAGCGAAGGAATCGGTCGGGTCCAGTTAACAGCCAAGGGATCGGTCGCTCGGATTCAGTAACATAGCTAGTGCAATCACTCGGGTTCAGTAAGCGGACGCCTCGCTCGGGTTCAGTTAGAGCTCAATGCCTCGCACACATGCACGTACGTGTACAAGAGAAACGCGCAAACCTCTATGCCTCGCTCGGCCCCGACCAACCACCATAACCAAGAACTCCCCGAAATTTTCCTCGCCCTCGCTTCTACCACAATTTTTCCGTCATGGACGGCCCAAAGAATGTCATGCAGGTGCGTCCCCGGCCCTCCCAGGACGAGAAACCCATTTTCTGACATGATTTTCGGTCATAGAAGTAGGAGCCCATCACATCTATGATGATACGTGGTTTTTTCACAATTATTGTCGTGGAATTGTCACGGCAGATGTCCTCGTAGAAGGACTTAGTTGTGGAGCCATCGCAACTAGGAAGCTTAAACGGGTTAATCGGGACAAAGGACGCGAGAGAGTTTATACTAGTTCGGCCCCTTACGGTGAAGGTAAAGCCTACGTCTAGTTGTGTTGGGATTATTGAGGTTTCGATGACCAGGGAGCGAGATATGCTATGACTGGCTCTCGATGGGTTGTTTCTTGCCCTAAGCCACCACCGGGTCGTCCCCTTATATACACGGGTTGACGCCCTGCGGCCCTTAGAGTCCCGGCCGGCTCATAAACAGTGTCCGGCTCGGTGACTAGTTAATTCTGCTTTATGATACAAGTCATGCCATCACGGCGGTCTATCACTATGGGCCTTAAGTCGCATGTAGGCCTCAGACCCTTTATTAAACCGCCATCTTCATGCTTGGTCTTGGGCTTCATATGATAAATCATCTCTACGTAACCCGGCCCGTCCTGGGCGGCTTACACAAATAGTTACATCCCCAACATTAGGCCCCAGATTGATTTGAACCGGTTCATGTCAATCTTAAAATACCTTAAGGAACAAGCCTTCAGTCTTCTATCTGTGCAAAAGCTTTAACCCGCCATGACGTCATCTTCTGGATCCATGTTAACCCGCCGTGACATCATCTTCAATTAAATTCATATTTTACTCCGTCATATCCTCCAACGGATCTTTGCCTTTACTGACCATTCCGAAAACCGAGGCGTCGGGGCCGCTCGATAATGATGTTCAGTCTCCTTGTTTCTCGCGCCATCTCAGTCGGCCTTCCTTTATAAATAAGCGCGACCTAGGTATTTTCATTCTCCCCCTTTCGGTCGTCTTCTTCCTCTCACTGCTTCTCTGCCGCTCGAGCTCCGCCGCCGCAGATCTCCTCGTCTTCTCCAACTCAGGTCGTTGCATCGACCTGATTTGACCAGAGAAACACAACGGAACCACGGAGCAGCTCCGCATCTGTAAGTTTCTTTCCTCCCCTGTTTTAGATCTGCATTGGGGCTTCTTTGAGTGTATGAACTTCTCTGCACTGTTTTTAGGTCTAGAAATTTGCCCTTTCAGAACGACCGTTTGATCCAAAATAATAGCTGCAACTTGTGAAACCTGTTCATTCCACACTTAGCCAAAAAAAATTGCATCTGTTGAATCTGCTTAACCACGGTAGTCCATGTGGCCGATTTAAGAAGACAACACTGATTTGTCAGTCTTGCTTGCTTCTCGCGACTTTAAATAACTTTAACTGCTTCTGAAACCCGTAGCGGCTTAAAAGCCACAATAAGCCATATGTCATTAGGCCCCTCCTTAAGCCGCCATCTTGAATAGATTAAAAATGTTTTCTTCCGGGTTATGAATTGAACCGGAAATTTTTATTTTGTCATAGGCTTCAATTTACGCAATGGCACCCAAGGCTCCCAAAGCCCCTGTAACCTGTAACTGGGTCAAATCCACTGTTACGGAGAGCACTTTATCTGAGTTCGTGAAGTCCGGCCATCTGCCTAAGGAGGAGGCCATGTCTTATCGTTCTCCCAACCCGTCAGAGGAGAAACCTCAACCCAAGGAGGGGGAGGTGATCGTGTTTACTGATCATATGAGCCGGGGTTTCACTCCACCCGGCTCAAAATTCTTCAGGGATGTTTTGCAATTCTTTGATCTCAGACCTCAAGACATTGGGCCCAACTCCGTGTCAAATATTTGCAATTTCCAAGTCTTCTACAAAGTGTACCTTGGAGAGGAGCCCAACCTAATTTTGTTCAGGGAATTGTTCTACTTGAACCGGCAGAATGAACGTGCCAACGGGCCCAGTCTAGAACTTGGCGGCATCTCAATTCAGCGGCGGAGAGACTGCCTTTTTCCTTATGCTGAACTGCCAAGCCACCCAAAGGATTGGAACCAGACGTGGTTCTATTGCCAGGACACCTCTCCGGCTGATGAGAACCCACTGCCCGGCTTCCGCGCCCTGCGTCTTGAATCAAACCACCCGCTGCTGGATAAATTAACTGTTGTTGAACGTCTTACACTTGCTCCCACCATCAAGAAAATCAAAGCTCTCTTGGGGAACGGCTTAGATGGCGTTGATTTGGTCCGAGTCTGGATCTCCTGGCGGGTGATTCCATTAAGCCGTCGCCCCGGCTTAATGTGTACTTACTCAGGTGAGAAGGATGCCCGCTGCGTCATAGCCCTGACGACTTACCAGATGATATGGTGGAGGTTATGACCTAGTATTTGTTGAAAGAAGGCACGGTGGTTAGTAATGCCTTTGGCTTACTTGCTTTCGCAAGAAGAACCCGGCTCCGGCTGTAAGTCTCCAACTAGAACAATTATACCTTTATTATGTTATGCCTTGCTTTACTCATAACACTTTACCATTATTCATAGGCAAATGACAACTTCTGGAAGGTCAAGTATGACCATGAGGCTGCCAAACAAGCCAGAGCGGCCAAGAGAGCCGAGAGAAAAAAACATCAAGACAGGGTCTTCGGGGAAGAAGAAACCAAGCGCTTCGGATTTACTGAAGCTGGATGACACCTCTGACGATGAAGAAGAGGTAACCCTTAACATTCCTGACTCCTTTGTCATCATTTTATTGACATTAATTCTTTTCAGGAGGATACGGGAAACAGCCAAGCCGTTGAGGAAGAGGTAACTATAATCTCTTCCGACTCAGAGCCTTTGCCGAGGCTGAAAATCCGAAGAGTGACCCGGAAAGTAAGATTTTCACATCCTTTAGCTTACCAAGACCCTCAATTTCTTTTGAAGCGATAGACTCATGAGAGCCGGAGGCAGACCCAGACCAGCAAGGATGCAGAACTCTCCTCCGGCTTACCTGACGTGACCAGGAAGCGCCGGACTGAGGTTATCTCTGATTTACGTTCTGTTTTACCTTTGGCGGGTTTAATTCGTCAACCTCTTAACTCCTCTGACTCAAACTACCAGGAAACCTCACCTTCCTCCGGCGAGTCTATGCAATCCAACATGCCGGCTTTCAAAACTGCCCCAGGGTAAGGTCAACTTTGTTTACCTTATGCTTATCTTGCTCATGCTTTGTATTAACCCTTCTGACTTGTCCACAGCGTGCAAGTGAAGCCCAGTAAGAGGGTGAAGAAGAATAAGCCATCTCAAGAACTAGTTGTAACTGAACCGAAGCTCGGAACGGCTGCTCCTGACACTTCCACACATCAGCCGCCACCTGAGCCGGCTTATGACATTACGGCACCAACTTCTGACCCGCCTGCTGAACAATCAATCGATGATTCTGATAAACCGGAAGCTCCTAGCCCAGCCAAGACAGTTGATCCGGAAGTTGAGATTCTCAAGACTCAGTTTATTGAGCCGGGACAGCCCACTGTACTTGCCAAGTGCTCTACCAAAGAGGAATTTTTGGAATGCCGAAAGGCCAAGCTGGACATCGCTGACTACACTCATTTGAGTATTGGAGAGATCGTCTCTGGCTATATTAATCAAGTACATAGCAGCCGTGACCTGGAAATTGACATGGTGAAGCAGATACAGCAAAAATCTAAGGTATGACTTATGCTACTTTTCCTTCACCATACTTACTATACCAGCCCCCAAGTCTATTGCTTATAAGTAAATATGTTGTAGACTTAGAAAACTGCCTAACACTGCTTGTCTGGCTTAGAAAGAAGATATTTAAACCGGTTGTAGCATGATACTTTGAACTTGCGATACACATTAGCCCCCAAGTGCCAAGTATCTTTGCTTGCAAAGTACTTGGGACTTAATTTCCAGGAACTAGCGTAGTAATTTAGAGTTCTTCGGTATACATTAGCCCCCAAGTGTCAAGTACCTTTGCTTGCAAAGTGCTTGGGACTTAATGTTATCTTATAATGTTTCTGACTATAACCCGGCATCAATGCAGGCCACCATAAATCAATTTGAGTCGGAGATTGCTGACCTGAAGAACCGCCTGGCAGCTCAAGAACTTGAAATTCAAAAGGCTAATGCCAAGTTTGAATTCAGCGTCTCTGAACAAGAGAATTTGAAGAAAAACTTTGAAGCGGACAAGAAGACCTGGGCTGATGAAAAGGCCTCACTGGTGACCCGAGCCGAGACAGCAGAGGCATCGCTTGCAGAAGCAACAGACGAGCTGACCGGCTTAAAGCGCCAGATATCTCAAATGGTCTCAGCAATCTTCGGTAAGTTACTTATACAAACCTTAAATGCTACAAACCTTCTTTCGATGACTATTTCAATTGTTACCTCCGGCTCACCTTATGTTTAATAATGCAGGCCCCAAGAGCACAAACCTCAAGCAGAACATGTTAATCAAGCTGAAGGCGGTTTATACTCTTGTGGAGCAGCTCTACACCGGGTCACAACGTGCTTTGGCCGTTGTGGCTTCATCAAATGATGCTCCCCGTCTCCTGCAAGACATGCTAAAGCGGCTCATTGTGCTACTCAGCGAGTCCAAGAGCTAAGACGGGCATCTGCCAGAGCCGGAGCTATAGCCGCATTGAGCCGGGCCAAGGCGTGGCTTCCAAAGCTAGACCCGGCTGACATTCCTCTTGGCTATCCAAGCTTGAAGGAAGATGGCACCTTATTTAATGAGACGGACATCACCACTTGCATGAAGGATATACGCCCTGTGGCCACTCTTATTGGGAATGATACTGACCTTACCAAGTATCAGCTGGGTTATGACAGCAAGAATCGGAGACTCCCAACGCCGCACTATGATGAAGTCAGCCTGATCCCTCCAATCTATAAGCATACCTTTGCCCGTAAAGTTGACCCAGCCGGTTTAATAGATGATGAAGCTGAGTTTGAGGCCTTGAGTGGCATTGACTGGGCATCGTCAACCTTCCAGGACAAGGCAGCCGATGGAGAAGCGGAGAAGGATAACCCGGAATCTTCAAGACAACCGATGGAGTGAACCATCAGGCGTCATATGCTTATGTCTTGTGAAAAAACAATGCCTCTTTATCCAGACTCGGGGAGTCTTGTAATAGCATAGAAAAACACTTGGTTTTGTCATGCCTTCGCGCATGTCTGTGGCACTCAACACTTTCTTAAGTCGCCACCGTTATATGCTTCCGGTTTATATTGATCTTCTATGTCCTTTATGTTAACAGAAATTGCTTGTATTGTCCTTCATATAAAACAAACACAATTCCCTTGGCGACTTATCGCACTAGGGGTCACATAAGGTATTGAAAACCCGGAGTATAAACCAAAAAATCATATAAAGGCCGACTTACGATTATAGTTGTTAGACATAATCATGACAGCATACCTGTGATCCTTTGATTACCTTGCCGGCTTATGTGACCCGAACAATAAAGGCAAACTTTGTTAACCTCAGAGATGCATTCAAAAATGATCTCAGAATAGTCAAATAATTGTGACTGTAAAGTGAGACGAAACAATAGGTAAAATTTCAAAGGCTTCTGATTCGAATACGATCAGTAAACCGTTCTAAAGGGGTTAAGCTAAGATTCGGATACGATCATATAGCCCCCAGTGGCTTTGGCGATGCCGATCAAGTGGGTATCGACAGCTATGTTCTCTTTGGTTCGAATACGACCTATGTTTGAACAGGAAGCCCCCAAGTGACCATAAGAGTTGTTTAATGATGCTGATTCGAATACGATCCACGTCAGACCCAAAGGGGTTAAGCTATGATTCAGATATGATCAAGAAGCCCCCTAGTGGGTTTGGCAGTATGCCGATCAAGTGGGTATCGACAGCTATGTTCTCTTTGGTTCGAGTACGACCTATGTTTGAACAGGAAGCCCCCAAGTGATCATGGCTAGATTCAGATATGATCTTAAGTCAGGCCCAAAGGAAAGCCGGATTCAGATGTGATCCATCTCCTGTGGGTTATCTGAAAGAAAGCATTAGAAAGAATATACGATCTTTGCAGAAAAAAGGACAGAGGTCCTGTTTTATTACTTATCATAATATATACACTGCATAAGTATGTACATGATGAGAGCCAGCGGCTCAAGTGTGTAAGGCCGAAGATGAATGATATTCCACGGCCGATGGGTCTCCTCCTCTGACTTACGTGAGTCTTTGTGCTCTCGAATATCAATGAGGTAGTATGACCCGTTGTTCAGGTTCTTGCTGACCACAAAGGGTCCTTCCCAAGGAGGGGATAGCTTGTGCATGTCAGATTGATCCTGGATGAGGCGGAGCACTAAGTCACCTTCCTGAAAGGTTCTGGACCTAACCCGGCGGCTGTGATAGCGGCACAGGTCTTGCTGGTAAATCGCCGAGTGGGCTATTGCCAAGTCTCGCTCCTCATCCAACAAGTCAAGTGCATCCTGACGAGCTTTTTCATTGTCAGCCTCAACGTAAGCCGCCACGCGGGGTGAGTCATGACGGATGTCACTTGGCAGGACCGCCTCTGCTCCGTACACCATGAAAAAAGGTGTGTAACCCGTAGATCTGTTAGGTGTAGTGTTGATGCTCCAAAGTACAGAAGGTAACTCCTCCACCCAACAACCCGGCGTCCGCTGTAAGGGGACCAAGAGCTGGGGTTTAATACCCTTCAAGATCTCCTGATTAGCTCTTTCTGCTTGCCCATTGGATTGAGGATGAGCCACGGATGACACATCAAGCCGGATATGCTCTCGTTGACAGAATTCTTCCATAGCACCTTTGGAGAGATTAGTGCCATTGTCAGTTATGATGTTGTGTGGAAAACCAAAACGAAAGATCACCTTTTTCATGCACTGAACTGATGTGGCTGCATCACACCTACTGACCGGCTCTGCTTCAACCCACTTGGTAAATTTATCAACCGCCACCAGGAGGTGTGTTTTTTTATCCTAGGACCTTTTGAAAGGTCCGACCATATCAAGCCCCCAGACCGCAAACGGCCAAGTAATTGGTATCATCCTCAATTCTTGAGCCGGCACATGAGCTCGTCGTGAGAACTTCTGACAACCGTCACATTTACTGACCAAATCCTCCGCATTAGCATGAGCCGTCAGCCAATAAAATCCATGACGGAAAGCCTTGGCCACGAGTGATTTTGAGCCGGCATGATGACCGCAATCCCCTTCATGGATCTCACGAAGTATTTCCTGTCCTTCCGTAGGTGATACACAACGTTGAAATGTCCTAGTGACACTGCGGTGATGTAACTCACCATGAACAATTGTCATGGATTTAGACCGCCGGATGATTTGTCTCGCCAAGGTCTCATCCTCAGGCAACTCTCCCCGGGTCATGTAAGCCAGATATGGCACTGTCCAATCCGCGATGACGTGAAGAGCCGCCACCAACTGTGCCTCCGGGTCCGGAATAGCTAAGTCTTCCTCTATGGGTAGCTTGACAGAAGGGTTATGCAAAATATCGAGAAAGGTATGAGGCGGCACCGGCTTACGCTGAGACCCCAGGCGGCTTAAAGCATCAGCCGCCTCATTCTTCCTTCGATCAATGTGCTCTACTTGATAACCTTTGAAGTGTCCAACCACAGCATCAACTTCATGACGGTAAGCCGCCATAAGGGGATCCTTGGAGTCCCACTTGCCTGACACCTGTTGAGCCACGAGATCTGAGTCGCCCAAGCACCTTACCCGGCACAGATTCATCTCTTTGGCTATTCGGAGACCATGGAGTAAAGCCTCATATTCAGCTGCATTATTAGTACAAGGAAACATGAGCCGGAGCACATAACAAAATTTGTCACCTCGAGGGGATGTTAAAACAACTCCAGCCCCCGAGCCTTCCTATTGCCTGGACCCATCAAAGTGAATAGTCCAATACGTGCTATCCGGCTTCTCTTCAGGTGTTTGCAGCTCTGTCCAATCATTGATAAAGTCCACCAGGGCTTGAGATTTAATGGCAGTACGTGGCATGTACTTCAAACCGTGAGGCCCAAGCTCAATGGCCCACTTGGCGACTCGTCCTGTGGCTTCTCTATTCTGGATGATGTCTCCCAAGGGGGCAGAACTTACCACGGTGATAGGGTGACCCTGGAAGTATTGCTTCAGCTTCCGGCTTGCCATGAACACTCCATAAACAAGCTTCTGCCAATGTGGGTATCTTTGTTTAGACTTAATGAGCACCTCACTGATGTAGTAAACTGGCTGTTGAACCGGATGCTCCTTGCCAGCCTCCTTGCGCTCCACCACGATTGCAACGCTAACAGCACGTGAGTTAGCATCCACATATAGCAGCAATGGCTCTCTATCAATGGGAGCCGCAAGGACCGGCGGCTCAGACAACTGTCTCTTTAAATCCTCAAAGGCAGCGTTAGCAGCATCACTCCAGACAAAGGTGTCCGCCTTCTTCATCATCTGGTACAACGGTAAGGCCTTCTCCCCTAACCGGCTTATGAACCGGCTTAAGGCGGCAACACGACCTGCCAGTCGTTGAACATCATTGATGCATGCCGGCTTAGCCAAAGAGGTAATCGCCTTGATCTTCTCCGGATTAGCTTCAATGCCTCTGTTTGAAACCAGAAAATCCAAAAGCTTGCCTGCTGGTACGCCAAACACACACTTGGCCGGGTTAAGCATCATCTTGTAAACCCAGAGATTGTCAAAGGTCTCCTTCAAATCAGCTATCAAGGTTTCCTTTTCTCTAGATTTAACCACTATATCATCCACATAAGCATGAACATTGCGCCCGATCTGATTGTGGAGACAGTTCTGTACGCACCACTGGTAAGTCGCCTGGGCACTCTTAAGCCCAAATGGCATAGATACATAGCAGAAGGCTCCAAACGGAGTGATGAAGGCCGTCTTCTCCTGGTCCTTAACTGCCATCTTGATCTGATGATAGCCAGAGTAAGCATCCAAAAAGCTCAAACGCTCACAACCCGCCGTAGCATCAATAATTTGGTCAATACGGGGGAGAGCAAAGGGATCGGCCAGACAAGCCTTATTTAAGTCCGTGTAATCCACACACATCCGCCAGGTGCCGTTTTTCTTAAGCACGAGCACCGGGTTAGCCAACCACTCAGGGTGAAAAACTTCAACAGTGAACCCAGCCGCTAAGAGCCGGGCCACCTCTTCCCAATAGCTTTCCGTCTCTCTTCGTTGAACCACCGAAGAAACTGCCTGACCGGCTTATACTTCGGATCAATATTAAGAGTGTGCTCAGTGAGTTCTCTCGATACACCCGGCATGTCAGAAGGTTTCCATGCAAAGATGTCCCGGTTCTCACGGATGAACTCGATGGGCGCGCTTTCCTATTTAGGATCCAAGTTGGCACTGATACTGAACTGCTTACACGAGTCGCCTGGAGTAAAGTCAACAAGCTTGGTTTCAGCAGCCGATTTAAACTTCATCACCGGGTCATGCTCTGTGGTTGGCTTTTTCAGAGAGGTCATATCCGCCGGGTCAATGTTATCTTGATAAAATTTTAGCTCTTCTACTGCGCAAACAGACTTGGCATAAGCTGCGTCGCCTTCTTCACATTCCAGGGCTATCTTTCAACTCCCATGCACAGTAATGGTGCCCTTGTGACCCAGCATCTTGAGCTGCAAATAAACATAACACGGTCGCGCCATGAACTTAGCGTAAGCCGGACGCCCAAACAGAGCATCATATGGGCTCTTGATTTTGACCACCTCAAAAGTTAGCTTCTCAGCCCTAGAATCATAATCATCTCCAAAAGCTACCTCCAACTCAATCTTACCAACCGGGTATGCCGACTTACCAGGCACCACTCCATGGAAGACAGTGTTGGACGGTTTGAGACTTTTGTCAGTCAGCCCCATGCGGCGAAAGGTCTCATAATAAAGGATGTTAATGATGCTGCCCCCATCCATGAGCACCTTAGTAAACTTATATCCACCAACCTGAGGCGCTACCACCAAGGCTAATTGACCCGGATTGTCAACCCAGGGAGGGTGATCCTCTCTGGTCCACACAATTGGCTGCTCTGTCCATCTTAGAGAACGAGGAACTGCCGGCTCAACAGAGTTCACAGCCCTTTTGTGAATCTTCTGATCTCATTTACATAAGCTAGTGGTGAACACATGATACTGTCCACTCTTTAGCTGCTTCGAATTGCTCTGATAACCCGACTGCTGCTGTTGCTGACCTCCCTGGCCAGATTGCTGCTGGTTATAACCACCTTGATTTCCCTGAAAGCCAGAGTTTGAACTGCCACCCGGGCCATGAAAGCCGCCACCACCAAAGCCGCCACCAGGCCCGTGACCACCGTCAAACGGGTTATAGTTTTTGAAGGCTTTCATAATTGCACAATTAATCCTTCCACAGGTGGGTGGCCGGCTTCTCCCGAGTACCGTGTTTCGGACAGGGCTCATTGAGTAACTGTTCAAGACTAGGTCCTGACCCGCCGGACCGAGGGGGTGGCCTCCCCTTGCGCCGCTGATTACCGCCCTGTGCGTTGGTGTTTGCCACGAACTCTGGGTTACCGTCAGCCTTACGTTTATTGCCTGTTGGGTTATGCTGCTGACCTTTTCCATTGCTGTTCTTCTTTCCCTTCCCTGTCTTTTCCTCAGAGGACGCGGGATCCTTGGTACTATCAGAATCGGCGTATTTGACTAAAGCCGTCATCAGCGTACCCATATCAGAGCAATCACGCTTGAGGCGCCCCAGCTTCTATCTCAGTGGTTCAAACCGATAATTCTTCTCCAACATGAGGACCGCTGAGCCGGCATCCATCTTATCAGATGAATGTATTATCTCCTTGACCCGGCGTACCCAATGAGTGGTAGATTCACCCTCCTCTTGCTTACAGTTAGTTAAATCCACAATTGACATAGACTGCTTGCAAGTGTCCTTAAAGTTCTGAATGAACCGGGCCTTCAACTCCGCCCATGAACCAATAGAATTGGGCGGCAGGCTCTTTAACCAAGTCTGGGCCATTCCATCCAACATCATGGTGAAATATTTAGCCATAGCCTCATCGCTGACCTCCAACAACTCCATAGCCATCTCATAGCTTTCGATCCAGGCCCCGGGCTGTAAGTCGGCCGTGTAATTCGGCACCTTTCGGGGTCCCTTGAAATCCTTAGGCAGACGCACATTACGTAAAGCCGGTATCAAACAAGGAACACCGCCGGTTCTGGTGGCTACTCCTGCCTCAATAGAAGTCGTTGGATAATCCATGAAGGCTTGATGAGCCGCCTGCTGAGCCGCCAGTTGAGCCGCCCGCTCGTCCTCCTGACGTATCCGGTCCTGCCCCGGATTATAACCACCGGGCTGGTTACGGCACTGTGTGTTGCTTGACAAAGCTTCTGATTCCATGTGTCTGCTGTAACTCGGGCTCCGGCTTGGGCGAGGAGTTGAATGAATCCTGTCCCAACTCTAGGAATAAGCCTCTTGCTGAGCCAGAGCTGTCTGGACGAGTTCTCTGATCCTTCGTGTCTCCACAGCTGTGGGTTCATCACCATCCACTGGGAGAGCCGCCAAACGTGCAGAGGCTGCAATCAGATTCTCCATGGGGTTAGAAAAGTGACCCGGTGGTTTTGGCACATATTGGGGCGGGACCATATTCCCATGAGGAGGTGCCATCACCCGAGGCTGAACCGGCCCCCCTGCTCCAGCTGTCGTGAACTAATTTGCTTCTGGCGGGTTACTAGGGCCGGCTCCGCGTGTAGCGAAAAGGTTCCGAGGATCGTAAATCGGAGGCAAACGGGATTGAGTTTTCTGGTGCCTCCTCCTCATCACCTCGTTAGACGCGTTCAGGCTCATCGTAAGCTGGTAAGCCTCTGATTGGAGCTGCTGGACCCGTGCATCCAAAGTTGCCTGTTCTGTGGCCAATCTGGTGTCCTCAGCTGCCAAGGCCTCCTTGGCCCGAGCTATTTCCTCACGCACTTGTGCCACTTCTGCATTATGCTCATCTTGATTCGCAGGAATAACCGTGGTGGTTAACAGGGTTGTTAGTTTATCCATGAGATCCATCAACACCTGAGCCGGAGGGCGCACAGGGCCTCCTGCCCCGGCCGCTCGTGACCCGGACGTTATCGCTGCTGCAACCATAGAATTTTGACCGGGTTGAGTACCAGCCATGAAGACTCCTGCCCAGCTTGGCGGCTCATAGGGGTCCGGAATACTGCTGCCATCGGAACAGCCCCCAAGCCCGCCGTCTTGCAATAGATACAGCGAATCTGTTGAACCGGTGGACGAATCACCATCGGAGGGGACAGCCGTCTCACCACCGTCAACGGATCTTTCAGAAAGTTCCCCTCCGTGGATGCAACCCACGAAGGCACGCTTCACGACGGGTTGAACTCGGGCGGGTCTCGCACGCTGAGCCGTCTCGACGAGGTCGGTGCAGTTGTCCGGCTCAGGGCCTGGCTCACCAATTCGGGCGATGAAAACGTGGATTCCGCCGAAGGGGACCCAGTACCCGTACTCAATTGAGCCGGCGTCGGGGCCCCAGCCTTCGTCGTCGATGTAGATCTTGCCGTGACGACTCTTGATCATCCGTCCCACAGCGTATCCCTTGAGCCCTTCAAAGTTGCCCTTCAAGAACTCAAATCCACCGTGCGCCAGCCCCACGGTGGGCGCCAACTGTCGTGAAATTGTCACGGCAGATGTCCTCGTAGAAGGACTTAGTCGTGGAGCCATCGCAACTAGGAAGCTTAAACGGGTTAATCGGGACAAAGGACACGAGAGAGTTTATACTAGTTCGGCCCCTTACGGTGAAGGTAAAGCCTACGTCTAGTTGTGTTGGGATTATTGAGGTTTCGATGACCAGGGAGCGAGATACGCTATGCCTGGCTCTCGATGGGTTGTTTCTTGCCCTAAGCCGCCACCGGGTCGTCCCCTTATATACACGGGTTGACGCCCTGCGGCCCTCAGAGTCCCGGCCGGCTCATAAACAGTGTCCGGCTCGGTGACTAGTTAATTCTGCTTTATGATACAAGTCATGCCATCACGGCGGTATATCACTATGGGCCTTAAGTCGCCTGTAGGCCTCAGACCCTTTATTAAACCGCCATCTTCATGCTTGGTCTTGGGCTTCATATGATAAATCATCTCTACGTAACCCGGCCCGTCCTGGGCGGCTTACACAAATAGTTACATCCCCAACAATTATTGTCATAGAAGTGTCATAAGCATGTCAGGAAAAAAATCGTTCGGCGCACAGTGTCACGGATGTGTCTTTTTTTGTAGTGATAACTACGGTTTTGGGGGACTTGACCCTCACGTCCGGCTACCAACCGTACAGGGAACCGTACACGACTGATATCCACGGCAATCGCTGAACCAACTCCACGGTGTTATCGACCGAGCCAACGGAGCGATCGACCTATCCACGAAGGATTTTTCCTGCAAGCAAATCGAAGAACATGCAAGAAAATAATAGCCATAGCAATCTGAAATTGCAGATATGCTAGATGAAATAAATCTCACAAGATGGGGCTCCGATAGGATGTCTTGACGGTCACACTAGCTGCTACGAGCGAAGACAAATATAAATAGCAATAACTAAACTTCTCTAAACAAAACCCAAGTCTAAACCCTAACCTAGGCTAGCTATTTATTAAAGAGTACGGACGTGCCGCACCTCCTTGGCGTATCCTGATCTGCCATGAAAGCCGAACTCAATAATTATGACCACATGTTTAGAGAGAAAGGTGTCGATAAAACAAAATACAGACATAGTAGCATCATGATCAATATGATAGCAACAATTATTCAGCATATAGCTTCTCATAAACAAGTAACAATTCGTTCACAATGTTGAAGTACGAAGTATAAACTTTTTACAATGCATCATATTTTCAGAAAAAGTCTATGTAAGAGCTTTTATTTTAGCAAGTCAGCATACTTAACCATCATATTGAGAAACAGTATAACGGGGCGAGCTAGGAGCCTCCACAGCGATTCTCGTCTCTCAGTCGTTGGATCACTCAAACATACGATGCAGATAGACTCGGTCATCCCACATCGTCCACACGTTTGACAAACCGTCTCGCAGGCTGCTGCTCCGCAGAACGAGCTCCTGTTTCTCTCCTTAAGCGGGCCGTCCAAGGCCCAGGTCTTTCATTCGCACGCTAATAGGCCAGGTCGTCCAAGTTCCAGCGCTATTCCCCCGAACGAACAGCTGCTCTGTTCCTTCCTACACGAGGCGCCGCCGTTTCATCCTCCATGATGCGCCGTCGCCGTCGGGAAGCTTCTGCTGCATGAGCACGACTGAGTCCCCGTCGGTGTTGTTCACCCTCCTATACTCTTCCTCCGGAGCCCCTTCTGTATTGTTTTCTAATTTCATGTCTTGCAGCGCTCCTCCATGGCAGCGCGGCGCCCGCCCCCGTCATCGTCGTCCAGCGCCGACTGTCCTTCTCCTGCATCCGCCTCCATGCCTTGCAGCTGTACAGCGCATCCGTTCCCATTCCATAACTGAAGCTGACATGCGTCGTCACTAATCTCAGCTTCATAGGTAAACACATCTCTCCATACACTTTGCTTGGATTGCTGTGGAATCACATACTGATTGGTTTGAGCCCTCGTTTTGCAGTCAGTTGAGAAAAAATCTTGCCCCATTAAACGTTATCCATTTTTTCTTTTGTGAGTTCCATGCTTATATTGGTTTGCTTGGATCATGTTTATTTTTCCTGTTGGGATGGAGAATTGGGAAATAAATCAATGAATTCTACCATAAATTGATACGGAAGTTAGGGGGCTGAAATACCATTTGCCTTTCATCATGATGTTGTTAAGCATGTGATCTTTAGTAGAGAGAGCAGGCATGCCCTGCATCTATATTTTCATTAAGGGACGGGCGTGGCAAAGCGAGCCTTTATGATCTAGTAGTCTTCTATGATTGCTAACACTTAAAGCATGTTTTTGAAAATAAACATTTCCGTTAGATACATAGGAATATGGGGGTTTATTGTTTTCACTTCCCAACTTATTTACCTCAAGGATAATATCAACAATAATAATTCATGATTACCTACATTCAACTGGATATATCTGCCTAGATCTTTCTCTACCACATGATGCTTGCCAGGTGGAGAATAAATAAGAATGGAATAGAGATGAACACTATTGACTCTTGCATAGAAGTAACATTGAAAAGTAAACGATATGCCCTTTGCAGGAAAGCAAAGATTGTCGTGCGCATTTTATTTTTTGGATGTGCAAGCTCTTGGTGGACTTTTAAGAAATTTTCAACTTATACAGTATAATACAACGTGGACAAATATAAAAATGGAATCAAAGACAGATCAAGGAAAAAAACTTTTTTTGGGAAAGAAAGAAGAAGCGATCTCGTGTCAGCCGCCAGGACCAGCGGCTCCCCTTCGCCGACGACCTTTTAGGCCTTCATAGTCTAGGCTTTTAGGCTATTCATCGTCTTGCTTCTTTGGCGGCGATGGCGGCGCTGAATAAAGATTCTTCAGATACTTCCCCAACGAGACGTTGGGTCCTATGGTTGGGGATGGATTTGAAAACCAACATGTTCAAGTAAGGATGGCATGGCGGTGACATGCATTAACATTTTGTTAGTTAAATCTAAGGTCAAATTATGACATAAAATACAAAGGGGACCAATAAACCAGGGCGGGTGTAGCACATTATTATAGAATAAAGGGAGTATAAATAAGACACGTATTATCATGAAAAGAAAAGGAAAAGTAGCCTTAGGCGTTAATTCCTGTAAAGCTAACGGGCGAAAAGAATATACTCCAGTCGACCCTTGCGACGTTTTTCTCGTCTCGCTGGTTCTCCAGTTTTTCTCGTCTCGCTAGTTCTCGGCTTCGATCCTGACTAGGGCACGCAGCCCAGATCGCGATCCATCGCTCCGTCATGGGGAAGAAGCAACGTCGGCGCGCCGCGTGGGCCGATCTCCCGGAGGACCTGATCGGCGACGTCCTCCGCTGGCTGCCGTCGTTCGCCGACCGCGCCCGCTTCCGCGCCGTCTGCCGCGCGTGGCGCGCCGCCTGGCGCAGCCAGCCGCACCCGCCGGCGCCGTGGCTCGCCATCCCGGGCAACTGCGTCAGCCTCCCCGATGGCGCCATCCACCGCGTCTGGTCCCTTCCCGAGGACGCCCGCGCCACGCGCTGCTGTGGCTCCCTCGGAGATTGGGTCGCACTCGTGCCGGCGGACAGACCGTGCAGGCCCTTCCTGCTCAACCTGTTCTCCAAGGCTAGGATCCCGCTGCCGACGTGGGCGGAGTAAGATCTCATCCTGAAGATGGTCATGTCCTCCAACCCGGGCTCAGAGAGCTGCCTGATCGCGGCCATGTGCACGGTCCGCGGCAGCGACAACCAGCATAGGATCAATTCCCCTGTACCTGCACGATATCATACTCTACCACGGGGAGCTACATGCCCTCCATTCGTGCGACCAGTTGGTTGTGCTCGACCACCGCAAGCTGGACCTCCTCCGGCGCGAGCCGGAGAGGCTGCACGAGCAGCAGCTACCGACGCATGTGGCCAAGATCTCGGACTGTGACGGCTACCCATCGAGGCGGTATCTGGTGGAGTGCAAGACCAGGCTACTCAAGGTCACCAGTTGGTTCATTCGATTGAACCACATGGCAGTTAAGTTCGAGGTGCACGCGCTCGAGACCAGCGACGGGACGGCGCCTGATGACTCGTGGGTGCCGGTCAGGGGCATCAGTGGGCACGCCCTCTTCGTCGGGGACGCCTGCTCCGGAGCCTTCCTCATCGCCGCTGGAGGTGACAAGATCAAGGAGAGCCATGTCTGCTTCGTCGAGGACGAGCTTAGGATCAGCTGTGCGCGCAGCCCGTCCGCCGCCGTGAACGGTGGCCACCCCCTCGGCAGGCTTCATGCCTACCGCCTGCGTGACAGGTGCGCCAGCATCTATGATCCGGGCGAGTCGTCGGCGCAGAAGGGACAGCGCGCCAGCATCAACAATGATCCAGGCGAGTCGTCGGCATGGAAGGGACACCTGCAGTGCGACGACATATTTGGGTATGTCTTTTCCCCTGGCGTGCAAGACCAGGAATATGTGATGATCTGAGATGGTTCACTGGCGCATAATTCTTATGTGCGACTTTTTACAAGAACCTAGCTTTGCTCAAGTAAACGGTAAACAGTGCAATGATATCTGAAGCACATTGTTGACCAAGCTCTTGTAAAGTTTCTTGGCTGTTGTATAGCTTCTACTGAGGATCGATATATTGAGAGAGAATCACGATAAAAAAACATGCCAAAAAACAGTAAGAAACTTTATATCCCGGTCACTTGACTGCCAAAGGTGACAGATCAAGACAGGCCAGAGTTACACATTTACACGATCCAAGTTTCAGAACCTTTATTACCACTTTACGTCGGATTTGCAGCATTTTAGGAGGATTGGTACTACACCATGGGGAAACCATAGGAGCCCCCTGCCACTGGGGTCGAGAAGACAGAACCTGGCACTACAACTGGAGTGCAGGTTAATTAAGCTAGGATCAGGACGATGAGATGAACGTCTTGATCTTCCTGTCGAGCTCATCCTTCTTAGCCCCAACCACACGACTCACCTCCTGCCCGCCCTTCACCAGTACAAAGGTCGGCATCGCCTCTACGCGGAATGTCTTTGCAACCTCCTGCGAAATCCCAGTACATTAACATTAAGAAAACAAATCGCTTCAGTTTCTGAAGAACAGGAAAGCATTCTGCTCTGAATGCATAAGCTGACACAAGAGGCTTGATCTCCATCTCCACTACTATTAAACAATCGAACAAGAACTTTCTTACGTGTACCCCATAATTAGTCCCACAACCCCGCACGAACCAATCTACACCACACGATTAGGTCCATAAGTCTAAATCTAACGTTCATCGTTTATCTAATATCTTTATGGTGTGCACTTAGCAATTTCCAATGACTGACCGCACTCCACCAGGAGAGGCTGCGCCCGCTGCGATCCCGCGTCCCCTACAGTCACGGAAGACAATGATCCTGATGCTGAAATCACGCAAATGATTTCCTTCTATGCATCATATCCTGCCTCCTGCCGCTTCTTAAATTCAAACACACGCACATGAAACCTCATCGTGGATCATCTAAAAAATTGCAGGCGCTACAATCAGGCGCCCCCGCTGCCGTCCTTGGGAGCATCTCGCCGCCCGGCGGTCCTCCACTCGGCCACCACCTAACGCACCGGCCTCTCCTTCGGGCCGTAGTGCCGCGGCCCGCGGTCAACCGCCGCACCGAGGCCGTCCGCTCCAGGCCATCCCCGACGCTGCACTGACCCTCGCGCTGCCGCTGCGTCGCCCCGTCGGGCCGTAGCGAGTGTGGCACATGATCCCTGCAACCGCCCTGAGGTCTTCCTTGCCGTCGCCCCGACCTGCCCGCCGCCGTTGCGTCGCCCCTTCAAGCCGTAACGTTGCGGCCCGCGGTCCACCGCCGTCCACGCGCGTTGACTTCCACGTGATATGCGCCGCGCAGCCTCCCTTGGCGCGGGAACGTCACCGTCCACGCCGGTCTTCGTCACACTGTCAGGTTCATTATCACCTACTTCGAGCACCGCCGCCGCGCTTCTTCTCTAGCCGCCGCCGCCTCCTTAGGCCGCCGCCGCCGCTGCTGCTCTTCTTTTGCGACTCCACGGCGACTATCTCGACACCGGCTACCCCGATCCGACATCGACCACGGCGTTTTTCGCACGGCTACCTCAACCACGGCTACACCATCCTACGCTCTCGGCTACCTCGACATCGGCACAAAGGGCTATCATCCGCTTGAGCAACTCGTCGGCTTACTCTACAGTCAATGCGTCCGCGACACGACACCGTCCACGACGCTACCGCTATGACTGCAGGGGGATGTCAGTCTATCGGCTGCTATTCTCTCCAGTCTGACTGTCCGCGACGCTCCTATTGTCTGCATCACTACCGCTATGACTGTGGGGGGATGTTAGAGTATATAGGCATATCTTTGTATATGGTAGACTATGATTTATAATCATCTTCTGCCTTATCTCTACGAGAGGCTTCTTGCCCTCCAAGCCTTGTACTCTATATAAACCGCCCGAGAGGCTCAATACAGCATCCATCATATTCCGCAACAATCCATCTCTCTCCCTTCTAACAAGGAAAAATATGTGGAATGTGTGCTTTAAATCGAGCAAGCCTCTATTTGCAAGTATTCGATGTTTGATTGGTCCTACTCCTACTGGGAGAAGTCTTAATTAGCATCAAGTGAGATCCCATGTGCACAATCTAGTCCTACCTCCGCCGATTTTGATTCAATGCATTTGATTTCTATATGCCCAAGCACTCACAGATTCAAATACAATCAGACATCCGGCTTAGCACACGATGCATCCAAATCTACCGGAGCTAAGCACTAGTGACGATTCCTCCCAAATACACAGTGGAACAGGGATGGATATATTCTTTTTGTTGGATGACTGGGCGAAACTGGGATCTATCTAATTCACCGAACCAAAGGCGTGAGCTACCTATTTCTCCAAGACGGAACCAAACCAGAGCCTCCCCCCTTCCCAATTCCACGAAGGCCCAAGCCAGATTAACAATTCGGTGGCGTTACTAGTAGACGAGCGCGGAAGACAAGCAAGCAGGAGCAAGAGGAAGCGGGAAGGAGGCGGTAGGTAGGTGGGTACCGCGAGCTCGTCGACGTCGATCTTGACGAAGAGGGCGTCGGCGAAGCGGGAGGCCATCTCCTTGAAGGCGGGCTCGATGAAGCGGCAGGGCCCGCACCAGGAGGCGGAGAAGTCGATGACCATCTGCCGGGGCAAGCGCAGCAGATTAGCAGGGCCCGTCAGATCCGGAGGAGCGCGCTGCAGGCAGGGGATTGATTACTCATAAGGAAGAGGAGGAACGGGACGGACCAGCTTGGACGCGTTCCGGTGCGCCTCCCAGTGCCGGTCCCAGGCGGGCTTGGAGTGGACGGCGACGACGGCGGAGTCGGGGTCGTCGCCGGGGAGCGGCGGAGGGGTCCACAAGGACGACAGGAAGGAGCCCATGGTTCCTTGGCTCTGTCCGCGCTTGTCTGTCTCGTCGTCGCGAGCGCGAGCGCGAGCGGTGGGGTGGGGGTACTGCTGAACGAACTCTGAACCGAAGCAACCGCGAGGGGAGGGAGGGGAGGCAATTATAGCTGCGGCCGGTGGAGGGTAGGGTGCGGGGCGCCGTGCGTGTCCAGGCTTCCTTCCTTCTCCTTGGTGACTCGCCGCACTGCCGACTTGCTAGCTCGTGTACCACTCTACCTCCTAGAGCATAGCATATGCATAGCTAGAGGCGCCACGAGTCTCGTCACCGGATGCGTTTGCCACTGCTTCTTTTTTTTTGAAGAAAACTTTTGATGCGTTATTACTCCTGTGTCACGGCCTCACGGGTGTTTGCAATGCAATGCAATGCATTCTTGGAGGAAATAGTAAAGGCCTGTCGTTACAAAGTAAGCTGGGATACACACACACACACACACACAACACACAATGCAATGCATTTGTTTTCTATAAAGAAATTAACCTTGTTCTCATCGATCCGCATATATCCCCCTTTAGCTCTCCAAAGCAAGGAAAAATGACAAAGCCAAAAAAGTTCTCCAAGAAATCACACTAACTGCCACTACTACTACTGC
The DNA here is from genome assembly GCF_056163025.1 of Triticum urartu. Taxonomy (NCBI): domain Eukaryota; kingdom Viridiplantae; phylum Streptophyta; class Magnoliopsida; order Poales; family Poaceae; genus Triticum; species Triticum urartu. The sequence goes on from NC_141877.1 coordinate 606,460,456, forward strand.
TACTTCCCTAGCCAAGCCATACTTCTCATTCTTTGCTAAGATAAGATCAAGAGGTGGCGACTTATGACCGCCACCGGCGTCTCATCAAGAATTCTTCTTCTTTTTTCGCGGGTGACATGGTTTCATTCACCCTCAACAAGACGGGGCTGAGGCAGAGAATGCTTACTTCTTTTTCGCAAAAGAAAAAAAATGCTACTTCTCCAAGTTGAAGCTGGCTGCGTGCCTCAATGTCAACTGATTCCCCGCCAGCCAAAGGCAGGTTCCGATCGACAAGCCCGGGTGCGTTCGTTGAGTAATTTGATGAGTTGACGTCTGATGGCGGCTGTGGCCGGTGTTTTCTGTCGACGCAACGCAATCAGACGCATGATGAGCGGTTGGGTGGTTGTGTTGGTTCGGTTGAGCTACGGACTTCTTTTCTTTTGAGATGAGAAAAATTGAGCTACGGAGTAGTAGGTACCGTGCTGTTGCTGCCAAGTGCCAACGGAACAACTGCACCAATCCCGCTTGACCTAAACGGCTAAACACCCAAAAGAAAAGAGGGAAAAGTGGCCCTACAAAAGTTCCCAGCAACATCTCCGTGCCGTGCACACCAAATTTCTTTCCCGTTCCTAAAATGGTTTCACACTCGCTCTCACCAGTAAAGAAAGCCAGAGCTGCTGCCTTTTCTTTCTAGAAAAAAACGCTACTTTGGCATGAACCGATGCCGTGTAAAACCACTGTCCTCTTCTGCCTATAATCCGCCACACACACATGTGCCAGCCCAATGGTTTCTCCCGGAGGTGCATTCCGCCGCGGTCCTCCCACGGAATCTCCCTTCACGCTCCTCCGTTTATTCCACCCGCACTTGCTGCGAGAACTCCCTCCGGTCCTTTTTAGTTTGCATATAAGATTTGACTCAAATCAAGCCCCGTAAAGTTTGACCAACTCTATAGAAAAAAATGTCAACAATCACAATCTGAAATCAATACCACTAGATGTGTCATGACTTAAAGTTTCATATTATATAACTTTAGCACGGCAGATGTTGATATTTTTTTATATAAATATGGTCAAACTTTGTGAAGTTTGACTGCAGAGAATTCTAATATACAGAGTAAGAAGGACCGGAGGAAGTACAACGCACCTCTTCCTACTGGCACAGGCCACCACACCACGCCACAGCCTACCAAAGTACCAAAGGAAAAAGGCAGGCAATCGCCACCACTTGCTACACTCAACAAGTACTTGTGCTTCACTAAAACGAACGGAACAGAAACCAGTCAACATTTTACACATGTTGCCATGTATGTACACACATCCCAAGTACCGAGAACAACTATCGAGATAATAATCACACTCTACTCTAAAACGTGGATGCCCTCCAAGGGCAGGGCGCCCCTCACTCTGACACGCTAACTACTGGCAGCAACGCAGATACGCTGCTCGCTGCTCTGCTCATTGGGCGCCTTGGCAAGCGGGCTCAGAAACCCGGCTGGTACGACGAGTACTGGAGCTTTGGGGTGCGGGCGATGTACTGCCTCACAGCGTCCTGATTCAAGTGGAAGATCAGCCTCATCTCCTTTATCTGCAGGGAAAATCGACAGCTAAATGAGACCAGCATCATGTTAAGTACTAGCAGCTGCAAGCACCTCATCGGCGAGTACCAATCATCCCTGTAACTATGCAAGTTACTCTATTTCAAATACTAAGCACAATGGGTGGCGTAATTACGGGACAACAGAATGGCAAAGGAATGGGGGACTGGCAGATACACTGGTACAATGCTACTCCATCGGTAAAGAAATACAAGAGCGTTTACACTCTTATATTTCTTTACAGAGGGAGCAAGTTATACTATTCATGTGTAAATTATTAGTCACTAACTTCCTGATGAATCAAAAAAGAGTGAGCAATATATCTTTGTCGACTATGTTTTCCTTCATTATTTTAGTAGCCAGCTGGATAGTTAGTGGCAACCCAATTACTTCATTATATAAAAGGAACGGAGGGAGTAGCATTTAGGTTTCAGCATTTCAAAAAGGGCGAGTGGTGAGTGCTGAGGGACTGTAGTTATAGATCACATCTGTCGGCTTATAAAACACCTAACAGACATTGCAGCAAAAGAAAACATGTGTAGAAAATTAACAAAGTTATTTAAGTCGACCAGAAAAGTTAACCAGACTGACACAACCCACCCTCATCTTTCACATGCTTCACAAAGCACATGCACGCATGTGCCCAACACTTGGTTAGAGAGTAAATGGCTAGTCTAAATAATTAATACAGCTTTATTTCCCATTTGAAGTTGAAAAAGGGCCCATGCATGTAAGCGTTTCTACGATTTTATCATAAATTTTCTTAATATAATTCATTCCGTTAGTCCGTGTGTTACACTTTGGTCTAGTCTTCAACTCCTAAAATGTTACACTTGCGTTGCTACATAGCAAGTGACCTCTTAGATCAAGTACACTGGTACCTGACTCTAAGCGGTAAGAGCTCTGGCACTGATGTGCACTCAACAAATTGTCCATGTTCAAAAAAATTTGATATATGCTGTGACCTTGCATAAGGCATGAATGGTCCATCTAGAATAAAAATCCTTCTCAGAATGATGAAGCTTTTCTTTTCTTTAAGATAATGATAAGTATTTCACTGGCAAACACCAGGTCTCCAGGATAAGTTAACATTGAATAACACATGCTTCAATAGAGATTTTAGTTAAATCTCTACTTCTCTTGGTAATTACATCAATGGCCAAGTGTTTATTCTATACAAATTCATTGAAACTATCCGTCCAAATTCCAGGCACAGGCACATAACTATATCCCAATTGTTGCTCAAAAAATCCAAATGCAGTATGTAAATGGGTAATACAGTTTATTAGGATTACTGCAGACATTCTGCAAAGATTCTATTGTGAAATAACATAGAACTGGAGCATTTAATGCAGTTGTATCAGAATCCAGACAAAGAGAGAACATGAATATTTACTAGAAGGATAATAGCTTTCTCACCAAGTTACAAACAAAACGTAAATGAAGAGGCTAGAGTTAAATCAGGAAAATGAAATAGGAGATATCTGTGTACCTCGATTAAAGAATCAGAACTTAAGTTGATCCCTTTGCAGCTCGGCACTTCCTTGCTATTAACAAAGATTGAGCATTTCCCGATGTTCTTGATATGGAAAGACCCACTTTTATCCATCTTGATAACCGCCTGATTTTCAGAATATAGCACGAATTTAGCAAAACTTAACGGTGTCCACTATTTAGGGCAGTTCACCAGCATGATACCCTAATTCGCAACTTAAAGGAGAACATATGAATGGGGTTAGTGGATGCAACCACTGGGGGTCAGATGTAACCAGAGATGCCTGCTGTTAATTACTTAAAACAGTTAACTACTTCAGGAGCACGGCATGGTCAGACGATGTACAAATTACAAGATACACAGAATCGTAGAATACCACAAAATCGCAATTCTATAATATAAGTGTGGTCAACATCAATAGCTGGAGATGTTTTTAAAACTATCCATAACAAGTCAAGATACACAGAATCGTATAATGCCACAAAGTGTTAAGACTAACAGTTTCTCAACTAATAACACAAAGGCATGATACAAATCATTGAGATAAATATGCAAGTCAACCCTAGAGTGAAAAAAGAGACCTAGATAAACATAATTCATCCCCCACCAGACTTTTCCAGTCCAAAATATTGCCAACTAAATAAAGTCGGCAACTCCACTGGCTCAAACAAACATGTGCCCTGCACGTCAAAATGTCTTCGGACAATGCATGACACACAAAGCTTTTACTGCTGTCAGGGTCAGGGCAGAGTAGACCTTCTGTGGCCACCAATTACACTAAGACCGGCAGATGAGCTAAAAATACATTTTCTTCCGGAGCTAACCACAAACAGAAGAACCAACTAAACAAAAAAACAAGACTCTGCAGGATATAGATATTTATCATCATATTTTAGGCATCACCTATTTCCTGAACTGTAACTAAAATTCACTAACTTGGAAAAAAATATTCAAGCAAATACCTGTCGTCGAGATATTTTGTTCGCCCTCCCTTCTTTTGCTAAATCTATGTCTACTTTCACGTCTTCTGTCTCTCTTCCAAGAATAACCTGAGAAAAGAAGAGAGAAATGCAACTAAAAGTCAGAAATGGTGCCAAGATGCACAAATGCGAAAATATTATGTATTTCATACAAGTTAAAGAAGACAATTTGCCAAAAATTAATGGAAGTGAAAGCCACACAATAACCAGCCTGGTCGTATCTCTCTATTTAAAGATTGAATTAGAAGAAATGAAGAATTCAATCAGCATTCAATTATGAGACAGAAACAAGATAGATGAGTTTTCAAACTGCTAGTGAGTAGCAAGTGTGATGCTGTTCAAATAACCAAACATATGAATTGTTTCTATCTGCGAATATGAACACAACACAAAATTTAAACGATGCAACTGTTCAGCGCAGATGTATGAACATAAGTTCTCCGTACTCTGGAGAAGCTGAGTTGTGTCTCGTTATATGTGATGGACCATATTAGCTGAAAAACATCAGTTGGATTTACCTCAGGATCCTTTATGTAGTACTTCAAGTGCAGTCCATAGATAACTGCAAAGGCACCTCGAGACATGATACCTCGGTTCACATAAGACCGAGCACCCTGCTCCAACCTTATCAATGATTTCCTGTTCTCTGGATGATCAAATCTGGAAACTGGCCATGCAAATACATAGATAATGGTAAGTAGGCTATTTTTCTCCTGTACATGGTACGCAAATGCCTAACTGTAGCTAATAACATACAAGGTCCAAAGTACCAGAAAAATAAAATTGCTCTAAATTAAACTCAATCAATTTCCCTTTTTTTCTCAAACGACGCAGGAGAGCTGTGTGTCATTTCGTTAAGGAAAGAAATACAAGGAGATGCCAGCAGGCCAGCTCCCAGAGGTCTAATAACAGACTCGCCATGAACAAAAGAAAATTAACCTCGCCCAAACACACCCTGACCAAGTGTCAGGGAGTAGCTCATGGAGGGCTGAAGTACCAACCAAACACCAGAAGTCACTCTCATAAGCAGCTGCCTATAACACTAATGGAATACAAGGCCTGGCACCCTCAAACACACATGCATTGCGGTGTTTCGATATTTCCCAAGCCACAAGGATGATGAGGGAGTTGGGGCCTTTCTTCAATTCCTTGGGCACACTTCTGACAGCACTATACCAACAATTGGAGAAACGTGTTACATCAGGTCAAGGGGCAAGAGCAGCCACGCCCAATTTTTGTAGGATAACCATCCAAACATGCCTTGTAAAGACACAAGAAATAAGGATAACGTTGGATTGTCTCCTCTTCTTGATCACGAAAGGAACAAGCAGTAGGATGCGGCAGCCCCTATATTAGCCAAGTGATCGGATGTCCAGCATCTATTCTTGATTGCCGGACAGATAAAGAAGTTGCAGCAGAGTGAGCCCATGATTTTCAAACCCGTTTCCATGGCGCAAACTTGATGGAGCCAGGAAAATAAGCATTGTAAGCCGACTTACTGGTGTAAGACCCTGATTGAGTTAGGTGCCATCTATGTTGATCAGGCACATCTTGCTGAAGAGCCAAATTATCTACCAAGTCACGCTTCTTGGTGTGCATGGGCTAAGCTTGATCAGTTTTATTGTTCTATGACACGTAGTTTGCATTCAAATTGCCACTAAGAGGGAAAGGGCCACACCACATCCAGTTAAGTGGGTCCACACACCTTACACTAGTGCCAGAACCCAGACCAGAATATATTTTCCTCCTTAAGCCTACTAGCTGACCAATACCCCACCCGTATGACGAACTGATGACTAGTCTCATTTTTAGTGACTATAAACACTGATAGTGAAGTACTACAACAATGGGACCATTATTTCAGCACAATAGGACTCGTAGTTTAGCACAATACATTTTTTTGGACAACTTTGTCATCATAATGTTATTCATGCTAGCCTTAAGATGTGCATCTCTATAAAAACTTGCATATATTAATGTAGCACATCCTTAACCACATTCAGAATAATTTAATGGATGGTTCGTATTTACCTGCAGGGTGAGATGAATCAGCCTGGTCCCATGGGATTAGATCCTGATCAAGTATCTGCAATGAACCGAAAGGGGTGAATCAGAAGTAACACGGTGAAAGGCTCTATTATCTAAGTTAACAGGTACATACCAGGGCTTCTAAATCATAGTAGTTTGGAATATCATTTTCAATGTCCAAGCATTCTTCTGGTGGAGCTGATGCCGGTGCGGCCGCAATAGGGTCTTGAAGACCCACATCTGGCAATGCATGTGATGGCATACAGTTCTGTAGAGCAGAGGCATCTTGCAGTTCTGACTGATTGTCATGTGAGCTGTAATTCATGTGATCAGGCACTTGAACAGGATTGAACAACATCAAACTTTGGGAGTTATCAAAAAAATCGTGCTGTCCTAAACTGCACGATGGTCCTTCACCAAATCCAGATGGGTGAATAGCAGGTAAAGCTAGCATGCATGTGCTCTCATCATTCGTGTCAATATTACCATGCATAAGTGCACTGGAAGTTGAAGGACCTTCAGAGGGTATAGCTCCTAGGATGCAACCTTTATTAAGTACCACTGAACCTTCTTTTTGTTCTGAAGTGGATGGGCTAAGCTTCATTGGTTGTGATGGAGATTGGGCATTTGCCATATCTCCTCTCTTTATTTGGACCAAATCACTCGCATTGGAATGCTCAGCCTTTAATGGAGAGCTAGTTGCAGGGGGGAATGGAGACTCGGAGTTCCGCGCAAAAGAAGCAGTAGGGCGCAGGGGAGAAAACTCGCCATGTGTACTAGCATCGTCATTGCAAGGGATTTCAGGATCTTCCGTATTTAACATGCATTCCGCATACGGGCCAGGATAACATACTTCAGGTGTAGTAGGGACCAGGATCGTTTCCGAAACACCCTCAACGTTATGATGTACATGGCCTGAATCTACCTGATCATAGCAAATGTTGGCCTCATCAGGGTGCAACATATTCTGCATGACGGAGTCTGCACCCAGTACACCTTTTGGATCAGGATCATCCAAGTCTTCCTGATTCGTATCATGTGGAGAATTCAGAAAATTTTCACCGTTCAGGAGATCAAACTCATCACTGTTACTGAAAAAGGGAAAATCCATGTAATCACCTTCTGGCATTGCTGCATCATCTAAACCAGGCATGCAAATCCCACCATCTGCTTGCAATGCTAGAGGGTCTCTGTTGCCTGTCTTTATTTTCTTACCATCAGCAAGAGTAAGTGTGTTTGTTTCATCAACCCCGTTCCAGATTGCTTCTCCGCTGTTATTAGCAGGGAAATGGACGTGTTCAACTCCAACTTGATCAGTAATCAACATTTCTTTTGATTCTGCTACTTCATTGCCACATTGGTTGCTAGATGCCAATTGCTGAAACTGCATAGAATCCTGAAAATCTGTGATACCTCTAAGAGAGACATTGTTCACTTCACTAGGCTCAGGAACTTTTTGCGTGTAGGCGTCATACATTTGAACATCTGAATAGACATATGGTGCATTATTGGTGGCATCCTCATCTTTTATCATGCTCCCAGGATGCTGTGCATGGAAAGAATGGCCATTTATTTCAGGATGTGTCTGTTGTGCACCACTGTAGCTTCCACCTGCTTGTCCATAGCAGCTCACTGTATTCATCCCTGGTTCAATATTTTGAACTACATGCTGATCATGTGAAGGTTTAGGTACGCCTCCGCAGACACACTCCCCGCCAATCACCATGCAAGAACAAGGGGCAATGAGAAAACCAAGGTCATTGGTGTTACAGGGTTCATTGCATACTCTCTTTCTCATCGCATAGTATAAATTCTTGACACTCTCTATTTTCCGCTTCTGAAATGAGAAATCTTTTGCCTTCGAGTTGACAAGTTTATGTAGCTTGGCAGGGTTGGAAGTGGAAAGTTCAGTCTCATACTCAACCATCCGAGCAGAAGCTTGTGCTGAGATCTCTGGGTCATATAGCAATGACGTCCAACGATCTTGTATTTCTTGAAGGGTAAATTTACGGGAAAAACATACAGCTCCTTTTGCCAAGGACTCCAAAGAGGCACCAGTCTACAGGTATCAAAATTATTATTTTAACAATTAGTAGTAAACAGGGGGGCAGTCATAAATTCAGATTTCAGAATTTCATAAGCAATTGCCAGAGCAGCTTTTCTCATTTTTGTTCACTGGTATAATAAAAAAGCACTCATTAGGCCTATCTCTTCATGCCATCTTTTTTTACGCAAACAAATTTGATTGTTGCATGGCCAATAAGCTGACATGTGCGAATACAGTATAACATGTCTCGAATAAATTTAACAATTATATAGCAATGCAAAATTTTACAGAAGGTTAAACACTTGTAACATTACAGACTCAAAGGTTAAAAGAAGATTGTCGCGGGACCAAAAGACGCACAACGGGAACTGTTTCAAGCCAATCACACGAGGCACCAATTTCTGATTACATCATGCTGTCAGTTAACTCCTATGTGCTGCAGAGCGACACGCTTCCTTCTAACGCAAAATGAAATAAAAAACATTGGCTGTAAGAAACAGCAATGCCCGAGAACTACCCAAGCACTGTGTAGTGCAGACTTGCAGAGCACCACCCCTATGCAATTGAAACACAAAGAAAGCAAAGAAGATTTGCTGTAAACAACAGGGGAGTCCAAGAATCTTGCGAGTAACGGATAACAAGAATCACGGGCGCAGGAATTTTGCAAGGCCTGGTGGGGACTAAGCATTCTGACTAACGGGCAGGGCCCCTCTGGCTCCATGGTGCTCCGGCGGGCAGTAAACCACCCAAGAACAGCAATTGGACAACTCAATCGAAGCCGACCTAACCAACGCGTCTACACGGAGGGCTATTGGGCGATTGCCGCCGCGATCCGGGGCTACGGGGGCGTCGGTTACCTACCTCGATGGCGTTCTTGAGGAGGATGTCGTCCTCAACGAGCCAGTCCCCCGCCGACGTCGACGCCGCGAGGGCCCCCATGGCGGCGGCGGCGCCGGATACGCCGCTTGGGTGGGGGGAAGAGGATTGGGGAGTGGTTGGGGCGCGCGCGTGGTCTAGGGTTTAGTGGAGGGAGGAGGGGAGGGGATGGCCGGGGGAGGGGAGAGGGGTGGGCGGTGGCGGGTTTGGGTGTGGGTGGTGGGAGGTCCGTGAAAGCCGCGTCATGGAATTGGATCGGACCCGGTAGTGGGGATTGGGGAACGAACGTGAACGGCAGGTGACAAGGCGAAGTGATGGCGAAAATAATAACTGCCGAAGAAACCAAAGAGTTCGCCGCAACTTTACCACTCCATGATTCTCTTTATTTGCAAATGATGTTTCAAACCCTCAACAAAGTTAAAAAAATTGGCCTTGTATCGGAGGAGTGCATAAAGATGTAAACTCTTTATTTTCTTGTTAGCAGAAAAAAAATGTGAACTCTGCATATAAACTTTCGCTAATACATACCCTTTGTAAACAAATGAATTGGTGACGGAAAAAAGGAATACACGTGGATAGTGGATTTACTATTTGCCATTTTGGATCCACGAAATGAATTGGTGACGAGAACTTTGACAACAATGATGTGACACTTTAGTCAAAAATTTCTCCGATCAACCTCTTTTTGTTCTAGGCAGAAGGTTGATTTTGCCGATGCGAGTGGAGGGTGCCAAATCGAGTAGGGCTAGGGGATCGTAGTCTATATAGTTGAGTGATTCTGAAGAAAATAAGGTTGGTGGTACACTAATAGCCACTTGGCTATGTTCTCTTTTTTTTTTAATAAACTTGGTTTTAGCCTTGGTTTGCCCCTACAAAGAATTTGGTTAGACATTTTTCTATATGAGGCTTTTGATTGATCATGAGTTCGTTGTTTTTTGGCAAGAAAAATAAACTACAAGATGTTAAAATGTGTGACCATATCATATCAAATAAAACAGCAAAATAGTCTTTTCAGCCACAAAAACATACATGCATGACTACACGGATATAGTAAACAAAGGGAGGCAACAATAATAGCAAGCGTGGCGGAGCACGTTTGTTCTTGTAGTATGCATATGTGTGTGATGGATGAAGAAAACACGGTGGCCTCTTCTCATGGACGACCCGTAATTGGATCTAATTCCGGTCGGTGGGCACATTGTCCAGTTCATGCATGTAGTCACGACGCTTGGAGAGCCAGAACCTGCGCACCCCGTGTTGGGAATACCTCTTCCCTTCATCATGATTCTCTAGCACCCCAGCTGCCCTGTTCTGCTTTGTCACCCTGCATGTACATCCCTCGGTTGTTTCACACAAAAACAACTTTAAATCAAATCTTGAGTGATGGTAGAAAAATTGATCAAGTGCGGTGTGTCGAAATGTGGAGTCCTGAATATGGATGGAAGTTTTGTTTTGTTTTTGTAGTACCTGACTTCAGGGTTGGTGGTGATATTGCGCACAAGTTGCATCACACAAATACCGACGGCCACGCCGGTCGTCGCGAACAGTGGGTACACCTGGATGTTTGAATCACTAATCAGGCATTGACATGATGAATTGCATATTATGATGTTATGGGTAGAAGGAGGCATGTCGTGTGACTCAACATGACTTTGTTGTATGACTATGTATGGTTTTCCTATGCCAACATGAACACAAACAAAATCTCTGAGATTTCGTTTACCATACATTTTGGTCATGTGTGTTTACGTTTATGGCTAAATCAAAATATTGTCGAGGTTCTTTGATGCATATGAAATATAAGACATGTGACACAAATGACCTATGCAATAACAAATCATGGTTGGCAATTATCAAATAATCCTCCCATGTGTTGATTGATCCTTGATAAGTTTTTGCATACACAAATGAAACAAATCATATGTAGGCAGCAATCAACAAAACATGTATATTTCTTTAGACACTATAGATCGGATAATTACTTGATTGCTCGTAAGGCACCAAATGAAGTATAAGAAGAAGAGTAATGACTCTGGAAAACCAATAGAAATAGGTATAAACTTCAGATAAAAACAAGTAATGTGCTTGATTTGCATCCGCAAATGGATAACCTAAATTATCATTACATACCTCGGGTCGGATCCATCGAGAACCCATTTGATTGACTGGATTGTTTGTTGTTCTTTTCGCAGCAGAAGAGATGGCGAGGATGGTGATGGAGAAAGAATCGCAAGTAACTCTCCGCTCTCCTCAAAACCTATAAATAGGAATACCTTTTATTACACCATCCTTGAAATAGCAATGCCTTTTCTTTCATCCTCCTATTTTTATCCACATGCATCTGGAGGATTTTTTGTTTTATTATTTTCAATATTATAAAAGCATACACGACCCCCTGGCATCTCTAAGAGGTCCTTCAGTGAGAAAAAACATATAAAAATGGGAAGAAATCACATGTGTGGGCTAGATCAAGGTAGGCACAATGGTCGCATGTGGAGATTGTCTTTGTAGCAAAAGTTTCCCATCACAAAGGATTTTGTGGTTTCGTCTAACTCAAGGAAGAGCATAATATGCAATGTGTTTTTTAAATAAATGTAGATAGAAATTTAACCATGCATTTTTTAATTAAAATGGTAGATGAGTAAAATAATATTTACCCATGTGTCAAAAAGTGTTTTTAGATTTGTATTCAAAAGGACTTTTGTAAGGTTGTGACGCCTCGACCATGGCCAAAATTATAAACCGACCTTGGGCATCATATTACTAGCCCATGATGGCGTGTGTTGTCGCACCCGTTCTTTCTGACATTATTTTAATAGTTGTCACATGCGTGAGGTTATATTTTCTATATCACTAAGGTAGGATTGGAGGCCTCCCATTCAGCCGAGGACTTTGATTTTGATTGAGTGCCCAGTTTTGACTTGGTCTTAGCCTTGGAATTTTCTCGATGGATGGGTTTCCTTTGTAAATGTCATGATGGTGTGGGCCTTGAACATATATCAAATCTACTAAGATTTGTTTTTTCTCCCTTTTAAATTTTTTATTGAATCTCCGACATTTTCGGCCACTAGGAAATTGAAATATGTTGATTTGTGATTTATTCGTTTTGACCGCATTACCTTCGACGCCCTCTCCGGAATGTTTATGTTTATGTGCTCCTTTCCCCTCACAATGTGTTCTCGTTCATCGCCGCTGAACCGTCAACATGCTTGGTCTTTTTTGTCACACATCCATGGTCGGCTCGGCCTAGAAGAGGGGGAAAGGACATTGGCCCTGAGCAGCGGGTGTTGTTATGAAGGAAATATGCCCTAGAGGCAATAATAAAGTTGTTATTTATATTTCCTTATATCATGATAAATGTTTATTATTAATGCTAGAATTGTATTAACCGGAAACTTAGTACATGTGTGAATACATAGACAAACAGAGTGTCACTAGTTTGCCTCTACCTGACTAGCTCGTTGAATCAATGATGGTTATGTTTCCTAACCATAGACATGAGTTGTCATTTGATTAATGGGATCACATCATTAGAGAATGATGTGATTGACTTGACCCATCCATTAGCTTAGCACGATGATCGTTTAGTTTGTTGCTATTGCTTTCTCCATAAATTATACATGTTCCTATGACTATGAGATCATGCAACTCCCGAATACCGAAGGAACACTTTGTGTGCTACCAAATGTCACAACGTAACTGGGTGATTATAAAGGTGCTCTACAGGTGTCGCCGATGGTGTTTGTTGAGTTGGCATAGATCGAGATTAGGATTTGTCACTCCGATTGTCGGAGAGGTATCTCCGGGCCCTCTCGGTAATGCACATCACTATAAGCCTTGCAAGCAATGTGACTAATGAGTTAGTTGCGGGATGATGCATTACGGAACGAGTAAAGAGAATTGCCAATAATGAGATTGAACTAGGTATTGAGATACCGGCGATCAAATCTCGGGCAAGTAACATACCGATGACAAAGGGAACAACGTATATCGTTATGCGGTTTGACCGATAAAGATCTTCGTAGAATATGTGGGAGCCAATATGAACATCCAGGTTCCGCTATTGGTTATTGACCGGAGACGTGTCTCGGTCATGTCTACACAGTTCTCGAACCCATAGGGTCCGCACGCTTAACGTTCGGTGACGATCGGTTTTATGAGTTTACGTGTTTTGATGTACCGAAGGTAGTTTGGAGTCCCGGATATGATCACGGACATGACAAGGAGTCTCGAAATGGTCGAGGCATAAAGATTGATATATTGGACGGCTATATTCGGACACCGAAAGTGTCCCGGGTGATTTCGGAGAAAACGGAGTGCCGGAGAGTTACCGGACCCCCCCCCCCCCGGGGGGAAAGTTGGGCCTTCATGGTCCATAGGGAAGAGGGGAGGCAGCCCACAAGGGGCAGCCGCGCCCCCTCCCTATAGGGAGTCTGAATAGGACTAGGGAGGGGGTGCCCCCCTTTCCTTCTCCTTTTCCTCTCCCTTCCTTCCTTCCCCTTCTCCTCCTAGTAGGACTAGGAAAGGAGGAATCCTACTCCTACTAGGAGGAGGATTCCTCCTCCCTTGGCGCTCCACTAGGGCCGGCCGACCTCCCCCCTTGCTCCTTTATATACGGGGGCAGGGGCACCCTAGGACACACAAGTTGATTGTTCCCAGCCGTTTGCGGTGCCCCCCTCCCCATAATCCATCCTCGGTCATATCGTAGCGGTGCTTAGGCGAATCCCTATTCCGGTAGCATCATCATCACCGTCATCACGCCGTCGTGCTGACGAAGCTCTTCCCCGACACTCTGCTGGATTGTGAGTTCGTGGGACGTCACCGAGCCGAACGTGTGCAGATCACGGAGGTGTCATACTTTCGGTACTAGGATCGGTTGATCATGAAGACGTACGATTACATCAACCGCGTTGTCATAACGCTTCCGCTTATGGTCTACGAGGGTACGTAGACAACACTCTTCCCTCTCGTTGCTATGCATCACCATGATCTTGCGTGTGTGTAGGAATTTTTTTGAAATTACTGCGTTCCCCAACTGTGGCATCCGAGCCAGGTTTATGCGTAGATGTTATAACTTATATGCACGAGTAGAACACAAAGGAGTTGTGGACGTGGGTATATACATATTGTTTGCCGTCACTAGTTGATTATTGATTCGGCGGTGTTGTTGGATGAAGCGGCCCAGACCGACATTACGCGTACGCTTACGCGAGACTGGTTCTACTAACATGCTTCGCACATAGGTGGCTGGTGGGTGTCAGTTTCTCCAACTTTAGTTGAATCGGATTCAATGAACAGGGTTCTTTCTGAAGATCAAAAAGCAATCACTATACCACGTTGTGGTTTTTGATGCGTAGGTAAGAACGGTTCTTGCTCAGCCCGTAGCAGCCATGTAAAACTTGCAACAACAAAGTAGAGGACGTCTAACTTGTTTTTGCAGGGCATGTTGTGATGTGATATGGTCAAGACATGATGCTAAATTTTATTGTATGAGATGATCATGTTTTGTAACACAGTTATCGGCAACTGGCAAGAGCCATATGGTTGTCGCTTTATTGTATGAAATGCAATCGCCGTGTAATTGCTTTACTTTATCACTAAGCGGTAGCGATAGTCGTAGAAACAATAGTTGGCGAGACAACAATGATGCTTCGATGGAGATCAAGGTGTCAAGCTAGTGACGATGGTGATCATGACGGTGCTTTGGAGATGGAGATCAAATGCACAAGATGATGATGGCCATATCATATCACTTATATTGATTGCATGTGATGTTTATCCTTTATGCATCTTATTTTGCTTAGTTCGGCGGTAGCATTATAAGATGATCTCTCACTAAATTTCAAGGTATAAGTGTTCTCCCTGAGTATGCATCGTTGCTACAGTTCATCGTGCCGAGACGCCACATGATGATCGGGTGTGATAAGCTCTATGTTCACATACAACGGGTGCAAGCCAGTTTTGCACACGCAGAATACTCGGGTTAAACTTGACGAGCCTAGCATATGCAGATATGGCCTAAACACTGAGACCGAAAAGTCGAGCGTGAATCATATAGTAGATATGATCAACATAGTGATGTTCACCATTGAAAACTACTCCATCTCATGTGATGATCGGACATGGTTTAGTTGATATGGATCACGTGATGACTTAGATGATTAGAGAGATGTATATCTAAGTGGGAGTTCTTAAGTAATTTGATTAATTGAACTTTAATTTATCATGAACTTAGTACCTGATAATATTTTGCATGTCTATGTTTTTGTAGATAGATGGCCCGTGATGTTGTTCCGTTGAATTTTAATGTGTTCCTAGAGAAAGCTAAGTTGAAAGATGATGGTAGCAACTATACAGACTGGGTCCGTAACTTGAGGATTATCCTCATTGCTGCACAGAAGAATTACGTCCTGGAAGCACCGCTAGGTGACAAACCCGCTGCAGGAGCAACACCAGATGTTGTGAACACCTGGCAGAGCAAAGCTGATGACTACTCGATAGTTCAGTCTGCCATGCTTTACGGCTTAGAACCGGGACTTCAACGATGTTTTGAACGTCATGGAGCATATGAGATGTTCCAGGAGTTGAAGTTAATATTTCAAGCAAATGCTCGGATTGAGAGATATGAAGTCTTCAATAAGTTCTACAGCTGCAAGATGGAGGAGAATAGTTCCGTCAGTGAACATATACTCAGAATGTCTGGGTACCACAACCACTTGACTCAACCGGGAGTTAATCTTCCTGATGATGGTGTCATTGACAGAGTTCTTCAATCACTGCCACCAAGCTACAAGAGCTTCGTGATGAACTATAATATTCAAGGGATGGATAAGACAATTCCTGAGCTCTTCGCAATGCTAAAGGCTGCGGAGGTAGAAATCAAGAAGGAGCATCAAGTGTTGATGGTCAACAAGACCACCAGTTTCAAGAAAAAGGGTAAAGGAAAGAAGGGGAACTTCAAGAAGAACAACAAGCCAGTTGATGCTCAAGTGAAGAAACCCAAGTCTGGACCTAAGCCTGAGACTGAGTGCTTCTATTGCAAAGGGACTGGTCACTAGAAGCGGAACTGCCCCAAGTATTTGGCGGAGAAGGATGGAAAAGTGAAAGGTATATTTGATATACATGTTATTGATGTGTACCTTACTAATGCTCGCAGTAGTGCCTGGGTATTTGATACTGGTTCAGTTGCTAACATTTGCAACTCGAAACAGGGGCTACAGATTAAGCGAAGATTGGCTAAGGACGAGGTGACGATGCGCGTAGGAAATGGTTCCAAAGTCGATGCGATCGCCATCGGCACGCTACCTCTACATCTACCTTCGGGATTAGTTTTAGACCTAAATAATTGTTATTTGGTGCCAGCGTTGAGCATGGACATTATATCTGGATCCTGTTTGATGCGAGTCGGTTATTCATTTAAATCAGAGAATAATGGTTGTTCTATTTATATGAGTAATATCTTTTATGGTCATGCACCCTTGATGAGTGGTCTATTTTTACTAAATATTGATAGTAGTGATACACATGTTCATAGCATTGAAGCCAAAAGATGCAGAGTTGATAATGACAGTGCAACTTATTTGTGGCACTGCCGTTTAGGTCATATTGGTGTAAAGCGCATGAAGAAACTCCATTCTGATGGACTTCTAGAATCACTTGATTATGAATCACTTGGTACTTGCAAACCATGCCTCATGGGCAAGATGACTAAAACTCTGTTCTCCGGAACAATGGAGCGAGCAACAAAGTTATTGGAAATCATACATACTAATGTATGTGGTCCAATGAACATTGAAGCTCGCGGCGGATATCGTTATTTTCTCACCTTCATAGATGGTTTAAGCAGATATGGTTATATCTTCTTAATGAAACATAAGTCTAAAACATTTGAAAAGTTCAAAGAATTTCAGAGTGAAGTAGAAAATCATCGTAACAAGAAAATCAAGTTTCCACGATCTGATCGTGAAGGTGAATATTTGAGTTATGAGTTTGGTCTTCATTTGAAACAATGCGGAATAGTTTCACAACTCACACCACCCAGAACACCACAGCATAATGGTGTGTCCGAACATCATAACCGCACTTTTATTAGATATGGTGCGATCTATGATGTCTCTCACTGATTTACCATTATCTTTTTGGGGTTATGCTTTAGAGACGGCTGCATTCACGTTAAATAGGGCACGATCTAAATCCGTTGAGACGACACCTTATGAACTGTGGTTTGTCAAGAAACCCAAGTTGTCGTTTCTTAAAGTTTGGGGCTGCGATGCTTATGAAAAAAACTTCAACCTAATAAGCTCAAACCCAAATCGGAGAAATGTGTCTTCATAGGATACCCAAAGGAGACTGTTGGGTACACCTTCTATCACAGATCCGAAGGTAAGATATTCATTGCTAAGAATGGATCCTTTCTAGAGAAGGAGTTTCTCTCGAAAGAAGTGAGTGGGAGGAAAGTAAAACCTGATGAGGTAATTGTACCTGCTCCCTTATTAGAAAGTAGTTCATCACTCAAATCAGTTCCAGTGATTCCTACACCAGTAAGTGAGGAAGCTAATGATGATGATCATGAAACTTCTGATCAAGTTACTACCAAACCTCATAGGTCAACCAGAGTAAGATCCGCACGAGAGTGGTACGGTAATCCTGTTCTGGAGGTCATGTTACTTGACCATGACGAACCTACGAACTATGAGGAAGCGATGATGAGCCCAGATTCTGCAAAATGGCTTGAGGCCATGAAATCTGAGATGGGATCCATGTATGAGAACAAAGTGTGGACTTTGGTTGACTTGCCCGATGATTGGCAGGCCATAGAGAATAAATGGATCTTCAAGAAGAAGACTGACGCTGACGATAACGTTACTATCTACAAGGTTTTTGACAAGTTCAAGGAGTTGACTATGATGAGACCTTCTCACCCGTAGCGATGCTTAAGTCCGTCCGAATCATGTTAGCAATTGTCGCATTTTATGATTATGAAATTTGGCAAATTGATGCAAAACTACATTCCTTAATGGATATCTTAAAGAAGAGTTGTATATGATGCAACCAGAAGGTTTTGTCGATCCAAAAGGTGCTAACAAAGTGTGCAAGCTCCAGCGATCCATTTATGGACTGGTGCAAGCCTCGCGTAGTTGGAGTATACGCTTTGATAGTGTGATCGAAGCATATGGTTTTATACAGACTTTTGGAGAAGCCTGTATTTACAAGAAAGTGAGTGGGAGCTCCATAGCATTTCTGATATTATATGTAGATGACTTATTGTTGATCGGAAATGATACTGAATTTCTGAATAGCATAAAAGGATACTTGAATAAGAATTTTTTAATGAAAGACCTCGGTGAAGCTGCTTATATATTGGGCATCAAGATCTATAGAGATAGATCAAGACGCTTAATTGGACTTTCACAAAGAACATACCTTGATAAAGTTTTGAAGAAGTTAAAAATGGATCAGGCAAAGAAAGGGTTCTTACATGTATTACAAGGTGTGAAGTTAGACTCAATGCCCGACCACTGTAGAAGATAGAGAGAAAATGAAAGGTGTTCCCTATGCTTTAGCCATAGGCTCTATCATGTATGCAATGTTGTGTACCAGACCTGATGTGTGCCTTGCTATCAGTTTAGCAGGGAGGTACCAAAGTAATCTAGGAGTGGATCACTGGACAACGGTCAAGAATATCTTGAAATACCTGAAAAGGACTAAGGATATGTTTCTCGTATATGGAGGTGACAAAGAGCTCGTCGTAAACGATTACGTCGATGCAAGCTTTGATACTGATCCGGATGAATCTAAGTCACAAACTGGATACGTGTTTTTATTAAATGGTGGAGTTGTCAGTTGGTGCAGTTCCAAGCAGAGCGTCGTGGCAGGATCTACGCGTGAAGCAGAATACATAGCTGCTTCAGAAGCAGCAAATGAAGGAGTTCATATCCGATCTAGGTGTCATACCTAGTGCATCGGGTCCAATGAAAATCTTTCATGACAATACTGGTGCAATTGCCTTGGCAAAGGAATCCAGATTTCACAAGAGAACCAAGCACATCAAGAGACGCTTCAATTCCATCCGCAATCAAGTCAAGGAGGGAGACATAGAGATTTGCAAGATACATACGGATCTGAATGTTGCAGACCCGTTGACTAAGCGTCTCTCACAAGCAAAACATGATTAGCACCAAGACTCCATGGGTGTTAGAATCATTACAATGTAATCTAGATTATTGACTCTAGTGCAAGTGGGAGACTGAAGGAAATATGCCCTAGAGGCAATAATGAAGTTGTTATTTATATTTCCTTATATCATGATAAAGGTTTATTATTCATGCTAGAATTGTATTAACCGGAAACTTAGTACATGTGTGAATACATAGACAAACAGAGTGTCACTAGTTTGCCTCTACTTGACTAGCTCGTTGAATCAATGATGGTTATGTTTCCTAACCATAGACATGAGTTGTCATTTGATTAACAGGATCACATCATTAGAGAATGATGTGATTGACTTGACTCATCTGTTAGCTTAGCACGACGATCATTTAGTTTGTTGCTATTGCTTTCTCCATAACTTATACATGTTCCTATGACTATGAGATCATGCAACTCCCGAATACCGGAGGAACACTTTGTGTGCTACCAAACGTCACAACATAACTGGGTGATTATAAAGGTTCTCTACAGGTGTCTCTGATGGTGTTTGTTGAGTTGGCATAGACTGAGATTAGGATTTGTCACTCCGATTGTCGGAGAGGTATCTCTGGACCCTCTCGGTAATGCACATCACTATAAGCCTTGCAAGCAATGTGACTAATGAGTTAGTTGCGGGATGTTGCATTACGGAACGAGTAAAGAGACTTGCCGGTAACGAGATTGAACTAGGTATTGAGATACCGACGATCAAATCTCGGGCAAGTAACATACCGATGACAAAGGGAACAACGTATATCGTTATGCGGTTTGACCGATAAAGATTTTCATAGAATATGTGGGAGCCAATATGAACATCTAGGTTCCGCTATTGGTTATTGACCTAAGACGTGTCTCGGTCATGTCTACATAGTTCTCGAACCCGTAGAGTCCGCACGCTTAACGTTCGGTGACGATCGGTATTATGAGTTTATGTGTTTTGATGTACCAAAGGTAGTTTGGAGTCCCGGATATGATCATGGACATGACGAGGAGTCTCGAAATGGTCGAGACATAAAGATTGATATGTTGGACGACTATATTCAGAGACCGGAAGTGTTCCGGGTTATTTTGGAGAAAACCGGAGTGCCGGAGGGTTATCGGACCCCCCCCCCCCGGGGAAAGTTGGGCTTTCATGGGCTATAGGGAAGAGGGGAGGCATCCCACAAGGGGCAGTCGGCCCCCCTCCCTATACGGACTCTGAATTGGACTAGGGAGGGGTGTCGGTGTCAAAACCGGCAGATCTCGGGTAGGGGGTCCCGAACTGTGCGTCTAAGGCGGATGGTAACAGGAGGCGGGGGACACAATGTTTACCCAGGTTCGGGCCCTCTCGATGGAGGTAATACCCTACTTCCTGCTTGATTGATCTTGATGATATGAGTATTACAAGAGTTGATCTACCATGAGATCGTAGAGGCTAAACCCTAGAAGCTAGCCTATGATTATGATTGTTGTTGTCCTATGGACTAAACCCTCCGGTTTAGCTAGGGTTACATAGAGTCGGTTACAAGGGAGGAGATCTACATATCCGAATTGCCAAGCTTGCCTTCCACGCAAAGGAGAGTCCCACCCGGACACGGGACGGAGTCTTCAATCTTGTATCTTCATAGCCCAATAGTCCGGTCAAAGGATAGGACTCCCTCATTAGCCCCTGAACCAGGCTTCAATGACGACGAGTCCGGCGCGCAGATTGTCTTCGACATTGCAAGGAGGGTTCCTCCTCCGAATACACCATAGAAGATTTCGAACACAAGGATAGTGTCCGGCTCTGCAAAACAAATTCCACATACCACCGTAGAGAGTATAATACTTCCACAAATCTAATCTGCTGACAACTTTTCATAACGTGACATCACGCCATGGCCCGGTCATTATTCGAACTGTTTTTCTCAACCAGCTACTGCACATATTGTGAGGCGATTTTCTTGGCACGTCTTGTCGAAGAAGAGATCATGTCCCCTTATCACGGGATTCTCCTCAATACGGGTGTGGGTAACCCAATCGCGCCATCAGTCACAGCGCTCGGGGAATAAGCGAGTTTACCAGGCAGGTGGGAGGCACATAGTTTCTTCCGTCCTTATAAAGGGACAAGGACTCCTCCTTTTCACCCACGCCTTCTTCTTCCCTGCCCATCCATTCTCGCGCACTCGAGCTCCAGCGCCCAAGTTCGCATTTTCTCCACAAAACCACTCCAAACATGTCCGGAGCGGGAGGCAAGTGGATGGTCTCCTCTGTTACGAAGGAGAACATTACGAAGCTCCAGGAAGCCGGATACCTGGCCGCAGATATCGCGCACCGGCTCCCAGACGCGGGGCAGATCGTCCCTACCCCCGAACCCCATGAAATGGTTGTATTCCTTACCCATTTCGTCCGCGGGCTGGGATTTCCCCTCCACCCATTTGTCCGCGGGCTCATGTTCTACTACGGGCTGGACTTCCACGATCTGGACCCCAATTTCGTCCTCAACATCTCAACGTTTATCGTCGTGTGCGAGGCCTTCCTCCGCATCAAGCCCCACTTCGGCCTGTGGCTGAAGACCTTCAACATTAGGCCGAAGGTGGTGGTCGGCCAGTAAGCGGAGTGCGGAGGCGCCATGGTGGGCAAAATACCCAACGTCACCTGGCTCGAAGGCTCCTATGTGGAGACCGTGAAGGGGTGGCAATCGGGGTGGTTCTACATCACTAAGCCACGTGACACCAACTGGGTGGCGGCCCCCGAATTTCGATTCGGCATCCCCATGCAGCTCACCTCCTAGAAAGAGAAGGGCCTATCCTGGGGTTCATCGGTGGAGGTAACCGGACTCCAAAACTGTGTTAAAAACATGATAAGCAAGAAAATCAAGCTTGTCAATGTGGTCCAGGTCATGCTCTTCCGCCGGATCCTCCCGTGTCAAAGACGGGCATTCAATATGTGGGAGTTCGACCCGGCTAAGCACCAGACGCTGTGAGAGCTCTTCGACACGACGCACCAGGACATCTGGAAGGTGTTGTTCAAGTCCGCCGAGGTACCTCCTCCCCTTACCGAGGATCGCGGACTCAGCGCAAAGTGCCCTGCCACTCCAGTGAGCTCCTTATATCTCATAAGATGTTTCTTTCCCTAGTATAATCACGTGGGGGATCTAAGCCTCCACGCCATTTAACAGGACTGGGTCGCGACAGCGGAGCGGATCGATTGTCCGACCCACTACCCGAAGATCCATCAAGGGCTCTCTTAACGGAGATGCTGGTTCCAGCGCCCTATGAGGCGCTGGAGAAGAAGGCCAAGAAGAAGGCCACGGGGACCAGGAAAGGTCTCCGGCGCAAGGTCGTATCGGACTCATTGTCCGATAACACCGAGGTGCCCTCCTCCCACAAAAACGAGGAGGAGGAAGAGGAAAGTTCTCCCCCCCAACCGGGGGAGACAAGAAAAGGAAGGCCGCCCCATCAGGGGAGGCTGAAGGGTCCAAGAAGGGAAGGACTCTCCTTTCGGACTGCTCCACGGTGGCCGCTTTTGGCGACGAGGAGTGGTTACCCAGGGACAAGCCCATGGCGAAGTCATAACACTACAAAAAAAGACACATCCATGACATTTCGGGCCGAACGAATTTTTTTTCTGTCATACATATGACACTTCTATGACGATAATTGTGACAAAACCCGGTATCATCATAGATGTGGTGGGCTCCTACTTCTATGACAAAAAAACATGACCGAAAATGGGCTTTTCATCCTGGGCGGGCCGGAGACGCAGCTGCATGACATTCTTTGGGCCGTCCATGATGGAAAAAACCGTGGTAGAAGCGAGGGGGAGGAAAATTTCGGGGAGTTCCCGGTTACGGTGGGAGGTCGGGGGCCGAGCGATGCGTGTTTCTCTCGTACACGTACGCGCGTGTGTGCGAGGCGTTGGCTCTAACTGAACCTGAGCGAGCTGTTGGGCTCTAACTAAACCCGAGCAATTGCACTGCAGGCTACACGTTACTGAACCCGAGCGATCGATCGATGGATGTTAACTGAACCCGATCAAGCGATTCCTTCGCTACTGCTGCTATGGATGTGGGTTTTCATAAACTATTATTGTTGACATTACCCATGTGGTAAAAAGGTTGGAAGGCAAAACTATAAGCCCCTATCTTTCTCTATGTCCGATTAAAGCTTCATACCCATAAGTATTGCATGCGTGTTAGCAATTGTGAAAGACTAAATGATAGTTGAGTATGTGGACTTGCTGAAAAGCTCTTATATTGATGATACGTCTCCGTTGTATCTACTTTTCCAAACACTTTTGCCCTTGTTTTGGACTCTAACTTGCATGATTTGAATGGAACTAGCCCGGACCGACGTTGTTTTCAGCAGAATTGCCTTGGTGTTATTTTTGTGCAGAAATAAAAGTTCTCGGAATGACATGAAAATCAACGGAGATTATTTTTGGAATATATAAAAAATACTGGAAGAAGAATCCACGTCAGGGGGCCCACACCCTGTCCACGAGGGTGGGGGGCGCACCCTACCCCCTGGGCGCGCCCCCTACCTCGTGGGCCCCCCTGACGCTCCACTGACCTCAATTCCAACTCCATATATTCGTGTTCGGGGAGAAAAAAATCAGAGAGAAGGATTCATCGCGTTTTATGATACGGAGCTGCCGCCAAGCCCTAAACTCTCTCGGGAGGGCTGATCTGGAGTCCGTTCGGGGCTCCGGAGAGGGGAATCCGTACCATCATCATCATCAACCTACCTCCATCACCGCCGTGCGTGAGTAATTCCATCCTAGGCTTGCTGGACGGTGATGGGTTGGATGAGATTTATCATGTAATCGAGTTAGTTTTGTTAGGGTTTGATCCCTAGTATCCACTATGTTCTGGGATTGATGTTGCTATGACTTTGCTATGCTTAATGCTTGTCACTAGGACCCGAGTGCCATGATTTCAGATCTGAACCTATTATGTTTTCATGAATATATGTGAGCTCTTGATCCTATGTTGCAAGTCTATAGTCACCTACTATGTGTTATGATCCGGCAACCCCGAATTGACAATAATCGGGACCACTCCCGGTGATGACCTTAGTTTGAGGAGTTCATGTATTCACTATGTGTTAATGCTTTGATCTGGTACTCTATTAAAAGGAGGCCTTAATATCCCTTAGTTTCCAATAGGACCCCGCTGCCACGGGAGGGTAGGACAAAAGATGTCATGCAAGTTCTTTTCCATAAGCACATATGACTATATTCGGAATACATGCCTACATTACATTGATGAACCAGAGCTAGTTCTGTGTCACCCTATGTTATAACTGTTGCATGATCGATCGCATCCGACATAATTCTCCATCACCAATCCATTGCCTACGAGCTTTTCATATATTGTTCTTCGTTTATTTACTTTTCCGTTGCTATTGTCACAATCACTACAAAACCAAAAAATATTACTTTTGCTATCATTACCACTATTATCATATTACTTTGCTACTAAATACTTTGCTGCAGATATTAAGTTTCCAGGTGTGGTTGAATTGACAACCCAGCTGCTAATACTTGAGAATATTCTTTGGCTCCCCTTGTGTCGAATCAATAAATTTGGGTTGAATACAGACCCTCAAAAACTGTTGCGATCCCCTATAATTATGGGTTATCAATTGACTATTTCCGATGTTATGATAAATGGCAATTGCTTCAATGACTGAGATTATAGTTTGTTAGTTTTCTAAGAAGTTTCTGATTCATACTTTACATTATGAATAGATTGTTACTTTAGCATAAGAAATAATATGACAATATATATGTTGCGCGCCCCTGCCTCGTGGTCCCCCTGGCAGGCCTCCGATGCCCATCTTTTGCTATATGAAGTCTTTCGCCCTGGAAAAAATAAGGAGGAAGCTTTCGGGATGAAGCGCTGTCTCTCGAGGCGGAACCTTGGCGGAACCAATCTAGGGCTCCGGCGGAGCTGTTCTGCCGGGGAAACATCCCTCCGGGAGGGGGAAATCGTCACCATTGTCATCACCATTGGTCCTCTCATCGGGAGGGGCCCAATCTCCATCAACATCTTCACTAGCACCATCTCCTCTCAAACCCTAGTTCAACTCTTGTATCCAATCTTTGTCTCAAAACCTCAGATTGGTGCCTGTGGGTTGCTAGTAGTGTTGATTACTCCTTGTAGTTGATGCTAGTTGGTTTATCCAGTGGAAGATCATATGTTCAGATCCTTTATGCATGTTAATACCCCTCTGATTATGAACATGAATATGATTTGTGAGTAGTTACATTTGTTCCTAAGGACATGGGAGAAGTCTTGTTATAAGTAGTCATGTGAATTTGGTATTCATTCGATATTTTGATGAGATGTATGTTGTCTTTCCTCTAGTGGTGTCATGTGAATGTCGACTACATGACACTTCACCATTGTTTGGGCCTAGGGGAAGGCATTGGGAAGTAATAAGTAGATGATGGGTTGCTAGAGTGACAGAAGCTTAAACCCTAGTTTATGCGTTGCTTCGTAAGGGGCAGATTTGGATCCATATGTTTCATGCTATGGTTAGGTTTACCTTAATTCTTCTTTCATAGTTGCGGATGCTTGCGAGAGGGGTTAATCATAAGTGGGATGCTTGTCCAAGTAAGGGCAGTGCCCAAGCACCGGTCCACCCACATATCAAATTATCAAAGTAACGAACGCGAATCATATGAGCATGATGAAAACTAGCTTGATGATAATTCCCATGTGTCCTCGGGAGCGTTTTCCTTTGTATAAGAGTTTGTCCAGGCTTGTCCTTTGCTAAAAAAAGGATTGGGACACCTTGCTGCACCTTCTTTACTTTTATTACTTGTTACCCGTTACGAATTACCTTATCACAAAACTATCTGTTACCGATAATTTCAGTGCTTGGAGAGAATACCTTACTGAAAACTGCTTGTCATTTCCTTCCGCTCCTCGTTGGGTTCGACACTCTTACTTATCGAAAGGATTACGATAGATCCCCTATACTTGTGGGTCATCATTCACCTTTCTGGACGAAACAATCTCCATTACCTCTTCTCGATTTCAATTTTTTCCTAGTGTCAACATAGAACAACGGTAATGTTCTGTCAATTTTTGGGATTTTTTCGGGTTCATTTGGACATTTTTATGCATTAATTGAGTTTTCAATGCATTTATGTGCATAATTCAAATTTGAACTACATGCACATGCTCTAATGCATATAAATTGGTTGAAAATTCAAATATGTGTCCTTGGTTGCATGCTTAGGTCCCATGTAAGAAATGGGAATGAATGTCAAACACCCTGCCACCGTCACTCGGCCGCAAACATTGAGATACCTTGTTTTTAAATTCTAGTAAATCCAAAACTCGTCTGAAATTCATTAAACTTGGCATGCTATCATGGAGCGGCATCAACATGTCGTGGTAAATTTTTTGTCCCATTTGGGGCAGGTTTGGGTATATGCTTCTCACAAACCAGAGCTTCTCACAAGAAGCATGATGATTTCAGTAGGGAACGTCCCACCTTTGGGGATGAAACGATATCCATTGCCTCTTATTGCTTTTAAAAAATTTCTCATGTCAACGTAGAACAACAGGAGTGTTGTGTCAATTTTTGTGATTTTTCGGGGTTCGTTTGGACATTTTTATGCTATAACTGAGTTTTCAATGCATTCATGTGCATAATTCAAATTTGAACTACATGCACATGCTCTAATGCATATAAATTGGTTGAGAATTCAAATATGTGTTCTTGGTTGCATGATTAGGTCCCATGCAAGAAATGGGAATGAATGTCAAACACCCTGCCACCATCACTTGGCCGCAAACATTAAGATACCTGGTTCTTAAATTCTAGTAAATCCAAAACTCGTCTGAAACTCATGAAACTTGGCATGCTATCATGGAGCGGCATCAACATGCCGTGGTAATTTTTTTGTCCCATTTGGGGCGGGTTTGGATATATGCTTCTCACAGACCAGAGCTTCTCACAATAAGCATGATGGTTTCGGTAGGGAACCTCCCACCTTTGGGGACAAAACGATATCCATTGCTTCTTATTGCTTTCAAAAAAATCTCGTGTCAACTTAGAATAAGAGGAGTGTTTTGTCAATTTTTGTGATTTTTCGGGGTTCGTTTGGACATTTTTATGCATTAACTGAGTTTTCAATGCATTCATGTGCATAATTCAAATTTGAACTACATGCACATGCTGTAATGCATATAAATTGGTTGAAAATTCAAATTTGTGTCCTTGGTTGCATGCTTAGGTCCCATGCAAGAAATGAGAATGAATGTCAAACACCATGCCACTGTCACTCGGCCGCAAACATTGAGATACCTTGTTTTTAAATTCTAGTAAATCCAAAACTCATCTGAAATTCATGAAACTTGGCATGCTATCATGGAGCGGCATCAACATGCCGTGGTAAATTTTTTGTCCCATTTGGGGCAGGTGATGTCTACTACACAACCTTCTTCTTGTAGACGTTGTTGGGCCTCCAAGTGCAGAGGTTTGTAGGACAGTAGCAAATTTCCCTCAAGTGGATGACCTAAGGTTTATCAATCCGTAGGAGGCGTAGGATGAAGATGGTCTCTCTCAAGCAACCCTGCAACCAAATAACAAAGAGTCTCTTGTGTCCCCAACACACCCAATACAATGCTAAATTGTATAGGTGCACTAGTTCGGCGAAGAGATGGTGATAGAAGTGGTATATGAATGGTAGATAAATGTTTTTGTAATATGAAAATATAAAAAAAGCAAGGTAACTAATGATAAAAGTGAGCGTAAACGGTATTGCAATGCTAGGAAACAAGGCCTAGGGTTCATACTTTCACTAGTGCAAGTCCTCTCAACAATAATAACATAATTGGATCACATAACTATCCCTCAACATGCAACAAAGAGTCACTCCAAAGTCACTAATAGTGGAGAACAAACGAAGAGATTATGGTAGGGTACGAAACCACCTCAAAGTTATTCTTTCCAATCAATCCGTTGGGCTATTCCTATAAGTGTCACAAACAGCCCTAGAGTTTGTACTAGAATAACACCTTAAGACACAAATCAACCAAAACCCTAATGTCACCTAGATACTCCAATGTAACCTCAAGTATCCGTGGGTATGATTATACGATATGCATCACACAATCTCAGATTCATCTATTCAACCAACACATAGAACCTCAGAGAGTGCCCCAAAGTTTCTACCGGAGAATCACGACGAAAACGTGTGCCAACCCCTATGCATAGGTTCATGGGCAGAACCCGCAAGTTGATCACCAAAACCTACATCAAGTGAATCACGTGATATCCCAATGTCACCACAGATACGCATGACAAGACATACATCAAGTGTTCTCAAATCTTTAAAGACTCAATCCGATAAGATAACTTCAAAGGGGAAACTCAATCCATTACAAGAGAGTAGAGGGGGAAGAAAACATCATAAGATCCAATTATAATAGCAAATCTCGTGATACATCAAGATCGTACCACCTCAAGAACATGAGAGAGAGAGATCAAACACATAGCTACTGGTACATACCCTCAGTCCCGTGGGTGGACCACTCCCTCCTCGTCATTGGAGAGCGCCGGGATGATGAAGATAGCCACCTGAGAGGGATTCCCCCTCTGTCAGGGTGCCAGAACGGGTCTAGATTGGTTTTCGGTGGCTAAGGAGGCTTCTGGCGGCGGAACTCCTGATCTATTGTGCTCCCCGATTGTTTTAGGGTATATGGAGATATATAGGAGGAAGAAGTGCACCAGTGGGGCCACAAGGAGCCCACGAGGGTGGAGGGCATGCCCAAGGGGTGGGCGCGCCCCCTGCCTCGTGGATTCCTCATTGATCCCCTGACGTGCACTCCAAGTCTTCTGGGCTTCTTCTGATCCAAAAATAAGTTCCGTGAAGTTTCAGGTCAATTGGACTCCGTTTGATTTTCCTTTTCTGCGATATTCTAAAACAAGGAAAAAACAGAAACTGACACTGGGCTCTGGGTTAATAGGTTAGTCCCAAAAATAATATAAAAGTGCATAATAAAGCCCATAAACATCCAAAGTTGATAATATAATAGCATGGAACAATCAAAAATTATAGATACATTGGAGACGTATCAGCATCCCCAAGCTTAATTCCTGCTCGTCCTCGAGTAGGTAAATGATAAAAACAGAATTTTTGATGTGGAATGCTACCTAACATATTTATCCATGTAATTCTCTTTATTGTGGCAAGAATATTCAGATCCATAAGATTCAAGACAGAAGTTTAATATTGACATAAAAATAATAATACTTCAAGCATACTAGCTAAGCAATCATGTCTTCTCAAAATAACATGGCTAAAGAAAGCTATCCCTACAAAATCATATAGTCTGGCTATGATCCATCTTCACGACACAAAATATTTAAATCATGCACAACCCCGAGGACAAGCCAAGCAATTGTTTCATACTTTTGGTGTTCTCAAACTTTTTCAATCTTCACGCAATACATGAGCGTGAGCCATGGACATAGCACTATAGGTGGAATAGAATGGTGGTTGTGGAGAAGACAAAAAGGGAGAAGATAGTCTCACATCAACTAGGCATATCAACGGGCTATGGAGATGCCCATTAATAGATATCAATGTGAGTGAGTAGGGATTGCCATGCAACGGATGCACTACAGCTATAAATGTATGAAAGCTCAACAAAAGAAACTAGTGGGTGTGCATCCAACTCGCTTGCTCACGAAGACCTAGGGCATTTTGAGGAAGCCCATCATTGGAATATACAAGCCAAGTTCTATAATGAAAGATTCCCACTAGTATATGAAAGTGACAACATAGGAGACTCTCTATCATGAAGATCATGGTGCTACTTTGAAGCACAAGTGTGGTAAAAGGATAGTAGCATTGCCCCTTCTCTCTTTTTCTCTCATTCATTTTTTGGGCCTTTTCTCTTTTTTATGGCCTCTTTTTTTCCTTTTTTTTTCTTCCGGAGTCTCATCCCGACTTATGGGGGAATCATAGTCTCCATCATCCTTTCCTCACTGGGACAATGCTCTAATAATGATGATCATTGTCGGTGTCAAAACCGGCGGATCTCGGGTAGGGGGTCCCGAACTGTGCGTCTAGGCCGGATGGTAACAGGAGGCAGGGGACACGATGTTTTACCCAGGTTCGGGCCCTCTTGATGGAGGTAAAACCCTACGTCCTGCTTGATTAATATTGATGATATGGGTATTACAAGAGTTGATCTACCACGAGATCAGAGAGGCTAAACCCTAGAAGCTAGCCTATGGTATGATTGTTGATGTGTATGTTGTCCTATGGACTAAAACCCTCCGATTTATATAGACACCAGATAGGGTTAGGGTTACATAGAGTCGGTTACAATGGTAGGAGATCTGAATATCCGTATCGCCAAGCTTGCCTTCCACGCCAAGGAAAGTCCCTTCCGGACACGGGACGAAGTCTTCAATCTTGTATCTTCATAGTCCTGGAGTCCGGCTGAAGGTATAGTCCGGCCATCCGGACACCCCCTAATCCAAGACTCCCTCAGTAGCCCCTGAACCAGGCTTCAATGACGACGAGTCCGGCGTGCAAATTGTCTTCGGCATTGCAAGGCGGGTTCCTCCTCCAAGTACTTCATAGAAGATTTTGAACACAAAGGTAGTGTCCGGCTCTGCAAAATAAGTTTCCACATATCGCCATAGAGAGAATAATATTTACACAAATCTAATCTGCTGACGCACTCCGTAGTGTGACATCACACCACGGCCAAGCTTTTATTCGAACCGTTTTACTGTCCCATCTCAGCGCGTTATGCGAGGCGGTTTCCTTGGCACGTCTTGTTAAAGCAGAGATCGTGTCCCCTTATTTCGGGATTCTTGTCAATGCGGGCGTGGGTAACCCAACCACGCCTTTGATTATGGCGCTTGGGAGATAAGCGAGTTTTACTAGGCTGGTGGGGACATGTAGTTGCATCCACCCATATAAGGGGATAAGGATCCACCTTTTCACCTACGCCCTCTTCCTCCTTCGCCTATCCATTCTTGCGCACTCGAGCTCCAGCGCCCAAGTCCGCACTCCTCACCTCAACCTTCTCCAGCCATGTCCGGAGCGGGAGGCTAGTGGATGGTCTCCTCCGTCACGGAGGGACATATCAAAAAGCTGAGGAAGGCCGGATACCTGTCTAACGACATCGCGTACCGGCTCCCCGAAAAGGGGCAGCTCATCCCCACCCCTAGGCCCCATGAGCGGGTGGTGTTCCTTCCCCATTTCCTCCGCGGACTGGGCTTCCCTCTCCAACCATTTTTCCAGGGGCTCATGTTCTACTACGGCCTGGATTTCCACGATCTGGCCCCAAATTTTGTCCTCAACATCTCGGCGTTTATCGTCGTGTGCGAGGCTTTCCTCCGCATCCGCCCCCATTTCGGCCTATGGCTCAAGATCTTCAACGTCAAGCCAAAGGTGGTGCGCGGCAACCAAGCGGAGTGCGGAGGCGCCATGGTTGGCAAGATGGCCAACGTCCTATGGCTCGAGGGCTCCTTTGTGGAGACCCTGAAGGGGTGGTGTCGGTGTCAAAACCGGCGGATCTCGGGTAGTGGGTCCCGAACTGTGAGTCTAGGCTGGATGGTAACAGGAGGCAGGGAACACGATGTTTTACCCAGGTTCGGGCCCTCTTGATGGAGGTAAAACCCTACGTCCTGCTTGATTAATATTGATGATATGGGTAGTACAAGAGTAGATCTACCACGAGATCGAGGAGGCTAAACCCTAGAAGCTAGCCTATGGTATGATTGTTGTATATGGAGTTGATGAAGTTGTTGTCCTATGGACTAAAACCATCCGGTTTATATAGACACCGGATAGGGTTAGGGTTACATAGAGTCGGTTACAATAGTAGGAGATCTTGAATATCTGCATCGCCAAGCTTGCCTTCCACGCCAAGGAAAGTCCCATCCGGACACGGGACGTAGTCTTCAATCTTGTATCTTCATAGTCCTGGAGTCCGGCTGAAGGTATAGTCCGTCTACCCGAACACCCCTAATCCAGGACTCCCTCAGTAGCCCCTGAACCAGGCTTCAATGACGACGAGTCCGGCGCACAAATTGTCTTCGGCATTGCAAGGCGGGTTCCTCCTCCAAGTCCTTCATAGAAGATCGTAAACACCAAGAGTAGTGTCCAGCTCTGCAAAATAAGCTTCCACATATTGCCATAGAGAGAATAATATTAACACAAACCAAATCTGCTGACGTATTCCGCAGTGCGCCATCACACTATGGCCAAGTCCTTTACTCAAATCGTTTTTACTTTCCCACCTCAGCGTGTTCCTCGAGGCGGTTTCCTTGGCACGTCTTGTCAAAGCAGAGATCGTGTCCCCTTTGTTTACGGGATTCTCATCAATACGGACGTGGGTAACCCAACCGCGCCACTCATCTCGGCGCTTGGGAGGCAAGCGAGTTTTACTAGGCAGGCGGGGACGCACAACCGCATCCACCCATATAAGGGGATAAGGATCCACCTTTTTACCTACGCCTTCTTCCTCCTTTGCCTATCCATCTCCTGCGCACCCGAGCTCCAGCGCCCAAGCCCGCACTTCCCACCTCAACCTTCTCCAGCAATGTCTGGAGCGGGAGGCAAGTGGATGGTCTCCTCCGTCACGAAGGGCCATGTCAAAAGGTTAAGGAAGGCCGGATACTTGTCCAAAGACATCGCACACCGGCTTCCCGAGGAGGGGCAGCTTCTCCCCACCCCAAGGCCCCATGAGAGGGTAGTATTTCTTCCCCACTTCCTCCGCGGACTGGGTTTTCCTCTCCACCCATTTGTCCGCGGGCTCATGTTCTACTATGGCCTAGATTTCCACGATCTGGCCCCGAACTTCATCCTCAATATCTCGGCGTTTATCGTCGTGTGCGAGGCTTTCCTCTGCATTCGCCCCCATTTTGGCCTCTGTCTCAAGACCTTCAACGTCAAGCCAAAGGTGGTGCGCGGCAACCAGGCAGAGTGCGGAGGTGCCATGGCGGGCAAATTTGCCAACGTCCTATGGCTCGAGGGCTCCCTTGTGGAGACGTTGAAGGGGTGGCAGTCAGGGTGGTTTTACATCACCGAGCCACGCGATCCGAAGTGGATCGCAGCCCCAGAATTTCGATCCGGACCCCCTACGCGGCTCACGTCCTGGAAGGAGACGAGCTTGTCGTGGGGCGACGAAGGAGAGTTGACTGGACTGCAAAAATGCATCCAGTCCCTGGTGAACAAGCAGCTCAAGCTTGTCAACGTAATCCAGGTCATGCTCGTCCACCAGATCCTTCCGTGTCAAGAACGGGACTTCAATTTGTGGGAGTTCAACCCGGCGCAGCACCGAACTCTGAACAGGCTCTTCGACACGACGTACGAAGATGTCTGGAGGGGGCTAACCAAAGGCGCCGAGGCTCCCACATCCGCCTTCGAAGACCGCGGATTCAGCTCGCAGCGTCCTGCTGGCGAGGTAAGATATTTCCATCTTTTACAGGATGTTAAGTTTTTTCATAGTTGACTCTATGCGGGATCTAAACTCCCTCACCTTTGACAGGATTGGCGGGAGAAGTCCGGACGGATTAACTGCCCGGCTCCCTTGCCCGAAGACCCAGCCCCTGCTCTCCTAGAGAAGCTGCTGGTTCCGGCACCTTATGTGGTGCCGGAGAAGAAGGCCAAGAAGAAGAAGACCACGGGGACTCGAAAGAGTTCCCGGCATATGGTGGTGTCGGACTTGTCGTCCGACGAGTCCGAGACGCACTCCTCCCGTGAAGACGAGGAGGAGGAAGAAGAAACCTCTCCCCCTCTAGCGGGGGGAGGAGAGAAGAGGAAGGCCGCCCCAGTAGGGGAGGCCGAGGGGTCCAAGAAGAGGAAAACCCCTCCGCCGGACTACGTCCCCAACGCCGACGAGGACGAAGAGGAGTGGCCGGACAGGGCCAAGCGTCCAGCGAGATCGTAAGTGTTCGGATACCAGAGTAACGCATGATATTCCTTTTGTTGCACAGCTTTCCCTAATGTCGGATATAATCATGCAGTCCGCCCAAGGACGGGCTCGATGAGTCATCGAGCGGCTCCCTGGATTTATCGGACGTGAATTCAGTTCCGCCTACTGCTTCCCCCTGTGCTGCGGATGACGCTGAATTGGCGTCGCGACAAGCTCCGGGGCGAGAGGAGGTGGTCCAGGAGGAGCCACGAGGCGACCTCCCGGACTCCAGGAGTGAAGGGGACAAGACCCCCCTGGGCTCCAAGTCCGGCTTTGAGCCGGATACCGCAACGGAATCTATAACAGTTCCGGACCACGGTAGGCGAACTCCTTCCAAGAGGAGTAAGCCTTCCGAGCCGGCAGCCTCCGTCCAGCCGGAGGTGCCGGACAATTTCTGCTGGAGGTGCTTGACGGCGCCTCCATCGACGAGGAGCACCGTACTATTATGAGTACGGTGATCCAGAAGGTTCAGTCCGCCAAGAGCGGACTGAGTGAAGCTTGCGCTAGCCTTCTAACAGGCTTCGAGGTAAGTAAAAAATATGTAAAAATATAACCGCATAGACAGTAGCCCCTGATGCTCTGTTTGGCGTTCGGAAAGAAAAGCCGAATAGAGGATCTATTAAATTTCACAGGAGTCTAACAACAAAGAGTCAATATGCGTATGCAGGCTTCGCTGCTAGCCACCGCCGCACTGACTGCAGAGGTGGGTGCCCTGAAACAGGGCCTCGAGCGGACCGAGCAAGAGCTCGGCCTTGCCAAACGGCAGCTCGAGGAGAAAGAAGGTAAGAGATACCTTATAGAAAAAATGCCTATAGGGAGGCGCAATTGCAAAAAATGACAGGAGTATACTGCTTATTGTAGGGGCCACGACTGAGGTGGCGACCCTCAAGCAGGCGCTGTCTGAGGCCGAAAAGAAAACGGCCGCGGAGTGCACCGAGCGAGAGAAACTTGAGGCCCAGGTCGGCGAGGTGCAGCAGGAGCTTCAGGCTCTCGTGAAAAAACATGAGAGTTTGGAGCTTGAGTCCAAGACGCAAGCGTCCGAGCTCGGGGCGGCCCTTGAGACTGCTAAGTCTGCTAAGGCCGAAGCCCAAAAGGCCCTCCAAGAGTTGGAGGAGATGAAAAATATAGCGGCGGGTAAGGCATTCTTTATGCAAAGCAGAAGTATAAAAGTGAAGTACTTGTTACTTACCCGAATCCGGAGCTCTCCAGGGGCATTCGAAGATCTTCCCCGCAGCGTATTCGACGCTGCCGCATTCTACCGAGCCGAAGAGGGCAGCTCGATGGAGAAGGTGTTCTGGTCTCAGTATGCTGAGGCCGGACACCCTGTGCCCTTGAGCGACCAGCTGAAACAGCTGGTCGAGCTCCACAAGGCGGCCGAGCAGGCCATGAAGGGCTTCATAGTTCGGCTGTGGCCCAGAGAGGCCCTTCCTGGGAGCTATTTCGGGCTGGTGCGGCGGCTGGTGGAGGCCTGTCCGAGGCTTGAGGTCGTCAAGCACTCCATCTGCATCGAAGTTCCCCGTCGGGCCCTTGCCCGTGCAAAGGTGCACTGGGGCAAGCTGGACGGTGAGAAGCTTGTGAGGGACGGGCCGCCGCCGGGGAAGGAGCATCGCAAGCCCGAGAACTACTATAAGGATGTTCTAGCGGGTGCCCGCCTTGTGGCGGATGAATGTACCAAGGATGTAATTTTTGAATGAACTCACTCGTGTTTATCCTGTGCGCTGAAAACTTGTTCATATGCGCTAAGCAATGCTTGTTGAATTTAAAATATTACTTTCTGTGCGGCCGTTTATCAAAAATTGAGAGAAGGCTAGTCGTCGGCTTCTGCCCCCATGCCACTAGTGCTGGGGTGTTCGGGATAAACCTGAGCGCTCTTTTTCCCATAGTTGGGTCCTTCGAGGGAGGCGCTTAGCACAATGAACCAGGCAATCGGACTATAATGCTTGAACACTCTCACTTAGCCATAGAACTCTATAATTTTAAATTTCGGCGAAGCCCCTAGTTCAGAAGACCGAGTTCGGGGCGCTATCCACACCTTGGCCGGACAAAGCTGGCTCCTCGCTCGAAGCGGCATAAGTCTTTAGGGAATCGAAAAACCTCTCGAACAGTGACCAGTCTCTCGCCACATCATGACAGTCAGTTTTAGCTTTCTCCACTGAGGTGCTTAACCCAGCTCAACCGGGGCACAATCGCAGTGGTTCTCCTAGTGCTACCTTAGCCGATATAGCGGAACGTAAGGCACCAAAACATAGGAGCCGGGCAAACCCAACTATTGAGCAAAATCATGATTCGGAGCCGATGCATATAGTGCTATAAGTTCGGGGTGCCGCACTTGGGAAAGTGTACGGACTTCTCAAGCCATTATGAGGGGTACTGAAGCCCCTGGCGTGTTTGCCGTACCATGGTGTACGTGTGCAATCATGTCATTTAATAAACATATATGTAAAAAGAAGATAATGCAAAAAATAGACAGAAAGCTATGCATTGTTTACAAAGAGGCTATTTATCAAAGCCAAACGATACAAATAGTGCGGTAAGCAAAAGATATTGGACTATGTAGTATGTCCTGACCAGGGGAAGGCCGCGGAATTGTGTTTAAAACAGGTATACCGCTCGTAACAGAGACCACCTGGGAGTTCCATAATGCGGCATGGCTTGTCTGCCTCCCTGGATCTTGCATCGTTTGTGCGGCAGTCGAATTGCCGAACAGGTCATCCGAAGTATGGAGTCCTGAAAGTAAGAAAAAATTAAAAAAGAATCCGGCAGCCCCTAGTACGTTTTAAGCCGTATTTTGGGTGTGCCGTTATTGTGCCCCTTCCCCTGTGCCCATGGTATTTCAAGGGCGTAGTTATGTACGCGAGGTACTGGTTTCGCTATGTCGCGAGAGCTGGGGTTGGGGCCGCATTGCTACGCTTGCTCATAGTGTGCTAGGCGGTCCTGCTGTGGGTTACTCTGGGCGCGCTTGGCAGTGTCTGGCTTTTTAACGGCCGGACTGGAGAATTGCCTAAGAAGGCTGCTTTGTACTTCCGCTGCGAGAGCCGCCGTGTGCTCCTCCGTACGGAGGGAGCGTTTTGTGTTTCCGTTGACCCTGACTACTCCTCGAGGGCCTGGCATCTTGAGCTTGAGATATGCATAGTGCGGCACCGCATTGAACTTTGCGAATGCGGTTCGTCTGAGCAGGGCGTGATAGCCACTGTGAAACGGGACTATATCGAAGATTAACTCTTCGCTTCGGAAATTGTCCGGGGATCCGAAGACCACGTCAAGTGTTACTGAGCCTGTACAGTTGGCTTCTACACCTGGTATAATGCCTTTAAAGGTCATTCTTGTGGGCTTAATCCTTGAGGGATCTATGCCCATTTTCCGCACTGTATCCTGATAAAGCAGGTTCAGGCTACTGCCGCCGTCCATGAGGACTCTTGTGAAATGAAATCCGTCGATGATTGGGTCGAGAACCAATGCGGCGAAGCCGCCATGACGGATGCTAGTGGGATGGTCCCTTCGATCAAAAGTGATCGGGCAGGAGGACCATGGGTTGAACTTTGGGGCGACTGGCTCCATCGCGTATACGTCCCGTAGCGCACGCTTCTGCTCCCGCTTGGGAATGTGGGTTGCGTATATCATGTTCACCGTCTGCACTTGTGGGGGAAAGCCCTTCTGTCCATTGTTGTTCGGCGGCTTGGGCTCCTCGTCGTCGCTGTGCAGCCCCTTGTCTCTGTTTTCGGCCCTTAACTTGCCTGCCTGCTTGAACACCCAACAATTCCTATTAGTGTGATTGGCTGGCCTTTCGAGGGTGCCATGTATCTCGCACAAGCGATCGAGTATTCGGTCCAAACTGGACGGGCCCTGAGTATTCTTTTTGAATGCCTTTTTCCGCTGACCGGATTTATAGCCTTTGAATCCGGCATTGACTGCCGTGTCTTCATTGCTGTCGCTGCTAACGCGGCGTTTTTGCTTATTCCGACGTGTCCTGCCACTTTTGTCCTTGGTATCCGAATTACCAGGGTTCTTTGATAAGTTGTTACTGCAAGCTAGCCAGCTGTCTTTTCCCATGCAAAAGCGGGTCATGAGTGTTGTGAGGGCTGCCATGGATTTCGGCTTTTCCTGTCCCAGGTGCCGGGCAAGCCACTCGTCGCGGATGTTATGCTTGAAGGCTGCTAGGACCTCTGCGTCCGGATAGTCGACTATCTAGTTTTTCTTTGTTAGGAACCGTGTCCAGAATTGTCTGGCCGATTCCTCTGGCTGCTGAATTATGTGGCTTAAGTCGTCGGCATCCGGTGGTCGCACATAAGTGCCCTGGAAGTTGTCAAGGAATGCGGCTTCCAGGTCCTCCCAAGAACCGATTGAGTCTGCTGGCAAGCTGTTAAGCCAATGCCAGGCCGGTCCTTTAAGTTTGAGCGGGAGGTATTTGATGGCGTGTAGATCATCGCCGCGTGCCATGTGGATGTGAAGGAGATAATCCTCGATCCATACCGCCGGATCTGTTGTGCCATCGTATGATTCGATGTTTACGGGTTTGAAACCCTCTGGGATTTTATGATCCATTACTTCATTTGTGAAGCATAGCGGGTGTGCGGCGCCTCTGTACTAGGCTATATCACGATGCAGCTCGGAAGAGCTATGTCTGTTGTGTTCGTCCCGGCCGGATTTGTTGTATCCGGAGGAAGATCATTGTCACATGCCGTAGGGCGCCTGCGCGATCCGTAGATCGATCTTGTTTGTCTTGCCTTATCCTCCAGTACGTCTCGCAGGTGTGGCGCATTTTCCCGTGCCTTAGTTGAGCGGCGTCGGGGCATGGCTTGGGTGGAGGGCCGAGAGGCCTTTCTGTCGCGGCCGCGAGGTGGCCGATCAGCCATGTCGTGCGCTGGTGATGTAGGTGCTTCCTCCTCTGATCGGGGTAGCGGCCTGCGATTTGGGTAACTCTTGGAGGGGCGTTCGAGTTCATACTCTTCGGCCGCAAGGACTTCAGTCCATCTGTCAGCTAGCAAATCTTGGGCAGCTCTAAGCTGTTGCTGCTTTTTCTTGAGGCTGCTTGCCATGGCTAAAAGCCTGCGTTTGAAACGCTCTTGTTCGGCGGGGTCTGATGGTATGACGAATTCGTCGTCATCGAGGCTTGCCTCGTCTTCGGAGGGAGGCGTATAGTTATCATCCTCGACCTCTCGGTCTGCCGCTCTCTCATGAGGGCTAGCTTCTCCATCTTCCTATGCCGAATCTTGCTGAGGTGGGTGTTCTTCGGCGTTATCCGGGGTAGTATTATCTCCCGTGCTGGAATCACCGTTTTTGCTTTGGCGGGATTTAGAGCGGCGCCGCTGACGCCGGCGCTTTGGCTGTTTCTTGGGGGCGTCATCCCCCACTGTTCCATCACCATCTCCATCTTTTGGAGTATCCACCATATATATGTCATATGACGAGGTTGTAACACCCTTGATGTGACTATATCTCCCACGTGTCGAGGCACGACTTAGAGGCATAATCGCATTGAAGGCATATGTCGCAAGTAAGGCAATCTTCACAACATCCCATGTAATATGAATCATAAAGGGGAGATAACATAGTTGGCTTACACTCGCCACGTCAATCAAGGTACATAAATAACATTACATCATCCAAACACTCATGGCCCGACTACGGCGCCAAAATAAAAGATAACCCAACATGCGACACGGTCCCGATCACCCCCAACAGGGCACCGCTACTGATCATCAGGAAAGGAAACATAGTAACGTTGAGAGTCCTCGTCGAACTCCCACTTGAGCTCGAGCGCATCACCAGGAGCGGAATCATCAGGCCCTGCATCTGGTGTAATAGTAATCTGTGAGCCATAGGGACTCAGCAATCTCGCACCCTCGGGATCAAGACTATTTAAGCTTATAGGTAAGGTAAGGTAAATATAAGTGGAGCTACAGCAAGCGACTAGCATATATGGTGGCTATCCTATTCGCAAAAGAGAGCGAGAAGAGGAGGCAAAGAGCGAGTGAGAAACTAGAGGACAACCTTCGCAAACATTACTCCAACACCGTGTCCACTTCCCGGACTCCGCCGAGAAGAGGCCATCACGGTAACACACTCGGTTGATTCATTTTAATTAAATTATGGTTCAAGTTATCTACAACCGGACATTAACAAATTCCCATCTGCCCATAACCGCGGGCACGGCTTTCGAAAGTTCAAATCCCTACAGGGGAGTCCCAACTTAGCCCATGACGAGCTCTCACGGTCAACGAAGGAATAGACCTCCTCCCGAGACGTTCCGATCAGACTCGGTACCTCAGTTCTTCAAGACACTTCGACAGGTTAAAACTAATCCAGCAACACCGCCCGAATGTGCCGACAAATCCCGATAGGAGCTGCACATATCTCTTTCTCAGGGCACACTCAGATTGTCTTAGGTACGGGTAGGCCAGCCCAGAGTTGCCCCTGGTGGCCACCGGCAGCTGACAGGTGGACCAACACTCAGAGGAGCACTGGCCCGGGGGGGGGTGTTTAAAATAAGATGACCCTCGGGCTCCGGAAACCCAAGGGAAAAGAGGCTAGGTGGCAAATGGTAAAATCAAGGTTGGGCATTGCTGGAAAAGCTTTAATCAAGGCGGACTATCAAGGGGTTCCCGTTATAACCCAACCGCGCAAGGAACGCAAAATCCGGGAACATAACACCGATATGACGGAAACTAGGGCGGCAAGAGTGGAACAAAACACTAGGCGAGAGGCCGAGCCTTCCACCCTTTCCCAAGTATATAGATGCATTAAGATAACATGGCAATATAATGATATCCCAACAAGTAAATAATGTTCCAACAAGGAACGGTCTCCAATCTTCACCTGCAACTAGCAACGCTATAAGAGAGGCTGAGCAAAGCAATAACATAGCCAATCAACGGTTTGCTAGGACATGGTGGGTTAGAGGTTTGACATGGCAATTTGGGAGGCTTGAAAGCAAATGGTAGGCATCGTAGCATTGGCATAGCAAAAGAGCGAGCAATCTAGCATAGCAAAGATAGTAGTGATTTCGAGGGTATGATCATCTTGCCTGCAAAGTTGTCAGAGTTGACTGGATCCTCGAAAGCAAACTCAATGGGCTCCTCGTTAGCGAACTCGTCTCCCAGCTCTACCCAAACAAGACAAACAAGCAACAAGGACACAATCAACCACGTGCAAGGATCAAACAATATGATGCAAACATGGTATGCTATGCGGGATGCGATGCGGGATGCATATGCAAGATTTGGATGCATGAACCTGGCCTAAACTTGGAAATCCA
This sequence comes from Triticum urartu, assembly GCF_056163025.1. Lineage (NCBI taxonomy): Eukaryota > Viridiplantae > Streptophyta > Magnoliopsida > Poales > Poaceae > Triticum > Triticum urartu. The sequence goes on from NC_141877.1 coordinate 606,501,822, forward strand.
AGTGTGCCACTGGAAAGATGAGATGAAATCACTTGAAAACGATATAAAGAATGCCGGAATCGGAGTTATGGTTTGGAAATGGCAAGCGATTCAAATATGACACCGGTTTGCAATTTACAGCAAGTAGTCACCTAAATGCAATGAGATGAACATGCTACAGCACTCAAACATGGCATCAAAATACATGGAAGGGATGCATTCAAGATGCTTAACAAAAGTCTTGCACTGAGCTACGGCCAAATCATCCATTAGCAGGTTCAAACAAGCATGGCAAAAATGCATATGACAAACAGATCTCAGACTTGGTGAAATTAACACTTGTCTGAAATTTCAGATCAGGTAGCACTCTTTGGAGCAACAAAACTACATGCTACAGGATCTGAACATGGCAACGTAAAACATGGCATGGAGCTTCTCAAAAAGCTTAACAAAAGTCCCGTAGTGACCTTGAGCCAAAAGGTATCAGAAAACACATTAGCAAGCATGTGAACATAGCAAAAGCATAATCAGTTTTCAGACTTAGTGAAAACTGGCACATGCTGAAACATATCTCAAGTAGGCATGTTTACGAGCTCGATGCACTCACTACGGAGCAAGTCATGAAAAGCTAAGCATACATCTATCAAGAACACACAAAATGCAAGCTAGACATGGCAAGAACAATGGAATAGCATGCACGGATCAACTACAACATCATCGGCAAAATTGCAAACAAGTTGACAATCTGCCCAGATTCACGAAGTAGCAAAAGTAGAGCTCGATTGACTCAAGCTAGGGTGCTCCATAATTGCAAACAAAGACATGGATGGATAGAGCACTATAAGATTAATTAAACATCCTTACTGACCATCCTGAAAAGAGGCACGGATCACTAGGAAACAGCATGAACATATGGCAATATGAGATAAACAGCTCAAGGACTTAGTGGAAATGCTAAGTCCCTGAAATCAGCATTACCAAGTGCCTCACTTGGCAAGCTTGTGCTAGTCACCACACACATCACAAAAATACATGGTTTGCACCTCTGGAAAGATGACAAAACCCTTAACAAAACATATGTAGAGCATCAGGGCATATCATGCACACAATAATCATGGCAAAAATGACAAATGTCTAAATGGAGCAGCAGATCTGACAATTATCTCAAGTAGCCTCCTTCTAACAACATTTCGGGCATCAAGATGAATTCAAATGAAAATGATGCAATAGAATGAAATTATGTACTCTCTGAGACGAACATTTTGATATGCTATATGCCAAAAACAGAGCTACAGATGCGGAGATATAGCATGATGAACAGGAGCACATGGATCTGAAATCTCAGGACTTAGAAGAAAAACCACCTCGCGGATTAGGGTTTACTGTAGCTGGATCTGGATCTCGCCGGCGCGTGGATCGAGGATCGCCGAAGCTCGACGGGGAGGACGCCGGGAAGAAGGAGTTCGCCGGAGGGGTCGCCGGCCTTCTCCCGCGGCGGCAGCGGCGAGGACGGGCGCCGAGGCGACGGTGGCCGGGGCGGCGAGCGCCGGCGTTTAGGTGGCGCGGTGGCTCCGGGCGGTGATGGCGAGGCGACAGAGCTCGGAGGTGCGGCGCCGGCGCGGTGGCGGTGGGGAGCCGGCGAGCGGCGCAGGAGGAAGGAGAAGGGCGGCGCGGGGAGGCGGCCAACCGGGCTCGGGGGCCGGCGCTGGGCACCGCGGGCCTCGGCGGCGGCGGGTGGCGGCGCGCCATGTGGCAGGCGGCGGTTGGCGGTGGCGGATCCGGACGCGTCCGGCTCCGTCCGGACGTGTCCGGCGGCGGCGGAGATCCGAAATTTTAGGGTTAGGACGGGGGAGGATCCGGATTTTCGAGGAGGGGTCTTTAAATAGAGGTAGAGGGAGCTAGGAGAGTCCAAATGAGGTGCGGTTTTCGGCCACGCGATCGTGATCGAACGATCTAGATGATGGAGAGGGTTTAGGCGGGTTTTGGGCCAAATTGGATGGGTGTTGGGCTGCAATACACACGAGGCCTTTTCGGTCCCTCGGTTAACCGTTGGAGTATCAAACGGAGTCCAAATGATACGAAGCTTGACAGGCGGTCTACCGGTAGTAAACCAAGGCCGCTTGGCAAGTCTCGGTCCAATCCGGAAATGTTTAATCCCCACACACGAAAGAAAGGTAGAAATGACCACCGGAGGAGAACGAAGCGCCGGAATGCAAAACGGACAACGGGGAAAATGCTCGAATGCATGAGACGAACACGTATGCAAATGTAATGCACATGATGACATGATATGAGATGCATGACAATGATAACAACACACGGAGACAAAGACCCGAACCCGAGAAAATAAAATAACTTAAGGCCGGAAACGGCAAGAGTTGGAGTACAAATTGGGTAAATTACATCCGGGGTGTTACAGAGGTGGCCTTCCAGCGCCCTACAGGTGCTGGTTCCTGTTCGTCTCCTACATCGTCGTCCATGCCGTCGATGTCTTCGGAGCCGAAGTCAAGCATGTCGGTTAGATCGTCGACAGTGGCTACAAAGTGGGTGGTGGGTGGGCTTTGAATTTCTTCATCGTCCGTATCCCATCCTCGCTGACCATAGTTCGGCCAGGGCTCTCCTGATAAGGAGAGAGACTTGAGAGAATTCAGGATGTCGCCAAAAGGCGAATGCTGAAAGATGTCTGCGGCGGTGAACTCCATTATCGGCGCCCAATCGGATTCGATTGGCAGGGGCGCGGGGGGTTCGGAGTCCGGGGAGGAGTCCGGATCCTTGGAGTCACGGGTCGTGCAGAGTGCGGGGCTAGCGTTTGGCTCGATCACTTTCGGGATCGTAGTCCCCGAGGTGACGTCCAACCACTCATCCTCGATTGGCGCAATAGGCTCCGAGTTAGGGGTCGGAACCGATACGTGTGCGGCCTCCAGGACACTGTCCGGGGGTAGAGCTAGATCATGCCCCTCGAGGTAGTGCGGCGCGCTTGGCCGTGGCTCGAACCCGTCGAAGATCAAGTCTCCGCGGATGTCAGCCGTGTAGTTTAAGCTTCCAAACCTGACTTGATGGCCAGGGGCGTAGCTTTCGATCTGCTCCAGGTGGCCGAGAAAATTGGCCCGCGGAGCGGAGCCGCCGAAGACGAAGATCTGTCCGGGAAGAAAAGTCTCACCCTGGACCGCATCGTTGTTGATGATCAAAGGAGCCAGTGGGCCTAAAGGTGACGACACAGAGGAACTCTCAATGAAAGCACCAATGTCGGTGTCAAAACCGGCGGATCTCGGGTAGTGGGTCCCGAACTGTGCGTCTAGGCCGGATGGTAACAGGAGTCAGGGAACACGATGTTTTACCTAGGTTCGGGCCCTCTTGATGGAGGTAAAACCCTACATCCCGCTTGATTAATATTGATGATATGGGTAGTACAAGAGTAGATCTACCACGAGATCGAGGAGGCTAAACCCTAGAAGCTAGCCTATGGTATGATTGTTGTATATGGAGTTGATGAAGTTGTTGTCCTACGGACTAAAACCCTCCGGTTTATATAGACACCGGATAGGGTTAGGGTTACATAGAGTCGGTTACCATGGTAGGAGATCTTGAATATCCGCATCGCCAAGCTTGCCTTCCACGCCAAGGAAAGTCCCATCCGGACACGGGACGTAGTCTTCAATCTTGTATCTTCATAGTCCTGGAGTCTGGCTGAAGGTATAGTCCGGCTACCCGAACACCCCCTAATCCAGGACTCACTCAGGTGGCAATCGGGGTGGTTCTGGATCACCGAGCCACGCGACACCGAATGGGTCATGCCCCCTGAGTTCCGGTCCGGACCCCCAACGCGGCTCACATCCTGGAAAGAGACGGGCCTGTCGTGGGGTAGCAAAAAGGAGGTGACCGGACTACAAACATGCATCCAATCCCTGGTGAACAAGCAGCTCAGGCTTGTGAATGTAGTCCAGGTTATGCTCATCCGCTTGATTCTCTCGTGCCAACAACGGGCTTTTAACCTGTGGGAGTTTGATCCGGCGCGGCACCAAACTCTGAGCAGGCTCTTCGACACGACGTACGAAGATGCCTGGAAGGTGCTCTTCAAAGGCGTCGAGGCTCCCGCATCTGCCGCCGAGGATCGCGGATACGGCGCGCAGCGTCATGCTAGCACGGTAAGTTTTTTGTACCTTTTACAGGGCACTAGTTTTTCATAGGTCAACTCTGTGTGGGATCTAAGCTCCCTTACCTTTGACAGGATTGGCAGGCGAAGTCCGGGCAGATCAACTGTCCGGCTCCTCTGCCCGAAGGCCCAGCGGACACCTAATTGGCGAAGCTGCTGGTTCCGGCACCCTATGTGGTGCCGGAGAAGAAGGCCGCGAAAAAGGCCGTGGGGACTCGAAAGAGTGCCCGGCGCCAGGAGGCGTCGGATCCATCATCCGACGGTTCTGAGGCGCACTCCTCCCACGAAGATGAGGAGGAGGAAGAAGAGACCCCTCCCCCTCCAGCGGGGGAAGGGAAGAAAAGGAAGGCCGCCCCAACTGGGGAGGCCGAAGGGTCCAAGAAGGGGAGAATCCCTCCTCCGGACTACTCCACCAACGCTGACGACGGTGAAGAGGAGTGGCCACCCAGGGCCAAGTCCCTGGCGAAATCGTAAGTATCCGAATACCGAAGTGATTTCATAGTATTCGTTTATTGCACAGCTTTCCCTTATGTCGAATATGTTTATGCAGCCCACCCAAAGACCGGATCGACGCGTCGTCGTGCGGCTCACTGGACTCGTCGGACGTGAACTTGCTGCCGACGGCTTCCTCCCCCCGCCCTACGGACGACACCGAAGTGTTGTCCCAACAGGGTCCAATCCGGGAGGAGGTGGTCCTGGAGGCGCCGCAAGGTGACCACCCGGACCCCAGGAGTAAAGGGGACGAAATCCCCCAGGGCTCCAAGTCCGGCCCTAGGCCGGACACCGCTCCGGAACCTTCAAAGGTTCCAGAGTCCGGCGGGGAACCTCCTTCCAAGAGGAGCAAGCCCACCGCGGCGGCGACCTCCGTCCAACCGGAGGCGCCGGACAATATGTTGGAGGCGCTCTAAGGCGCCTCCATCGACGAGGGGCACCGCACTATTATGAGTGCGGTGATCCAGAAGGTTGAGTCCGCCAAGAGCGGACTGACTGAAGCTTGTACAAGCCTTTTAACAGGCTTTGAGGTAAGTAAAGAATGTGTAAATAACATTACCGCATAGATAGTAGACCCTGATGCTCTGTTTGGCGTTCGGAAAGAAAAGCCGAATAGAGGATCAAATAAAAAATCGCAGGAGTCTAAAAAGAGTCAATATGCGTGTGCAGGCTTCCCTACCAGCGTCCGTCGCACTGACTGCGGAAGTGGACGTGCTAAAGCAGAACCTCAAGCGGTCTGAGCAAGAGCTCGGACGTGCCAAGAAGCAGCTCGAGGACAATGAAGGTAAGAAATACCTTATTTAAATAAAATATATGTATATATAAAAAGGTGCAATTGCAAAAAACGACAGGATTATCGTGGCTATTGTAGGGGCCACGTCTGAGGTGGTGACCCTGAAGCAAGTGCTGCTCGAGGCCAAGAAGAGATCGGCCGCGGAGCGCACTGAGTGAGAAAAGTATGAGGCCGAGGTTGGCAAGGTGCGGCAAGAGCTCCAACCTCTCATGGAAAAACATGAGAGTTTGGAGCGTGACTCAAGGGCGCGAGCGTCCGAGCTCGCGGCGGCTACTGAAAGTGCCAAGTCTGCCAAGGCCGAATCCCAGAAGACCCTCCAGGAGTTGGATGAGGTGAAGAAGATAGCGGCGGGTAAGGCATTCTTTATGCAAAGTAAACACATAAGCGTGAGTTACTTGTTACTTACCCGAATCCGGAGTTCTCTAGGCGCATTCGCAGATCTTCCCCAGAGTGTATCTGATGCCGCCGCATTCTATCGAGCCGAGGAGGGCAGCTCGACGGAGAAGGTGTTTTGGTCTCAGTACACTGAGGCCGGACATCCCGTGCCCCTGAGCGACCAGTTGAAGCAACTGTTCGAGCTCCACAAGGCAGCCGAACAGGCCATGAAGGGCCTCATAGTTCGGCTGTGCCTGGAGAGGCTCAGCCTGGGAGCTATTTCGGGCTGGTGCGGCGGCTGGTGGAGGCCTGTCCGAGGCTCGAAGTCATCAAGCGCTTCATCTGCATTGAAGGTGCCCGTAGGGCCCTTGCCCATGCGAAGGTGCACTGGGGCAAGCTGGATGCTGAGAAGCTTGTGAAGGACGGGCCACCGCCGGGGAAAGAGCATCGCAAGCCTGAAAATTATTATAAGGATGTTCTGAAGGGTGCCCGCCTTGTGGCGGAGGAATGTTCTATGGATGTAATTTTTGAGTAAAACTCGCTCGTTTTATCCTGTGCGCTGAAAACTTGTTCATATGCGCTTAAGCAATGCTATTAGAATTTAAAATATTACCTTCTGTGCGGCTGTTTATCAATTCTGAGAGATGGAGAGTCGTCGGCTTCTGCCCCCGTGCCGCTAGTGCTGGGGTGTTCGGGGATAAACCTGAGGGCTCTTTTTCCCATGTTTGGGTCCTTCGAGGGAGGCGCCCAGCCCAATGAACAAGGCAATCGGACTATAATGCGTGAACACTCTCACTTAGCCATAGAATTCTATAATTTTAAATTTCGGCGAAGCCCCTGGTATTCGGAAGACCGAGTTCGGGGCGCTATCCACGCCTTGGCTGGACAGAGTCGGCTCCTCGCCCTAAGCGGCATAAGTCTTTAAGGACTCGAAAAGACCTCTTGAACAGCGACCAGCTCTCGCCTCATCATGACGGTCAGTTTTAGCTTTCTCCACTGAGGTGCTCGACCCAGCTCAACCGGGGCACAATTGTAGTGGTTCTCCTAGTGCTACCTTAGCCGATATAGCGAAACGTAAGGCACCAAAACATAGGAGCCGGGGAAACCCAACTATTGACCCAAGACATGATTCGGAGCCGATGCATATAATGCTATAAGTTCGGGGTGCCGCACTTGTTGAAGTGTTCGGACTTCTCACACCATGTTGAGGGGTACTAAAGCCCCTGGCGTATTTTGGCCGTACCAAAGTGTACGGGTGCGACATGTCGTTAAGGAACATATATAAATATAAAAAAGGGTAATGCAAAAATAGACAAAAGCTATGCATTGTTTATTAAAAAGAGTTGCGATCAAAGTAGAACGATACAAATAACGCGATAAGCAAAAGGTTGGACTATGTAGCGTGTCCGCTCCAGGGGCAAGCTGCGGAATAATATGCGAAACAGGTATACTGCTCGTGATAGAGACCACCTGGGAGTTCCGTAATGTGGCGCGGCTTGTCTGCTTCCCTGGTTCTTGCATCGTTTGTGCGGCAATTGAACTGCAGAACAGGCCTTCCTAAGAGTGGAGTCCTGAAAGTAAGAGAAAATTAAAAAATCGGCTGCCCCTGGTACGGTTGAAGCCATGTTTTGGGCGTGCCGTGATGGTGCCCCTCCCCCTGTGCCCATGGTATCTCTAGAGCGTAGTTATGTACGCGAAGTACTGGCGTCGCCTTTTTGCGAGGGTTGGGGTTGGGGCCGCATTGCTACGCCTGCTCGGATCGTGCCCGGTGGTCTTGTTGTAGGTTACTCCGGGCGCGCTTGACGGTGTCCGGTCGTTTGGTGGCCGGACTGGGGAACTTCCTAGAGAGGCTGCTTTGAACTTCCACCGCAAGGGCCGCCGTGTGCTCCTCCGTTCGGAGGGAGCGTTCGGTGTTTCCATTGACCATAATTACTCCTCGAGGGCCTGGCATCTTGAGCTTAAGGTATGCATAATGCGGTACCGCATTGAACTTAGTGAATGCGGTTCGCCCGAGCAGTGCGTGGTAACCACTGCGAAACGGGACTATGTCAAAGATTAACTCCTCACTTCGGAAATTATCCGGAGATCCGAAGACCACTTCAAGTGTGATTGAGCCTGTACAGTTGACCTCTACACCTGGTATTACGCCTTTAAAGGTCGTTTTGGTGGGCTTAATCCTCGAGGGATCTATGCCAATTTTCTGCACTGTATCCTGGTAAAGCAGGTTCAGGCTGCTGCCGCTGTCCATAAGGACTCTAGTGAGATGAAATCCGTCAATAATTGGGTCTAGAACCAATGCGGCGAAGCCGCCATGACGGGTGCTAGTGGGGTGGTCCCTTCGATCAAAGGTGATCGGGCAGGAGGACCATGGGTTGAACTTTGGGGCGACTGGCTCTATCGCGTATACGTCCCTTAACGCGCGCTTCCACTCCCGCTTGGGGACGTGGGTTGCGTATATCATGTTCACCGTCCGCACTTGTGGGGGAAAACCCTTCTGTCCCCTGTTGTTCGGCGGCCGGTGCTCCTCGTCGTCATCGCTATGCAGCCCCTTCTCTTCGTTTTTGGCGTTTAGCTTGCCTGCCTGCTTGAACACCCAACAATCCCTGTTGGTGTGATTGGCCGGCTTTTCGGGGGTGCCATGTATCTGGCATAAGCGGTCGAGTATTCGGTCCAAACTGGACGGTCCCCTAGGATTCCTTTTGAATGGCTTCTTCCGCCGACCGGATTTAGAGCCTCTGAATCCGGCATTAACTGCCGTATCCTCAGCATTGTCGCCGTTAATGCGGCGCTTCTGCTTGGTTCGACGCGACCTGCCACCGCTATCCCTGGTGTCCCAATTACCAGGGTTTTTGGTTATATTGTTGCTACGAGTAAGCCAGCTGTCTTCTCCCGCGCAAAAGCGGGTCATGAGTGTCGTGAGTGCTGCCATAGATTTCGGCTTTTCCTGTCCAAGGTGCCGGGCTAGCCACTCGTCACGGATATTGTGCTTGAAGGCTGCTAGGGCCTCAGTGTCTAGACAGTCGACTATTTGATTTTTCTTTGTTAAGAACCGTGTCCAGAATTGCCTGGCCGATTCATCTGGGTGCTGAATTACGTGGCTTAGGTCATCGGCGTCTGGGGGTCGCACATAAGTGCCCTGGAAATTGTCGAGGAATGCGGCTTCCAGTCCTCCCAACAACTGATTGATCCTGTTGGCAAGCTGTTAAGCCAATGCCGAGCCGGTCCTTTAAGCTTGAGTGGGAGGTATTTGATGGCGTGGAAATCGTCGCCGCGGGCCATATGGATATGAAGGAGATAATCCTCAATACATACCGCAGGATCTGTTGTGCCATCATATGATTCGATGTTTACGGGTTTGAAACCCTTGGGGATTTGATGATCCATTATTTCATTTGTGAAGCAGAGTGGGTGTGCGGCGCCTCTGTACTGGGCTATATCATGACGTAGCTCCAGTGAGCCTTGTGTTGGGGAACGTAGCAGAAATTCAAAATTTTCCTACGTGTCACCAAGATCTATCTATGGAGAGACTAGCAAGGAGGGGAAGGAGAGTGCATCTACATACCCTTGTAGATCGCTGAGCGGAAGCGTTCAAGTGAACGGGGTTGATGGAGTCATACTCGTCGTGATTCAAATCACCGATGACCAAGTGCCGAACGCACGGCACCTCCGCGTTCAACACACGTACAGCCCGGAGACGTCTCCCACGCCTTGATCCAGCAAGGAGAGAGGGAGAGGTTGAGGAAGACTCCAGCCAGCAGTAGCACAACGGCGTGGTGGTGGTGGAGGAGCGTGGCAATCCTGCAGGGCTTCGCCAAGCACCACAGAAGAGGAGGGAGAGAGAGATGCAGGGCTGCACCAACGAGAGATCGAATCACGTGTGTTTTGGGGCAGCCCTAGGCCTCATATATATAGGGGAAGGGGAGGAGGCTGCGCCCCCTCTAGGGTTCCCACCCCTAGAGGGGCGGCAGCCCCAAACCCATCTGAGGGTGGCGGCCACAAGGGGAGGAGAGGGAGGCGCAGGGTATATGGGCCTTAGGGCCCATCTGCCCTTAGGGTTTGCCCCCTCTCCCCTTCTAGGCGCATGGGCCTTAGTGGGGCTGGTGCCCTTGGCCCATGTAGGCCAAGGAACACTCCCTACAGCCCATGTGCCCCCCCGGGGCTGGTGGCCCCACTTGGTGGACCCCCGGGACCCTCCCGGTGGTCCCGGTACGTTACCGATAAACCCCGAAACTCTTCCGGTGACCAAAACAGGACTTCCCATATATAAATCTTTACCTCCGGACCATTTTGGAACTCCTCGTGACATCCGGGATCTCATCCGGGACTCCGAAAAACATTCAGTAACCACATACAAACTTCCTTTATAACCCTAGCGTCATCGAACCTTAAGTGTGTAGACCCTACGGGTTCGGGAGACATGCAGACATGACCGAGACGTTCTCCGGTCAATAACCAACAGCGGGATCTGGATACCCATGTTGGCTCCCACATGTTCCACGATGATCTCATCGGATGAACCACGATGTCAAGGACTTAATCAATCCCGTATACAATTCCCTTTGTCTAGCGGTACGATACTTGCCCGAGATTCGATCGTCGGTATCCCGATACCTTGTTCAATCTCGTTACCGGCAAGTCTCTTTACTCGTTCCGTAACACATCATCCCGTGATCAACTCCTTGATCACATTGTGCACATTATGATGATGTCCTACCGAGTGGGCCCAGAGATACCTCTCCATCACACGGAGTGACAAATCCCAGTCTCGATTCGTGCTAACTCAACAGACACTTTCGGAGATACCTGTAGTGTACCTTTATAGCCACCCAGTTACGTTGTGACGTTTGGCACACCCAAAGCACTCCTACGGTATCCGGGAGTTGCACAATCTCATGGTCTAAGGAAATGATACTTGACATTAGAAAAGCTTTAGCATACGAACTACATGATCTTGTGCTAGGCTTAGGATTGGGTCTTGTCCATCACATCATTCTCCTAATGATGTGATACCGTTATCAACGACATCCAATGTCCATGGTCAGGAAACCGTAACCATCTATTGATCAACGAGCTAGTCAACTAGAGGCTTACTAGGGACATGGTGTTGTCTATGTATCCACACATGTATCTGAGTTTCCTATCAATACAATTATAGCATGGATAATAAACGATTATCATGAACAAGGAAATATAATAATAACTAATTTATTATTGCCTCTAGGGCATATTTCCAACACCTTGTCTATTGTGTTCGGCTTTGCCGAATTTGTGGCCGGCGTGACGGACGCCGTCTCGAGCCGTGGGGCGCCCACGCGATCCGTAGATCGATCTTGTTTGTTTAGCCTTGTACTCCAACATATCTCGTGCCTTGGTACGGGGTGTGGCTTGAGTGGAGGGCTGAGAGGCCTCTCTGTCGTGGCCACGAGGTGGCCGGTCGGCCGCATCGAGTGCTTCCTCCTCTAATTGGGGTAGCAACCTGCGCTTTGGGTAGCTCTTGGAGGGGCGTTCGAGTTTATGCTCTTCGGCCGCAAGGACTTTAGTCCATCTGTCAAGTAGCAAATCTTGATCAGCTCTGAGCTGTTGCTGTTTTTTCTTGAGGCTTCTTTCCATGGCCATAAGCCTGCGTTGAAAACGCTCTTGCTCGACGGGATCCTCTGGCACGACGAATTCGTCGTCGTCGAGGCTTGCCTCGTCTTCGGAGGGAGGCGTATAATTATCGTCCTCGACCTCTCTGTCTGCCGCTCTCTCATGAGGGCTGGTTTCTCCATCCTCCTGTGCTAAATCTTGCTGGAGGGGGTTTTCTTCGGCGCTTTCCAGAGTATTATTATCTCCCGTGCTGGAATCACCGTGTTTGTTTTGGCGGGATTTTTAGCGGCGCCGCAGACGTCGGCGCTTAGGCTGTTTCTTGGAGGGGTCATCCTCCGCTGTTCCATCGCCATCTCCCTCTTTTGGGGTGTCCACCATGTATATGTCATACGACGAGGTGGCTTTCCAGGGCCTAGTAGGCGCTGGTTCTTCATTATCTCCTTCATCGGCGTCCATACCGTCGATGTCTTCGTAGTCGAAGTCGAGCATGTCGGTTAAGTCGTCGACAGTGGCTACAAAGTGGGTGGTGGGTGGGCTTTGAATTTCTTCATCGTCCGAATCCCAACCTCGCTGGCCGCAGTCCGGCCAGGGCTCTCCTGATAAAGAGAGAGACTTCAATGACTTCAGAATATCGCCAATAGGCGAGTGCTGAAAGATGTCCGCGGCAGTGAACTCCATGATCGGCGCCCAATCGGATTCGATAGGCCGGGGCGCGGAGGGTTCGGAGTCCGGCTCCTTGGAGTCATGAGTCTCGCGGAGTGCGGGGCTGGTGTTTGGCTCAATCACCGTTGGGATCGTAGCCTCCGAGGTGGCGTCCAGTTGGCTCCGAATTAGGGACCGGAGCCGATGCGGGTGCGGCCTCCAGGGCACTCTTCGGCGGCAGAGCTAGATCATGCTCGTCGGGACAGTGCGGCGCGCTCGGCAGTGGCTCGAATCCGTCGAAGATCAAGTCCCCGCGGATGTCAGCCGTGTAGTTAAAACTTCCGAATCTGACCTGACGACCAGGGGCGTAGCTTTCGATCTGCTCCAGATGGCAAAGTGAATTGGCCCGCAGTGCGAAGCCGCCGAAGACGAAGATCTGTCCGGGGAGGAAGGTCTCACCCTGGAATGCATCACTGTTGAATATCGTAGGAGCCATCAGGCCTGATGGCGACGGCACAGAGGAACTCTCAATGAAAGCAACAATGTCGGTGTCAAAACCGGCGGATCTCGAGTAGGGGGTCCCGAACTGTGCGTCTAGGCCGGATGGTAACAGGAGGCAGGGGACACGATGTTTTACCCAGGTTCGGGCCCTCTTGATGGAGGTAAAACCCTACGTCCTGCTTGATTAATGTTGATGATATGGGTATTACAAGAGTTGATCTACCACGAGATCAGACAGGCTAAACCCTAGAAGCTAGCCTATGGTATGATTGTTGATGTGTATGTTGTCCTACGGACTAAAACCCTCCGGTTTATATAGACACCAGATAGGGTTAGGGTTACATAGAGTCGGTTACCATGGTAGGAGATCTGAATATCCGTATCGCCAAGCTTGCCTTCCACGCCAAGGAAAGTCCCTTCCGGACACGGGACGAGGTCTTCAATCTTTTATCTTCATAGTCCTGGAGTCTGGCTGAAGGTATAGTCTAGCCATCCGGACACCCCCTAATCCAGGACTCCCTCAATCATCACACTTTTATTTACTTACAACTCAGGAATTACAACTCGATACTTAGAACAAAATATGACTCTATATTAATGCCTCCGGCGGTGTACCGGGATGTGTAATGATGCATGAGTGACATGTATGAAAGAATTATGAACGGTGGCTTTGCCACAAATACAATGTCAACTACATGATCATGCAAAGCAATATGACAATGATGGAGCATGTCATAGTAAACGGAATGGTGGAAAGTTGCATGGCAATATATCTCGGAATGGCTATGGAAATGCCATAATAGGTAGGTATGGTGGCTGTTTTGAGGAAGGTAAATGGTGGGTTTATGGTACCGAAGAAAGTTGCGCGGTACTAGAGAGGCTAGCAATGGTGGAAGGGTGAGAGTGCGTATAATCCATGTACTCAACATTAGTCATAAAGAACTCACATACTTATTGCAAAAATCTATTAGTTATCGAAACAAAGTACTACGCGCATGCTCCTAGGGGGATATATTGGTAGGAAAAGACCATTGCTCGTCCCCGACCGCCACTCATAAGGAAGACAATCAATAAATAAATCATGCTCCGACTTCATCACATAACGGTTCACCATACGTACATGCTACGGGAATCACAAACTTCAACACAAGTATTTCTCAAATTCACAACTACTTAACTAGCATAACTCTAATATCACCATCTCCATATCTCAAAACAATTATCAAGTATCAAACTTCTCTTAGTATTCAATGCACTCTATATGAAAGTTTTTTATTATATCCCTCTTGGATGCCCATCATATTAGGACTAGTTTCATAACCAAAGAAAACTACCATGCTGTTCTAAAGGACTCTCAAAATAGTATAAGTTAAGCATGAGAGATCAATTATTTCTATAAAATAAAACCACCGTCGTGCTCTAAAAAGATATAAGTGAAGCACTAGAGCAACAACAAACTACTCCGAAAGATATAAGTGAAGATCAATGAGTAGTCGAATAATTATGCAACCATATGAAGACTCTCTAACATTTAAGAATTTCAGATATTGGTATTTTATTCAAACAGCAATAAAATCATAACAAAATAAATTGACGCTCCAAGCAAAACACATATCATGTGGTGAATAAAAATATAGCTCCAAGTAAAGTTACCGATGAACGAAGACGAAAGAGGGGATGCCTTCCGGGGCATCCCCAAGCTTAGGCTTTTGGTTGTCCTTGAATTTTACCTTGTGGTGCCTTGGGCATCCCCAAGCTTAGCTCTTGCCACTCCTTATTCCATAGTCCATCGAATCTTTACCCAAAACTTGAAAACTTCACAACACAAAACTTAATAGAAAACTCGTAAGCTCCGTTAGTATAAGAAAATAAATCACCACTTCAAGGTACTGTAATGAACTCATTATTTATTTATATTGGTGTTAAACCTACTGTATTCCAACTTTTATATGGTTTATAAACTCTTTTACTAGCCATAGATTCATCGAAATAAGCAAACAACACATAGAAAACAGAATCTGTCAAAAACAGAACAGTCTGTAGTAATCTGGATCAAACGTAAACTTATGGAACCCCAAAAATTATAAAATAAATTTCTGGAACTGAGTAATTTATCTATTAATCATCTTAAAAAATAATTAAATAAATAGAACTTTTCAAATAAAAATGGCAGCAATTCTCGTGAGTGCTAAAGTTTCTGTTTTTTACAGCATGATCAACAAGACTTTCCCCAAGTCTTCCCAACGGTTCTACTTGGCACAAACACTAATTAAAAGCATAAAACCACATCTAAACATAGACTAGATGAATTATTTATTACTAAACAGGAACAAAAAGCAAGGAACAAAAATAAAATTGGGTTGCCTCCCAACAAGCGCTATCGTTTAACGCCCCTAGCTAGGCATGATGATTTCAATGATGCTCACATAAAAGATAAGAATTGAAACATAAAGAGAGCATCATGAAGAATATGACTAGCACATTTAAGTCTAACCCACTTCCTATTCATAGGGATTTTGTGAGCAAACAACTTGTGGGAACAAGAATCAACTTGCATAGGAAAGCAAAACAAACATAAGTTCAAGATTTTAAGTACATATAGAGGAAACTTGATATTATTGCAATTCCTACAAGCATATGTTCCTCCCTCATAATAATTTTCAGCAGCATCATGAATGAATTCAACAATATAACCAGCACCTAAAGCATTCTTTTCATGATCTACAAGCATAGAAATTTTATTACTCTCCACACAAGCAAAATTCTTCTCATGAATAATAGTGGGAGCAAACTCAACAAAATAATTATCATGTGAGGCATAATCTAATTGAAAACTAAAATCATGATGACAAGTTTCATGGATATCATTATTCTTTATAGCATACAAGTCATCACAATAATCATCATAGATAGCAACTTTGTTCTCATAATCAATTGGAACCTCTTCCAGAATTGTGGATTCATCAGAAAATAAAGTCATGACCTCTCCAAATCCACTTTCATCAATATAATCATCATAAATAGGAGGCATGCTTTCATCATAATAAATTTGCTCATCAAAACTTGGGGGATAAAAAATATCATGTTCATCAAACATAGCTTCCCCAAGCTTGAGGCTTTGCATATCATTAGCATCATGGATATTCAAGGAATTCATACTAAGAACATTGCAATCATGCTCATCATTCAAATATTTAGTGCCAAACATTTTAATGCATTCTTCTTCTAACACTTTGGCACAATTTTCCTTTCCATCATACTCACGAAAGATATTAAAAAGATGAAGCATATGAGGCAAACTCAATTCCATTTTTTTTGTAATTTTCTTTTATAAACTAAACTAGTGATAAAACAAGAAACTAAAAGACTCGATTGCAAGATCTAAAGATATACCTTCAAGCACTAACCTCCCCGGCAACGGCGCCAGAAAAGAGCTTGATGTCTACTACACAACCTTCTTCTTGTAGACATTGTTGGGCCTCCAAGTGCAGAGGTTTGTAGGATAGTAGCAAATTTCCCTCAAGTGGATGGCCTAAGGTTTATCAATCCGTAGGAGGCGTAGGATGAAGATGGTCTCTCTCAAGCAACTCTGCAACCAAATAACAAAGAGTCTCTTGTGTCCCCAACACACCCAATACAATGGTAAATTGTATAGGTGCACTAGTTCGGTGAAGAGATGGTGATACAAGTGGTATATGTATGGTAGATAAAGGTTTTTGTAATCTGAAAATATAAAAACAGCAAGGTAACTAATGATAAAAGTGAGCATAAACGGTATTGCGATGCTAGGAAACAAGGCCTAGGTTTCATACTTTCACTAGTGCAAGTTCTCTCAACAATAATGACATAATTGGATCACATAACTATCCCTCAACATGCAACAAAGAGTCACTCCAAAGTCACTAATAGCGGAGAACAAACGAAGAGATTATGGTAGGGTACGAAACCACCTCAAAGTTATTCTTTCCAATCAATCCGTTGGGCTATTCCTATAAGTGTCACAAACAACCCTAGAGTTCGTACTAGAATAACACCTTAAGACACAAATCAACCAAAACCCTAATGTCACCTAGATACTCCAATGTCACCTCAAGTATCCGTGGGTATGATTATACAATATGCATCACACAATCTCAGATTCATCTATTCAACCAACACATAGAACCTCAAAGAGCGCCCCAAAGTTTCTACTGGAGAATCACGACGAAAACGTGTGCCAACACCTATGCATAGGTTCATGGGCGGAACCCACAAGTTGATCACCAAAACATACATCAAGTGAATCACGTGATATCCCAATGTCACCATAGATACGCACGGCAAGACATACATCAAGTGTTCTCAAATCTTTAAAGACTCAATCTGATAAGATAACTTCAAAGGGGAAACTCAATCCATTACAAGAGATTAGAGGGGGGGGGGAGAAAACATCATAAGATCCAACTATAATAGCAAAGCTCACGATACATCAAGATCGTACCACCTCAAGAACATGAGAGAGAGAGAGATCAAACACATAGCTACTGGTACATACCCTCAGCCCCGAGGGTGGACTACTCCCTCCTCGTCATTGGAGAGCGCCGGGATGATGAATATAGCCACCGGAGAGGGATTCCCCCTCTGGCAGGGTGCCGGATCGGGTCTAGATTGGTTTTCGGTGTCTACGGAGGCTTCTGGCGGCGGAACTCCCGATCTATTGTGCTCCTCGATCGTTTTAGGGTATATGGAGATATATAGGAGGAAGAAGTGCGTCAGGGGGGCCACGAGGGGCCCACGAGGGTGGAGGGCGCGCCCCCCCTGCCTTGTGGATTCCTCGTTGATCCCCTGACGTGCACTCCAAGTCTTTTGGGCTTCTTCTGATCCAAAAATAAGTTCCGTGAAGTTTCAGGTCAATTGGACTCCGTTTGATTTTCCTTTTGTGCGATATTCTAAAACAAGGAAAAAACAGAAACTGGCACTGGGCTCTGGGTTAATAGGTTAGTCCCAAAAATAATATAAAAGTTCATAATAAAGCCCATAAACATCCAAAGTTGATAATATAATAGCATGGAATAATCAATTTTTGTGATTTTTCGGGGTTCGTTTGGACATTTTTATGCATTAACTGAGTTTTCAATGCATTCATGTGCATTAATCAAATTTGAACTACATGCACATGCTCTAATGCATATAAATTGGTTGAAAATTCAAATTTATGTCCTTGGTTGCATGCTTAGGTCCCATGCAAGAGAGAATGAATGTCAAACACCATGCCACCGTCACTCGGCCACAAACATTGAGATACCTTGTTTTTAAATTCTAGTAAATCCAAAACTCGTCTGAAATTCATGAAACTTGGCATGCTATCATGGAGCGACATCAACATGACGTGGTAAATTTTTGGTCCCATTTGGGGCAGGTTTGGGTATATGCTTCTCACAAACCAGAGCTTCTCACAACAAGCATGATGATTTCGGTAGGGAACGTCCCACCTTTGGGACGAAACGATATCCATTGCCTCTTATTACTTCCAAATTTTTTCTCGTGTCAACATAGAACAACAGGAGTGTTGTCTCAATTTTTGTGATTTTTCGGGGTTCGTTTGTACATTTTTATGCATTAACTGAGTTTTCAATGCATTTATGTGCATAATTCAAATTTGAACTACATGCACATGCTCGAGTGCATATAAATTGGTTGAAAAATCAAATCTTTGTCCTTGGGTGCATGCTTAGGTCCAATGCAAGAAATGAGAATGAATTTCAAACACCAGGGCACCGTTGATTGCCGGCAAAACATTGAGATACTTTGTTTTTAAATTCTAGTAAATCCAAAACTCGTCTGAAATTCATGAAACTTGGCATGCTATCATGGAATGGCACCCGACATGCTGTGGTATTTTCCGTGTCCATTTGAGAGAAGGCGCACTCGAATAACAGCCAACAAAGGCATTTTGAAAAAATAGCTTCCACTTTAATATCTCAAACATTTTTATAATTCAAATAGTGTGCATTCTGTTAACCATTCACGTGACGCCACATGTCTTGGTTTTAATGGCTATAGGAGGTGCTGTGCGGACACCTGCTTGACCTTGACTGAACGGGAGGCGTGCGAACAAATTTTGGTGCGCAGGCTGACCAAGAGGCATGTAGGCTGTCCTACAATGCACAGGCTCACCGGGAAGCGTGCGAGGTGTACGTTGCGTAGGCTCACTGGGAAGCGAGCCCTTTGAATTCCATGGCCGCCCACCTTCCTCTCCATTAATGGCGCCCGAGCCGCTGCTTAATACAGGTGGCGTTACTGTTCGCCTCCCATTCCCCTCCCTCCTGCAGACCTCCAGCAATGCCATGGCGCAGATGGATCATTTGCCACTAGTGTTCAAGTTTGGTGAAGTCGACTCCGAGCCGGATGAGATAGAAAATAAGGAGGAATGGGGCCTCATGGACATGGCCCAGAACGAGCTGGCCGCGGCGGTTGCTGCCCCCGCTCCCGTCCCAGCTCCCATCCCCGCGCCCGCACCAGTGACCATCCTCGTAGCATTGACGAGCTGGTTGCCGAGTACTATCGCAGAGCTGGAAGCCATGGGCATCAGCGAGGTCTCCGCGGACCCGCGTGAGCTCATGTACATGACAGCACCAGCGCTCGTGCCCGTGCCCGTGCGCACCCCTCCACCCACCGTGGCGCCGGTCCTCGTGCATTTGGCTGCACCCGCCTTGCCGTGCCCTGATGACCCACAAGTATAGGGGATCTATCACAGTCCTTTCGATAAGTAAGAGTGTCGAACCCAACGAGGAGCAGAAGGAAATGATAAGTAGTTTTCAGTAAGGTATTCTCTGCAAGCACTGAAATTATCGGTAAGAGATAGTTTTGTGATTGAGTAATTTGTAACGGGTAACATGTAATAAAAGTAAATAAGGTGCAGCAAGATGGCCCAATCCTTTTTGTAGCAAAGGACAAGCCTGGACAAACTCTTATATAAAGGAAAGCGCTCCCGAGGACACATGGGAATTATCGTCAAGCTAGTTTTCATCACGCTCATATGATTCACGCTCGGTACTTTGATAATCTGATATGTGGGTGGACCGGTGCTTGGGTACTGTCCTTACTTGGACAAGCATCCCACTTATGATTAACCCCTATTGCAAGCATGCACAACTACAACAGAAGTATTAAGGTAAACCTAACCATAGCATGAAACATATGGATCCAAATCATCCCCTTACGAAGCAACGCATAAACTAGGGTTTAAGCTTCTGTCACTCTAGCAACCCATCATCTACTTATTACTTCCCAATGCCTCCCTCTAGGCCCAAACAATGGTGAAGTGTCATGTAGTCGACGTTCACATGACACTATTGGAAATATGCCCTAGAGGCAATAATAAAATGGTTATTATTATATTTCTTTGTTCATGATAATTGTCTATTGTTCATGCTATAATTGTGTTATCCGGAAATCGTAATGCATGTGTGAATACATAGACCACAACACGTCCCTAGTGAGCCTCTAGTTGACTAGCTCGTTGATCGAAAGATAGTCATGGTTTCCTGACTATGGACATTGGATGTCATTGATAACGGGATCACATCATTAGGAGAATGATGTGATGGACAAGGCCCAATCCTAAGCATAGCTCAAAGATCGTGTAGTTCGTTTGCTATAGCTTTTCCGAATGTCAAGTATCATTTCCTTAGACCATGAGATTGTGCAACTCCCGGATACCGTAGGAGTGCTTTGGGTGTGCCAAACGTCACAACATAACTAGGTGACTATAAAGGTACACTACAGGTATCTCTGAAAGTGTCTGTTGGGTTGGCACGAATCGAGACTGGGATTTGTCACTCCGTATGATGGAGAGGTATCTCTGGGCCCACTCGGTAATGCATCATCATAATGAGCTCAATGAGACCAAGTGGTTGATCACGGGATCATGCATTACGGAATGAGTAAAGTGACTTGCCGGTAACGAGATTGAACGAGGTATTGGGATACCGACGATCGAGTCTCGGGCAAGTAACGTACCGATTGACAAAGGGAATTGTATACGGGATTGATCGAATCCTCGACATCGTGGTTCATCCGATGAGATCATCGAGGAGCATGTGGGAGCCAACATGGGTATCCAGATCCCGCTGTTGGTTATTGACTGGAGAGTCGTCTCGGTCATGTGTGCGTGTCTCCCAAACCCGTAGGGTCTACACACTTAAGGTTCGGTGACGCTAGGGTTGTTGAGATATTAGTATACGGTAACCCGAAAGTTGTTTGGAGTCCCGGATGAGATCCCGGACTTCACGAGGAGCTCTGGATTGGTCCGGAGGTGAAGATTTATATATAGGAATTCAAGTTTTGGCCATCGGGAAGGTTTTCGGGGTAATCGGTATTGTACCGGGACCACCTGAAGGGTCCCGAGGGTCCACCGGGTGGGGCCACCTATCCCGGAGGGCCCCATGGGCTGAAGTGGGAGGGGAACCAGTCCCAGATGGGCTGGTGTGCCCCCCATGGGCCTCCCCTGCGCCTAGGGTTGGAAACCCTAGGGGTGGGGGCGCCCCACTTGGCTTGGGGGGCACTCCACCCCCCTTGGCCGCCGCCCCCCTTGGAAATTCAATCTCCTAGGGCCGGCGCCCCCTAGGGGTCCTATAAATAGTGGGGGTAGGGAGGGCAGACACACCCTAGCCCCTGGCGCCTCCCTCTCCCTCCCGTGACACTCCTCCCTCTCCCTGAGCTTGGCGAAGCCCTGCCGAGATCACCGTTGCTTCCACCACCATGCCGTGGTGTTGCTACATCTTCATCAACCTCTCCTTCCCCCTTGCTGGATCAAGTTGGAGGAGACGTCTTCCCAACCGTACGTGTGTTGAACGCGGAGGTGCCGTCCGTTCAGCGCTAGGTCATCGGTGATTTGAATCACGACGAGTACGACTCCATCAACCCCGTTCTCTTGAACGCTTCCGCGCGCGATCTACAAGGGTATGTAGATGCACTCCCCTCTCCCTCGTTGCTAGATGACTCCATAGATTGATCTTGGTGATGCGTAGAAAATTTTAAAATTCTGCTACGTTCCCCAACAGACACCACTAGAGGGATGCCAACATACATCTCATCAAAATATCGAACGAATACGAAATTCACATGACTACTTATAGCAAGACTTCTCCCATGTCCTCAGGAACAAAAGTAACTACTCACAAAGCATATTCATGTTCATAATCAGAGGGGTATTAATATGCATAATGGATCTGAACATATGATCTTCCACCAAGTAAACCAACTAGCATCAACTACAAGGAGTAATCAACAGTACTAGCAACCCACAGGTACCAATCTGAGGTTTGGATACAAAGATTGGATACAAGAGATGAACTAGGGTTTGAGATGAGATGGTGCTGGTGAATATGTTGATGGAGATTGACCCCCTCCCGATGAGAGGATTGTTGGTGATGATTTCCCCCTCCCAAAGGGAAGTTTCCCCAGAAGAATA
Source organism: Triticum urartu (assembly GCF_056163025.1). NCBI lineage: Eukaryota > Viridiplantae > Streptophyta > Magnoliopsida > Poales > Poaceae > Triticum > Triticum urartu. Next base: position 606,523,797 of record NC_141877.1, read on the forward strand.
GCTCCACCGGAGCCCTAGATTGGTTCCACCAAGGTTCCGCCTCATGGCGGCGGAGTTTCGTCCCATGAGCTTGCTTATGATTTTCGACGAAAGACTCCATATAGCCAAAGATGGGCATCGGAGGGCCACCAGGGGGCCCACAAGGCAGGGGGCGCGCCCCCACCCTCGTGGACGGTGGGTGCCCCCCTCTGGTATTTCTTTCGCCCAATTTTTTTTTCTATATTCTAAAAATAATTCCCGTGGAGTTTCAGGACTTTTGGAGATGTGCAGAATAAGTCTCTAATATTTGCTCCTTTTCCAGCCCAGAATTCTAGCTGCCAGCATTCCCCCTCTTCATGTAAGCCTTGTAAAATAAGAGAGAATAGGCATAAGTATTGTGATATAGTGTGTAATAACAGGCCATAATGCAATAAATATTGATATAGAAGCATGATGCAAAATGGACTTATCATGCCCGTGCGCGCCCCCCCTCAGCAGCATGGGACACCGCCTTCGACTGCAACCTCTCAGTGCCGCCAGCTGCCATCCTCCCGCGCCCCGCCCATCGATCGCGCGATGACATGATGTTTGATTTACAAGTGAAGAACATTCCATGCTGCATTGAAGACTTCAACAACGGCATCCTAGAGGATGACAACGACAATGATGACGCGGCACGCCGCCTCCGCCGTCGCCGGAAATAGTTTTTTCTTGGGTTTAATACTGTATCTAGATCATATGATTATAAATTTGCCGTATGACTGAATGAAAGATATGGTTTGAGCGAACTTGCGTTTTTCTCTCTTAATGTACAGACTTATCAAACGATTTTCTTTTGAAAAAATGTCAATGGTTTTTAAATATAAAACACTCATCGCAAATGTTTTAGTTAGAACACCCGTATGCGAACCGACAGCTTCCCCAGGAAGCTAAGGGAAAATGTGCCAAGCAGGATTTGTGCAGCACTTGATCGCAAACGTTTTAGATAGAACACCCGTATGCAAAGTGAGAGCAGGATTTGTGCATCTCTTCAACGCAAATGATTCTTTTGGATGACCCGTGTGCAACCACTTACAAACAATTTGGGTATGTTGCCATTTGTCAAACTGGAAAGATTGACGTTTGTTGATCTAGTAACATTGCCATTTGTCAACCTTGTAACACTGCGATTTGTCAAAATATGAAGCTAAAATCACCAGCGGTATCTATTTTTTGCAACTAAAATTCAGTAATTAAGCATAGATTTCATTCATAGAGATTAAGTAGTCGTTCTTAATTTATACAAACAATTCAACTCGACAGCTGAACCGACCAAACTTTTTCCCAATTGTTGCCAACCACGTACTGAAATAGCTAGTTCAACTATATATACTAGCTAATTTTAAGTACGTTGTATAGTTCCGCCACATCTATAGTCAGATGAACTGAACAAAATAGCCCCTAAATACTACTACTACGGAGGGGCTTTGTGCTACTTCCGGCTGCCTCTCCTCTGCCGAGCGCACTCAGTAAGAGGCAGACAAGGAAGAGCCTACCGACGAGCTGTACAACTGCAATATGGTGCCTGCTGCTGCTGCTACAGCTTCAGCGACGCTCACCTTGAACGCCCTCTACCGCTCCAGATGACCCCTCTTGAAGCGGTGGTTCTCCTCGTAGATCTCCTAATTCCTCGCCTCTGAGGCGGCGTGTGCTGCGGCCACGATGGTGGTAAGGCTCTTTGCGTGCTCGACGAGGAGCTCCTCCTCCTCCTGCAGGAACTCGGTGTAGCACGCAAGGTCGCTGATGCATGTGCGGGCATCCACCTCCGCCTCCCTCCTTCGGGCGGAGGTGGCGGGGAGGGTGATGACCTCGGCGGTCGACAATGGGCTGGTGGCCATGGCGGACGATGATGGGTTGGCGGCCACGACCACCACCTCCTGCCTTCGGGCCGCGGTGGCGGAGCAGGTGATGGCCACGGTGGCCGGCAGTGGGGTAGCGGCCACGACGACCACCTCCCGCCTTCGGGCCGCGGCGGCAGAGTGGGCGATGGCCCTGGCTTTCGATGGTGGTGTGATGGCAACGGCGGCCGGCAACAGCTGCCGACGGGCAGCGGCGGCGGAGCGTGTGGTGGGTGTTCCGCACACACCCAACAGGGATGCCACGTGTCGGTGTCAAAACCAGCAGATCTTGGGTAGGGGGTCCCGAACTGTGCGTCTAGGCCGGATGGTAACAGGAGGCAGGGGACACGAAGTTTTACCTAGGTTCGGGCCCTCTCGATGGAGGTAAAACCCTACGTCCTGCTTGATTAATATTGATGGTATGGGTATTACAAGAGTTGATCTACCACGAGATCAGAGAGGCTAAACCCTAGAAGCTAGCCTATGGTATGATTGTTGATGTGTATGTCGTCCTACGGACTAAAACCCTCCGGTTTATATAGACACCGGATAGGGTTAGGGTTACATAGAGTCGGTTACAATGCTAGGAGATCTGAATATCCGTATCGGCAAGCTTGCCTTCCACGCCAAGGAAAGTCCCTTCCGGACACGGGACTAAGTCTTCAATCTGGTATCTTCATAGTCCAGGAGTCCGGCTGAAGGTATAGTTCGGCTATCCGAACACCCCCTAATCCAGGACTCCCTCAGTAGCCCCTGAACCAGGCTTCAATGACGACGAGTCCGGCGCGCAGATTGTCTTCGGCATTGCAAGGCGGGTTCCTCCTCCAAGTACTTCATAGAAGATTTTGAACACAAAGATAGTGTCCAGCTCTGCAAAATAAGTTTCCACATATTGCCATAGAGAGAATAATATTTACACAAATCTAATCTGCTGACGTATTCCGTAATGTGTCACACCACGACCAAGCCTTTATCCGAGTCGTTTTATTACCCCACCTCAGCACGTCATGCGAGGCGGTTTCCATGGCACGTCTTGTTAAAGCAGAGATCGTGTCCCCTTATTCCGGGATTCTCATCAATACGGGCGTGGGTAACCCAACCGCTTCTAGGACTCCTAGATTATAGGCAAGTACAAACAGACACGGAGAGGACTCTTGATATTCACCCTCTTTATAAAGGGGACAAGGCTTTTATTTTTCCCTCCCATGCTCAATCAAATCCTTCCCCCACCTCGAGCTCAAACGCCCAAAGTTCAGGTCAGGTGCTCCGAACCTTCAGTCATGTCCGGATCTAGCTTTCAAGGCCAATGGGTGCCTTCCTCCGTCACGGAAGAGGACATCAAAAAGTTGAGGGAGGCCAGATATCTGACCGCCGAGATTTTGCATCGGCTGCCTCCTTGAGGGCAGGCCGTTCCCACCCCCGAACCCGACGAGAACGTCGTGTTCGCCTCCCACTTCCTCCGAGGTCTAGGCCTTGCTCTGGATCCTTTTGTCAGGGGTTTGATGTTTTATTACGGGCTAGACTTCCATGATCTAGCTCCGGACTACTTTCTTCATATCACGACATTTATCGTCGTGTGCGAGGCCTTCCTCCGGGTTACCCCTCACTTTGGCCTCTGGCTCAAGACCTTTGAAGTGAAGCCGAAGATGATCGAGGGGCAACATGCAGCGTGTGGAGGTGCCTCAATACGCAGGATGATGGGAGCCCCGTGGCCCAAAGGTTCCATCCCAGAGGTGTCTGAATTGTGGCAACGGGAGTGGTTCTACATCACGGCTCCTAGAAGTGCCAAGTGGGCAGCCGCCCCTATTTTCCGCTCAGGCCCTCCACCACAACTGATGTCATGGATCCGTAGAGGTCTGAGCTGGGGGCCAGCCGCCCCTAGCATTCGAGATCTCTTCAATGGAGATTTCAGTTTGGTTGCGGTAATACAAGTTATGCTGGTTCGTCAAGTCCAGCATTGCAAACGCCGGCCTCTTCGCCTATGGGAGTTCAATCCTGAGGGACCGCGTGTCATTCAAGATTTTCTCGGCCTAACGCACGAGGAGATGTACAAGTCATTCTTCGGACCTCAGGTGGAGTGTCCGGAAATCACCGAGGATGTGGGCCTGAGTAGTAACCGCGCCACCGAACAGGTAAGGTATCTTCTAGCCGAACATACTATCTCTCTCTCGTTACGAAGTTATTTTTTTGAGAGTTCGCTTTTTGACCAGAACTGGCTAACAAAGGCGAAGTTGATTCGGTGTTCGGCCCCCCTCCCCGAGGGTTTGGAAAACCCGGTATTGGAAAAGATGCTCCAGACCACACCTTGCCCGGAGCCCTTGAAGGAAGATACTGTGGAGGATAATGCGGGCGGACGTGGGCCCCCAACGCTGCCCATTCTAACCGAGGGAGCGAGCGTCTCCATGAAGGAGGACGACCTGAAGAGGAAAAGGACTGCACCCGGGGATTCGGACGCCGAAGCTTCCAAATGGGAGAAAAAGTCTCCCACAGAGGGTCCTGCCTTGGGGGGTGCTGTTGCCGCACAAAGTCCGCGGGGGGATCAATTCTCCCGCGAGTCGTAAGTGACTCGTAATACTTTAATAGTACATATATGCCATCTTTTTCTTCTGAGAAGATAACCACCGCATATATTTTTGCAGTTCGGGCCTTAGCCCCTCTCAAATGAGCTCGTCTTCGGGGGATCTTCTTCCAGAGATGATGGAGAGCGAAACGCCTCCTCCGGACTCCTCCGCTCCGGAAGCGGGCGACCCTGAAGTGTCGTCGCGGAGGGCCTCTCCGAGTCCGGTGAGGCCGGAAGATAATCCCATTGACCCCCGAAGCTCCCAGTGTCCGGCTCCCGAAGAGAGCAAACAAAAGAGTCTGGCACCGTCTAGTGTGCGATCAGATGTTCTGAGGGAGTTGGTGGGGAGAGCGGCCATCTCAGATGAACACTGTGTGCTGATGAATACGGTGATGGAGAGAATATCGTCCGCCGAAAGCGGATTGCATGAAGCTTTTATGAGTCTACTGACAGGCTTTGAGGTACGTAAAAGAATGTATGATAGTCCTGCACATACTAGGTGTGCCCTGTGTAGATAGTAGCCCCTGAGACTCTGGTTGTCGTTGGAAACGACCACGAATAGAGGATCATGTTCCCAGGTAATAACCATACTGCCTCTATGTGCAGGTGATGGAAACTTCGGTGGCTAGCCGGAATAGCGAGTTTGCCCATTTAGAACGGCAGTTGGATGCGGCAGACGCTGACATCGAGCTTGTTAACAAAAGGCTTGACGGGGCACAGGGTAAGTGTCATTATCTGATAAATGCCACAATAGGAAGAGCAGTATGATGCCCGCATCTGTAATATGTTGTGACTGCAGATGGAGCTGCCACTGTTGAAGCCTTGCGGGCAGAACTTGCCCGAGCCAAGGAACACGCAAGGTTGGGTAATGCGGCTGCTTTGAAGGCGGCCGAAGAGTTGCAAGCCGAGAAGGCCGCACATGGCGAGAGCCATGACAAGATGGCCAAAGAATTAAAAGCCGCCACCGACCATTGTCGGTTTCTTATAAAGGAAAACCAGGCGAAGGCATTGAACCTTGAGAAGGCTGCTGCGACGAGAAAAGACCACCGCTCTGCTATGAGGGAAAAGAAGGAGGAGTTGCGGGAAGCCGGGGATATTGTAGCTGGGAAATCCTTTATGTTGCAGAGGAGGTTCGGAGATCCATGGTATGCCCCTTTGGATCGGCTGTGGAGTTCGGAGGATGTGTATATGGACTTGGCGGCGAGCGCTGCCGATGCGGCCAAGTACTTCCAGGGTCAGACGGATCGTGAAGTAGATCAGCTGTTTTGGAGACAATTCCATTCTCCCGAGCGTCCGCTGTCATTGACTGACCAATTAGCCGAATGGGCCAAACTAAATAGGTTGTCCGGACTCTCCATGAGGTCTGTTGTGGATCAATTATGGCCAGATGGGTCAAAACCGAACAGCTATTTCAGCTTGGTGCATCAGTTACTTGATGTGGTGCCGCGCATTGATGCGATGAAGAGGTCGGCGTGCATAGAGGGCGCACGGATGGCCTTTGCCCGTGTCAAGGCATACTGGGCCGAGATGGATGCTACCAATGTTGCAGCGCGGGATTCGGCCATAGGCCGGAAGGCTGCTGAGCACTACTTTGAAGAACTTCTTGAGGGTGCCCGTTTGGTAGAGGCCCAGTGCTCAAAAATATTATGTTTGAGTGATATGTAATCTCATTGTAAGCGAGATGCTTTTATAAATGTTTATAAGGCTATTTTTATACTTTTTCCTGAAAGTAATATGATGCCTCCTGGCGGCCGTTTTTGTATACATGTGTATAACCTGAAAGATTGCAGTCGTCGGCTTCAACCCCCACGCATATAATGCGGAGGTGCTCACAAAAACACGCGTTCACACTTAACCCAACATCTTGGTCCTATTAAGGAGGTGATAGCGGAGCGAGCGAGGCAACCAGACTATAATGCTTTAACACTTTCACTTAGCCATAGGAGTTTGACAGTGGGGCTACTAGATAGCCCCTGGTGGCTCCGCGCTCTCCTGATCTCGGGGTGCGGACATGCCTGGCCGGAAAATGGCCCTTCGTTAAGGCGGAGGAATTCTAACATTCCCACAGGTCATCGAGTGGTTGACCAGTCTCATGCTACATCATGACAGTCAGTTTTCGGCTTTCTCTACTGAGGTGCTCGTCCGGATGAACCAGGGCACAATCGCAGTAGTTCTCCTGGTGCTACCTTAGCCGGTAAAGCAGAACGTAAGACACCAAAACACAGGAGCCGGGCAAACCCAATATTTGACCAAAGACAATGATTCGGAGCTAATGCATATAGGGCCAAACTCGCAACGCCGAACACTCCCTAAGGTATTCGGTCTTTGTGGTATAAACCGGGCCTAAATAATGGCCTTTGTAAGAAGCCCCTTGTGTCCAGGTACGCGCATTGTCCTGGCGTGGCCACATGCCAAGACGTCAGCATCCTTCTCAACGGTGGATATGTATCAACAAGAGACAGTAAAAAAGGTTTACGCAGGGTCTTAATCTAAAAAGAATCCTTGGAGCGGGTCCCAGCTGCACGTCTGCGCATGTGTCTCTGTTGTGCCGTATCCTGGACGGGTGTAGCACGGTGATCGTCTGTAAAAGAGAGGAACTTAGGTGAAAAAGTTGTCGTGCAAAAAGACAGTTTGTTAAAGAAACCATGTATAATTCAAGATGAGAAGAAATTGCCACTTGTCTGTGCGTGTTGAGCCCCTTGTATTGACAAATAGGGGTGTAACCATTTATTTGGTATAAGTAGCGGCGCCGGACTCGATTGGTTGCGTCTGAGGTCTTGACCACCTATTGGATGCTTTCGCTAGTCCGGGCGCCTTTAATGTGCGGCTGCCAAGGCAGCCTCACTCTCTTTGGCGCGCAGAGATCGCTTGATATTTCCATACACTGTAATGACGCCACGTGGGCCGGGCATCTTGAGTGTAAGGGAGGCGTAGTGTGGTATTGCATTAAAGCGAGCGAAAGCTCCGCGTCCGAGCAGTGCTTGATAGCCACTTTGAAACGGAGCGATGTGGAAATTAGTTAAATGCTTGCGACGGAAGTTATCGGGGGAGCCGAATATAACTTGTAGTAAGAGGGATCCCATACAACGAGCCCCTGGGCCTGGTGTTACTCCTTTAAAGGTAGTATTGCTGTGGTGAATTTGTGTTGGGTCTAACCCCATCCCGCGGATTGTATCCTGATATATTAGGTTTAGGCTACTGCCGCCGTCCATGAAGACTCGTGTGAAGTGATATCCGCCAATTACTGGGTCTAATACCAGGGCAGCCCATCCTGCGTGCCGGATACTTGATGAGTAATCGTGATGGTCGAAAGTGATCAGTTGAGATGACCAGTGGCAGGACTCCGCGGTGACAGGCACTTGGGTATATTTTCCTGGGAGTGCCGTGTTGTGTTTTCCCTTGATCACGTGTAACACGTTTACCGTTTTGACTTCGGGTGGAAATTTCTTTTGTTCCCCCGTGTCTTTCTTGGGGGGCTCGTCCTCGTCTTCACTTGGTGTATCCTCCCCCTTGTTTACGACGTTGAGCTTGCCGGACTGGTTGAAGACCCAACATTCTCTGTGGGTATGATTAGCAGGTTTACCAGGGGTACTATGAATCTGACATATTTGGTCCAGAATTTTGTTGAGGCTGGACGGTTCATCCCTGGTGCCTTTAGGGGGCGGCTTTTGACTTGGCAGAGAGCTTTTGAATCCGGCATTTACTGCCGTGCCCTTCGTGCTATCTTCTTTAATCCGACGTTTGTTGTTGCTGTTGCGCCGTGATTTCCCGTTTCCATCTCTAAGTTTAGATGTACTGGGGTCGCTGGTGCTACATCTGGCTAGCCAGCTGTCCTCACCCGCGCAAAAGCGGGTCATGAGGTTTGTTAATGCGGCCATCGTTCTCAGATTATTTTGGCCGAGGTGTCTGGCGAGCCATTCGTCACGGACGCTATGCTTGAAAGCTGCCAAGGCTTCGGCGTCCGGACAGTCGAAAATCTGGTTCTTTTTAGTAAGAAACCTGTTCCAAAGCTTTCGAGCGGACTCTCCGGGCTGTTGAGTTATATGACTCAAATCGTCCGCATCGGGAGGTCAGACATAAGTCCCTTGAAAATTTTCCCGAAAGGTGTCTTCGAGCTCTTCCCAACTTCCAATGGAGCTTTCGGGGAGGCCTTTGAGCCAGTGACGAGCTGGCCCTTTGAGCTTGAGGGGTAGGTACTAGATGGCGTGGAGATCATCTCCTCGAGCCATATGGATATGAAGGATGTAGTCCTCAATCCAGACCCCAGGGTCTGTTGTTCCGTTGTATGCCTCTATGTTTACGGGCTTGAATCCCTCTGGAAATTCATGGTCCAGCACCTCATCGGTGAAACATAGGGGGTGTGCGGCACCCCTGTAGCTGGGTGTACCACGTTGTTCGAGTGTTTGTTGTGTTGCATTGTATGTTGGGGTGCGCTTGCGTGGTCCATAGATGGATCTTGTTGCGCCGTCCTTTGGGTGTGAGCCCTCGTATGGGTCGCGTATTGTATTGTGAGCAGCGTTGTATGCCGCTCTATGTTGGTATAGGGGTTGTCTATCCGACCAGGTGGCTGCTTTGATATTTGGTTGTGGGGGGTCTGAGGCCTCCTCATCGAATTCGGGTAGCAGCTTCCGCTTTGGGTAGCTCTTGGAGGGGCGATTGTCGCCATACCTCGCTGCTGTATTGAGTATTTTGCTCCATCTAATGTGGAGTGTCTTGCGCAGCCTTGAGCCTTTGCTTCTGCTTTTTCAGACTCCTCGCGGTGGCAACAAGCCTTTTACGGGAAGTCTGCTGCTCCGGGTGTCTGTCCGGCGTTATGTCATCCGGACCATTATCCTTGATAGGATTTGTTTGTTCGGTTTGATTATCCGGATTACCGTTGTCCGGCAGCGGTTCACCCTGCTCCAGTGCTGGGTCTGTGTGATTGCTATTTCTGTCAAGGCGGGATTTGGGGCGGCGCTTGCGTCGCCGCTTTGACTGCTTTTCGAGGGAACAAGCCTTCAGTGCGTCCTTCCGCTCCTCGTCGTCATCTTTTGGCGCGTCCACCATGCATACGTCATATGACGAAGTGGCATTCCAGGGCCCAATAGGTGCTGGTTCTTCCTCGTCTCCTTCATCGGCGTCCATACCGTCGATGTCTTCGGAGTCGAAGTCGAGCATGTCGGTTAAATCGTCGACAGTGGCAACAAAGTGGGTGGTGGGTGGGCTTTGAATTTCTTCATCGTCCGCATCCCAATTTTGCTGACCGTAGTCCGGCCAAGGCACTCCTGATAAAGAGAGAGACTTCAGTGTCTTCAGAATATCGCCAAAAGGCGAGTGCTGAAAGATGTCCGTGGCAGTAAACTCCATGATCGGCGCCCATTCGGATTCGATTGGTAGGGGCGCGGAGGGTTCGGAGTCCGGAGAGGAGTCCGGCTCCTTGGAGTCACGAGTCTCGCGGAGTGCAGGGCTGGTGTTCGGCTCAATCACCGTGGGGATCGCAACCCCCGAGGCGGCGTCCGACAGCCCATCCTTGATCAGCGCAGTTGGCTCCGAATTAAGGATCGGAGCCGATGCGGGTGCGGCCTCCAGGGCACTGTTCGGCGGCAGAGCTAGATCATGCTCGTCGGGACAGTGCGGCGCGCTCGGCAGTGACTCGAATCCGTCGAAGATCAAGTCCCCGCGGATGTCAGCCGTGTAGTTTAAACTTCCAAATCTGACCTGACGGCCAGGGGCGTAGCTTTCGATCTGCTCTAGATGGCCAGGTGAATCGGCCCGCAATGCGAAGCCGCCGAAGACGAAGATCTGTCCGGGGAGGAAGGTCTCGCCCTGGACTGCATCGCCATTGATGATCGTTGGAGCCATCGAGCCTGACAGCGACGACACAGAGGAACTCTCAATGAAATCACCAATGTCGGTGTCAAAACCGGCGGATCTTGGGTAGGGGGTCCCGAACTGTGCGTCTAGGTCGGATGGTAACAGGAGGCAGGGGACACGAAGTTTTACCCATGTTCGGGCCCTCTCTATGGAGGTAAAACCCTACGTCCTGCTTGATTAATATTGATGGTATGGGTATTACAAGAGTTCTACCACGAGATCAGAGAGGCTAAACCCTAGAAGCTAGCCTATGGTATGATTGTTGATGTGTATGTCGTCCTACAGACTAAAACCCTCCGGTTTATATAGACACCGGATAGGGTTAGGGTTACATAGAGTCGGTTACAATGGTAGGAGATCTGAATATCCGTATTGCCAAGCTTGCCTTCCACGCCAAGGAAAGTCCCTTCCGGACACGGGACGAAGTCTTCAATCTGGTATCTTCATAGTCCAGGAGTCCGGCTGAAGGTATAGTTCGGCTATCCGAACACCCCCTAATCCAGGACTCCCTCACCACGCGCACTACACTACGCCGGGGACTACGCCGCCGCTGCGGTGTAGCCTCCCAGCTGGAGCTGTCATCTGATGACAGCGGAGTGGCTGAGCGACGACGACAGACCCATGCCATTGGCGATTGTGGGAGAAGCAGACAAGATAAGCTACAGGGAGGGAGGGGAAATGCGACCCAAGACTCGCCGGCCGTGAGGGTTTATATACAAGGCCGGTAAGCATTGGGATTTTGGGGGGATTTCACCGAGTCGGGCGGGAAGTGATACGTCTCCAACGTATCTATAATTTTTGATTGCTCCATGCTATATTATCTACTGTTTTGGACATTTTTGGGACTAACCTATTAACCGGAGGCCCAGCCCAGAATTGCTGTTTTTTTTCCTGTTTTAGGGTTTCGAATAAAAGGAATATCAAACGGAGTCCAAACGGAATGAAACCTTCGGGAACGTGATTTTCTCAACAAACAAGACCCGGGAGACTTGGACCCTATGTCAAGACACAAAAGAGGAGGCCACGAGGTAGGGGGCGCGCCTACCCCCTAGGCGCGCCCTCCACCCTCGTGGGCCCCCTGTTGCTCCACCGACGCACTCCTTCCTCCTATATATACCTACGTACCCCCAAACAATCAGATACGGAGCCAAAAACCTAATTCCACCGCCGCAACTTTCTGTATCCACAAGATCCCATCTTGGGGCCTGTTCCGGAGCTCCGCCGGAGGGGGCATCGATCACGGAGGGCTTCTACATCAACACCATAGCCTCTTCGATGAAGTGTGAGTAGTTTACCTCAGACCTACGGGTCCATAGTTATTAGCTAGATGACTTCTTCTCTCTTTTTGGATCTCAATACAATGTTCTCCCCCTCTCTTGTGGAGAACTATTCGATGTAATCTTCTTTTTGCGGTGTGTTTGTTGAGACCGATGAATTGTGGGTTTATGATCAAGTCTATCTATGAATAATATTTGAATCTTCTCTGAATTCTTTTATGTATGATTTGTTATCTTTGCAAGTCTCTTTGAATTATCAGTTTGCTTTGGCCTACTAGATTGATCTTTCTTGCAATGGGAGAAGTGCTTAGCTTTGGGTTCAATCTTGCGGTGTCCTTTCCCAGTGACAGTAGGGGCAGCAAGGCACGTATTGTATTGTTGCCATCAAGGATAACAAGATGGGGTTTTCATCATATGGCATGAGTCTATCCCTCTAAATCATGTCATCTTGCTTAAGGCGTTACTCTGTTTTTAACTTAATACTCTAGATGCATGCTGGATAGCGGTCGATGAGTGGAGTAATAGTAGTAGATGCAGGCAGGAGTCGGTCTACTTGTCTCGGACGTGATGCCTATATACATGATCATACCTAGATATTCTCATAACTATGCTCAATTCTGTCAATTTCTCAATAGTAATTTGTTCACCCACCGTAGAATACTTATGCTCTCGAGAGAAGCCACTAGTGAAACCTATGGCCCCTGGGTCTATCTTTATCATATTAATCTCCTACTACTTAGTTATTTCCTTTGCTTTTTTACTTTGCCTTTATTTTACTTTGCATATTTATCACAAAAATACCAAAAATATTATCTTATCATATCTATCAGATCTCACTCTCGTAAGTGGACATGTAGGGATTGACAACCCCTATTCACGTTGGTTGTGAGGTTTTATTTGTTTTGTGCAGGTACGAGGGACTCACACATAGCCTCCTACTGTATTGATACCTTGGTTCTCAAAAACCGAGGGAAATACTTACGCTACTTTGCTGCATCATCCCTTCCTCTTCGGGGAAAACCAATGCAGTGCTCAAGAGGTAGCAAGAAGGATTTCTGGCGCCGTTGCCGGGGAGGTCTACGCAAAAGTCAATATACCAAGTACCCATCACATACCCTTATCTCCCGCATTACATTATTTGCCATTTGCCTCTCCTTTTCCTCTCCCCCACTTCACCCTTGCCGTTTTATTCACCCTCTCTCTATCCTCCCTCCCTTTTCCAGTTTGCCTCTTTTTGCCCGCTTGCTTTTTGTTTGCTTGTGTGTTAGTTGCTTGCTTGTCACGATTGGTCAAGATAATACTAAATTATTAGACTTCACCAATACTAACAACAATGATTTTATTAGCACTCCGATTGCTCCTCTTACCGATGCTGAATCTTGTGAAATTAATACTGCTTTGCTGAATCTTGTCATGAAAGATCCATTTTCCGGCCTTCCTAGTGAAGATGCCGCTACCCATCTATATAGCTTCGTTGATTTGTGTGACATGAAAAAGAAGAAAGATGTGGATAATGATATTGTTAAATTGAAGCTATTTCCTTTTTCGCTTAGAGATCATGCTAAAGCTTGGTTTTCGTCTTTGCCTAAAAATAGTATTGATTCATGGAATAAGTGCAAAGATGCTTTTATCTCAAGTATTTTCCTCCCGCTAAGATCATCTCTCTTAGAAACGATATTATGAACTTTAAGCAACTTGATCATGAACATGTTGCACGAGCTTGGGAGAGAATGAAACTAATGATACGTAATTGCCCTACTCATGGTTTAAATTTGTGGATGATTATACAATTTTTTTATGCCGGATTGAATTTTGCTTCTACAAATGTTTTAGATTCGGCCGCGGGAGGCACTTTTATGGAAATCACTTTAGGAGAAGCTACTAAACTCCTAGATAATATTATGGTTCATTATTCTCAATGGAATACTGAAAGATCTACTAATAAAAAGGTGCATGCGATAGAAGAAATTAATGTTTTGAGTGGAAAGATGGATGAACTTATGAAATTATTTGCTAATTAGAGTGTTTTTCTGATCCTAATGATATTCCCTTGTCTACTTTGATTGAGAATAATAATGAATCTATGGATGTGAATTTTGTTGGTAGGAACAATTTTGGTAACAACGCGTATAGAGGAAATTTCAACCCTAGGCCTTATCCTAGTAATCCCTCTAATAATTATGGTAATTCCTACAACAATTCTTATGGAAATTATAATAAGATGCCCTCTGATTTTGAATCTAATATTAAAGAATTTATTACTTCGCAAAAGAATTTCAATGCTTTAACTGAAGAAAAATTGCTTAAGATTGATGATTTGGCTAGGAACGTTGATAGAATTACTGTTGATGTTGATTCTTTGAAACTTAGATCTATTCCACCTAAGCATTATGTCAATGAGTCTCTCAAAGCCATGAGAATTTCCATTGATGAGTGCAAAGAAAGAATCGCTAGGATGCGTGCTAAGAAAGACGCCTTTATAAGAGCGTGTTCTTCTAGTTCCTATGAAAATAAAGATGAAGATCTAAAAGTTATTGATGTGTCCCCTATTAAATCTTTGTTTTGCAATATGAATCTTGATAATTATGGGACTGAATATTATCCACCTTTACCTAGAAGGCGTTCCAAGAATTCGGAATTTTTTGATCTTTGATGCTAAAATTGATAAAAGTGGGATTGAAGAACTTAAAACCCTAGATGTTGCTAAACCCACTATTATGGATTTCAAGGAATTTAACTATGAAAATTGATCTTTGATTGATTGTATTTCCTTGTTACAATCCGTGCTAAATTCTCCACATGCTTATAGTCAAAATAAAGCGTTTACTAAACATATCGTTGATGCCTTGATGCAATCTTATGAAGAAAAACTTGAACTGGAAGTTTCTATCCCTAGAAATCTTTATGATGAGTGGGAACCAACTATTAAAATTAAAATTAAAGATCACGAATGCTATGCTTTATGTGATTTGGGTGCTAGTGTTTCCATGATTCCAAAGACTTTGTGTGATTTGTTAGGTTTCCGTGATTTTGATGATTACTCTTTAAACTTGCACCTTGCGGATTTCACTATTAATAAACCTATGGGAAGAATTAATGATGTTCTTATTGTTGCAAATAGGAATTATTTACCTGTAGATTTTATTGTTCTTGACATAAATTGCAATCCTTCATGTCCTATTATTCTTGGTAGACCTTTCCTTAGAACGATTGGTGCAATTATTGATATGAAGGAAGGAAATATTATATTCCAATTTCCATTAAGGAAAGGCATGGAACACTTTCCTAGAAATAAAATTAAATTACCTTATGAATCTATTATGAGAGCCACTTATGGATTGCCTACCAAAGATGGCAATACCTAGATCTATCCTTGCTTGTTATGCCTAGCTAGGGGCGTTAAACGATAGCGCTTGTTGGGAGGCAATTCAATTTTATTTTTATTCCTTGATTTTTGCTCATGTTTAGTAATAAATAATTTATCTAGACTCTGTTTTGGTTGTGTTTTTTTGTGTTTAATTAGTGTTTGTGCCAAGTAGAACCGTTGGGAAGACTTGGGGAAAGTCTTGTTACACTTGCTGTAAAAAACAGAAACTTTAGCGCTCATAATAACTACTGCCATTTTTATTTGAAAAGTGATATTTATTTAATTATTTTTGCATATGATTAATAAATAAATACCTCACGTCCAGCAATTTATTTTAGAATTTTTGGGGTTCCATATCTTGCGCTAGCTACAGATTACTACAGACTGTTATGTTTTTGACAGATTCTGTTTTTCGTGTGTTGTTTGCTTATTTTGATGAATCTATGGCTAGTAAAATAGTTTATAAACCATAGAGAAGTTGTAATACAGTAGGTATAACACCAATATAAATAAAGAATGAGTTCATTACAGTACCTTGAAGGGGTCTTTTATTTTCTTTCGCTAACGGAGCTCACGAGATTTTCTACTTTAAGTTTTGTGTTGTGAAGTTTCCAAGTTTTGGGTAAAGATTTGATGGATTATGGAACAAGGAGTGGCAAGAGCCTAAGCTTGGGGATGCCCATGGCACCCCCAAGATAATCTAAGGACACCTAAAAGCCAAAGCATGGGATGCCCCGGAAGGCATCCCCTCTTTCGTCTACTTCTATCGGTAACTTTACTTGGAGCTATATTTTTATTCGCCACATGATATGTGTTTTGCTTGGAGCGTCTTGTATGATTTGAGTCTTTATTTGTTAGTTTACCACAATCATCCTTGCTTTACACACCTTTTGATAGAGCCATACATCATTTGAAATTTTTTAGAATACTCTATGTGCTTCGCTTATATCTTCTGAGTTATATAGTTTTGCTCTAGTGCTTCACTTATATATTTTAGAGCACGGTGGTGGATTTGTTTTATAGAAACTATTGATCTCTCAAGCTTCACTTAGATTATTTTGAGAGTCTTAAATAGCATGGTAATTTTCTTGAAATCCTAATATGCTTGGTATACAAGATTAATAATAAAACTTTCTTAT
Organism: Triticum urartu; assembly: GCF_056163025.1. Lineage (NCBI taxonomy): Eukaryota > Viridiplantae > Streptophyta > Magnoliopsida > Poales > Poaceae > Triticum > Triticum urartu. The sequence goes on from NC_141877.1 coordinate 606,539,849, forward strand.
TAGTGTGTTGAATACTATGAGAAGTTCGATGCTTGATAATTGTTTTGAGATATGAAGATGGTGATATTAAAGTTGTGCTAGTTGAGTAGTTGTGAATTTGAGAAATACTTGTGTTAAAGTTTGTGATTCCCGTAGCATGCACGTATGGTGAACCGTTATGTGATGAAGTCGGAGAATGATTTTATTTTTGATTGTCTTCCTTATGAGTGGCGGTCGGGGACGAGCGATGGTCTTTTCCTACCAATCTATCCCCCTAGGAACATGCGTGTAATACTTTGATTTGATAACTTGTAGATTTTTGCAATAAGTATATGAGTTCTTTATGACTAATGTTGAGTCCATGGATTATATGCACTCTCACGCTTCCACCATTGCTAGCCTCTCTAATACCGCGCACCTTTCGCCGGTATCATACACCCACCATATACCTTCCTCAAAACAGCCACCATACCTACCTATTATGGCATTTCCATAGCCATTCCGAGATATATTGCCATGCAACTTTACACCGTTCCGTTTATCATGACACACTCCATCATTGTCATATTGCTTAGCATGATCATGTAGTTGACATCGTATTTGTGGCAAAGCCACCATTCATAATTCTCTCATACGTGCCACTCTTGATTCATTGCATATCCCGGTACACCGTCGAAGGCATTCATATAGAGTCATATTTTGTTCTAAGTATCGAGTTGTAATTCTTGAGTTGTAAGAAAAATAAAAGTGTGATGATCATCATTATTATTAGAGCATTGTCCCAGTGAGGAAAGGATGATGGAGACTATGATTCCCCCACAAGTCGGGATGAGACTCCGGACAAAAAAAAAAGAGAAAGAAAAGAGGCCATAAAAAAGAGAGAAAAGGCCCAAATAAAAAAAATGAGAGAAAAAGAGAGAAGGGACAATGTTACTATCCTTTTACCACACTTGTGCTTCAAAGTAGCACCATGATATTCATAGTAGAGAGTCTCTCATGTTATCACTTTCATATACTAGTGGGAATTTTTCATTGTAGAACTTGGCTTGTATATTCCAATGATGGGCTTTCTCAAATCTCCCTAGGTCTTCATGAGCAAGAAAGTTGGATGCACACCCACTTAGTTTCTTTTTGAGCTTTCATATACTTATAGCTCTAGTGCATCCGTCGCATGGCAATCCCTACTCACTCACATTGATATCTATTGATGGGCATCTCCATAGCCCGCTGATATGCCTAGTTGACGTGAGACTATCTTCCCCTTTTTGTCTTCTCCACGACCACCGTTCTATTACACCTATAGTGCTATGTCCATGGCTCACGCTCATGTATTGCGTGAAAATTGAAAAAGTTTTGAGAATGTCAAAAGTATGAAACAATTGCTTGGCTTGTCATCAGGGTTGTGCATGATTTAAATATTTTGTGTGGTGAAGATGGAGCATAGCCAGACTATATGATTTTGTAGGGATAACTTTCTTTGGCCATGTTATTTTGAGAAGACATAATTGCTTTGTTAGTATGCTCAAAGTATTATTATTTTTATGTCAATATTAAACTTTTGTCTTGAATCTTTCAGATCTGAATATTCATACCACAATTAAGAAGAATTACATTAAAAATTATGCCAAGTAGCACTTCACATTAAAAATTCTGTTTTTATCATTTACCTACTCGAGGACGAGCAGGAATTAAGCTTGGGGATGCTTGATATGTCTCCAACGTATCTATAATTTTTGATTGCTCCATGCTATATTATCTACTGTTTTGGACATTATTGGGCTTTATTATACACTTTTATATTATTTTTGGGACTAACCTATTAACCAAAGGCCTAGCCCAGAATTGCTGTTTTTTTCCTGTTTTAGGGTTTCGAAGAAAAGGAATATCAAACGGAGTCCAAACGGAATGAAACCTTCGGGAACATGATTTTCTCAACAAACAAGACCCGGGAGACTTAGACCCTACGTCAAGACACAAAAGAGGAGGCCACGCGGTAGGGGGCGCGCCTACCCCCCAGGCGCACCCTCCACCCTCGTGGGCCCCCTGTTGCTCCACCGACGTACTCCTTCCTCCTATATATACCTACGTACCCCCAAACGATCAGATACGGAGCCAAAAACCTAATTCCACCACAGCAACTTTCTGTATCCACGAGATCCCATCTTGGGGCCTGTTCCGGAGCTCCGCCGGAGGGGGCATTGATCACGAAGGGCTTCTACATCAACACCATAGCCTCTCCGATGAAGTGTGAGTAGTTTACCTCAGACCTACGGGTCCATAGTTGTTAGCTAGATGGCTTCTTCTCTCTTTTTGGATCTCAATACAATGTTCTCCCCCTCTCTTGTGGAGAACTATTCGATGTAATCTTCTTTTTGCGGTGTGTTTGTTGAGACCGATGAATTGTGGGTTTATGATCAAGTCTATCTATGAATGATATTTGAATTTTCTCTGAATTCTTTTATGTATGATTGGTTATCTTTGCAAGTCTCTTTGAATTATCAGTTTGGTTTGGCCTACTAGATTGATCTTTCTTGCAATGGGAGAAGTGCTTAGCTTTGGATTCAATTTTGCGCTGTCCTTTCCCAGTGACAGTAGGGGCAGCAAGGCACGTATTGTATTGTTGCCATCGAGGATAACAAGATGGGGTTTTCATCATATTGCATGAGTCTATCCCTCTACATCATGTCATCTTGCTTAAGGCGTTACTCTGTTTTTAACTTAAAACTCTAGATGCATGCTGGATAGCGGTCGATGAGTGGAGTAATAGTAGTAGATGCAAGCAGGAGTCGGTCTACTTGTCTCGGACGTGATCCCTATATAAATGATCATACCTAGATATTCTCATAACTATGCTCAATTCTGTCAATTGCTTAACAGTAATTTGTTCACCCACCGTAGAATACTTATGCTCTCGAGAGAAGCCACTAGTGAAACCTATGCCCCCCGGGTCTATCTTTATCATATTAATCTCCTACTACCTAGTTATTTCCTTTGCTTTTTTACTTTTCCTTTATTTTACTTTGCATCTTTATGACAAAAATACCAAAAATATTATCTTATCATATCTATCAGATCTCACTCTCGTAAGTGGCCGTGTAGGGATTGACAACCCCTATTTGTGTTGGTTGCGAGGATTTATTTGTTTTGTGTAGGTACGAGGGACTCGCGCGTAGCCTCCCACTAGATTGATACCTTGGTTCTCAAAAATCGAGGGAAATACTTACGCTACTTTGCTGCATCATCCCTTCCTCTTCGGGGAAAACCAACGCAATGCTCAAGAGGTAGCAGGAAGCTTGCGCGGGAACCTGCGAGGTTGTGCGGGAACGGGCTATAACAACCTGGTTTTTGGCCCTTTCCTTTTTCTATTAATTTAATTGGTCTTTGCTCTGTTTTTCTTTTTGGAGTGGTTCTGTGGCCTTGTCACCTGGGAAATCATCCTTATTCCCCCTCCCAAGTGGCTCACCATTCTCAAAACCTTGCCAAGATCATGTCACTCCAAGGCTTAACCAAACCCTAATTTCTTTTTCTCAGGAATATTCCTTTTTCTATAAAAGGAATAACCTCAAGTGCCCTAGGTTGTGAAGCAACCTATATTTCTGTCCATCCAAAAATCCCCAAATAATTATCATAATTTCTTTGGGTCATATATTGCTCAAATATGCCCAAACTTTCCTGTCCTAGCCCAAGAATAATTCCTCAATAATTATTCTTCCTTTCTGTCCAGAGTGGCACTTTGTGAAGGGAGTGTCATTCATATTATCTTGTTTGATCCCAAACTTGTGGGGAATTCTTTTATGTCCAAATAATTACCACATGCCAAAATTCAACTTTATTTGCCTAGCCAATCTTCCTCAGTGATTTTTCAAAGTTTCTGTCAAACAGAAGCCACTGTGAAGGAAGTACTAGCTAGGAGAATCCAAATGAGTTGAAATTTTGCATGCCTCTTCTTGTGCTCATATTATCTCACTGCTACAAATTTCAGCCCCATCCAATCATCCATGTGAGCACAGGACCAAATCTTTGCTTCTGGTAAAAGTTTTAGGTTGTGAAGCAAGTGAATTTTATATTGCTTCAAAAATCCTGATAAATTACCAGACTATTCTCCTACCCAAATAACTGCTCTCCACAAAATTTGGCACCACTTCACCTAGCCAATATTTCTGTAGAATTATTGCAAGATTCTGGTTAGTGAAGATAGCTGTGAAGGAAGTACCATTTTGGTGAATCCAATTGGTATGAGATTTTTACAGCTTCTTACTATGACCAAATCACTAAGCCTTGACAATTTGAGCTCAATTTGAAACTCCATGTGAGTGCACCTTCCTGATCTTAATTCTGGACTAAATATGCACTTGTGAAGCAACTATGGTGCATCTTGGTCCTAATCTTCTCAAAGTTACTAGGGTGTAAGTCCTTCTTTACCTCAACCTCGCAGACAACTCCATTGCTCCCAATCATCTTCCTGTTGATCACCAGTGCTCACCCAAGTTTACTGCAGTTAACGTCAGACGGTGATTACCATTTAACCATAGCATTTTTCACCGAACTACCACCGTAGTTGAGACCTACCCTGGAAGAACTTACTAATACGTCTCTGTCGTATCTACTTTTCCAAACACTTTTGCCCTTGTTTTGGACTCTAACTTGCATGATTTGAATGGAACTAACCCGGACTGACGCTGTTTTCAGCAAAATTGTCATGGTGTTATTTTTATGCAGAAATAAAAGTTCTCAGAATGACCTGAAAATCAATGGAGAATTATTTTGGAATATATAAAAAATATTGGAAGGAAGATCCACCTCAGGGGGGCCTCCACCTGTCCACAAGGGTGGGGGCGCGCCCCCTGCCTCGTGGGCCCCCTGACGCTCCACCGACCTCAACCTTGACTCCATATATTCACTTTCGGGGAGAAAAAAACCAGGGAGAAGGATTCATCACGTTTTATGATACGGAGCCGCCGCCAAGCCCTAAACTCTCTTGGGAGGGCTGATCTGGAGTCCGTTCGGGGCTCCGGAGAGGGGAATCCATCGCCATCATCATCATCAACCATCCTCCATCACCAATTTCATGTTGCTCACCGCCGTGCGTAAGTAATTCCATCATAGGCTTGCTGGACGGTGATGGGTTGGATGAGATTTATCATGCAATCGAGTTAGTTTTGTTAGGGTTTGATCCCTAGTATCCACTATGTTCTGGCATTGATGTTGCTATGACTTTGCTATGCTTAATGCTTGTCACTAGGGCCCGAGTGCCATGATTTCAGATCTGAACCTATTATGTTTTCATCAATATATGAGAGTTCTTGATCATATCTTGCAAGTCTATAGTCACCTACTATGTGTTATGATTCGGCAACCCCGAAGTGACAATAATTGGGTCGACCACTCCCGGTGATGACCGTAGTTTGAGGAGTTCATGTATTCATTATGTGTTAATGCTTTGTTCTGGTACTTTATTAAAAGGAGGCCTTAATATCCCTTAGTTTCCAATAGGACCCCGCTGCCACGGGAGGGTAGGACAAAAGATGTCATGCAAGTTCTTTTCCATAAGCACGTATGAATCTATTCGGAATACATGCCTACATTACATTGATGAATTGGAGCTAGTTGTGTGTCACCCTATGTTATGACTGTTACATGATGAAACGCATTCGGCATAATTCTCTATCACCGATCCATTGCCTACGAGATTTCCATATATTGTTCTTCGCTTATTTACTTTTTCATTGCTATTGTTACAATCACTATAGAACACCAAAAATATTACTTTTGCTACCGTTACCTTTTACTACCGTTACCACTACTATCATATTACTTTGCTACTAAATACCTTGCTATAGATATTAAGTTTCCAGGTGTGGTTGAATTGACATATCAGCTGCTAATACTTGAGAATATTCTTTGGCTCCCCTTGTGTCGAATCAATAAATTTGGGTTGAATACTCTACCCTCGAAAACTATTGCAATCCCCTATACTTGTGGGTTATCAAGACTATTTTCTGGCGCCGTTGCCGGGGAGCATAGATCTATTCTTTGAGTCACTTGGGATTTATATCTGCTTATCATTATGAAGAACTCGAAAGATCCAAGAACCAAGATTTATCCCTCAACTACGAGGGGAGGTAAGGAACTGCCATCTAGCTCTTCACTTGATTCACCTTCTGTTTTGAGTAAGCTTGCGACACCTAAACCTGCTTCTGCTATTAATTCTGATATGTCACATGTTATAGATGATGCCACTTCTGCTATGCATGATACTTATGATGAAACTACTTCTATGCTTGATACTACTGTGCCACTTGGTGAATTTCTTGATTAACAACTTGCTAGGGCTAGAGAGAATGAAATTATTGAAACTGATAATATTGTTGAAAGTGATGATGAAGATTCTCCCCTTAGATATGAATTACCTGTTGTGCCTGAGGGTTATGTTATAGATGAAGAAACTGCTAGAGAATTTCTTGCTTGCAATGATAGGAGTGATCTTAAGAAATTATTGGCTAAGCTGAAACAAAAAACTCTAAATGCTAGAATGAAATATGATCCTGCTTATGCTACTTCACCTATCTTTGTTATTGATAAGGATTATGATTTCTCCGTTGATCATGAGATAATTACTTTAGTTGAATCCGATCCTTTCTATGGCTATGAATCTGAAACTGTTGTGGCACATCTTACTAAATTGAATGATATAGCCACCCTATTCACTAATGATGAGAAAACTTGCTACTATTATATCCTTAAATTATTTCCGTTGATATGGTTTAATTCTCTTGATCCTGGTTGTGTGCGTATTCCCCAGGATATGAGTTATTACTTCTCTGCTAAATATTTCCCCGCTCATAAGAAACACATTGCTTTAAGGGAAATATATAATTTTGTGCAAATTGAAGAAGAGAGTCTCCCACAAGCTTGGGGGAGGCTTCTCCAATTACTTAATGCTTTGCCTGATCATCCTCTTAAGAAAAATGAAATACTTGATATCTTTTATAATGGACTAACCGATGCTTCCAGAGACCACCTGGATAGTTGTGCTGGTTGTGTTTTCAGGGAAAGAACACCAGATGAAGCTGAAATTCTATTGAATAATATGTTGACTAATGAAAATAATTGGACACCTCCTGATCCAATCCCTGATCCAATTCCTGAACCAACTCCGAAGAAAAGGGGTATTCTATTTCTCGGTCCTGAAGATATGCAAGAGGTAAAGAAATCTATGAAAGAAAAAGGTATTAAAGCTGAAGATGTTAAGAATTTACCTCCTATTGAAGAAATACATGGTCTTAATTTACCGCATGTTGAAGAAGTACATGGTCTTGATAACCCGACATAGGTAGTAAAGGTAAATTCTCTCTCTCTCTCTCTATATATATATGATAAAGCTGAAATCCCTCCTACTAAGTTTGCTAGCCAATGCTTAGATGAGTTTGATAACTTTATGGTTAAGCAAGAAGATTTTAATGCTTATGTTGGTAGACAATTGAAACATGATGCTTACATGATTGAATACCTAAGTGATTATATGGCTAATGTTAAAGGTGAACTAAAACTTATTAGTAAACATGCTTCTATGGTTACCACTCAAGTAGAACAAGTACTTAAAGCTCAGAATGATTTTCTCAATGAATTAAATAGTAAGAAAAATGAAAATGTTGTTAGAGTTAGGACTAGAGGTGGTAAAATGACTGAGGAACCTTTGTATCCTGAAGGCCATCCTAAGAGAATTGAGCAGGATTCTTAGAGAAATAATGTAGATGCACCTAGTCCTTCTAATAAGAAGAAAAAGAAAAATGATAGGACTTTGCATGCTTCTAGTGAACCTGTTTTAGACACACCTGAGAATCCCAACGATATTTCTATTTCTGATGCTGAAACCCAATCTGGTAATGAACATGAACCTAGTGATAATATTAATAATGATGTTCGTGTTGATGCTCATCCTAGTAATGACAATGAAGTAGAGGTTGAACCTGCTGTTGATCTTGATAACCCACAATCAAAGAATCGATGTTAGGATAAGAGAGACTTTGTTGCTAGGAAGCACGGTAAAGAAAGAGAACCATGGGTTCAGAAACCCATGCCTTTTCCCCCTAAACCATCCAAGAAAAAGGACGATGAGGATTTTGAGCGCTTTGCTGAAATGATTAGACCTATCTTCTTGCATATGCGATTAACTGATATGCTCAAAATGAATCCTTATGCTAAGTATATGAAAGAAATTGTTACTAATAAAAGAAAGATACCGGAAGCTGAAATTTCCACCATGCTTGCTAATTGTACTTTTAAGGGTGGAATACCAAAGAAACTTGGAGATCCAGGAGTACCAACTATACCATGCTCCATTAAAAGAAACTATGTTAAAACTGCTTTATGTGATCTTGGAGCCGGTGTTAGTGTTATGCCTCTCTCTTTATATCATAGACTTGATTTGAATAAATTGACACCTACTGAAATATCTTTGCAAATGGCTGATAAATCAACTGCTATACCTGTCGGTATTTGTGAGGTTGTGCCTGTTGTGGTTGCAAATGTTACTATTTTAACGGACTTTGTTATTCTTGATATTCCCGAGGACGATAGTATGTCTATTATTCTTGAAGACCCTTTTTGAATATTGGAGGGGCTATTATTGATTGCACCAAAGGCAATGTCACTTTTCATGTTAATGGCAATGAGCATACGGTACACTTTCCGAGGAAACAACCTCAGGTTCATAGTATAAACTCTATTGGAAAAATTCCATCGATTATTTTTGGAGGTTTTGAATTTCCTCTTCCTACTGTCAAGAAGAAATATGATGTTCTTATTGTTGGGGATGTGCATATCCCCATTGAGGTAACCTAGTGTTATTCAAAAATTCTTCGGTTCCATGTTACTCGGAATGAGTTTGTTAACAAGACCTGATCAACCTTGTTAGTGGATTCCTTTTGATGAGCATGAGATGGATGAAGTTAGAAAACACAACTCTTTGTACCCTCTTTTTACTTTCTATTATTTAAATAAAGCAAAATAGCGTTTTTCTGTCTATTTTCTGAATTATCAATGCAATAAAAAATGCCCCAAAAATAAAAGTTCTCAAATGCCCTAAAAATTAAATATGATCTTTTTCTAGAATATTTGAGAATATCTGGCACTGAGAACACAGCAGGGGGAGCAAGCACCTAGCCACGAGGGTGGAGGGTGCGCCCACCCCCCTGGGCGCGCCCCCTGCCTCGTGGGCCCACGGTGGCTCCCCTCCACTTATTCCAGCTACCACACACTCCTTCTTCCTCCCACAAAAATCACCAACCAGGTCAGACCCAAGTCCAAGCTCATTTTGCTGCCATTTTCGATCTCCTTGCTCAAAGCTCCATTCAAAAAACTGCTTTGGGGGATTGTTCCTTGGTATGTGACTCCTCCAATTGTCCAATTAGTTTTTGTTCTAGTGATTTATTCATTGCATGTTTTTTCTGCTTAGGTGACCCTGTTCTTGAGCTTGCATGTCAAATTTATGTGGTCAGAAGTAGTTTTGATGCATGATATTGTCTCTAGGCACTTGTAGGAGTAGTTGCTATCAATTTTGTTGAGTTTGGTTCACTTTTATTTTGAAGTTACTAGCAAAAGGGCCCGTGCGTTGCAACGGGAGATTAAACGTTATCCTTGAGATCGAGTATTTTTTTATGATAGAATCACTCATGCTCAATGCTTTAATAGTGTAAAAGAGAGGTCAGTGGTAGTAATTTGAAATACAAAAAATAACTTTTATTTTAGGATTTGTTTTGTGTTCCCAGGAATTAGAAGTATATGAAACATATGAATATGTCTATAAATATCTCCAAAAACATTAATATATCACATCTGAGATAAAATATGATCAGTGTTGACAAAAATGCTTGGAAATAAAAAAACAAATTCTAGTCATGCATAATTGCATAGTTGAGATGGATGAATCTACACATAACTATGTTTATCAATTATCACTTATGCGTTAATAAGTTGTAAACATTTTTGCATATACCAAACTCAAAATATATTTGAACATTGTAAATGGTATAGTTGAATTTGAACCGATACCATAAACAAATAATTATATTAGCATGCATGTATGTATGTATTCACTGAGCAAATAACAAAAAAGAATATAAGGGTAATAGTTTAGTCCAGATATGTATGTTGATTCATGCAAACTTGTGGGGAAACATACTTGTCACATCGCTTGCCTAACAAAACGAGTTTATTACTAATTTGGGTCCGTACTAACATTCAGAATGCCTGGAAACTGAATAGCAACTAAAATTAGGCCACAAATATGAAGTAATTCGTAGGACCAGCATTCAGTAATTATAAATATCTGAAATGATTATTTCATTGTGTTTGATCTATAAAGAGTAGTGATATGCTTACATTGAGAAAGACCAAGAGACATATAGTATGTCATATCATGGGAATGTGGACACAAAGATAAGGCAATTTTGGCATAACAAATGTGGCTACTAAAACTGATAGCTTGATCCCTACTGAGCTAATCTCGTGATGTCGTGGAGGTCATTTATCATTGCTCCCATGTGGTGGTTCATGCTTGACAATAATCAAACAAATATTTCTAAGGGGGTAGCTCAAGTGATCATGGGGAAAGGAGGGTACGGTAGTGATTAGAGCAAAGCTGAGGATGTTGGTCAATGTAGGTGACCCTACAATCTCCATGATAGGAATCTGAGCAGCCATGGAGGAGACCATAGGGAAGCACAAGCTGCTTCTCCACCATGCACAAGGATAACGTTAATTAATCTCAAGCGGTCACTCGAAGTCAATCTTCTGCTGCTTCTTGCAAGGTAGATGAAGTGTGGGTATTCTGTTGTGGTCACAAAATATGTTGAGCTTCTCTTGCAGCGAGCCATCCCCGGTAACGTCTGCTTCAGCCGCTTCACAAGCAGCAGCTTGTCGAGAGGCCGTGACCATGCAATGACGTGGATCTTGTCCACCATCTCAAGATGTTGCGCCATCGGCATGACCAGAGATCATGGCCAATAATTACTAAGCCGCTCAGGGCCCCCGCCCCCATGTCGTTGATCACCTCCTCAAGCCTTTTCCGCTTCTCAACGCAAGCTTCTGGTGGCTCGTCCGCCTAAGCTGACGGGCCAACCTCTCTAGACAAGCGCTACCCCATGGTGTCTCTATCTCGATCGGATCTCTTTCTCTCTTCATTTGAGTAAAGAAACTGGAATACATGGAAAGAAAGCAGGAGACAAATAAAAAAAAGGAAGATGAAACGTTCGTGCCTTGTTGTTGGTTTTTGAACTCCAGATCAAATCACCATAGGAGTTATACACGCACGTACAAAGCTAGCAACGCAAGCACACAACCAAGCAGCTTAATTGATTCTTGCTGTACATGCTCGTCTCGCGGCAAACATACGTTGAAAGTGCAACTATGCCTAGGTGGTTTTGGTAATTCATAACAACATATAGCTCATTGAGCTAATGCTATTCCAAGATGATCATTTCAGGAAAGCTCAATGATTGGCATGGCATGGATGGTGAAAGTGGAACCCTCAAAATGCTAAGGACAAAGGATTGGCTCTAGCTCATATGCTCAAGACTCTTCATTTTACATTTTAGTGGTCCAAGATCACATTGAGTCCATAGGAAAAGCCAATACTATCAAGGAGGGATGAGGTGTCGCTTAATGAGCCTCTTGCTTCATGTGCTTAATGATATGCTCCAAAATCCTCAGCTACTTTCCCATATCCACATTTGACCTAAACCCAAAGCCAAACTCGGCCCTACCGATTCTTTCAACCCGGAGCCACTGAGTTTCACTTGTCATAGCCACTGCCAAACCCTAAGCAAATCGGTTCTACCGATAGGGATCTCGGTCTCACCGAGATGGGATTGCAATTTCTCTGTTTCCTTTTCGTAACTTTTCGGTCTCACCGAAAGAGTGGATCGGTCCCACCGAGATTGCAATGTAAACTCACTGTTTCCTTTTCGTAACATTTCGGTCTCACCAAGAAGAGCGAATCGGTCCCACCGAGTTTGCCTGACCAACCCTCTGGTTAGGTTATTACCAAATCGGTCTCACCGAGTTTGTGTAATCGGTCTCACCGAGATTACGTTATGCCCTAACCCTAACCATATCGGTCCTACCGAGTTGCATGTCAGTCCCACCGAAAATCTCTAACGGTCACTAGGTTTACAATTTCGGTCCGACCGAGTTTGTTGATTCGGTCCCACCGAGATTGGTAAATTGTGTGTAACGGTTGGATTTAGTGTGCAGGCTATATATACCCCTCCACCTCCTCTTCACTCATGGAGAGAGCCATCAGAACACATCTACACTTCCAACTCATATGTTCTGAGAGAGAACCACCTACTCATGTGTTGAGGCCAAGATATTCCATTCCTACCATATGAATCTTGATCTCTAGCCTTCCCCAAGTTGCTTTCCACTCAAATCTTCTTTCCACCAAATCCAAATCCTGTGAGAGAGAATTGAGTGTTGGGGAGACTATCATTTGAAGCACAAGAGCAAGGAGTTCATCATGAACACACCATGTGTTACTTCTTGGAGAGTGGTGTCTCCTAGATTGGCTAGGTGTCACTTGGGAGCCTCCGACAAGATTGTGGAGTTGAACCAAGGAGTTTGTAAGGGAAAGGAGATCGCCTACTTCGTGAAGATCTATCGCTAGTGAGGCAAGTCCTTCGTGGGCGATGGCCATGGTGGGATAGACAAGGTTGCTTCTTCGTGGACCCTTCGTGGGTGGAGCCCTCCGTGGACTCGCGCAACCGTTACCCTTCGTGGGTTGAAGTCTCCATCAACGTGGATGTAGGATAGCACCACCTATCCGAACCACGGGAAAAACATCCGTGTCTCCAATTGCGTTTGAATTCTCCAAACCCTTCCCTTTACATTCTTGCAATTTGCATGCTTTACTTTCCGCTGCCAATATACTCTTTGCATGCTTGCTTGAATTGTGTGATGATTGCTTGACTTGTCCTAAAATAGCTAAAATCTGACAAGAACTAAAATTGGGAAAAGGTCAAGTTTTTATTTGGTCAAGTAGTCTAATCACCCCCCTCTAGACATACTTTCGATCCTACAAGTGGTATCAGAGCTTTGGTCTCCATTTGCTTTGATTTCCATAGCTTTTGGTGGTCATAGCCTTGGTTTCACAACCTAGGAGAGTATGGCGTCTAGCGAGGGAAATTATCACCGTAGAGGTCCTTACTTTGATGGTACTAATTTTGCTAGTTGGAAGCATAAAATGAAAATGCATATTCTTGGACATAACCCCGCCGTTTGGGCTATTGTGTGTGTTGGTTTGCAAGGTGACTTCTTTGATGGGAGAGAACCAAACCGTGAAGCTACCGCGGATGAGTTGAAGATGTTGCAATACAATGCTCAAGCTTGTGATATTCTCTTCAACGGATTGTGCCCTGAAGAATTCAACAAAATCAGCCGTCTTGAGAATGCAAAGGAAATTTGGGACACTTTGATTGATATGCACGAAGGTACCGACTCCGTCAAGGAATCCAAATTGGATGTGCTTCAAAGTCAACTTGACAAGTTCAAAATGAAGGATGGTGAAGGTGTCGCTGAAATGTACTCTAGGCTTGCTCTCATCACAAATGAGATTGCCGGCTTAGGGAGTGAAGAGATGACCGATAGATTCATCATCAAGAAGATTCTAAGAGCCTTGGATGGAAAATATGATACTGTGTGCACATTGATCCAAATGATGCCCAATTACAAAGATCTCAAGCCAACGGAGGTAATTGGAAGAATTGTTGCTCATGAGATGTCACTTAAGGATAAATAGGAACTTCACAACAAATCAAGTGGTGCCTACAAAGCCTCATGTGAAGCCCCTACATCATCAAGTGAGAAACAAAACTTCAATGAAGAATTGAGCTTAATGGTGAAAAACTTCAACAAGTTCTACAAGAGTAGAAGCAAAGATAGAAGCTCCAAGTCAAGGTCCTACAATGACAAAAGATCTTCTAGTCGAGAGAGAAACTGCTACAATTGTGGAAGACCCGGACACTATTCCAATGAGTGTACGGCTCCCTACAAGAGAAGAGAAGACTCTCCAAAAAGAAGAAGAAAAAGAGAAGAATCACCACCAAGAGAGAGAAGGAGTAGAGATGATCGTTATGAACGAAGACACTCACGGAGAAGCAAGGATTTGGAAAGGAAGGAAAAATCATCAAGGAGCTACACAAAACGAAAACATCAAGCTCATGTTGGTGAATGGGTATCCGGCTCCGACTCCGACAACCACTCTGAGAGAAGTTATCACTCTGATTCCGAATATACTCAAGATGAAGGTGTTGCCGGTCTAGCACTTGTGTCAACCAACTCCTACGACATATTTGACTCACCAAATGAAGGAATTGGAAGATGCTTCATGGCCATAGGTCCTAAGGTAACACACCCCGAGTATGTTGATTTTAATAGTGATGAAGATGACTTGTTAGGTGATGATGATTTACTTGTTGACAACTCTAGTGATGAATACTATGATGAAACGTCAATTAATCATGCTAATCAAGATGAAACAAATGACAATGATAAGGAGAAGATTGAGGCTCTAACTAAAGAACTAAACACTCTTAAGTTAGCTCATGAAACTATCTTCGAAGATCATCGAGAACTTTTAAGAGCTCATGAGAAGTTACGCTTTGAAAAGCTCAATCTTGAGCAAGAGCATGAGTTTTTAAAGGCAATCAATGATGATCTCCGCAACAAAAGTTCTTCTTACATTGCCAAGCGTTTACTCTTATCCACTTACATGCCTCAAGTCAAGTCTAGTAACAAGAACAAGAAAGATTCTTCCTCTAGTAGTAACAATGATCATGCTAAATCCAATATTGTTGCTTCTAGTAGTTCTCTTGATTCCACTAATGATTCTCTTAGCCAAGTTACACTTGAGCAAGAAAATAGCTTATTGAAGGGAATTATAGAGAAAGGAGTGTACAAAAGCCTTGCTGGGAGTAAGCAATTCGAGGAAATTGTACGCAAGCAAGGAAGACACCGGAAGAATCAAGGTGTTGGTTTTGAACGAAAGTTCAATGCCAATGGAGTTGAGTGGGAAGAAGACCAATACCCCAAGACAAAGTTTGTTCCTCAACAAGAGAAGTATGATCCTACTTCCTTCAAGGGGAGACAAGCTCAAGATGATCTTCCACCACAAGACTACAAGCAAAAAGGCAAGGACAAGCTTCAAGAGGAAATTGATGCATTTGAAGAAGCTCCTAAGACCTTAGTCAAGTGGATTCCCAAGACCACTTCAAGTTCCACTTCATCAAGTACGAGTACAACTCCAAGGATTCCCATCAAGATGGTGTGGATCCAAAAGAAGAAGAACTAGAGAGTTCTTGAGGGTGACTCTGCCAACATACTTCACTCTTATCATTTTGGCAAGAACAAGTGCAATCAACTTCCACATCTTGCACTAGTTCAAGGAGTCACAAACCCTCTTGTTGGTAAGACAAGGGACAAGGTAACCTAAAAGTTTTCATGGACATCATCTTGTGTGTGCATCACTCTATGTCTATGGATATCCTTGTTTGTTCCTTGTGGGACTAACCCATGTAGGTATTGAAAGTGCAATTCACTCAAATGGATAGCTCCAAGTGATCTACATCAACATTGAGCATCCACATCTTCAACATCTACATGAAGTCATCATCGACAAAACCCAAGGTTAGTTCATCCCTCTTAAGGGGGATATCACATCTAGGGGGAGCTTTACTCTAAGACTTGAGCTAAAGCAACTCTAAAGATGTGAACACAACAATGCTTTATGTAAAAGTGGTAACCCCACTTGAGCTTAAACGATGAGTATGACCTATGATCAAGTGTTCTCACTTGACTCCTAAGTCAATATACTCATATATAGATGACCTAGTCATCGCCAATTGCTTGATAGATGCTAGAATTGGTTGTGTATGCTTTGTCACATATTTCAATTGCCATTTTATTGTGTGAGCATGTTGGTTGCATATTTTACTCATTCGAGGACATCCACTTGTTGTTTTGATTGTTTGGTTTTATTTCCTTTTGCCAAGTGGATGGACAAGAATGCCTAAGAACCTCCTCTAGCTATCTATGCTTTTCTCGTCTCAAACTCTATTCATGCTACATCACAAAATTTGATCAAGTCAGATTCGAACCACTCTGTGTGAGGAGCACTCGGAGTCCCCGATTCGTCATAGACTTAAACTTCCAAAACCTCTTTGTGATTCTCGGTCTGACCGATATCCTACTTTCGGTCCTACCGAGATCATTAAGTTGATCTGAATTTTCGATCTCGGTGCAACCGATTTGAACCATTCGGTCACACCGAGTTGCAATAACTGTATATAGTTTTGCATCTCGGTGCCACCGAGTTGTTCCACTCAGTCACACCGACAGGGTCGGGCTATATATAGGCACGGGCAAAAATTTGGAAATTTCTCCGAACCCCTTCGCCCGCGCGATAGCTCGCTCTGCCAACGTGGTCTCCGGATCGTCTCCTCGCCGCCAGCCGCCTCCAGTCGCTGGTCTCCATCGCCGTCAATGGAATTCAACCCCGCCGTTGCCGCCGTAGCGAGTCTCCACCGAGCTAGGGTATGGACTTGATCTTTGTGCTATCCCCAATCTGATTCCTAGCACATTGTGATATTATTGTTTCTAGCCATGATTGAAACACTCCTATCCAGTCAATGCATTCGTAGAATAGGATTGATTCGAAAACTTTAAGGTTAGGTTTCCGTCGAAACCATCTCGGACCCACCGAGTTGAAAAACTCGGTCCCACCGATTTGGCTCATGCCATTGCACAAGTGAGACTCGGTCTGACCGAGAATTACTAATCGATGTGACCAATTTTGGAACTTTGTGAAACCCTAGCAGTCTCGGTGCCACCGAACTGTGACTCGGTCTGACCGAGTTCACTAGTTTAGGTTCCAAAACTGCTTCGGTATCACCGAGTTTAAAAATCGGTAGATCCGAAATGATTTCTATGGGAAACTAAAACTAAGATTTTGAATCATTCTTTTGCAAAAATCTCTGCATTTTGTGATGCTCATCCACTCTACCTCATCTATAAACTATTCATAGGGTCAGCAATCAGCTTGTTCATCATGTCAGATCAGAGTGATAGCCAAAACCTGTCAGAGCAGCAAGTGCACATGAGTGAGGGCACTAGTCCCTCCAGTTCCTCAGATGAAGGCAGCAGGAGCACTCCTAGTAACTTGCCAAAAGCTGCCACCAGACAAAGGAAGAAAAGAACCTCAGAATCAGAGGATGAGGACTATGTGGAAGAAGAAGAAGCCACTTCCAAGAAAGTTGTGCTCAAGAAGGAATATGGCTCAACTCAAAGCATAAAGCCAGGATTGAAAATTAAAAGGCCAGCAGGTAGGCAGCCTATGCCAAAGGCCAGAGCCTCAACTCAGATTCCTGAAAAGCCTGCACCCAAAGAGGCTGCTGCAGAAGGGAAGAAGAGGAAGGAGAGGATCAAAAAGACCACTGCTAGAGTGCTTGGGAGATCCTCAATCATGAGAGATTCTGAAGAGGAAGAGGAAGAAGAGGTTGCTGCTCCAGCACCTAAGATACCAAAGCTGATGGGTGGTGCTATAAGATCAGGGGCTATTGCATCCAAGCCCAAGGAAGCACCCAAGGCTGCATCAAAGGCCAAGACAGCTCCAAAGAGGAACACAAGGAGCATAGCAGCTGCTGAAAAGAACAAGGCCCCAGTGCCTGACACTGCAGAAGAAGAGGAAGGCCAAGTTTTCAGGAAGCTAAAGCCCAAGATCCCAGACCACAACGATGCTCATCCTGTGGCTGAGGACATGAAAATCAGAAGAGATTCAGGGCTGAGGAAGTGGAGAGAAGCAGACCCGTATGCTTCAAGGAGAAGAACTGCTGTCGACTACAGGTTCCACACAAAGGAACAGCAGGACTTCTATGAGACAGTTTTGCTTGATAAGAAGCCTATTGTTTGTGACATGAGATGGTTAGACTGGGAGTACATCAAGGAAAATGAAGAGCACTATCCTAGAGTGCAAGATAGCTTCAAAGCTTGTGGAGTAGTAGACTTTGTTGGGCAGAAGCTCACAAAGTGGAATGAAGAGCTGATCATGCAGTTCTACTCCACAGCACACTTCTATCCAGATGGAAGGATTGTGTGGATGTCTGAAGGTACGAGGTACCAATCAACAGTTGCTGAGTGGGCACAGCTCATCAATGCCCCAGAGGAGCATGAGGATGACTTAGACATATATGCCAAGAAGAAGATGGACCACAACTCTATGTCCAACATGTACAGGGAGATTCCAAACAAGGCACTTGATACTTTCAAGTTTGGGTCTGTACATTATCTTCTGTCAGGGTTGCCAACTATCAATTAGATTTTGAGGCACACTCTGTTGCCCAAGTCAGGTGATCACAAGATGATCAGAGGCCATGCAATCAACTTGCTTCATATCTTTGATGTGCCACAGAAATTCAAAGTCATGAGCCTCATGGTAGAGACCATCAAGAGAACTGCAGCGGATCAGAAGAGGAGCTGTGGTTATGCCCCTCAGATCCAGGAGCTAATTAACTCCAAGATGGGCACAGGCATATACCTATTGGACAAGGAACATTTGTCTATTCATCCAGATTTTGAAGATAATGAAGTTGTGATGAACAAGGATGATCCATCATCAGTTCATGCTCAAGCACAGCAGGAGAAGGCAAGGAAGGAGAAAGCTGCCAAGATGCCAACTCAAGAGGAGGCATCTGAGTATTTCCTGAAAAACAAGCAAGAGCAGCTTAGTTACTTGATTGCTTCCACACTGAGGATTGAGAAAGGACTGGCCACCCTCACTCAGAATCAGAAGAGCTTAGACAGGATCATAGAACAAAAGTTCTATGACATGGATGTCAAGGTAACAGAGATTCAGTCTGCAGTGGAGCAACTTCAAGATAACATGCAGGAGAGGAGAGGGAAGACTACAACTGATGCATTTGCCAGAGTGCCACGAGCTCAGAGGTGGACTGCAGTGCCAGTTCCTGGCACCAGAGCCACCACCTCAGCTCCAGCCACAGCACCAACCCAACCAGCTCCAGCATCTACTTCAGCTCCAGCTCCAACCACGTCTACAGAAGCCTTCGTCCGTGGAGTGATCCAGACTCCACCACCACCAGAAGATCAAGCCTGAGAGTCGATCTAGCATTATGCATTTTCTAGGAACTTTTTGGTAACTTGTTGCCAAAGGGGGAGAAAAATGTATAGATCATAGGCTTCGAGAGAGAGAGAGAGAGAGTGTTGCTTTTATTCTCTCTTGCTTTATTTGGTGTTTTTTTCAAACTTTGTTTGCTTTTGGTTGAGATACTTTGATATGCTTGTGAGACATTGATGATCATGTGTTTGATCATAAGCTACACTTATGCATGCTTGATATATCTTATCTATCTTATGTGATCATTCACTTTCTTTGGTGATGAGTGCATGTATTTCATTCTTATCATTTTGAGCGCTCCACCAAGATGTATGTGACATGGAAGAGTAACCCATGACTCTAACTCTTTGTGCATTTGAAGTCCAAAGCAAATTTTAAATATGCACAAATTTAGGGGGAGCTCTTACTTATCACATACTTCTCAAAGCAACAATATATTTCATTCTTATTATTATTTGTTGAAGCTTTGATCTATATGTTGTCATCAATTACCAAAAAGGGGGATATTGAAAGTGCAACTATCCCTAGGTGGTTTTGGTAATTCATAACAACATATAGCTCATTGAGCTAATGCTATTCCAAGATGATCATTTCAGGAAAGCTCAATGATTGGCATGGCATGGATGGTGAAAGTGGAACCCTCAAAATGCTAAGGACAAAGGATTGGCTCTAGCTCATATGCTCAAGACTCTTCATTTTACATTTTAGTGGTCCAAGATCACATTGAGTCCATAGGAAAAGCCAATACTATCAAGGAGGGATGAGGTGTCGCTTAATGAGCCTCTTGCTTCATGCGCTTAATGATATGCTCCAAAATCCTCAGCTACTTTCCCATATCCACATTTGACCTAAACCCAAAGCCAAACTCGGCCCTACCGATTCTTTCAACCCGGTGCCACCGAGTTTCACTTGTCATAGCCATTGCCAAACCCTAAGAAAATCGGTTCTACCGATAGGGATCTTGGTCTCACCGAGATGGGATTGCAATTTCTCTGTTTCCTTTTCGTAACTTTTCGGTCTCACCGAAAGAGCGGATCAGTCCCACCGAGATTGCAATGTAAACTCACTGTTTCCTTTTCGTAACATTTCGGTCTCACCGAGAAGAGAAAATTGGTCCCACCGAGTTTGCCTGACCAACCCTCTGGTTAGCTTATTACCAAATCGGTCTCACCGAGTTTGTGTAATCGGTCTCACCGAGATTACGTTATGCCCTAACCCTAACCATATCGGTCCTACCGAGTTGCATGTCAGTCCCACCGAAAATCTCTAACGGTCACTAGGTTTACTATTTCGGTCCGACCAAGTTTGTTGATTCGGTCCCACCGAGACTGGTAAATTGTGTGTAACGGTTGGATTTTGTGTGGAGGCTATATATACCCCTCCACCTCCTCTTCACTCATGGAAAGAGCCATCATAACACATCTACACTTCCAACTCATATGTTCTGAGAGAGAACCACCTACTCATGTGTTGAGGCCAAGATATTCCATTCCTACCATATGAATCTTGATCTCTAGCCTTCCCCAAGTTGCTTTCCACTCAAATCTTCTTTCCACCAAATCCAAATCCTGTGAGAGAGAATTGAGTGTTGGGGAGACTATCATTTGAAGCACAAGAGCAAGGAGTTCATCATCAACACACCATTTGTTACTTCTTGGAGAGTGGTGTCTCCTAGATTGGCTAAGTGTCACTTGGGAGCCTCCGACAAGATTGTGGAGTTGAACCAAGGAGTTTGTAAGGGCAAGGAGATCACCTACTTCGTGAAGATCTACCGCTAGTGAGGCAAGTCCTTCGTGGGCGATGGCCATGGTGGGATAGACATGGTTGCTTCTTCGTGGACCCTTCGTGGGTGGAGCCCTCCGTGGACTCGCGCAACCGTTACCCTTCATGGGTTGAAGTCTCCATCAACGTGGATGTAGGATAGCACCACCTATCCGAACCACGGGAAAAACATCCATGTCTCCAATTGCGTTTGAATTCTCCAAACCCTTCCCTTTACATTCTTGCATTTGCATGCTTTACTTTCCGCCGCCAATATACTCTTTGCATGCTTGCTTGAATTGTGTGATGATTGCTTGACTTGTCCTAAAATAGCTAAAATCTGACAAGAACTAAAATTGGGAAAAGGTTAAGTTTTTATTTGGTCAAGTAGTCTAATCACCCCCCTCTAGACATACTTTCGATCCTACATACGTACACGCGAAACCAAAGCTTGCTTTCACATGGGTTTGTAGCCTTATATGCGTATGTAAGCGAACGTTGCTTCTGCCGGCTTCAGATGAATCTATCGACCTCGGTGACTCTCTTGATGGAAGCTCTTTGTGACCGTGGTTCGTTTGCTCCGTGCATTGCTAACCCTGGCATACGTATTGTATGGTGTAGTCGTCACAGTCGTGCTATGCATGTTGCCGTCGTCAGCGTCACAAGTGCGGCAAGTCTTGATCGCTGAGATGCAAGATGCCGTTGCCACTAAACTGCAAGCCGCCGTCGCTGTTATTCATGTTGTCGCCATCGCGTAGTGCTGTCGCAAGCCTGACAGGGTGATGTGCATGACCCCACACGCGGGGCTGCAAGATCCAAGGGCGGCGAAAAAAAGCTTCTCAATGTGAGGAGATCTAACCTGCTCGTTTACCTGTTTTTTCATTACTCTGGACTTAGAGGATTTTAATACTGCTTGCAAACTTCCACAATGGGGCAGCACTAGTGAGCCTTGCAAATCTGAGTTTAGAGATTTTCTTGCTAGTGTAACTGTGGGGGAATCTAGAGATATAACACAAGCTACCATAGGGAGCATTCATTTTCCTGCTATACATTATTTTCCTCTCTTCATAGGTAGATGCATAAATGGTAAAGATGAGGCTTGTCACATGTGCGTTCCAGATCTTAGTGTTCTCAAGAGTGTTGTATTAGGAGATAGACAATATAACTTGGGGGCCATTGTTGCACGTAGGTTGCATAATAATCGTATTCATGGAGATTTCTTTGGTGGAATTTATTCAACCCGTCTAGCTAATTTTCTTGATATACCCATACGTGGGTATGATATTGAGTTGCCTCCTGTTTATTTAGATTATGAGGCTATGGTTCTTCATCAGTTTGTTGAGAGGAACGATTAGTTCCTCTAGTATTGTCGTGGGTTTGTCACGACAGATGTCCTTGTGAAAGGACTTAGTCGTGGAGCCATCGCTACGGGTTAGCTTAAAGGGGTTAAACTGGATAAGGGGACACGGGGAGTTTATACTAGTTCGACCCCTTTGATGAAGGTAAAAGCCTATGTCTAGTTTGTGATTGGTATTGCTAGGGTTTCGGTGACCAGGGAGCGAATCTGCTTTGATTGGCCCTCGAGTTGTTGTTTCCTGTCCTCAAACCGTGGTCGGGTCGTCCCTTTATATACACAGGTTGACGCCCGCCGGTTTACAGAGTCCCAAGGATGGATCATAAAGGTGTCCGGCTCGGTCTCTATTCCTCTAACTTACAATACAAGTTTACATAACAAGGTCGGTTTACATCTACAGGTGTTAACTCGCCTTTGGGCCTTGGGCCTTCACAAAGCGCCATCATTCTTATGTCTTCATGGGCTTCTAATCTTCATAAAGTTAACCCGGCTACTCCTGGATGGTTTACGTCCAATAGTAATATCCCCAACATTAGGCCCTAGATTGGTTTGAACTAGTTCATATCAATCTTCAACACTTAGAAAAACTCCTCCTTTGCATCTTCACCTTGATCTTGTAAACCGCCGTGACGTCATGCTCTAGGACTCTGTTGGAAAAGGCAGTGCCTAGGAGGCGCTTAGGCACGCCTAGGCACTAGGCAATGGCCAAACGCCTCGCCTAGGGCATAAATGGATGTCTAGGCAGGGCAAGCAAGGAATTCCCTACCCAAGCAATAAATCATGCCACATACCGCACTGATATGCCAAACGGGTTATATTCCAATGGCAGTAGATGGTAATTAACTTATTTATATGGCCTAAACTAATATCAACACCCATATAATAATCACGAATACACTATGATTAAAAAAATATTACCGCCTAGGCCGCGCCTAGGATGCTTAGGCACCGCCTAGGCACTAGGCGAAGGCCAATCGCCTCGCTTACGCCTACCGCTTTTTCCAACCTTGCTCTAGGATCATAACAAACTGCCCTGACGTCATCTATTCGTTGAAGCCGAAGATTACCTTCATTAATGCATATCCAATCATCGAGGCGACATCATTATTAATTATCCATTTTGAGCTCCTTGATTCCCGCACTTGTCGCTTTATCGCTTCGCCTTATAAATAGGACCATAGGTCCTTCTCCTTTTTCCCCTTCGTCTCCTTCACTTCTTCTTCCTCCTCGCGATGTCTCTGCCCCTGAGCACCGCTGTCGTCACCGAGCTTCCCCTCTGCTTCGACAAAGGCCGCTGCATCAACCTGACCGTTAAGAGAGACACGCGGTGTTCCTCCGTTGCTTCAATTAGTCACCATAAGTCTTTCCCCCTTTGTAGATCTGTCTAGGGTTTCTTCGTTCTTCGCAGTTCATCGAAGTTCATCAGAGCTCCGGTGCTGCTCTTCCCTGTTCCTCCTTAGTCTATGGATAGAAAATCTCAATCTTGATATATTCCGCGTAATAGTTTACCTTCCGCTACCACAAGAAACCTTTTGTACGCGAAAGACTGATCTGAACCTTTACAACCTGCTTTGGGTCCAACCCTTTTAGGTCAAAAATATTTTTGCTTTCCTGTCTTTTGGTAGATCCAAAATTCCCATGTCCCATTGTGGAACCTGTTTTACTTTACTTAGTCATTCTAACCTTAGATCTGCATCCTCTTTACCACATAGGCGGTTTACCTTTGTAAAAGCAACCTAACACATACCATTAGTCCCTTGGTGAACCGGCGAACCCTTTTTACCTCCATTGTTATACTCTGGTTTAACAGCATGTGCATACCTTTGTTCTGATATTGTCTTGTCATTCATTATTGTATCAGTCTCCGGTTTACGCAATTTCACACATCTGTATATGTTTATTCCATTGCATCTTGCGCACCACCATGAATGATTCGTAAACCGGCATTTCTTTTTTAGCTTTTCTTTTCACAATGGCCAAACAGTTTGCCGCTTGCAACTGGGCTCCTTCCCGGATCACCGAAGAACAATTGAAAAGAATGGTCAGTATCGGCACCTTGCCGAAGAAAACGAAAATTCGGTGGCAAGTTCCAGGAACAGATAATCCTCCTACCCTGAGGCAGGGTGAGGTAGTGGTCTTTGTCGACCACATAGGCCGTGGTTTCAAACCGCCTAGGTCGAAGTTTTTCCGGGATGTTCTTGCCAGTTTCCAACTCCATCCTCAAGATATCAGACCCAACTCGGTGTCCAATCTATGCAACTTCCAAGTCTTCTGTGAATTATACTTACAAGAAGAACCCACTGCTGAGCTGTTCTGGGACTTTTTTCATCTGAACCGGCGTACAGAGTTTGTAAATGGTCCCAATACTGAACTTGGTGGTGTCTCTATTCAAAAGAGGAAGGAAGTTGAATTCCCTCATGCCAAACTGCACAGTCACCCTAAGGAATGGAACCTGACTTGGTTCTACTGCAGAGATACCTCTCCTGAAGATGAGAATCCTCCTCCAGGCTATCGTGATCACCGGCTTTCCAATACTCATCCAATGCCGCAATGTTTAAGTTCTGCAGAACGGGCCAAATATGCCCCTCAACTCGCCAAGCTCCGGGCCTTTATGGCCAACGGTTTATCAGGCGTTGATTTTGTGCGTTGCTGGATATCTTGGAGCGTCTTGCCACTAAGCCGCCGCCCCGGTTTAATGTGTGAGTATACCGGTGATGTTGAAGACCCCCAACGCCCATATCAACATTCAGATAACTGATGAAGAGGTCACTGAAGGCGTTAAGAAAATTTTGAATGAATCGGAATCAGTCTGTCGCCAAACCGGCTTGAACCCCTTCTATACTCAAAATAAACCGCCTGCTGTAAGCACTATGCTTCCTTTTTATCTTTGATATCTTTTAAATTGTTCAATCTTGTGACTTTCCTCTGTTTGCGTATGAACAGGGTGATGATCCCTTCTGGAAGCGGAAATCCACAGATAAAGCGGCAAAGCCATCCCGTCCCAAAACCAAAGATGTCAAGCGTACCACAAAGCGGAAAACGGCTTACCGGATCAGCATGGAACTTGATGAAGATGCAGATGATCCAGAAGTTGAGGTAGAACTTGACTCACTTGGCTCCCTTTTCATGCACCTCATTAACAATGATCTTTATCAGGAGGACGTAGAAGGCAGCCAGGATAGTGATGCAGAGGTAATTACCCTTTCCTCCGGTTTAGACTCTATGCCAACACAAAAAACCCGTCAAGCAGTCCGGAAAGTAAGCTTTTCTCATCCTCTTGCGTACTTGGATCCAACATTTTTTTTGAAGACGCAGCAGCATGAAGCGCGCCGGACAACCCGGCATAGTGGCCAATAGGTCACTTCGGCCGGTTTACCTGATACCCCGGTTCGGAAGCGCCGGTCTGAGGTCTCTCCCACTTCTGACAATTCTTATCCCAAGGAAGGTTATTTCAGACAACCTCTTAATCCGCCCGCTTCAAATTATCAGGTGACACCTCCCTCATCTTCTGGCGAGTCAACAACAACTCAACTCCCTCCTCTTAAAACTGTAGCTGGGTAAGTATTCAAACCCTTTCTTCAAATGCGTTGCAAATCTTGAATAAGATGCTACACCTCTTGTAATTTTGTTTGCAGAGCCAAAGCCAGACCTAGCAAGAAAGCTCGGGTCAACAATCCGTCAGAAGACCAGGCGGTTTTTGAAGAAGAGCAAATAGGTGAACCGGACCAAACTCATGAGCCGGAGGGTCCTCATCCTGAAGCTACCTTTGATGAACCGCCCCTTCAAGACCGGAATATTGATGAACAACCAGAAGCTGATCCTGCTGTGCCTGACACTGAACCGACAGCTCCAAATCGGGCTAGTCCGGTGAGAGGTACTGATACTCCGTCATCACCCGCAAAAACTACTGAAGGCCAAGGAGATGATGTTATCATTACTGGCATGGGCCACAGCTCTCCTGGCCATCCCATAATCTTGGCCTAACATAGTGCCAAAGAAGAGCGTGCTGCTAGGGAAAAGGGTAAATGGAGCACTGACTTATCAAGCTATGCCCATCTCAGTGCTGAAGAACTTCACTCCGGTTTCTTAAACCGTCTGCACTCAAACCGTGACTATGAAGCCGTTTTGGTGAACTTGATGAAGGAACGCTATGAGGTATTTTCATCTCCCTTTATTTCTTGATTCCAAAGTTGAAACGCTAGCCCAAGTAGCCCCCAAGGGCCGTTTTATGATGTTAATCTTAAACCGGGTCTTTGTAATACGTTAATCCTCTCTTGCTGACCCTCAAAATGTCAGGTCTTTAGTGAAAACCAAAACCGATACTTTACCAATGTAATTATATAGCTTTCCTCAGTGTAGCCCCCAAAGGCTGGTTTAGCTTTACAAGGTAATCCAGGTCTTTAATCCATGCGTCTGTTTTGAACAGATGTACATTAGCCCCCAAGTGTCAAGGATAATGCTTGCATTGTTCT
This sequence comes from Triticum urartu, assembly GCF_056163025.1. Taxonomy (NCBI): domain Eukaryota; kingdom Viridiplantae; phylum Streptophyta; class Magnoliopsida; order Poales; family Poaceae; genus Triticum; species Triticum urartu. The sequence goes on from NC_141877.1 coordinate 606,566,601, forward strand.
GGAGACTTATAAAAGATGTAGTGAATCAGAGCAAATAGGCATTAGCCCCCAAGTACGAAGTGCATAACTTGTTATACGCTTTGTACTTAGAAAATACATATCCTATTGTTGACATATCTTCGCTGTTACAAGCCAAGCTAAGCAATAGAGATGCCCGAACCGCTGATTTGCAAGAGAACGTGAAGTCCCAACAAGCAGAGGCTGTGAAAGCCAAGGAGGAGCTGACCAAAGCCCTGACATCTATGGAAAAGCTAAAGGAGTCTTTTAACAAAGAACGTGCTGACTGGTAAACCGAGAAGGCCAGTTTAACCAAAAGAGCCGAGGATGCCGAAGCAGCCCTGAAGCCAGTTGTAGATGAACTAACATGTTTGAAGCGGCAAATCAACGCCATGACGTCCGCTATTTTTGGTAAGTACCTCCTTATGCAGTTTGTCCAATTCATGAGATCTTATCATTTACCAGTTTGCTGATTTTAAACCATGACAAGCACTCGTATTACTCATCTGGGCACGGATATGTGGATGAAGCTTAAAGCGGCTTATAACCTGATTGAACAACTGTACTCTGGATCCCAGCGTGCAATTTGCATTGCGGCTTACAATAAACCGGCGCCATCACTGATAAAAGAAACTCTTGAGAAGCTGGCCATGTTACCAGCCTGGATTACCGAACTGAAGAAGGCAGCCGCAAGAGCAGGAGCATTAACCGCGCTAATCTGGGCCAAGGCATGGATTCCGGACCTTGAAGAGGATGACATTATAAAAGGATATCCAGGTGTGAAGGAGGACGGTTCAAACTTCGACAATGATGATCTCCGAAGGCTGACAAAGGAGATGCGGCCAATAGCCAGCAAACTGGTAGAAGATATAGACTTATCTCATTTCCAGCCGGCTTACGACACTGAAGGGAAGAGACAACCTGCCGAAATCCATGAAGTCGAAGAACTTGTGCCTCCAATATATCCGTAAGCATACTTACGCTCCTGACATTAACCCCTCCAGTCTTATCCATGAAGAAGCCATGTTTCAAGCTTTAACCGGAATCGATTGGTCAACGGTTGATTTCCAGCGTCTGGGGAGGGATGAAGAAGAAGTGATTGCACCAAATGACCCTCAACCATCAAACCATCCAGACGAAGCATCTTAAACCGGCAGCCGGTTTTCCAGCTATCGTGTCCCAATTCTTAAAGACAATTATTCAACTGGAGCCGTTTTGAAGCTTCTTGTAATAGGATAGCAAAAACTCCTTTATCTGTCATGCCATCAAGCATGTTTTGTGGTGCTTTGATATTGTGAAAACTTGCTCCACTATTTGGGATCTATTTATGCATAGCCCATGATGAGTTGTGTTCCTGGATACAAGAACTTGAAAGTATCCTAGTGGTTTACCACTGGACGGGTCATGATGCCCACAAATATACAATACTTAGATGGATAATCAAAGTTTGCATATAAAAAATAATATCTGCAACATACCTCGTTGGCTGACCAACTGCTTGTATGGTAAAGGTGTAAACACCAATCTGGAGCATTGATGACTCCGTCCTTAATTTGCCGGATTATGATAATAAATCGTACCGGGATATAATAAACACCGGGTTTTCCTTATAACGCTGGCGACTTGTTAGTCAAAACTAGACCAGGTTAATGAATGCCGGATTATAGCTGATCAAAAACTGACAACTTGTAGTTGAAAGCCAAGTCGGGTCAAGGACGCCGGTTTGTTAGAAGATATTATGAACCTCAACAAAGGGGAAAAACTTGACAAATAGAACTTTAAAAAGAACATGCAAGGCTTTTTACGAGCTACCAGGCTCCAAATCGAGGCTTTTCATGGGCTGCCAGGCCACTGAGTTAAACCATTTAACAAAGCCTTTTAAGATGGGCCTCCAATTAACCAATCGTCATTTTAACTTTGAGATGTTCAGGGTCTGTATAAGATTGACTTGTCAAACGTTCGGCAGGTCATACCAGGATTACCTGGACAGGAGTGTCTTACTTGATGAAGGCAGGTTAACCCGGGTTTTTAGGTGAATACACCAGGCTTCCAAGCCATGGCTTGATAGCCTATTACAAGGGTTCAAAACTCATTGTTCTTTGAGAAGCAAAGAGCCCCCAGGTAATATGTGAGCTGTGCTCGGTGGTTACCTATGTTTGAGTTGTGCTTAATGCAACAAACTCTCTTTGGCTCCACATAATTTCCTTTTGGCTTAACGCCTATCGAGAGGTGTAGCTATGGTGTGATAACAACCAAGCCCCCTAGTGATATCCCTTTGTGGTGTTAAACTGATCAAGAGGTGTAGCTATGGTTCAGATATGACCAAACCCCCTAGTGATTATCTTTATATCCGTGCGGCTGCAGAGACCGGTTTAACAAAACTCCGCTTTGTCAGTAGAAACTCTTGTAAGCACACACATGATGTAAAAAGAACAGAGACCCCGCTTTATTCGAGGCTCCGGTTTATTATATAATATATACATTGTCATAAATATGTACATATGAAGAGCCTGTGGCTCAAGTATAGTAAGGCCGAAGAAGAGCTATATTCCACGGCAGCTTGGTCTCCTCCTCCGATTTACGTGAGTCTTTGTGCTCTCGAACATCAATGAGGTAGTATGATCTGTTGTGCAGATTCTTGCTGACCACAAAAGGTCCTTCCCAAGGTGGGGATAACTTGTGCATATCAGTCTGATCCTGGATGAGCCGGAGCACCAGATCGCCCTCTTGAAAAGTTCTGGTTTTAACCCGGCGGCTGTGATAACGTCGGAGATCTTGTTGATAAATCGCCGAACGTGCTGCTGCAAGATCACGCTCCTCATCTAACAGGTCCAGAGAATCCTGACGTGCCTTCTCATTATCAACTTCAACATAAGCTGTCACATGAGGCGAGTCGTGACAGATGTCACTAGGAAGAACTGCCTCCGCTCCATAAACCATGAAGAAAGGTGTGTAACCCGTAGATCTGTTGGGTGTGGTGTTGATGCTCCATAACACAGAAGGTAACTCCTCAACCCAACAACCCGATGTCCTCTTCAAAGGAACCATAAGCCGGGGTTTAATACCTCGCAAAATTTCTTGATTTTCCCTCTCCGCTTGACCATTAGATTGGGGGTGAGCCACCGATGCTATATCAAGCCTAATGTGCTCACGTTGGCAAAATTCTCCCATCTCTCCCTTTGACAGATTAGTACCATTATCAGTTAGAATACTGTGTGGAAAGCCAAACCGGAATATCACCTTTTTGATGAACTGAACTGCCGTGGCTGCATCACACTTACTGACTGGCTCTGCTTCCACCCATTTGGTGAATTTGTCAACTGCCACTAATAAGTGGGTCCTTTTGTCCTTGGATCACTTGAAGGGTCCAACCATATCAAGCCCCCAAGTCGCAAACGGCCAAGTTATTGGAATCATCCTCAACTCCTGAGCCGGAATATGAGCACGACATGCGAATTTTTGACAACCGTCACATCTTTTGACTAAATCCTCCGCATCAGTGTGAGCTGTTAACCAGTAAATACCATGGCGAAAAGCTTTAGCAACCAAAGACTTTGAACCGGCGTGGTGACCATAATCCCCTTCATGGATTTCTCGCAAAATCTCACAACCCTCTTGAGGAGAGACACAACACTGAATTGCCCCTGAAATACTGTAACGATGTAACTCCCCATTGAGTATGGTCATTGACTTGGAACGCCAAATTGTCCGCCGGGCCGAGGTTTCATCCTCCGGTAACTCGCCCCAGTTCATGTAAGCCAGGTATGAGATTGTCCAATCCGGTATGACATGCAAAGCTGCCACCAATTGAGCCTCCGGATCAGGAATAGCCAACTCCTCCTCTGTTGGTACCTTGACCGACGGATTATGCAGCACGTCAAGAAAGACATTTGGTGGGACCGGTTTACGTTGAGAACCAAGGCGGCTTAAAGCATCCTCCGCTTCGTTCTTTCACCGGTCTATATGGTCCACCTGATAACCCTTGAAGTGACCAGCCACTGTGTCCACCTCTCGTCGATATGCAGCCATGAGTGGGTCTTTAGAATCCCAAGTGCCAGACACCTGTTGAGACACCAGATCTAAATCCCCAAAGCACTTAACCCGGCTTAAGTTCATCTCCTTAGCCATCCGAAGACCATGGAGTAAGGCCTCATACTCAGCTGCATTGTTAGTACAAGTGAACATTAAACGGATGACATAACAAAACTTGTCACCTCGTGGGGAAGTTAGTATGACTCCAGCCCCCGAGCCCTCCAACTGTCTGGATCCATCAAAATGAATAGTCCAATATGTGTTATCTGGCTTTTCCTCTGGTGCCTGCAACTCTGTCCATCATTGATGAAGTCCACAAGTGCTTGGGATTTAATGGCTGTGCGAGGTGTGTATTTGAGTCCGTGAGGTCCAAGCTCAATAGCCCACTTAGCAATCCGGCCAGTTGCTTCTCTGTTTTGAATGATATCTCCCAGAGGGGCTGAACTGACCACTGTGATAGGATGACCCTGAAAATAATGTTTGAGCTTCCAGCTTGCCATAAACACTCCATACACCAGCTTCTGCCAATGTGGATACCTCTACTTTGATTCAATGAGCACCTCACTGATATAATAAACCGACCGTTGAACCGGATATTCCTTTCCAGCTTTCTTGCGCTCCACCACAATAGCCACGCTAACAGCTCAGGCATTAGCAGCCACATATAGCAATAACGTCTCTTTATTGATTGGGGCTGCAAGCACAGGCGGTTCAACTAACTGCCTCTTCAGATCCTCAAATGCTTTATCAGCCGCCTCACTCCAGACAAAATCTTTTGTTTTCTTTAGCATCTGATATAGAGGGATAGCCTTCTCCCCAAGACGACTGATAAACTAGCTCAAAGCCGCAATCCGGCCGACCAAACGTTGAACGTCATTGATACACGCTGGTTTAGCCAAAGATGTAATTGCTGAGATCTTTTCTGGATTAGCCTCAATGCCTCTGTTTGACACCAGAAAACCCAAGAGTTTGCCTGCCGGAACACCAAAGACACACTTTTCCGGATTGAACATCATCTTGTAAACCCGGAGGTTGTCAAAGGTTTCTCTCAAATCATCTATCAATGTTTCCTCCTTCCTGGATTTTATCACAATATCATCCAGATATGCATGAACATTACGCCCAATTTGCTTATGAATACAATTCTGAACACAGCGTTGATAAGTCGCCTGGGCACTTTTAAGCCCAAAGGGCATGGAGACATAGCAGAAGGCTCCAAGGGAGTGATGAAAGTTGTCTTCTCCTGGTCCTTAACTGCCATTTTGATCTGATGATAACCAGAATAAGCATCCAGAAAACACAAACGGTCACAGCCCGCCGTAGCATTGATGATCTGATCGATACGAGGGAGGGCAAAGGGGTCTGCAGGGCAAGCCTTGTTCAAGTCCATGTAATCTATACACATATGCCAAGTGACGTTTTTCTTGAGAACCAGCACCGGATTAGCCAACCACTCCGGGTGAAAGACCTCCATGATAAACCATGCGGCCAACAACCGAGCTACCGCTTCACCAATAGCCTTGCGCCTTTCTTCATTGAAGCGGCGGAGAAACTGTCGGACCAGTTTAAACTTTGGATCAATGTTAAGTGTGTGCTCAGCGAGTTCCCTCGGTACACCTGGCATGTCAGAAGGTTTCCATGCAAAGATGTCCCGGTTCTCACGGATGAACTCGATGAGCGCGCTTTCCTATTTAGGATCCAGGTTAGCGCTGATGCTGAACTGCTTGGATGAATCACCAGGAACAAAATCAACCATCTTAGTATCTGTGGCCGATTTAAATTTCAATGCCAGATCGTGTTCCGTAGTTGGCTTTTTCAAAGAGGTCATATCTGCCGGATCAACTTGGTATTTATAAAACTCCAACTCCTCCATGGCACAAACCGACTCAGCATAAGCCGCATCACCTTCCTCACATTCCAATGTGATCTTCCTGCTCCCATGTACTGTGATGGTCCCCTTATGACCTGGCATTTTAAGCTGTAGATAAACATAACACGGCCTTGCCATGAACTTAGCGTAAGCCGGTCGCCCAAACAAAGCGTGATATGGAGTTTTGATTTTCACCACCTCAAAAGTCAATGTTTCTGATCTTGAATCATGATCATCTCCAAAAGCCACCTCTAAGGCTATCTTGCCCACTGGATATGCAGACTTATCGGGCAACAAACCATGAAAAACGGTGTTTGACGGTTTAAGATTCTTATCTGTCAACCCCATACGACGGAAGGTATCATAATATAGAATGTTGATACTACTTCCCCCATCCATGAGTACCTTAGTGAACTTATATCCCCCAACTTGCGGGGCCACCACTAAAGCCAGATGACCCAGATTGTCAACCGGGGGGGGGGGGGGGTGATCCTCTCTACTCCACAAAATGGGTTGCTCAGACCAGCGCAAATACTGAGGCACCGCCGGTTCAACAGAGTTTACTGCCCTCTTGTGAAGCTTCTGATCACGCTTACACAAGCTAGTGGTGAAGACATGATACTGCCCACTATTTAACTGCTTAGGTTTGCTGTGATAACCCGACTGCTGCAGCTACTGGTTCCCCTGATGGTTGTAACCTCCCTGGTTGCCCTGATTCCCTTGATTGCTGTATCCGGTTTGATTGCCCTAAAATCCTCAACCGGAGCTGCTGCCTCCGTAACCCTGCCCGTGGAAAACACCTCCTGAACCGCCGGGCGGACCATTATCGTACTGAAACATATTGGAGTTCTTGAAATATCGCATGATATAACAATCCTTCCAAAGATGTGATGCTGGCTTCTCCTTTGATCCATGCTTTGGACAGGGCTGGTTTAACAGGCGCTCCAAATTGGGGCTTGAACCTCCGCCTCTCTGGGGCTGCTTGCCCTTACGGGGCTGACCATTCTCCTGAGCATTGGTTTTAGCCACAAAGTCCAAACTGTTGTCGGCCTTGCGCTTACCATTGTTCCCACGGCCTGCCGGATTATGTTGCTGACCCTTGGTGTTGCCGTTCTTTTTCCCTTTCCTCGGTTTGTCCTCCTCTGAGTCAGGGTCTTTGGTATTATCTGAATCAGCGTATTTAACCAAAGCGGCCATAAGCATTGACATATCATTGCAGTGACGTTTAAGCCTTCCTAACTTCTGTTTGAGCGGCAGAAAATGGCAATTGCCCTCCAACGTTAGTACCGCGGTATCTGCATTGATACGATTCGATGAATGCAAAATAGCTGAGACCCGCTTTACCCAATGGGTCGTGGAATCCCCTCCTCTTGGACACAAGCAGCCAGATCCACAATTGACATGGGTTGCTTACAAGTATCTTGAAGTTCTGGATAAACCGGTGCTTCAATTCGGCCCATGATCCGACAAAGTTAATTGGTAAGCTCTTCAACCAAGTACGAGTTGTTCCTTCCAACATCATGGTGAAGTATTTAGCACATACTGCTTCATCCACATCCAACATCTCCATTGCCATCTCGTAGCTTTCAACCCACGCCTCTGGTTGCAGATCGGCAGTGTAATTAAGCACCTTACGAGGCCCTTTGAAATCCTTGGGCAGTCTCACATTACACAAAGTGGGGGTAAGACATGGCACTCCTAAGGAACTGAATACCACACCTGGTTCTTCTGAAGTGGTAGGGTGAACCGGAGTAGGTTGACGGGCTCCGTGCAGAGCTGCTAACTCGGCCTCTCGACATGCGCGACCATGATCCACCACATCCTGAGCATTAGCACCTCCCCCCTGCTGGGTTGTGCCCTCGCGGCGAGTTATGGTGACGTGCACTGCTTGACATGGCCGGTTCATCCTCAATGTGCCTGCGGTAGCTCCGGCTTGGACGGGGGGTGGAATGAATCCTCTCACGACTGTGCGAATATGCCTGCTACTGGTTTAGAGTTGTTTAAAGGAGATCTCTGGCCTGTCATGCCTCAATCGCAACTGGTGATTCGCCGTCGGTTGGGAGGGCTGCCAATCATGAAGCGGCGGCCACAATTTTGTCCAACGGGTTGGAGTAATGCCCGGGAGGTGTTGGAACATACTGTGGCAGAATGTTGTTCTGATGAAGCGGGTCCGTTGTGCGCGGCTGAACCGGCGCTCCTGTTCCTGGCGCCTCCGTCCTATTTAATATTGGCTGGTTACTCGTTCCTGCTCCTGGCGTATTGAAGAGATTTCTTGGCTCATAACTCGGCGGGAGATGTGATCGATATCTTCTTCTCATGACTTCCTCTGAAGCATTCTGATCCAACCTAAGCTGGTAGGCCTGAGCTTCCAACTCGGCCCGTTCTGTAGACATCCTAGCGTTCTCCGCCGCTAGGTCCGCTTTAGCCTGAGTTATCTGATCTTTCACCTTTGCAATCTCCGCATTGTGCTGATCCTGGGCTGCTGCGTCCACTTCCGCGGCCATCAATGTTGCCAAAGCGTCAAACAAGTCAGACAGAACTTGAGCCGGAGGTGGCGCAAAGCTCCCCACCCCCGCCGGCGTGGCTGTTGCTGAATCGGACAGCATTGCTGCGGCAGTTGATGAGTGGGGTACTGATTGTGTACCGGCCATGAAGATAGCGGCCCGGTTTGGCAAATCAGGGGAGTCCGGAATATTGTTGCCCTTGGAACCTCCGCTAATCCGGCCATCCTGCAACTGATAGAGCGATTCGGTTTCTCCAGAAGACTCGTCGTCGGAACAGACAACGGTTTCTCCATCGGATGCCGGTCCATCCTCATACTCTGCTCCATGGATGACACCTACGAAAACATGCTTTGTCATGGGCTGAACCGGGGACGGGCTTGCACGCTGAGCCATCTCGATGATGTCGGTGTAGGTGTCTGGCTCAGGGCCCGGTTCGCCAATCTTGCCAATGAAGACGTTAATTCCTCCAAAGGGGACCCACTACCCGTATTCGATTGAATCAGCCTCGGGGCCCCATCCCACATTGTCGATGTAGATCTTGCCATGACGACTCTTCGTCATCTAGCCCATAGCGTATCCCTTGAGTCCATCAAAGCTGCCCTTTAAGAACTCGAAACCATTGTGCGATAGCCCCACAGTGGGCGCCAACTGTCGTGGGTTTGTCACGGCAGATGTCCTTGTGGAAGGACTTAGTCGTGGAGCCATCACTACGGGTTAGCTTAAAGGGGTTAAACGGACAAGGGGACACGGGGAGTTTATACTAGTTCAGCCCCTTCGATGAAGGTAAAAGCCTACGTCTAGTTTGTGATTGGTATTGCTAGGGTTTCGGTGACCAGGGAGCAAATCCGCTTTGACTGGCCCTCGAGTTGTTGTTTCCTGTCCTCAAACCGTGGCCGGGTCGTCCCTTTATATACACAGGTTGACGCCCACCTGTTTACAGAGTCCCGAGGCCGAATCATAAAGGTGTCCCGCTCGGTCTCTATTCCTCTAACTTACAATACAAGTTTACATAACAAGGCCGGTTTACATCTACAGGTGTTAACTCGCCTTTGGGCCTTGGGCCTTCACAAAGCGCCATCATTCTTATGTCTTCATGGGCTTCTAATCTTCATAAAGTTAACCCGGCTACTCCTAGCCGGTTTACGTCCAGTAGTAATATCCCCAACAAGTACCGACTAATCTTTGACAAACGACGCACCTATCACGTCGCTCTCCCTGCTCCTGCTTTCTTTGACTCTCAGGCAAAAGGGAGACATGTTATAACCAGGGAGGAGGTGGACGAGTATAAGAGGAGGATGGAGACGGCCCGTCTCCAAGCGGCAGCTCATGAGGCAACAGCTGTTGCATCTCAGTACGACCCCAACTATAACATTGGATATCTGCGAGGCCAGCCGTGGCCATAGACCAACTTAGGCCAAAAGCCTAAGCTTGGGGGAGTACGTATTTCTCACTGACATTACATTTATGTTCACACACTCATTACTAGTTGTCTGTGCTCATACTTTTTCATTGTATCATTCATGCTAGTTTATTTTCCTTTTTATGCTTTCTTCTTGTGTGTTTAATAAACCTTAAGCATCTAGCATAATTATCCATCATTGATCTGATGCCTATGAGCTTTCCATATACTGGTTTACGCTTATTTACTTTCCCGTTGCTATTGTTACAATCACTACAAAATACCAAAAACATTACTTTGCTTTCGTTACTCTTTTGTTACCGTTACCATTACTATCATATTACTTTACCACTAAACACTTTGCTGAAAATACTAAGTTTCGAGGTGTGGTTGAATTGACAACTCAGCTGCTAATACTTGAGAATATTCTTTGGCTCCCCTTGTGTCGAATCAATAAATTTGGGTTGAATACTCTACCCTCGAAAGCTGTTGCGATCCCCTATACTTGTGGGTTATCAAGACTAATTTCTGGCGCCGTTGCCGGGGAGCATAGCTCTATTCTTTGAGTCAGTTGGGATTTATATCTGCTGGACACCTTGAAGAACTTGAGAGATCCAAAAACCAAGATCTATCCCTCAACTACGAGGGGAGGTAAGGAACTACCATCTAGCACCGCATTTGATTCACCTTCTGTTATGAGTAAATTTGCGACACCTACACCTGCTTCTGCTATTTGTTCTGATATGTCGCATGTTATAGATGATGCCACTTTTGCTATGCATGATACTTATGATGAAACTACTTCTATGCTTGATACTACTGTGCCACTTGGTGATTTTCTCGAGGAACGACTTGCTAGGGCTAGAGAGATTGAAAATATTGAATCTGATTATGATGATGAAAGTGGTGATGAAGAATCACTTGTTATTCCTAAGGGTTATTTATTTGATCAAGAAGCTTCTTTAGCTATTTTAGCTTTCAAAGATAGATATGAACTCAAAAGGTTATTAGCTAAATGGAATAAGCAATCTCTAAATGCTAGGATGAAACCTGACCCTGCTTTTGCTACTTCACCTATCTGTGTTACTGATAAGGATTATGAATTCTCTGTTGACCCTGATATAATTACTTTGGTTGAATCTGATCCTTTTCATGGCTATGAATCTGAAACTGTTATGGCACATCTCACTAAATTAAATGATATAGCCACCCTGTTCACTAATGATGTGAGATATCGCTACTTTTATATCGTCAAAATATTTCCGTTCTCATTAAAGGGTGATGCTAAGATATGGTTTAATTCTCTTGATCCTGGTTGTGTGCGTAGTCCCCAGGATATAATTTATTACTTCTCTACTAAATATTTCCCTGCTCATAAGAAACAAGTTGCTTTAAAGGAAATATACAACTTTGTGCAAATTAAAGAAGAGAGTCTCCCACAAGCTTGGGGGAGGCTTCTCAAGTTACTTAATGCTTTGCCTGATCATCCTCTTAAGAAAAATGAAATACTTGATATCTTTTATAATGGACTAACTGATGCTTCCAGAGATTACCTGGATAGTTGTGCTGGTTCTCTTTTCAAGGAAAGAACAGCGGATGAAGCTGAAATCTTATTGAACAATATGTTGACAAATGAAAATAATTGGGCACATCCTGAGCCAGCTCCTGCTCCAATTAATGAGCCTATTCCTAAACCAACTTCGAAGAAGAGAGATATTCTATTTCTCACTCCCGAAGATATGCAAGAGGGAAAGAAATTTATGAAAGAAAAAGGTATTAAAGGTGAAGATGTTAAGAATCTACCTCCTATTCAAGAAATACATGGTCTTAATTTACCGCCTGTCAAAGAAACATATGATCTTAGTCCTTTATTTATTGAAGAACCTCCTAACCCCGATAACCCGACACAGGTAGTAAAGGTAAATTCTCTCTATAGATATGATAAAGCTGAAATCCCACTAAAATTGCTAGTCAGTGCTTGGATGAGTTTGATAATTTTATGTTTAAGCAAGAAGACTTCAATGCTTATTTTGGTAGACAATTAAAACAAGATTCTCATATGATTAAATACTTGGGCGATTATATGGCTAATATTAGAGGTGTACTTAAACTTGTTAGCAAACATGCTTCTATGGTTACCACTGAAGTAGAACAAGTACTTAAAGCTCAAAAAGAATTGCTCGATGAGATGAATAGTAAGAAAAATGATCATGCTGTTAAAGTGGCTACTGACTCAGGAACCTTTGTATCCTGAAGGCCACCCTAAGAGAATTGAGCAAGATTCTCAGAGAAATAATATGGATGCACCTAGTTCTTCTAAAAAGAAGAAAAAGAAAAATGATAGAACTGTGCAAACTTCTAGTGAACCTATTGCTGAACCACCTGAGAATCCAATTGGTATCTCTATGTCTGATGCTGAAACACAATTTGGCAATGAACGTGAACCTAATGAAAATGTTAATGATGATGTTCATGATGATGCTCAACCTAGTAATGATAATGGTGTAGAAATTGAACCTGCTGTTGATCTTGATAACCCACAATCAAAGAATCAACGTTATGATAAGAAAGATTTTGTTGCTAGAAAACATGGTAAAGAAAGAGAACCTTGGGTTCGGAAACCCATGCCTTTTCCTCCCAAACCATCCAAGAAAAAGGACGATGAGGATTTTGAGCGCTTTGCAGAAATGATTAGACCTATCTTTTTGCGTATGCGATTGATTGATATGCTCAAAATGAATCCTTATGCTAAGTACATGAAAGATATTGTTACAAATAAAAGAAAGATACCAGAAGCTGAAATTTCCACCATGCTTGATAATTATACTTTTAAGGGTGGAATACCAAAGAAACTTGGAGATCCAGGAGTACCAACTATACCATGCTCCATTAAAAGAAACTATGTTAAAACTGCTTTATGTGATCTCGGAGCCGGTGTTAGTGTTATGCCTCTCTCTTTATATCATAGATTTGACTTGAATAAGTTGACACCTACTGAAATATCTTTGGAAATGGCTGATAAATCAACTGCTATACCTGTCGGTATTTGTGAGGATGTGCCTGTTGTGGTTGCAAACGTTACTATTTTAACGGACTTTGTTATTCTTGATATTCCCGAGGACGATAGTATGTCTATTATTCTTGGAAGACCTTTTCTTAATACTGCAGGGGCTGTTATTGATTGCAACAAAGGCAATGTCACTTTTCATGTTAATGGTAATGAGCATACAGTACACTTTCTGAGGAAACAACCTCAAGTTCATAGTATCAATTCTATCGGAAAAATTCCATCGATTATATTTGGAGGCTTTGAATTTCCACTTCCTACTGTCAAGAAGAAATATGATATACTTATTATTGGGGATGTGCATATCCCCGTTGAGGTAACCTAGTGTTATTCGAAATTTCTCCGGTTTCATGTTAATCAGAATGAGTTTGTTAACAAGACTTGATCAACCTTGTTAGTGGATTCCTTTTGATGAGCATGAGATGGATGAAACTAGAAGCACGACCTTCTGTACCATCTTTATACTTTCTGTTATTTAGTTGAAATAAAGTAAAAATAGTATTTTTCTGTCTGTTTGCTGATTTATCCGTGCAATATAAAAATGTCCCGAAAATAAAAGTCCTCAGAATGACATGCCAATTTAATATGATTTTTTGGGAATATTTGAGGATTTATGGTGCAAAATTTAACGCGGGGGAGCTGCCACCTGGCCACGAGGGTGGAGGGCGCGCCCTACCCCCCTGGGCGCCCCCCTACCTCGTGGGCCCACGGTGGCCCTCCTCCACTTATTCATGCACCCATCCTCTTCTTCTTCCTCCCACAAACACGAAAAACCAACTCAAGCACGAGTTCCAGCCCTCTTTGCTGTAATTTTCGATCTCCTTGCTCAAAGCACTTCTCACAAAACTGCTTGGGGAGATTGTTCCTTGGTATGTGACTCCTCTGTTGGTCCAATTAGTTTTTGTTCTAGTGCTTTATTCATTGCAAATTTTTGCTTCTTAGGTGACCCTGTTCTTGAGCTTGCATGTCAAATTCATATTGTCAAAAGTAGTTTTGATGCATGATATAGGCCCTAGGCACTTGTAGGAGTAGTTTCTATCAATATTATTAAGTTTGGTTTAATTTTATTTTGAAGTTACTAAAAATTTGAGAATTTTTTAGAAAATAATGAGGAGACTATTGAGGGGCTCATCAAGCCAAAGATCGAAGGAAAAAGCATCAAAGCCTAAGTATAATTTGCCGCACACCGTGGAGGTTCGGGCGTGTGAATGGCCTTCTGATGATTTCTTGAGAGCAGCTGGTATTTATGAAGATTTTCATGAATTGGCTGGGAATGCATGCCTCACCGCTTTCCTCCACGACCAATGCGATCAGTATCTCTTACTCACAAATACCTTTGTGCAAAAATTTCATTTCCATTCTAGGAACTCGCCACCTACGGTGGAGTTTCATTTATATGATGAGCATAAGGAGATGTCAATTTATGATTTTTGTCCGATTTGTTTAGTCCCTTTTGAGGGCAAGGCAGAAGAACCACATCATGATGATGTGGAGGGGTTTATTGATACTATCACCATAGGAGAAACTAGGAAGGTTTCTGATGCACGAATCACTAGCATACATTTTCCTGTTTTACGTTACTTTGCATTATTTGCTAGTCGTTGCTTAATTGGACGCGGAAACTGTGGAAACCTTAGTATCCCTGATATAATTATTCTGCTCCACGGTTTATACAGTGATAACACTTTTAGTATGGGCGGCATTATTGCTAGACGGTTAAGTATGAACCGTACTAAGGGTCCCATCTTTGGAGGCATTTATGCTACACGCCTAGCTGCACATTTTAACATACCTACTAGGCATTATGAGAAGGAAGAAAAGGTGCCGCCTCATGTTTATTTAGATTATAAAAGTATGGTGGCACATGATTTTATTGTTAAGAATAGGGAAGGAGAGCTTAAATATCAATTATTCTTTAATAAACTTCATCTTGAGACTATTATCTTGCCTGCTCCTTCTTTGTTTGATTTGACTATAGGCACGTACCTTGTTCTGTTGGCAGGTATTCACGCCTACCGGAACCCTGCACCAGCCCCGGAACCGGAACCACAAGAGGAGCCTCCATGACAGTCTATTTATTCTTGGGATCCGGAGGTGGCTGTCAGCCAATGGCAGTCAGAGTCTTCTTCGTCGTAGTACGACCCCAACTTCTACTACAGATATCAGCCAGGCCAGCCGTGGCCATAGACCAACTTTGGCCAAAAGCCTAAGCTTGGGGGAGTACGTATTTCCCACCGACATTACATTTATGTTCACACACACTCATTGCTAGATGTCGGTGCTCATACTTTTTCATTATATCATCCATGCTAGTTTATTTTCCTTTTTATGCTTTCTTCTTGTGTGTTTAATAAACCTTAAGAAAAACCAAATGTAACATCCCAAATTTTCAATTTGGAATGTTATACATTAGATCATCATGCATATCATATTTTATTTTTCATTTGGTTTTGATCCTAGAAAATCCTAAGCAACTCAAGGACCCACGGAGAGAGTTGGGGATTTCGTTATTTACGTATTTGAGTTTTCTCAAATTATGTAAATAGGATCGTTTGATTTTATTTATTTTATCATCAATTATTTCTATTACAAAAATATGAGAGAGGGAATAAAATGACTTTCCCAAAATATAGAAATATTGAGGATTTAATAAAAAAATCAAATAAGTTTTATTTCAGAGTTTTTCGGTTTGTTTATTTGCATTTAGGAAAAATGCACGTTTTTCAAAGTTGTAGCTTGGGCCCAGATAAATGTTCACTTTATCGGGCTTGATTTTAGAAACCCGGCAAAATTTATTTCGCGATTTTTGGAGTCCGTTTAGTATTTCTTTTTATTTTTCTTCCGAGCGGAATTATTTAAAAAAAAGAAACGAGAACCGACTCCGGGCCGTACCCGAGCGGGACTCTGCCCGGGGCAGCCTATAAATACCAGCGCCCCCGAGCCCCCAGCCCACACAGCCCCGCACCCGAGGTTCGCCGCTAGCCGCCGCCGCCGCCGGAGCGCGTTTCGAGGTTCGCCGCCGACCGTCTCGATTTCCGTGCCAGAAAAAAAAGAGAGAAAAAAGAGAAAAAAAGGAGAAAAAAAAGAGAAAAAAAATAAAAATAAAAAAAAATTCTCTTTGTTCGTCGTTCATCTTTTTCGTCGGATTTTTCGTGGTTATTTTCTGATCGCGATTTCTGATCCGATTTTTGTTTTAGTACAACTTTTCGCTCGTTTATCGGAATCAGGCGATTCAAGCGCCTGGAGTTTCGTCTCGAGACCCTCTTTCCGAATAATCAACTTAAACAAGTTTTTGCTACTGTAAAATTTGACCTAGATCCAGATTACTAGAACGAAGTTGTTTTCTTTCGCCGTTTGTTTTCTTTTGCTTCGTTCGATTTGATTCTTTTTGCAAACCAGGGTTCTTAAGTTGAACTTTCTGGTTAGATCTTCGATTTGAGTTTTACCTGTGCATTAGATGAGTACTTGTTGTGTGCTTGTTGTTTGTCTGCGATAGATTACCAGGATTGCGCCGCCTGTTACTTCGAATCCCTAGGTCTCGCGGATCATCAGCAAGGCAAGTAACACTTTGATCATACCTTTTCTACAACCCAGTTTTATTGCATTAGATCAATCCTCTCACATTGCATGATTAGGATCTAATTAAATTGTGGGATGGGAAGTAGATGAGGTAGTACCTATTACCTGTACTATTATGAAACCTGTGGGAGTTACTTCTACGGTTGCTTATTATGCCATGCTATGCTAGTAGACATGGATTGGGTGAGTGATATCCATGACAGATGTGAGTTTGTTAAATTTTAATGGTTTATCTAAGGTGGCAACTTAAACACACATCTGGGTGGATTGAGGCACCTGATGTCTATCAGGACTTGCCTATTTTATTTTGGACCGCCACCCAGGCTCAAAGGGATCATAAGATCATTCATGCTAGTAACTTCCGTGTGCAGCCACAAGCCATTATGGGCTCTGGCATAGTTGACTAAGTCGTGCGAACTCTTACAGTGGTAGACTAGCAGATGTAGGGGATTAGGAGGTACACGGTCTACCCGATCGTAAGGTGCTAGCGCTTCTGAAAGACTATGTCTCGGTCATCCGTCTTCTCAAACACCCTGTAGTGCGAGAAAACAAACGGAGGCGATCGAGTCTTGTGGGGAAAAGTGCGCAAACCTCTGCAGAGTGTAACAAACTAATCATGGTTAGCCGTGTCCCCGGTTATGGACAACTTGAGTATCTAGTATTTGAATATCGTGTGAATCTCAACATGTTACTCCAAAGTTAAGTTTGATGGGATGTTAATGATTACTTTTAATTGGGATTGAGGATGCTGTCAACCATTCTCAATGTTTAACAACCACCATAATAGTAATTAAATTTATTCCTTTGAAGTAGGGAAAAACTGGCTTTACGCAAAACTGTAACCATAGAGCTTTCCACCAGCCATATATGCATATAGTATAGCTGTTGCATTCCATTACTCTCTATGTGTTACCTTGCCAGCATATTCCATGTGCTGACCCATTTTCGGGCTGCAACGTTAATGTTGCAGACTTTTCAGACGACGATTAAGGAGTTTTAGGTCGTGGTTCTATACTCAGTGATGTCGTTGGAGTTGATGGACCCATTTATCTTCCAAGTCTTGCGCTGTTATCGACACTAGATGGCCTTAAGCCATATTTATTGTAATAAGTTCTCTTTGGGACATCGATGTAATAAGTGTGTGATTGCCACTCTGCTATAAATCCTTCGAAGTACTGTGTGGTGTCAGCATTACTGATCCAGGGATGACACTGGAGCACAGAGACTTGATCCATTCGGGTTGGGTCGCTACAGAGATGGTATCAGAGCACACGCTGACTGTAGGACACGACCACTAAGTTAAAGCCATAGATCACTATTCTCTTCTCATTTTCTTACTCCTCATCTTTTCTACTCTTTTAGGATGACGCACGCGAAGACTAAGTACGCTCAACCGGATGAAGGCACACCTTTTGGATTTCACTTGAAGGAAGTCACTAAGTACCTGAACATTGGACTACCAAGCTTCACGGGAACCTTCAACGCCACTCTGCCTGAAGAGGAGCGCTGGAAGATTCAAGCTCATGTTTCGGGAAGGACATTCGCGCCAATCGCGAAGCCCATAGATAGTGTTTTCAATGCACCAACCTGGAGTCTGGGAAAGAGCATGGCAGCCCATATCACTATAGGATGCATTGGAGAAGTTTACCAGGAAGACCTCAAGGACACTATCTACCAGATTTGCGGACGCTGAGATGAACAATGGGAGTTAGTCTGCACCAAGAAGGATAGATCCATTGCAGCTTTCATCCAGGAGTTAAACCAGCACATTCGACGCCACGAGAACCAGATGTGCAATGACATGATAGAGTTGAAGAATGCGAAGGCAAGGATCATCGAGTTAGAAGGAGAACTGAAGTCTACACGCAAGGACTACATGGAGGAGATAGTAGCTCTAGCAAGACACAATGGCGATCTTAAGCAGGAGATTGAAGAACTCAAGAGGGAGTTAGCATCCAAGGAAGAAGACGAGTACGTCGCATGTCCAGACAATTACATTATCATCGACGACACCGATTCGGATCCAAGTGAACCCGACTTTGAAGACGAAGCTGGAGCGGACATCATGGAGTCTTCCACCGGTTCAAATTTC
Source organism: Triticum urartu (assembly GCF_056163025.1). Taxonomy (NCBI): domain Eukaryota; kingdom Viridiplantae; phylum Streptophyta; class Magnoliopsida; order Poales; family Poaceae; genus Triticum; species Triticum urartu. Next base: position 606,585,141 of record NC_141877.1, read on the forward strand.
TAGATGACCACCAATTAGTAGTAGTATTTCCCCCATGTAAACATTATAGTTCGAGCACTTTTGCGATAGTTAGATCGATTGTATGCCCTTGTTTGATTGAATGAACTGATTTTGTGTGCATTTGCTCATGTGCATTGGGATAGTGTTATCTCTTTAGACCTCCTCTATTCTTATATCTCGTCTTTTCTAAACCCTCAGATGCCTCCGAGACGTGACAATGGATTTCCACCGGAGCTCACTCAGTTGATCCAGCAGCAGAATCAATTGATGCAGTTGTTAGTCCAGAACCAGCAGAACAACAACAACAACCCACCACCACCACCACCTGTTGACCACTTAGCCCGTTTCCTTAGGCTGAATCCGCCGGTGTTTTCCAGTAGCACCGAGCCGATAGTAGCAGACGACTGACTCTGTAAGATAGGAAGGGAGTTGACCACTGCAGGATGCACAGATGGTGAGAAAGTGAAGTTTGCCGCACATCAGCTTGACGGACCCGCGGCAGCATGGTGGGAGAATTTCACAGCCACTTACCCAGTTGACACTGTCACATGGGATCAGTTTCAGCAAGCTTTCCGCACTGCTCATGTTTCAGCAGGAGCTATGGCCATGAAGAAGCGTGAGTTTCGCAACTTACGCCAAGGAGGAAGGACAGTTGGCCAGTACGTAGACGATTTCAGCAAGTTAGCACGTTATGCCCCAGATGACGTTGCTACGGATGCAACTAAACAGGAGAAGTTTCTGGAAGGACTGAATGATGAGTTGAGTATGCAGTTGATGGTAGCAAGTTTCAATAACTACTAGGAGTTGGTAGATCGTGCCATCATGATTGAAGGGAAGCAACAACAGATTAAGAACCGTAAGAGGAAGTATGGACAGGGGAAGTATAACTCTAGAGCCCAGCAGAAGCCCCGTTTTACCCCTAAATCAGGATTTCAGTTTCAGCATACCCATGGAGGAGGTAGTTCGCACAACCATAATGGCCACAAAAATGGTAATGGGAATGGAGGAAGCAACGGCCAGAACCGTACCGTCCCATCAACCCCAACCAAGAGAGATCTGAGTCAAGTCACCTGTTTCAAGTGTTCCAAGACCGGACATTATGCCAATGAATGTCCTGAAGGCCAGAATGGAAATGGCAATGGAAGCGCTGGAAAGAAGCCGAACCCATTCAACAGGGGACAGGTGAACCACGTTAATGTGGAGGAGGTTGAAGCTCAGCCCGATGCAGTAATAGGTAAGTTTCTGGTTAAGTCATTTACTGCACTTGTTCTTTTTGACACTGGTGCATCGCATTCATACATATCAAGGGGATTTGTGGAAAAATATAACCTGCCAACCCAAGCCCTTAGGTCACCCATGTTAGTAAGCTCACCAGGAGCGGAGTTTATGGCTAGACGATGGTGTGATCGGTTACCATTAAGGATTGGTAACTATTTGTTTCCCTCAGACCTAATAGTATTGGAATCTCAAGGATTGGATGTGATAATAGGCATGGATTGGTTATCAAAGTATGAAGGGAATATTGATTGTGCCAGTAAGACAATTTTGCTCACAACGCCAGAAGGAAGAAGGATCAAGTATGTATCCCGGCACGCGCCAAACAGGACACAAGTAAATTGCCTAACAGGAGTAGTGCAGGAGGAAGTACCAGTGGTAAGGGATTTTCCTGATGTATTTCCAGAAGAGTTGCCAGGCATGCCATCGGATAGAGACATTGAGTTTTTGATTGAGTTATTGCCAGGCACTGGGCCAATATCAAAGAGACCATATAGGATGCCAGCAAAGGATTTGGTAGAAATTAAGAATCAGATTAAGGAGTTACTAGAGAAAGGTTACATTCGCCCAAGTTCTTCACCTTGGGGATCACCCGTACTTCTAGTGGAGAAGAAGGATGGATCGTTAAGAATGGTTGTTGACTATCGAGGATTGAACGAAGTAACAATCAAGAACAAGTACCCACTGCCAATGATAAATGATCTGTTTGATCGGTTGCAAGGAGCTAAAGTGTTTTCCAAGATCGATTTGCGATCAGGGTACCATCAGTTGAAGACTCGAGAACAGGACATACCTAAGATAGCATTCACCACGAGATACGGATTGTATGAGTATACCGTTATGTCATTTGGATTGACCAACGCACCTGCCTATTTTATGAACCTGATGAACAAGGTATTTATGAAGTTTTTGGATAAGTTCGTCGTAGTGTTCATTGATGACATCCTGGTTTATTCAAAGAATGAAGAGGAGCATAAGGAACATTTGCGTTTGGTTTTGGAGAAACTAAGGGAACATCAGTTATATGCCAAATTTAGCAAATGTGAATTTTGGTTAAAGGAAGTTGGATTTCTTGGACATGTTATATCCGGAGAAGGGATAGCAGTTGACCCCACAAACGTTGAGACCGTGACCGAATGGGAAGCACCAACGACAGTTGGAGAGATCCGGAGTTTTCTTGGACCCGCAGGATACTACCGGAGATTTATTGAGAATTTCTCAAAGATTGTGAAGCCTATGACTGAGTTGTTGAAGAAGGATACTAAGTTCAATTGGACTGAGGAGTGTGAGGCTAGTTTCCAGGAGTTGAAGAAACGTTTGGTTACCTCACCAGTGTTGATTTTGCCAGATCAGACCAAGGATTATGAGGTGTATTGCGACGCTTCACGTCGAGGACTTGGAGCAGTGCTTATGCAGGAAGGGAGAGTTGTTTCGTATGCTTCACGACAACTGAAGCCTCATGAGTTGAATTATGCCACACACGATTTGGAGTTAGCAGCCGTAGTGCATGCATTGAAGACGTGGAGACATTTCCTCATTGGAAATCATTGTGAGGTGTACACGGATCACAAGAGTTTGAAGTACATTTTCACGTAGAAGGAGTTGAACCTCAGACAGAGGAGATGGTTGGAGCTCATCAAGGATTATGATATGAGATTGCATTACCATCCCGGAAAAGCTAATGTAGTAGCTGATGCGTTGAGCCGTAAGAGCCATGTCAATACGTTAATGACGGGAGGAATACCAAAGGAGTTAGCAGAAAACCTTCATGAGCTATGCTTGGAAATAGTTCCGAGAGGCTATGTAGCAGCATTGGAGATTCAGTCAACATTGATGGATAAAATCCGAGAGGCTCAGAAATCTGACAAGGAGATTGCTTCTATAAAAGAGAAACTGAGCAAAGGAAAAGCAAAGGGATTTCGTGAGGATGAGCACGATACCCTATGGTTTGAGGACCGTGTTTATGTGCCAAATGACTCAGAGCTCAGGAAGTTGATTCTACAAGAAGCACATGATTCACCGTATTCGATTCATCCAGGAAATACCAAGATGTACTTGGATTTGAAGGAAACATTCTGGTGGACCGGAATGAAGAAGGATATTGCAGCATATGTAGCAGTTTGTGATGTGTGTCATAGAGTAAAGGCAGAACATCAGAAGCCAGCAGGATTTGTGCAACCATTGCCGATACCCGAATGGAAGTGGGATAAGATAGGCATGGATTTTATCATAGGACTACCCAGGATGAAGGCAGGCTATGACTCGATATGGGTTGTAGTTGATCGATTGACGAAGGTAGCGCATTTCATTCCAGTTAAGACCACTTACACCAGTGCGAAGTTGGCCAAGATATACATGACCAGGATCATTTGTTTGCATGGAGTTCCGAGGAGTATCGTATCAGATAGAGGAACCCAATTCACCTCAAAGTTTTGGAATCAGTTGCATGAGACTTTGGGAACCAAACTAGAGTTCAGCACCGCTTTTCACCCACAGACGGATGGACAAACTGAGAGAGTCAATCAGATTTTGGAAGATATGCTGAGAGCTTGTGCACTAGATTATGGATCTAGTTGGGACGATAGCTTATCGTATGCGGAGTTTTCTTATAAAAATAGTTACCAAACCAGTTTGAAGATGGCACCTTTCGAAGCTTTATACGGAAGGAGGTGCAGGACGCCGTTGTCATGGGACGAAGTTGGAGACCGCAAGTTCTTTGGACCAGATTTGATTAAGGAGTCTGAACGGAAAGTGAAGTTGATTCGCGATAGGCTCAAGGTAGCCTAGTCCAGGCAGAAGAGCTACGCAGATTCTAAACGCAAGGAGACAGTTTACGAAGTCAGAGATAGAGCTTATCTTCGAGTATCCCCACTTCGAGGGATTAAGCGCTTTGGAGTTAAGGGGAAGTTAGCACCACGATTTGTAGGGCCATATCGAGTTTTGGAGCGTATGGGAGAAGTCGCTTATAAGTTGGAATTGCCCGAAGGATTGTCAGGAGTTCATGATGTGTTCCACGTTTCTCAGTTGAAGAAGTGTCACGCGGAGATGGCTGACATACCTTTGAGAGACACAGTGCCATTGGAAGCAATTCAGTTGGATGACAATTTGACCTACGAAGAAAAACCAGTCAAGATTCTCGAGTTTGCCAGCCGAGTTACTCGCAGTAAGGTTATCAAGTTTTGTAAAGTTCAGTGGAGTCACCACACGGAAGATGAAGCCACCTGGGAGCGAGAGGAAGATTTGCTCAAGGACCACCCTCACCTATTTTCTAGCCAACCCGAATCTCGAGGGCGAGATTCATCTTAAGGGGGGTAGGTTTGTAACATCCCAAATTTTCAATTTGGAATGTTATACATTAGATCATCATGCATATCATATTTTATTTTGCATTTGGTTTTGATCCTAGAAAATCCTAAGCAACTCAAGGACCCACGGAGAGAGTTGGGGATTTCGTTATTTACGTATTTGAGTTTTCTCAAATTATGTAAATAGGATCGTTTGATTTTATTTATTTTATCATCAGTTATTTCTATTACAAAAATATGAGAGAGGGAATAAAATGACTTTCCCAAAATATAGAAATATTGAGGATTTAATAAAAAAATCAAATAAGTTTTATTTCGGAGTTTTTCGGTTTGTTTGTTTGCATTTAGGAAAAATGCGCGTTTTTCAAAGTTGTAGTTTGGGCCCAGATAAATGTTCACTTTATCGGGCTTGATTTTAGGAACCCGGCAAAATTTATTTCGCGATTTTTGGAGTCCGTTTAGTATTTCTTTTTATTTTTCTTCGGAGCGGAATTATTTAAAAAAAACGGGAACCGACTCCGGGCCGTACCCGAGCGGGACTCCGCCCGGGGCAGCCTATAAATACCAGCGCCCCCGAGCCCCCAGCCCACACAGCCCCGCGGGGGGCTCGGGGGCGCTGGTATTTATAGGCAGCCGTTTCGAGGTTCGCCGTCGACCGTCTCGATTTCCGTGCCGGAAAAAAAAGAGAGAAAAAAGGAGAAAAAAAGAGAAATAAAATAAAATAAAAAAATCTCTCTTTTCTGTTCGTCGTTCGTCTTTTTCGTCGGATTTTCCGCGGTTATTTTCTGATCGCGATTTCTGATCTGATTTTCGTTTTAGTATAACTTTTCGCTCGTTTATCGGAATCAGGCGATTCATGCGCCTGGAGTTTCGTCTCGAAACCCTCTTTCCGAATAATCAACTTAAACAAGTTTTTGCTATTGTAAAATTTGACCTAGATCCAGATTACTAGAACGAAGTTGTTTTCTTTCGCCGTTTGTTTTCTTTTGCTTCGTTCGATTTGATTCTTTTTGCAAACCAGGGTTCTTAAGTTGAACTTTCTGGTTAGATCTTCGATTTGAGTTTTACCTGTGCATTAGATGAGTACTTATTGTGTGCTTGTTGTTTGTCTGCGATAGATTACCCGGATTGCGCCGCCTGTTACTTCGAATCCCTAGGTCTCGCGGATCATCAGCAAGGCAAGTAACACTTTGATCATACCTTTTCTACAACCCAGTTTTATTGCATTAGATCAATCCTCTCACATTGCATGATTAGGATCTAATTAAATTGTGGGATGGGAAGTAGATGAGGTAGTACCTATTACCTGTACTATTATGAAACCTGTGGGAGTTACTTCTACGGTTGCTTATTATGCCATGCTATGCTAGTAGACGTGGATTGGGTGAGTGATATCCATGACATATGTGAGTTTGTTAAATTTTAATGGTTTATCTAAGGTGGCAACTTAAACACACATCTGGGTGGATTGAGGCACCTGATGTCTATCAGGACTTGCCTGTTTTATTTTGGACCGCCACCCAGGCTCAAAGGGATCATAAGATCATTCATGCTAGTAACTTCCGTGTGCAGCCACAAGCCATTATGGGCTCTGGCATAGTTGACTAAGTCGTGCGAACTCTTACAGTGGTAGACTAGCAGATGTAGGGGATTAGGAGGTACGGTCTACCCGATCGTAAGGTGCTAGCGCTTCTGAAAGACTATGTCTCAGTCATCCGTCTTCTCAAACACCCTGTAGTGCGAGAAAACAAACGGAGGCGATCGAGTCTTGTGGGGAAAAGTGCGCAAACCTCTGCAGAGTGTAACAAACTAATCATGATTAGCCGTGTCCCCGGTTATGGACGACTTGAGTATCTAGTATTTGAATATCGTGTGAATCTCAACATGTTACTCCAAAGTTAAGTTTGATGGGATGTTAATGATTACTTTTAATTGGGATTGAGGATGCTGTCAACCATTCTCAATGTTTAACAACCACCATAATAGTAATTAAATTTATTCCTTTGAAGTAGGGAAAAACTGGCTTTACGCAAAACTGTAACCATAGAGCTTTCCACCAGCCATATATGCATATAGTATAGCTGTTGCATTCCATTACTCTCTATGTGTTACCTTGCCAGCATATTCCATGTGCTGACCCGTTTTCGGGCTGCAACGTTAATGTTGCAGACTTTTCAGACGACGATTAAGGAGTTTTAGGTCGTGGTTCTATACTCAGTGATGCCGTTGGAGTTGATGGACCCATTTATCTTCCAAGTCTTGCGCTGTTATCGACACTAGATGGCCTTAAGCCATATTTATTGTAATAAGTTCTCTTTGAGACATCGATGTAATAAGTGTGTGATTGCCACTCTGCTATAAATCCTTCGAAGTACTGTGTGGTGTCAGCATTACTGATCCAGGGATGACACCGGAGCACAGAGACTTGATCCATTCGGGTCGGGTCGCTACACCAAAAAAATATTAGTTGTAGCTTTTAATTAATTTACTTTCCATGCTTGTAGTAGTAATTAAAAAGAAAACCCAAAAATATTTCCTGTTCTTCTTTTGCTTGTTGGGATCTTTCCCGTGTAAATAGTTTTATTTCTTTTCTTTCTTTGGGGGTCGATAGGAGAAGACCATAATTAAATTGTTGAAGTGGCTCTTATATGCATTATTGTTTATCTGACAAAAGAGCCCATATTGCTTTGTCTTCTCCTATTTATTGAATGCTCGCAGATTCCAGCTTAGTGCAATGCACGTGCACTCTTATTATTATTCACATCGTTCGGTCGTGCAAGTGAAAGGAAATTATGATGATATATGATGGACTGACTGAGATGAGAAAAGCTGGTATGAACTCGACCTCTTTTGTTTTTGTAAATATGATGAGTTCATCGTTCTTGATTCAGCTTGTTATGAATAAACATGTTTGCAATGATAATTAGAGATCATAGTTGCTTGTGCCATGCTTGATTAGCTATGAGTTATAATGGTTTACCTTGCGTGCCAACATGCTATTGAGATGGTTATGATGTGGTATGATGGGGTGGTATCCTCCTTTAAATGATTTAAGTGACTTGACTTGGCACATGTTCATGCATGTAGTTGAAACAAATCAACATAACCTTCACGATATTTATGTTCATGGTGGATTATATCCTACTCATGCTTGCATTCGGTGTTGATTAATTTTAATGCATGTTCATGACTGTTGTTGCTCTCTAGTTGGTCGCTTCCCAGTATTTTGCTAGCCTTCACCTGTACTAAGCGGGAATACTGCTTGTGCATCCAATCCCTTAAACCCCAAAGTTATTCCAGATGAGTCCACTATGCCTTCCTATATGCGGTATCTACCTGCCGTTCCAAGTAAATTTGTATGTGCCAAACTCTAAACCTTCAAATAATCATTCTGTTTTGTACGCTCGAATAGCTCATGTATCAACTAGGGCTGCCTGTATCTTCCATGCTAGGCGGGTTATTCTCAAGAGGAGTGGACTCTGGTCACCGGGATGCCCAGTCCCATGCTCTATGCAAACTGAATCAAAAATAATTGCAAAACAAAACTCCCCCTAGGACTGTTGTTAGTTGGAGGCACTCGTTGTTTCGAGCAAGCCATGGATTAATGTTTGTTGGTGGAGGGGGAGTAGAAACTTTACCATTCTGTTTGGGAACCGCCTATAATGTGTGTAACATGGAAGATATCACCATCTCTTGGTTGTTATGTTGACAATGAAAGTATACCGCTCAAAATATTAATTATCTCTATTTCAAAACCGAGATCTGGCACCTCTACAAATCCCTGCTTCCCTCTGCGAAGGGCCTATCCATTTACTTTTATGTTGAGTCATCACCCTCTGATTAAAAGCACTAGCTGGAGAGCGCAGCTGTCATTTGCATTCATCACTGTTAATTTATATTGGGTGTGACTATGATTGGATCTCTTTTACCATGAATTACAATGTCTAGTCAGTCCTTGATCTTTAAAGGTGCTCTGCATTTATGTTTTGCGGTCTCAGAAAGGGCTAGCGAGAGACCATCTTGTTATATCATATTATGATTGTTTTGAGAAAGTGTTGTCATCCGAGATTTATTATTATGGCTTGCTAGTTGATTATGCTATTGATATGGGTAATCATGAGACCTGAGAATTATTGCAAATGTGGTTAGTAATAATCTTTGCTGAAAACTTGAATGCTAGCTTGACATATTTACAACAACAAGAGCAAATAGAGTTTGTAAAAGTTTTTCTTTATATCTTTCAGTTTGTCAACTGAATTGCTTGAGTACAAGCAAGGGTTTAAGCTTGGGGGAGTTGATACGTCTCCGTCGTATCTACATTTCCAAACACTTTTCCCTTGTTTTGGACTCTAACCTGTATGATTTGAATGGAACTAACCCGGACTGACGCCGTTTTCAGCAGAATTGCCATGATGTTGTTTTATGTGCAGAAAACAAAAGTTCTCGGAATGACATGAAACTCCACGGAATGTCTTACAATAAATAATAAAAAATCCTCGCCAAAGATGAAGACCAGGGGGCCCACACCCTGTCGGCGCGCCCCCTACCTCGTGGGCCCCCTAGAGACCTCCAACTCCAACTCTATATATTGGCTTTCAGGGAGAAAAAATGGGGGAGAAGAATTCATCGCGTTTTACGATACGGAGCCGCCGCCAAGCCCTAAAACCTCTCGGGAGGGCTGATCTGGAGTCCGTTCGGGGCTCCGGAGAGGGGGATTCGTCGTCGTCGTCATCATCAACCATCCTCCATCACCAATTTCATGATGCTCACCGCCGTGCGTGAGTAATTCCATCGTAGGCTTGCTAGACGGTGATGGGTTGGATGAGATTTATCATGTAATCGAGTTAGTCTTGTTAGGGTTTGATCCCTAGTATCCACTATGTTCTGAGATTGATGTTGCTATGACTTTGCTATGCTTAATGCTTGTCACTAGGGCCCGAGTGCCATGATTTCAGATCTGAACCTATTATGTTTTCATCAATATATGAGTGTTCTTGATCCTATCTTGCAAGTCTATAGTCACCTATTATGTGTTATGATCCGTTAACCCCGAAGTGACAATAATCGGGATACTTACCGGTGATGACCGTAGTTTGAGGAGCTCATGTATTCACTATGTGCTAATGCTTTGTTCCGGTTCTCTATTAAAAGGAGGCCTTAATATCCCTTAGTTTCCATTAGGACCCCGCTGCCACGGGAGGGTAGGACAAAAGATGTCATGCAAGTTCTTGTCCATAAGCATGTATGACTATATTCGGAATACATGCCTACATTACATTGACGAATTGGAGCTAGTTCTGTGTCACCCTATGTTATGACTGTTACATGATGAACCACATCTGGCATAATTATCCATCATTGATCCAATGCCTATGAGCTTTCCATATACTGGTTTACGCTTATTTACTTTCCCGTTGCTATTGTTACAATCACTACAAAATACCAAAAACATTACTTTGCTTTCGTTACTCTATTGTTACCGTTACCATCACTATCATATTACTTTGCTACTAAACACTTTGCTGAAAATACTAAGTTTCGAGGTGTGGTTGAATTGACAACTCAGCTGCTAATATTTGAGAATATTCTTTGGCTCCCCTTGTGTCGAATCAATAAATTTGGGTTGAATACTCTACCCTCGAAAGTTGTTGCGATCCCCTATACTTGTGGGTTATCAAGCCTCGTCCGCCCTGACCTAGGCTACTCTCTCTTCGGTGCACCTCGGCGAGCGTGAAGGGTCCAGGCAGAAGCGCTTCGTCTCCCTGAACTCGCCGGTGTGCGGAGCGTCGACGGGGATGGTCCAGACAGCCGAGACGAGCGCCGGCATGAGCTCCTGCTTTGCTCCGTCGGGCGAGAGCGAGGAGAAGGAGATGACCCCCCTACCTGCCAGCTGGCCGCAGGCCCCGCGTGTCAGCGGGTCTAGGCCGGGCCCCGCACCCTGCTGACTGGATTAAGTGGAGGCGCAAACCCATGAGTACGTTTTTCTTTTCAGAAAGCGTATTTTTCCTCTCCTTTAGGCAAAGTATGTTTTCCTCTTCTGAAAGCGTATTTTCTCTCTGTTTGAGCGAGCAATACGTTTTCCAGAGGAGAAGGCGTATTTCCGCAAAGTGTGCTTTCTGTTTTTCCAGCCGAGGGCCTGTTTGTGATGATTTCTTTACAGATAGGTCCCTGGCAGAAAAACATTCATATCTTTTTACCCATAGCTCCAAATGAGGTGATTCCAAAGCCCACTTCTTTGTTTCGTCGAGCCTGTTCTGTTGGTAACATTTTCATGATGTTTTGACATTCTGAAAATGACCATTTTGCCCCTGCCCTTATTCATCCCCCTCCGAGAGAGAACATTTTCCGGCGATTCTATCCGCGAGTTTCTCGCACTTTCTCCCGGTGATTTCTTCCACCCCAGGCAAGCCACACCCTCCATTTACATGATTGCAATGCAGTGACATGGTTTATTTATTTGAACTTGATTGAAATATTGCATTAGCTATGTATGATTTGTTCATGGCATTTCTCGGAGTATTGTTTTGATCTTGATATTGCCATGATATTGCTTGGAGTTCTAGGACTTATGTTTTGATGATTATGTGGATGAAATGTGCCTGGCTATTATGATTATTTTCATGATGGTATCTGGTATTATTTTCGAGTATTACTTTGGATATCATGTTGCTTTTGTATTATTCGTGGCTAGTGTTATTCTCATCGTAATGCTAGATAATATTATGTTTTGGAGTATGAGGTTGGAGATGATGCTTGCATGTGGATCATAGCTGGATAGTTAGTTCTTGATATTTGAGTAGTAATATTATCGTTCTTGGATTCATCCTGATAGTAGTGTTATAGTATCCTTGGAGTATCTTGGTATGATGTTATGATGCTTGGATTATTTGTTGGGTATGCTATGACTTGGATTATAGCTTGATAGATGATATTGGGGTATCAGTCATTACAGTTATATTTTTGGGGATAAATTCCATCATTAAGTTGGTTAGATGCCACCGAACCAGGCTTTCTCCAGTGCAACCGCATTTGCCTTTATGGGAAGTCCCTAATGCGATGTTATTGCCATGTCTCTCGCCGGTGCCTCCAACGAGGGAAGGTTATGGGTGCGCGCTACCCTGATCAGGTAGGCGGACATAAGCCTTGTGTGCCCGTTGTTGTTATGTGCATGTGTCCCTGTTTGGGACGGTTTATTGTTTTGGCCATGACAATGGCCGTTGGTGTCTTTGGTAGACATGGGGTCACCCAGGACTAGCCTAGTGGGGAGTGAGTCGGAGTGGCCGAGAGAGTGTCATGGTAGTAGATCGGTTTTGTCAGAACGCCATTGGTCCACCCGAATGGGAGTGCGAGGCCATGGGTTCCGTGGTGTGGGTAAAGTGTGCTACCTCCGCAGAGTGTGTTTGTTTAAACTATCAATAGCCACGTCCTCTGTCATGGGAATGGGTTCGTACTAGGTCACACCGTTCGATCAACACTCACATGACGGAATGACTTATAGGTGATTTATATGTTGACATTTTGAGAAGTACAGATTGGTAGGATGTTGATGATGATGTTGGAGACCAAGTGTTGGTCATGGTAGTGATCGCCGGAAAGATCACCGTTTGAGACCAAGTGATGGTCATGGTAGTGATCGCTGGAAAGATCACCGTTTGGGACCAAGTGTTGGTCATGGTTGTGATTGCCGGAAAGATCACCGTTTGGTTTTGATCACGAGGTGATCGAGATGGTATATTGCTTGGCCGGTTAGCCAAGGGAGATATGGTTATGGAGATCTAAGATGGTGATTTATTAGTATTGTATCAGTTTCATACCATGCTTAGTAGTTGTTTCATCATGGTAATTGTTAATTAATTAACCTGTTAATGCTATGTTATTGTCTTGCCTTGATGTTTATGGTTGATGTGAGCTTGCAAGTACATTCAATGTACTGACCTGGCGTGTCATGCCAGATTGTAGGTGATGCCATGATTTCTTGATTGCTTGTCGAGGTTGCTGAGGGTGTCCTAGACTAAGGGGTCCTCGGACGTCCGGCCTGTTATCCATGGGCCGGACTGATGGGATGTGAAGACATGAATACCGAAGACTGTACCTGTGTCCGGAATGGAATCTCCTTGGCGTGGAAGGCAAGCTTGGTGACCGACTATGAAGATTCCTTCTTATGTAATAGACTCTATGTAACCCTAGATCCCCCCGGTGTCTATATAAACCGGAGGGGTTAGTCCGGAAAGGATATACTCATTACCATAGTCATACATGCTAGACTTCTAGGGTTTAGCCATTACGATCTCGTGGTAGATCAACTCTTGTAACACCCATATTCATCAAGATCTATCAAGCATGACGTAGGGTATTACCTCCATAGAGAGGGCCTGAACCTGGGTAAACATCGTGTCCCCCGTCTCCTGTTACCATCGATCCTAGACGCACAGTTCGGGACCCCCTACCCGAGATCTATCGGTTTTGACACTGACATTGGTGCTTTCATTGAGAGTTCCACTCTGCTATCAACGAAAGGTTTGATGGTCCCTTCAATCGTCTATAGTGACGCTGTCCAAGGAGAAACCTCCCTCCCTGGATAGATTTTTGTGTTCGGCGGCTTCGTACTGCGGGCCAACTCGCTTGGCCATTTAGAGCAGATCGATAGCTACGCCCCTGGCCACCAGGTCAGATGTGGAAGCTTGAACTACGTCGCGGATATCCGTGGAGATTTGATCTTCAATGGATTTGAGACCACAACGATCGCTCCCCCTCGCCCCGATGAACATGACTTAAATCTGTTATCGGATCACATCAAGGAGATGGTCTCCATTGCTGCAACGGCCTTAGAACTAGAGAAGATCATGCCATCCGAGGCCACAGAGTCCACGGCGTTCGAGCCGCACACGGACTCGACACCTCACAATATTTGCGTCAATGGAACTCCGGACTCGTCTCCAGCTATAAGTCCCGGACCGGGTACGCCCGCGGACATCGAGCTGGATCGGTTATCGATTCTCGAATTTAGCGATGCAGACATCTTCCAGCACTCACCTTTGGGTGATGTGCTAAACTCTTTCAAGAACTTGTCCTTGGAGAAGGACTCACGGCCGAACTATGTTCGGTTCGAGCCAGAGGCTGATGATGGGAAATTTCGCTTCCCACCCGCCACCCACTTCATAGCCACTGTCGATGACTTAACCGACTGTCAGGACCCCGATCCCAAGTCACATCGATCTAGCCGGTAACACCTCATATCACTTTGCGGCCTCACGCACGGTATTCCCACGGGTGTCGCCTTACCATGGCCCGGGACCGTATGCGCCTTTTGGCTCACGTATATGATAGTGTCGCTAGCATCCATATGATAGAGAATCCGGGCCGACATGGCTAGTCGTGAACCCAAAGCGGCACCAACCTATGGGGACAGGCATACATGAATCACATCGAGCATGTCGGTCAGCAGCGTGTGAATCCGAGCTATAGCACTGGGCTAACAAGACTCCGGGAACCCGGGCTGTAGCAGGCTAGGCAGGACTCCGGATGTCACCGCGTGACATTTCCCCGAAGGGACAGACACAGTAACAAAGTGAAACACATGCCGGCCAGTCAAGTGTCCTGAGCAGTAGTGCTGGGCTAGCAGGACTCCGGTGAACCGGGCTATAGCGGACTACTATGGCTCATGGAAGCACTAGACTACATTTCCCCATAAGAGAGGCTGCCAAGGATAAACAACTAGATTGTCGGATCCCACACATACCAAGCATTTAAATCATACACACAATATGCTCGATATGTGTAAATACAACATGGCATCCCAACATAACTCTACGACTCAAGTATTTATTCATTAGGCTCCGAGGAGCGAGATATTACAAACATGGGTCTCATGACCCAACAATCATAACATACAAATCAAAACACATGCAGAAGCTTAACATGTCTGAGTACAGACATCTACAAATGGAAAAGGCTAAGAAGCCTGACTATCTACCAAATCCTGCCGAGGGCACAAGATCATAGCTGAGGTATCAAGCTAAACGTCGAAGTCCACGTGAAACTACTAGCGAGACTAAAGTCTCCCTGCAAAACATAAATTAAGCAAACGTGAGTACAAAAGTACTCAGCAAGACTTACATCAGAACTAGCTACATATGCATCAGTATCAACAAAGGGGGTGGTGGAGTTTAAATACAGCAAGCCAGCTTTGACTCGGTGGCTATCTTAAACTACGACTGCAAGTAACTCTTTTGAGGTGGCGCACACAAGTCCACATATTCACCATATCAATACACCACTATGGATCCGCTCCCGTCTCCCTACGAGAACACCATCCATAGCACTCATGCTTATCTTGCGCATTTTAGAGTATCCACTTTCACTTGTCTATGAACTGTTATAGGCAACCCAGAAGTCCTTTACCGCGGACGCGGCTATTCGAATAGTTTTATACCCTGCAGGGGTGTACTTCGTCACACATGTTTCTACCACTTAGGGTCTGCACACGACATGTGCTCGGCAGACTTCAAGCGAAAGCCGACGTGGGTGTAGACCACGACCTGACTAACCGCACAAGTCTCTAGTCCAGGTTTATCGCCTATTCGGGTTCCATCCGCGAGGAGATCCGGCCGGAGTTTCGCTCATAGCCCCAAATGATGTGCACAGGGTTCCCGAGACACCAAACGGGCGCCCGGTACACCGTGCCATGGTATATCTACCGCATCATAGCCCACCCCTAGGGTCAGCGCTACGCACGGCCGCCAACACATATCCTATAAACACCAGAAACTAGTTGCAACTCCTGGACAGAGGACGAGAGGGGTCAGTAAGTCGAGCGGGGTCATATTTCAGGGCCCAATGTGTGGTAGTAGCTGTTTCATGGATCACAAACACAGAACTCAGTTCCTGAGAACGGTTTCAATGAGACAACCCACCATGTACTCCTACATGGCCTCTCACCGCTACCTTTACCAAATCGTGTTCACACACAGTAGGACATGTTCACAACTTTCCAATTCATCCCCGATGAATCAGACCTGACACAACTCTAAGCAATAGCAGGCATGACAAGCAAACATGAATGAGTAGGCACATCAGGGCTCAAACAACTCCAACTCATGCTAGTGGGTTTCATCCATTTACTGTGGCAATGACAGGTCATGCAAAGGAAAGGGGTTCAACTACCGCAGCATGTAACAGTTGCATCGTTGTTGTCCTAATGCAGTAAAAGAGAGCAGGTGTGAGAGAGTGGGTTTGTATCGGAATGAACAAGGGGGTTTTGCTTGCCTGGCACTTCTGAAGATATCATTGGGTCTTCATCAGTGTCAACGATCACAGTGTCGGTACAACGTCTATCAAGAGGGGACAACCACCGGCAACAGAGAAGGAACACAATCAATGCAATGCACAACATGATGCATGACAATGACATGGCAATATGTTGTTGATTGAGCTAATGCAACTAGCAAGACAATTAAATGAAGTTGGTTTGAACCCAAAGTTCAAATTCAAACTCCACATGTGGTTATTTAAATACCATTCATTTGATTTGTCCTAAACGGTGGCCTTAAGTTGTTCTAACATGCATGAAAATGGTACAGATGGATAGATTGGATTTTTCTGATAATTTTTCATATAGAATTTATTTCATTCTGAGCTACAGTTGAATTTCTATGATTTTTGGAGGTTTAAAGCAATTTCAGGAATTTCCAGAATTGTTTTAATCCAGAAATTACATTATTGCATCAGCACTGCGTCAGGGTGACGTTGGCAGTCAACAGGCGTCGACCAGGTCAAACCTGACCAGTGGGACCCACTAGTCAGTGACCCAGTCAACTAACTAAGTTAGTTAGCCCTAACTAACTGGGCAGGGCCCACTAGTCAGTGACTGTAGTAACTAACCTAACTAGTTAATTAGTGCTAACTAGGGTAATTAGTCGGGCGGGGCCCGCAAGTCAGTGAGAGCGAGGGGGAGGTCAAACCGGGCAGTGGGGTCAACCCACGCTGGTCAACGGTTCAGCGGTCGCCGGCGTTTAGCCGCCGGCGAGTCCAGACGCGGCGGAGCGCGTCGGGATCGCTTCCCCGGTGCCCAAACGAGCGACCGAGGGCAGCTGCAGGGAGCTGGAGCTCACCCGCATCCAGCGCGGCATGTGGTGGCAGCGGGGACGGCTGGAGCTCGCCGGAAACGAGCTCGGGGCGGCGACGGCGTTCGGGTGGACGCGGTGATGCAGAAGCAGTGGCCGTGGAAGCGCGTGCGTGACCGCTACAGCGGCTACGCGAGGCAGCGAGTGTGTTGGACACGACGCCCGTACCAAATGGTCACCGGAGTCATGTTGGCGGCGAGTGCAGGCGGCGGCGCAGTCGGGCAAGAGGGGCGTGGCGGCTACAGAGTGCAAGAGAGAGAACGGAGAGGGGGGATGATCAGAAGCTCACGTAGAACACGACGAGTGAGTCTCGGGGAGGGGCTGATGAGGACGGGAGGTCGCCAGTGATCTCGGCGGCCGAACAACGAAGACGAGGTCGGGGTGGCCGCATCGAGGCGCGCGAGCGCTCGGGGCTCGCGCGAGACGACGTAGCGGACCGTGGTGGTTCTTCTGGGCACGCTGGATGGGTGAGGGAGGGCCGGTGGACGCGACAACGACGAGCGGCGGCGACGGCAGCACTCGGGTGCCTCCAGCGGCGAGTAGGTAAGTAGGAGGTGGCCGGCGCGTGCCGACACACGATGGGCACACGCCCTCGCGTCCTTCTGTCAAGAGGAGGACGACGACTGGCAGATGGCTGCGTGGGCTGGGCTTCACAGTAACTGGGCCGAGGTAGGCTACAGGTAAGTTTGTGTTCTGTTTTATTTTTCTGTTCTCTTTTGTATTTTTCTGTAATTGTTTTTGACTTAAATAAAATGCTAAGGCATTTTCAAAAACCCTGAAAATAATTGTGGGCACTTTTGAAAATATTTCCAATAGCCCTCAACCACTTTCATAATTATTTGGGCATTTTAATTATTTATAGCAATTAAATGCCCAAATTCAAATACTTTATGAATTCATTCAAAAATCCAAAATGACCTAGGAAAATGTGCACCATTTTTGGGAGAGGTTCTAGACCAATTCAAAATTGATGAACTTTTCCAAAGGAATTTTTGGGTTCATTGAAAATGATTTTTTTATTTGAACCTAGTTGGATTCATCTGTGCTAGGGTTTCAACAGTCCCTAATTCAAATTCATAAGAATTTAAACATGATGCAACACATGACTAGCTAGCTCAGAGCATACTAGAACTAGGGATGTGACACCGATGTGCTTGATTACGACTCCGAAGACATCGACGGTATGCACGACGAAGCCGACATGGAGCAAGTCCAAGACCCGCCGTTTACTGGACGTTGGACGGCCACCTCTTCGTACGATGTGTACATGGTCGACACACCTAAAAAAGCTAGCGACGATGACAAAGGAGATCCATTTGCGAATAAACCTTCTGAGACACAGTCCAAGCGCCGGCGCCCTAAACGCCGCTCTAAGCCTCGTCGCTCAAATGATGGCAACACTGGCACTGGAGAAAATAGTACTCCGGGCGACGCCGAAAATAATGAAGAACCTGTCGGGGCTGCATCCGAACAGGAGGAACAAGACAACGGGCAAGATAACCCTGATAACCAGGCTATGCCCAATGACCCAGATGATGATAGTTATCGTCCAGTCTCCAAGGATGATGAGAGCCTCGGCAATGAGGACTTCATCGTGCCTGAGGCACCCCTCGAGCAGGAGCACTTCAAACGCCAGCTAATAGCCACTGCAAGAAGCCTGAAGAAGAAGCAGCAGCAGCTCCAAGCTGATCAAGACCCGCTCATTGACAGGTGGACTAATGTCCTGGCAGCCAAGGAATAAGGCCTCGAGCGCCCAGCCAAGAGTTATCCAAAGCGCAGACTGCTACCTTAGTTCGATGAGGAGGCACTAGATCCCATACCTCCCTCACGCAACGTGGACCAACCACCATGTGGTCGGGATAGCGCGGCGGACCGACCACCCCGCGATCGGGATAAAACGACAACTCAGGCCGAACAACAGCCCACCCCACTGCCTCGCAAAACAGGGACAGAACAGCTCGGGACCATACATACGACCTTCGACAGGAGCTGGACAGTAGAGCAGGACACACTAGATCAATCTACGGATCGCGAGGACGCCTCCCGACTCGGGATGACGGCTACCTATTCAGACGTGACAATCCCAGTCACACCCGGGCCGATAACCGCAGACGGACCTCATCGGAGGTGCGTCGGGACGTGGCCCGATATAGAGGCACCGCACACCCTCTCTGCTTCACAGATGAGGTGCTGGATCACGAATTCCCCGAGGGGTTCAAGCCCGTCAATATTGAATCATACGAGAGAACAACCGATCCCGCCGTATGGATTGAGGACTTTATTCTCCACATCCACATGGCCCATGGAGATGACCTCCACACCATCAAATACCTCCGACTAAAGCTCAAAGGGCCAGCTCGACATTGGCTAAACAACCTGCCCGAGAATTCCATCGGCAGCTGGGAGGACTTGGAAGAGGCCTTCCTTGACAACTTCCAAGGTACATATGTCCGGCCATCCGATGCCGATGACTTAAGCCACATAGTTCAACAACTTGGAGAATCAACCAGAAAATTCTGGACTAAGTTCCTAACCAAAAAGAACCAGATTGTTGACTATCCGGATGCCGAAGCCCTAGCGGCCTTTAAACACAACATCCATGACGAATGGCTAGCACGCCATGTCGGCCAAGAAAAGCTGAAGTCCATGGTAGCCCTTACCGTACTCATGACCTGCTTTTGCGTGGGTGAGGATAGCTGGCTGGCTCGTAGCAAAAACACAGCCAGCGAGACATGCCCCTCCAAGGCCAAGAACATCTCCGACAAGCTCCGACGCAACAGACACAAACACCGAAGCAATGGCGACAACACTAATTACACTACCGTTAACGCCGGATTCAGCGGCTCCAAGTCCGACTAGTGAAAGAAGCCCTACAAAAGGAACAGTGAAGGACCATCCGTCCTGGATCACATACTTGATCATCCGTGCCAGATACATGGTACCCTAGATAAACAAGCCAATCATACCAACAGAGACTGTTGGGTTTTCAAACAGGCTGGCAAGTTAAATGCCGAAAACAAATAAAAGGGATCACAAAGCGAGGACGAGGATGAAGAGCCCTGGTAGCCGAACACTGGAGCACGGAAGAAATTTCCCCCTCAAGTCAAAACGGTGAACATGATATACGCTACACACATCCCCAAAAGTGAGCGCAAGCGAGCACTTAGGGACGTCTACGCGGTAGAACCAGTTGCCTCAAAATTCAATCTGTGGTCATCATTTCCTATCACCTTTGATCGTCGAGATCACCCAACTAGTATCCGGTATGGCGGTTCAGCCGCACTGGTCCTCGACCCAATCATCGACGGATTTCACCTAACACGAGTCCTAAACGACGGTGGTAGCAGCCTCAACCTGCTCTATCAGGACACAGTGCGGAAGATGGGCATTAACCCCTCACGCATCAAACCAACAAAGACTACCTTTGAAGGAGTCATACCAGGCATAGAGGCCCGCTGTATGGGCTCAATCACGCTGGAGGTGGTTTTCGGTTCTCCGGACAACTTCCGAAGCAAGGAGTTAATCTTTGATATCATCCCCTTCCGCAATGGCTACCACGCACTGCTCGGACAAACCACATTTGCTAGATTCAACGTGGTGCCACACTATGCTTATCTCAAGCTGAAGATGCCCGGTCCGCATGGCGTCATAATAGTCAGCGGAAACACATAATGCTCCCTCCGGACAGAGGGGCACACCACTGCCCTAGCAGCAGAGGTACAAAGCGGCCTTGTCGGTGTCAAAACCGGCGGATCTTGGGTAGGGGGTCCCGAACTGTGCGTCTAAGGCAGATGGTAACAGGAGGCAGGGAACACGATGTTTTACCATGGTTCGGGCCCTCTTGATGGAGGTAAAACCCTACGTCCTGCTTGATTAATATTGATGATATGGGTAGTACAAGAGTAGATCTACCATGAGATCAGAGAGGCTAAACCCTAGAAGCTAGCCTATGGTATGATTGTATGTTGTCCTACGGACTAAAACCCTCCGGTTTATATAGACACGGGAGGGGGCTAGGGTTACACAAGGTCGGTTACAAAGGAGGAGATACACATATCCGTATTGCCTAGCTTGCCTTCCACACCAAGTAGAGTCCCATCCGGACACGAGACGAAGTCTTCAATCTTATATCTTCATAGTCCAACAGTCTGGCCAAAGGATATAATCCGGCTGTCTGGATACCCCCTAATCCAGGACTCCCTCAGTAGCCCCCGAACCAGGCTTCAATGATGATGAGTCCGGCGCGCAGTGTTGTCTTCGGCATTGCAAGGCGGGTTCTTCTCCATATTTTGAACGTTTGTAAATCAGTGTCCGGTCCCATAAATGTTCGGACCTCTTGACTTCTATGCCCAATAAGGGCTATCTCCCATGCGTCGAATGAATACAAGGTGCCAGGGCGTTTTTACATTCGCCCCCTAGCCAGATAAACAAAGTGTCTATTAAAGGGATGGGGATTCTTAGATCCGATCCATACCATCCTCCTCCAGCGAGAATCCATCAGAGCGCGTTTTGGAAAGATCCATTCCAGCATGGCCGACCTCCGCAGCTCCTCCTCCCGCCCCCGTAGCCCTAAGCCCGGTGATTGGGAGAGGTGTTCAGTCCCGCACAGTCAATTAGTCGAACTGCAGACTACGGGATTTCTCCCTCCGGCGTATATGGTGCCTGTTCGAGCCGGGCTTGCCACCTACAATGGCGGGGAGCAAGCGGAGAGCTTTCCCGGTCCCTCCATGGGGGAACAAGTCTGCCTTGTTCCTTATTTACTAAGGGGACTCGGATTTTTGATTCACCCATTCCGCCGTGGGCTCCTGGAGTTCTACGGCCTCCAATTACACAATCTCACCCCTGCCTCCATTCTACATATCGCCGGCTACATCGCTCTCTGCGAGTTGTTCATGGGCTGTGAGGCTCACTTCGAGCTGTCGAAAAGGCTATTTTGCCTTGTCCCTCGCATACAGGGGAGATCACTTTATCAAGTGGGCGGAGCCGAAATATGGCGCATTGCCGATACTGGATACCTGTCTGGTACCCCGAAGACGTCGTCCGAAGACTAGCTTCAGAATGGTTTTATATGGAGGACGTTCCCCTTTCGGACCCTGTTCGGCGGGGTCTTCCTGAGTTCAACAATGCTCCTCTGAAGAAGCACCGAAGTTGGCGCCCACGGAGCCCCCAGGCGAAAGACAACAAAGAAGTCCTCTATCTGATGAACCGGATCAAAGCGCTGGCTCAATCAGGATTGACAATAATCAAAGTCATGTCGATTTGCATAATGCGGGGAGTGCAACCACTTCAATACCGTGGGCACCCCTTGTGGTGTTATAACGGGGCGGATGACGCCACCCGCTGCGGGCGTAAGGGTCTGGACAATGCTGCCGCTTTAGCGAAGATTCTGTCCGAATTGTTCAAGGGCGAGGAAGAGGAGTTCACCCGCATCAAGCCACGGGACGGATTCTCCATGTACAATCCTCCAAGCTAGGTAATTTATATCTCCCTTCTCCCATTTTTCCCGCATTCTTTGTTGTAAGTATTCACCTTGCCACTTTGCGGCAGGAACTGCGAAATGCCATAAAGGAGGTCAGCAGCCCTTCTCCACAACTAGAGGACACTGACCGGGCCCTCGACTCCGGACTTGAAGAAGATTCGGTTATATTCGTGGAGCTGATAGACCGGCAGTTCTATCAGTTAAGCTACGACGATGCCATGGCGGCCATTACGGCCGACTATCCCGGACTGCTCCCTGCATCGCAAGTAAGAAAAAACAAAAATCCCAACTCCAAAACTAGGATCCACTTTTAGGCACTTCACCTACCATATACACATGGCAACTTTTACAGGGAAGGCATTCGGGATGCCCTACCGAACCCGCAGCAACTCGCCAACAAGAGGCACCGAGGCCGGGTAGGCCAAAAAGGAAGGCGGTCAGGATGGAGACGCCGGCGCAAAGGTATAAGAAAAACCCCGCTCCGTGGTTGTCGTCTTTCTCAAAATGTAATGACGCCTGCTTTTTTTAACAGAAAAAACACTCGCCGGAATATGTCCGGCGATGTTGCTAATCACGCTTCCACCAGTCGGGCGCCAGGACAGGAAATGGAGGCAGAAGCCGATATGTAGCAGGCGCCGGATAATCCCCCTATAGAGGATGTGGATAGATTATCCGCTACAAACTCAGAAGTGGAAAGCGCCATGAATCACATGCGCCGCCGGGCCGTACTCCGTGACGCTTGTTTCTCACCAGAGGTGTTTGACGCCTTCAATTCTGGAGAGGCGTACCTCCGTGCTGCTCAAGATGGTCTAGACAGAGCCACGGATCAGTATGTAAAGGATGTACGGGTGAGTAAATCTGACGATTTATATGTATCAGTAGCCCCTGAGACTTGAAACAGTTAGAAGAACTGATTTAAGGATCATCTTTATTGTGCAAGTTCTTACAGAGAAGAATACTAGGCTGTCACAGGAGTTGGAGGAATGCAAGACCCAACTGCGGGCTGCTGTGGCCGCATTGTAGGAATCGAAAAATTCACCTGCTGGTAACATTTACTTTAAAGAATGATGGTTACCATCTAGTGTGCGGCATGGTTGCAGATCTAACAACAGATGTTGCAGATGAATCCGGAGGACCAGCATGTTTTGCGACAGCTAGAGGCTGGCAAACGCGTGCTGACTGAGGTTAGGCGGGAGAAAAACAATCTCCAAGATGCCAATATTAAGCTGAGCGTGGAACTAAAAGATGATCGGGGCCAGCTTGCAGACTCCGAGAAGGAGAATAAGCGGCTTCGGCGCGGCATTTTTAGTAAGTGCTTGAACGAATCCTTTTAAAGAAGTTCGGCGAAGAAGCCGACTAACAGCGTTATGTCTGTAGGTATGCTGACGGGTAGTCCCGCGGAGGAAATGCCCGGGTCTGCGGGTGATCTTCTGTCCGAGCTGTCACATTTGCACGAACAAGTTCGGCAGGTGATGTAGGGTGTTGCCCAGGCCTTGTGGCCGTCCGTCTCCCTGCCAGAGGGCGTTGCCGAGCTTGCGGAGAAGCTTAAGGGAGCACGGTGGCACTTCCGATTATGGAAGATATCAGCCTGCCGACAGGGTGCCAGAGAAGCCTGGGCTATGGTGAAGACGCGATATACCAAGGCAGACCCAAATCACATGGCCGAGGTCGGACCCGTGGGGCCCGACGGAAAAGAGATCCCCGTTAGCTTAGTTTATGGGCAGGTAGAATTAGCCGCAAAGTATTCTCAATAGGATTGTAAGCTAGACCTCCTGTTGGATGGTATAGAAGAGGAATTTAGTTAGTCTACATGACTATGTAATTAAAGTGACATGTATAATGCCTTCTAGCCGGATTGTAGATCATTTGTCGTTGCGGACCTTTTCGCTTCAACCTCCGGGCCCGATAGTCCGGAGTGTATCCGAATACCCGCTCAGTTATATAAGAACCAGGGTATGCGTGGAGACCAGGCGTAGGGGTCATTAGTGCTTTATCAGACAAGTGCCCAACTAGTTATGTTAAATTACATGGGTAGTAAGAAACATCTTCCAGGGAGAATAGTTCTGTTAAGGGTTCCTGAGGGAGTCCTGGATTAGGGGGTGTTCGGATAGCCGAACTATACCTTCAGCCGGACTCCTGGACTATGAAGATACAAGATTGAAGACTCCATCCCATGTCCAGAAGGGACTTTCCTTGGCGTGGAAGGCAAGCTTGGCGATACGGATGTTCAGATCTCCTACCATTGTAACCGACTCTATGTAACCCTAGCCCTCTCTGGTGTCTATATAAACCGGAGGGTTTTAGTCCGTAGGACAACATACACATCAACAATCATACCATAGGCTAGCTTCTAGGGTTTAGCCTCTCTGATCTCGTGGTAGATCTACTCTTGTACTACCCATATCATCAATATTAATCAAGCAGGACGTAGGGTTTTACCTCCATCGAGAGGGCCCGAACCTGGGTAAAACTTCGTGTCCCTTGCCTCCTGTTACCATCCGGCCTAGACGCATAGTTCGGGACCCCCTACCCAAGATCCGCCGGTTTTAACACCGACATTGGTGCTTTCATTGAGAGTTCCTCTATGTCGTCGCCGTCAGGCTCGATGGCTCCTAGGATCATCTATAGCGATGCAGTCCAGGGTGAGACCTTTCTCCCCGGACAGATCTTCGTCTTCGGCGGCTTCGCGCTGCGGGCTAATTCACTTGGCCACCTGGAGCAGATCGAAAGCTACGCCCCTGGCCGTCAGGTCAGATTTGGAAGTTTAAACTACACAGCTGACACCCGCGGGGACTTGATCTTCGACGGATTCGAGCCACTGCCGAGCGCGCCACACTGTCCCGACGAGCATGATCTAGCTCTGCCGCCGAACAGTGCCCTGGAGGCCGCACCCGCATCGGCTCTGATCCTTAATTCAGAGCCAACTGCGCCGATCGAGGATGGGCGGTTGGACACCGCCTCGGGGGCTGCGATCCCAATGGCGATTGAGCCAAACACCAGCCCCACACTCCGCAAGACTCATGACTCCAAGGAGCCGGACTCCTTTCCGGACTCCGAACCCTCCGCGCCCCGGCCAATCGAATCCGATTCGGCGCCGATCATGGAGGTTACTACCGCGGACATCTTTCAGCACTCGCCTTTTGGCGATATTCTGAAGTTACTGAAGTCTCTCTCTTTATCAGGAGAGCCCTGGCCGGATTGCGGCCAGCAAGGTGGGGATTCAGACAATGAAGAAATTCAAAGCCCACCCACCACCCACTTGGTAGCCACTTTCGACGATTTAACTGACATGCTCAACTTCGGCTCCGAAGACATCGACGGTATGGACGCCGATGAAGGAGACGGTGAAGAACCAGCGCCTATTGGGCCCTGGCACGCCACCTCATCATATGACGTATACATGGTGGACGCAACCAAAAGATGATGACGAGGAGCGGAAGGACGCACCGAAGGCTTGTTCCCTCGAAAAGCAGTCAAAGTAGCGACGCAAGCACCGCCCCAAATCCTGCCTCGACAGAAATAGTGATCACACAGACCCAACATTGGAGCAGGGCGAACCACTGCCGGACAACGGCAATCCGGACAATCAAACCGAACAAACAAATCCTATCAAGGATAATGGTCCGGACGACATAACGCCGGACAGACACCCGGAGCAGCAGACTGCTCGTAAAAGGCTTGTTGCCACCGCGAGGAGTCTGAAAAAGCAGAAGCAAAGGCTCAAGGCTGCGCAAGACACACTCCACATTAGATGGAGCAAAATACTCAACACAGCAGCGAGGTACGGCAACAACCGCCCCTCCAAGAGCTACCCAAAGCGGAAGCTGCTACCCGAATTCGATGAGGAGGCCTCAGCCCCCCCCACAACTAAATATCAAAGCAGCCACCTGGTCGGATAGACGACCCCTCTACCAACACAGAGCGGCATACAACGCCGCTCACAATACAATACGCGACCCATGCGAAGGCTCGCACCCAACGGACGGCGCAACAAGATCCATGTATGGACCACGCAAGCGCGCCCCAGCATACAATGCAACACAACAAACATCCGAACAACGCGGCACACCCAGCTACAGGTGTGCCGCACACCCCCTGTGTTTCACCGATGAGGTGCTGGACCATGAATTTCCAAAGGGATTCAAACGCATAAACATAGAGGCATACGATGGAACAACAGACCCCGGGGTTTGGATTGAGGACTATATCCTTCATATCCACATGGATCGAGGAGATGATATCCACGCCATCAAATATTTACCCCTCAAGCTCAAAGGGCCAGCTCGTCACTGGCTCAAAGGCCTCCCCAAAAGCTCCATTGGAAGATGGGAAGAGCTCGAAGACGCCTTTCGGGCAAATTTTCAAGGGACTTATGTCTGACCCCCGGATGCGGATGATCTGAGTCATATAACTCAGCAGCCCGGGGAGTCAGCCCGAAAGCTTTGGAATAGGTTTCTTACAAAAAATAACCAGATTGTCGACTGTCTGGACGCCGAAGCCTTAGCGGCTTTCAAGCATAGCGTCCGTGACGAATGGCTCGCCAGACACCTCGGCCAAAATAAGCCGAGAACGATGGCCGCATTAACAAACCTCATGACCCGCTTTTGCGCGGGTGAGGACAGCTGGCTAGCCAGATGCAGCACCAGCGACCCCAGTACATCAGAAGGTAGAGATGGAAACGGGAAATCACGGCGCAACAGCAATAACAAACGACGGAATAAAGAAGACAACATGAAGGGCACGACAGTAAATGCCGGATTCAAAATTTCTCGGCCAGATCAAAAGCCGCCCCCTAAAGGCACCAGGGATGAATTGTCCAGCCTCAACAAAATTCTGGACCAAGTATGTCAGATTCATAGTACCCCTGGTAAACCTGCTAATCATACCCACAGAGAATGTTGGGTCTTCAAGCTGTCTGGCAAGCTCAATGCCGTAAACAAGGGGGAGGATACACCAAGTGAAGACGAGGACGAGCCTCCCAAACAAGACACGGCGGAACAAAAGAAATTTCCACCAAAAGTCAAAACAGTAGACGTGTTACACGTGATCAGGGGAAAAAACAACACGGCACTCCCAGGAAAACATACCCAAGTGCCTGTCACCGCGAAGTCCTGCCACTGGTCATCTCAACCGATCACTTTCGACCATCACGATTACTCAGCAAGTATCCGGCACACAGGATGGGCTGCCCTGGTATTAGACCCAGTAATTGGTGGATATCACTTCACAAGGGTCTTGATGGACGGCGGCAGTAGCCTAAACCTAATATATCAGGATACAAACCGCGGGATGGGGTTAGACCCAACACAAATTCTCCATAGCAATACTACCTTTAAAGGAGTAACGCCAGGCCCAGGGGCTCGTTGTACGGTCTCCCTCTCATTACAAGTTACATTCGGCTCCCCCGATAACTTCCGTCGCGAGCATTTAACTTTCCACATCGCTCCGTTTCAAAGTGGCTATCAAGCACTGCTCGGACGCGAAGCTTTCGCTCGCTTTAATGCAATACCACACTACGCCTCCCTCACACTCAAGATGCCCGGTCCACATGGCATCATTACAGTACACGGAGATATCAAGCGCTCTCTGCGCGGCGAAGAGAGTGAGGCTGCCTTGGCAGCCGAACATTAATGGCGTCCGGACCAGCGATCGAGTCCGGCGCCGCTATTTACACCGAGTAAGTGATCACACCCCTATTTGTCAATACAAGGGGCTCAACGCGCGCAGACAAGTGGCAATTTCTTATCATCTTCAATTATACATGGTTTCTTTAAAAACTATCTTTTTGCACGACAACTTTTTCACTTAACTTCCTCTCTTTTATAGACGATCATCGTGCTACACCCTTCCAGGATACGGCACAACAGAGACACAGGCGCACACGTGCAGCAGGGACCCGCTCAAAGGATTCTTTTTAGATTAAGACCCTGCGTAAACCTTTTTATTGTCTCTTGTTGATACATATCCACCGTTGTGAAGGATGCTGACGTCTTGGCATGTGGCCACGCCAAAACAATGCACGTACCTGGACACAAGGGGCTTCTTACAAAGGCCATTATTTAGGCCCGGTTTATACCACAAAGACCGAATACCTTAGGGAGTGTTCGGCGTCGCGAGTTTGTCCCTATATGCATCAGCTCCGAATCATTGTCTTTGGTCAAATGTTGGGTTTGCCCGGCTCCTGTGTTTTGGTGCCTTACGTTCCGCTTTACAGGCTAAGGTAGCACCAGGAGAACTACTGCGATTGTGCCCAGGTTCATCCGGACGAGCACCTCAGTAGAGAAAGCCGAAACTGACTGTCATGATATAGCGTGAGACTGGTCAACCACTCGATGACCTGTGGGAATGTTAGAATTCCTCCGCCTGAACGAAGGGCCGTTTTCCAGCCAGGCATGTACGCACCCCGAGATTGGGAGAGTGCGGAGCCACCAGGGGCTATCTAGTAGCCCCACTGTCAAACTCCTATGGCTAAGTGAAAGTGTTAAAGCATTATAGTCCGGTTGCCTCGCTCACTCCGCTATCACCTCCTTAATAGGAACAAGACATTGGGTTAAGTGTGAACGCGTGTTTTTGCTAGCACCTCTGCATTATATGTGTGGGGGTTGAAGCCGACGACTGCAATCTTTCAGGTTATACACACGTATACAAAAACGGCCGCCCAGGAGGCATCATATTACTTTCAGGCAAAAGTATAAAAATAGCCTTATAAAACTCTATAAAATCATTTCGCTTACAATGAGATTACGTATCACTCAAACATAATATTTTTTGAGCACTGGGTCTCTACCAAACGGGCACCCTCAAGAACTTCTTGAAAGTAGTGCTCAGCAGCCTTTCGACCTATGGCCGAATCCCGCGCTGCAACATTGGTAGCATCCATCTCCACCCAGTATGCCTTGACACGGGCAAAGGCCATCCGTGCGCCCTCTATGCACGCCGACCTCTTCATCGCATCAATGCGCGGCACCACATCGAGTAACTGCTGCACCAAGCCGAAATAGCTGTTCGGTTTTGACCCTTCCGGCCATAACCGATCTACAACAGACCTCAGGGAGAGCCCGGACAACCTATTTAGTTCGGCCCATTCGGCTAATTGGTCAGTCAATGAAAGTGGACGCTCGGGAGTATGGAATTGTCTCCAAAACAGCTGGTCTACTCCACGGTCCGTTTGACCCTGGAAGTACTTGGCCGCATCGGCAGCGCTCGTTGCCAAATCCATATACACATCCTCCGAGCTCCATAGCCTATCCAGGGGGGCATACCGTGGATCTCCGAACTTCCTCTGCAACATAAAGGATTTCCCAGCTACAATATCCTCGGCTTCCCGCAGGTCCTCCTTCTTTTCCCTCATAGCAGAGTGGAGATCCTTTCTCGTCGCAGCAGCCTTCTCAAGGTCCGATGCCTTCACCTGGTTTTCCTTTTCAAGAAACCGGCAACGGTCGGCGGCGGCTTTTAATTCTATGGCCATCTTGGCCATCTTGTCTTGGCTCTCGCCATGTGCGGCCTTCTCGGCTTGCAACTCTTCGGCCGCCTTTAAAGCAGCCGCATTACCCAACCTCGCTTGTTCCTTGGCTTGGGCAAGTTCTGCCCGCAAGGCTTCAACTGTGGCAGCCCTATCTGCAGTCACAACATATTAAAGATACT
Source organism: Triticum urartu (assembly GCF_056163025.1). NCBI lineage: Eukaryota > Viridiplantae > Streptophyta > Magnoliopsida > Poales > Poaceae > Triticum > Triticum urartu. The sequence goes on from NC_141877.1 coordinate 606,614,966, forward strand.
GGCATCATGCTACTCTTCTTATGTGACGTTCACCAGATAATGACACTTACCCTGTGCCACGTCAAGCCTTTTGTTAACAAGCTCGATGTCGGCGTCTGCCGCATCCAACTACCGTTCTAAATGGGCAAAGTCGCTAGTCCGGCTAGCCACCGGAGCTTCCATCACCTGCACATGGAGGCAGTATGGTTATTACCTAGGAATATGATCCTCTGTTCGTCATTGTTTCCGACGACAACCAGAGTCTCAGGGGCTACTATGTACGCAGGGCACACCTAGCATGTGCAGGACTATCATACATTCTTTTACGTACCTCAAAACCTGTCAGTAGACTCATAAAAGCTTCATGCTATCCGCTTTCGGCGGACGATATTCTCTCCATCACCGTATCCATCAGCACACGGTGTTCAGCTGAGATGGCCGCTCGCCTCACCAACTCCCTCAGCACATCCGATCGCACACTAGATGGTGCTGGACTCTTTTGTCTGCTCTCTTCGGGAGGCGGACACTGGGAGCTTCGGGGGTCAATGGGATTATCTTCTGGCCTCACCGAACTCAGAGAGGCCCTCCGCGATGACACTTCAGGGTCGCCCGCTTCCGGAGCGGAGGAGTCCATAGGAGGCGTTTCACTCTCCATCATCTTTGGAAGAAGATCCCCCGAAGATGAGCTCAATTGAGAGGGGCTAAGGCCCGAACTGCTAAAATATATGCGGTGGTTATTTTCTCAGAAGAAAAAGATGGCATATCTGTACTGTTAAAGTATTACGGGTCACTTATGACTCGCGGGAGAATTGATCCCCCCCGCGAACTTTGTGCGGCAACAGCACCCCCCAAGGTAGGACCCTCGGTGGGAGACTTCTTCTCCCGTTTGAAAGCTTCGGCTTCCGAATCCCCGGGCGCGGTCCTTTTCCTCTTCCGGTCGTCTTCCTTCATGGAGACGGCCGCTCCCTCGGTTAGAATGGGCCGCGTTGGGGGCCCGCATCCGCCCTTACTGTCCTCCACAGTATCTTCCTTTAAGGGCTCCGGGCAAGGTGCGATCTGGAGCATCTTTTCCAGGACCAGATTTTCCAAACCCTCAGGGAGGGGGGCCGAACACTGAATCAACTTTGCCTTAGCTAGCCAGTCCTGATCAAAAGGAGAACTCTCAGATATAACTTCGTAACAAATGAGAGACAGTATGTTCGGCCAGAAGATGCCTTACCTGTTCGGCGGCGCGGTTACTACTCAGGCCCACGTCCTCGGTGATTTCCGGACACTCCACCTGAGGTCCGAAGAATTACTTGTACATCTCCTCGTGTGTCAGGCCGAGAAAATTTTGAATGACACGCGGTCCCTCGGGATTGAATTCCCATAGGCGAAGAGGCCGGCGTTTGCAAGGCTGGACATGGCGAACCAGCATAACTTGTGCTACCGCAACCAAACCGAAATCTCCATTAAAGAGATCTTGAATGCGACTTTGCAGTATAGGCACGTCCTTGGCCGGACCCCAGCTCAATCCTCTGCTAATCCATGCCATCAGTTGTGGTGGAGGGCCCGGGCCGAAGACAGGGGCGGCCGCTCACTTGGCACTTGTAGGAGCCGTGATGTAAAACCTCTCCTGTTGCCACAATTCAGACACCTCTGGAATGGAACCTTTGGGCCATGCAGCTCCCGTCATCTTGCCTATTGAGGCACCTCCACACTCCGCATGTTGCCCCTCGATCATCTTCGGTTTTACTTCAAAGGTCTTGAGCCATAGGCCAAAGTGAGGGGTAACCCGGAGGAAGGCCTCGCACACAACAATAAATGTCGTGATATGAAGGAAGGAGTCCGGAGCTAGATCATGGAAATCTAGCCCGTAGTAAAACATCAAGCCCCTGAAAAAAGGATCCAATGCAAGGCCTAGACCTCGGAGGAAGTGGGAGACGAACACAATGCTCTCGTTGGGTTCGGGGGAGGGGACGGCCTGCCCCCGGGGGGGCAGCCGATGCAGAATCTCGGCGGTCAGATATCTGGCCTCCCTCAACTTTTTGACGTCTTCTTCCGTGACCGAAGAAGGCACCCATCGGCCTTGAAGGCTAGATCAGGACATGACTGAAGGTTCGGAGCACCTGACCTGAACTTCGGGCGTTTGAGCTTGAGGTGGGGGAAGGATTCGATTGAGCACGGGAGGGAAAAATAAAAGGCCTTGTCCCTTCATAAAGAGGGTGGATATCGAGCATCCTCACCGTGTCCGTTTGGACTTGCCTATGATCTAGGAGTCCTAGAAGCGGTTGGGTTACCCACGCCCGTATTGATGAGAATCCTGGAATAAGGGGACACGATCTCTGCTTTAACAAGACATGCCAAGGAAACCGCCTCGCATAACGCGCTAAGATGAGACAGTCAAACAGTTCGAATAAAAGCTTGGCCGTGGTGTGATGTCACACTACGGAGTACGTCAGCAGATTAGATTTGTGTAAATATTATTCTCTCTATGGCAATATGTGTAAACTTATTTTACAGAGTCGGACACTATCTTTGTGTTTAAAATCTTCTATGAAGTACTTGGAGGAGGAACCCGCCTTGCAATGCCAAAGACAATTTGCGCGCCGGACTCGTCGTCATTGAAGCCTGGTTCAGGGGCTACTGAGGGAGTCCTGGATTAGGGGGTGTTCGGATAGCCGAACTATACCTTCAGCCGGACTCCTGGACTATGAAGATACAAGATTGAAGACTCTGTCCCATGTCAGGAAGGGACTTTCCTTGGCGTGGAAGGCAAGCTTGGCAATACGGACGTTCAGATCTCCTACCATTGTAACCAACTCTATGTAACCCTAACCCTCTCCGGTGTCTATATAAACCGGAGGGTTTTAGTCCATAGGACAACATACACATCAACAATCATACCATAGGCTAGCTTCTAGGGTTTAGCCTCTCTGATCTCGTGGTAGATCTACTCTTGTACTACCCATATCATTAATATTAATCAAGCCGGACGTAGGGTTTTACCTCCATCGAGAGGGCCCGAACCTGGGTAAAACTTCGTGTCCCTTGCCTCCTGTTACCATCCGGCCTAGACGCACAGTTCGGGACCCCCTACCCGAGATCCGCCGGTTTTGACACCGACAGTTCCTTTCCCTGGGTAGGCATGCCCTAAAGTGCATGTCCGGACTGCGATAGGAAATACAGGAATAACATCTGGGGGCGGATATGGACAATAAATAAAAATCATCTTTTGTTCACCGACCGAATATTCTCTTAAGAACACTAGCTTTCGGCTTCACCCAGTCTGAGGTACACATCTGGCTGACCCGGCAGTAACAATCGCAGAGGTGCTCCCCTTATGCCCTAGCCGAATTAACGGGAACATAGGGCATAAATACAAGAGCCAGGTAACCCAGCTTGTCCAAAACATAAGTCATATCGATTCATATAATGGTGAAAAAAGGTACATGCGGAAGTATAACACATGTGTGGGGCATGAGGCCTAGATAAATAATTTGAGCTTCTATGAAAGAAGCCCCCAGGTATGAAGAGTGCGGCTAGCGCATCTGTAATGTGCAAGCGAGGCACAAGGTGACCCTTGAAGGCCTAGAGAAACAATAAAAGAAAGAAAGGAAAAAAAACAAGACAGGTAATGTATATGCAGAAAATGGACAAAGGGAAGGGACTAACATAGAGTCCGGTGCTAGGCGTAGAATCTTCGGAGCCTGGCCACGTTCCATGGGTTCGGCTCGAGTCGACTAGTCGATGCATCCCGCAGTCGGTACGGTCCACCGGTCAGAACTTGGTCAATAATGAAGGGACCTTCCCATTTGGGCTCAAGCTTGTTCTTTTTCTTATCCGGCAGGCGTAGAACTAGTTCGCCAACGGTATAAGTTTTGGCCCGTACTTCTCTGCTTTGGTATCTGCGAGCCTGTTGCTGATAAAATGCGGAACGGGCTTTGGCTACATCGCGCTCCTCCTCCTGGGTGTCCAAACTGTCCTGCCGATCGAGCTCGGATTCTCTTTCTTCGTACATGCGCACTCGAGGTGAGTCATGAATTATGTCACAGGGCAAGACTGCCTCTGCGCCGTACACCATAAAGAAGGGTGTATATCCGGTACTACGATTCGGCGTGGTCCGCAGCCCCCAGAGTACGGAGTCGAGCTCCTCTACCTAGTGCGTGTTAGACTCTGTTAAGGAGCGCACTAATCTGGGTTTAATTCCGCTCATTATAAGACCGTTTGCTCTCTCGACTTGACCGTTGGTTTGCGGGTGATACACTGAAGCATAATCGAGCTTGATGCCCATTTTGCTGCACCAGAGTTTTACCTCATCGGCCATGAAGTTCGTGCCATTATCAGTAATGATGCTATGGGGGACGTCATAACAGTGTACAACCCCGGATATGAAGTCTATCACCGGTCTGGATTCAGCTGTTTTAACAGGTTTGGCCTCTATCCATTTGGTGAATTTATCCACCATGACCAATAGGTATTTTTTCTTGTGGGTTCCCCCTTTAAGGGGTCCAACCATGTCAAGCCCCCAGCCACAAAGGTCCATGTAATGGGGATTGTTTGGAGGGCGGTGGGTGGCATGTGGCTTTGATTTGCAAAGAGCTGGCAACCGGCGCAGCGTTGGACCAAGTCCTGTGCATCTGCCCGGGCCGTTGGCCAATAGAATCCTGTACGGATGGCCTTGCTTACAAGAGCCCGGGCTGCGGCGTGATGACCGTTGAGTCCGGCGTGAATTTCTGCCAAAAGATTCTGCCCTTCCTCTTCGGAGATGCACCTTTAAAGGACTCCGGTAGTGCTTTTTTTGTACAATTCTCCCTCATGGACCCTGTAGGCCTTGGATCTCCGCACTATGCAGCGTGCCTCATTTTGGTCCTCCGGAAGTTCCTGTCTAGTTAGGTAGGCCAGGAATGGTTCTGTCCACGGGGCAATAATGGCCATTATTTCGTGGGCTGAAGGTGTTATTTCGGTGGCGGAGCCTCCGATTGTGTCAGAGAGTTCGGTATCGGGTATTTTGGCCGGGTCCGGACTGTTGTTACCGGTGTCCCCTTCCCATACTACGGATGGCTTGAACAACCTTTCCAAAAATATGTTGGGGGGGGGGACTGCATCACACTTTGCGCCGATGCGGGCGAGGATATCCGCCGCCTGATTGTTTTCCCGAGCCACATGGTGAAATTCGAGCCCCTTGAATCGAGCTGACATTTTTAGGATGGCGTTTCGATAGGCCGCCATTTTCGGATCCTTGGCATAAAAGTCTCCATTTATTTGGGATATAGATGCGGTTTAATCCGCCGCCGCCATCCATGAGTACTTTGGTGAGTCGAAAGTCGTCCATGATTGGACTGAGGACCAGTGCGGCTAGTGCTCGGGCTGTTCGGAATTTAGGTTCGTCACTGGCATTGAAGGTAATAGCCGTGTCACTCCATGGATTTATTGCTGCTACGTGGCAGATTTCGGCCATGCTGCGGAGTGTTCACTTGCGCCTATTATTTGACGCGAAGGTCTCGAAGACTGTTAACACTGTATTGTTATCCATGGGATGGTGCTCTGTGGTATTTGGGATTAGAAGATCCTCACCACTTTTGGCCACCTACCGGAGTATCCAACATGCTCTAAGGCTGTGCGTTGGTATTGTATCCACTGTACTATGAATTTTGCAGGGTCCGTTGAGCCATCCCTCCAGTACGGTTCCATGCCTTGTAGAGGGTTTTTGCTTTTTGGTAGTTGACCCGGGTGTATTGTGATAATGCACCCTTTTATTTCGGACTGAGTTTGTATTCAGGGCCGGATTATCCCAAAAGTTTGTTTCGGTTTTCCAGGCACTTTCCATCGCACAGTACTTTCGTTCTATAGATGCCAAGTCAGCAAAGCATGTTATCTCACGGTGATTTATGGCGTTAAGGATTCCCTTGTCCGTGCAATTATTGCAGAAAAATAGGATTGCGTCTTCCTCGCGACAGTCCATAACCTTGTTCATCGCAAGGAGGAATCTGGCCCAATAGTGATGTACTGTTTCCTGGGGCTCTTGCCTGATGTGGGAAAGATCGCTTATGTTTGGGTGGGTGGGTGGAATTGAATCTGAACCCTCACCTAATCTGGGATCCAGGGGCCGAGGAGTTTCCAATTTTGGAAGTTCCGGTTCCAGGGTGTTACCCGATAATCCTGGCCCACTGCCTGACTCTAAGTTCAGGGATCGGATGTTGTCCTCCCGCGAACGGGCGTCCGGCTCGGAGAGCTCGGGAATCCGGACATAGTTGGTCCTCAAGATAGAGGAAAGGTCGCCGCATTGTTCCTCCACCACTACAATATGATGGGTGACCGGTGGAGAGTTAATCTGCCTTTGATCGGGTTTAAGCCCAATCTGATCATAGTCCGTAGCGACTCCCAAGGCGGTGATGCGATCCAAGAGCTCGTTTAAGGAGGCGAGCTCCATTGGATCCATCTGTTCGGCGAGTGCCGATTTGACGTGGAGGCTGTTTTCGATGACCCGAGAAGTCATCGTCAGCGCGGTGGCCGAACAGGCGGTCATGATGAAACTGCCTAGCCGGAGAGTTTGGCCGAAAGCCAAAGCTCCCGCAACAGTAGTACCGTATTTAAAGACAAGACGAGACATCCTTCCTTCTGGCGACGGCACAGAGGAACTCTCAATGAAAGCACCAATGTCGGTGTCAAAACCGGAGGGTCTCGGGTAGGGGGTCCCGAACTGTGCGTCTAAGGCGGATGGTAACAGGAGGCAGGGAACACGATGTTTTACCCAGGTTCGGGCCCTCTTGATGGAGGTAAAATCCTACGTCCTGCTTGATTAATATTGATGATATGGGTAGTACAAGAGTAGATCTACCACGAGATCAGAGAGGCTAAACCCTAGAAGCTAGCCTATGGTATGATTGTATGTTGTCCTACGGACTAAAACCCTCCGGTTTATACAGACACCGGAGGGGGCTAGGGTTACACAAGGTCGGTTACAAAGGAGGAGATACACATATCCGTACTGCCTAGCTTGCCTTCCACGCCAAGTACATTCCCATCCGGACACGAGACGAAGTCTTCAATCTTGTATCTTCATAGTCCAACAGTCCGGCCAAAGGATATAATCCGGCTGTCCGGATACCCCCTAATCCAGGACTCCCTCAGGCCTTCTCAAGTAGCATCATAGTCTGGCTGCCAAGCCCTTGGACATCATTAAGAGGGTCCGGACTACACTGCAACAGGACAGCGCGGCTCGTCAAGAGCTCGATTAGCAATTCGGCCTCCGTCCCAATCCCGATGAGGTAGTGGCATTCATACCACGCGTCCATAACTACGCACTCAAAATTCCATGGGCATCGACGGAGGCACAAGCTATCCCGGGATCCATGGTTCGGCTAGACCGATCCCGGACACACATATAACTTTACTATCTCATTTTCCCTTGTTTCAGGTTTCTCCTATGGGGGCCTCCTTCGACGGCCTGATTAACGACCCCGTCAAAGGACAAACACACCGGATTGACATGGAGCACAGGCGTACATGGGAAGCCCTAGAGGCTAACCGTTTTCAGGACCCACGCGCAGCCCGCCTTCGGGTATGGCATGTCAAATAGCCGGTTGCTTATTGCATTATTTTGTACCAATGTGCTTGGATGCATTAACCCAACTATAATGGAAACAGTTCATGATCCAAGTTCAAGGGCTCCAGATCCTATCTCTGTTCTCCCTCTGTTTTCCTTTATATTACTTATTTCCTAGCAACCGTACACTCTGGTACGTTTCATATTTGCCAGGGGCTCCCCATCGCCCCACGATATGGCAACAAAGTCCGAACAATCCTTAAACATAAGTTTGGCACCCCGAATTTAGCATTATATGCATTGGCTCCGAATCATGTCTTTGGTCAATAGTTGGGTTGCCCGGCTCCTGTGCTTGCTACCCTACATTCTGCTAAATAGGCTAGGGTAGTAAAGGGAGAACTACTGCATTGTGCCCTGGCCTTGACCAGATGAGCACCTCAGTAGAGAAAGCCGAAAACTGACTGTCATGATACGGCAAGAGCCGGTCAGCTGTTCGAGGGTTACAAATCGTTGGAGATTTTTCCGCATTATGCGAAAGATCGGCACTTCCCGATCGCATGCTGACAGCACCCTGGCTTGAACCATGGGCTGTGCCCATGCTTTATTATAAAACTCCTATGGCTAAGTGAGGGTGTTTATGCCGTATAGTCTAATTGCCTTGTTCGTTGCGCTAAACAACTCCTTCAAGGACCATATAATTGGATCAAGATTGTTTAGATTCCATCCCGAACACCTCCATACTACCTACGTGAGGGCAGAAGCCGATGACTGGCCAACCCTTGGATTACATACAACACGGCCGCACAGGAGGAAACAATTAAAGCATACCAAAATTACATCACAAAACAGGCTCAGTTTTTATAATACAAGGCAAAGGCAACATGAATACATTTATTCAAATACAATGTCTTGCAAACATTGTGCTGCCGCAAGGGGAGACCCCTCCAGGACATCCGCAAAATATCGTTCAGGTGTGCGGTGCTCCTTGCCCTCCGGTGGCCCTCTGGTCACCTCGACGACGTCCATCTTCACCCACCACATCTTGCAACGGGTGAAGGCCATGCGTGCACCATCAATGTAGGCCGAGCGCTTGACAACGTCCAGCCGAGGACAGGCGTTCACCATTCGCCTCACGAGTCCGAAGTAGCCGCTTGGCATAGCTTTCGCTGGCCATAGCCGGATTATGAAATCCTTCATGGCTAGTTCGGCCATCCTATGCAGCTCCACCAGCTGTTTCAGCTGATCGGTGAAGGGCACAGGATGCTCTGGCACCGCATACTGCGACCAGAATAGCTTCTCCGTAGAACCCCCTCCTTTGGCTCGATAGAACTCCGCGGCATCTGATACACTGCGTGGTAAATCCGTAAAAGCCCTCGGGGAACTCCAAACCCGGGTTAGTAAAAGGTACTGCTTCTCCGCATACTTGCTTTGCATCTTAAATGCCTTACCCGCCGTAATCTTCTTGGCCTCCTGGATCTCCTGGGGGCGGCCTGGGCCTCATTTCATGTGGTCTCCGCGCTCTGACGAGCCTTGGCGAGTTCGGTCCCTTGAACCGATGCATCATGATATAGGGCTTCACATTTCTTGACCACATCCTGGAGCTCCTGCTGGACTTCTTTGACCCGGGCCTTGAGCTTCTTACGGGCGGCCTGCTGCTGGACAGCCTTCTCCTCGGCCTCGCCCAAGGCCTTCCTTAGGGCCTCGACCTCGGTCGCGGCTCCTACACATATCACGACACTGTGTTCAACATATAGCGCCTATCCTTTCAAAAACACACAACAAGTCGTCACTCACCTTGTTTCTCCTGGAGCCGAACCTTAACCTTGCCGAGCTCGTTCTCGTTCTCGGTCCGCTCCAGCCTCTACCTTAGTTCAGAGATTTCGGCAGCATGCGAGGTCGCGGCCAACATCGACACCTGCTTATTCATACATATTACGTTAGTCTCCTACAAAAAAAGGTTGATCCTCTGTCCGGTTATTCTTGTCGAACACCGGACAGTGTCTCAGGGGCTACTGTCTACATGGGTTTTTTTTCTCTTTCTTATCTTGAAACCTGTCAACAGGCAGCTGCAGGCTTCATTCTGTCCACTCTTGGCGGACTGAATCTTCTTGATCACCGCACCCATAAGGACACGATGCTCGTCCACGACGGAGGCGCCTCGAAGTGCCTCCATCAGGTTATCCGGCGCCCCTGGATGGACAGGGGCCACCGGTGGAAGCGGCGCACCCTCCTCCTTCAAAGGGGACTGCTCGCCCGACTCTGGAGCCATATGGGCCTCCGGAAACGTATTCGGCTGAGGGCTGAACTGGATGCGGCCCTCTTCGCCAATCTCCATGGGGATCGGCTCCCCCATGTGTCCGGCAGTGGAGGTCTCGCCTTGCAGCGCCTCCCGGATAGCGTCTTGGGCTCTTCCCTGGTTCGGATCGGTCCTCCGGGATGACACTTCAGTGTCATCCCTGGCCTTGGGGGAATAAGCAGGCGGTGGCAACATGCTCGCCATCTCCGACGGAGCCAACAAACCTCCAGATGAGGATCACTGGATAAGGTCACGGGCCGGACTACAATAGCACAATTAACTATGTCAAGATAATGAAGAGAAATGGCTGGATGCGCACATGAGCGAGCCATGTCACCTACGATGCGGCCTGGGGCTTAGTGCGGGAGCGTCTTACCGGACTGCTATCAACATCCCACACGGTGTTGACCATTGGGACGCTCTTCCCCTTCTTGGGCGTTTCTGCCTCAGGATGCGCCGAAGCCACCCTCTTCTTCTTCCTCTCCTCAGGGGGAGGGTTGTTGTCCTCCTCCTCCTCCTCTTCCTCACCATTGTCCTAAAGGACATAGGAATGAGCTTCGTCGTCTTCGGAAGTCACGTCCGAAGTGCCCTTCCGACGGGGGCCACTCTTGGCCCCCTTGGCCTTCTTCTCCGATGCCTTATAAGGCTCCGGCACCAGCATCTTCGCTAGACGCGGGATGACCGGTTCTTCAGGCAGCGGAGCCGGAAACTGGATCCGCTTCGCCCTCTCCATCTAGTCCTGGAAATGCAATGATAAGCTCAGACATCATCCTTGAAACGATTAAGTTGGGGATACATCGAAAATAGCATACCTCACTGGCGAGGTGTTTACAATCGTGACCACGGTCTGAATCCGTGGTCAGTGGTTTCTCGTTGCCCTCAAAGAGCGACTTCCATGCACCTTCTTGAGTAGTCTCATAGAGCCTCGCCAGGGTCTGATGCTTCTTCGGGTTGAACTCCCACAGAGGACGGCTTTGGCGCTGGCATGGAAGGATCCGGCGAACCAGCATCACCTGGATCACGTCAACAAGCTTGACTTTGTTGGTTGCCATGCTTTGAACGCGCGTCTGCAGCGCTATCACCTCGTCAGGGGAACCCTAGTCCAGACTCTTCTCGACCCAGGAGGTGAGTCACATGGGAGTGCCTGAGCGGAATTCGGTAGCTGCGGCCCTGGTGGTGCCGCGAGGTTCTGTGATGTAGAACCACTGCTTCTGCCACTCCTTTACTGTGTCCACAAAAGTACGTTTGGGACAGGAGACGTTGGACAACTTGCTGACCATAGCTCCTCTGCACTCCACGTGCTAGCCATCCACCACCTTCGGCTTCACGTTAAAGACTTTGAGCCACAACCCGAAGTGGGGTTGGATGCGGAGGAAGGCCTCACACACGACGATAAACGCCGAGATGTTGAGGAGGGAGTTCGGGGACAGATCATGGAAATCTATCCCGTAATAATACATCAGCCCATGGACGAAAGGGTGGAGTGGAAACCCTAGCCCGCGGAAGAAATTGGGGAGGAACACTACCCTCTCGGTGGGCTTCAGCATGGGGACGACTTTTCCCTCGGTCGGCAGGCGGTGAGTGATCTCCTTCGTGAAGTATCCGGCCGCCCGAAGCTCCGTAATGTTCTCCTCTTTGATGGAGGAGACCATCCACTTGCCTTGACCTCCGGAACCGGACATGGTTGCTTGAGTGGAACGGAGATGAGAACTTGGGCGCTGGAGCTCGAGATTGGAAAGGCAGAGATAGAGAGAGGGCGTGAGAGAGGAAGAGTGAATCCTTATCCCCTTATAAAGGCGACGAATATTAAACGCCTCCTCGCTCGCCTTAAGATTCACCTATTCCCAAGGGCTGTATAAACGACACAGTTGGGTTACCCATGCCCGCATTGATGAGAATCCCGCGATAAGGGGGACACGATCTCTGCTTTGACAAGACGTGCCAATGGCAACCGCATCTTGGGACGTGGGGCGTCGAAACATGAAAGCAGTTTGGAATTATCGCCGGTCAGACGTAATACCGTGCTACGAAAAAGTTGTCAAGGGATGGAACTCATGTAAGAATATATTCTCTCTGCGGTTGTGTATGGTGTGTGGGACAGGTCCAGATACAATCATCACATCTGAAGATCAACTAGGAGTTCGAAAAGGGGAACCCGCCTTGCAATGTCGAAGACAATCTGCGCGCCGGACTCCTCGTCATTGAAGCCAGGTTCAGGGGCTACTGAGGGAGTCCTGGACTAAGGGGTCCTCGGGCGCCCGGCCTATTATCCATGGGTCAGACTGATGGGATGTGAAGACATGAAGACCGAAGACTGTACCTATGTCCGGATTGGACTCTCCTTGGCGTGGAAGGCAAGCTTGGCGATCGACTATGAAGATTCCTTGTTATGTAATCGACTCTATGTAACCCTAGACCCGGTGTCTATATAAACCGAAGGGGTTAGTCCGGAAAGGATATACTCATTACCATAGTCATACAGGCTAGACTTCTAGGGTTTATCCATTACAATCTCCTGGTAGATCAACTCTTGTAACACCCATATTCATCAAGATCAATCAAGCAGGACGTAGGGTATTACCTCCATAGAGAGGGCCCGAACCTGGGTAAACATCGTGTCCCAAGTCTCCTGTTACCATCGATCCTAGACGCACAGTTAGGGACCCCCTACCCGAGATCCGCCGGTTTTGACACCGACAATTGCCATGCGTGCGCACTAGAGCGTGTCCCAGCCAGAGTCCCTGCGGAGTGGAGTTCACCACCTTCGTCCTTGTCCCGCTGCTAGAAGTATTCCGCTGCTTCGAGTTGTTCCGCTGCTAGCATAGAGCAAGTGTAGTATCGCAGGCGTAGTGTCGCCGTGCTGATGTGCTTCTTTGTGATACGTCTCCAACGTATCTACAATTTTTGATTGCTCCATGCTATTATATTATCTATTTTGGATGTCAATGGGCTTTATTTTACACTTTTATATAATTTTTGGGACTAACCTACTAATCGGAGGCCCATCCCAAATTGTTGTTTTTTGCCTATTTTAGGGCTTCGAAGAAAAGGAATATCAAACGGAGTCCAAACGGAATGAAACCTTCGGGAACGTGATTTTCTCAACAAACGTGATCCAGGAGACTTGGAGTGGGCGTCAACAAACAACGGAGGAAGCCACGAGGCAGGGGGCGCGCCTATTGATGACCCACAAGTATAGGGGATCTATCGTAGTCCATTCGATAAGTAAGAGTGTCGAACCCAACGAGGAGCAGAAGGAAATAATAAGCGGTTTTCAGCAAGGTATTCTCTGCAAGTACTGAAATAAGTAGTAACAGATAGTTTTGTGATAAGATAATTTGTAACGAGCAACAAGTAACAAAAGTAAATAAAGTGCAGCAACGTGGCCCAATCCTTTTTGTAGCAAAGGACAAGCCTGGACAAACTCTTATATAGAGAAGAGCGCTCCCGAGGACACATGAGAATATCGTCAAGCTAGTTTTCATCACGTTCATATGATTCGCGTTCGGTACTTTGATAATTTGGTATGTGGGTGGACCAGTGCTTGGGTACTGTCCTTACTTGGACAAGCATCCCACTTATGATTAACCTCTATTGCAAGCATCCGCAACTACAACAAAAGTATTAAGGTAAACCTAACCATAGCATGAAACATATGGATCCAAATCAGCCCCTTACGAAGCAACGCATAAACTAGGGTTTAAGCTTCTGTCACTGTAGCAACCCATCATCTACTTATTACTTCCCAATGCCTTCCTCTAGGCCCAAATAATGGTGAAGTGTTATGTAGTCGATGTTCACATAACACCACTAGAGGAGAGACAACATACATCTCATCAAAATATCGAACGAATACCAAATTCACATGACTACTAATAGCAAGACTTCTCCCATGTCCTCAGGAACAAACGTAACTACTCACAAAGCATAATCATGTTCATAATCAGAGGGGTATTAATATGCATATAGGATCTGAACATATGATCTTCCACCAAATAAACCAACTAGCATCAACTACAAAGAGTAATTAACACTACTAGCAACCTACTAGTACCAATCCCGGACTTGGAGACAAGAATTGGATATAAGAGATGAACTAGGGTTTTGAGAGGAGATGGTGCTGGTGAAGATATTGATGGAGATTGCCCTCTCCCGATGAGAGGAGCGTTGGTGATGACAATGGCGATGATTTCCCCCTCCCGGAGGGAAGTTTCCCTGGTAGAACAGCTCTGCCGGAGCCCTAGATTGGATCCTCCAAGGTTCCGCCTCGTGGTGGCGGAGTTTTGTCCGAGGAGATGGCTTATGATTTTTTTCTCATCGAAAGACTCCATATAGCAGAAGATGGCCATCGGAGGGCCACCAGGGGGCCCATGAGGTAGGAGGCGCGCCCAGGGGGGTAGGGCACACCCCCACCCTCGTGGGCAGGGTGTGGCCCCCCTGGTGAACTTCTTGCGCTCAGTATTTTTTATATATTCTGAAAATGTCTTTCATGAAGTTTCAGGACTTTTGGAGCTGTGCATAATAGGTCTCTAATATTTGCTCCTTTTCCAGCCTAGAATCCCAGCTGCCGGCATTCTCCCTCTTTATGTAAACCTTGTAAAATAAGAGAGAATATGCATAAGTTTTGTGACATAATGTATAATAATAGCCCATAATGCAATAAATATCAATAATAATAGCCAACTGGACGTATCAACTCCCCCAAGCTTAGACCTTGCCTGTCCTCAAGCGAAAGCCGAAATCGAAAAATATGTCCACATGTTTAGAGATAGAAGTGTCGATAAAAATAAAATACGGACATGGGCATCATGATCATTCTTAGAACAACAACTTATATAATTCTTGTCATATGATTTCTTATGCTAGAGTAATAATTCAATCACAATTTCAAGTATGAATCGTAAATTTCATTGAAAACTAACAAACTATAATCTGAGTCATTGGAGCAATTGCAATTTATCATAACATAGGAAAGAGTCAATATATAAGAGCTTTTCAGCAAGTCCGCATACTCAACTATCATATAGTCTTTCACAATTGCTGACACTCACGCAATACTTATGGGTATGGAGTTTTAATCGGACACAGAGAAAGATAGGGGCTTATAGTTTTGCCTCCCAACGTTTTACCTCAAGGGTAATGTCAACAATAATAGTTCATGAAAACACACATCCAATTAGCCATATATACCAGGATCTTTCCAACATACTATGCTTGCCAAAGGATAAAATGTAAAAAGGAAGGGTGAAGATCACCATGACTCTTATGTAAGGTAGGAGATAAAAGTAAAAGATAGGCCCTTCGCAGAGGGAAGCAGAGGTTGTCATGCACTTTCATGGTTGGATGCACAAAATCTTAATGTGAAAGAACGTCACTTTATATTGCCACTTGTGATATGGACCTTTATTATGCAGTCTGTCGCTTTTATTTCTTCCTTATCACACGATCGTATAAAGCTTATTTCTCCCACACTAATAAGTCATACATATTTAGAGAGCAATTTTTATTTCTTGCACCGATGACAACTTACTTGGAGGATCTTACTCAATCCATAGGTAGGTATGGTGGACTCTCATGGCAAAACTGGTTTAAGGGTATTTGGAAGCACAAGTAGTATCTCTACTTGGTGCGATGAATTTGGCTAGCATGAGGGGGAAAGGCAAGCTCAACCATGTTGGATGATCCATGACAATATAATTTATCTCAGATGTAAGAAAACATAACCCATTATGTTGTCTTCCTTGTCCAACGTCAACTCTTTAGCATGTCATATTTTAATGAGTGCTCACAATCATAAAAGATATCCAAGATATTATATTTATATGTGAAGACATCTCTTTCTTTATTACTTCCTATTAATTGCAACAATGACCAAAACTATGTTTGTCAACTACCAACAAATTTTATTCATCATACTTTTTCTATGTGAGCTCATTACTCTCCATAAGATCCATATGATCTCTTTGTTTCCCTTTTTATTTATATCTCTTTTCTTTTATTCACTTAGGATCATGGCAAAATAATCAAGCCCTTGACTCAACACTAATCTTTATTATATAATATATATATATATATAGCTCACGGACTCGATTACATAGAGGGATCATAAAGCAAAACTCAAAACTAGATCATGCCATAAACTTTATTCTACTAGATCAAGATATTACCAAAAGGATCGAACTAAGAAAAATGGTAAAGATAAAAGTGATGGTGATACGATACCGGGGCACTCCCCCAAGCTTGGTCGTTGCCAAGGGGAGTGCCCATACCCATGTGATTATGTCTCTCTTTTCAGGGATGGTGATGTGATATTCTTGGCGATGATGCCCCTCGGGATACGATTCTCCTCCTCGAGCTTATTGACATGATGCTTGAGGTCCATTATTTCCTGTCGGAGTTTTCCAGTAACAGCCAAAGCTCCCTACACCCAAGGGTGCTGCATAGCTGCGGGAGAACCAGTGACACTCCTTTTCATATTCTCATAAGAAAGAAATCTAACATTGGAAGGGATAACCTAGTTTGGAATAGCCGAGCTTTGCAGTTCTCCCATTGTGAATCCAGCTTGGAAGCAGGAAGTGACTTCTTGATCCTCTTCCATGGCATCTATCCTCTTCAAATCAGCCTCCATCTCTTCCTCCGTTGTTGGCCCAAAGAGGTCAACATTGTTGTTTGTCATTGGTCTCGGTGCCGGATGAGACACCCGGCTCTCCCCGACTGACTCTTGCAAAGACATCTTGCTCTAATCTGCAGCAGCAACAGCTCAAAACACAAACATAGGATAATTGCGTGATACGGGAGTCAAAACCCCTGGGAGATTATATAATGGATTTTTACCGACCAAAATACGTGTCGTGTAAGAAAACGGAGTCCGAAAAGCGCACGAGGTGCCCACGGGGTAGGGGGCGCGCCCAGTAGGGTAGGGCGCGCCCTCCACCCTCGTGTCCTTCCCGGACTGGTTCTTATTTTTCTATTTTTCCAAATATTCCAAAACGGAGAAATATTGCCTTAAAAACTGTTTTGGAGTCGGTTTACTTACCGTACCACATACCTATTCCTTTTTGGAGTCTGAAACGTTCCGGAAAGTGTCCCTTGTGTATTCCTCTAGGGTTACGGTTTCAATAACATTGGCTTCAACATTTATGGGATTACCTGAGATATAATGTTCGATTCTTTGACCGTTCACCACCTTCGGATTTGTGCCTTCGAAGTTGTTGATTTTTATGGCACCTGAACGATAGACCTCCTCGATAACGTAAGGACCTTCCCATTTAGAGAGAAGTTTTCCTGCAAAAAATCTTAAACAAGAGTTGTATAGCAATACATAATCACCTACATTAAACTCATGCTTTTGTATCCTTTTATCATGCCATCTTTTAACTTTTTCTTTAAACAACTTGGCATTTTCGTAGGCTTGGGTTATCCATTCATCGAGTGAGCTAATATCAAATAACCTCTTCTCACCAGCAAGTTTAAAATCATAATTGAGCTCTTTAATAGCCCAATATGCCTTATGTTCTAGTTCTAGAGGTAAGTGACATGCATTTCCATAAACCATTTTATACGGAGACATACCCATAGGATTTTTATATGCAGTTCTATAGGCCCATAATGCATCATCAAGTTTCTTGGACCAATTCTTTCTAGACCTATTGACAGTATTTTGCAAAATTAATTTGAGCTCTCTATTACTCAATTCTACTTGACCACTAGACTGAGGGTGATAAGGACATGCAATTCTATGATTAACATAATACTTAGCAAGCATTTTACGGAAAGCACCATGAATAAAATACGAACCACCATCAGTCATTAAATATCTAGGGACTCCAAATCTTGGAAAAATAACTTCTTTAAGCATTTTAATAGAAGTGTTATGATCAGCACTACTAGTTGGAATAGCTTCTACCCACTTAGTAACGTAATCAACAACAACTAAAATATGTGTATATCCATTAGAGGCAGGAAAAGGTCCCATATAGTTAAAGCCCCAAACATCAAATGGTTCAATAACGAGTGAATAGTTCATAGGCATTTCTTGATGTCTACTAATATTACCAATTCTTTGACATTCATCACAAGATAAGACAAAGTTACTGGCATCTTTGAAGAGAGTAGGCCAATAAAAACCAGATTGCAATACCTTATGTGCAGTTCTATCTCCAGCATGGTGTCCTCCATAAGCTTCGGAGTGACACTTGCGTAGGATCTGTTCCTGTTCATGCTCAGGTACACAACGTCTAATAACACCATCTAATCCTTCTTTATAAAGATGTGGGTCATCCCAAAATTAATGCCTCAAATCATAGAAGAACTTTTTCTTTTCCTCGTATGTGAAACTAGGTGGTATGAATTTGGCAACAATGTAATTAGCATAATCAGCATACCATGGAGTAGTATGAGAAGCATTTATGACATTTAATTGCTCATCAAGAAAGCTATCATCAATAGGTAGTGGGTCATCAAGCACATTTTCTAACCTAGACAAGTTGTCTGCAACGGGGTTCTCAGCTCCCTTTCTATCAACAATATGTAAGTCAAATTCTTGTAGCAAGAGAACCCATCTAATAAGTCTAGGTTTAGCATCTTTCTTTTCATAAGATATTTAATAGCAACATGCTCAGTGTGAATAGTTACTTTAGAGTCAACAATATAAGGTCTGAACTTATCACAAGCAAATACAACTGTTAAGAATTCTTTTTCAGTAGTGGCATAATTTCTTTGAGCATTGTCTAGTGTTTTACTAGCATATTGAATAACGTCTGATCGACTCTTTGCCCTAGAACAACACTTACATCATAATCACTAGCATCACACATAATTTCAAAGGGTAAATTCCAATCAGGTGGCTGAACAATAGGTGCAGAGATCAATGCTTTCTTAAGTATTTCAAATGCTTCTACACAATCATCATCAAATACAAATAGTATATCTTTTTGTAATAAATTAGTCATAGACCGAGAAATTTTTGAGAAGTCCTTAATGAACCTCCTATAAAATCCGGCGTGACCAAGGAAACTTCTTATACGTTTGATGTCCTTGGGGCATGGCATCTTTTCAATAGCATCAACCTTGGCTTTATCAACTTCAATACCTCTTTCAGAAACTTTATGACCCAAGACAATACCTTCATTAACCATAAAGTGGCAGTTTTTCCAATTCAAGAAAAGATTAGTTTCTTCACATATCTGCAAAACTCGATCAAGGTTACTCAAGCAATCATCAAAAGAAGATCCATAGACGGAGAAATCGTCCATGAAAACATCACAAATGTTTTCACAAAAGTCAGAGAATATAGCCATCATGCATCTTTGAAAGGTAGCAGGTGCATTACATAAACCAAAAGGCATACGTCTATAAGCAAAAGTACCAAAAGGGCAAGTAAAAGTAGTCTTTGATTGATCCTTGGCTGACACAGGTATTTGAGAGAAACCAGAATAACCATCTAGAAAGCAAAAATGTGTATGTTTGGATAATCTTTCTAGCATTTGATCAATAAAAGGTAAGGGGTAATGATCCTTTTTAGTGGCCTTATTTAATTTTGCGGAAATCAATTACCATCCTATAACCTATAATAATTCTTTGAGGAATCAGCTCATCTTTATCATTAGGAACGACAGTAATACCTCCCTTCTTAGGGACACAATGGACAGGACTTACCCATTGGCTATCAGCAACAGGATAGATTATACTTGCCTCAAGGAGCTTTAGTATTTCCTTTCTCACCACTTCTTTCATTTTAGGATTCGGCTGTCGTTGATGATCACGAATTGGTTTAGCATCTTCTTCCAAATTTATTTTAAGTTGACATAGAGTGGGACTAATGCCCTTAAGATCATCCAGAGTATACCCAATAGCAGCACGGTGCTTCTTCAGAGTTTTCAATAATCTCTCTTCCTCATGCTCTGAAAGGTTAGCACTAATAATAATAGGATATATCTTTTTCTCATCAAGATAAGCATATTTCAGGTAACGGTTTAAGCTCAAACACGGGATCACCCTTGGGAGGAGGAGGATCCCCTAGGATTTCAACAGGCAAATTGTGTTTCAGAATAGGTTCCTGTTTAAAGAATACTTCATGTATTTCCCTTCTTTCATTCATAAACATATCATTTTCATGGTCTAGCAAATATTGTTCTAAAGGATCACTAGGAGGTACGGCAATAGAAGCAAGACCAATTATTTCATCCTTACTAGGTAATTCTTCTTCACGGTGTTGTCTACTAAATTTAGAGAAATTAAATTCATGAGACATATCATCTAAACCGATAGTAACAACATCCTTTTTGCAATCTATCTTAGCATTAACAGTGTTTAAGAAGGGTCTACCAAATATAATGGGACAAAAGCTATCTTGTGGGGAACCAAGAACAAGAAAATCAGCAGGATATTTAGTTTTCCCTCACAAGACTTCAACATCTCTAACAATTCCCATTGGTGAAATAGTATCTCTATTGGCAAGTTTAATTGTGACATCAATATCTTCTATCTCAGCAGGTGCAATATCATGCATAATTTCTTTGTATAAGTCGTAAGGTATTGCACTAGCACTAGCACCCATATCACATAAGCCATGATAACAATGATCTCCTATTTTAACAGAAATAATAGGCATGCCAACCACAGGTCTGTTTTTATCTTTAGCACAAGGATTAACAATTCTAGCAGTCTCATTAAGGAAATGAATAACATGCCCATCAATATTATCAGACAAGAGATCTTTAACAATAGCAATATCATGTTCAACTTTAATTTGCTCAGAAGGTGTATAAGTTTTAATATTGCTTTTACGAACCACAGTTGAAGCTTTAGCATGATCCTTTATCCTAACAGGGAAAGGTGGTTTCTCAACATAAGAAGTAGGAACAATAGGATCATTATAAGTGATAGTCTTTTCTTCAACTTTAATAGGTGCAGCTACTTTTACTTCTATGGGAGGATGATATTTAAACCACTTCTCCTTCGGGAGATCAACATAAGTAGCAAAAGATTCACAGAAAGAAGCTACTATCTCAGAGTCAAGTCCATATTTAGTGCTAAATTTATGGAAAACATCAGTATCCATAAAAGATTTAACACAATCAAACTTCGGTGTCATACCTGACTCCTTACCTTCGTCGAGGTCCCAATCTTCAGAGTTGCGTTTAATTCTTTCCAATAAATCCCATTTGAATTCAATAGTCTTCGTCATAAAAGAGCCAGCACAAGAAGTATCGAGCATGGTGCGATTGTTATCAGAAAGCTAAGCATATAAATTTTGAATAATCATCTCTCCTGAGAGCTCATGATTGGGGCATGAATATAACATTGATTTAAGCCTCCCCAAGCTTGAGCGATGCTTTCTCCTTTGCGAGGCCAAAAATTATATATATAATTGCGATCACAATGAACAAGATGCATAGGATAAAACTTCTGATGAAATTCCAATTTCAATCGTTTGTAGTTCCATGACCCCGTATCATCACATAGCCTATACCATGTCAATGCATCTTCCTTTAAAGATAAAGGGAAGACCTTCTTCTTAACAACATCTCCGAGTACACCTGCAAGCTTAAATAATCCACAACCTTCATCCACATATATTAGGTTCTCATCAGGATGAATTGTTCCGTCTCCTGTAAAAGGATTAGCTAGCAGTTTTTCTATCATACCCGAAGGAATCTCAAAGCAGACATTTTCATTTTCAGTAGGTTCAGTAGGTTGAGGAGCAACTCTTTGCTCTACTAGTCGGGGTGAAGATACCCCGAACAATCCCCTCAGAGGATTACTTTCCATAGTAACAAGTGACAATAAATTTCAGCACACTATATAAATTTTCCTTACCAAATTCCACCTACCAAAGGCGCTTCACTCCCCGGCAACAGCACCAGAAAAGAGTCTTGATGACCCACAAGTATAGGGGATCTATCGTAGTCCTTTTGATAAGTAAGAGTGTCGAACCCAACGAGGAGCAGAAGGAAATGATAAGCGGTTTTCAGCAAGGTATTCTCTGCAAGTACTGACATAAGTAGCAACAGATAGTTTTATGAAAGGATAATTTGTAACGAGAAACAAGTAACAAAAGTAAATAAAGTGCAGAAGGTGGCCCAATCCTTTTTGTAGCAAAGGACAAGCCTGGAAAAACTCTTATATAGGGAAGAGCGCTCCCGAGGACACATGGGAATATCGTCAAGCTAGTTTTCATCACGTTCATATGATTCACGTTCGGTACTTTGATAATTTGGTATGTGGGTGGACCGGTGCTTGGGTACTGTCCTTACTTGGACAAGCATCCCACTTATGATTAACCTCTATTGCAAGCATACGCAACTACAAAAAAGTATTAAGGTAAACCTAACCATAGCATGAAACATATGGATCCAAATCAGCCCCTTACGAAGCAACGCATAAACTAGGGTTTAAGCTTCTGTCACTCTAGCAACCCATCATCTACTTATTATTTCCCAATGCCTTCCTCTAGGCCAAAATAATGGTGAAGTGTTATGTAGTCGACGTTCACATAACACCACTAGAGGAGAGACAACATACATCTCATCAAAATATCGAACGAATACCAAATTCACATGACTACTAATAGCAAGACTTCTCCCATGTCCTCAGGAACAAACGTAACTACTCACAAAGCATAATCATGTTCATAATCAGAGGGGTATTAATATGCATATAGGATCTGAAAATATGATCTTCCACCAAATAAACCAACTAGCATCAACTACAAAGAGTAATTAACACTACTAGCAACCTACTAGTACCAATCCCGGACTTGGAGATAAGAATTGGATACAAGAGATGAACTAGGGTTTTGAGAGGAGATGGTGCTGGTGAAGATGTTGATGGAGATTGCCCTCTCCCGATGAGAGGAGCGTTGGTGATGACGATGCATATGATTTCCCCCTCCCGGAGGGAATTTTCCCTGGTAGAACAACTCTACCGGAGCCCTAGATTGGATCCGCCAAGGTTCCGCCTCGTGGCAGCGGAGTTTCGTCCGAGGAGATGGCTTATGATTTTTTCCTCATCGAAAGACTCCATATAGCAGAAGATGGACATCGGAGGGCCACCAGGGGGCCCACGAGGTAGGGGGGCGCGCCCAGGGGGGTAGGGCGCCCCCCCCACCCTCGTGGGCAGGGTGTGGCCCCCCTGGTGAACTTCTTGCGCTCAGTATTTTTTATATATTCTGAAAACGTCTTCCATGATGTTTCAGGACTTTTGGAGCTGTGCATAATAGGTCTCTAATATTTGCTCCTTTTCCAGCCCAGAATCCCAGCTGCTTGCATTCTCCCTCTTTATGTAAACCTTGTAAAATAAGAGAGAATAGGCATAAGTATTGTGACATAATGTGTAATAACATCCCATAATGCAATAAATATCGATATAAAAGCATGATGCAAAATGGACGTATCACCTACCCCCTGGGCGCGCCCTCCACGCTCGTGGGCCCTCCGTTGCTCCACTGACGTATACTTCTTCCTCTTATATATATCCACGTACCCCAAACATCTAGGAGCACCACGAAAACCTAATTCCACTACCGCAACCTTCTGTATCCGAGAGATCCCATCTTGGGGCCTTTTCTGGAGCTCCGTCGGAGGGGGCAATGATCACGGAGGGCCTCTACATCAACTCCATGGGCTCTCCGATGATGTGTGGGTAGTTTACTTCAGACCTACGGGTCCATAGTTATTAGCTAGATGGTTTCTTCTCTCTCTTTGGATCTCAATACAAAGTTCTCCTCGATCTTCTTGGAGATCTATTTGATGTAATCTTCTTTTGCGGTGTGTTTGTCGAGATCCGATGAATTGTGGGTTTATGATCAAGTTTATCTATGAACGATATTTGATTCTCCTTTGAATTCTTTTATGTATGATTTTTTTATCTTTGCAAGTCTCTTCGAATTATCAGTTTCGTTTGGCCTACTAGATTTATCTTTCTTGCAATGGTAGAAGTGTTTAGCTTTGGGTTCAATCTTGCGGTGTCCTTTCCCAGTGTCAGCAGGGGCAGCAAGGCACGTATTGTATTGTTGCCATCGAGGATAAAAAGATGGGGTTTATATCATACTGCATGAGTTTATCCCTCTACATCATGTCATCTTCCTTAAAGCATTACTCTGTTCTTATGAACTTAATACTCTAGATGCATGCTGGATAGCGGTCGATGTGTGGAGTAATAGTTGTAGATGCAGAATCGTTTTGGTCCACTTGTCGCGGACGTGATGCCTATATACATGATCATACCTAGATATCCTCATAACTATGCTCAATTCTATCAATTTCTCGACAGTAATTCGTTTACCCACCGTAATACTTCTGCTCTTGAGAGAAGCCACTAGTGAAACCTATGGCCCCCGAGTCTATCTTTCATCATATTAATCTTCCAACACTTGGTTATTTCCTTTGCCTTTTATTTTACTTTACATCTTTATTTCCCTTTATCATAAAAAAACCAAAAAATATTATCTTATCATATCTATCAGATCTCACTCTCGTAAGTGACCGTGAAGGGCTAGACAACCCCTTTATCGCGTTGGTTGCGAGGTTCTTATTTTTTGGTGTAGGTGCATGGGACTTGAGCGTGATATCCTACTGGATTAATACCTTGGTTCTCAAAAACCTAGGAAAATACTTCTGCTACTTTGTTGCATCACCCTTTCATCTTCAAGGGAAAACCAACATAGTGCTCAAGAGGTAGCAAGAAGGACTTCTGGCGCCGTTGCCGGGGAGATTCGCGCCAAGTCAAGTCAAGATTTGACTCCCAACAATGAGTCATTTCTGGCACCATTGCTAAGTCAAAACATACCAAGTACCCTTCACAAACTCTTATCCCTCGCATTACATTATTTGCCATTTGCCTCTCGTTTTCCTCTCCCCCACTTCACCCTTGCCGCTTTATTCGCCCTCTCTCTCCGTTCCCCTTCTCTTTCCCTATTTGCCTCTTTTGCCCGTTTCTTGTTTGCTTGTGTGTTGGATTGCTTGCTTGTCACGATGGCTCAAGATAATACTAAATTGTGTGACTTTGCCAATACCAACAACAAGGATTTTCTTAGTACTCCGATTGCTCCTCTTACCGATGCTGAATCTTGTGAAATTAATGTTGCTTTGTTGAATCTTGTCAAGAAAGATCAATTCGCAGGCCTTCCTAGTGAAGATGCCGCTACCCATCTAAACAACTTTGTTGATTTGTGTGATATGCAAAAGAAGAAAGTTGTGGATAATGATATTGTTAAACTTAAGCTATTTCCGTTTTCGCTTAGAGATCGTGCTAAAGCTTGGTTTTCGTCTTTGCCTAAAAATAGTATTGATTCATGGAATAAGTGCAAAGATGCTTTTATCTCTAAGTATTTTCCTCCCGCTAAGATCATCTCTCTTAGAAACGATATTATGAATTTTAAGCAACTTGATCATGAACATGTTGCACAATCTTGGGAGAGGATGAAATTAATGATATGTAATTGCCCTACACATGGTTTGAATCTTTGGATGATTATACAAAACTTTTATGCCGAGTTGAATTTTGCTTCTAGAAATCTTTTAGATTCGGCTGCGGGAGGCACTTTTATGGAAATCACTTTAGGAGAAGCTACTAAACTCCTAGATAATATTATGGTTAATTATTCTCAATGGCACACCGAAAGATCTACTAATAAAAAAGTGCATGCAATTGAAGAGATTACTGTTTTGAGTGGAAAGATGGATGAACTTATGAAATTGTTTGCTAATAAGAGTGCTCCTACTGATCCTAATGATATTCCATTGTCTACTTTGATTGAGAATAATAATGAATCTATGGATGTGAATTTTGTTGGTAGGAACAATTTTGGTAACAACGCGTATAGAGGTAATTTTAATTCTAGGACGTTTCCTAGTAATTCGTCTAATAATTATGGTAATTCCTACAACAATTCCTATGGAAATTATAATAAGATACCCTCCGATTTTGAATCTAGTATTAAAGAATTTATTACTTCGCAAAAGAGTTTCAATGCTTTGATTGAAGAAAAATTGCTTAAGATTGATGAGTTGGCTAGGAACGTTGATATAATTTCTCTTGATGTTGATTCTTTGAAACTTAGATCTATTCCACCTAAGCATGATATCAATGAGTCTCTCAAAGCCATGAGAATTTCCATTGATGAGTGCAAAGAAAGAACCGCTAGGATGCATGCTAAGAAAGATTGCTTTGTGAAAGCGCGTTCGTCTAGTTTTCATGATAATTAGGATGAAGATCTAAAATGTATTGATGTGTCTCCTATTAAGTCTTTGTTTTTATAATATGAATCTTGATAATGATAGGACTGAAGATGAGCCACCTTTACCTAGAAGGCGTTCCAAAAATTCGGAGTTTTTAGATCTTGATGCAAAAATTGTTAAAAGTGGGATTGAAGAGGTTAAAACTTTAAATATCAATGAACCCACTATCTTGGATTTCAAGGAATCTAATTATGATAATTGCTCTTTGATAGATTGTATTTCCTTGTTGCAATCCGTGCTAAATTCTCCTGATGCTTATAGTCAGAATAAAGCTTTTACTAAACATATCGTTGGTGCTTTGATGCAATCTTATGAAGAAAAACTTGAGTTCGAAGTTTCTATCCCTAGAAAAATTTATGATGAGTGGGAACCTACCATAAAATTTAAAATTAAAGATCATGAGTGCTATGCTTTGTGTGATTTGGGTGCTAGTGTTTCCACAATTCCAAAAACTTTGTGTGATTTGCTAGGTTTCCGTGATTTTGATGATTGTTCTTTAAACTTGCACCTTGCGGATTCCAATATTAAGATACCTATGAGAAGAATTAATGATGTTCTTATTGTTGCAAATAGGAACTATGTGCCCGTAGATTTCATTGTTCTTGACATAGATTGCAATCCTTCATGTCCTATTATTCTTGGTAGACCTTTCCTTAGAACGATTGGTGCAATTATTGATATGAAGGAAGGGAATATTAGATTCCAATTTCTGTTAAGGAAAGACATGGAACACTTCCCTAGAAAGAAAATTAAATTACCATATTAATCTTTTATGAGAACCACTTATGGATTTCCTACGAAAGATGGCAATACCTAGATCTATCTTCGCTTTTATGCCTAGCTAGGGCGTTAAACAACAGTGCTTGTTGGGAGGCAACCCAATTTTATTTTTATTCCTTGCTTTTTGCTCCTGTTTAGTAATAAATAATTTATCTAGCCTCTGTTTTGGTTGTGTTATTTGTGTTTAATTAGTGTTTGTGCCAAGTAGAACTGTTGGGAAGACTTGGGGAAAGTCTTTTTGATCTTGCTGTAAAAAATAGAAACTTTAGCGCTCTCACCCTTCCACCATTGCTAGCCTCTCTAGTATCGCGCAACTTTTGCCGGTACCATAAACCCACCATATACCTTCCTCAAAACAGCCACCATACCTACCTATTATGGCATTTCCATAGCCATTCCGAGATATATTGCCATGCAACTTTCCACCGTTCCGTTATTATGACACGCTTCATCATTGTCATATTGCTTGCATGATCATGTAGTTGACATCGTATTTGTGGCAAAGCCACCGTTCATAATTCTTCATACATGTCACTCATGCATCATTGCACATCCCGGTACACCGCCAGAGGCATTCACGTAGTCATATTTTGTTCTAAGTATTGAGTTGTAATTCTTGAGTTGTAAGTAAATAAAGTGTGATGATCATCATTATTAGAGCATTGTCCCAAGTGAGGAAAGGATGATGGAGACTATGATCCCCCCACAAGTCGGGATGAGACTCCGAACGAAAAAAAAGAAAGAAAAGAAGCCAAAAAAAGAAAGAAGGCCCAAATAAAAAAATAAAAAAATATGAGAGAAAAAGAGAGAAGGGACAATGCTACTATCCTTTTTCCACACTTGTGCTTCAAAGTAGCACCACGTTATTCATATAGAGAGTCTCTTATGATATCACTTTCATATACTAGTGGGAATTTTTCATTATAGAACTTGGCTTGTATATTCCAATGATGGGCTTCCTCAAAATGCCCTAGGTCTTCGTGAGCAAGCAAGTAGGATGCACACCCACTTAGTTTCTTTTGTTGAGCTTTCATATATTTATAGCTCTAGTGCATCCGTTGCATGGCAATCCCTACTCACTCACATTGATATCTATTGATGGGCATCTCCATAGCCCGTTGATACGCCCAGTTGATGTGAGACTATCTTCTCCTTTTTGTCTTCTCCACAACCACCATTCTATTCCACCATAGTGCTATATCCATGGCTCATGCTCATATATTGCGTGAAGATTGAAAAAGTTTGAGAACATCAAAAGTATGAAAAAATTGCTTGGCTTGTCATCGGGGTTGTGCATGATTTAAATATTTTGTGTGGTGAAGATAGAGCATAGCCAGACTATATGATTTTGTAGGGATAACTTTCTTTGGCCATGTTATTTTGAGAAGATATAATTGCTTAGTTAGTATGCTTGAAGTATTATTATTTTTATGTCCATATTAAACTTTTATCTTGAATCTTTCGGATCTGAACATTCATGCCACAATAAAGAAAAATTACATTGAGAAATATGTTAGAAAGCATTCTACATCAAAAATACTTCTTTTATCATTTACCTACTCGAGGACGAGTAGGAATTAAGCTTGGGGATGCTTGATACGTGTCGTGGTTTTGTCACGGCAGATGTCCTCTTGAAAGGACTTAGTGGTGGAGCCATCGTTACGGGTTAGCTTAAAGGGGTTGAAGCGGACAAGGGACGCAAGAGTTTATACTGGTTCGGCCCCTTACGGTGAAGGTGAAAGCCTAATCCAGTTGTGATGGAATTGCTAGGGTTTCGATGGCCAGGGAGCGAATCCGCTTTGCCTGGCTCTCGAGTTATTGTGTGTTGCCCCTGAACCGCCGCCAGGTCGCCCCTTTATATACATAGGTCGACGCTCGTCGGTTTACAGAATCCCGAGGCCAGATCATAAACATGTTCGGCTCGGTCTCTCTTCCTTCTATCTTACAATACAAGCTATATATCAATGTTGGTTTATGTCTACAGGTCTTAACCCGCCTTTGGGCCTTGGGCCTTCATGAAGCGCCACCATCTTTGTCTTCATGGGCTTCAAATAAAGTAATCATCATGGGGATAATCCGGCCTCTCCAGGCCGGTTTATGTCCATTAGTAATATCCCCAACATTAGGCCCCAGATTGATTTTAACTTGTTCATGTCAATCTTCAACACTTAGAAAAATTCCTCCCTTTGCACCTTCGCATAAATCTTGTAAACCGCCATGACGTCATCCTCCAGATTTGTAGTAAACCGTCGTGACATCACCTGTTCATTAAAGCCGAAGATACCCTTTATTAATGAGCATCCAACAATCAAGGTGAAAACCTTGTTATATATCCATTTTTTGGGCTCCTCGATTCCCGCACCTGTCGCTTATCTCTTTGCCTTATAAATAGGGCTGAAGATCCCTTTCCTTTTCCTCCCGTTACCTCTTCATATCTTCTTCCACCTCGCGACGCCTCTGCATCCGAGCGCCGCCGCCGTCATCGAGCTTCGCCTCTACCTCATCGTCGGCCGCTGCATCAACCTAATCGCACCATAAAAACACGGCGCACCTCCGCTACTTCAATAACTTCGGTAAGTCTTTCCCGCTTTCCTCTATAGATCCACTTAGGGTTCACACGGCACTACAAAAAAATACACTTCCGTGATGATATGTGTTTGTCATAGTAGGTCACGTTTTTTGTCATGCATGTACATCCATGACGATTTTATGACAGAATCAAGATAGTCATACCTGTGTTGTCGTAGAAGTGTTCCATGACATTACCAAAATTATCATCACGGAAGTGTCCACTTCCATGATGATAAATCGCGCGTCACAGAAGTGCTTTCATCAAGGGTGACCGACACGTGGCATCCACCGTAACGGAACGCTGTTAAGCTATCAGGTCGGGTTTTGGATCCGATAACCCGTTAACAGCCCCGACCAATGGGGATTTTCCACGTGTAAAATCATCATTGGCTGGAGGAAACACGTGTCGGCTCATCGTTGGGACAGATGTCATCCACTCATTGGACGGAAGGCGCCTATGATACGTCGACATGGGGCATGGCCCCACAGAGGCCCATTCCTATGAAAAGGTCGGCCCGTTTGACTTGGTCAAAAGGTGGCGGGCCGGCCCATGGAAAGCCTGTTAATGGCCTATTCGCATATAGCCCATTTACAACCCGCTAACCCAAGGCCCGTTACGCCCTATCCGAATTAGGCCCAGTAGCGTCATCTGGGCCATCCAATATGATTCCAGACTGTTTTCAATTCTGGCGCATGTATGGCCCATGACGTCTTTCAGCCCATATGAGGCCCTATGTAACTCTTGGCCTATTAATGACCCGTGGTGAAACTGGCCCGTAATGAACAGTGTATCACTTTACACCCATTAACGGCCCGTGGTGAAACTGGCCCGTAATGAACAGTGCATCACTTTATACCCATTAACGGCCCGTTATTCCGTTGGGCCATTTCTAGCCCATGTTATCTTTCGTCCTTCTCAGAGCCCATTTATTCTTGGGCTCATTTCCAGCATTCATTTACTTACGGCCCATTACTGTCATTTTCTGCTTGTGGGCCAAATTCAGCCCATGGTTATAGTCGGCCCGTTTGTGGTCCGTTAATACGTTGGGTCGTTTTCATAGCGTCATCAAATACGGCCTATTAACGATGGCCCGTTATGGTCAGCCCATGAACGGGCGATTCCAACTCTAGCCCGTTTACGGCCATAATGCGGTCTGTTTGGCCCATGTTTGGCCAATCGATCATACGGCCCGTATAAGGCCCATTGATGATACGGCCCACAGAAGGCCCATTGTTTCTACGGCCTGTAGAAGGCCCACTGTTTCTACGGCCAGTAGGAGGCCCAGTGTCACTACAATAAATATTAGCCCATGGTTATTGTGGCCTAGTTTTAAAAAATAGGTTATTGCAGCCACTAGCTAACTGCGGAAAAAGAACTGCAATGATTACAAGCAAACAAATAAACAAGACAACAAGGAAATAAATAAGCAAGCAACTAACGCTAGGCTATCACGGCTATTACACATATTACATCCACTGGGCATCAAAGTTCGCCACCAGTGCAAATATAGGGAACAAAGCAGCATATCATATGCACTTGTTGTCAAAGTTGGCGACCAGCGCAAATAAATGCCGCAGCAAAACAAATCCAGAACTAAAACCACTTCAGAAGATCTCAAGAAACAATATCCTGGGTACCCATAATGCTAGCAAGATGCTTAGCAAGCTTATTAAATTTCTCTTGCTTGGCACTTAAATCCTCCAGCGCTTGCTGTTGCACCAGAAAATATGCATTTGAATTCTGCAGGGACTTCCTCAGTCCTTCAGCTTCCTGTCGTAGCACATCTTATTGATGTCTTTCAACTTGAAGTTGAGACTCGAGAAGACGAACTGATTCAGGCAGCGAGTTCAAAGAGCTTGTGCCAGCAGTAGTGGCTAGTAACTCGAACACTACATCCAGACAGGACTTTTGGGTTCCCTCGGTGTCGTCAAGATAGTTTTTATCAGCTTTCTTGGAGACCAACGGGGATGTCTCACTATCTTGAACCTTATCTACATTACTTCCTTTACCATTGGATAACGCGGTACTGTTCTCCTATATTTTGTCCGCATTCTAAAAGAGAAACAAGCAGACACATCACATGTTTACCATGTTGTATATGAAACTCATTTTGGTAAATGAGTTCAGTAGTAAAGTGGACAGGATAACAGCATGAAACAAACATATATCTATGTACCATGGTCACTTTATGGTCTATATCATTCTACTTTTTGTTGCCAAATCAAGATAGAGACACAGTTCAAATAATATTTGTTCAAGACAAAGCAGAATAGACAGAATATAAGTGTGGGTAACTATAGAGCAATAACAACACTTGTAATGTGCATGACATGAGAACATAACTGTTTATTCAATTGAAACTGAAATCAACATAGAGCAGGTTACAACAGCAAACTAGTTAAAGAAATATGTTTAAAACATACCTGTTGCGCCATTGGAGTTTCAATTCGATCCTTCAAATTTGAAAATAGTGGGTATGAATAAATACAGTAATGCAAGAGCAAAGGAGTATGAACCATAGCTACAGAACTTGGCCTGAGAACAAATGTTCTTCTCCTTTAAGCGTTGAGTTGGGATTCGGAGTGGTGGTCCTCGTGCTTTGGGCACTGAAGTTCCCTTACTAACTTCTCGTGTTTGGGTGCTCTGTGGTGGAGACGGTGTTGTGTCAACTAGAACTGGGTTACTATCTGCCGGGGTTGGGGTTAGAAGGGGTGTAGCTGGTTCTCTGTCCAACTGGGTAGGGGTACAATCTGCGAGAGTCTGGGTTATGTGTGGTGGATCTGGTCCTTGGGCAAGTACAACCATGGTTCTATTTGCATCAACTGGTAGCACTATCTTTTCTGAAGACCATGTTGTTACTCCCTTAGATACTGCCATCACGCTCTCCAATTCAAATGGCTGATAAACAAGAAAAGTAATTGAAAGTATAGACATTGTATGATAGACAGGTGCAATGGATAGTGGGGAATAAAAGAGGGCATGAAATAAATCATATTTATGTTCTCTAACCAAACAAGATAGCATGACACAATTTCACATATATGATGGCTAACTAAATAGGATAGCATGACACAATTTCACATTATGATGGCTAACTAAAAAAGATGGAAAGACATAGTTCAAAATATGAGACTATGTAAACAAGATGACATGACATAACTATATAATGTGTTTATTAAATAGGTTGGCATGCCATAATTCACGTACATTCACGTATAGAATGCCATAATTCAAAATATGATGACTGTAAACACTAAACAAGATGAGATGATATAACTATATGATGTCTTTATTAAATGGGTTGCCATGCCATAATTCAGATAGATGATGTGTGAGGGAGTCCTGGATTAGGGGGTCTCCGGACAGCCGGACTATATCCTTTGGCTGGACTATTGGACTATGAAGATACGAGATTAAAGACTTCGTCCCGTGTCCCGATGGGACTCTACTTGGCGTGGAAGGCAAGCTAGGGAATACGGATATGTATATCTCCTCCTTTGTAAATGACCTTGTGTAACCCTAGCCCCCTCCGGTGTCTATATAAACCGGAGGGGTTTAGTCCGTAGGACAACATACAATCATACCATAGGCTAGCTTCTAGGGTTTAGCCTCTTCGATCTCGTGGTAGATCAACTCTTGTACTACTCATATTATCAAGAATAATCAAGCATGATGTAGGGTTTTACCTCCATCAAGAGGGCCCGAACCTGGGTAAAACATCGTGCCCCCTGCCTCCCGTTACCATCCGCCTTAGACGCACAGTTTGGGGCCCCCTACCCGAGATCTGTCGGTTTTGACACCGACATTGGTGCTTTCATTGAGAGTACCTCTGTGTCGTCGCTGTTAGGCTTGATGGCTCCTTCGATCATCGATAGCGATGCAGTCCAGGGTGAGACTTTTCTCCCCGGACAGATCTTTGTATTCGGCGGCTTCGCATTGCGGGCCAACTCGCTTGGCCATCTGGAGCAGATCGAGAGTTACGCCCCTGGCACCAGGTCGGGTTTGGAAGGTTAAACTACACGGCCAACATCCGCGGAGACTTGATCTTCGACGGATTCGAGCCCCTGCCGAGTGCACCGCACAGTCACGATGAGCATGATTTAGCTATGCCATCGGACAGTGTTCAGGAGACCACGCCGGTAACCGCTCCGACCCTCAATTTGGAGCCAATAGCTCCATCCATGGACGGGTGGATAGACCCCTCCACGGAGGCCGTATTCTCAGCGGCGATCGAGCCGAATATCGACCTTACCCTTCACGGGAGCCGTGATGCCGAACTACCGGATTCTTCCCCGGCCATGGACTCCGAACCGCCTGCGCCCTTTCCTATCGAATCCGACTGGGCGCCGATCATGGAGTTCACCTCCACGGATATCTTTCAGCACTCGCCCTTTGGCGACATACTGAACTCACTAAGGTCTCTCTCCCTGTCAGGAGAGTCCTGGCCGAACTATGTTCGGTAGGATTGGGATGCGGATGACGAAGAAATTCGCCGCCCACCCACCACCCACTTAGTAGCCATTGTCGACAATTTGACCGACATGCTCGACTTCGACTCCGAAGACATCGATGGTATGGACGACGATGAGGGAGAAGAAGAAGAACCACTGCCCACAGGGCATTGGACAGCCACCTCATCATATGATATATACATGGTGGACACACCCAAAGAAGGCAATGGCGACGAGACAGCAGAGGATGACCCCTCCAAGAAGCAACCCAAGCGCCGATATCAGCAGCGCCGCTCTAAGTCTCACCAAAGCAAAAGCGGTGACACCGACACAGGAGGTAATAGCACTCCGGACAGTGCCAAAGACGACAACAATCTCCTCCAGCAAGATTTAGAGCAGGAGGATGGAGAAGCAAGCCCTCCCGAGAGAGCGGCAGATGGAGAGGCGGAGGATGATAATTACATGCCTCCCTTCAAAGGCGAGGCAAGCCTCGACGACGACGAATTTGTCATGCCAGAGGATCCCACCGAACAAGAGCGCTTCAAGTGCAGGCTTATAGCCACGGCAAATAGCTTTAAGAAAAAGCAGCAGCAGCTTCAAGCTGATCAAGATTTGCTAGCTGACAGATGGACTGAAGCCCTTGTGGCCGAGAAATATGAACTCGAACGCCCCTCCAAGAGTTACCCAAAGCGCAGGTTGCTACCCCGACTAGAGGAGGAAGCAATAAAACCTACATCTCCAGCATATGACGAGGCTGATCGGCCACCTCGTGGCTGCGATAGAGAGGCATTTCAGCCAAAAACTCAGCCCGCACCCCGACGCCACTCAAATAAAAATGACAAGGCACGAGGAAACATGCTAGACCCGCGAGACGTATTGGAAGACAAAGCAAAACACACAAGATCGATCTACGGATCACGAGGGCACGCCACTACGCGAGACGATAACCGTCACGCCGGATATAGTAAAAGTAAATCCGGCCGGGCCGAACACAGCGGACAAGAATCATTCGAGCTGCGTCGCGACATAGCCCACTACAGAGGCGCCCACACCCCATATGCTTCACATACGAAGTAATGGATCACCAAATCCCAGAGGGTTTCAAACCCGTAAATATCGAATCATACGACGACACAACAGATCCTGCAGTGTGGATTGAGGACTTCCTCCTGCACATTCACATGGCCCGTGGTGACAATCTACACGCCATCAAATACCTCCCACTACTAGGAAAAGGGCTATAGATGGAATGGACACTAATGGCACACCTGTCATGTGGTGCGCCACTACTATATAGCAGTGGCGCACCATGTGCTTGTGCGCCATTAGTGTGGAAGACACTAATGGCGCACCTGGCACATGGTGCGCCACTAGTAACAATTTTTTTTAATTTTTCCGAACATACTAATGGCGCATCACTGCACGGTGTGCCATTACTAGTGCTAACTAGTAATGGCGCACCGGCCACACAGTGCGCCACTACTGTTGTTTTTTTATTCTTTTTTTGCAAAACTACTAATGGTGCACCGTAGCATAGTGCGCCATTACTAGTTTAAACTAGTAATGGCGCACTATGCCATGGTGCGCCATTAGAATTTTTTTTATTTTTTGCAAAACTTCTAATGGCGCATCAGCAGCAGGTGTGCCATTAGTATGTTGGGTTACTAATGGCGCATGGCTGTGTGGTGCGCCATTAGTAACCTGGGACCAGCTAGATATTTTGGACAGCCACACCTACACACTGAGAGAAAGCCAAGCTGGATCAACTGGAGATAGACGCGGTTACTCCATTGTATGAAGGATGTAGGCCCGAGGATACCTGCCTGAAAGTAACGCTCATGGCTCTGGAGATGAAGGTAAAACACAAAATGACCGACACATGCTTCGACGAGAACATGTCATTCTAGCATGAACGTCTTCCCAAGGGGAACAAGTGCCCGACCAGTTTCGAGGAGGCGAAGAAAATCGTGTGTCCTCTGGATTTACCGCACATGAAATACCATGTGTGCATGAACAATTGCATCATTTATCGGGACGAGCACGCGGAGTCTACCATATGTCCGGTGTGCGGCGTCACTCGATACAAGAAGAGGAAGAAAGCTCCTCGAAAAATGGTGTGGTACTTTCCGATCACTCCTCCTCTGTAGCGGTATTTCGCGGACCCTAAGGTAGCAAAGCTCCTGCGTTGGCACGTGGATAGGGAGGAGAAGAAGCGAGAAGATGACACAAATGATCCGGAGATAAATAAAAAAGACAAGATGCTGAGTCACCCAAAGGACGCGAGCCAGTGGCAAGCGTTGAACTTCAAACACCTAGAATTTGGGAAGGATCCAAGGAACATCATGCTGGCGCGAGCACCGATGGAGTCAATCCGTTTGGCAGCCAGAGAAGCACACATAGCACCTGGCCTGTGTTTGTGTGGATGTACAACCTTCCCCCTGGTTGTGCATGAAGAGGAAGTACATTCACGTGAGTATGCTAATTGAAGGGCCGAAACAACCAGTGAACGACATCA
This sequence comes from Triticum urartu, assembly GCF_056163025.1. Taxonomy (NCBI): domain Eukaryota; kingdom Viridiplantae; phylum Streptophyta; class Magnoliopsida; order Poales; family Poaceae; genus Triticum; species Triticum urartu. The sequence continues at coordinate 606,651,328 of NC_141877.1, forward strand.
ATCTGTATCTAGGGCTGCTGAAAGAGGAGCTAGACATGCTGTGGAAAACGCCAGCCAATACGTGGGATGCCACAGAGAAAGAATATTTCCCTATGAGAGCCGCACTGCTCACGACGGTGCACGACTATCTCGGTTACGGATATCTCGCGGGGCAGGTGGTCCACGGATTTTCTGGATGCATCAGGTGCATGGATGACACAACGTATCGCCGGCTAAATAGAGATCCCGGGTCTTCGAAAACCGTGTTCATGGGACATCGAAGGTGGCTTCGCGACAATGACCCGTGGAGGAAACGCAAGGATCTGTTTGATGGTGAAACCGAACCTCGAAGACGCCCGCGTACGAGGAGCGGCGAGGAAATAGACCAGCTGTTGAAAAATTGGAAAGATTGCCCACTGCCGGGAAAGAAGCAAAAGGCGCCAGAGCCGGGAAAGAAGCGAAAGGCGCTAGAGCCGCTGCTGAAGGTATGGAAAATGAGGTCTGTTTTCTGGGACTTGCCGTACTGGAAGATCCACCGTGTGCCTCACAGCCTTGATGTCATGCATATCACGAAGAACGTGTGCGAGAGTCTGCTTGGTACCCTGCTCAACATGCCAGAGAGGACCAAAGATGGGCTGAAAGCAAGGGAAGACTTGGAATCAATCGGCATCAGGGAGGAGCTTCACGCTAATTATGATGATGATGATGAGGCGAAGCAGGACACGGAAAGTCCTCGCAAAGGCAAAAAGGCCAAGAAGACTGGAAACGACTACCCTCCCGTGTGCTTCACTCTAAGTCAGGAGGAGATCGAGCAGTCTTTCACCTGCCTCGTAGGAGTAAAACTTCCTTACGGTTACGCGGGGAAGATAAGCAGATACCTAGATCCAGCGAAGCAGAAGTTCAGCGGGATGAAGTCTCACGACTGTCACGTGCTAATGACGCAGATACTTCTAGTTGCAATCCGTGGGATCATGGACGCGCACGTTAGTGAAACGCTATTTCGCCTATGCAACTTTTTCGACGTCATCTCTCGGAAGTCGGTTGGCATGAGGCAACTCAGAAGGCTACTCGAAGAGATCGTGGTGATACTATGCGAGCTTGAGATGTACTTCCCGCCCGCATTCTTCGACGTTATGGTGCATCTGCTGGTCCATATCGTGGAGGATATCATCCAACTCGAGCCGACGTTCCTGCACAGCATGATGCCGTTCGAAAGGATGAACGGTGTCATCAAAGGATATGTTCGCAACATGTCACGTCCAGAGGGAAGCATAGCCAGGGGCTTTCTGACTGAAGAGTGCATCTCCTACTGCACGAATTATCTAGGCATCGAGGACTCCGTTGGTCTGCCTGTCAACAAGCACCTCGGCAGGCTCGCTGGATGGGGTCACCGTGAGGGTCACCGCGAAATGCATGTCGACTTCGAGGGTCGACTCGCCGACTTTGAAAGAGCAAACCTAGTCGCGCTACAACACATAGACGTGGTCGATCCTTGGGTGGTAGAGCACTAAACCTTTATTGAAAATACGTACAATGACCGAGGCCAATAGAGGACGGACGGAGATATAATCAAAGAGCACAACTCATGTTTCACGCGTTGGTTCAAGCAGAAGCTTCTGTTGTACCCTTTACATGAGGATTCTTCCGCGGAAGAACAACTCATATTCACCTTGTCACAGGGCGCCGAGCACAACCTGATGACCTATGAGGCGTACGATATCAACGGCTACACATTCTACACCGAGGACAAGGACATGAAGAGCGATGGTTATCAGAACTCCGGGGTAACGATGGAATACTACACCGGTAACGATAAGGACAGATACTACGGAAGGATGAAGGAGATCTGGGAGCTGAGCTACACTGGAGAGAAGGTCCCTATGTTCCATGTTAGATGGGCCAAGAGCGTCCTAAAAGAAGATCGGTATTTCACCACCATGGTTATACCCGAAGCCAAATCCAAGACCGCGGGCGCAAACGTCACCGCGAAAAATGAGCCATGGGTACTGGCTTCCCAAGTGGACCAATGCTTCTTCATTACCGACCCGTCAAAGCCCAGTCGTGTTGTCTTGAGGAGAGGCAAAAGGAAGATCATCAGAATGGATGGAGTAGCCAATGAGCAAGACTTCGACAAGTACGGCGACCCGAAGATCGAACATGACGATGACGATGAAGTAGCAGCATACACCACAAGAAGAAGCAGGACCACCCTACCTAAAGGACGTCTGTTCCATAGAAGAACTCCATTTGCGAAAAAGAAGGGCAAGAAGATTGTGAACAGATAGCTAGCTAAAATTGATTGTATTTAAATCATAGCCTTCATTTCTCGATTGTATTTCATGGGCACTTTTTGAACTCATGAATGTTTTGAATTTCATGGACACTCGATCTCGATCCCCCTCCATCTCGATCACCGCCGATGACCCCCCGCACCCTCCCCGTCCCTCTTGTCAGGACCTCGATTCTAAGTCACACCGATCTAGCCTATAACACCTCATATCACTTTGTGGCCTCACGCATGGTATTCCCACGGGTGTTGCCTTACCATGGCTCGGGACCGTTTGCGCCTTTTGGCTCACGTATATGATAGTGTCGCTAGCATCTATATGACAGAGAACCCGGGCTGACATGACTAGTCGTGAACCCAAAGTGGCACTAACTTACAGGGACAGGCATACATGAATCAACATCGAGCATGTCGGTCAGCAGCGTGTGAATCTTGGCTGTAGCACTGGGCTAACAGGACTCCGGGAACCCGGGCTGTAGCAGGCTAGGCAGGACTCCGGATGTCACCGCGTGACATTTCCCCGAAGGGACAGACACAGGAACGAAGTGAATCACATGCCAGCCAGTCAAGTGTTCCGGAGCAGTAGTGCTGGGCTAGCAGGACTCCGGTGAACCGGGCTGTAGCGGACTACTATCGCTCATGGAAGCACAAGACTAAATTTCCCCATAAGAGAGGCTACCAAGGATAAACAACTAGGTTATCGGATCCCACACATACCAAGCATTTCAATCATACACACAGTATGCTCAATATGTGCAATACAACATGGCATCACAACAAGACTCTACGACTCAGAGTATTATTCATTAGGCTCCGAGGAGCCAAGTTTTACAAACATTGGTCTCATGACCCAACATACAGAGCATACAAGCAACAAGCACATGCAGAAGCTTAACTTGTCTGAGTACAGACAACTAAAATGAAGAAGGCTGAGGAGCCTGACTATCTACAAGACCCTCCCAAGGGTACGAGATCGTAGCTCAGGTAACAAGCTAACCGTCGAAGTCCACACGGAACTACTAGCGAGACTGACGTTTCTCTGCAAAACATAAAATAGGCAAACGTGAGTACAAATGTACCCAACAAGACTTACATCAGAACTATCTACATATGCATCGGTATCAACAAAGGGGTGGTGGAGTTTAACTGCAGCAAGCCAGCTTTGACTCGGTGGCTAACCTGAACTACGACTGCAAGTAACTCTTTTGAGGTGGCGCACACGAGTCCACATATTCACCATACCAATACACCACTATGGATCCGCTCCCGTCTCCCTGCGGGAACGCCATCCATAGCACGCACGCTTATCTTGCGAGTTTTAGAGTATCCACTTTCACTTGTCTATGAACTATGCAAGGGGTCCAAGTTTCCATATCCGAGGAATCCGGCTATTCGAATAGATAATGATAACCCTGCAGGGGTGTACTTCTTCACACACGCCCTCGCCACTTATCGCCATGTACACGTCATGTACCTCAGCAACCTTCAAGCGGAAGCCGGACGAGGGAGTCGGCCATGACCTGACTATACAACAAGTCTCTAGTCCAGGTTTATCGCCTATTCGGGTTCCATCCGCAAGGAGATCCGGCCGGTGTGTCGCTCACGGCCCCAAACGATGTGTGCAGGGTTCCCAAGCCCACCATCCGGGTGCCACTTGGTACACCGTGCCACTGTGCCTAGTCTGTCCCAAGCCCACCTGTACCGGGTGCCACTTGGTAGACTACTAACACTACCTACAAACACCAGAAACTAGTTGCAACTCCTAGACAGAGATCAGGTTGATTAATAAGTCGAGAGGGGCACTTAAGCATTCCAATGTGTGGTCGTAACTGTTCATGGATCACAAACACAGAACTTAGTTCCTAAGGACGGCTGCAATGAGACAACCCACCATGTACTCCTACATGGCCTCTCATCGCTACCTTTACCAAATCGTGTTCACACACTTAGTTCTCAACGGTAGGACATGTTCACCACATTCCAATTCATCCCCGATGAATCAGACCTGACTCAACTCTAAGCAGTAGCAGGCATGACAAACAAGCATGAATGAGTAGGCACAACAGGGCTCAAACAACTCCTACTCATGCTAGTGGGTTTCATCTATTTACTGTGGCAATGACAGGTCATGCAGAGGAAAGGGTTCAACTACCGCAGCATGTAACAGTTGAATCGGTGTTGTCCTAATGCAGTAAAAGAGAGCAGGAGCGAGAGAGTGGGATTGTATCAGAATGAACAAGGGGTTTTTTGCTTGCCTGGCACTTCTGAACACTACTAGGGAAAAGCCTAGCAGCAGCGCGGGTTTTCGGCCTTTTAGTAGCGCGGGGGCCGGCGCTACTAATAAGGCGCTACAGCTAACGTATAGCAGTAGCGCTGGTCCGCCTGCGCTACTGCTACACAAGTGTTGCAGCAGCGCGCTTAAAGGAACCTCGCTGCTGCTAATAGCTATAGCGCGCTTCCCCTGTGCGCGTTACTGCTACAACTGTGCTGCTGCGAACTTTTCTCCACTCGCTACTGCTAATTTTAGTAGTTTTTTGTTTTTTTCGGCATATTTGTTTTGTATTTGAACAAGCTTCATAGAAGAATCTTTAGCACATACAAATGTCATCATGATACACATACAAATGCCTGCGAGACCACAAATGTAATCATAGCATATACATACAAATATTCTCGTCATAATCATCATCCAACACAAAGTGGTATCTTGTCATCATCTCGAAAATAGCGATACATGCAAGTCTCGAATACTTGCAACTACAACGTCATCCATCTAAACAAAGGTATACGCGAGAAGAGCTATCACTATGAGTGAGAGCGGAACTATGCAGTACATGAGATGGCGGTTACGAGTCCTCTCTCGCGCTAGTGTGAACCTCAAGTAACTAGCTTCTCCTTCTTGTCTGCTTTTGAAGCTTTTATGGCTGGCGTCCGAGAACCCATTCACTTGCGCCTGACACTCATGCCACTCGTTGTACACCCCCGGAACCTTCCCTTTGTACACGACATAGCAGTTCCATCTCGCCATCAAGAAACTAGGTACCTGTTAGAGATGCATGTTCATGAAGAGGATGTACAATCATATATATGCAACAAAATATACTAGAGAACACCGAAAAAGAAAGGGTTAGCAACTAGATGCAACATACAGTACGCAAGTTAATTAACTAGAGGTACGCAGGTCATCGTACACAAACTAACAAAGTAGCATTACGCAAGTTCGGCAGGGATCGTGGACATCACAAAGTTGCATCGCTACAAATAGTATACAAGTTCAACCGACACATATCATCATCATCGGCATCATAAATCACTAGAAGTTCCATCCTTCCATATCATCGAGGATGGACCCTAGCTTCTTGAACGGCGTGAGGTCTAGACGTTGCATGCCTATGCGAGTTCGGACGTCAGCTCGCGATATAGGGCTGTGGTGGAACATCCCCTTCTCATCGAAGACTTGTTTCATGATGATCGTCGCAATGTCGCTTTGGATGCGAAAGAAGTCATCTCTAAGTTTATAATCCGCTTCTCCGTGAGATTCTAGCCACTTGTGGATATGATCATCATTTCTGCTTCTCATGCGAAGCTTTTGGTGATCCGTGTTGAACTGATTCATGAGATGGAGGATGTACAATCCATGCTTCTTGCTTGGTTTTGGGTCTTGGATGCAGTAGAAGTTAGTTTTATGCGCGAAACCCATCTTCTTGTTCCTTTGTTTCCTGATCTGCATGTGGCCACCTCTAAAGCTGAAGCCTTGGAGAGCATCATCTAGAATATTCATTATGTGGGTGTAGTCTTTTTTCTCGTAGTCTCTCGAAGGGTCAAAATACACGGCGTGGGAGACTTGCGGATAAAGAATGATAAGGACGGCGTGCATGTTGCTGCGGGGAAAAGACACCTCAAATTATTCCCCATAGAGAGAGAAGGAATGATTGAAATGTATGAAAGGGTTGTTCGAAACTGACTTACTTTGGATGATAAGGCACGAGGACAATTTCCCGGTCCTTATTCTGTACCATGAAGTTTTGGAGGTAGTCCCTAGCAGTTTCACGCTCAAAGTCGCCGAGACTCAAGAAAGACTCGTGCATGTAGTACGGATCCGCCACACAGATTTGCGAGCCTTCTTTACTATTCATGACAGAGCTCATATGTAGCGCAAAAAGGCGGACGATTGTAAAATCGAGCCGTGTTGTCAGAAACATCTCAAAGATATGGTCAAACCGCAGGAAGAACACCTCCGCGGGCCGTGTCTCGACGTAGCACTTCCCCTCAGGCACACGAGCCGCGTATGTCGGATATCCTGGATCCTTTGAGGCTAGTAGGCTTTTCTCAGTCGACAGCACATGGTCGTGCAGTCTCCTGAGATCCCCTGATAGTGCCTCCAGCGGTTTCAGCGGTAGCATCGGCTCACCCGTGAGATGGAACATGGCCGCACCTTTCCCGGGTACATGCTCTTCAGAATGCATCGTTTGGCTGCTATGTGCTCTGGCTTGTTTGGAGGCAGCTATCTTCCCGATCTCTTTCTCTCCTTTTTCTTGGGCACACCTACTAGACCCTTCCTTAACCCCCGCCCTAGTGTTCCTGGGCTAAGTACTGTACGACCCTCGCGCTGGGATAGTTGAGCCTGTGTTGAGGCGGCATCTTCATGCGTGTCATGTGAGGATTTCATGAAGAGAGACTTTTTGCAATCCCTGCTACGACCTTCCTGCCCGGGCATATCATCCATATCCTCATTAGCAAGCTGATAGCCCGATTCGTCATATGGTTGACTCATCAATTCTATGTCACAGTCATACGCGTTTGTATTGAGGAAATCCATAGGGTCGACCTCCGTCTCATCATCCATTCTCTGTTCTACAGGACAAATTACATCAGCCAGCACTATTGCACCCCCTTCATCATCTCGTCCGCCGCTCTCACCCGGCACTACAGGAGCTGGTAATTGCGTAGGCGGGGTGGTGGTCTCTGCACATGTTTGTTGATGTGTGGTTATTGGTGTGCTCTCGGCCAGCTCCAGACGAATAAGATTCTTCGGCCATAGCAGCACCCAACCCTTGCAGCTTCCAATCCGCGGCGGGGTCTCGTCGTCCGCTCCCACATGCTGTACTGGAGGAGTCAGCTTCTTTCACTTCTTGTTCGTCGAAGAATAATTGAGCCCCTCATTGTGACTTTGCCTTTTCCATGGAGTACGATTTTTCTTCGGTAATGTAGTATTGATTCTTCTTTTGACGTATACTTCATCATCATCGTCATCTTCCCTCATTGGGTTGCCGTACTGATCATAGTCTTCCTTGTTGGCGACTCCATCCATTCCAATGATGTTTCTTTTGCCTTTCCTCACGACAACACGACTGGGATTGCATGGGTCGGTTATGAAGAAGCATTGTGTCACGTGCTTAGCGTGTACCCATGGCTCATTTTTTGCGATAGCGTTCACAGTAGTGCTCTTGGCGTCGGGTATAGTCATGGTAGTGAAAATCCAGCTTTCTCTTTCGACATTCTTAGCCCATCTGACACGAAACATCATCGTGTTGTGCAGTCCAGAGTAGTCAAGCTCCCAGATCTCCTCGACCCTTCCATAAAATCGTTCAGTTGCGCCGTTGTCGCTGCTGGTCGTGCATTCCATCGTCACCCCTGAGTTCTGATATTCATCACTGTCCATATCTTTGGCCTCCATGTAGAACGTGTATCCGTTGATATCATATGCCTGATAGGTTACGACGTTGGGCGAGGGGCCATGTGTTAAGGCATATATGAGCAATCCGTCCTTAGAGCCCTCCTCTGGGGGATTAGCAATAATATGCTCTTTGAACCAATGCAGGAGAGTGGAGTTTTGCTCTCTAGTAACTTTGGCGTCCGTCCTGCATACCCCCCGGTCACGATACTTCTTTGCGATAATTTCTTTGTGCAGTGCCACGAAAGGATCTACCTCATCTAGGTGTTGTAGCACTACCAAGTTTGCTCTATCAAAGTCGCTGCGTCGATCTAAGGATGCCACGTGCAGTTCCCTGCAACCGTTGCAGTGACCTTCTCCTTCGAGCCTCCCATCGTGCTTGTTAACAGGCAAACCAACACTAACACCAGGCGGCTGGTCTGCGCCATATAGAAAATTCTCACAGAAAGAGATGCACTCTTGTGTCAAATAGCCCTGGACGATGCTTCCATCTGGACGGGACATGTTACGAACGAATCCTTTGATGATCCCATTCATCCCCTCAAACGGCATCATGTTGTGCAGGAATGACGGCCCCAGGTCTATTATGTCATCCACAATATGGACACACAGATGCACCATCATGTCAAAGAACGCGGGCGGGAAGTACATCTGAAGCTCATTCAGTATCACAACGATCTCTTCCTGTAGCCTTCGGAGCTGCTTCACACTGGTCGACTTTCGAGAGATGACGTTGAAAAAGTTGCAGAGACCAATAAGCGTGTCACGGACGTGCTTGTCCATTATCCCTCTAAGGGCAACATGTAATATCTGCGTCATCATCACATGACAGTCATGAGACTTCATCCCACTGAACCTTTTCTTGTCCGTGTCTAGATATCTACTTATCTTGCCACAGTAACCGGAACTAACTTTGACTCCAGTAAGGCACTTAAAGAATTGATTGATCTCAGCCTGACTTAAGGTGAAGTAAGAAGGGGGGCAATAATCCTCATTCTTTATTTTCTTGCCCTTCTTCTCCCGTGCCTCTGTGTCCGTCTCTGTCTCATCTGACATTTTACGTGGCGGCATGTGCAGATCTTCCCTGATTTCCAAATCTTGCAAGTCTTTTCTTGCCTTCGGCCCATCCTTGGTCTTATCCGGCATGTTCATCAGTGTTGCGAGCAAGCTCTCAAGGACATTCTTACAGATATGCATTTGATCAAGGCAATGAGGTGTATCAAGTTTGTGCCAGTACTCCAAGTCCCAGAACACAGACCTCGTCTTCCATACCTTCAGTAGTGGCTCCGGCGCCTTTCTCATCGTCTTTCCCGGCGCAGGGCACTCCTTCCAGTTTTTCAACAGCTCATCGATTTCGGCACTGCTCCGCTTACGTGGAGGTCCTTGATGCTCAGCATGACCATTGAATAGATCTCCACGGTTTCTCCACAGGTTGTCCTGTTCGAGCCATCTTCGATGCCCCATGTACACGATTTTCCCAGACCCGCCATCTTTCCTTGACGTTGGCTGCTGAGACGTCGTATCATCCATGCACCGTGTGCATCCGCAATATCCATGGCACACCTGGACTGCCACATATCCGTAACCAAGATAGTCGTGCACTGTCGTGATCAGCGCGGCTCTCATGTTGAAATACTCGCCTTTGCTGGCGTCCCATGTCTTGGCCGGTGTTTTCCGTAACGTGTCTAACTCCTCCTGAAGTAGCCCCAGATACAAATTAATATTATTTCCTAGTTGTTTCGGCCTTTGAATAAGCATGCTCATGTGAATGTACTTTGATTTCATGCACAACCAGGGGGGAGGTTGTACATCCATACAAACATGGGCCATGTGCTATGGTTGGTGCTCTGGTTGCCAAACGGATTGATGCCATCGGTACACGCGCCGAGCATAGTGTTCCTTGCATCACATTCAAAATACCGATAGAAGCTGTTCAACGCTCTCCACTGGCTTCCATCCTTGACATGTCTTGGCTTCGGATCATCTCCATTGTCGGGCTTCTTCCTCTCCGTGTGCCAGCGCATTAGATTTGCTTCCTTGGGATCTACAAAATACCTCTAGAGACGGGGAGTGATCGGTAAGTACCATACCACATTCTGGGGACATTTCTTCTCGGCCTTCTTGTATCGAGAAGCATTACACACCGGACAACTTATTTTTTCCGCGTGCTCCTTCCGATAAATTATGCAATGGTTGATGCATGCATGGTATCTAACGTGTGGCAGATCAAGAGGGCACATGATCTTCTTGGCCTCATCAACACTACTAGGACATAGATTACCCTCGGGAAGAACATCCTTTAGGTACTTGAGATGCTCATCGAGGCTAGTGTCGGTCCATTTGTTTTTAGCCTTCGTCTTCAGCACTTGGAGCATGAAACTCAAGCGGGTCACCTCAGGATTGCAACCATCATACAATGGAGTGTTCGAGTCTACCACCAGTTGCTCCAGCTTAGCCTCCCCTCTAGAAGCAGCTCTCTCAGTACTCGTCTCCTTGCGAAGCAATGCTTGAACATGAGGGTCCCGCACGATTGAACTTAGTACCGACGAACTCTGCTGCGTGGAGTCCATGTCGTTCTCTCCGCCGCCATGTCCAGCCCCTTCTCCGCCGCCATGTCCGGCCTCTTCCCCGCCGCCATTATCGATCATCTCTTCGTCTTGCCTTGTGTCATCATTGCCTGCCCCGTCGGCATCCTCAACATCGTCATCCTCATCTTCAGTTATCCATCGAGTATAGCCATCCATGAAACCGGTCATGAGCAGGTGCGCTTCGACATGACCATCGACATGGGGGTCAAGCCAAACTATTCCTTTGCATTTTCGACACGGACAAGGTTTTCCCTAGTAGTGGAAGATAGTATATCTCTTCATCGGTGTCATCGATCACGTCATCGGAAACGAACGTCTACCGAGAGGGAACAACCACCGGCAAACACAAAAGGAACCACAATCAATGCAATGCACATACATATGAATGATATGTCATATTAAGGTACTGAATTGACCTAGTGCAACAGTTGGCCATATTCATTGAAGTGGAATTCAAACTATATAAATTCCAACTCCAAACCTATTATGAACTTTGCCCTAATCATGTTTCATCCTAAACAGTGAGTTTAACTTGCTCAAACATGCATGAAAATGGTACACATGGATTCCTTGAATTTTTCTGATAATTTTTCATATATAATTTATTTCATTTGGAGCTATAGATTAATTACTATGATTTTTAGAAGTTTAGGCAAATTTCTGGAATTTCCTGTAAAAGAATAAATCTAGAAAAGAGTTATTGCATTAGCACTGTGTCATGCTGACCTCAGCAGGTGAACAGAACGGGTCCAGGTCAAACCTGACTAGTGGGACCCACTGGTCAGTGACCCTGAGGCACTTAGTGTCATAGACAGGTGGGTCCGGTCAACGGTGATGTGGCCAGGTCAAGCTGACCTGTGGGGCCCATGGGTTAGTTTAATCTAAACGGGGGTTTAAACCAGGGTTAGTTAGGCAGCAGGGCCCAGGTGTCAGTGGCGTAGTGGTGTTGGTTAGTGGGGTGTTTAACCGCTAATGACGGCCACGTCAGCTGTCGGCGTTTAGCCGCCGGCGACCAAATCCACGGCGGAGGGAGTCGGGATTTCGCTGCAGGGCCCTATTTGGCGCGCGGGGAGCATCTACGTGAAGCTGGGGGGGCTGCCGCATAGAGTGGTGGTGGTGTTTGGGCTTGGGGTGGTCGGAAAAGACGCCGACAACGACGTTGGCGGCTGCCAGAGTTCGGGTGTTGGAGGGGTTGGTGCTAGGGTGCGTGGTAGGGCGAGTGAGTGTGTGGGTTAGGCTCCTGGGGGCCTCCTGAGCACGTTGATGCGCTCCGACACGAGCGGCAGGAGCTGTGGCCGCAGCGGCGCTACGGCCGGCAGAACTGAGCTCATGGCTCTGGCGGTGACAGCTGCTAGAGGACGAGCTAGAGGAGGGGAACAAGGGGGACTGGAGAGAAGCTCACTGCGGGGCTAGCAGAGGTGACGACGACGTTGGGGAAGCATTGGGGCCGGCGAATCAATGGTGGCAATCTTGGGCGCCCGTCGGTGAAGACGATGATGAGGACGACGATGTAGGGCAGCCGAGGACGCGTGAGTCGGTGGCGAGGATGAGAGAGTCGAGGCGGAGCTCGCAAGCACGGCGAGGGGTCGAGAGGGAGGCGGTGGCCGCAGCAACGGCGAGCGGCGGCGATGGCTCCGCTCGGCTTCGGAAGAGAGAGTGAGAGCAGAGGAGAGGAGGGCCACAGGGAAGAGTGAGAGGGGTCAGGGGGTTGCGTGGCGTGTTCAGGGCATCGGGGGAGTGAAGCAGGAAGGGCGGAGGTGGCCTGCACGTGGCAAGCAGGCGGCGAGCACGCGCCCCTGTCGTTCTGTCCAAGGAGGAAGACGACAGGGGGCAGCGGTGGTGAGCTGGGCCGCCAGCTACAGTACTGGGCCTATTGGTGGGCGCCAGGTAAGCTTCTGCCAGGTACGTCCCTCTCTCTCTTTTTATTTTTATTTTCTATTTTGCTTTTCTGTTTTTGATTTAGTAATAATACTAAACCATTTTTAAAACTCCTGAGAAAATTTGTGGGCACTTTTTAAATGTTTACTAACAGCCCTCAAATGTTTTCAGAATTATTGAAGCATTTAAAATATTTATAGCCATTAAATGCTCCAATTCAAATACTTATGATTTAACCCAATAACCTGAAATGACCTAGGGAAAATATGCACCCATTTTTGTCAGAGGTTTTCACCATTTTCAAAAATGATAGACTTTTCTTGAAGTCACTTTGGGTTTATTGGAAGTGATTATTTGAGACTATTCGAATTCATTTGGTGCTAGGGTTTGGTCAGTCCCCATTTCAAGTTTCTGAGAAATTTATACATGATGCAAGATGATGATGCAATGACAAGCAAGGCCAATGCTAGGGCTGTGACAACTCACCCCCACTAAACAAGAATCTTGTCCCGAGATTCAAGACGTGAGGTAAGAAGACAGAGGGGATACAAAGCTAGCACGATCTTCATGATCCAAGTGCCCTCATCGAAGATGTTGATTCGTTCTACCACATGATCTTGATGTCTTGGCCTTCGAGATCTTTGCCCAACACGACACGAAGGAGAAAGGGAAACTCTAGAAGGATCGATCTTCTTGAAGATCGAACAACTCAGGATCAACTCACGGAATGAGACGTAGGAATATCTCTTGAGCTAAGACACGAGACACTCATCGGGGTGATAGGAAATAGAAGGTGGTGGCTCGATTTGGTAGGAAACAATTCCACGCTCGATAACGACGTAGCGAGGAGTTGAGTTGCCATGATATCATAACGAGACATCTTAAGGAAGGTGACTCGCAGAAACATTCCCTTAAGTGGCAAAAAGAATTACTTTTGATTCTAAGATCATTGAAACTCCTTATACCAGCCTAAGGCAATCATAACAATCGTTTGGTGGAGTACTAAGGGATGGTGTACTCGGACTAGAATGGATGATGTGGACTACCTTGTTGAAGACAACGCAAGGGATGATTTTTCTTATCATTGGGAATGGATGGGACCCATGTTAGGATGGCACCACGGCGGGTGCAGGCTGGTAACAAAATGCAAACGCTGGGAATGATTCTAGTAACTGGGGAGAAGCGCAACAGTAGAAAATGATTCCACTGTTTGAATGATTATAGCATAATCGAAGGAACTGGGAGCACATGAATTCCTGGGGAGCAACTTCTACAATAAGTCGCACGAAGTCCTCATGGAGAAGATGGAAAACATTTCTCAATCGAGATACTACAATGATAGATTTTCTGGCTAGGTGTGTCGGCCAGAACATCAACCTTGTCGGGGACCTACATCATAGATCTTGGAAAAGTTCCAACCATCATATCTGCCTGAGATTCAGATCCGGTTGGTAACAGGATATTCTAGACCCATCGAGTTTAGAAGAAAATGAAAGTTTGCAACACAAATCGACGAGATGGCGTTGCGAGATTCTCGGGAAATGGACTATGGTAGTAAGCTCCAAAACATGAGCTGGTTCTGCTAACATAGGTGAACATGTTGTCCCAGACAAGCATGACCACGTAGTAGTCTTATAATAAAACACTACCGAGTTCAGGTGGGGAACCATCATCAAGGATAACAAAGTCCTTGAATAAGTCATCATTAGCTCTTAAGAAGGAACTTCTTCTCCTTGAACAAATCAATCAGTGGCTTGGTGTGCTACGAACACATACAGAATGGAGGCGGCCAACCTATCATACCATAGAGTACTTCGCACATAGGCATGACTAACTTGGGATGATTCCAGAGGGAGCAAAAACAAGCTTTCTCGAACTTATGGCGGCAACTTGCTCCAAATTCACATGAATTTGAGGAAGTCACTTCTTCCATCCAAGCATAAGCTTCATGAACGGAACACGAAGGCATTGCTTACAAAGTTTCCAATACTAGGTTGATGTTCAACATGAATCATGGGGGAGACAAAATACTGCTGATGGGTTCAACAGCAACTCATTGGAATTTCCATATCACTGGACTTCCACCATCATGCGAACACGGTGATAGCATTGGTCAGACCCAAAGGATGTAATGGTGTATGCTCGAGGGACCAACCATGAGTAAGACAGTTGGTTCTGATTTGATTTAACGATAGCCCGTACTCAAATCAAAGTTGATAAGATAATAGGTCCAGTAACTGATTATAGGGACCAATCGATGAAGATATCATCTTTCTTCAACACACACACACACACACAAAAAGATATCCCTTATCATGAACTAAGTCAGACAAGCTTCCATCTTCCAACTCTCCAAGTTGTTGTTTAGCTTAACCAACTAGCTCGGGGGTATCCAACACAGATTCTTGGAGAACGGATGGTTTAGAGAAAAACCAACATGATCACGAACTCAACATAGCGATCAGGGAACAACCTGGTAATACTTCTGAGAAGATATTCGGAAAATCACAAACCACCGATATGTTACTTAGCTGGAGCACAATCTTGCTTTTTGGGGCAAGACGATATGATCAAGGGAGCGAGGGATTGACACAATCCTAACTCATTGATCGAAGAGTGCACCAGGAAATATGGACTAGGTAGCACGATCAATCTTAGGATGATGATTCGATAACCAGCACGCTAAGAATGAGAGTATTGTCCATTTACTACCAAGGAACGAGGTTGCTAGGAGTATTGATTTCACACATCACAGTTCACTTGTTGGCATTCCGGTTACAACAACACGGGACCGAACAATGAATAATTATGGCGATAAGTATCACTGCGTCAAGAATTCATAAGAGGTGGTGCAATTCTCATGACATTCTTGACATAAATATGGTAATACTCCAAGGTAGAACAGAGCAAAAGCTTGGTTGGCATTTTGATCTGTGGAATACAACTACTTTGACCCAATCCTAGAAATGGATGAGGTACTGGAGTTTGTTTCTCCTAGTCATTCCAGAATAGAATGGCTTGACAGACCACAAGAATAAGAGGTATCGATGAGCATGAATGCAAGACATGCTCTTAACTATCAAGTGATAGACGGAGATCATGATACCACTAAAGAGAGGGACAACTCAAAGGAACATATATCTTTCTGAGTTGTAGATGCATAGATTAGCATGTCGAACGAGTTCAACATAATTCTTCCGGATAACCCATACAGAAAGGTAGAACTGGCAGAATTACAATTATGAATGGAGAACTCCTCAAGAGTACTCTGATTGTGATCTTTTGATCCAACAAACTTCTGCCATAAGTGGTTCATAGTATTTGGAAGAAGGAAATACCACAGACCTCGAGGACTAATGCAAAGGTTAATAATAACCTAAAGGAACGAGCAAACACTACCAACATGAAGTAAGTAGGGTGAATCTTGGGTTCAAAACCCAGAAATAGAAGGCCTACTAACTAAATGGCATCACGAGATGCTTTCGGGGATGGTGGCCAGAATCATCACACCGGGAACACAAAACATGGCTAGATTACTGGGTGACTCCCTAAAACACCTAGGGTCATAATAATAGCCCCAACATATATACCGAGGCAATAGAGTACCTCAACTCACCGATTAGTGTGATTAATTTGGCCCAAATGGACATCAGGAACATGGAGGAATGATTGCAAGTGCATCAGACTATCTAGAAACCTGGGATGACTCGGACAACATAACGGCTGTAAATGCTCAAAATGATTTGAGACATCCTGCAAAATGGTGGCATAGCCACTCAACATCACAATATCAAGGTTCTGAGGCCAGCTATGAACATATGGAAGTAGTAGAAACTGAACTGAGGCTTGAACTCAACAATCCTAGGCAACTACGATTTAGTAACATGTCATCCTAAGAGATAGAAGAGAAGCCTAGTTCTTAACCCCGTAGAAAAGATAAGATGACTCAGATCAGAAGGTCATGAGGATAAGGAATAAAAAGAGCCTTACGTTACCATCCACAATGAATTCCCTTATATAACTAAAGCATTTCTAGACTCAACTTCGACCAGCTTGGCTTGGTAATCCTACAGGCAGTCAGGCTCTGATACCAAAGCTGTCAGGACCCCAATTCTAAGTCACACCGATCTAGCCTGTAACACCTCATATCACTTTGCAGCCTCACGCACGGTATTCCCACGGGTGTCGCCTTACCATGGCCCGGGACCGTTTGCGCCTTTTGGCTCACGTATATGATAGTGTCGCTAGCATCTATATGACAGAGAACCCGGGCCGACATGACTAGTCGTGAACCCAAAGTGGCACTAACTTACAGGGACAGGCATACATGAATCAACATCGAGCATGTCGGTCAGCAGCGTGTCAATCCGGGCTGTAGCACTGGGCTAACAGGACTCCGGAAACCCGGGCTATAGTAGTCTAGGCAGGACCCCGGATGTTACCGCGTGACATTTCCCCGAAGGGACAGACACAGGAACAAAGTGAATCACATGCCGGCCAGTCAAGTGTTCCGGAGCAGTAGTGCTGGGCTAGCAGGACTCCGGTGAACCGGGCTGTAGCGGACTACTATGTCTCATGGAAGCACAAGACTACATTTCCCCATAAGAGAGGCTACCAAGGATAAACAACTAGGTTGTTGGATCCCACGCATACCAAGCATTTCAATCATACACACAATATGCTCAATATGTGCAATATAACATGGCATCACAACAAGACTCTACGACTCAGAGTATTATTCATTAGGCTCCGAGGAGCCAAGTATTACAAACATGGGTCTCATGACCCAATATACAGAGCATACAAGCAACAAGCACATGCGAAGCTTAACTTGTCTGAGTACAGACAACTAAAATGAAGAAGGTTGAGGAGCCTGACTATCTACAAGACCCTCCCAAGGGTACGAGATCGTAGCTGAGGTAACAAGTTAACCATCGAAGTCCACACGGAACTACTAGCGAGACTGACGTCTCTCTGCAAAACATAAAATAGGCAAACGTGAGTGCAAATGTACACAGCAAGACTTACATCAGAACTATCTACATATGCATCGGTATCAACAAAGGGGTGGTGGAGTTTAAGTGCAGCAAGCCAGCTTTGACTCGGTGGCTAACCTAAACTACGACTGCAAGTAACTCTTTTGAGGTGGCGCACACGAGTCCACATATTCACCATACCAATACACCACTATGGATCCGCTCCCGTCTCCCTGCGGGAACGCCATCCATAGCACTCACGCTTATCTTGCGAGTTTTAGAGTATCCACTTTCACTTGTCTATGAACTATGCAAGGGGTCCAAGTTTCCATATCCGAGGAATCCGGCTATTCGAATAGATAATGATAACCCTGCAGGGGTGTACTTCTGTCACATCCCTAGTTCTAGTGTGACCTAGACCAGCTAGCCATGTGTGCATCATGTTTAAATTCCATTTAAATTTGAAATGGGGTCTTGTGAAACCCTCAGAATCATTCTAGAAATGACTCAGATAAAAATTGTTTCAATTTGGCCCAAGAAAATGTTCCTGATTTTCTCTAAAAATATTGGCCAGAGGTAAAATCCCAACCAATATTTTTGGGAGCTCAGAAGTATTTATTTTTGGCCATTTTAGTTAATCCGGTAAATATTTGCATATGATATATATATGTGATATATATTAGATATGTCTAATAATTCTGATTTTTACTGTGGGGCTTTGGAATAATCCAATTAAGTTCCTACATTAATTTTCAGAATTAAATAAAATGATTTGGTATTTTTATTAAATCAAAACAAATGTCAGAAAAATAGAAAAGAAAACAGAAAAGGGAGAGAGACTTACCTGGGCCACTTACCAGATCGGCCCAGTAGCTCGGCCCAGCTGACTGGCCGACGCCAGTCATCGTGTCCACCGCGCCAGGAGGACGGCGCGCGTGTGTCCGACGCGCGCGAGCACGCGCCGGCCACCTCCTGCTTCCTCGCTCACCGCTGGAGGCACCCGACGACGCCACGCATCCCCCTCGGCCCTCTCTCACTTTCCCCCCAGCTCTCTCCTCTCCTCTCCCTCGCTTTCTCGCTCACGGACGAGCACTGCCGTCGCCACAGGCCATCGTTGCCGCAGCCATCGCCTTCCCCCTTGCCTCTCTCCGTGTCCGCAAGCTCCGCCACCTCGCCCTGAAGCTCTTCGTCGAGCCACGCGCCTCGGGAGGCCCTGGAGCGCCTCCATCGCCGCCGTCTTCATCTCCGGCCTCCGTGGATCCCAATCGCTGCCCCGCCGTCTTCAGTGCATCCCCGAGCTCGCCGTCAAGCCCACCGAGACCGCTGTGAGCTGCTGCATCTCCTCCCCCTCTCCATTCGCTCGCTGGCATGCCGTAGTCGCTGCCTCGCCGATGAGCGTGACCGTCGGCGCCTGAGCTCGTCTCCGACGCAGCTCCGGTGACCAAATGGTCGCCCCGGCAAGTCCAAACCTCTCCCCGCACCACGCAGAGGCCATAGGTGCTACGCCCGCATCGCCACGCCCACTGCAGCCTCGAACCCGAGCTCGACCGAACTCCGGCCGCCGCCCAAGTGGTCGCCGCCGTCAATTTAGGCCGTCTCCGGTGAAATGGAGGGCACCAGTGGATGTGCGCGAGCACCAGCTCCTCGGAGATGGTCTCCGCGGCCCATTTGGTCACCGGAGACGCGTTTCCGACGCCCTCCGCCGTCTCGGGCCTCGCCGGCGTCGAGTCGCCGGCGGATTTGACCCGCTGACCAGGGTTGACCCTCCCCCTTGTGTCAGTGACGCGTGGGCCACCCCCCTGACATTTAGTTAGTATTAGATTAACACTAAATAACTAGTTTAGTTACCTAGTTAGTCACTGACCAGTGGGCCCGGCGCTCACTAATCCTAATTAGACTAATTAAACCCCCTGTTAACTAACTGAGTCACTGACGTGTGGACCCCACACGTCAGGTTTGACTTGGTCAGCGCTGTTGACTTGCTGACGCAAGCATGACGCTGTGCTGACGCAATAAATCATTTTCTAGTATCAAAATTAATCAGGAAATTCCAGAAAATGTTCAAAACTTCTAAAAATCATAGAAAATAATCTATAGCTCAGAATGAAATAATTTATATATGAAAAATTATCAGAAAAATTCATGGAATCTATTTATGTCATTTTCATGCATGTTTGAACAATGTTTGTCCTCTGTTTTGGGCAAAACAAATAAATGGCATTTAACTAATCATATATGGAGTTTGAATTTGAATCTTGTATTCAAACCAACTTCATTTAATTGTGTTGCTAGTTGCACTAGCTCATACAACATCACATATTCGTGCCATGTTCATGCATCATAATGTTGCATATGCTTGTGTTTGAATTCCGACACCGTTCCTTCTCGATAGGTCCTGCTCCGGAAAGTGTTCGAGAGTACCTATCAGAGGAGTAGTGCCCCCTCCGTTGATCTACCAGGCAAGCACACCCCCTTGTTCATTCTGATACAATCCTACTCTCTTGCTCCTGCTCTCATTTATTGCATTAGGACAACAACGATTCAACTGCTACTTTATGCGACGGTAGTTGAACCCATTCCTCTGCTTGACCTGTCATTGCCACAGTAAATAGTTAAAACCCACTAGCATGTGTTGGAGTTGATCGAGCCATGTTGTGTTCTTTCCATGCCATGCCTGCTATTGCTTAGAGTTGTGTCAGGTCTGATTCATTGGGAATGAATTGGAGTGGTACGATATGTTCTGGTGTTGAGAGTTAAGCGTGTGAACACGATTTGGTAAAGGTAGCGGTGAGAGGCCATGTAGGAGTACATGGTGGGTTGTCTCACTGGAACCGTCCTTAAGCACTGAGTTTCATGTATGTTGTCCAATGACTAGCTACTACCACACATTGGAATGCTTAAGTGCCCCTCTAGACTTATTAGCCAACTTGATCTCTGTCCAAGAGTCGCAAATAGTTTCTGGTGTTTGTAGGTAGTGTTAGTAGTCTACCAAGTGGCACCCGGCCTGGTGGGCTTGGGACAGACTAGGCACAGGTGGCACGGTGTACCAAGCGTAGATCCATCCAGCGAGGTGGGCTTGGGAACCCTGCACATATCGTTTGGGACCGTGAGCGACACCCCAGCCGGATCTCCTTGCGGATGGAACCCGAATAGGCGATAAACCTGGATTAGAGTCTTGTGCGGTTAGTCAGGTCATGGCCGACACCCTCGCCAGGCTTCTGCTTGAAGGTTGCCCAGGTACATGACGTGTACATGGTGATAAGTAGTGAGAGCGTGTGTGAAGAAGTACACCCCTGCAGGGTTATCATGATCTATTCGAATAGTCGTGTCCTCGGTTATGGACTTCTTGGATGCTTACGTGGTACATAGACAACTTAAAGTGGATACTCTAAAATGCTCAAGACAAGTGTGAGTGCTATGGATGGCCTTCTCGTAAGGAGACGAGGAGGAATCCATAGTAGTGTATTGATGTGGTGACTAGTGGACTCGTGTGCGCTGCCTCACCTCAAAGAAGTTTCTCGATGCCGTAGAACAGGATAGCCATGGAGTCACAGCTGGCTTGCTGCAACTAAACCCCACATTATCTTCTTGATCCAAATGCATATATGATAGGATCTGATGGAAGTCTTGCTAAGTACCTTTGTACTCATGTTTGCTTTATTTATGTTTTGCAGATGAGACATCTATCTGACTAGTAGTACCACTTGGACTTCGACGAGTAGCTTGTACCTCAGCTACGATCTTGATCGGACGTTGTAGATAGTCAGGCTCACAGCCTTTTCTTTTGTAGTTGTCTGTACTCAGACACGTAATGCTTCCGCTTGTTGCTTGTATGCTCTGAATGATGGGCATGTGACCACTGTTTGTATTTATGCTATGTGGCTCTTCTGAGCCTTTAACTATATGAGATTGCGTTATGTTGTGATGCCATGTTGTACATCACATACTTGCATGTTATGCGTACGTGTGATGTGTATTGCTATGTGTGGGATCCGACAATCTAGTTGTTTGTCCTTGGCAGCCTCTCTTATGGGGAAATGTAGTCTAGTGCTTCCTTGAGCCATAGTAGTCCGCTACAGCCCGGTTCACCGGAGTCCTGCTAGCCCAGCACTACTGCTCAGAACACTTGACTGGCCGGCATGTGTTCCACTTCGTTCCTATGTTTGTCCCTTCGGGGAAATGTCACGCGGTGACTTCCGGAGTCCTGCCTAGCCTGCTACAGCCCGGGTTCCCCGGAGTCCTGTTAGCCCAGTGCTACAGCCCGGATTCATATGCTGTTGACCGACATGCTCGATGTGATTCATGTATGCCTGTTCCCATAGGTTAGCACCGCTTTGGGTTCACGACTAGCCATGTCAGCCCAGGTTCTTTGTCATATGGATGCTAGCGACACTATCATATACGTGAGCCAAAAGGCGCAAACGGTCTCGGGCCAGGTAAGGTGGCACCCTTGGGAATACCGTGCGTGAGGCCGCAAAGTGATATGATGTGTTACATGCTAGATCGGTGTGACTTAGGATCGGTGTCCCGACAGCTTTGGTATCAGAGCCTGACTGCCTGTAGGATTTCCAAGCCAACCTGGTCGAAGTTGAGTCTAGAAATTCATTAGTTATGTAAGGGAATTGAATGTGGGAAGGAACGTAAGGCTCTTTCTACTCCTTATACCTCATGGCCTTCTGATCTGAGTCGTCCTACCTTTCCTACGGGGTTAAGGAACTAGGCTTTCTCTTCCGTCTATCAGGATCACGTGTTACTACTCCATAGTTCCATAGGATTGGTTGATCAGAGTCATATCCCAGTTTTCGAGTACTTTCGGTGTAGTCTGTTTGGCAATATCTCAGAACCTTGAGTGATGATGTTGAGTATGGTGCTACTTCGTCTTTTGCAGAATGTCTCATTTCGAGCATTTTACTGCCGTTATGCTGCCGGAATTGTCGTAGGAGTTCAAGAGATAGTATTTTTTCTCGTACTATAATCTACATCCTTATGATGATGCTGAATCCATCCTTGTTCCCTTGGTTGGTTCTTCGGGAGGTTGCCGGTTAACCAAAGTTCTGTTGCTCATATCCGGAACCACGGAGATGGTAGGGATGAGGATCCTCCCGATCAGTCTTCGTTGGCAGAGTTCATGCTAGAGATGGAGAGGAACAAACGTGAGTCTAACCGCTTGCTAGCACGTATTGAGGTGAACACCTCCCAGCAGCACAAAGAGTTTGTGTCCATTCATGACTTCATTGGCCTGAAACCACCTACCTTCCATCATTCCATTGAACCGCTTGATGCAGATGACTGGCTCTGTAGTATCACACACAAGCTGCGTTCTGCGAACGTAGCTGAGGGTGACAAGGTCACCTATGCTGCTTATCATCTGGAAGGTCCTGCTAGTATTTGGTGGCAGAACTATGAGGCTATGCTTCCAGCTGGCCAGATACCCACTGGAGAGATTTCATTGAGGCTTTTCGCGAGGATCACATCCCTCAGGCTCTCATTGACCGCAAAAGAGAAGAGGTATGTAGTTTCACCCAGAGTAAGATGGCTGTTGATGCTTATAGTAGAGAGTTTGAGAACCTTGCCCGCTATGCTACAGAAGAAGTGTCCACAGACGCTAAAAAGCAAGCTAGGTTCCGGAAGGGTCTCAACCCCAAGTTGCGTCGTGATGTCCACTTGCACCATTGCAATACATTCCAGGCTCTTGTGAACAAGGCCATCAATGCAGAGACAGCTCAACTCACTTACGAGGAGTCTCGTAAGCACACCCGTGATTTGGGGTCTTCCTCCGGTTCTAGTTCTCAGAAGCGCCGGATTTGGATTCCGAACTCCGCTCTTCCACCCGGTTATACACCAAGGCCTTCTTGTGTGGCACCTCACCTAGTTCAACCATATGCTACACCCATGCCTATTGGTAGACCACTTGTCAATGCGGGTCCTTGTCCTATCTCCAAGATTTGTTACAAGTGCGGAGAGCCAGGCCACATTGCCCGTATTTGCACTCAGACCCGTGTTGCTCCACCCTAGCCTGAGAAGTCTGTTGGCCATGGTAGTAAGCTTTCACACCAGATGATTAGTGCCAAGTCAGCTCCCACTGAACTTGGACGTGTGCATCACGTCTCAGCTAAAGACGCTCATGATGATCTAGATGTCATTCTTGGTACACTCCTTGTCAACTGTCACCTAGCTTCGGTTATATTCGATACCGGGGCATCTCACTCCTTCATTTCTGAAAGTTATGCCCGTTTGCACGGCATGTCATTTTGTGATATGGCCTCCCCACTACTCATTCAAACCCCTGGATCCAAGTGGCAAACTTCTAGGATAAGTTATGGCAATGAAATACATGTTGACAGACTTGTATTTCTAGCTTCCTTGATATCCCTCAAGTCTTCAGATATTAACATCATCTTGGGTATGGACTGGATGAAGGTGTTGGAAATATGCCCTAGAGGCAATAATAAAAGCATTATTATTATATTTCCTTGTTCATGATAATTGTCTTTATTCATGCTATAATTGTGTTATCCGGAAATCGTAATACATGTGTGAATAACAGACACCAACATGTCCCTAGTAAGCCTCTAGTTGACTAGCTCGTTGATCAACAGATAGTCATGGTTTCCTGACTATGGACATTGGATGTCATTGATAACGAGATCACATCATTAGGAGAATGATGTGATGGACAAGACCCAATCCTAAACATAGCATAAAGATCGTATAGTTCGTTTGCTAGAGTTTTTCCAATGTCAAGTATCTTTTCCTTAGACCATGAGATCATGTAACTCCCGGATACCATAGGAGTGCTTTGGGTATACCAAACGTCACAACGTAATTGGGTGACTATAAAGGTAGACTACGGGTATCTCCGAAAGTATCTGTTGGGTTGACACGGATCAAGACTGGGATTTGTCACTCCGTATGACGGAGAGGTATCACTGGGCCCACTCAGTAATGCATCATCATAATGAGCTCAAAGTAACCAAGTGTCTGGTCACGGGATCATGCATTACGGTACGAGTAAAGTGACTTGCCGGTAACGAGATTGAACGAGGTATTGGGATACCGACGATCGAATCTCGGGCAAGTAACATATCGATTGACAAAGGGAATTGCATACGGGGTTGCTTGAATCCTCGACATCGTGGTTCATCCGATGAGATCATCGTGGAGCATGTGGGAGCCAACATGGGTATCCAGATCCCGCTGTTGGTTATTGACCGGAGAGTCGTCTCGGTCATGTCTGCCTGTCTCCCGAACCCGTAGGGTCTACACACTTAAGGTTCGGTGACGCTAGGGTTGTGAAGATATGTATATGCAGTAACCCGAATGTTGTTCGGAGTCCCGGATGAGATCCTGGACATCACGAGGAGTTCCGGAATGGTCCGGAGGTAAAGAATTATATATAGGAAGTGCTATTTCGGCCATCGGGACAAGTTTCGGGGTCACCGGTATTGTACCGGGACCACCGGAAGGGTTCCGGGGGTCCACCGGGTGGGGCCACCTGCCCCGGGGGCCACATGGGCTGTAGGGGGTGCGCATGTTATACTTAGATGGCTAGAAGAGGGATGTCTATCTAAGTGGGAGTTCATTGAATAATTTGATTAGATGAACTTAATTATGATGAACTTCAATATGCAGGGGATGGAAAAGACCATTCCTGAGGTATTTGCAATGCTGAAATCAGCAGAGGTCGAAGTCAAGAAGGAACATCAAGTGTTGATGGTCAATAAAACCACTAAGTTCAAGAAGGGCAAGGGTAAAAAGAACTTCAAGAAGGACGGCAAGGGAGTTGCCGCGCCCGGCAAGCAAGCTGCTGGGAAAAAGCCAAAGAATGGGCCCAAGCCCGAGACTGAGTGCTTTTATTGCAAGGGAAGTGGTCACTGGAAGCGGAACTGCCCCAAATACTTAGCAGACAAGAAGGCCGGCAAAACAAAAGGTATATATGATATACATGTAATTGATGTGTACCTTACTAGTACCCGTAGTAGCTCCTGGGTATTTGATACCGGTGCAGTTGCTCACATTTGTAACTCAAAGCAGGGGCTGCGGAATAAGCGGTGACTGGCAAAGGACGAGGTGACGATGCGCGTCGGGAATGGTTCCAAGGTCAATGTGATCGCCGTCAGCACGCTACCTCTATATTTGCCTTCGGGATTAGTTTTAAACCTTAATAATTGTTATTTAGTGCCAGCTTTGAGCATGAACATTGTATCGGGATCTCGTTTAATTCGAGATGGCTACTCATTTAAATCCGAGAATAATGGTTGTTCTATTTATATGAGAGATATGTTTTATGGTCATGCTCCTATGGTGAATGGTTTATTCTTAATGAATCTCGAGCGTAACGCTACACATATTCATAGTGTGAGTACCAAAAGATGTAAGGTTGATAATGATAGTCCCACATATTTGTGGCACTGCCGCCTTGGTCACATAGGTGTCAAATGCATGGAGAAGCTCCATGCTGATGGACTTTTAGAGTCTCATGATTATGAATCATTTGACACGTGCGAACCATGCCTCATGGGTAAAATGACCAAGACTCCGTTCTCAGGAACAATGGAGCGAGCAACCAACTTATTGGAAATCATACATACTGATGTGTGCGGTCCAATGAGCGTTGAGGCTCGCAGTGGCTATCGTTATGTTCTCACCCTCACTGATGACTTGAGTAGATATGGGTATATCTACTTAATGAAACACAAGTATGAAACCTTTGAAAAGTTCAAGGAATTTCAGAGTGAGGTTGAGAATCAACGTGACAGGAAGATAAAGTTTCTACAATCAGATCGTGGAGGAGAATACTTGAGTCACGAATTTGGCACACACTTAAGAAAATGTGGAATAGTTTCACAACTCACGCCGCCTGGAACACCTCAGCGTAATGGTGTGTCCGAACGTCGTAATCGCACTTTATTAGATATGGTGCGATCTATGATGTCTCTTACCGATTTACCGCTATCTTTTTGGGGCTATGCTTTAGAGACTGCCGCATTCACTTTAAATAGGGCTCCGTCGAAATCCGTTGAGACAACACCGTATGAATTATGGTTTGGGAAGAAACCTAAGCTGTCGTTTCTAAAAGTTTGGGGATGCGATGCTTATGTCAAGAAACTTCAACCTGAAAAGCTCGAACCCAAGTCGGAAAAATGCGTCTTCATAGGATACCCTAAAGAAATTGTTGGGTATACCTTCTACCTCAGATCCGAAGGCAAGATCTTTGTTGCCAAGAATGGATTCTTTCTAGAGAAAGAGTTTCTCTCGAAAGAAGTAAGTGGGAGGAAAGTAGAACTTGATGAAGTATTACCTCTTGAACCGGAAAATGGCGCAACTCAAGAAAATGTTCCTGAGGTGCCTGCACCAACTAGAGAGGAAGTTAATGATAATGATCAAGATACTTCTGATCAAGCTCCTACTGAAATTCGAAGGTCCACAAGGACACGTTCCACACCAGAGTGGTACGGCAACCCTGTCTTGGAAATCATGTTGTTAGACAACGGTGAACCTTCGAACTATGAAGAAGCGATGGCGGGCCCGGATTCCGACAAATGGCTAGAAGCCATGAAATCCGAGATAGGATCCATGTATGAAAACGAAGTATGGACTTTTACTAACTTGCCCGTTGAACGGCGAGCCATAGAAAATAAATGGATCTTTAAGAAGAAGACAGACGCGGATGGTAATGTGACCATCTATAAAGCTCGGCTTGTCGCTAAGGGTTATCGACAAGTTCAAGGGGTTGACTACGATGAGACTTTCTCACCGGTAGCAAAGCTAAAGTCCGTCCGAATCATGTTAGCAATTGCCGCATTTTACGATTATGAGATATGGCAAATGGACGTCAAAACGGCATTCCTTAATGGTTTCCTTAAGGAAGAATTGTATATGATGCAGCCGGAAGGTTTTGTCGATCCTAAGAATGCTGACAAAGTGTGCAAGCTCCAACGCTCGATTTATGGGTTGGTGCAAGCATCTCGGAGTTGGAACATTCGCTTTGATGAGATGATCAAAGCGTTTGGGTTTACGCAGACTTATCGAGAAGCCTGCGTTTACAAGAAAGTGAGTGGGAGCTCTGTAGCATTTCTCATATTATATGTAGATGACATACTTTTGATGGGAAATGATATAGAACTCTTGGACAACATCAAGGCCTACTTGAATAAGAGTTTTTCAATGAAGGACCTTGGAGAAGCTGCTTATGTATTAGGCATCAAGATCTATAGAGATAGATCAAGACGCCTCATAGGTCTTTCACAAAGCACATACCTTGATAAGATATTGAAGAAGCTCAATATGGATCAGTCTAAGAAGGGGTTCTTGCCTGTGTTACAAGGTATGAAATTGAGCTCAGCTCAATGTCCGACCACGGCAGAAGATATAGAAGAGATGAGTGTCATCCCCTATGCCTCAGCCATAGGTTCTATTATGTATGTCATGCTGTGTACCAGACCTGATGTAAACCTTGCCATAAGTTTGGTAGGAAGGTACCAATGTAATCCCGGCAAGGAACACTAGACAGCGGTCAAGAATATCCTGAAGTACCTGAAAAGGACTAAGGAAATGTTTCTCGTTTATGGAGGTGACGAAGAGCTCGTCGTAAAGGGTTACGTCGACGCTAGCTTCGACAGAGATCTGGATGACTCTAAGTCACAAACCGGATACGTGTATATTTTGAATGGTAGGGCAGTAAGCTGGTGCAGTTGCAAGCAGAGCATCGTGGCGGGATCTACATGTGAAGCGGAGTACATGGCAGCCTCGGAGGCAGCACATGAAGCAATATGGGTGAAGGAGTTCATCACCGACTTAGGAGTCATACCCAATGCGTCGGGGCCAATCAAACTCTTTTGTGACAACACTGGAGCTATTGCACTTGCCAAGGAGCCCAGGTTTCACAAGAAGACAAGGCACATCAAGCGTCGCTTCAACTCCATTCGTGAAAATGTTCAAGTTGGAGACATAGAGATTTGTAAAGTACATACGGACCTGTATGTAGTAGATCCATTGACTAAACCTCTCCCTAGGGCAAAACATGATCAACACCAGAATTCCATGGGTGTTCGATTCATCACAATGTAACTAGATTATTGACTCTAGTGCAAGTGGGAGACTGTTGGAAATATGCCCTTGAGGCAATAATAAAAGCATTATTATTATATTTCCTTGTTCATGATAATTGTCTTTATTCATGCTATAATTGTGTTATCCGGAAATTGTAATACATGTGTGAATAACAGACACCAACATGTCCCTAGTAAGCCTGTAGTTGACTAGCTCGTTGATCAACAGATAGTCATGGTTTCCTGACTATGGACATTGGATGTCATTGATAACGAGATCACATCATTAGGAGAATGATGTGATGGACAAGACCCAATCCTAAACATAGCATAAAGATCGTATAGTTCGTTTGCTAGAGTTTTTCCAATGTCAAGTATCTTTTCCTTAGACCATGAGATCGTGTAACTCCCGGATACCGTAGGAGTGCTTTTGGTATACCAAACGTCACAACGTAACTGGGTGACTATAAAGGTAGACTACGGGTATCTCCGAAAGTATCTGTTGGGTTGACACGGATCAAGACTGGGATTTGTCACTCCGTATGACGGAGAGGTATCACTGGGCCCACTCAGTAATGCATCATCATAATGAGCTCAAAGTAACCAAGTGTCTGGTCACGGGATCATGCATTACGGTACGAGTAAAGTGACTTGCCGGTAACGAGATTGAACGAGGTATTGGGATACCGACGATCGAATCTCGGGCAAGTAACATATCGATTGACAAAGGGAATTGCATACGGGGTTGCTTGAATCCTCGACATCGTGGTTCATCCGATGAGATCATCGTGGAGCATGTGGGAGCCAACATGGGTATCCAGATCCCGCTATTGGTTATTGACCGGAGAGTCGTCTCGGTCATGTCTGCCTGTCTCCCGAACCCGTAGGGTCTACACACTTAAGGTTCGGTGACGCTAGGGTTGTGAAGATATGTATATGCAGTAACCCGAATGTTGTTCGGAGTCCCGGATGAGATCCCGGACATCACGAGGAGTTCCGGAATGGTCCGGAGGTAAAGAATTATATATAGGAAGTGCTATTTCGGCCATCGGGACAAGTTTCGGGGTCACCGGTATTGTACCGGGACCACCGGAAGGGTCCCGGGGGTCCACCGGGTAGGGCCACCTGCCCCGGGGGCCACATGGGCTGTAGGGGGTGCGCCTTGGCCTATATGGGCCAAGGGCACCAACCCCAAAAGGGCCCATGTGCCTAGGGTTTGGGGGAAACCCTAAAAGGGGGCGCCCCTTTGCTCGGGGGGCAAGCCCCCCACCCCTTGGCCGCCACCCCCCTAGGAGATTGGATCTCCTAGGGCCGGCTCCCCCCCTAGACACCCCTATATATAGTGGGGGAGATGGAGGACATCACTCCTCAGCTTTTTGGCGCCTCCCTCTCCCCTGTTACATTTCTCCCTCGTAGTATACGTGAAGCCCTGCTACTTTGACGCCCTGCATCCACCACCACGCCGTCGTGCTGTTGGATCTTCATCAACTTCTCCTTCCCCCTTGCTGGATCAAGTAGAAGGAGACGTTACGCTGACCGTACGTGTGTTGAACGCGGAGGTACCGTCCGTTCGGTGCTAGGATCTCCGGTGATTTGGATCACGTCGTGTTCGACTACCTCATCCCCGTTCTTTGAACGCTTCCGCTCGCGATCTACAAAGGTATGTAGATGCATCCGATCACTCGTTGCTAGATGAACTCATAGATGGATCTTGGTGAAGCCATAGGAAAATTTTTGTTTTCTGCAACGTTCCCCAACAGAAGGCTCATTATGCCAAGATTGACTGTTACACCAGGTCTGTTCAGCTCACACAGCCCTCTGGCAAGATAGTCACTGTCTCCACCAAAATTGCAAGGCGTCAGCTATATTCTCTAAATGCCAGCCCTCTTCCAGACCTTGAAGATATCCCGGTAGTCCGCGACTTTCCGGATGGCTTTCCAGAGGAACTGCCAGGTATTCCACCTGACAGAGATGTAGAGTTTGTTATAGATCTTATCCTCGGAACCGCCCCAATTTCTAGGAGACCTTACAAGATGGCACCCTTAGAGCTAGCCGAGCTTAAGAAACAACTTGATGAGTCCTTGCAAAAGGGTTTCATCCGTCCTGGTTCTTCTCCCTGGGCTTGCCCCGTTCTCTTCGTCAAGAAGAAGGATGGTACGGACCGAATGGTTGTAGATTATCGTCCCGTTAATTTGGTCACGATAAAGAACAAGTATCCGCTCCCCAGGATCAACGATCTGTATGATCAGCTCGCTGGATCCTCAGTCTTCTCCAAGATGGATTTGAGGTTAGGCTACCACCAAATCAAGATCAGAAACGGGGACATTCCTAAGACGGATTTTGTCACTCGTTATGGCCAGTACGAGTACACCATCATGTCCTTTGGTCTAACCAATGCTCCAGCTACATTCTCCCGCTTAATGAACTCGGTCTTCATGGAGTACCTAGATAAGTTCATTGTGGTTTACCTCAATGATATCCTTATCTACTCGAAGAATGAGGAAGAGCATGCCGAACATCTTAGACTTGTGTTGGAAAAACTCAGAGAACACTGCCTTTACGCCAAGTTCTCCAAGTGCGAATTTTGGTTGCCAGAAGTGACCTATCTCGGCCACGTAATCTCTGGTAGGGGCATTGCTGTCAATCCCGAAAGAGTTCAAGCCGTTCTTGATTGGACTCCACCTGAAACGGTTAAGCAAGTTAGGAGTTTCCTTGGCCTAGCCAGTTATTGTCGCCGCTTCGTTGAGAACTTCTCCAAAGTGGCCAAACCTCTCACAGAACTTCTCAAGAAAGATAAAAAGTTTGAGTGGTCCCCACAGTGTGAGTATAGTTTTCAGGAACTGAAAAGACGCCTGACTTCTGCTCCCGTACTTGTGCCACCGGATTTCACTAAAGACTTTGTTATCTACTGCGACGCCTCACGACAGGGACTAGGTTGCATCCTTATGCAAGATCGCCATGTGATTGCCTATGCATCTCGACAGTTGGATCCACATGAGGAGAATTATCATACACATGATCTAGAGCTTGCAGCCGTAGTCTATGCACTTAAGACCTGGCGACATTACCTTCTCGGTAAACGTTGCGAGATATACACCGACCACCAGAGTCTCAAGTATATCTTCACCCAACCAGATTTGAACCTTAGGCAAAGACGTTGGTTGGAGTTGATCTCAGATTACGACTTAGGGATTACCTACACCCCAGGAAAGGGAAATGTCATGGCTGATGCGCTAAGTCGTAAGTCCTATTGCAACAATCTCATGTTGCAACAGGGCCAGCCACTTCTCCATGAGGAATTATGTAAGCTTAACCTTCACATTGCTCCTCACAGATTCCTTTCTACCTTGGTGGCGAAACCTACCCTTGAGGATCAGATCATTACTGATCAGAAGTTTGATAGGGGTGTTATCCGCATCAAGAGAAACATTAAGAAGGGAGTTGGTGGATGTTTCTCTATGGATGATCGAGGTGTTGTTTTCTTTAAGAATCGCTTAGTGATTCCCAAGAACCAACATCTGCGACAACTGATTCTTAAGGAGGCACATGAATCCCCTCTCATGATTCATCCCGGTAGTACTAAGATGTATCAGGACCTACGCCAGAGGTTCTGGTGGACTAGGATGAAGAGAGAAATCGCTAAGTTCATTGCTAACTATGACGTTTGTCGTCGCGTTAAGGCAGAACATCAGAGGCCTGCTGGCACTCTTCAGCCTTTAGCTATTCCTAAATGGAAATGGGATAAAGCTGGTATGGACTTCATCACCGGCTTTCCCAGGACCAAGAGAGGGAATAATGCTATCTTCGTAGTCATTGATCGTCTTTCCAAAGTGGCTCACTTCCTACCTGTTCGAGAGAGTATCACCGCTAGTCTGCTCACTGACTTATATATTTCTCAAATAGTGTCACTTCATGGTGTTCCACTAGAGATCAATTCAGACCGTGGTAGTCTTTTCACTTCTCACTTCTGGGAGAGTTTCCAAACTGCCATGGGCACCCATCTTTCTTTCAGTACCTCTTTCCACCCTCAGTCGAGTGGTCAGGTGGAAAGGGTCAACCAAATTCTCGAAGACATGCTCAGAGCTTGCGTTATCTCATTCGGTAAGGATTGGGAGAAGTGTCTTCCTTACGCCGAGTTCGCTTATAACAATAGCTACCAATCTAGTCTTAAGAAAGCTCCTTTCAAGATTCTCTATGGATGAAGATGTTGAACACCTTTGAACTGGTCCGAAACAGGTGAAAGACAATTCTTTGGACCGGATATGATTCAGGAAGCAGAAGAGCAAGTTCGCATCATTCGTGAGAATTTGAAAACAGCCCAATCTCGTCAAAAGAGCCAGTATGACCGTCGTCATAAGGAAGTGGCTTATGAAGTTGGCGACAAGGCTTACCTTCGGGTTACTCCTTTGAAGGGTACCCATCGTTTCGGTATCAAGGGCAAGTTGGCTCCTCGTTACATTGGTCCTTTTCGCATTCTCGCTAAACGAGGAGAGGTTGCCTACTAGTTGGAACTACCGCCACATCTTTCTCAAGTACATGATGTCTTCGACGTCTCTCAACTCAGGCATTGCTTCTCGGATCCCATCCGCAGAGTGGACCACGAAATGCTTGATCTCCAAGATAACCTCACTTATCAAGAGTACCCTGTCTGCATACTTGATCAAGCAGAGCGTGCCACCCGACGTCATAACATCAAGTTTCTCAAGGTTCAGTGGTCTCATCATTCCGAGAGAGAAGCTACTTGGGAGCGTGAAGATCGTCTTCGACTTGAGTACCCCGCTTTCTTCCCGCCGACTCCTGAATCTCGGGACGAGATTCTTCCAAGTGGGGGCGAGTTGTCACATCCCTAGTTCTGGTATGACCTAGACCAGCTAGCCATGTGTGCATCATGTTTAAATTCCATTTAAATTTGAAATGGGGTTTTGTGAAACCCTCAGAATCATTCTGAAAATGACCCAGATAAAAATTGTTTCAATTTGGCCCAAGAAAATGTTCCTGATTTTCTCTAAAAATATTGGCCAGAGGTAAAATCGCAACCAATATTTTTGGGAGCTCAGACGTATTTATTTTTGGCCATTTGGGTTAATTCGGTAAATATTTGCATATGATATATATATATATGTGATATATATTATATATGTCTAATGATTCTGATTTTTACTGTGGGGCTTTGGAATAATCCAATTAAGTTCCTACATTAATTTTCAAAATTAAATAAAATGATTTGGTATTTTTATTAAATCAAAACAAATGTCAGAAAAATAGAAAAGAAAACAAAAAAGGGAGAGAGACTTACCTGGGCCACTTACCAGATCGGCCCAGTAGCTCGGCCCAGCTGACTGGCCGACGCCAGTCATCGTCTCCACCGCGCCAGGGGGATGGGGCGGGTGTGCCCGACGCGCGCGAGCACGCGCCGGCCACCTCCTGCTTCCTCGCTCGCCGCTGGAGGCACCCGACGACGCCACGCATCCCCCTCAGCCCTCTCTCACTTCCCCCCAGCTCTCTCCTCTCCTCTCCCTCGCTTTCTCGCTCACGGCCGAGCGCTGCCGTCGCCACCGGCCACCGTTGCCGCAGCCATCGCCTTCCCCCTCGCCTCTCTCCGTGTCTGCGAGCTCCGCCACCTCGCCCTGAAGCTCTTCGTTGAGCCACGCGCCTCGGGAGGCCCTGGAGCGCCTCCATCGCCGTCGTCTTCATCTCCGGCCGCCGTGGATCCCCATCGCCGCCCCGCCGTCTTCAGTGCATCCCCGAGCTCGTCGTCAAGCCCACCAAGACCGCTGTGAGCTGCTGCTTCTCCTCCCCCTCTCCATTCGCTCGCTGGCATGCCGTAGTCATTGCTTCGCCGATGACCGTGACCGTCGCCGCCTGAGCTCGTCTCCGACGCAGCTCCGGTGACCAAATGGTCGCCCCGGCAAGTCCAAACCTCTCCCCGCACCACGCAGACGCCGTAGGTGCTACGCCCGCATCGCCACGCCCACTGCAGCCTCGAACCCGAGCTCGACCGAACTCCGGCTGCCGCCCAAGTGGTCGCCGCCGTCAATTTAGGCCGTCTCCGGTGAAACGGAGGGCACTAGTGGATGCGCGCGAGCACCAGCTCGTTGGAGATGGTCTCCGCGGCCCATTTGGTCGCCGGAGACGCATTTCCGACGCCCTCCGTCGTCTCAGGCCTCGCCGTCGTCGAGTCGCCGGCGGATTTGACCCGCTGACCAGGGTTGACCCTCCCCCTTGTGTCACTGACGCGTGGGCCACCCCCTAACATTTAGTTAGTATTATATTAACACTAATTAACTAGGTTAGTTACCTAGTTAGTCACTGACCAGTGGGAGGCGCCCACTAATCCTAATTAGACTAATTAAACCCCCTGTTAACTAACTGAGTCACTGACATGTGGACCCCACACGTCAGGTTTGACTTGGTCAGCATTGTTGACTTGCTGACGCAAGCATGACGTTGTGCTGACGCAATAAATCATTTTCTGGTATTAAAATTAATCAGGAAATTCCAGAAAATGTTCAAAACTTCTAAAAATCATAGAAAATAATCTATAACTCAGAATGAAATAATTTATATATGAAAAATTATCAAAAAAATTCAAGGAATCTGTTTATGGCATTTTCATGCATGTTTGAACAATGTTTGTCCTCTGTTTTGGACAAAACAAATAAAAGGCATTTAACTAATCATATATGGAGTTTGAATTTGAATCTTGTATTCAAACCAACTTCATTTAATTGTGTTGCTAGTTGCACTAGCTCATACAACATCACATACTCATGCCATGTTCATGCATCATAATGTTGCATATGCTTGTGTTTGATTTCCGACACCGTTCCTTCTCAATAGGTCCTGCTCCGGAAAGTGTTCGAGAGTACCTATCAGAGGAGTAGTGCCCCCTCCGTTGATCTACCAGGCAAGCAAACCCCCGTGTTCATTCCGATACAATCCTACTCTCTCGCTCCTGCTCTCATTTATTGCATTAGGACAACAACGATTCAACTGCTACTTTATGCTGCGGTAGTTGAACCCATTCCTCTGCATGACCTGTCATTGCCACAGTAAATAGTTAAAACCCA
Organism: Triticum urartu; assembly: GCF_056163025.1. NCBI lineage: Eukaryota > Viridiplantae > Streptophyta > Magnoliopsida > Poales > Poaceae > Triticum > Triticum urartu. The sequence goes on from NC_141877.1 coordinate 606,686,831, forward strand.
CTAGCATGTGTAGGAGTTGATCGAGCCATGTTGTGTTCTTGCCATGCCATGCCTGCTATTGCTTAGAGTTGTGTCAGGTCTGATTCATTGGGAATGAATTGGAGTGGTACGATATGTTCTGGTGTTGAGAGTTAAGCGTGTGAACACGATTTGGTAAAGGTAGCAGTGAGAGGCCATGTAGGAGTACATGGTGGGTTGTCTCACTGGAACCGTCCTTAAGCACTGAGTTCCGTGTATGTTTTCCAATGACTAGCTACTACCACACATTGGAATGCTTAAGTGCCCCTCTCGACTTATTAGCCAACTTGATCTCTGTCCAGGAGTCGCAAATAGTTTCTGGTGTTTGTAGGTAGTGTTAGTAGTCTACCAAGTGGCACCCGGCCAGGTGGGCTTGGGACAGACTAGGCACAGGCGGCACGGTGTACCAAGCGTAGATCCATCCGGCAAGGTGGGCTTGGGAACCCTGCACATATCGTTTGGGACCGTGAGCGACACCCCGGCCGGATCTCCTTGCGGATGGAACCCGAATGGGCGATAAACCTAGATTAGAGTCTTGTGCGGTTAGTCAGGTCGTGGCCGACACCCTCGCCAGGCTTCCGCTTGAAGGTTGCCGAGGTACATGACGTGTACATGGTGATAAATGGTGAGAGCGTGTGTGAAGAAGTACACCCCTGCAGGGTTATCATGATCTATTCGAATAGTCGTGTCCTCGGTTATGGACTTCTTGGATGCTTACGTGGTACATAGACAACTTAAAGTGGATACTCTAAAATGCTCAAGACAAGTGTGAGTGCTATGGATGGCCTTCTCGTAAGGAGACGAGGATGAATCCATAGTAGTTTATTGATGTGGTGACTAGTGGACTCGTGTGCGCTGCCTCACCTCAAAGAAGTTTCTCGATGCCGTAGAATAGGATAGCCATGGAGTCAAAGCTGGCTTGCTGCAACTAAACCCCACATTATCTTCTTGATACAAATGCATGTATGATAGGATCTGATGTAAGTCTTGCTGAGTACCTTTGTACTCACGTTTGCTTTATTTATGTTTTGTAGATGAGACATCTGTCTGACTAGTAGTACCACTTGGACTTCGACGAGTAGCTTGTACCTCAGCTACGATCTTGATCGGACGTTGTAGATAGTCAGGCTCATAGCCTTTTCTTTTGTAGTTGTCTGTACTCAGACATGTAATGCTTCCGCTTGTTGCTTGTATGCTCTGAATGATGGGTCATGTGACCCCTGTTTGTATTTATGCTATGTGGCTCTTCTGAGCCTTTAACTATATGAGATTGCGTTATGTTGTGATGCCATGTTGTACATCACATACTTGCATGTTATGCGTACGTGTGACGTGTATTGCTATGTGTGGGATCCGACAATCTAGTTGTTTGTCCTTGGCAGCCTCTCTTATGGGGAAATGTAGTCTAGTGCTTCCTTGAGCCATAGTAGTCCGCTATAGCCCGGTTCACCGGAGTCCTGCTAGCCCAGCACTACTGCTCAGAACACTTGACTGGCCGGCATGTGTTCCACTTCGTTCCTATGTTTGTCCCTTTGGGGAAATGTCACGCAGTGACTTCCGGAGTCCTGCCTAGCCTGCTACAGCCCGGGTTCCCCGGAGTCCTGTTAGCCTAGTGCTACATCCCAGATTCATATGCTGTTGACCGACATGCTCGATGTGATTCATGTATGCCTGTTCGTATAGGTTAGCACCGCTTTGGGTTCACGACTAGCCATGTCGGCCCGGGTTCTTTGTCATATGGATGCTAGCGACACTATCATATACGTGAGCCAAAAGGCGCAAATGGTCCCGGGCCAGGTAAGGTGGCACCCGTGGGAATACCGTGCGTGAGGCCGTAAAGTGATATGACGTGTTACATGCTAGATCGGTGTGACTTAGGATCGGGGTCCCGACAACTTCTTCACACACGCTCTCGCCACTTATCGCCATGTACACGTCATGTACCTCGGCAACCTTCAAGCGGAAGCCGGGCGAGGGAGTCGGCCATGACCTGACTAACCAACAAGTCTCTAGTCCAGGTTTATCGCCTATTCGGGTTCCATCCGCAAGGAGATCCGGCCGCGGTGTCGCTCATGTCCCCAAACAATGTGTGCAGGGTTCCCAAGCCCACCATCCGGGTGCCACTTGGTACACCGTGCCACTGTGCCTAGTCTGTCCCAAACCCACCTGTACCGGGTGCCACTTGGTAGACTACTAACACTACCTACAAACACCAGAAACTAGTTGCAACTCCTGGACAGAGATCAGGTTGATTAATAAGTCGAGAGGGGCACTTAAGCATTCCAATGTGTGGTCATAACTGTTCATGGATCACAAACACAGAACTTAGTTCCTAAGGACGGCTGCAATGAGACAACCCACCATGTACTCCTACATGGCCTCTCACCGCTACCTTTACCAAATTGTGTTCACACACTTAGCTCTCAATGGTAGGACATGTTCACCACATTCCAATTCATCCCCGATGAATCAGACGTGACTCAACTCTAAGCAGTAGCAGGCATGAAAAACAAGCATGAATGAGTAGGCACAACATGGCTCAAACAACTCCTACTCATGCTAGTGGGTTTCATCTATTTACTGTGGCAATGACAGGTCATGCAGAGGAAAGGGTTCAACTACCGCAACATGTAACAGTTGAATCGGTGTTGTCCCAATGCAGTAAAAGAGAGCAGGAGCGAGAGAGTGGGATTGTATCAGAATGAACAATGGGTTTTTTGCTTGCCTGGCACTTCTGAACACTACTAGGGAAAAGCCTAGCAGCAGCGCGGGTTTTTGGCCTTTTAGTAGCGCGGGGGCCGGCGCTACTAATAAGGCGCTACAGCTAACGTATAGCAGTAGCGCTGGTCCACCCGTGCTACTGCTACACAAGTGTTGCAGCAGCGTGCTTAATGGAACCTCGCTGCTGCTAATAGCTATAGCATGCTTCCCCTGTGCGCGCTACTGCTACAACCACGCTGCTGCTAACTTTTCTCTAAGGGCAACAGGTAATATCTGCGTCATCATCACATGACAGTCATGAGACTTCATCCTGCTGAACCTTTTCTTGTCCGTGTCTAGATATCTACTTATCTTGCCATAGTAACTGGAACTAACTTTGACTCCGGTAAGGCACTTAAAGAATTGATTGATCTCAGCCTGACTTAAGGTGAAGCAAGAAGGGGGGCAATAATCCTCATTCTTTATTTTCTTGCCCTTCTTCTCCCGTGCCTCTGTCTCCGTCTCTGTCTCGTCTGACATTTTACGTGGCGGCATGTGTAGATCTTCCCTGATTTCCAAATCTTGCAAGTCTTTTCTTGCCTTCGGCCCATCCTTGGTCTTATCCGGCATGTTCATCAGTGTTGCGAGCAAGCTCTCAAGGACATTCTTACAGATATGCATTTGATCAAGGCAATGAGGTGTATCGAGTTTGTGCCAGTACTCCAAGTCCCAGAACACAGACCTCCTCTTCCATACCTTCAGCAGTGGCTCCGGCGCCTTTCTCATCGTCTTTCCCGGCGTGGGGCACTCCTTCCAGTTTTTCAACAGCTCATCGATTTCGGCACCGCTCCACTTACGTGGAGGTCCTCCATGCTCAGCGTGACCATTGAATAGATCTCCACGGTTTCTCCACGGGTCGTCCTGTTCGAGCCATCTTCGATGCCCCATGTACACGATTTTCCCAGACCCGCCATCTTTCCTTGATGTTAGCTGCTGAGACGTCGTATCATCCATGCACCATGTGCATCCGCAATATCCATGGCACACCTGGCCTGCCACATATCCGTAACCAAGATAGTCGTGCACTGTCGTGATAAGCGCGGCTCTCATGTTGAAATACTTGCCTTTGCTGGCGTCCCATGTCTTGGCCGGTGTTTTCCATAACGTGTCTAACTCCTCCTGAAGTAGCCCCAGATACAAGTTAATATTATTTCCTGGTTGTTTCGGCCCTTGAATAAGCATGCTCATGTGAATGTACTTCGATTTCATGCACAACCAGGGGGAGGTTGTACATCCATACAAACACGGGCCATGTGTTATGGTTGGTGCTCTGGTTGCTAAACGGATTCATGCCATCGATACACGCGCCGAGCATGATGTTCCTTGCAACACATTCAAAATACCGATAGAAGATGTTCAACGCTCTCTACTGGCTTCCATCCTTGACGTGTCTCAGCTTTGGATCATCTCCATCGTCAGGCTTCTTCCTCTCCGCGTGCCAGCGCATTAGATTTGCTTCCTTGGGATCTACAAAATACCTCTGGATACGGGGAGTGATCGGTAAGTACCATACCACTTTCTGGGGACATTTCTTCCCGGCCTTCTTGTATCGAGAAGCATTGCACACCGGACAACTTGTTTTTTCCGCGTGCTCCTTCCGATAAATTATGCAATCATTGATGCGTGCATGGTATCTAATGTGTGGCAGATCAAGAGGGCACACGATCTTCTTGGCCTCATCAACACTACTAGGACATAGATTACCCTCGGGAAGAACATCCTTTAGGTACTTGAGATGCTCATCGAGGCTAGTGTTGGTCCATTTGTTTTTACCCTTCGTCTTGAGAACTTGGAGCGTGAAACTCAAGCGGGTCACCTCAGGATTGCAACCATCATACAATGGAGTGTTCGAGTCTACCACCAGTTGCTCCATCTTAGCCTCCTCTCTAGAAGCAGCTCTCTCAGTACTCGTCTCCTTGCGAAGCAATGCTTGAACATGAGGGTCCCGCATGATTGAACTTAGTACCGACGAACTCTACTGCGTGGAGTCCATGTCGTTCTCTCCGCCGCCATGTCCGGCCCCTTCTCCGCCGCCATGTCTGGCCTCTTCCCCGCCGCCATTATCGATCATCTCTTCATCTTGCCCCATGTCATCATTGCCTGCCCCGTCGGCGTCCTCAACATCGTCATCCTCATCTTCAGTTATCCACCGAGTATAGCCATCCATGAAACCAGTCATGAGCAGGTGCGCTTCGACACGACCATCGACATGGGGGTCAAGCCAAACTATTCCTTTGCATTTTCGACACGGACATAAAACCTCTGTCAGGTTATTTTCCTTCATGTCCTGCACCGCCGACTGCAACCACCTGTCCACCATCGTTCCACTGACCATCGTGAACTCTACATGGTAATAATAAACAAATTGATTATAAAAATGCGTGCATTCATCAAAGTCATACAAAAATTCGGCATGACCTTCCTTAAAAGTAGGACATATATAGATCTAGAGTTTGCCTGGAATTCGCCGAAACGGAAATAAATCGACATTTCGGCAAAACATAGGAAACTCAGATGCACAATTTGGCGTCAACTCATGCCACACACACAATTTCCATAAAAATATCACACACACATGCATAAACATATTTCCATTTTGCAAAAGCATGAAATATTAATCACACATCTATCTCGAGATCGAGCACACGGTGGAGATGATGATGTAGGAAGGTCAAAATGCACAAAGCTCTTCTTGACAAAGAAAGATCTAGTTAGGGGGCAAATAGGTCACTTAACTAAATGCTACATCTACCTAGCTAGCTAATTTGGGAGGAGACAACTTCAACTAGTGGAGGGGGGGGAAGAGAAAGGAGATGAATTAATGGAGGTGGTGTAGTTATATCTAGGAGTAATGAAGAGAGAGAAAGGTAGGTAGAAGAGGGAGAGTAATGGGGGGAGAAGTATTGAGGAAGAAGAAGAGTGAGAGAGGGATGATGTGGGAGGTAGGGGAAAGGGAGGGGAGGAGATGGGGAGGGGGAGGTGGAAAAGGTGGTGGGTCCTGCGTCTTAGCAGTAGCGCGGGAGAGAAAGCGCGCTGCTGCTAAGAGCGTAGCAACAGCGCGCTCTCCTGTCACGCGCTACTGCTAAACGGGCCAACCCTGTGCACATTTTCAAAATTAGCAGCAGCGAGGTGACAAAAAAGCGCGCTGCTACTATGGCATTAGCAGCAGCGCGCTCCCTGGCGCTGCGCTACTGGTAAACTTATGTCGTTGTGTACTGTCGGTGGATTTTTGTAGCAGCGCGGTTTAAGCGTCACGCGCTACTGCTAAGTTTGCACCAGTAGCAAGCTTTCCATAGCCGCACTGCTACTACTTAGCAGCAGCGCCTGTTTTTATGTCGTGCTGCTGCTAAGATTCTGTGTATAAGGTTTTCCCTAGTAGTGGAAGATAGTATATCTCTTCATCGGTGTCATCGATCACGTCGTCGGAAACGAACGTCTACCGAGAGGGAACAACCACCGGCAAACACAAAAGGAACCGCAATCAATGCAATGCACATACATATGAATGATATGTCATATTAAGGTACTGAATTGACCTAGTGCAACAGTTAGCCATATTCATTGAAGTGGAATTCAAACTATATCAAATTCTAACTCCAAACCTATTATGAAATTTTCCCTAATCATGTTTCATCCTAAACAGTGATGTTAACTGGCTCAAACATGCATGAAAATGGCACAGATGGATTCCTTGAATTTTTCTGATAATTTTTCATATATAATTTATTTCATTTGGAGCTATAGATTAATTTCTATGATTTTTAGAAGTTTAGGCAAATTTCTGGAATTTCCTGTAAAAGAATAAATCCAAAAAAGAGTTATTGCATCAGCACTGCGTCATGCTGACCTCAGCAGGTCAACAGAACGGGTCCAGGTCAAACCTGACCAGTGGGACCCACTGGTCAGTGACCCTGAGGCACTTAGTGTCACAGACAGGTGGGTCCGGTCAACGGTGACGTGGCCAGGTCAAGCTGACCTGTGGGGCCCGTGGGTTAGTTTAATCTAAACGGGGGTTTAAACAAGGGTTAGTTAGGTAGTAGGGCCCAGGTGTCAGTGGCATAGGGGCGTTGGTTAGTGGGGTGTTTAACCGCTATTGACGGCCACGTCAGCTGCCGGCGTTTAGCCGCCGGTGAACAAATCCACAGTATAGGCAGTCGGGATTTCGCTGCAGGGCCCTATTTGGCACGCAGGGAGCATCTACGTGAAGCTGGGGGGTTGCCGCATAGAGTGGTGGTGGTGTTTGGGCTCGGGGTGGTCGGAAAAGACGCCGACGACGACGTTGGCGGCTGCCGGAGTTCGGGTGTTGGCGGGGTTGGTGCTAGGGTGCGCGGTAGGGCGAGTGAGTGTGTGGGTTAGGCTCCTGGGGGCCTCCTGAGCACGTTGATGCGCTCCGACACGAGCGGCAGGAGCTGTGGCCATGGCGGCACCATGGCCGGCGTAACTGAGCTCACGGCTCTGGCGGTGACAGTTGCTAGAGGACGAGCTAGAGGAGGGGAACAAGGGGGGACTGGAGAGGAGCTCACTGCGGGGCTAGCAGAGGTGACGGCGACGTTGGGGAAGCGCTGGGGCCGGCGAATCAACGGTGGCAATCTCGAGCGCCTGTCGGTGAAGACGATGACGAGGACGGCGATGTAGGGCAGCCGAGGACGCGTGAGTCGGTGGCGAGGATGAGAGAGTCGAGGCGGAGCTCGCAGGCATGGCGAGGGGTCGAGGGGGAGGCGGTGGCCGCAGCAACGGCGAGCGGCGGCGACGGCTCCTCTCGGCTTCGGAAGAGAGAGCGAGAGCAAAGGAGAGGAGGGCCACAGGGAAGAGTGAGAGGGGTCAGGGGGTTGCGTGGCGTGTTCAGGGTGTCGGGGGAGTGAAGCAGGCAGGGTGGAGGTGGCCTGCGCGTGGCCAGCAGGCGGCGAGCACGCGCCCCTGTCCTTCTGTCCAAGGAGGAAGACGACAGGGGGCAGCGGTGGTGGGCTGGGCCGCCAGCTACAGTACTGGGGCTATTGGTGGGCGCCAGGTAAGCTTCTGCCAGGTACGTCCCTCTCTCTCTCTTTTTATTTTTATTTTCTATTTTCCTTTTCTGTTTTTGATTTAGTAATAATACTAAACCATTTTTAAAACTCCTGAGAAAATTTGTGGTCACTTTTTAAATGTTTACTAACAGCCCTCAAATGTTTTCAGAATTATTGAAGCATTTAAAATATTTATAGCCATTAAATGCTCCAATTTAAATACTTATGATTTAATCCAATAACCTGAAATGACCTAGGGAAAATATGCACCCATTTTTGTTAGAGGTTTTCACCATTTTCAAAAATGATAGACTTTTCCTGAAGTCACTTTGGGTTTATTGGAAGTGATTTTATTTGAGCCTATTCGAATTCATTTGGTGCTAGGCTTCGGTCAGTCCCCATTTCAAGTTTCTGAGAAATTTAGACATGATGCAAGATGATGATGCAATGACAAGCAAGGCCAATGCTAGGGCTGTGACACCGCTCCACCGTCACGAATGAATGCAACTAAAATTGCAAAAAAAAACAAATTTGATTATATTTTCAAATAACAAATTTGATGATATTTTTTCATATTCATAAATATTTTCAAATAACAAATTTGATGATATTTTTAAAAAAATTATTACTGTTTTTATAAAAAATATTACTGTTATGATTTAAACAAGTTTGAACATATTTAAACACAAATAAATATCAAACAGCATTTTAAATGCATAAAATCAAAAATTGGGGAGCCTAGGAATCGAACCCAAGACCTCCTAGTGTGTGTGCTGCGTGCTGACCAGTCGGGCTAGTGGGCGTTTTCTAATGGAGATAGGGTTAGGTGGAATATAACCTGACCAGTCGGGCTAGTAATTAAAACAAAATTCTAATGACACACCAGGGGGAGGTGCGCCATTAGAATTGTCGTACTTATGGCGCACTAGGGGGAGGTGCGCCATTGCTAACCCTCCCCCACTCCACCTATTCTCCTCGCACTGTGGCCTCCCTCCCTCCCTCGCCAGATCCCCCACTCGACCCCAACCGTACGCCGCTGCCCCCTTGCTCCGCCCCCTCCGTCCGCCACGCCTGCACGCCGTCGGCGCCGCTGCCGCCGCTGTGGTCTTGCGCTGCCCCGACGCCGCCGCCCCGACCCCCGCGGGACTCCACCCCCGCCGCCCCCGCGCCCCCCGAACGGGATCGGCCGAGCGCGCGCCGCCCGCTCCTCTCCTCTCCTCCTCCCTCCGATGAGCGAGGGCCTCCTCCGGCCCCTGCAGTAGCCGACGAGCGCGGCCCCGACGCACCCACCCCGCCTGCCCCTGGCGTCCTCCGCCACCGGCCCCTGTTCTCCTTCGACCGCGGCGAGCGAGGACCCAGACGAGCTCGGACCCCGACCCCGACCCCTTCGCCGACCCCGACCCCTCCGGCGACCAGGTACCTCTCCTCCTTCCTCCTTCCTCCCTGAGGGAGTCCTGGATTAAGGGGTGTCCGGATGGCCGGACTATACCTTCAGCCGGACTCCTGGACTATGAAGATACAAGATTGAAGACTTCGTCCCGTGTCCGGGAGGGACTTTCCTTGGCGTGGAAGGCAAGCTTGGCGATACGGATATGTAGATCTCCTACCATTGTAACCGACTTTGTGTAACCCTAACCCTCTCCGGTGTCTATATAAACCGGAGGGTTTTAGTCCGTAGGACAACATACAGAACAACAATCATACCATAGGCTAGCTTCTAGGGTTTAGCCTCTCCGATCTCGTGGTAGATCTACTTTTGTACTACCCATATCATCAATATTAATCAAGCAGGACATAGGGTTTTACCTCCATCGAGAGGGCCCGAACCTGGGTAAACTTCGTGTCCCTTGCCTCCTGTTACCATCCGACCTAGACGCACAGTTCGGGACCCCCTACCCGAGATCCGCTGGTTTTGACACCGACATTGGTGCTTTCATTGAGAGTTCCTCTGTGTGGTCGCCGTTTGGCTTGATGGCTCCTATGATCATCAATAGCGATGCAGTCCAGGGTGAGACCTTCCTCCCTGGACAGATCTTCGTCTACGGCGGCTTCGCACTGCGGGCCAATTCACTGGGCCATCTGGAGCAGATCGAAAGCTATGCCCCTGGCCGTCAGGTCAGATTTGGAAGTTTAAACTACACGGCTGACATCCGCGGGGACTTGATCTTCGACGGATTCAAGCCACCGCCGAGCGCGCCGCACTGTCACGACGAGCATGATCTAGCTCTGCCGTCGAACAGTGCCCTGGAGGCCGCACCCGCATCGGCTTTGACCCTTAATTCGGAGCAAACTACGCCGATCGAGGATGGGTGGTTGGACACCTCCTCGGGGGCTGCGATCCCAACAGCGATCGAGCCGAACACCAGCCCCGCACTCCGCGAGACTCGTGACTCCAAGGAGCCGGACTCCGAACCCTCTACGCCCCTGCCGATCGAATCGGATTGGGCGCCGATCATGGAGTTTACTACCGCGGACATCTTTCAGCACTCGCCTTTCGGCGATATTCTGAAGACACTAAATTCCCTCTCTTTATCAGGAGAGCCCTGGCCGGACTACGGTCAGCAAGGGTGGGATACGGACGATGAAGAAATTCAAAGCCCACCCACCACCCACTTTGTAGCCACTGTCGACGATTTAACCGACATGCTCGACTTCGACTCCGAAGACATCGAAGGTATGGACGCTGATGAAGGAGACGATGAAGAACCAGCGCCTATTGGGCCCTGGAAAGCCACCTTGTCATATGACGTATACATGGTGGACGCACCAAAAGATGACGACGAGGAGCGGAAGGATGCACCGAAGGCTTGTTCCCTCGAGATCCCGCCTCGACAGAAATAACGATCACACAGACCCAGCGCCGGAGTAGGGCGAATCGCTGCCGGACAACGGCAATCCGGATAATCAAACCGAACAAAAAAATTCTATCAAGGATAATGGTCCGGACGACATAACGCCGGACAGGCACCCGGAGCAGCAGAATGCCCGTAAAAGGCTTGTTGCCACTGCGAGGAGTCTTAAAAAGTAGAAGCAAAGGCTCAAGGCTGCGCAAGACACACTCCAAATCAGATGGAGTAAAATACTCAACATAGCAGCAAGGTACGGCGACAATCACCCCTCCAAGAGCTACCCAAAGCGGAAGCTGCTACCTGAATTCGATGTGGAGGCCTCAGACCCCCCACAACCAAATATCAAAGCAGCCACCCGGCCGGATAGACGACCCCTCTACCAACACAGAGCGACATACAACGCCACTCACAATACAACACGCGACCCATGCGAGGGCTCGCACCCAAAGGACGGAGCAACAAGATCCATCTATGGACCACGCAAGCGCGCCCCAGCATACAATGCAACACAACAAACATCTGAACAACGCGGTACACCCCGCTATAGGGGTGCCGCACACCCCCTATGTTTCACCGATGAGGTGCTGGACCATGAATTTCCAGAGGGATTCAAACCCGTAAACATAGAGACATACGACGGAACAACAGACCCTGGGGTCTGGATTCAGGACTACATCCTTCATATCCGTAAGGCTCGAGGAGATGATATCCATGCCATCAAGTACTTACCCCTCAAGCTCAAAGGTCCAGCTCGTCACTGGCTTAAAGGCCTCCCCGAAAGCTCCATTGGAAGTGGGGAAGAGCTCGAAGACGCCTTTCGGGAAAATTTTCAAGGGACTTATGTCCGACCTCCGAATGCGGATGATTTGAGTCATATAACTCAACAGCCTGGAGAGTCAGCCCGAAAGCTTTGGAACAAGTTTCTTACTAAAAAGAACCAGATTGTCGACTGTCCGGACGCCGAAGCCTTGGCAGCTTTTAAGCATAGCGTCCATGACGAATGGCTCGCCAGACACTTCAGCCAAAATAAGCCGAGAACGATGGCCGCATTAACAAGCCTCATGACCCGCTTTTGCGCGGGTGAGGACAGCTGGCTAGCCAGATGCAGCACCAGCGACCCCAGTACATCTGAAGTTCGAGATGGAAACGGGAAATCACAGTGCAACAGCAATAACAAACGCCGGAATAATGAAGACAGCACGAAGGGCACGGCAGTAAATGCCGGATTCAAAAGCTCTCGGCCAGGTCAAAAGCCGCCCTCTAAAGGCACCAAGGATGAACTGTCCAGCCTCACCAAAATTCTGGACCAAGTATGTCAGATCCATAGTACCCCTGGTAAACCTGCTAATCATACCCACAGAGAATGTTGGGTCTTCAAGCAGTCCGGCAAGCTCAACGACGTACAAAAGGGGGAGGATACACCAAGTGAAGACGAGGATGAGCCTCCCAAGCAAGACACTGGGGAACAAAAGAAATTTCCACCAGAAGTCAAAACAGTAAACATGTTACATGTGATCAAGGAAAAAAACAACGCGGCACTCCCAGGAAAATATACCCAAGTGCCTGTCACCGCAAAGTCCTGGCACTGGTCGTCTCAACCGATCACTTTCGACCATCGCGAGTACTCAGCAAGTATCCGATGCGCAGGATGGGCTGCCCTGGTATTAGACCCAGTAATTGGCGGATATCACTTCACACGAGTCTTGATGGACGGTGGCAGCAATCTAAACCTAATATATTAGGATACAATCCGCGGGATGGGTTTAGACCCAACAAAAATTCGCCATAGCAATACTACCTTTAAAGGAGTAACGCCAGGCCTAGGGGCTCGTTGTACGGGATCCCTCCTACTACAAGTTATATTCGGCTCCCCCGATAACTTCCGTCGCGAGCAATTAACCTTCCACATCGCTCCGTTCCAAAGTGGCTATCAAGCATTGCTCGGACGCGAAGCTTTCGCTCGCTTTAATGCAATACCACACTACGCCTCCCTCACACTCAAGGTGCCCGATCCACGTGACATCATTTCAGTGAACAGAAATATCAAGCGATCTCTGCGCGCCGAAGAGAGTGCGGCTGCCTTGGCAGCCGCACACTAAAGGCTCCCGGACCAGTGAAAGCATCCAATAGGTCGTCAAGACCTCAGACACAACTAATCAAGTCCGGCGCCGCTATTTATACCGAATAAATGGTCACACCCCTATTTTTCAATACAAAGGGGCTCAACGCGTGCAGACAAGTGGCAATTTCTTCTCATCTTGAATTATATATAGTTTCTTTAAAAACTATCTTTTTGCACGACAACTTTTTCACCTAAATTCCTCTCTTTTACAGACGATCATCGTGCTACACCCGTCCAGGATACGGCACAACGAGACACAGGTGCAGACGTGCAGCAGGGACCCGCTCCAAGGATTCTTTTAGATTAAGACCCTGCGTAAACCTTTTTTACTGTCTCTTATTGATACATATCCACCGTTGAGAAGGATGCTGACGTCTTGGCATGTGGCCACGCCAGAACAATGCACGTACCTGGACACAAGGGGCTTCTTACAAAGGCCATTATTTAGGCCCGGTTTGTACCACAAAGACCGAATACCTTAGGGAGTGTTCGGCGTCGCGAGTTTGGCCCTATATGCATCAGCTCCGAATCATTGTCTTTGGTCAAATGTTGGGTTTGCCCGGCTCCTGTGTTTTGGTGCCTTGCGTTCCGCTTTACCGGCTAAGGTAGCACTAGGAGAACTACTGCGATTGTGCCCTGGTTCATCCGGACGAGCACCTCAGTAGAGAAAGCTGAAAACTGACTGTCATGATATAGCGTGAGACTGGTCAACCACTCGATGACCTGTTGGAATGTTAGAAATCCTCCGCCTTAACGAGGGGCCGTTTTCCGGCCAGGCATGTACGCACCCCGGGATCGGGAGAGTGCGGAGCCACCAGGGGCTATCTAGTAGCTCCACTGTCAAACTCCTATGGCTAAGTGAAAGTGCTAAAGCATTATAGTCCGGTTGCCTCGCTCGCTCCGCTATCACCTCCTTAATAGGACCAAGACATTGGGTTAAGTGTGAATGCATGTTTTTTGCAAGAACCTCTGCATTATATGCGTGGGGGTTGAAGCCGACGGCTGCAATCTTTCAGGTTATACACATGTATACATAAACGGCCGCCCAGGAGGCATCATATTACTTTCAGGCAAAAGTATAAAAATAGCCTTATAAAAATTTATAAAAGCATTTCGCTTACAATGAGATTACATGTCACTCAAACCTAATATTTTTTGAGCACTGGGTCTCTATGAAACGAGCACCCTCAAGAACATCTTCAAAGTAGTGCTCAGCAGCCATTCGACCTATGGCCGAATCCCGCGCTAGAACAGTGGTAGCGTCCATCTCCGCCCAGTATGCTTTAACACGGGCAAAGGCCATCCGTGAGCCCTCTATGCACGCCGACCTCTTCATCGCATTAATGCGTGGCACCACGTCAAGGAACTGCTGCACCAAGCTGAAATAGCTGTTCGGTTTTGGCCTTTCTGGCCATAGCTGATCCACAACAGACCTCATGGCGAGTCCGGACAACCTATTCAGTTCGGCCCATGCGGCTAATTGGTCAGTCAATGAAAGTGGACGCTCGGGAGAATGGAATTGTGTCCAAAACAGCTGGTCCACTTCACAGTCCGTCTGACCCTGGAAGTACTTGGCCGCATCGTCAGCGCTCGCCGCCAAATCCATATACACATCCTCCGAACTCCACAGCCGATCCAGAGAGGCATACCGTGGATCTCCGAACTTCCTCCGCAACATAAAGGATTTCCCAGCTACAATATCTCCGGCTTCCCGCAGCTCCTCCTTCTTTGCCCTCATAGCAGAGCGGATGTCTTTTATCGTCGCAGCAGCCTTCTCAAGGTCCGGTGCCTTCGCTAGGTTTTCCTTTTCAAGAACCCGGCAACGGTCGGCGGCGGCTTTTAATTCTATGGCCATCTTGGCCATCTTATCTCGGCTCTCGCCATGCGCGGCCTTCTCGGCTTTCAACTCTTCGCCCACCTTCAAAGCAGCCGCATTACCAAACCTCGCTTGTTCCTTGGCTCGGGCAAGTTCTGCCCGCAAGGCTTCAACAGTGGCAGCTCCATCTGCAGTTACAACATATTAAAGATACTGGCATCATGCTGCTCTTACTATGTGGCGTTTACCAGATAATGACACTTACCCTGTGCCTCATCAAGCCTTTTGTTAACAAGCTCGATGTCAGCGTCTGCCGCATCCAACTGCTGTTTTAAATGGGCAAACTCGCTAGTCCGGCCAGCCACCGGAGTTTCCATCAACTGCACATAGAGGCAGTATGGTTATTACCTGGGAATATGATCCTCTGTTCGTCATCATTTCCGACGACAACCAGAGTCTCAGGGGCTACTATCTACACAGGGCACACCTAGCATGTGCAGGACTATCATACATTATTTTACATACCTCAAAGCCTGCCAGTAGACTCATAAAAGCTTCATGCAATCCGCTTTCGGCGGACGAGATTCTCTCCATCACCGTATTCATCAGCACACGGTGTTCATCCGAGATGGCCGCTCGCCCCACCAACTCTCTCAGAACATCCGATCGCACACCAGACGGTGCCGGACTCTTTTGTCCGCTCTCTTCGGGAGCAGGACACTGGGAGCTTCGGGGGTCAATGGGATTATCTTCTAGCCTCACCGGACTCGGAGAGGCCCTCCGCGACGACACTTTGGGGTCGCCTGCTTCCGGAGCGGAGGAGTCCGGAGGAGGCGTTTCGCTCTCCATCATCTCTGGAAGAAGATCCCCCGAAGATGAGCTCATTTGAGAGGGGCTAAGGCCCGAACTGCAAAGATATATGCGGTGGTTATTTTCTCAGAAGAAAAAGATGGCATACCTGTACTATTAAAGTATTTCGGGTCACTTACGACTCGCTGGAGAATTGATCCCCCCGCGGACTTTATGCGGCAAAAGCACCCCCCAAGGTAGGACCCTCTGTGGGAGACTTCTTCTCTCGTTTGGAAGCTTCAGCTTCCGAATCCCCGGGCATAGTCCTTTTCCTCCTCCGGTCATCTTCCTTCATGGAGACGCTCGCTCCCTCGGTTAGAATGGGCAGCGTTGGGGGCCCGCGTCCACCCGTATTATCCTCCCCAGTATCTTCCTTCAAGGGCTCTGGGCAAGGTGTGACCTGGAGCATCTTTTCCAATACCGGATTGTCCAAACCCTTAGGGAGGGGGCCGAACACCGAATCAACTTCGCCTTTGTTAGCCAGTCCTGGTCAAAAAGCGAACTCTCGAAAATAACTTCGTAACAAATGAGAGATAGTATGTTCGGCCGGAAGATTCCTTACCTGTTCGGCGACGCGGTTACTTCTCAGGCCCACGTCCTCGGTGATTTACGGACACTCTACCTGAGGTCCGAAGAATGACTTGTACATCTCCTCGTGCGTCAGGCCGAGGAAATTTTGAATGACACGCGGTCCCTCGGGATTGAACTCCCACAAGCGAAGGGGCCGGCGTTTGCAAGGCTGGACTTGACGAACCAGCATAACTTGTATTACCGCAACCAAACTAAAACCTCCATTGAAGAGATCTCGAATGTGGCTTTGCAGTATAGGCACGTCCTTGGCTGGACCCCAGCTCAGACCTCTGCTGATCCATCACATCAGTTGTGGTGGAGGGCCCGAGCAGAAAACAGGGGCGGCCGCCCACTTGGCACTTCTAGGAGCCGTGATGTAGAACCACTCATGTTGCCACAATTCAGACACATTTGGAATGGAACCTTTGGGCCATGGAGCTCCCGTCATCTTGCATATTGAGGCACCTCCACACGCTGCATGTTCCCCTTGATCATCTTCGGCTTTACTTCAAAGGTCTAGAGCCACAGGCCAAAGTGAGGGGTAACCCGGAGGAAGGCCTCACACACGACAATAAATGTTGTGATATGAAGAAAGGATTCTGGAGCTAGATCATGGAAATCTAGCCCGTAATAAAACATCAAACCTCAGAGGAAGTGGGAGACGAACACGACGTTCTCGTTGGGTTCGGGGGAGGGGACGGCCTGCCCTCGGGCAGGCGGCCGATGCAAAACCTCGGCGGTCAGATATCTGGCCTCCCTTAACTTTTTGATGTCTTCTTCCGTGACGGAGGAAGGCACCCATCGGCCTTGAAGGCTAGATCCGGACATGATTGAAGGTTCGGAGCACCTGACCTGAACTTTGGGTGTTTGAGCTTGAGGTGGGGGAAGGATTCGATTGAGCACGGGAGGGAAAAAAGTAAAAGCCTTGTCCCTTTATAAAGAGGGTGAATATCAAGCGTCCTCTCCGTGGCCGTTTGGACTTGCCTATAGTCTAGGAGTCCTAGAGGTGGTTGGGTTACCCACGCCCGTATTGATGAGAATCCCGGAAGAAGGGGACACGATCTCTGCTTTAACAAGACATGCCAAGGAAACCGCCTCGCATGACACGCTGAGGTGGGACAATAAAACGATTCGAATAAAGGCTTGGCCATGGTGCGTCACACTACGGAATACGTCAGCAAATTAGATATGTGTAAATATCATTCTCTCTATGGCAATATGTGGAAACTTATTTTGCAGAGCCGGACACTATCTTTGTGTTCAAAATCTTCTATGAAGTACTTGGAGGAGGAACCCGCCTTGCAATGCTGAAGACAATCTGCGCGCCGGACTCGTCGTCATTGAAGCCTGGTTCAGTGGCTACTGAGGGAGTCCTGGATTAGGGGGTGTCCGGATGGCCGTACTATACCTTCAGCCGGACTCCTGGACTATGAAGATACAAGATTGAAGACTTCCTCCCGTGTCCGGAAGGGACTTTCCTTGGCGTGGAAGGCAAGCTTGGCGATACGGATATGTAGATCTCCTACCATTGTAACCGACTTTGTGTAACCCTAACCCTCTCTGGTATCTATATAAACCGGAGGGTTTTATTCCGTAGGACAACATAAAGAACAACAATCATACCATAGGCTAGCTTCTAGGGTTTAGCCTCTCCGATCTCGTGGTAGATCTACTCTTGTACTACCCATATCATCAATATTAATCAAGCAGGACATAGGGTTTTACCTCCATCAAGAGGGCCCGAACCTGGGTAAACTTCGTGTCCCTTGCCTCCTGTTACCATCCGGCCTAGACGCACAGTTCGGGACCCCCTACCCGAGATCCGCCGGTTTTGACACCGACACTCCCTCTCTCCACCATTCCCCATTCCCTCCCTCCCCTCGACCGTGGCAGTCTATGGTTGCAAGATTGGGGAGGGCCTCCTCCTTCCTCCTTTTCCACTGCTGGTGGCAACATCCTCAACCCCTCGTCTTTTTTTCATTTTTGGTAGTTTGATTATCTGTAAATTGATGTGCCATGACCCAGTAGAGGCACAACCGAATTTTGTGTTTAGTTTTCTCACCCCAAATTGCATCCCATGACCAAGTAGACTAGTACAGATGACATGCCATGACCTAGTGCACTAGTAGACATGTCATGGAAAATTTCACCACCATTCTGTACCATGGTATTTTTGTGATATGTAGTTTTTGATCTGGTTCAGAACTGGTAGGGGTATTCTAGGGCAATTTCCTATATGCAGTGAATGGCAAATTTAGATTCATTCCACCACAATTTTTCCATTTTGTTTTCTTAGGGAGAACCAAATTTTGCCGCGGAAAATTCATACGTTCTGCCATCACTACATAGGAGTTCTTTCTTGCCATGCCGTAGTTGCCATCAAGTTTTACATTTCTGTCATAGTTTTGACGCGTCAATCGCATTATTTCTTCGAGCTGATGCATTGATTATGCCTTTGAGGCAGTTAGTTAACCTCTCACCTATGTTCATACAGGGATATTATTCTTGGAAAAGCCACTGTTGGTGACGGAATAGGAAGATAAGCAGGTACCTATCTTCAGTCCCAATCTAGCAGGGTAGTCCATGGATTCAAACTAGCTAAAGGAGATTCAAACTGCCGAACCTTTAGCTTAACAACTCAACACAAACCAATCCCTGAAAGCAAAAACTCAACACAAACCAACTGCATTACTTTTGTGACTGTTTTCATGTTTGCAGAACCAATATTTTTGTGCCAACAATCAGTTTACTCCCTCATGCCGACAACCACTCATTTTTTAGTTAACTCCTTACAGTTCAGATCATATTTTGATTGTCAACAATAGTGGACTTTTAAGGCTTTTTTAGAGGCAATACTAGTGGATATTAGGCCTTTTTACAGGCAATAATAGTGGAATTTTAGGCTTTTTTTGGAGGAGTGTGTTTCATGCTGGTCTACAGTGATGAATTAGTTAGAATTGTGTATGATTGTGCCTAAAGTAGATAATCTAAAGATACAGACAAAATAATTAGGGGAGCATGTGTGAATCTAAAGTATATTGTCAACTTCCAACATTTGCTCTGTTGTCCATCTGGTTGAAGCAATGAAGTTGAGTGTGTCATTCTTGAGCTGAAATAGAACTTGACAGCCTGTATAGTGAATATATGCAGTGAACAGAAATTGAAAGGTTTTCTTGACTGAATTCAGTCCTGTACAGTGAATATATGCAGTCAATATACAGTCATTGTAATTTTTGGGAGTAAATTTTAGTGTCAAATCACTCAAGCAGTAACTGAATTTTCAAACTGAACTTGACACAATACTATTCAGTTAATTTCCTTGGACAGTAGTATGTATGCTCATCACTTTATGTATGGTGTTATGCCCTGTTATCTCTGTTCAGTTGACTAATGAAGCACTAGGCTCATCCATGGTACAAGTTCACCTATGAACACTTGAAATTAGTCAGGACATCCCGTACTGATAGATGTAAATTGTGTCCAGTAGGCTTTGAAGCACCGGTTTTTCCTGTTTCTAACTCTGAATCTGATATAAACCATACTGTTGGCATAAGTGATCTTTTGTATATGTGTTGATGCTTTGTTAATATAAAGCTATAGATGATGTTGTACTTGTGATGATGCTACTTGTGATCTTCTAAAATGACCCATTGGCGACTTCATTACGCGGGGATAGTGATATTGCAGGTACCCCGAGAGGCCCTTGAGTTTTCCGGAATGTCGATTAACTTCCGTTCCGACAAATTCGGGTACTCCATATGTCCTATTTTCAGCAAAGGTCATGCTGAAATTTCCCGTGAATTTTAGCATGACTTTGCTAAAAATAGGACATATGGGGTACTTGTGACTAATGCATGGGCCGGGGTATCTTAGTACTTAGTTAAGTAGGATCAAATGCCCCGCCATTCTTGCTGCATAGGTGGCAATAGAGCCAAGTGATTAGTGCCAAGTGATTAGGCCCAACCTAGGGTGCCTCGGCATCGATAAACCCTAAATGATGAAAACTTAACTTAGCATTTAGGGTGCCTCGGCGTCGACAAACCCTAAATGATGAAACCTTGGCTTCTATAGGGTGCCTCAGTGTCGATGAGAACCTAAATGATGTACGCTTATGCTTTTAGGGTGCCTCGGCGTCGACACGCCCTAAATGATAAAAGCTTAGATTTTAGGATGCCTCGGTGTCGACAAACCCTAAATGATGAGACCATGATCTTGTTCCTTGACAATAACCAACTTTTTGACCAAACTTTTTTCCTATTTAGAGCGAAACATGGCCCACAATAATTAGGCCGGCGATTCGGGCAGCAAGCAATTCTGGGAGCTGTCCCAGGAGATGGAGGAACAACCTCACCGCTATGAGGACGCCGCGGAAGACACCGATCCTGACTACACAACCCCTAGTGGCATCGGGGATGACACCACTGATGGTGCCGCCGAGGATGCAACCACTGATGATGGTGGCGCATGCACAGATGGCAGCCAACCGAAGAAGCAACGGAAGGACCGGCACCCGAACGCGCTCCGCACCGTCAAGGAGGAATTTACTCAAGTGGACTCCGACGGGCATCCAACGGAGCCCAAACATATAGTCAAGGGGTACTCGGTTCAGCTCGGGTGCATTCTCCGGAGCACCGTCTTGATCAACACCGAGAACCTTAGGCATAAGGACCGAGGGAATTTGCGCAACCTCCTCTTCACGAAGCTGCACGAACGATACAAGTTCCCCGCTGAATTTGAAAACACACGCCTCTCAGGGAATAAAGTGAATAGTGCCGCCCTCACGAGGATGAGCACGGTCCTATCTACTTGGAGAAGCGCGGTGAAGAGAATGATTGAGAAAGGTGATAGTTATGAGAAGATCAAGGCGAAAAATCCTTCGATCAGCGAAGAGGACTACAATGAGTTCAAGATCAAGTGCAAGAGCCCTGCAACCTCCGAATCAAGTCAGTGGGGGAAAGAAATGTGGGAGTTGAACTTAGGGGAACACAAACTCGGTCCCAATGGTTACAGAGTGGCGGAGCCTATATGGGACAAGGAGGACGCGGAGCATGCCGAGCAAGGCCTACCGCACCGCTTCGAGAAATACAACAGTGATCAGCAAACCAGGAACTATATCAGGGCCCGGTACAAGGAGGACCCGATAACAAAGGAGCTTATCACGGATCTGAAGACCAGGGCGCTTGAGCTTGTTCTGGCAAAGGAGACTAAAAGCAGTAGCGCGGGGTCGTCTCAGAGCACCCCTGCTTGGGACAGCACTCTAAATAGCGCATTGAACGTAATGAAAAACAAGGACAAGCTCACTAAGCCGTCGTCAGCTGGTCGTGTGGCCGGCAAAGGCTTGTCCACGAAATGGTCATCATACTATACCGCTGGTGGGTGAAAGGAGAAAAAGACTAGCTCGGAAAGCCAGTCGCGCGAGGTTGAAGCACTGAAGGCACAAGTGGCGCAGATTCCGGAGATTGTCCAAGAGCAAGTGCAACAACAACTGGGATCGACGCTCACCGGCATTATGCCTACCTTGATTCATGGGATAACGACGTGGATTGCGGGTGGCCAACAGGGGCCGCCCCCGATTCCCAGCTTCACGGCCAGCAACTCACACAACGCGCAGGCAGCGCCATTGGTGTCTCCGGTGGCGGCGGTATTGGTGTCTCCGACGCCAGCACGGCCGGCATTGGAGCTTAATGCACCCGGGTGTACGCCGGCCAGCACCTCGCCAGCAAGCGGCCCCTCCGTCAGTTGCACGCCCGCCGTTGGTGGTGCCTCGACATTAGCCGAGCTTGACGCCATCATCACGGTAACTAATTAAGCCTCTCGACTGAGGACTTCATCTCCTTGCCTTTGACTGGGCATCCCTGACGCCCTACATGTTTTCGCAGGGCGCCGCCGATGTTCCGTGCACTCTCCTACACTTCATGGGCGACGAGTTGGTCGATGTCGCCAAGGGCAAAATCGTTCAACCGGGCAACCCCGTGTTCCACGGTAAAAGGAAGCCACCCACTGTGTATAGGGTTCAACTGGTTCGGGTGCTGCCAGGCTGCGACGAGTTGTTACCTCCGATTCAACCCACCGGGGCCGACGAAGATGATCTGATGACCCTCCGCGCCTGCCTAAGCTGGCCCCTGCTTTGGCCGAAGAGCGAGATTCGTTTGGGGGCGGGGGGCACCACCCCAAAGACAACACCGCCAGTCGTGCCGGCGCCAAGCCATGGCAAGACCGCCGCAACGCTACCGGACATGCCGGACATCCCTATGGCACAGGATCTGAACATGCATATGGCACAGGATCTGGACGACGGCGACAACGATGACGGCCGTACATTTAGGAACGTCGATAAGTACTTTGCCGAACATGGGTACGATGACGAATTCTGCGGTCCTCTTTCTCAAGAACCCAACCAAGACGACTGTGGTCTAGCTGGTACGGCGGAGAAACCCAGTTGCAACAGGCTTCGTCTGGCGTTCAGTTCTCAAGAGATGCCTCTAGCTGCCGACTTCACCGAGCCTCAGATAGCCAAGGTGCCAAATATTATCAGCCCCAACACACTCAAGAAGGCGGTCTGTGAGCAGAACTCGGTCCCATTACAACAGAATAAGAAGGGACGAAAAAGAAAGAGTAACAAGGGTGTGAGCCAGCCGGCACCGAGTACGATCCGTGCTCAGGACGGGCCACCTTCACCTAAGGATATCTCGAGGAGGGTGCATGTGGCGGGTAGGGCGATGCTACCGACAAATATACTCAATGCTGCAACCGGTGCTATGCGGAGTCTGCATGACAGTGTTCTTTCTTTGGAGAAGCGGCGTCTCACAGAGAATGATGTGGCATACCCGGTTTTCATGGCCAAGGTGCCAGAGGGCAAGGGCTTTCTGGATGGCGCCATCGGGGGTACGATCGTCTGCGGTTTGACGACATCTTTGCTATGTTTAACCTTCGTCCGCTGCACTACACCTTCGTTCGGCTGTTTTCGCTGAGTATGGAGATGTGGATCATTAGAGACAAGACCCCAGACATCATGATAGTCGACCCCTTCTACATGCGTGCCAAGCTCTTGGGCAGCGCTGGGGACCGCCAAGTCATGAGTTCACACCTCGAAGGCGTCATTCTGGCAAACCTAGATAAGGATAACTTCCTCATGGCTTACTTTCCCGAGTAAGTCATCCCTTAACCGCCCCGTGACATATGATTTCTTAGATTTCGATCGTTCTTTTTTTTCTAACATTCCGTGTTCTGTGCAATGACACACATTGCACACTCATCCTCTTAAGCCCGAAATATTCCATGGCCACGTATTTCGACCCGAACCGTGACTCCAAGACGGTCTACACAAATATCAAGAAAGTTCTTGATGATGTTCTCCCCGGCTACGCCAAATCTGGAGGCACCTTCACTAGGCCAGTTCGTAGGTACGGCAAGCACGTGTTTGCCCACAATACTAAGTTCTGCTGCGTCAAGCAGCCGCCTGGCGGTCAGAAGGATGCCTACTACGCCCTCCATCACATGCGGGCGATCGTAAGGGACCATCATCACCTTCTGCTACCAGATAATCTCAAAGATTGGGCCGCGAGCTTGTCGGCAATCCAGGACGCGGACATCAGACAAGAATTCTTTCGCATCCAGTAGGAGTTTGCGGACATCATCCATCAAGATATCCTTCATACCTCGGGGCAGTTCTACCTCAGATATGAACCGTCCAACAGTGAGATAGACGGAACGCTACAAATGCAGGCTGACAACGCCCGCGATTTCATGACCATCACGATAGACGGTGGCTTCATCCACACTCCGGTCCCATGAGTCGAGTCGACAGTAGTGATGCTATGTGTAGTTCTGAAACATTGATTGGCTCATGTTGTAATTAAACTTTAATGAACTTGTATGTCTCTTTGGTCTGGACAGTCGTTCAACTTAGATGTAATCGATGCTATTTATTAGTAGGACCATGAATCGTGCTATTAATGTCTTGCTTTTCTCTTCCGATCCTTTTGTTGCATACTTATATATTGCTTATGTATTGTCTGTTGTTTGGCTTGTGCATAGAGATGCCGTCGTATGTCGTGTACAAGGGTAAGGTTCCCGGAGTCTACGACGACTGGGAGGAGTGTCGGAGACAGGTTCACCATTTCAACGGTAACAGTTACAAAGGGTACACCACTAGGGCGGAGGCGGAATCTAGATACGCCGCTATCTAGCGGGAGAGAGGAGGGAGCGTTGGAGGAACCGGATGAAGACCAGTTTCATCGCGATGATACTCATCGTGATGACCGCAGCTCTCTTCTATGTGATGGTAGTTTAGATGATCGATATCGACTTGTAATGTGAAGACAAACTCGCTACTCGCGGTCTCGAGACTTGTAATGTTCTATCTTTGTTCGGTCTTTTGAATTCGGAGACTAATATGATGAATTGTATTCGGAGGCTAATCTTCTATTTTATTTGATGAATATGTTGTTGCTGTGTGCTGTTGTCTAAATTCTGTACAATAATATATTTTGTAACCTGTGAAAATATCAGAAATGAAAAAAATCCCTAATATTCATACTAGTGGCGCACCACACAAGACACTAATGGCGCACTGTGATAATCACACTAATGGCGCATCACCCACTGGTGTGCCATTAGTATGCCAAAGCACATGGGTACATATGGCCCCCTGGGAGGCATTCTAATGGCGCACTGTGGGCTATACTAATGGCGCACTACGTGGTGCGCCATTAGAACACCAGATACTAATGGCCACCGGTGGTGCGCCATTAGAATTTAATTCTAATGGCGTGATGCTAGTGGCGCACCAGTAGTGCGCCATTAGTAGGCAAAACTGGTGCGCCACTAGCATGCCTTTTCCCAGTAGTGTCCCACTCAAGCTCAAAGGACCAGCTCGGCATTGGCTTAACAGCTTGCTAGCAGAATCCATTGGCTGTTGGGAAGATCTGGAAGTCGCATTCCTCGACAACATCCAGGGCACTTATGTGCGACCACCAAATGCCAATGACTTGAGCCACATAATTCAGCAGCCAGAGGAATCGGCCAGGCAATTCTGGACACGGTTCCTGACAAAGAAAAATCAAGTTGTCGACTGTCCGGATGCAGAGGCCCTAGCAGCTTTTAAGGACAACATCCGCGACGAGTGGCTCGCCCGGCACCTTGGCCAGGAAAAGCCGAAATCTATGGCAGCCCTCACAACACTCACGACCCGCTTTTGTGCGGGAGAAGACAGCTGGCTGGCTCGCAGCAATAACATATCAAAGAACCACGGTACTTCAGATACCAAGGATAGCAATGGCAGGTCACGTCGCAACAAACATAAGTGTCGCGTCAACAGCGACAATACCGAAGATACGGCAGTCAATGCCGGATTCAGAGGCTCTAAACCCGGTCAGGGGAAAAAGCCATTCAAAAGAAGCACTCCGGGCCCCTCCAGTTTGGACCGTATACTCGATCGCTCGTGCCAAATACATGGCACCCCTGACAAGCCAGCCAACCACACCAACAGGGAATGTTGGGTGTTCAAGCAGGCCGGCAAGTTAAACGCCGAAAACAAAGACAAGGGGCTACATAGCGATGACGAGGAAGAGCCCCGGCAGCCGAACACCGGAGGACATAAGAGATTCCCCCACAAGTGCGGACGGTGAACATGATATACGCAACCCACATCCCTAAGAGGGAGCGGAAGCGTGCGTTAAGGGATGTATATGCGTTGGAGCCAGTCACCCCAAAGTTCAACCCATGGTCCTCCTGTCCGATCACCTTCGATCGCAGGGACCACCCCACTAGTATCCATCATGGCAGAATCACCGCACTGGTCCTAGACCCAATCATCGACGGATTTCACCTCACTCGAGTCCTTACGGACGATGGCAGCAGTCTAAACCTGCTTTATCAGGACACAATGTGCAAAATGGGTATAGACCCCTCAAGGATCAAACCCACAAAAACGACCTTCAAAGGCGTCATACCAGGTATAGAGGCCCATTGTACAGGCTCAGTCACACTGGAAGTGGTCTTTGGATCCCCGGATAACTTCCGAAGCGAGGAGTTAATCTTTGATATAGTCCCGTTCCGCAGTGGCTATCTTGCACTGCTCGGGCGAACCGCATTCGCGAGATTCAACGCAGTACCGTACTATGCACATCTCAAGCTCAAGATGCCAGGACCTCGGGGGGTTATCATAGTCAATGGAAACATAGAGCGCTCTCTCCACATCGAGGAGCACACTGCGGCCCTCGCAGCAGAAGCGCAAAGCAGCCTCTTAAGGCAATCCACCAGTTCGGCGATCAAAGACCCAGACACCTTCAAGTGCGCGCGGAGTAATCGACAACAAGACCGCCTGGCACGTTCCGAGCTCGCATAGCAATGCGGCCCCCACCCTAGTCCCAGCCAAACGGTGAAATCTGTGCCACGCGTGCATAATTACGCATTGAAAGTACCATGGGCACACGTGGGGAGGGGGGCACGACTATGGCACGCCCCAAGATGCGGCTCAACCGCACTAGGGGCTTCCCGCTTTGTTATTTTTCTCTCTTTCAGGACTTTAATATCTGGAAACCCCGTCCGGCAGTACGATTGCCGGACACACGATGCAACAACCAAGGAGGCAGAAAGCTACGTCGCACCACGGAACTCCCAGGTGGTCTCTAATAACGAGTGAAATACCTGCTTTAAATACCATTCCTCAGGTTGCCCTTGGAGGGGACATGTCATATAGTCCTACTTTTTGCTTATCGCATAACTTGTATCATTCTGGTTCGATGCACCTTTTTGAATAAACAATGCATAGCACTACACTATTACCGCATTCTATATTCTTTCTTTTATATATATATATATGTTCATTTATGACATTCAGCACCCATACACTCTGGTACGGCCAATACGCCAGGGGCTTAAGCGTACCCCATAATACGGCGTGAGAAGTACGAACACTTTCGACAGGGCAGCACCCCGAACTTATAGCATTATATGCATCAGCTCCGAATCATGTCTTGGGTCAATAGTTGGGTTTGCCCGGCTCCCATGTTTTGGTACCTTACGTTCCGCTATATCGGCTAAGGTAGCACTGGGAGAACTACTGCGATTGTGCCCCGGTTTAGCTGGGTTGTCCGAGTAATTGGCCATGGGTAGGCTAACCCAGGCCCAGAACCTTTCAAGACATTGAGGCAGACTGCGCCCCTCGAGACCCCAAGACGAAGAGCCGCCTTCTGAGAGTCGGCGGTGAGGCGGCCGGCTGCCCACTCGCGACCGAGTCCTAGGGACGACTTCAGGATGAGCCGACTCCTGACTGGCGACTTCTAGAGAAGCCGGCCTTGGGGAGTCGGCCCGCGACGCCAACAACCCCCATGCCCTCATAAAGAGGGACGGGACGGGGAGTGGCCATAGTAAGGTCCACTCCCACCCCTTTTCCAAGGGCAGGCGTGGCTACAGTACGCCGTACCCGCGAAGATCTCTGCGCGGCGTGACATTATTGCCATGCTGGCCCTGACATCAGCCCCAGGGGCGAAGCCCTGTGCCCACGATGGCCTGCTGGTACAACCCAGGGATGATGGGTCCCACCAGTCGGCGGGCGTACGAAAGACGGCGAAAGCACCACCAATCGGCCCGGATGGGAGTCAGACACCAGAAGTCGGCCGGCCCCTCCCATGGGCCCCACGCGCCATTAATCAGACACGACAAGTAGTGGCCACAGTGATCGCTCGCCAGACGGCGGAGCTGTCACCATGACCTCATGACCGAGCCTGCGTCATTAGAGGCACGGCTACAGTAATATGCAGCCGGCAAGACCCCCCCCCCCCCCCCCCGCGGCGGACGCGGCCTGTCGGCTCCGTACCGAGCCAGTCGGCGGGGCCCACCAGTCGGCGGGCCCCAGGAGTCGGCGGATAAGACGACGGCCAGAGAGACTGATGGTTGGGCTCGCGCCCAGCCGGATTACCATTGTACCCCTGGGGGTAGGCCTATATAAACCCCCAGGGCATCCATGCAAAGGGTTGGAATCCATTAGCACTAGACCAGATCATATAGGAAGGAGAGAGCTAGCCTTGCCTTCTCCTACCTCCAGGAAACAGCTCGAGGAGCAACCGTGTAAACACTTTGCCATAGTGATCACGTGGAGACCCCGTAGAGCAGCAGCAGGGGTATTATCTCCCCGGAGAGCCCTGAAGCTGGGTAAGATTCACCGGCGTGCATGTCTTCGCCTTATCCCGTTTCCAGGCACCGGCGACATTCTACTCGCCCTCACCATGATAAGCCATCCTTTGGCATATGTCGCACCCAACCCCCGACATTTGGCGCCCATAGTGGGGCGTGGTGCACCGTCGTCCGGAGACCTGCTCTGGACGGGAACCCTTTTCCTCCCTGGCGAGCGCAGCCAGCCCGGCACGCCAGACGGAGTTTGCATTGACGCGCTGCACTGCGTTGAGATCGCCTACGCAGCCAGCTTGCTCGCCGATCTTGTCGGCGAGGTTCGCCTCTCCGACGAACCTCCATCCAACGCAGGCACGGGCGGCCCCGAGAGCCTCCTCGCGGGCCTCCTCGACAAACTCCACGTCGCCGGCGAGCCTGCCATGGACTTGGAGTCTGTAGGCTCCATCGACCCGATGCTGGTCGACTCCGACACTGCGTCGCTCGACGCGTTCCCCACCAACGTGGTGGTCTACGACGAGCCTCTCCCTCGCGCGGAGAGTGACAGAAGCACCGTCACCGAGGTGCTCGTCATCGGTCATGACGAGCCTCCCGGCGGAGGAGCGCATGACCCACTTGGCGCGGCACTACAAGACCTGACTGCTGAAAGCACAAGTGCTCTCCAGGTGGTTTTGGTAATTAATGTCAACATATCTTTTGTTGGACTAACGTTTTTATCTAGTATGTTTCAGATAAGTTCAACAATGGAGTGGCATGGACTAAAGATTGTGGGACTCCTTCAAGATGCTAAGGACAAAGGATTGGCTAAAGCTTCAAGCTCAGGACTCTTCATTTTACACTTTTAGTGATCCAAGATCACATTGAGTCCATAGGAAAGCCAATACTATCAAGGAGGGATGAGGTGTTGATAATGAGCCTCTTGCTCAAAGTGCTTAATGATATGCTCCAAAATCCTCAGCTACTTTCCCACTTCCACATATGACCTAAACCCTAAGCCAAACTCGGTCATACCGATTCTTTCAATCCGGCGCCACCGAGTTTCGCTTGTCATTTGCCACTGCCAAACCCTAGCAATTCGGTCTCACCGATGGGATCTCGGTCTCACCGGGATGGGCTTGCAAACTCTCTGTTACCTGTTGCAATATCATCGGTCCCACCGAGATATGCAATCGGTCCCACCGAGTTTGCTTGGCCAACTCTCTGTTTCACTTATTACCCAAATCGGTCCCACCGAGTTTGAGTAATCGGTCAAACCGAGTTTTGGATTTTCCCTAACCCTAGCACATCGGTCCCACCGAGTTGTTCCAGTCGGTCCCACCGAAATCACTAACGGTCACTAGGTTTACTATTTCGGTCCGACCGGGTTTGTTGATTCGGTCCCACCGAGATTGGAAAACTGTGTGTAACGGTTGGATTTTGTGTGAAGGATATAAATACCCCTCCACCTCCTCTTCACTCGTGGAGAGATCTATCAGAACACATACATCATTCCAACTCATATGTTCTGAGAAAGAACCACCTACTCATGTGTTGAGACCAAGATATTCCATTCCCACCATATGAATCTTGATCTCTAGCCTTCCCAAGTTGCTTTCCACTCAAATCTTCTTTCCACCAAATCCAAATCCTATGAGAGTTGAGTGTTGGGGAGACTATCATTTGAAGCACAAGAGCAAGGAGTTCATCATCAACACACCATTTGTTACTTCTTGGAGAGTGGTGTCTCCTAGATTGTCTAGGTGTCAATTGGGAGCCTCCGACAAGATTGTGGAGTTGAACCAAGGAGTTTGTAAGGGTAAGGAGATCGCCTACTTCGTGAAGATCTACCGCTAGTGAGGCAAGTCCTTTGTGGGCGATGGCCATGGTGGGATAGACGAGGTTGCTTCTTCGTGGACCCTTCGTGGGTGGAGCCCTCCGTGGACTCGCGCAGCCGTTACCCTTCGTGGGTTGAAGTCTCTATCAACGTGGATGTAGGATAGCACCACCTATCCGAACCACGGAAAAACATCTGTGTCTCCAATTGCGTTTGAATTCTCCAAACCCTTCCCTTTATATTCTTGCAAGTTGCATGCTTTACTTTCCGCTGCCTATACACTCTTTGCATACTTGCTTGATATGTATTGTGAATGTTGAAATTATGCCTAAAACTCCACTTAAACCGAAAAAGCTTAAAAAAAGAGTGCAACTTTAGCATGAAGTGTCTAATCACCCCCGTCTAGACACATCTACTTCTAGATCCTACAAGTGGTATCAGAGCCTTGGTCTCCATTGCCTTGGTTTAATCACCATTGGAGGAAGATGGATGTGTCTACTTTAGGGAGTCTTAGACATAGAGTGCCCATTCTTGATGGAGAGTATTTTCATGAGTGGAAAAACGAGATGCTTGTAATCTTCAATCAATATCATTTGAACAAGTATATTGCTAGCCCTTGTGCACCTCATATTGATCCTTTGCATCCTACCTTAGATGAAGATATTGACATGATTCGCAATCTTAGAACTATTGAGCTCATCATTAGAGGATTGCCCAAAAATATGATTGCCAGTTTGCCTACTCTTAATTGTGCCCATACTATATGGAAATTTCTTGAGGAACGATTTCCCGATCATTCCTTGAAAAATTTGGATGAAATTCTCCATAAATCTATTGCCTTGAGTAAAATGAACTCTAGTGATCCTAGTTTTGGTGATTGTCTATTTGAGCTTACCAATCTCAAGCATGCTAAAGGAGATGTTGGAATCATTAGTGATATTATAGTTGAAGCTATAAGAATTCATAAAAGTGACCACTTTGATGACCATTTATCTAATGAATTACCCTCTCTAGGAAATAATGAGTCACAAGATCATGATGAACATGGATACTATGATGATGATAGTGACTTCGATCTTGATGATGCAATGAGACATTTTGGTCTTACGGCAAATCTTCGGGGATATGCGTCAGGAGGAAAGGAATGGGTTCTTGATAGTGGATGTACTGATCATATGACTGGAGATGAAGAGATGTTCCGTGAGCTTGCTGAAAACGACGGCCCTCGGAAATATGTCACCTTTGGTGATAATTCAAAGGGTAAAGTGGTTGGCCTTGGTAAGGTGGCCATCTCACATGATAGTTCCATTCAAAATGTTATGCTCGTTGAATCTCTCGGCTACAACTTACTTTCAGTATCTAGACTTGCTGATTTCGGTTTAAATGTCCTATTTACTGAGGTAGATTGCCAAGTATTTCGTCGAGACAATCATAAAATGGTCTTTACCGGTCTGCGTAGAGGTGACCTTTACATTGTCGATTTCTCTAAAAAGGCACAACCTAAAACTTGCTTTATTGCTAAATCCTCAAAAGGTTGGTTGTGGCATAGACGACTAGGTCACGTTGGCATGAGAAACCTTGACAAACTTATTAAGGGAAATCATATCCTTGGAGTTAACGATGTCATATTTGATAAGGATAGACTTTGCAGTGCTTGTCAAGTAGGTAAACAGGTTGGAGGAAGGCATCCCGTGAAGAATATCATGACCACAAGGAGGCCACTCGAGCTACTTCATATGGATCTTTTTGGTCCCAACGCCTACAAGAGTCTCGGTGGAAATTCTTTTGGTCTAGTTATAGTTGATGATTTTTCAAGATTTACGTGGGTGTTCTTTCTTAATGACAAGTCGCAGGTCCAGAAGATCTTCAAAAACTTCGCTAGAAAGGCCCAAAATCAGTTTGACGTGAAGATCAAGAAGGTTCGAAGTGACAACGGAACGGAGTTCAAGAACGCAAATGTGGATACCTTTCTTGACGAGGAAGGGATCTCACACGAGTTCTTGGCCACGTACACACCTCAACAAAACGGAGTTGTTGAGAGGAAGAACCGGACGCTCATCAAAATGGCAAGAATGATGCTTGATGAATACAAGACACCGAAGCACTTTCGGGCAGAAGCGGTTGAGACAGCTTGTCACGCAACAAATCGCTTGTATCTTCACAAGCTACTCGGCAAGACAGCATACGAGCTCCTCACCGGTAACAAACCCCAAGTTGGATACTTTCGAGTATTCGGCTCAAAGTGCTACATTCTTGATAAGCATCGTCGTTCAAAGTTTGCTCCTAAATCTCATGAAGGTTTTCTACTTGGTTATGGCTCAAACTCTCACACTTACCGTGTCCACAACAATTTCACCCAAAAGGTTGAAGAGACGGTAGATGTGAAGTTTGATGAATCTAATGGCTCGCAAATAGAGAAATTGCCAATTGATGTAGGAGACAAAGACCCTCCAGAAGAAATCCAAGACTTATCCATTGGCAAAGTTCGTCCAACGGAGGTGAAGGAGAGTACTTCATCCATCCAAGTGGAAGCTTCTACTTCACGACAGGGTGAACCAAGATTCGACACGGAAGCATCCACAAGTGGGACACGCCAAGATGAAGAAGACGAGGAAGTACATCAAGACGAACATCAACAACCTCCTTCTCCACCACGACAAGAGAATGACAACGTCAACAATGAAGAAGGCCAAGAAGAAGAACAGGATGAAGAAGATGCTCAACGAAGACCCAAGCAAAAGCTCTCACGAGTTCGAGCAAGAATCGCCAAAGATCATCCCGTCGAGCAAATCCTCAATGATATACAAACCGGGAGAATCACTCGCTCAAAAACTCGCTTAGCTAACTTTTGTGAAAACTACTCATTCATCTCTACCATTGAACCTATGAAGGTTGAAGAAGCATTGGAAGATCCGGATTGGATAAACGCTATGCATGAAGAGCTACACAACTTTGAGATAAACCAAGTTTGGACATTGGTTGAGAAGCCCGACAACAACCACAACATCATTGGTACCAAATGGGTGTTTCGCAACAAGCAAGATGAAGATGGACAAGTGGTTCGCAACAAAGCACGTCTCATCGCCCAAGGATACACACAAGTCGAAGGTATGGACTATGGTGAGACATATGCTCCCGTTGCTAGACTTGAGTCCATCCGCATCTTACGTGCCTATGCTAATCACCATAATATCACCTTGTACCAAATGGACATTAAAAGTGCTTTTCTAAATGGCGAAATAGAAGAGGAAGTTTATGTTAAACAACCTCCTGGTTTTATTTTTATCAATCCTAAGAAACCAAATCATGTTTACAAACTTCACAAAGCTCTTTATGGTCTTAAACAAGCTCCTAGAGCATGGTATAAATGCTTGACCAAGTTCCTTATTGCAAGTGGTTTCAAAATTGGTAAAATTGATTCTACTCTTTTTACTAAAAGGGTTAATGGAGAACTATTTGTATGCCAAATTTATGTTGATGATATCATATTTGGTTCAACTAACCCTCTCTTTAGTGAAAAGTTTGGAAAGCTAATGTCAGAGAAGTTTGAGATGTCTATGATGAGTGAACTCAAATTCTTTCTCGGTTTGCAAACTAAGGAAGGTACATTTGTCTCTCAAACGAAGTACACCAAGGACTTATTCAAGAAGTTCAATATGCAAGAGTGCAAAGGTATGTCTACGCCCATGCCCACTAGTGGACATAATGATTTGACCAAAGGTGGTGAACCGGTTGATCAAAAGGTTTATCGCTCTATGATTGGTTCATTGCTATACCTATGTGCTTCACGTCCCGATATTATGCTAAGTGTGTGCATGTGTGCACGATATCAAGCTGCCCCTAAAGAATGTCATCTTAAGGCTATAAAAAGGATAGTGAGATACTTAATTCATACACCAAACTTTGGCATTTGGTATCCTAAGAGGTCTTCTTTTGATCTTGTTGGCTATTCCGACACGGATTATGCCGGAGACAAGGTTGATAGGAAGTCCACTTCGGGTACTTGTCAATTTCTTGGTAGATCTCTTGTGTCTTGGTCCTCCAAGAAACAAAACTCGGTATCCTTATCCACCGCCGAAGCGGAATACATTGCCGCTGGTTCATGTTGTGCTCAATTACTTTGGATGACCCAAACTCTTAAAGATTATGGAATCTATGTGAAACATGTTCCACTGCTTTGTGACAATGAAAGTGCTATCAAAATTGGTCATAATCCTGTACAACATTCTCGAACTAAGCATATTGAAGTTCGTCATCATTTCATTCGAGATCATGTTGCTAAGGGTGACATTAATCTTAAGCATGTTCGCATTGATAAGCAATTAGCGGATATATTCACTAAACCACTTGATGAGAAAGTGTTTTGCAGGTTGAGAGGAGAATTGAACATCATTGATGCTTCAAACGTGGAGTAGGAACTCCATTGGATACATGCAAGACATGAGCTTATGACTAATCCATGATATATCTCTTATGATGACTATCTTATGTCTTGGATATATTTGTACCTTGCATGTTGTCTAACCCATGTAGGTGCTTGGTTGAATCTAATTCTATGAGATTGCAACTCACTCACATCTTGAGCGATCTCTACATCACCAAGTCTCTACACAACGATGGTTGAAGACAAGGAGGCACAAAGTCATTCAAACATATCCTTCGACAAACTCTATGTTGAGCTTCATGACTGTCATTTTTGGATACACAAGTGCTCTTCCTTGCAAGAACTAACCCATGTAGGTAGATGAACTCACACTCCAAGTGGTGCTCCCAAATTTTGATGAGCTACATCAACCTTGAGCACCCACACAAGTTCAACTACATGAGCAAGAACCACACCACCACCCAAGGTATGTTATTCCATCCTAGAGAAGCTTTACTCCAAGACATGAGTCAAAGCAACTCAACAAGATGTGAATACATCAAGATGCTTAAACGAAAAATGGTAACCCCATTTTGAGCTTAAACGATGAGTATGACCTATGATCAAGTGTTCTCACTTGACTCCTAAGTCAATATACTCTAACATAGGTGACTATGTCACCGCCCAACTCTAGATGAAGTTCTCTTGTGTTCTTTTCTGTGTTATTGCATTTGTCTCATGCTTGTTTATTTGTTTCCTTCTCTTTTTCAAAAAAAAACTTCATCTAGATCTTTTGGTTTCTTCTCTTTTCTTTTTGTTTTTGTTCTGCATTTTCTGCATTTAATTCATTGCAAATCTTTGTGAGATCTTATTTGACTAGTGAGCTGAGCTGACAAGTGTTTTCTCTGTAATGAACTCGGTTTCACCGATTTGTAATTTTTGGTCCAACCGAATCCCTTCGGTACCACCGAAACATACCACTCGGTGCCACCGATTTCGCAACAGGAAAAACAGTTTGTCACATAATCTATATTTCTTCTGATCCAGCTCCACTCGATGAATCTTGTCCTCTACAAGCATCCCAATTTTATTCCCTGCTTTATGCTGAGTCTCAAGGACCAAACCTATTCGACGGATTCCAGAAAAACCTTCTTGGAAATTTATGTCAAAGGGGGGGAGAGATCACATCAAAGCTTATCTTCGGGGAGAGAGAGAGATCACATCAAAGCACTAAAGGGGGAGAGAAAGTCTCAAGGATCCCAGATGTCCCAGATAATGTATTAAGGGGGAGAAAGAGATTTCTAGGGGGAGAGAGAATACTCAATGACCCCAGATGCTTGAGAGATGTCACATGTCTTTTTAGGGGGAAAGACATATTCATTTGTATCTTTCAGCTCTGATTTTCTGTTCCCTATCTTCTCCCAATATCCCATGTAAGATTCAGGGGGAGCAAGACACCCATGGGAAAGAAATCAGTCAAATTCATTGCATATCTTTACTCTTGGGGACATGTTCAATTCATAGTACCTAGTACTTACTCTCTACATGTCATCCCAGTCTTGGTATTCTTGTGGTTCCTTTTGTTTGCTCTGGTTAGTAGGTGTACCTGTGTTATCTAACCTTGTTTGTGCAGGTTCATTCCATCCTAAGCCAACCAAAGACTACAAGGTAAGTACATGCATCAAAATCATGAGTATGAGGAATTCTTGCTTATGTACATACTGTTTGCAAGAAGGACTCATGAGCATGAAGGTATTTTCCTTAACAAATCTTTTGCTCTGATGCATATGACCAAGATACATGTAACACATTGCCCACTCTGTCATGGTTATGCTCTCACATGTCTCTATATTTCACATTCACATGAGTGCATACATGTAGGGGGAGCCTATGCTTGTTACATGTCCTTCCAAAGCTTTATTTGTTGTTCTTTATATCTTTATCTAAAGCTTTGATGTATGTTGTCATCAATTACCAAAAAGGGGGAGATTGAAAGCACAAGTGCTCTCCAGGTGGTTTTGGTAATTAATGTCAACATATCTTTTGTTGGACTAACGTTTTTATCTAGTATGTTTCAGATAAGTTCAACAATGGAGTGGCATGGACTAAAGATTGTGGGACTCCTTCAAGATGCTAAGGACAAAGGATTGGCTAAAGCTTCAAGCTCAGGACTCTTCATTTTACACTTTTAGTGATCCAAGATCACATTGAGTCCATAGGAAAGCCAATACTATCAAGGAGGGATGAGGTGTTGATAATGAGCCTCTTGCTCAAAGTGCTTAATGATATGCTCCAAAATCCTCAGCTACTTTCCCACTTCCACATATGACCTAAACCCTAAGCCAAACTCGGTCATACCGATTCTTTCAATCCGGCGCCACCGAGTTTCGCTTGTCATTTGCCACTGCCAAACCCTAGCAATTCGGTCTCACCGATGGGATCTCGGTCTCACCGGGATGGGCTTGCAAACTCTCTGTTACCTGTTGCAATATCATCGGTCCCACCGAGATATGCAATCGGTCCCACCGAGTTTGCTTGGCCAACTCTCTGTTTCACTTATTACCCAAATCGGTCCCACCGAGTTTGAGTAATCGGTCAAACCAAGTTTTGGATTTTCCCTAACCCTAGCACATCGGTCCCACCGAGTTGTTCCAGTCGGTCCCACCGAAATCACTAACGGTCACTAGGTTTACTATTTCGGTCCGACCGAGTTTGTTGATTCGGTCCCACCGAGATTGGAAAACTGTGTGTAACAGTTGGATTTTGTGTGGAGGCTATAAATACCCCTCCACCTCCTCTTCACTCGTGGAGAGAGCTATCAGAACACATACATCATTCCAACTCATATGTTCTGAGAAAGAACCACCTACTCATGTGTTGAGACCAAGATATTCCATTCCCACCATATGAATCTTGATCTCTAGCCTTCCCAAGTTGCTTTCCACTCAAATCTTCTTTCCACCAAATCCAAATCCTATGAGAGAGAGTTGAGTGTTGGGGAGACTATCATTTGAAGCACAAGAGCAAGGAGTTCATCATCAACACACCATTTGTTACTTCTTGGAGAGTGGTGTCTCCTAGATTGGCTAGGTGTCAGTTGGGAGCCTCCGACAAGATTGTGGAGTTGAACCAAGGAGTTTGTAAGGGCAAGGAGATCGCCTACTTCGTGAAGATCTACCGCTAGTGAGGCAAGTCCTTTGTGGGCGATGGCCATGGTGGGATAGACAAGGTTGCTTCTTCGTGGACCCTTCGTGGGTGGAGCCCTCCATGGACTCGCGCAGCCGTTACCCTTCGTGGGTTGAAGTCTCCATCAACGTGGATGTAGGATAGCACCACCTATCCGAACCACGGGAAAAACATCCGTGTCTCCAATTGCGTTTGAATTATCCAAACCCTTCCCTTTATATTCTTGCAAGTTGCATGCTTTACTTTCCGGTGCCGATACACTCTTTGCATACTTGCTTGATATGTATTGTGAATGTTGAAATTATGCCTAAAACTCCACTTAAACCGAAAAAGCTTAAAAAAAGAGTGCAACTTTAGCATGAAGTGTCTAATCACCCCCCTCTAGACACATCTACTTCTAGATCCTACAACTGCGCCCATTCGGGAAGACGCTGACGCGGAGACGTTGGAGGCGCGCCGCCTTCAGCTCGTCGAAGGCACAAAGAAGCTGGCTAGCATGAGATGCTTGTCAGAAGCCTACCAGCGTGAGATGGATCGCGCTGTGGGTGGCTCGCTGGCCCCAGCTGGCCCAGCCGCCTTGGCGCGGTCCAGCAGCGCGGCGTGGCCATCGCCAACCTGTTCGGGGCAAATCACCATGTGTACGCCACGCCTGCGGAGAACATTCGAGCCGCCCAGGCGGCAGCGGATGAGCTGGACAACTTCGAGGGCGCAGAGCGCTGCCTGATGACGGAGCGAGTCCAGCGGCTCCTCGACGCGGCTGCCGCGCAAAATGAGGCCGGCTGCCGCACGGAGGCGCCGCAGCGACAAAACGACGACTCGCCTCCACGCCGAGATCAAGGCACGACGTCTCGGACGCCGACTGGCGGTTCCCGAGGAAGGAAAGACAAGGATCCGGCTGTCAGCCACAGTCAGACTCACATTACCATAGAGCGCGACCAAGACGGCCGCCCACGGGCGGTGGAACGACGGGAGGACTGTCCGCCTCCTCCTCCTCGCAAGGAAAGGCGAGTCTCCCCGCCGCCTGTTGACCATCCGACTCTCGGCGACCGCCTTGGCCGCCGAGAGGGAGTCGGAGAAAACGACGCCCGCCACCGGATCGACCGACTTCACCGATCCCTGGCGCTGGAAGAAGAAGACGAGTTGGGTCCGCCTTGTTTCGGGCCCCGCATTCGAGACGAGCCCTTCCCCAAAGGGTTCGCGCTCCCAAGAGACACACCCAAGTACACCAGCTCCGTGAAGCCAGAGGACTGGCTGGTCGACTACTCCACGGCCGTCAACATAGAGAACGGCAACAAGCGTGTCGCCGTAAAATACGTTCTGCTCATGCTCCAGGGCACGGCCTGGACATGGCTGAACAGCCTGAAGCCCCGCAGCATCAACAGCTACGTCGACTTCACCGATGCATTCGTCCGCAACTTCACAAGCACGTACAAGCGTCCTCCCAAGCCTCGTCAGCTTTCCTTGTGCATGCAAGGCCCCAACAAGTCGACTCGCGACTACCTCACGCGTTGGGCCGAGCTTCGGAACTCATGCGAGGGCATGCACGAGGTGCAGGCTATCGAGTACTTCACCGCCGAGTGCAGAGAAGGCACCCTCCTCAAGCACAAGCTCCTCTTCGACGAGCCAGAAACCCTCGACGAGCTGCTGATCATAGCAGACAAGTATGCCACGGCCGACTCCTCCATGAAGGCGGAGATTCAAGTTAGCGCAACTGGCAAAGTGGCCCCTCAGGCTCCAAGAACTCTGGCAGGAGACGCCAGTCGGCGGCAACGGCAGAATGACCACAAGCGCAAGGCCCCACAGCCGGCTTCCAGCAGCCGGCAGGTGGCGACAGTTGAAGACCAGCAGCCGGATGGGCAGCCTCCACCCAAGCGACAGAAAGGTGGCAAGCCCAACTGGTTGCCGGCTTTCTCATACGAGCAGACTCTGGATGGTCCTTGCAAGTTCCATAGCGGCGCGAAGCCGTCGAATCACACCACTCGGAAGTGCCACTGGCTCACCAGGATCGCCAAAGGAGACGGCCTCCTACCTCCCCCGCCTGCTGGGCAGCAGCCTCCGCCTCCGCCCCAGCAGCCGGCTGTCAGGCCAGTCGGCGCAGTACAAGACGAGTACCCCGAAGAGCATGGAGCCTACGTGATATTTACCAGCGTGGCTGATGATCGACGCAGCAGGCGTCTGCAGCGACAAGAGGTGAATGTAGTAGCATCAGAGATGCCAGAGTTCATGCACTGGTCTGAGGAGCCTATCAGCTGGAGCAGGGCTGATCACCCAGAGGTGATGCCGAGTCCGGGCTCTTATGCCTTGGTCTTGGATGCCACCTTTGCCACGGATAGACGAGCTGCTCGTTTCTCGCGAGTTCTGATAGACGGAGGCAGCAGCATCAACATCCTGTACAAGGACACCATGGAGAAGTTAGGAATCAAGCAAAGACAGCTTCAGAACAGCCGGACTGTGTTCCACGGCATAGTCCCTGGGCTTTCCTGCTCACCAATCGGCAAGATCCTGATGGACGTCCTCTTTGGAGATAAAGATCACTTCCGCCGAGAGTCAGTTTGGTTTGAGGTGGTGGACCTCAAGAGCCCATACCATGC
Organism: Triticum urartu; assembly: GCF_056163025.1. NCBI lineage: Eukaryota > Viridiplantae > Streptophyta > Magnoliopsida > Poales > Poaceae > Triticum > Triticum urartu. The sequence goes on from NC_141877.1 coordinate 606,726,903, forward strand.
ATTACTTGGCCGACCCGCCCTGGCCAAGTTCATGGCGGTCCCCCACTACGCCTACCTCAAAATGAAGATGCCCAGTTCCAGGGGGATTCTGACCGTAGCCGGCGACTACCAAAAGTCGTCTGCCTGTGCGGCTGAGAGTAGTCGGCTGGCCGAGTCCCTGGTGATCGCGGCCGAGAAGCGGCTCCTTGACCGGGTTGTGGCGATGGCCGGCAAGCAGCTATAGGTGTCGCCTAACCCAAAGGAGTCGGAGGCTGAGGGTTCGTTCAAGCCGGCTAAGGAGACAAATAAGATACCCATGGATCCGGAGCACCCAGAGAGGTACGTTGTCATATGTGCAAACCTCGACAGCAAATAGGAAGGCGAGCTCGTCGATTTCCTCTGTGAGAATCAGGACATCTTCTCATGGTCCCCCAAAGACATGCTAGGTGTGCCGACGGAATTCGCCGAGCACAAGTTACATGTCCGATCTGATGCAAAGCCGGTCAGGCAGCCCTTGCGCCGCCTATCAGAAGAAAAGAGAAGAGTTGTCGGAGAAGAGATAGCCCGACTCCTAGCAGCTGGCTTCATTATGGAAGTATTCTTTCCAGAGTGGCTAGCCAACCCGATCCTGGTACTGAAGAAGAACAAGCAGTGGCGAATGTGTATTGACTACACAAGCCTCAACAAGGCTTGCCCCAAGGATCCGTTTGCTTTACCAAGAATTGATCAGGTGATAGACTCCACAGCCGGATGCGAGCTGTTGAGCTTTTTGGATGCATATTCAGGATATCACCAGATCAAGTTGAACCCGGTTGACAGACTGAAGACCGCCTTCATCACGCCATTTGGAGCCTTCTACTACCTCACCATGACGTTCGACTTGAGGAATACCGGCGCCACCTTTCAGCATTGCATGCAGAAGTGCCTCCTCAAGCAACTCGGTAGAAACACCCACGTCTACGTGGACGATGTGGTGGTGAAGACGGAAAAGCATGGAACACTGCTGGAAGACCTCAAGGAGACCTTTGAGAACCTGCGCCGATTCCAGATCAAGCTCAACCCTGAGAAGTGCGTCTTTGGAGTACTAGCCGGCCAACTCCTTGGCTTCCTGGTCTCTGAACGCGGCATAGAGTGCAACCCTGTAAAGATCAAGGCCATTGAGAGGATGGAGGTACCCAGCCGACTGCTGGATGTGCAAAAGTTCACTGGCTTCTTGGCGTCCATCAGCCGATTCATTAGTCGGCTGGGCGAGAAAGCTCTCCCCTTATACCAGCTCATGAAGAAGACCACTTTTTCGAGTGGAACCACAAGGCGGACGAAGCTTTTCTCCAGCTGAAGAAGATGCTGACTACTCCACCCGTTCTGGCGGCTCCGACTCCTAAGGAACCTATGCTCCTGTACATCGCCGCCACCAGCCGGGTAGTCAGCATAGTCATTGTAGTGGAACGCAAGGAGGAAGGCAAGGCATTACCTGTCCAGCGACTGGTATATTACCTAAGCGAAGTACTGTCGGCCTCCAAGCAGAACTACCCCCACTACCAGAAGATGTGCTATGGCGTGCACTTTGCCGCCAAGAAATTGAAGCCTTACTTTCAAGAGCATCCAATCACTGTGGTCTGCACGACCCCACTTGCCGAGGTCATCAGAAGACGAGATGCTTCTGGCCAAGTGGCCAAATGGGCCATAGAGCTGGCTCCCTACACCATCCACTACCAGCTCCGCACCACCATCAAGTCACAAGCACTGCCGACTTTCTCGTCGACTGGGCCGAGACGCAATACCTACCTCCGGCGCCCGACTCCACCCATTGGCGGATGCATTTCGACGGCTCCAAGATGCGCACCGGCTTGGGACCGGTGTTGTCCTCACTTCTCCTAAAGGCGACAAGCTTAAATATGCACTGCAAATCCATTTTGCCGCCTCCAACAACGTCGCCGAGTACGAGGCTCTCATTCACGGGCTTCGGCTTGCCAAATAACTTGGCATTCGCCGGATCCTGTGTTATGGCGACTCGGACTTAGTGGTCCAGCAGTCGTCTGGCGACTGGGACGCCAAAGATGCAAACATGCAAGTTACCGTTTCCTCGTGCAGCAACTCAGTGGATATTTCGAGGGGTGCAAATTCCTCCATGTGCCAAGAAATGACAACGACCAAGCAGACGCCTTGGCACGAATCGGCTCTACCCGCCAAGCAATACCATCCGGCGTCGCCCTTCAATGCCTCCTCAAGCCGTCTGTCAAGCCTTCACCAGAATCAGACTCCATCTTCGTGTCGGCTCCTCCCGAAGAAGTCGGATCCGACTCCAGAGCCCCGGCGGACGGTACGGGGATTTTGGCAGATGGCCCCAAAGCCTCCATAGTCGAGGCCGGCCCAGGGACTGCAGAACCCGGCCCGGGGACTGCGGCAGCCGGCCCGAAGACTCCAGAACTCGGCCCAAGAACTGCGCCAGTCGGCCCGGGGACTTCATTAATATAGCAAGTGGTTGTTGACTCCAGCCCGCCGCCTCCCAGCCCAGCCACCCTCATCCAAGTCGCAGTTCTGGCGGTCGAAGAAATAGTAGCACCCTCATGGGCCCAGCCCATCCTCAAATTTCTGGTGAGCAAGGAGTTGCCGACTGATGAGACCTTAGCTCGGCAAGTACAACGCCGAGCGGCAGCCTACACCATAGTCAACAGAGAGCTAGTCAGGTGCAGCGTCACTGGTGTCTACCAGCGCTGCGTAGAGCCAGAGCAAGGCCAAGCAATTCTCAAAGAAATCCATCAAGGCAAGTGCGGCCACCATGCGGCTTCAAGAGCACTCGTCGCCAAAGCTTTCCGACATGGTTTCTTTTGGCCAACGGCCTTAGAAGAGGCCAAGGAATTGCTCCAAAAATGCAAAGGGTGCCAGAAGTTCCGCTCCAAGCCGCATCAGCCGGCTTCTGCACTCAAGACCATCCACATTGCCTGGCCTTTCGCAGTTTGGGGTCTAGACATGGTGGGACCATTCAAGACGGCACGAGGTGGCTTAACTCACTTACTTGTCGCGGTGGACAAGTTCACCAAGTGGATAGAAGCGAAGCCAATCAAGAAACTGAACGGTCCGACTGCCGTGACTTTCATCTTCGACATCACAATTCGGTACGGCATACCACACAGCATCATCACCGACAACGGCACTAATTTTGCCAAAGGCGCCTTGGCCCGTTTCTGTGCGACACAGGGCATCCGACTGGACCTAGCATCCGTCGCCCATCCACAGTCAAGCGGCCAGGTGGAGCGAGCAAACGGCCTCATCCTGTCCGGCATCAAGCCCCGACTGATCGAGCCTCTGGAGCGCTCGGCTGGCTGTTGGCTCGACGAGTTGCCAGCCGTCCTCTCGAGTCTGCGCACGACTCCAAACAAGTCAACCGGCTTCACGCCTTTCTTCCTCGTCTATGGTGCTAAAGCCGTCATCCCAACGAACATAGAATTCGATTCCCCACGAGTCACCATGTACACCGAGGAAGAAGCAGAAGAAGCACGACAAGACGGCGTCGACCTGCTGGAAGAGGGTTGGCTGTTGGCACTCAGCCGGTCCAGCAACTACCAGAAGAGCCTGCGCAGATACTACAACAGGAAGGTCAGGCCGAGATCTTTCCAGGAGGGCGACCTCGTGCTCCGATTAATCCAGCGAACAGCCGGCCAGCACAAGCTGTCAGCACCTTGGGAAGGCCCCTTCATCATCAGCAAAGTGTTGAGCAACGACTCCTACTACCTGATCGATGCTCAGAAGCCCCGAGCACGCAAGAGGGACGACTCCGGCAAAGAGACAGAGCGGCCATGGAATGCAAATCTCCTCCAAAAAATTTACAGTTAAACGCAGTATGTATCATGCTACCTTTTGTATTAAAAGTACCAAGACTTCGGGCCCCCCGAGAAGAGCTCGGGGACTGCCCTCTTTTATCTATATGATAAGAAATATGCCTTCGAGTATATTACTCTTTGTTATGCCGCTTGGCACCGGGTTCGACTAGTCGGCCCGGGGACTTGCCGACCTGCGCTATGAAATGCTTCCTGCAGCTGGACAAGTAGTGTGTGGCGTCTAAACCGTCTCCTGCCAGAAGCCGCAGCTCGCAGAGCGACTGTCTGGTGGGCAGGAGTAAGGAAGAATGGGTGTCCACATGAAAAATGGCTAAGGACTCAAAGCACAAACATAGCTTAAGGTCGGCTTCTAGCCTTTTTTCGCAAACCGACTCTTGAATAGTCGGCTTGCCGCCTTCTATCCGACTTGTTAAACAACTCTAAAAATGGCTAAGTACTTGCTTTCCCAAAGTGACCAAGAATTTAATCCAGCAGCAGTCCGCGGAGCGGCTATCTGACTGACAAAGATGGCAACTGAGGGAAGATGGCAAAGGAAAAAGCCAAAAGAACAATGAGCAAGAAAGATAGAAGTCGGATGAATATTTACATAACAAAGGCCCTTGGCCGAATCTTCGAGCAGAATTTCAAAATACACCCCGCGGGTGGAATTGTGCGGATTAACCAGTTCTTCAAAAACTATTAGAACAGATAAAACAAAGACAAGGTGGCAGCCTAGGGGGCGGCAGACGGGTTTGGAGGATCGGAGGAGACGGCGGTGTTGGATGTTGGGGCGGCCGGTTGGGCGGCCTTGGCTTGATCACCTCCGGCAGCAGTCGGCTCGGGCGGGCATGGCTCGTTGCTGGAGGCACGGTCGAGCTGAGGTTGGCCGTCCGCTCCATCTTCCGGTGCCTCCGTCTCGCTTCCGTCCTCCGCCTCGTCTTCCTCCTCGACGCTGGAGCCGATCACCTCTGCCGAGTCCTCGCCGTAGTCGAGGTTTAGCCCAAACCACTCCGGCGGCACCTCCTCGCCGTCTTCAGCCCGCTCAGGGACAAAGATGCTGGTGTCGGTGTACTCGGTGATCGCCGCCGCACGCTTGACAAGGGCATCTTCCGCGGCTGCCAGCTCCGGCTGGGCCTCTGACCGGACTTTGGCCAGCCGGTCTAGGTCCAGCCCTGGATACCACGCCTTGACAAATTCCAAGGCTCGGCGCGCTCCGGCCCGGGCCGAGGAACCCTCCCAGGCCTCAAGACGGCCAGCCGTGACCTCCAGCCAGTCGGCAGTCCGACTGGGGGTGCGCGGAGCCTGCACGTCTGGCCACAGGGCGGCGATCGCTTGGGCGCCGACACGCTGAAGCCGGCGCAACATCTGGTGGGCCGGCCGCAAGCGAGCCCCAATGCTCAGAATATGCTCGTCAAGAGTCCGAGGGGCATCAGCGGCGATCTCCGCGCCACCCGCCCTCCGCTCCTTGCGGTCGGCCTCGATAGCTTGAATGGCGGCCTGCGAGTGGCCGGGAAAGAAGTCTGCCAAGACGGAAAGAATGAAGAACAAGTCAAAAAAAACCAGGAGTCGGAAAGCAAAGAAGCTCACCGTCGACGAGGTCCTCGATCTCGTGGAAGTCGGAGACTAGCATTGCCTCCTTGCCAGTCCAGGAGGAGCGCTCGCTCACAAACTCAGCTAGGAGGGTGGCTTCCGCCTCTTCCGCCTCCTTCTGCGTCTTCGTAAGCAGCTCCTTCTGCTTTGCCAATTGTGCGGCCAGCAGATTGCGCTCTGCGGCGAGCTTGCTGCACTCCTCCCCCTTGGCGCGCAACGCGGAGTTGGCTTCGCTCAGCTGCTGTTGAAGAGCGACGTTGGCCTCTGAAGAGAAAGAAGAAAGAAGGCGTTAAGTCATCAACGAAGAAGGTCGCCGGGGAGATCCGGCCCGACTGCTCAGCAGTCGGCCCGAATCTCGGGGAGTACAGCCCGCGGGTGTGCCAGCGAGCCCCCGCAAAGAAGAAAAAGGACTCACTCCGGCTCTCCGACAAGTCGGCAGTCCGCCTGCCCAGCTCTTCAACGTCGCGGTTGAAGGCGGTGACACGGAGGTTGTGATAGTCCTGCAACAAGTATTTCAGAACAAAGGTTAGTACCCGGAACTTACCAATTGGAGTTCCGGGCCGCCTGCTCAGCAACCGGCCCAAAACTCGGGGATTACACCCAGTGGGTGCGCTGGCGCGCCCCCACACAGAGGAACAAGAAAACAGGGACAAAGGAGAGAGCATACCCGGATGGCGGCCCGCGACGCTAGGTGCGCCTTGGTGCAGTTTTGGATGGCGTCGCTCTCAACTCACAGCTTCTTCTGGACATCCAGAAGCGCCTGGTTCAGCGGGCCCGTGCCGCCTCCTCGCACCCACCCAATGGGCACGGCGCTCGTCACTTCGGCGTCTGGAATCGTCGAGCTGGCAGTACCGGTCTCCAAGGGGCGTGGCGCCAAGGTGGCCTTCTCAAGATGACGGTGCGTTGGCGAGCCGACTTGAAGGAGTAGCCTTGCCACGGCCTCGTCTTCAGTCGGCGGCAAGGGCGGATCCGTCGGCTGTTTGCCTTGCGCGCTTATAGACGGCGGCGGGGGCGGCTGTGGCGGCGCGACCACGTCCGGCATGGGGGCGTCGCCGCCACCTCTCTCCACGATCGGGACCTCGCCGCCGGCTTCCCCTGACTGCCCCGTGAACTCCGGGGGAAGCGGCGCGGAGTTCAAAGGGGTGGCGAACACCGCCGGCCACCGGGGCGCGACTTCCTTAGCCGGCGACTTTGCCGCAGCGGCGGCCTCGGCCGCCTCCAGCTTCTTCAGGGCGGAGGCCTCCACCTTCTTGGCCTCCGCTTTCTCCCGGCGGGCGGCCTCGTCCTCCTCGCGCTTCTCCTGCGCGTTCCTCTCCGTTGCCTCCCGAAGGTCGGCGGCGGGGTCAATCGGCCGAGTGGTGGCAGACGTCTCCACCGATCCCATAACGGAGGCGGCGGCAACCCTCTCAAGAGTGAGGGGAGCCCCGAGGCGAGAAAAAAGCATATGAAAAACTCAGACAAGATCAACAAAGAGAAAATAAAGATAAGGGACGGAGGAGCTTATGCAGAGACCAGCGGCGGCTTCTTCACCTCCTTGCAGAAGCGGTTGGCTTTCGCGGCCGCCTCTTCCCGCTTGGTCGCGGCGGCCGCTCCCTTGAACTTCTTCAACCGGCCACCAAGCGTACTCGGCCCGGCTCGGCGCTTCTTCGCACCGCCTTGAGCGTCCAAGCCGGCGGAGGAACTCGCGCTTGGCTGGCCGGCTTTTGGCTGGCGACGCGGGGCGACTTCTCCCTCGGCCTCGTCGTCAGGCGAGTCGGCAAAAGTGGCCGAAGGCCTGGAGCCGCCTGCTTCTCCTCCTCCTCCCTCGGCGTCGGCTTCCATGGCCGCCGCCCCCAAGTCGGGATCGTCGACGTCGCTCTCCGCTCGATCGGGGACAAACTGACGAGCCGGCCCCGCGGTGCCGGCCGAAGGAGGGACGAGAGGATTCTGATTCAAAACAAAAACGGTCAGACTTGACAAGTCGGACTCGGCAGCAAAAGAAACAGAAGAAGAAGGAAGACGACTTACAATAGGCGGGGGGTTGGCGCGCTAATACGGCTCCTTGCCAAACCGCAGTCCACCGAGAGACCGCAGTTCACGATGTAGTTCACCGTGTTCGCCACCTCCGCGTGAGGCATGTCCTTGGAGCACATCCGACTTGGGTCCCGGTGACCGCTCATCTGGCAGATCAGGTGAGGTCGGCCTTGGAGTGGGAGGACTCGGCGCGCCACGAAGGCGGCCAGCAAGTCAGCCCCGGTTAGGCCCTCCGACCGCGTCAGCACTCGGAGTCGCGCGACAGCGGCGGCACCAGCGGGAGACAGCGTCTTGGCTCAGTGTGACCAGCTGGGGAGCCTTCCAGCCGGCGCGCCGGCTTCGTAAGCCGGCAGGTTGACCCAGTCGCCTTCTGGGGCGACGTTCTTCACATAAAAATATGACCGCTGCCACATCTTCACCGACTTAATCAGTGCGACGGTGGGAAACGGATTGTCGGCCACTGATCTCTGCATCGCGATGAATGCACCGCACTGGGCCGGCACACAGGCGACGTGTGTGCCGAGCTTGGACTGGAAGAACTCACCCCAGAGCTTGATGGTGGGGAGAACGCCGAGGAAGCCTTTGCACAGGGTGGCGAAGGCAGCCAGCAGCACCATCGTGTTCGGAGTAAGGTGGTGCGGCTGGAGCCCATGGAACTCCAAGAAGGAGCGGAAGAAGCCGCTCGCCGGCAGCCCCAGGGCGCGCATGAGGTGCGAGCGGAATATGACCCGCTCGCCCTCCTCCGGCGCCGGCGATATCTCTCCCTCCGGCGCGAGGCAGACCCGCACTAAGTCCCTGCCAGGCAGCCGCCGTGTCTGGCGGAGGATCTCGATGTCGTCGTCGTCAACCTCGGAGCCATCCCACACTCCAGAGCGAACAGCAGGAGGCGCGGCGGCGGAGGAGGAGCTCATCACTGCGGGCACGGCGTGGTTCGGAGTAGCAACGGCAAGAAGAAGAAGGAGCAAGAAGGAGCGAAAGGAAGTGGGGAGAATGGGCACGCGTGCTTCGCCGCCCCCTCCCCCCGCCTACTTGTAGGCTCGTGGGCTGAGAAGTCGAGGGGCGATTGTGGGATTAACTGCACCCGGGACCCCACAACCCCCACGATTTACCACACGAAGTTACCACGTGCAATAACCGTGCGGGAACCCCAACCGTCCGCGCGGCCGCAATGGATCCGTTCGCATGCCAAGGCGTGGTAGTGGCAGGCCGTGCCTGTGGGCCTGTCCTGTCGCGCGCGTGGGTGATCAGACTAGCTCCGCCACATGGCGCCTCACGACGGGTCAACCACGGGCGGCAACCCGGAAGCTTATCAGGCACGCCGCCTGAACTCCGCCGCAACGTTCATACTTTTTTAGGGGCAAGTCGGCCTTGAGCAAGTCTGACTCCAACTAGTCGGCTTGATAGAAGACGGCTAGCGAAGCCCAGATCCAACCGCCGGAGAGAAGAAACTGTTGAGGCTCCACGACATGTCTCCCTCGGAGCCTCACCAGCTTCGGGGACTACTGTCGGAGTAATGGGCCACGGGTAGGCTAACCCAGGCCCAGAACCTTTCAAGACATTGAGGCAGACTGCGCCCCTCGAGACCCCAGGATGAAGAGCCGCCTTCTGAGAGTCGGCGGCGAGGCGGCCGGCTGCCCACTCGCGACCGAGTCCTAGGGACGACTTCAGGATGAGCCGACTCTTGACTGGCGACTTCTAGAGAAGCCGGCCTTGGGGACTCGGCCCGCGACGCCAACAACCCCCATGCCCTCATAAAGAGGGACGGGACGGGGAGTGGCCACAGTAAGGTCCACTCCCACCCCTTTTCCAAGGGCAGGCATGGCTACAGTATGCCGTACCCGCGGAGATCTCCGCGCGGCGCGACACTATTGCCATGCCGGCCCTGACATCAGCCCCAGGGGGCGGAGCCCTGTGCCCACGACGGCCTGCTGGTACGACCCATGGATGATGGGTCCCACCAGTCGGCAGGCGTACGAAAGACAGCGAAAGCACCACCAGTCGGCCCGGATGGGAGTCGGCCACCAGAAGTCGGCCGACCCTCCCACGGGCCCCACGCGCCATTAATCAGACACGACAAGTAGTGGCCACAGTGATCGCCTGCCAGACGGCGGAGCTGTCGCCATGACCTCATGACCGAGCCTGCGTCATTAGAGGCACGGCTACAATAATCTGCAGCCAGCAAGACCCGCCCGCGGCGGACACGGCCTGTCGGCTTCGTACCAAGCCAGTCGATGGGGCCCACCAGTCGGCGGGCCCCAGGAGTCGGCGGATAAGACGGCAGCCAGAGACTGACGGCTGGGCCCGCGCCCAGCCGGATTACCATTGTACCCCTGGGGGGTAGGCCTATATAAACCCCCCAGGGCATCCATGCAAAGGGTTGGAATCCATTAGCACTAGACCAGATCATATAGGAAGGAGAGAGCTAGCCTTGCCTTCTCCTACCTCCAGGAAACAGCTCAAGGAGCAACCGTGTAAACACTTTGCCATAGTGATCATGCGGAGACCCCATAGAGCAGCAGTAGGGGTATTATCTCCCCGGAGAGCCCTGAAGCTGGGTAAGATTCGCCGGCGTGCATGTCTTCGCCTTATCCCGTTTCCAGGCACCGGCGACGTTCTACTCACCCCCACCATGATAAGCCATCCTTTGGCATATGTCGCACCCAAACCCCGACATGGGCTAAGCACCTCAGTAGAGAAAGCTAAAACTGACTGTCATGATAAGGCGAGAGCTGGTCGCTATTCGAGAGGTCTCGAGTTCCTAAAGACTTATGTCGCTTAGAGCAAGGAGTCGGCTTTGTCCGGCTTAAGGCGTGTATAGCGCCCCGAATTCGGCCTTATGAATACTAGGGGCTTCGCCAAAATTTAAAATTGTAGACTTCTATGGCTAAGTGAGAGTGATAAAGCATTATAGTCCGATTGCCTTGTTCGTTGCGCTGAGCACCTCCCACGAAGGACCCAACAATGGGAAAAAGAGTGCTCAGATTCATCCCGAACACCCCAGCACTCGTGGCATGGGGGCAGAAGCCGACGACTGGCCATCTCTCAGATTTGATAAACAGCCGCACAGAAGGTAATATTTTAAATTCAAACAACCGTTGCATAGAGCATATGAACAAGTTTTCATAATACAGGATCAGACGAGCAAGTTCATTCAAAAATTACATTCTTCGCACACTCGTCCGTCACAAGATGGGCACCCTTCAGGACACCCTCATAATAGATCTCAGGGTGGCGATGCTCCTTGCCCTGCGGCGGCCCCTCCTTCACTAGATTCCCGGCGTCCATCTTGGCCCAGTGCACCTTCGCACGGGCAAAGGCCCGGTGTGCACCTTCGATGCAGACGGACCGCTTTATGACCTCCAACTGTGGGCAGGCATCTACAAGCCGCCTAATGATGTCTACTACACAACCTTCTTCTTGTAGACGTTGTTGGGCCTCCAAGTGCAGAGGTTTGTAGGACAGTAGCAAATTTCCCTCAAGTGGATGACCTAAGGTTTATCAATCCGTAGGAGGCGTAGGATGAAGATGGTCTCTCTCAAGCAACCCTGCAATCAAATAACAAAGAGTCTCTTGTGTCCCCAACACACCCAATACAATGGTAAATTGTATAGGTGCACTAGCTCGGTAAAGAGATAGTGATACAAGTGCAATATGGATAGTAGATAAAGGTATTTGTAATCTGCAATTATAAAAACAGCAAGGTAACGAATGATAAAAGTGAGCGTAAACGGTATTGCAATGATAGGAAACAAGGCCTAGGGTTCATACTTTCGCTAGTGTAAGTTCCCTCAACAATACTAACATAATTGGATCACATAACTATCCCTCAACATGCAACAAAGAGTCACTCCAAAGTCACTAATAGTGGAGAACAAACGAAGAGATTATGGTAGGGTATGAAACCACCTCAAAGTTATTCTTTCCAATCAATCCGTTGGGCTATCCCTATAAGTGTCACAAACAGCCCTAGAGTTCGTACTAGAATAACACCTTAAGATACAAATCAACCAAAACCCTGATGTCACCTAGATACTCCAATGTCACCTCAAGTGTCTGTGGGCATGATTATACGATATGCATCACACAATCTCAATTCATCTATTCAAACCAACACATCGAACCTCAAAGAGTGCCCCAAAGTTTCTACCGGAGAATCACGACGAAAACATGTGCCAACCCCTATGCATAGGTTCATGGGCGGAACCCGCAAGTTGATCACCAAAACATACATCAAGTGAATCACGTGATATCCCATTGTCACCACAGATACGCACGGCAAGACATACATCAAGTGTTCTCAAATCATTAAAGACTCAATCCGATAAGAATACTTCAAGGGGAAAACTCAATCCATTACAAGAGCGTAGAGGGGGAGAAGCAACATAAGATCCAACTATAATAACAAAGCTCGTGATACATCAAGATCGTGCCAAATCAAGAACACGAGAGAGAGAGAGAGATCAAACACATAGCTACTGGTACATACCCTCAGCCCCGAGGGTGAACTACTCCCTCCTCATCATGGAGAGTGCCGGGATGATGAAGATGGCCACCGATGAGGGATCCCCCCTCTGGCAGGGTGCCGGAACAGGGTCCCGATTGACTTTTGGTGGCTACAGAGGCTTGCGGCAGCGGAACTCCCGATCTAATCTCCATTCTAGAAGTTTTAGGTTACGTAGGTATATATGGGTGCAGGAGGTACATCGGTGGACCGAAGGGCGGGGCCACGAGGTAGGCTACTTTTGCTGCCTGGAGGGGCAGTTTTGTACATGATATTCTTCTCCTGTCACATAGGTTTAAGGATAGCCCTAAGTCTAGGCTTGTAGATTGGGTTACCTCCCTTATGTAATTCTAAGTTCTTCTTAACCTTTAGTTTAGGGTTGTAATCTTTTTTTTTCTCTGTACAGTTTGCCTCTTTTGAGACTGCAATAAAGGGATGTGGGGTTTTTACCCTACAGTAAATATTCAAAAAAAAGGGGGGGCCACGAGGTAGGTGGGCGCGCCCCTACACTCGTGAGCTCCTCCTTCATCTTCTAACATAGGGTCCAAGTCTATCCGGTAGGTTTCCTTCCAAAAATAACTTCTCCAGTTGATTTCGTTCCGTTTCGACTCCGTTTGATATTCCTTTTCTTCGAAACACTGAAATAGGCAAAAAAATAGCAAATCTAGGCTGGGCCTCCGGTTAATAGGTTAGTCCCGAAATTAATATAAAAGTGGATAATAAAGCCCAATATTGCCCAAAACAGTAGATAATATAGCATGGAGCAATAAAAAATTATAGATACGTTGGAGACGTATCAAGCATGCCCAAGCTTAATTCCTGCTTGTCCTCGAGTAGGTAAATGATAAAAAAGATAATTTTTGATGTGGAATTCTAGTTGGCATAATTTCAATGTAATTCTTCTTACTTGTGATATGAATATTCAGATCCGAAAGATTCAAGACAAAAGTTCATATTGACATAAAAATAATAATACTTCAAGCATACTAACTAAGCAATTATGTCTTCTCAAAATAACATGGCCAAAGAAAGTTCATCCCTACAAAATCATATAGTTTAGTTATGCTCCATTTTCGTCACACAAGAATGCTCTCATCCTGCACAACCGCGATGACAAGCCAAGCAATTGTTTCATACCTTAATAATTTCAAACTCATAAATTTTCACGTAATACATGAGCGTGAGCCATGGATATAGCACTATGGGTGGAATAGAATATAATGATGGGGGTTATGTGGAGAAGACAAAAAGGAGAAAGTCTCACATCAACGAGGCTAATCAATGGGCTATGGAGATGCCCATTGATTGATGTTAATGCAAGGAGTAGGTATTGCCATGCAACGGATGCACTAGAGCTATAAATGTATAAAAGCTCAATAAAAGAAACTAAGTGGGTGTGCATCCAACTTGCTTGCTCACGAAGACCTAGGGCACTTGAGGAGGCCCATTGTTGGAATATACAAGCCAAGTTCTATAATGAAAATTCCCACTAGTATATGAAAGTGATAACTCAAGAGACAATCTATATGAAGAACATGGTGCTACTTTGAAGCACAAGTGTGGAAAAAAGGATAGTAGTATTGCCCCTTTTTATTTATTTTCTCTCTTTTTTGGGGCCTTCTTTTTTTTCTTTGGCCTTTCTCTTTTTTTATTCCTCACTTGGGACAATGCTCTAATAATGATGATCATCACACTTCTATTTATTTACAACTCAATGATTACAACTCGATACTAGAACAAAGTATGACTCTATATGAATGCCTCCGGCGGTGTACCGGGATGTGCAATGATGCATGAGTGACATGTATGAAAGAATTATGAACGGTGGCTTTGCCACAAATACTATGCCAACTACATGATCATGCTAAGCAATATGACAATGATGAATGTGTCATGATAAACTGAATGGTGGAAAGTTGCATGGCAATATATCTCGGAATGGCTATGGAAATGCCATAATAGGTAGGTATGGTGGCTGTTTTGAGGAAGATATAAGGAGGTTTATGTGTGACAGAGCGTATCATATCATGGGGTTTGGATGCACCGGCGAAGTTTGCGCCAACTCTCAATGTGAGAAAGGGCAATGCACGGTACCGAAGAGGCTAGCAATGATGGAAGGGTGAGAGTGCGTATAATCCATGGACTCAACATTAGTCATAAAGAACTCACATACTAATTGCAAAAATCTAGAAGTCATCAAAAACCTCGGCACTACGTGCATGCTCCTAGGGGGATAGATTGGTAGGAAAAGACCATCGCTCGTCCCCGACCGCCACTCATAAGGAGGACAATCAAATAACACCACATGTTTCAAATTTGTTACATAACGTTTACCATATGTGCATGCTATGGGACTTGCAAACTTCAACACAAGAATTTCTCAAATTCACAACTACTCAACTAGCACGACTTTGATATTATTACCTCCATATCTCAAAACAATCATCAAGCATCAAACTTCTCTTAGTATTCAAAACACTCATCAGAGAATTTTATTATTAATCATGTATACCTAGCATATTAGGATTTTAAGCAAATTACCGTGCTATTTAAGACTCTCAAAATAATATAAGTGAAGCATGATAGTTCATCTATTTCTTCAAAATAAAACTACCACCATGCTCTAAAAGATATAAGTGAAGCACTAGAGCAAACGACAAACTACTCCGCAAGATATAAGTGAAGATCAATGAGTAGTCGAATAATTATGCAGCTATGTGAAGACTCTCTAACATTTAATAATTTAGGATCTTGGTATTTTATTCAAACAGCAAGCAAATCAAATGAAAATGACATTCTAAGAATAGAAAACATCATGTGAAGAAGCAAAAACTTAGGATCAACCGATACTAACCGATAGTTGTTAAAGAAGAAAGGTGGGATGCCAACCAGGGCATCCCCAAGCTTAGACGCTTGAGACTTCTTGAGATATTATCTTGGGGTGCCTTGGGAATCCCCAAGCTTGAGCTTTTGTGTCTCCTTAATTCCTCTCATATCACGGTCTCCCTAAATCTCAAAAGCTTCATCCACACAAAACTCAACAAGGACTCGTGAGATAAGTTAGTATAAATCATTGCAAAAACCTTATCATACTCTACTGTAGCAAAGCACTAAAATTATTATTCAACATTGCATACTAAATTCCTCTACATATTTAATAGTCCTATCCTCAAATAGAATCATTAAAGAAGCAAACATATGCAAACAATGCAAAAATAACAGCAATCTGCCTAAACAGGACAGTCTGTAAAGAATGCAGCAACATCCATACTTCCCTAGCTCAAAAAATTATGAAAGAAAATTCCCACTGTAGTAAATTTATCAGAGCTTAATATGCAAAAGGTTTCAACATTTTATCACATTCTGAATTTTCTAGGGAATTATTGCAACAGAGGTAAACTTTCTGTTTTCAAACAGCAACATGTGGACTTCTAAAATAGGCATAGTAAAGGCTATCAATGCCACTTTTATTGAAATAAAAGATGCAAAACATTGTTCTAAATAACAGCAAGCAAATCTTAACAAAAATAAATTGACTCTCCAACCAAAACACATATCATGCGGTGAACAAAAATATAGCTCCAAGTAAAGTTACCGATGAACGAAGACGAAAGAGGGGATGCCTTCCGGGCCATCCCCAAGCTTAGGCTCTTACCACTCCTTATTCCATAGTCCATCGAATCCTTACCCAAAACTTGAAAACTTCACAACACAAAACTTAACAGAAAACTCGTAAGCTCCGTTAGTATAAGAAAATAAATCACCACTTCAAGGTACTGTAATGAACTCATTATTTATTTATATTGGTGTTAAACCTACTGTATTCCAACTTCTCTATGGTTTATGAACTATTTTACTAGCCATAGATTCATTAAAATAAGCAAACAACACACGAAAAACAGAATCTGTCAAAAACAGAACAGTCTGTAGTAATCTGGATCAAACGTGTACTTCTGGAACTCATAAAATTCTCAAATAAATTGCTGGACCTGAGGAATTTATCTATTAATCATATGCAAAAATAATTAACTAAATATCACTCTCCAAATAAAAATGGCAGCAATTCTCATGAGCGCTAAAGTTTCTGTTTTCTTACAGCATGATCAACAAGACTTTCCCCAAGTCTTCCCAAAGGTTCTACTTGGCACAAACACTAATTAGAAGCATAAAACCACATCTAAACAGAGTCTAGATTAATTATTTATTACTAAACAGGAACAAAAATAAAGTTGGGTTGCCTCCCAACAAGCGCTATCGTTTAACGCCCCTAGCTAGGCATGATGATCACAATGATGCTCACATAAAAGATAAGAATTGAAATATAGGGAGAGCATCATGAAGAATATGACTAGGACATTTAAGTCTAACCCACTTCCTATGAATAGGGATTTTGTGAGCAAACAACTTATGGGAATAAGAATCAACTTGCATAGGAAGGTAATGCAAGCAAAACTTCAAAACTTTAAGCACATGGAGAGGAAACTTGATATTATTGCAATTCCTACAAGCGTATATTCCTCCCTCATAATAATTTTCAGTAGCATCATGAATGAATTCAACAATATAACCAGCACCTAAAGCATTCTTTTCATGATCTACAAGCATAGAAATTTTACTACTCTCCACACAAGCAAAATTCTTCTCATGAATAATAGTGGGAGCAAACTCAACAAAGTAACTATCATGGGATTGAAAATTGAAATCAAGATGACAAGTTTCATTGTTATTATTATTCTTTAAAGCATACGTGTCATCACAATAATCATCATAGATAGGAGGCATGCTTTCATCATAATAAATTTGCTCATCAAAACTTGGGGGACAAAAAATATCATCTTCATCAAACATAGCTTCCCCAAGCTTGTGGCTTTGCATATCATTAGCATCATGGATATTCAAGGAATTCATACTAACAACATTGCAATCATGCTCATCATTCAAATATTTAGTGCCAAACATTTTAATGCATTCTTCTTCTAGCATTTGAGCACAATTTTCCTTTCCATCATACTCACGAAAGATATTAAAAAGGTGAAGCGTATGAGACAAACTCAATTCCATTTTTTATAGTTTTCTTTTACAAACTAAACTAGTGATAAAACAATAAACTAAAAGACTCGATTGCAAGATCTAAAGATATACCTTCAAGCGCTAACCTCCCCGGCAACGGCGCCAAAAAAGAGCTCCATGTCTACTACACAACCTTCTTCTTGTAGACGTTGTTGGGCCTCCAAGTGCAGAGGTTTGTAGGACATTAGCAAATTTCCCTCAAGTGGATGACCTAAGGTTTATCAATCCGTAGGAGGCATAGGATGAAGATGGTCTCTCTCAAGCAACCCTGCAACCAAATAACAAAGAGTCTCTTGTGTCCCCAACACACCCAATACAATGGTAAATTGTATAGGTGCACTAGTTCGGCGAAGAGATAGTGATACAAGTGCAATATTGATAGTAGATAAAGGTATTTGTAATCTGAAATTATAAAAACAGCAAGGTAACGAATGATAAAAGTGAGCGTAAACGGTATTGCAATGATAGGAAACAAGGCCTAGGGTTCATACTTTCGCTAGTGTAAGTTCCCTCAACAATACTAACATAATTGGATCACATAACTATCCCTCAACATGCAACAAAGAGTCACTCCAAAGTCACTAATAGCAGAGAACAAACGAAGAGATTATGGTAGGGTACGAAACCACCTCAAAGTTATTCTTTCCAATCAATCCGTTGGGATATTCCTAGAAGTGTCACAAACAACCCTAGAGTTGGTACTAGAATAACACCTTAAGATACAAATCAACCAAAACCCTAATGTCACCTAGATACTCCAATGTCACCTCAAGTATCCGTGGGCATGATTATACGATATGCATCACACACTCTCAATTCATCTATTCAAACCAACACATAGAACCTCAAAGAGTGCCCCAAAGTTTCTACCGGAGAATCACGAAGAAAACGTGTGCCAACCCCTATGCATAGGTTCATGGGCAGAACCCGCAAGTTGATCACCAAAACATACATCAAGTGAATCACGTGATATCCCATTGTCACCACAGATACGCACGGCAAGACATACGTCAAGTGTTCTCAGATCATTAAAGACTCAATCCGATAAGATTACTTTAATGGGAAAACTCAATCCATTACAAGAGAGTAGAGGGGGAGAAGCAACATAAGATCCAACTATAATAGCAAAGCTCGCGATACATCAAGATCGTGCCAAATCAAGAACACGAGAGAGAGAGAGAGAGAGAGATCAAACACATAGCTACTGGTACATACCCTCAGCCCCGAGGGTGAACTACTCCCTCCTCGTCATGGAGAGCACCGGGATGATGAAGATGGCCACCGGTGAGGGATCCCCCCTCCGGCAGGGTGCCGAAATAGGGTCCTGATTGACTTTTGGTGGCTACAGAGGCTTGCGGCGGCGGAACTCCCGATCTAATCTCCGTTCTGGAAGTTTTAGGTTACGTAGGTATATATGGGTGCAGGAGGTACGTCGGTGGACTGAAGGGGGGGCACGAGGCAGGGGTGTGCGCCCCCTACCCTCGCGAGCTCCTCCTTCATCTTCTGACATAGGGTCCAAGTCTATCCGGTAGGTTTCCTTCCAAAAATAACTTCCCCAGTTGATTTCGTTCCGTTTCGACTCCGTTTGATATTCCTTTTCTTCGAAACACTGAAATAGGCAAAAAACAGCAAATCTGGGCTGGGCCTCCGGTTAATAGGTTAGTCCCAAAATTAATATAAAAGTGGATAATAAAGCCCAATATTTCCCAAAACAGTAGATAATATAGCATGGAGCAATAAAAAATTATAGATACGTTGGAGACGTATCAAGCATCCCCAAGCTTAATTCCTGCTCGTCCTCGAGTAGGTAAATGATAAAAAAGATAATTTTTTATGTGGAATGCTAGTTGGCATAATTTCAATGTAATTCTTCTTACTTGTGATATGAATATTCAGATCCGAAAGATTCAAGACAAAAGTTCATATTGACATAAAAATAGTAATACTTCAAGCATACTAACTAAGAAATTATGTCTTCTCAAAATAACATGGCCAAAGAAAGTTCATCCCTACAAAATCATATAGTTTAGTCATGCTCCATTTTTGTCACACAAGAATGCTCTCATCCTGCACAACCCCGATGACAAGCCAAGCAATTGTTTCATACCTTAATAATTTCAAACTCATAAACTTTCTAACGTAGGGTCCAAGTCTATACGGTAGGTTTCCTTCCAAAAATAACTTCTCCAGTTGATTTCGTTCCGTTTCGACTCTTTTTGATATTCCTTTTCTTCGAAACACTGAAATAGGCAAAAAAACAGCAAATCAGGGCTGGGCCTCCGGTTAATAGGTTCGTCCCGAAAGTAATATAAAAGTGGATAATAAAGCCCAATATTGCCCAAAACAGTAGATAATATAGCATGGAGCAATCAAAAATTATAGATACGTTGGAGACGTATCACCTAACCAGGACGAAGTAGCTGTTGGGAAGGGAGTCACCAGGCCACATCCGGACTATAAAGCCCCTCATGACCTGTTCGGCCACCTTGTGCAGCTCGACCAGTTGCTTCAGCTGGTCGCTCATAGGCACCGGGTGTTCGGTCCCAGTATACTGAGACCAGAACAACTTCTCCGTCGAGCTTCCCTTCTCGGCCTGGTAATACTTTGCGGCATCCGACACGCTGCGGGGAAAATCTGCGAATGCTCCTGGAGAGCTCCAGACTCGGGTAAGTAACAAGTAATTTACTTTCACATACTTGCTTTGCATATTGAATGCCTTACCCGCCGTTATCTTCCTCATCGCCTCAATTTCCTGGAGGGCCTTTTGGGCTTCGGCCTTGGCATGCTTGGTGCTCTCGAGGGCCGTGGCAAGCTCAGACTCTCACGTCTTCAAGTCAAGCTCCAAAGTATCGTGTTTCTTCATGAGAACTTGGAGCTCTTGCTGCACCTTGCCCACCCGTGCCTCTTGTCTCTCCCGCTCGGTGCGCTCCTTGGACGCTTTGTTTTCGGCCTCGGACAATGCTTGCTTCAGGGTTGCCACTTCGGTCGTGGCCCCTGGCACATTCATGATGATCCTGTCAGTTCGCAACCACATTTTCTTTTTTATATAGACAAGGTATTACTTACCCTTGTTCTCCTCGAGCTGCCTCTTGGCAAGGCCGAGCTCTTTCTCGGACCGCTCGAAATCCTGCTTCAGTGCGGCGACCTCCGCAGTCAGTGAGGCAGAGGTCAGCAGCGAAGCCTGCGTACGCATACAGACATACTTATATTAGACTCCTGCAGATATTATTCGATCCTCTATTCGGCTTTTCTTTGTGAACACCAAACAGAGCATCAGGGGCTACTGTCTATGTGGTAACATTTTTCCTATATTTTAATTACTTACCTTAAAGCCTGTTAGAAGGCTGGTACAGGCTTCAGTCAGTCCGCTCTTGGCGGACTGAACCTTCTTGATCACCGCACTCATAATAGTGTGGTGCTCTTCGTCGATGGAAGCGCCGCTAAGCGCTCCCAGCAGTTCGTCCGGTGCCTCTGGATGGACAGAGGTCACCGGCACGGACGGCTTGCCCCTCTTGGAAGGGGGCCGCCTGCCCGAGTCCGGAACCACTGGAGGTTCCGGCGCTGTGTCCGGCTATGGGCCGAACTGGGAGCCCCTGGGAGCCTTGCTCCCTTTGCTCCTAGAGTCTAGAAGGTCGCCTTGAGGCGCCTCCGAGACTGTCTCCCCCCCCCCCCCGGCTCGGTGCCCCTTGAGACAGTACCTCGGCATTGTCCGTAGGGCCAGCAGAGGTGGCGGTTGGAAGTGTATCACTATCCATGTCCGACGAGTCCAAGGAGTCGTCCGACGATGATACGTCGATACGGGCTTGGGGCGGACTACAAAATCATATTCGACGTTAGGAGAAGCAGTGCAACAAAAGTATTGTTGGGGAACGTAGTAATTTCAAAAAAAATTCCTACGCACACGCAAGATCATGGTGATGCATAGCAACGAGAGGGGAGAGTATGATCTACGTACCCTTGTAGATCGCAACGGAAGCGTTGACACAACGTAGAGGAAGTAGTCGTACGTCTTCCCGATCTGACCGATCCAAGCACCGTTACTCCGCCACCTCCAAGTTCTTAGTACACGTACAGCTCGATGACGCTCCCTGGGCTCCGATCCAGCAAAGCTTCGGGGATGAGTTCCGTCAGCACAACGGCGTGGTGACGATGATGATGTTCTACTGGCGTAGGGCTTCGCCTAAGCACTACAACGATATGACCGAGGTGGAATATGGTGGAAGGGGGCACCGCACACGGCTAAGGAACGATCACGAAGATCAACTTGTGTGTTCTAGGGTGCCCCCCTGCCTCCGTATATAAAGGATCCAAGGGGGGTGCGGCCGGCCTAGAGGAGGCGCGCAGGAGGAGTCCTACTCCTACCGGGAGTAGGACTCCTCCCCCTTTCCTTGTCCAAGTAGGAGAGAGGGGAGGAGAGGAGGAAAGGGGGGCGCTGCCCCTCCCTCCTTGTCCAATTCGGACTAGGGGGAGAGGGGCGCGCGGCCTGACCTGGCAGCCCCTTCCTCTTCTCCACTTTAGGCCCATGAGGCCCATTAACCCCCCAGGGGGTTCCGGTAACCCCCCGGTTCTCCGGTTTTATCCGAAACTTCTCCGAAACGCTTCCGGTGTCCGAATATAGTCGTCCAATATATCAATCTTTATGTCTCGACCATTTCGAGACTCCTCGTCATGTCCGTGATCACATCCGGGACTCCGAACTAACTTCGGTACATCAAAATGCATAAACTCATAATAACTGTCATCGTAACGTTAAGCGTGCGGACCCTACGGTTCGAGAACAATGTAGACATGACTGAGACAAATCTCCGGTCAATAACCAATAGCGGGACCTGGATGCCCATATTGGCTCCTACATATTCTACGAAGATCTTTATCGGTCAGACCGCATAACAACATACGTTGTTCCCTTTGTCATCGGTATGTTACTTGCCCGAGATTCGATCGTCGGTATCCTATACCTAGTTCAATCTCGTTACCGGCAAGTCTCTTTACTCGTTCCGTAATACATCATCTCACAACTAACATATTAGTTGTAATGCTTGCAAGGCTTATGTGATGTGCATTACCGAGAGGGCCCAGAGATACCTCTCCGACAATCGGAGTGACAAATCCTAATCTCGAAATACGCCAACCCAACATGTACCCTTGGAGACACCTGTAGAGCTCCTTTATAATCACCCAGTTACGTTGTGACGTTTGGTAGCACACAAAGTGTTCCTCCGGCAAACGGGAGTTGCATAATCTCATAGTCATAGGAACATGTATAAGTCATGAAGAAAGCAATAGCAACATACTAAACGATCAGGTGCTAAGCTAATGGAATGGGTCATGTCAATCAGATCATTCACCTAATGATGTGATCCCGTTAATCAAATAACAACTCTTTGTTCATGGTTAGGAAACATAACCATCTTTGATTAACGAGCTAGTCAAGTAGAGGCATACTAGTGACACTCTGTTTGTCTATGTATTCACACATGTATTATGTTTCCGGTTTAATACAATTCTAGCATGAATAATAAACATTTATCATGATATAAGGAAATAAATAATAACTTTATTATTGCCTCTAGGGCATATTTCCTTCAGTCTCCCACTTGCACTAGAGTCAATAATCTAGTTCACATCGCCATGTGATTTAACAGCAATAGTTCACATCACCATGTGATTAACACCCATAGTTCACATCGATATGTGATCAACACCCAAAGGGTTTACTAGAGTCAGTAATCTAGTTCACATCGCTATGTGATTAACACCCAAAGAGTACTAAGGTGTGATCATGTTTTGCTTGTGAGATAATTTTTAGTCAACGGGTCTGTCACATACAGATCCGTAAGTATTTTGCGAATTCTATGTCTACAATGCTCTGCACGGAGCTACTCTAGCTAATTGCTCCCACTTTCAATATGTATCTAGATCGAGACTTGGAGTCATCCAGATCTGTGTCAAAACTTGCATCGACGTAACCTTTTACGACGAACCTTTTGTCACCTCCATAATCGAGAAATATTTCCTTATTCCACTAAGGATAATTTTGACCAATGTCCAGTGATCTACTCTTAGATCACTATTGTACTCCCTTGCTTAACACAGTGTAGGGTATACAATAGATCTGGTACACATCATGGCATACTTTATAGAACCTATGGCCGAGGCATAGGGAATAACTTTCATTCTCTTTCTATCTTCTGCCGTGGTCGGGCTTTGAGTCTTACTCAATTTCATACCTTGTAACACAGCCAAGAACTCTTTCTTTGACTGTTCCATTTTTGAACTACTTCAAAATATTGTCAAGGTATGTACTCATTGAAAAAACTTATCAAGCGTCTTGATCTATCTCTATAGATTTTGATGCTTAATATGTAAGCAGCTTCACCGAGGTCTTTTTTGAAAAAACTTCTTTAAAACACTCCCTTATGCTTTGCAGAATAATTCTACATTATTTCCGATCAACAATATGTCATTCACATATACTTATTAGAAATGTTGTAGTGCTCCCACTCACTTTCTTGTAAATACAGGCTTCACCGCAAGTCTGTATAAAACTACATGCTTTGATCATACTATCAAAGCGTTTATTCCAACTCTGAGAGGCTTGCACCAGTCCATAAATGGATCGCTGGAGCTTGCACACTTTGTTAGCTCCCTTTGGATCGACAAAACCTTCTGGTTGCATCATATACAACTCTTCTTCCAGAAATCCATTCAGGAATGCAGTTTTGTTTATCCATTTCCCAGATTTCATAAAATGCGGCAATTTGCTAACATGATTCGGACAGACTTAAGCATAGATACGAGAGAGAAACTCTCATCATAGTCAACACCTTGAACTTGTCGAAAAACCTTTTGCGACAATTCTAGCTTTGTAGATAGTAACACTACTATCAACGTCCGTCTTCCTCTTGAAGATCCATTTAATCTCAATGGCTCGCTGATCATTGGGCAAGTCAATCAAAGTCCATACTTTGTTCTCATACATGGATCTCATCTCAGATTTCATGGCCTCAAGCCATTTTGCGGAATCTGGGCTCACTATCGCTTCTTCATAGTTTGTAGGTTCATCATGATCTAGTAGCATGACTTCCAGAACAGGATTGTCGTACCACACTGGTGCGGATCTTACTCTGGTTGATCTACGAGGTTCAGTAGTAACTTGATCTGAAGTTTCATGATCATCATCATCAACTTCCTCACTAATTGGTGTAGGTGTCACAGAAACCGGTTTTTGTGATGAACTACTTTCGAATAAGGGAGCATGTACAGTTACCTCATCAAGTTCTACTTTCCTCCCACTCACTTCTTTCGAGAGAAACTCCTTCTCTAGAAAGTATCCATTCTCAGCAACGAATATTTTGCCTTCGGATCTGTGATAGAAGGTGTACCCAACATTTTCTTTAGGGTATCCTATGAAGACGCACTTTTCCGATTTGGGTTTGAGCTTATCAGGATGAAACTTTTTCACATAAGCATCACAACCCCAAACTTTAAGAAACGACAACTTTGGTTTCTTTCCAAACCACAGTTCATAAGGCGTCGTCTCAACGGATTTTGATGGTGCCCTATTTAACGTGAATGCAGCTGTCTCTAATGCATGACCCCAAAACGATAGTGGTAGATTGGTAAGATACATCATAGATTGCACTATATCCAATAAAGTACGGTTATGACGTTCAGACACACCATTATGCTGTGGTGTTTCAGGTGGCGTGAGTAGTGAAACTATTTCACATTGTTTTAACTGAAGCCCAAACTCGTAACTCAAATATTTTACCTCTGCGATCATATCGTAGAAACTTTTATTTTCTTGTCACGATGATTTTCCACTTCACTCTGAAATTCTTTGAACTGTTCAAATGTTTCAGACTTATGTTACATCAAGTAGATATCCCCATATCTGCTCAAATCATCTTGTGAAGGTCAGAAAATAATGATACCTGCTGTAAGCCTTCATATTCATCGGACCACATACATCAGTATGTATGATTTCCAACAAATCTGTTGCTTGCTTCATTGTTCCGGAGAACGGCGTTTTAGTCATCTTGCCCATAAGGCATGGTTCGCAAGCATCAAGTGATTCGAAATCAAGTGATTCCAAAATCCCATCAGCATGGAGTTTCTTCATGCGCTTTACACCAATATGACCTAAACGGCAGTGCCACAAATAAGTTGCACTATCATTATTAACTTCACATCTTTTGGTTTCAATATTATGAATATGTGTATCACTAAGATCGAGATCCAATGAACTATTTTCATTGGGTGCGTAACCATATAAGGTTTTATTCATGAAAACAGAACAACAATTTATTCTTTTACTTAAATGAATAACCGTATTACAATAAACATGATCAAATCATATTCATGCTCAACGCAAACACCAAATAACACTTATTTAGGTTCAACCTAATCCCGAAAGTATAGGGAGTGTGCGATGATGATCATATCAATCTTGGAACCACTTCCAACACACATCGTCACTTCACCCTTAACTAGTCTCTGTTCATTCTGCAACTCCCGTTTCGAGTTACTACTCTTAGCAACTGAACTAGTATCAAATACTGAGGGGTTGCTATAAACACTAGTAAAGTACACATCAATAACATGTATATCAAATATACTTATGTTCACTTTGCCATCCTTTTTATCCGCCAATCACTTGGGGTAGTTCTGCTTCCAGTGACCAGTCCCTTTGCAGTAGAAGCACTTAGTCTCAGGCTTAGGATCAGACTTGGGCTTCTTCACTTGAGCAGCAACTTGCTTGCCGTTCTTCTTGAAGTTCCCCTTCTTCCCTTTGCCCTTTTCTTGAAACTAGTGGTCTTGTCAACCATCAACACTTGATGTTTTTCTTGATTTCTACCTTCGTTGATTTCAGCATCACGAAGAGCTTGGGAGTTGTTTCCGTTATCCCTTGCATATTATAGTTCATCACGAAGTTCTACTAACTTGGTGATGGTGACTAGAGAATTCTGTCAATCACTATCTTATCTGGAAGATTAACTCCCACTTGATTCAAGCGATTGTAGTACCCAGACAATCTGAGCACATGCTCACTAGTTGAGCGATTCTCCTCCATCTTTTAGCTATAGAACTTGTTGGAGACTTCATATCTCTCAACTCGGGTATTTGCTTGAAATATTAACTTCAACTCCTGGAACATCTCATATGGTCCATGACGTTCAAAACGTCTTTGAAGTCCCGATTCTAAGCCATTAAGCATGGTGCACTAAACTATCAAGTAGTCATCATATTGAGCTAGCCAAACGTTCATAACGTCTGCATCTGCTCCTGCAATAGGTCTGTCACCTAGCGGTGCATCAAGGACATAATTCTTCTGTGCCGCAATGAGGATAAACCTCGGATCACGGATCCAATCCGCATCATTGCTACTAACATCTTTCAACACAATTTTCTCTAGGAACATATCAAAATTAACATATGAAAGCAACAACGCGAGCTATTGATCTACAACATAGATATGCTAATACTACCAGGACTAAGTATATGATAAATTAAAGTTCAATTAATCATATTACTTAAGAACTCCCACTTAGATAGACATCCCTCTAATCCTCTAAGTGACCACGTGATCCATATCAACTAAACCATGTCCGATCATCATGTGAGATGGAGTAGTTTCAATGGTGAACATCACTATGTTGATCATATCTACTATATGATTCACGCTCGACCTTTCGGTCTACGCGTTCCGAGGCCATATATGTATATGCTTGGCTCGTCAAGTATAACCTGAGTATTCCGCGTGTGCAACTGTTTTGCACCCGTTGTATTTGAACGTAGAGCCTATCACACCCGATCATCACGTGGTGTCTCAGCACGAAGAGCTTTCGCAACGGTGCATACTCAGGGAGAACACTTCTTGATAATTAGTGAGAGATCATCTTAAAATGCTACCGTCAATCAAAGCAAGATAAGATGCATAAAAGATAAACATCACATGCAATCAATATAAGTGATATGATATGGCCAGCATCATCTTGTGCTTGTGATCTCCATCTTCGAAGCACCGTCATGATCACCATCGTCACCGGCGTGACACCTTGATCTCCATCGTAGCGTCGTTTGTCGTCTCGCCAATCTTATGCTTCTACGACTATCGCTACCGCTTAGTGATAAAGTAAAGCATTACAGGGCGATTGCATTGCATACAATAAAGCGACAACCATATGGCTCCTGCCAGTTGCCGATAACTCGGTTACAAAACATGATCATCTCATACAGTAAAGTTTAGTATCATGTCTTGACCATATCACATCACAACATGCCCTGCAAAAACAAGTTAGACGTCCTCTACTTTGTTGTTGCAAGTTTTACATGGCTGCTACGGGCTTAAGCAA
Source organism: Triticum urartu (assembly GCF_056163025.1). NCBI lineage: Eukaryota > Viridiplantae > Streptophyta > Magnoliopsida > Poales > Poaceae > Triticum > Triticum urartu. The sequence continues at coordinate 606,754,232 of NC_141877.1, forward strand.
GAACCAATCTTACCTACGCATCAAAACCACAACGATAGTTTGTCAAGTTGGTGCTGTTTTAACCTTCGCAAGGACCGGGCGTAGCCACACTCGGTTCAACTAAAGTTGGAGAAACTGTCGCCCGCAAGCCACCTCTGTGCAAAGCACGTCGGGAGAACCGGTCTCGCGTAAGCGTACGCGTAATGTTGGTCCGGGTCGCTTCGTCCAACAATACCGCCAAACCAAAGTATGACATGCTGGTAAGCAGTATGACTTATATCGCCCACAACTCACTTGTGTTCTACTCGTGCATATAACATCAACACATAAAACCTAGGCTCAGATGCCACTGTTGGGGAACGTAGTAATTTCAAAAAAATTCCTACGCACACGCAAGATCATGGTGATGCATAGCAACGAGAGGGGATAGTATGATCTACGTACCCTTGTAGATCGCAACGGAAGCGTTGACACAACGTAGAGGAAGTAGTCGTATGTCTTCCCGATCCGACCGATCCAAGCACCGTTACTCTAGCACCTCTGAGTTCTTAGCACACGTACAGCTCGATGACGCTCCCCGGGCTCCGATCCAGCAAAGCTTCGGGGATGAGTTCCGTCAGCACGACGGCGTGGTGACGATGATGATGTTCTACCGGCGCAGGGCTTCGCCTAAGCACTGCAACGGTATGACCGAGGTGGAATATGGTGGAAGGGGGCACCGCACACGGCTAAGGAATGATCACGAAGATCAACTTGTGTGTTCTAGGGTGCCCCCTGCCTCCGTATATAAAGGATCCAAGGAGGGGTGCGGCCGGCCTAGAGGAGGCGCGCAAGAGGAGTCCTACTCCTACCGGGAGTAGGACTCCTCCCCCTTTCCTTGTCCAAGTAGGAGAGAGGGGAGGAGAGGAGGAAAGGGGGGGCGCCACCCCTCCCTCCTTGTCCAATTCGGACTAGGGGGAGAGGGGCGCGCGGCCTGACCTGGCAGCCCCTTCCTCTTCTCCACTTTAGGCCCATGAGGCCCATTAACCCCCCAGGGGGTTCCGGTAACCCCCCGGTTCTCCGGTTTTATCCGAAACTTCTCCGAAACGCTTCCGGTGTCCGAATATAGTCGTCCAATATATCAATCTTTATGTCTCGACCATTTCGAGACTCCTCGTCATGTCCGTGATCACATCCGGGACTCCGAACTAACTTCGGTACATCAAAATGCATAAACTCATAATAACTGTCATCGTAACGTTAAGCGTGCGGACCCTACGGTTCGAGAACAATGTAGACATGACTGAGACAAATCTCCGGTCAATAACCAATAGCGGGACCTGGATGCCCATATTGGCTCCTACATATTCTACGAAGATCTTTATCGGTCAGACCGCATAACAACATACGTTGTTCCCTTTGTCATCGGTATGTTACTTGCCCGAGATTCGATCGTCGGTATCCTATACCTAGTTCAATCTCGTTACCGGCAAGTCTCTTTACTCGTTCCGTAATACATCATCTCACAACTAACATATTAGTTGTAATGCTTGCAAGGCTTATGTGATGTGCATTACCGAGAGGGCCCAGAGATACCTCTCCGACAATCGGAGTGACAAATCCTAATCTCGAAATACGCCAACCCAACATGTACCCTTGGAGACACCTGTAGAGCTCCTTTATAATCACCCAGTTACGTTGTGACGTTTGGTAGCACACAAAGTGTTCCTCCGGCAAACGGGAGTTGCATAATCTCATAGTCATAGGAACATGTATAAGTCATGAAGAAAGCAATAGCAACATACTAAACGATCAGGTGCTAAGCTAATGGAATGGGTCATGTCAATCAGATCATTCACCTAATGATGTGATCCCGTTAATCAAATAACAACTCTTTGTTCATGGTTAGGAAACATAACCATCTTTGATTAACGAGCTAGTCAAGTAGAGGCATACTAGTGACACTCTGTTTGTCTATGTATTCACACATGTATTATGTTTCCGGTTTAATACAATTCTAGCATGAATAATAAACATTTATCATGATATAAGGAAATAAGTAATAACTTTATTATTGCCTCTAGGGCATATTTCCTTCAAGTATGCTATGAGTTACTCTGGTATCCGAATACTTATGATTTCGCCAGGGGCTTGGCCCTGAGCAGCCACTCGTCTTCGCCGTCGGCAACGGTGGTGGAATAGTCCGGAAGGAGAGTCCTTCCCTTCTTGGACCCTTCAGCCTCCCCGATTGGGGCGGCCTTCCTTTTCTTGTCTCCCCCAGCTGGAGGGGGAGAATCTCCGTCTTCCTTCTCCTCGTTTTCATGGGAGGAGTGCATCTCGGAGTTACCGGACGATGAGTCCGATACCACCTGGAGCCGGGAACTCTTTAGGGTTCCCTTGGCCTTCTTCTTGGTCTTATCCGGCACCTCGTAAGGAGCCGGAGTCCGCATCTCCGTCAGGAGAGCGTCCGCAGGGTCTTCGGGCAGAGGGGCCGGACAGGTGATCTGCTCCGATGTCTCCACCCAGTCCTGTCAAAGGCATGGGAGCTCATACCCCGCACATGGTTAAGCTATGGGAAATAAATACCCTACCAGATGTACAGAACTTACCGGATTCGCATGGCGCTTCGCGCTTAGCCCGCGGTCCTCGGTAAGAGAAGGAGGGACATCGGCGCCCTTGAACAGCACCTTCCAGACGTCCTTATGCATCGTGTCGAAGAGCTCATGTAGAGTCTGGTGCTGGGCCGGGTCGAACTCCCATAAGTTGAAAGCCCGTTGTTGACACGGGAGGATCCGGCGGAAGAGCATGACTTGGACTATGTTGGTAAGCTTAAGTTTCTTGCTTGTCATGTTCCGGATACACTTCTGGAGTCCGTCCAGCTCCACTGAAGAGCCCCAAGACAGGCCCTTCTCCTTCCAGGAAGTGAGTCGCGTGGGGACTTCGGATCGAAACTCGGGGGCCGCCACCCAATTGGTGTCGCGCGGCTCGGTGATGTAGAACCACCCCGATTGCCACCCCTTTATGGTCTCCACGAAGGAGCCCTCGAGCCATGTAATGTTGGGCATTTTGCCCACCATGGCTCCGCCGCATTCCGCTTGTTGGCCGCCTACTACCTTCATCTTGATATTGAAGGTCTTCAGCCATAGGCCAAAGTGGGGCCGGATGCGGAGGAAAGCCTCGCACACGACGATGAACGCCGAGATGTTGAGGATGAAATTCGGTGCCAGATCATGAAAGTCCATCCCGTAATAGAACATGAGGCCGCGGACGAATGGATGGAGGGGAAACCCCAGTCCGCGGACGAAATGGGGGAGGAAAACCACCCTTTTGTGAGGTTCCGGGGTAGGGACGATCTGCCCCGCGACTGGCAGCTGGTGCGCGATATCCGCGGCTAAGTATCCGGCTCCACGTAGCTTTTTGATGTGTCCCTCCGTGACGGAGGAGGCCATCCACTTGCCTCCCGCTCCGGACATGTTTGGAGAGAGTTGAGGAGAAGGATGCGGACTTGGGCGCTGGAGCTCGGGTGCGCGAGAATGGATGAGCAAGGAGGAACAAGGCATGGGTAGAAAAAGGTGAGATCTTATCCCTTTAAAAGGGCGGACTAAACTATGCACCTCGACTAGCCTGGTAAAACTCGCTTATCCCCCAAGCGTCGTAATTGATGGCGCGGTTGGGTTACCCATGTCCGTATTGATGAGAATCCCGCAATAAGGGGAACACGATCTCTGCTTTGACAAGACGTGTCAAGAAACCACCTTGCGTTATGTGCGGGGCTGGTTTAGGAAAAACGGTTCAAATAATTACCGGACCGTGGCGTGATGTCATGCTGCCAAAACGTGTCAGCAGATTAGATTTGTGGAAATATTGTTCTCTCTACGGTGGTATGTGGAACTTATTTTGCAGGGTCGGACACTATCCTTGTATTCAAACTCTTCCGTGGTGTATTCGGAGGAGGAACCCGCCTTGCAATGCCGAAGACAACACTGCGCGCCGGACTCATCGTCATTGAAGCCTGGTTCAGGGGCTACTGAGGGAGTCCTGGATTAGGGGGTCTCCGGGCAGCCGGACTATATCCTTGGACTGTTGGACTATGAAGATACGAGATTGAAGACTTCGTCCCGTGTCCGGATGGGACTCTACTTGGTATGGAAGGCAAGCTAGGCAATACGGATATGTATATCTCCTCCTTCATAACCAACTTTTTGTAACCCTAGCCCCCTCCGGTGTCTATATAAACCGGAGGTGTTTAGTCCGTAGGACAACATACAATCATACCATAGGCTAGCTTCTAGGGTTTAGCCTCTCCGATCTCGTGGTAGATCAACTCTTATACTACTCATATTATCAAGAAAATCAAGCAGGACGTAGGGTTTTACCTCCATCAAGAGGGCCCGAACTTGGGTAAAACATCGTGTCCCCTGCCTCGTGTTACCATCCGCCTTAGACACACAGTTCAGGACCCCTTCATCCCTTATCATGCATTCCATTATGGACTGAGGTATGTGAAACCTCGTTTTCCCCTAAGCTACCGTGCTCCCATAACTCTAGGCCCTAGGGCTCGTTCCTGGGGCCAAGTTTGGTCGTAGTCGCGGCAGCGAAAGGATGAAACAAGGAGCCTGAACCCGCCTCATCCCTGCCTCCGCCGAAGGCGTGAGGAAGGTCGAGCGAAGTGGGGAGACGGCAAGGCCTGTTGCCGGGCAAGGAAATGTTTATCTTGAAGATATCAAGGATTTACTCCTTGTTGTGGGTTCCACCCGCAAACAAATGACCCGGCAAGCATCCCTTTTTCATTAAAAAAACATTCCACTCAGGTACAGTCCATAGGGAATGAAAAACATGAATGATGGGATTACAAGTTTTAAATTCAACAAAGGCCCAAAGGCTTACAAACTAAAAAGAGATAAGGTGCCCGTAATCCCTTTCTTGTCCCTCTCCTCAGGAGGCATGTCAAGGAGGCGAAAGGGACAAAAGGAGCGCCTAGGCGAGCTACGGGTGGCAGAAGACACCAAGAGAACATCTTGGTGGTTGTCCAAAGGCTGGATGGTGATGGCGGCGCCGGAAGCAGAGCTCGAAGACGAGGCGGCAGGACGTCAGCACGCGTCGAAGGCGTCGGTGCCCGCGCACTCCGACTTGACGGCCTTGCCGCCCGCCCTCTTCCTCTTCGGCAGCCTCCCAACGCCAGCCGCCCAAGGAGACAACCCCGAGAAGTTCAAGGAGCCGGCGACACGGATGATGGGGTCGCCGGTGCCGCACGGAGCGGCACCCGACACCTAGTCGGACCCGTCATCCTGCCGCCTACTATCCTCGTCGTCGCTGCCGCTGTCCTCCTCGTCACTACCGACACGGATAAGGGCTTCCATGGTGAGAGGGATTTGATGAAGATAGATGCTGGTGTGGCTCAGGATAAGGTGGGGAAAAGATAACGGTGTGGTGTGGCTGAGGATAAGGTGGGGAAAAGGTATGGTGGGGAAAGGGAGCGGTGCGGGGCCACGAGTCAGGCCGCGTGTCGCGAGCGACCGGCCGAAAACTCGGCCGGCGCCCCGGCGTAAAACGTTTGCCATTGAAATACCCTTAGTAAAACTAGGGGGACGGTGACTCAAAAATATAAAAAATTCAGCCAAAATACCCCGATTGAAATACTCTTAGCAAAACTAGGGGGAGGGTGACTCAAAAATCAATGGCAGCCGGCAGTAAGAATGGGCGGCGGCGGTACAAGTGCTGCAGCAGCTCGACATGCAAGAATGGGCGGCGGCCGCCACCATTTCTTCTCCCCACCGTGGGCGACATGTCAACCAGAGACGACACCACCACCTCGGCCCATCACCGTCAGGTTACAGCTGTAAAATGTTACAGCTCGGAAATGAATCTGAGCTCCCAGGCAGGGCCTAAACCATTTGCTATCGAGGGCAAAAATGTACTGGTCTAAAAGACGACGGCAAACATAATTAACACCCAGCAATGTTCAATCCCAAACATATAACAGGCTGGCTTTCAAACATACGATTACAGGATCCATAATATGTATCGTTTACTCTAATGGATATTCATTAGTACATCATCTTCATCACATAAATATAATATTTTCCCACATTTCTGTCTGCACCGCACCAAACATCATCTTCGGTTTGAGAATCCCAAAAGTTGCACCTTTGACAAACATCATCTTTGATTTGAGCGAACCATACTCCCAAGTCTTTACCTTGCAAACTTACTCTTCTTTGAAGGATGAGGTGCAAGCTTGTCGTTGTTCCATAGCATCCCTTTAAAAACAGAAACAAAATAACTTAGCTATATACACTTTGTTCATGAGCAGTATGGACAGATATGATTAGTTGCCACTTCACAAAAATGTTGTACACAATACTAGTTCAAAAAAAGAAATAGACAAACTAAAAAGAGTAATGGCATTGCACTGGAGTATTTTTAATAAAGAAAATGGTATCGCCCTCAATTAATATAAATGTAATGACATCATATAATTGATCTTGTTTCGGAAGGTGATGGCATTATGCTCTTCATCGTTAGCTCTCGGGTAACTTGTCATCAAAGCGTTTTCTTTCATTTCTGCCACATAGTCATGACGTTGCGTTTGTGGCCTCAATGAGCAGGTATCGACTTTATCAACCAGCTGAAAAGACCACAACTGACAAACAGGGGACTGGTGGCGAACATGCTGCTGATGGGCCAAGGATGGGGTGGTGCATTCAGGTCGCACAAGGCAGGTTTAAGGATGTCGGATGAGGCGTGAGAAGATGAAGAAACCAGCGGGAAAGTTTGTCGCCAGAATCAAGACAAAGACAGACACATGAGAAGGCCGGCAAGGCTAAATAATACAGGAGTTTTACCCAATGACATTCTCATGCAGGGAGAATGGCTTTTCACCAGCCCAGTATCCAGTTACATGATACAGAAAGTACACACTATCTGAAACAAACTGATTCTAACAGAAACAGCCAAAGATGTGACCTGACTGACCCAAAGCAACCCAACGAAACACATTTTAAAACTCTCGCCAACAGAAATAATATGTGTTAAAAGCTAAATGCATGCGCGCGCGTGTGCATGTCTATATATACTTCTGTCAGGTTGCTACTAGAAAATAGAGGACAATATAATATGCTTTACAAGAGCAATCAAAATAGTGTTTTTCTTGTTCCTAAAATTCACTTAAAAATAGCACACCATACTAGTAGCAACAGAAGGCTGTGTGATGAATCAAGAACTAAACCTGTACAGGCAATGGACAGTCCCATAAAGAGCAAAAGATCCTACTAGGAGAAATAGAGGACTCTCTCAAGGACATCTTGATGGCATAAGGACCAAAGCTTTTATTGACATACAGTGTAGAGCCCTACACGGCTAGAGTGGCTAAAACTCAAACGCTTGAACAGCCTAACAGAAGATTCATGGTAACAATATATCAAATGCTTCAATTAGTTAAAGCTATTATTAACAGGAGTATATATTACGATAACACAGCGATGCAGTGTCGAAAAGCGGCAAATTAGAAAATTTGAAGCAGGACCAAAGCTACAGAGAATAATGCCGGGCAAACAACCCTGATCAGTAGAACCAATGCCGCTAATGGAGGGGGGTAATAAGCGTGCACCAAAGTCACAATTCAATTACCCATGAGAATCGCACACGCAACCAGGCAGCATATGTATTTGCATCATAGGCAAGATAAATAGTAGTAAGAAAAAAAGCAGCGTTACACTACCATATCCAACAGAAAGCTAATCAAAGGCAACCATGTTAGGTAATATGTGATAACGTACATAAAAGGGCGTCATTTAAACACTAAGAGAACTTCTTCTAGTTACCTGTTGGCCTTTCAAGGTGTCTGGAGAAGACAGCTGGAAGTAGGGGCACATTAGCAAAACGGCTTTTGCGAGCTTGCACATCCACATCCACAGACTTAGCATAGCAGGACCGTTGATTGATATATGGAGTACATGACTGAACATGTGCCTGTTTCATGTCAACCATGATCATCCACGCCTCACCGTGAAATTCCTCCTCCCTTAAAAGGCAGCATACAACATCCGGGTCATCCGCACTGATGATTGGGAACTCAGGAAGACGGCAAGGTATGTGCAGCTCCTGGTAACCAGAGCTACCCCAGACAGAATCCAGGTAGATCACACGATGGAGCTCCCACTTGAACTTGGACATCATGTTCAAATTCCAAATGGTGATCTTTTGGCGAGGGTGCTGCCCTAGTCTTCTCTCAAGAAGGTGACGATGGCCACTATGGATTCTCTCATGGAAGTCATTGTCAATGTGGACAAAGCGCAGCATGCCTTGGCTGACGGACACACTTTGGAATCTCCCGGGGAAGTATCTTTCAACCCGTACGTCATTACGGTACGCTTTTCCCCCGGGGAAAGGCACGAAGTGAAGCACGGGGGAGCATGTATCGGAGAAGTCAGATATTAGGACACCGCTGAAGTAGTCTACCCAGCACAGAAAACGACCATCAAGAGCGAGCACATCGTCAGTTGACCACAGGAAGGGGAACCGGACATTGCTCTGGTCATGCGGCCGCGGGGCAGGCCTGTTGCAGATGGTTCCCCAATGTCCTTTCTCGGAGTTGAAGATGCAGAGTTCAACAAGCATGGGATGATTGCCAGTGTCGCTTTTTTTGGGGTAGACATTAAGGTCGGCAACAATGTAGCAGTCCGGCGCGAGCCGCAGGATGCCTGTGGCGAATTTATCCATCAGGAACGGCCTTTTCCTGTCCTTGGTGTACCGAGGGAGCTGCTGCACCGAGGGGGAAGGACCGGCGGCCGTGTAGACGAACAGATCTGACGCGATGTTGACGTAGCGAGTCTGGCTCGGGATGGAGATGTGGAAGAGGACGAGGTCCTCGTCAGTTGCCCGGACGTAGGGACAGGCGGGCCGGGTGGCTGAGGCTTCTTTCTCCGGCCAGTGGAGGTCGAAGTAGGAGACCCCTTCTGGAGGATCGGCGAGGCGAAGGACACGTAGCAGGAGCGGCCGCTGGCCATGTGAACTGCAGCGGCGGTCTTGTTCTGGTTGACGGCCTCACGAACAGCGCATATGCCGTCGTAGGACTTGGTGCGGCCGATGCGGTCCAGCATCACCCAATCGGGGAAGGCACCGTCCGCCCATGGCGCTCCTCCGCCTCCGCTGGCCATGCCGATCGGGATCCGCGTCGGGAATAAAGCAGCCGCCTCCGCCTCCTCCCTAATCTTTTTTCCTCCGGTGGTCATGGGGATCGGCATCGGGATTGAGATCGGGATCGGGAATAAAGCAGCCGCCTCCGCCTCCTCCCTAACCCTAACCCTACCCATGTTTCTGGTGGGGAGGAACTGGTTTGGTCTTTGGTGGACGGGAAAGAAGGGCCACAGGCTATAAGTTACTAAAAATCTCACTGGGCCGGCCACGAGACGGTTAGGCCAGCAACCGGAAACAAGTCCGAAGCGGAGTCCGTCTCGCCTCTGACTGGCACTCTACTGGGCTGGCCTTTTCCTGTAGCTAGGTTTTTTCGTCTCCACTTTTTGCTAGGTTTTCTTTGGTTTTTCTTCGGTTTTCCTCTTTTTCCTTCTTTTTTCATTTTCTTTTTTTTCCTTTTGCCTCCTCGGTTTTCTTTCTTTCTTTCCTACTCCCTCTGTCCCATAATATAAGAACGTTTTTGACACTACACTAGTGTAAAAAATGTTCTTATAAATAAATATAAGAACATTTCACTGGTTTTATTCGCTTATCTTTGTTTCTTCATTTTCTTTTTTCTCAACAGACATCTACATTTTTCATATGCCTTGTAAATAAATATACATCATATTTTTTTATACATGTTAAACATTTTCAAATATATATTATTAACATTTTTTCGAGTATATGTTTTGATGTCTACCTTTTCATACAAGTTCTATATCTTTTGTATGCATCTAAAACATTTTTATGCATGTTTAATATTTTTCAAATACATTATTACAATTTTTACAAAAACATGTTTGAAAAACATTCAAATACATGCTAAACGTTTTTCAGATACACGTTGGAACATGTTTTAATAATTATTTTCGCTGATCTATGTGCAGATCCCTGTAACCAGCTTGCGCCCAGAGAGAGTCCAGGTTGATCACACGATGTAGCTTCCACTCAAACTCGGAGTTCAAAGTCCAACTGGTGATTTTCTTCGGAGTCTGCTGCTGCTGCCCTTGCCTTTTTCTATCACGAAGCTCAAGGCATCGGCGGCAGCGACCAGGGACTCTGTCATGGAAGTCATTGTCAATGTGGACAAAGCAGATCTTGCCTTGGTTGATGGACACACTTCGGAATCTCTCCGGGAAGTACCTTTCAACCCGTACCTTACCACGGTACTCTTTTCCTCCAGGGAAAGCCACGAAGCAGAGCGACAGGGAGTCTATGTTTTCGGAGAAGTCACATAGCAGGACACCGCGAAGTAGTCGACCCAGCACAGGAAACAGCCGTCGAAAGCGAGCACATTGTCGGTTGACCAGAGTTCGGGGAACTGCCCGCCATTGCCCGGGTCCAATTTGGGGATGATTTTCCACTTTCCAGTCTCGGAGTTGAAGACGCGGAGTACGGCACGCATGCCATTGCCCTTTCTTTTGGGGTAGACATTGAGGTCGGCAACAATGTAGTGGTCCTCCGCGAGCTGCAGGATGCCTGTGGTGAGGTCATCCGTCAGGAACGGCCTTCTACTGTACTCGGCGAAGGGAGGGAGACCCTGCTGATAACCCACAAGTATAGGGGATCGCAACAGAGGGTAGAGTATTCAACCCAAATTTATTGATTCGACACAAGGGGAGCCAAAGAATATTCTCAAGTATTAGCAGTTGAGCTGTCAATTCAACCACACCTGGAAACTTAGTATCTGCAGCAAAGTGTTTAGTAGCAAAGTAATATGATAGTGGTGGTAGCGGCAACAAAAGTAAAGACAGCAAAAGTAATGTTTTTGGTATTTTGTAGTGATTATAACCGTAGCAGCGGGAAAGTAAATAAGCGTAAACCAGTATATGGAAAACTCGTAGGCACCGGATCAGTGATGGATAATTATGCCAGATGCGGTTCATCATGTAACAGTCATAACATAGGGTGATACAGAACTAGCTCTAATTCATCAATGTAATGTAGGCATGTATTCCGTATATAGTCATACGTGCTTATGGAAAAGAACTTGCATGACATCTTTTGTCCTACCCTCCCGTGGCAGCGGGGTCCTATTGGAAACTAAGGGATATTGTCGGTGTCAAAACCGGTGGATCTCGGGTAGGGGTCCCGAACTGTGCGTCTAGGCTGGATGGTTACAGGAGTCAAGGGACACGGAGTTTTACCCAGGTTCGAGCCCTCTCGATGGAGGTAAAACCCTACGTCCTGCTTGATTAATATTGATGATATGGGTAGTACAAGAGTAGATCTACCACGAGATCAGAGAGGCTAAACCCTAGAAGCTAGCCTATGGTATGATTGTTGATGTGTATGTTCTATCGACTAGCCTGACCCTGGTTTATATAATGCACCAGAGGCCTAGGTTAACAAGAGTCCTAGCCGAATACGCCGGTGGGGAGAAGTCCTTGTCTTGATCGCCAAGTCTTGTGGAATCTTCCTTGTATGCGGCAGCTGTCCGAACTAGCCCATGAGTATACGGCCATGGGGGTCCTCGGCCCAATCTAATAGATCGGGAGACGACGTGGTGAGTACCCCCTAGTCCAGGACACCGTCAGTAGCCCCCTGTACTGGTCTTCAAGTTAGGGACGCTCCTCGATTCTTCCGAACCGTTCTTCATCCTCGGTCGCCGGTCTTGAAAACTGGTTCAACAAATCTTCTCATCTTCGATCTTGAGGATCGCCGAAATGCATTCGACGAGTTTACACCTCGGGTATCCGAGGAGCCCCTTTAAGTTTCCGGCCTTTATCAATGCCTTGTTATTTTTATGCCACACCTCGGGTTTGAAGTTGTTCCCGGGCGGCAGCATCCTCTTGCGTCCGAGCTCCAACGCCGGACTGTATTCGAGGTATCTTTTGCAACCGAGCACCAACGCCGGACCGCTTCCCAGCTCTAACGCCGTAATGTATCCGAGCTCCAACGCCGGACTATGTATCCGAGATCCAACGCTGGACTGTATATCCGAGCTCCAACGCCGGACTGTATCCGAGCTCCAACGCCGGACTATATCCGAGGTGTCGTAAATCACCTTGGTTCAAAGAAGTTTGAAGGAGTTTAGCCGAGCTTAATGCCGGAAATGCCCTCTATGGAGCCAGCCACTAGCGCCCGAGCTTTATGTCGGGCTGCTTCCGAGGTGGTGCACCACCCTGAATGTGGGCCGATTTTTGTGAATATTTTTTATTGGTGCAATTTATTCTCTACCGAGATATATAGCCAGTAGCCCTCAAGGTGTGTATCGGTCTAAAACCCGAGATGCATCGTCCCCTCCCGCCACGCGTACACACGCATCCCCTTCGCTTGTTTCCCGTCCGAGGCAAACTATTACCGGATTAACATCGAACGCCAGCCTCCCACTGGCCCCTACTATAAAACCCACCCGTTTGGCCTTCCTTTCCTCACCCTGGACGCCCCGCTCTCTCTTCCTCCGCAACGCTCTCTATCTCTCTCTCCCTCTCTCTCCCAGCAGGTTTTGTTCTCCTCCGATGGCAATGGCCTACTCCGGCACAGGCAACAACTCTGGATGTAGCGGCGCGACATTGGTCGGCTTCTGGCCATCGAGTGTGTGTTTGGGAAATGTTGCATGGAAAACAAAAAAAATATATGCACACGGAATGATCTATCTATCGAGATGCATAGCAACGACGGGAGAGCGTGCCTACGTACCCTCATAGATCATAAGCGGAAGCGTTTCACAACGCGGTTGATGTAGTCAAACTTCTTCGTGCTTCAACCGATCAAGTACCGAACGCACGGCACCTCCGTGTTCTGCACACGTTCAGCTCGGTGACATTCCTTGCCTTCTTGATCCAGCAAGACGTCGAGGTAGTAGATGAGTTCCGTCAGCACGACGGCGTGGTGACAGTGATGGTGAAGTGCTCTCTGCAGGGCATCGCCTAAGCACTACGAAAATATGACCGGGGGTGTAAACGGTGGACGGGGGCGCCGCACACGGCTAACAATTGATATGGTGTCTACCAGGCGCCCCACCTCCCACATATATATAGATGGGAGGGAGGGAGGAGCAGCCAAAGGAGGTGCCTGATACGTCTCCAACGTATCTATAATTTATGAAGTATTCATGCTATTATATTATCCATCTTGGATGTTTAATGGGCCTTACTATGCACTTTTATATTATTTTTGGGACTAACCTATTAACCCAGAGCCCAGTGCCAGTTTCTGTTTTCCCTTGTTTCAGTGTTTCGTAGAAAAGGAATATCAAACGGAGTCCAAACGGAATGAAACCTTCAGGAGAGTTATTTTTGGAACGGAAGCAATCCAGAAGACTTGGAGTGTACGTAAGGGAAGCAACGAGGAAGGCGCGAGGCAGGGGGCGCGCCCACCCCCTGGGCGCGCCCTCCACCCTCGTGGCTCCCCTTACCGACTTCTTTCGCCTATATATATCCATACACCCTAAAACCATCGGGGAACAGAATAGATCGGGAGTTCCGCCGCCGCAAGCCTCTGTAGCCACCAAAAACCAATCGGGACCCTGTTCCGGCACCTTCCGGAGGGGGGATCTGTCGGTGTCAAAACCGACGGATCTCGGGTAGGGGGTCCCGAACTATGCGTCTAAGGCCGATGGTAACAGGAGGCGGGGGACACGATGTTTACCCAGGTTCGGGCCCTCTCGATGGAGGTAATACCCTACTTCCTGCTTGATTGATCTTGATGATATGAGTATTACAAGAGTTGATATACCACGAGATCATAGAGGCTAAACCCTAGAAGCTAGCCTATGGTATGATTGTTGTTGTCCTACGGACTAAACCCTCCGGTTTATATAGACACCGGAGGGGGCTAGGGTTACACAGAGTCGGTTACAAGGGAGGAGATCTACATATCCGAATTGCCAAGCTTGCCTTCCACGCCAAGGAGAGTCCCATCCGGACACGGGACGAACTCTTCAATCTTGTATCTTCATAGTCCAACAGTCCGGCTAAAGTATATAGTCCGGCTGTCCGAGGACCCCCTAATACAGGACTCCCTCAGTAGCCCCTGAACCAGGCTTCAATGACGATGAGTCCGGTGCGCAGATTGTCTTCGGCATTGCAAGGAGGGTTCCTCCTCCGAATATTCCATAGAAGATTTTTGAACATAAGAGTAGTGTCCGGCTCTGCAAAACAAATTCCGCATACCACCATAGAGAGAATAATATTTCCACAAATCTAATCTGCTGACAACTTCTGTAGCATGGCATCACACCACGACCCGGTCATTATTCAAACCATTTTTCTCAACCTGCCACTGCACGTCTCGCGAGGCAGTTTTATTGGCACATCTTGTCAAAGCAGAGATCGTGTTCCCCTTATCACGGGATTCTCACCAATACGGGTATGTGTAACCCAATCGTGCCTGTTGGTATGACTCCTCGATTTTAGGAAAGTTCCAAACGGCCACGCGGAGGACGCTTGATATTCACCCTCTTTATAAAGGGGCCAAGGCCTGTCCTTTTCTTCTCGTGCTCAATCGAATCCTTCCCCCCACCTTGAGTTCCAACACCCAAGGCTCAGGCTAGGCGCTTCGGACCTTCAATCATGTCCGGGTCCAACCTTCAAGGTTAGTGGATGCCCTCCTCTGTCACAGAGGAGGATATCAAGAAGCTAAGAGAAGCCAGGTATCTGACCGCCGAAATCTCGCACAGGCTGCCTGCTCGAGGGCAGGCCATTCCCACTCCCGAACCCAGCGAGAGTGTCGTATTCGTCTCCCACTTCCTCTGAGGGGTAGGCTTTAGTCTAGATCCCTTTGTTAGAGGGCTCATGTTCTATTACGGGCTCGATTTCCATGATCTGTCCCCGGATTCCATCCTTCACATCTCGTCGTTCATCATCGTGTGTGAGGCTTTCCTTCACGTCACCCCACACTTCGGCTTATGGCTCAAGACCTTTAATGTGAAGCCAAAGATGATTAATGGGCGACACGCAGAATGCAGAGGCGCCCTAATAAGCAAAGGCACCGATGCTCCATGGCCAAAGGGTTCCTTCCCGGAGATGTCTAGCTTATGGCAACGGGAGTGGTTTTACATCACAGCTCCCCGAGGTACTAAGTGGGTAGCTGCCCCTGCCTTCCGCTCGGGCTCCCCGCCATAACTGGCATCATGGGTCAACAAGGGGCTGGACTGGGAACCAGTAAGTGATGTGCCGATATTGCAGAGTCGCATCCGAGATCTCCTTGAGAGAGATGTCAGCCTTGTCAAGGTAATGCAAGTCATGCTAGTTCGTCTATCCCTGCCTTGCAAACGTCAACCTCTCCGTATGTGGAGTTCAACCCGGAAGGACCGTGAACTATTCAACACTTCTTCGGCGTGACGCTCGAAGAGATGTACAAATTATTCAACACTTCTTCAGCCGAACATGATGTCTCTTTATTTATCACAACATCATTCTAAAAAGTCGCTCTTTGACCATGACTGGGTAAAAAAGGCGAAGATGATCAGGTGTTCGTCCCCCCTTCCTGAAGGCTCAACAAATCCAGTACTAGCCAGAATGCTTGAGCTTGCGCCTTATCAAGCGCCCTCAGGGGAAGATAAAGGGAGGAACAAAGAGGCCGAAAGCGGGCCTCACTCATTATTCATCCAGACCGGGGGAATTAGTGCCTCCGCGAAGGAGGATAACCGGTGAGAAGAGTCTAAACTCCCCTCTCCCCAAGGAAAGAAGAGGACCGCCTCTGAAGACTTGGAAACAGTGGTTTCCAAATGAGGGAAGAAATCTTCGTCAGGGGGTCCTACCCCGGAGGGTACCCTTCCCGCACAGTGCCCGCAAGGGGATCAGCCCCCCACCGAGCTGTAAGTAGATAAAAGTACTTATAGTAAATATATTCTGCTTTATTTCTGAGGACAATAATCGAGACGTATGTTTTGTAGTTTGGATCGTAGCCCTTCTCGACAGAGTTCGTCTTCGGGGGATCTTCTTCCGGAGATGATGGAGAGCGAAACACCTCCTCATGCCTCCCCGCCTCATGAGGCGGACGACCCTGAGGTGTCATCACGAAGGATTTCTCCTGATCCGCCAAGGCCGGAAGGCAACCCTTCGGCCACCCGGAGTCTGGAGTATTTGGCTCCTAAGGGGAGCAACAGAAAGAGTCCGGAACTGTCCGGTGCGCGACCGGACTCATTGAGGAATCTTCTGGAGCAAGCGGCTATCTCAGAAGCGCATCGTATGTTTATGGGTACGGTAGTTGAGAAGATTTCATCCGTCGAAAGCGGGTTGCATGAAGCTTTTATGAGCCTGCTGAGAGGCTTTGAGGTACGCAAAGTAATACGTATATTTTTGACAGTACCGCACACGCTAGGTGTGCCCTATGCAGATAGTAGCCCCTGAGACTCTGGTTGTTGTCGAAAAAGGCGGCAAATAGAGGATCATAGTCCCAGGTAATAATCATGCCGCCTTCATGTGCAGGTGGCTGAGGGTCCGGTGGCTAGCCGGATTGGGGAGTTTGCCGAACTGAAGCGGCAACTTGATGCGGCGGATGCCAACATCATGCTTGTAAACACGCGGCTTGACGAGGCACATGGTATGTATTCTCCGATGGCCAACATATATTAAGAGGGGCATGATGCTAGTATCTATAATATGTTGTGACTACAGATGGAGCTGCCGCCGTGGAGACTCTTCAGGCGGAACTTGCCCAAGCCAAGGAACAAGCTAGGAGGAGTGATGAGGCCGCTCTGAAGGCGGTCGAAGAATTAAGAGCCGAACAGGCTACACATTGCGAGAGCAAAGAGAAAATAGCCAAGATGGTTGTTGAGTTGAAGGGTGCTGCCGACTGTTATGGGCTTCTTGAGAGGGAAAGCCAAACGAAGGTAGCAGACCTGGAAAAAGCCCTGGTAGCTGTCAAGGAAACCCTCTCTAAGATCAGAGCAGCGAAGGAGGAGCTACGTCAAGCCGGAGATATCACGGCTGGGAAGCCCTTTTTGTTGCGGATGAAGTTCGGAGATCCTAAGTATGCCCTTCTGGATCAATTATGGAGTTCTGCAGACGCGTATTGGATTTGGTAGCGAGTGCCGCTGATGCGACCAAGTTTTTCGAAGATCAAAAAGATCACGAAGTGGAAAAGTCGTTCTGGTCGCAATTCCATGCTTCGGTGCGTCCTGAAGGAAATATGCCCTAGAGGCAATAATAAAGTTATTATTTATTTCCTTATATCATGATAAAAATTTATTATTCATGCTAGAATTGTATTAACCGGAAACATAATACATGTGTGAATACATAGACAAACAGAGTCACTAGTATGCCTCTACTTGACTAGCTCGTTAATCAAAGATGGTTATGTTTCCTAACCATGAACAAAGAGTTGTTATTTGATTAACAGGATCACATCATTAGGTGAATGATCTGATTGACATGACCCATTCCATTAGCTTAGCACCCGATCGTTTAGTATGTTGCTATTACTTTCTTCATGACTTATACATGTTCCTATGACTATGAGATTATGTAACTCCCGTGTGCCAGAGGAACACTTTATGTGCTACCAAACGTCACAATGTAACTGGGTGATTATAAAGGTGCTCTACAGGTGTCTCCAAAGGTACATGTTGGGTTGACGTATTTCGAGATTAGGATTTGTCACTCCGATCGTCGGAGAGGTATCTCTGGGCCCTCTCGGTAATGCACATCACTTAAGCCTTGCAAGCAATGCAACTAATGAGTTAGTTGCGAGATGATGTATTACGGAACGAGTAAAGAGACTTGCCGGTAACGAGATTGAACTAGGTATTGGATACCGACGATCGAATCTCGGGCAAGTAACATACCGATGACAAAGGGAACAACGTATGTTGTTATGCGGTCTGACCGATAAAGATCTTCGTAGAATATGTAGGAGCCAATATGGGCATCCAGGTCCCGCTATTGGTTATTGATCGGAGAAATGTCTCGGTCATGTCTACATTGTTCTCGAACCCGTAGGGTCCGCACGCTTAAGGTTTCGATGACAGTTATATTATGAGTTTATATGTTTTGATGTACCGAAGGTTGTTCGGAGTCCCGGATGTGATCACGGACATGACGAGGAGTCTCGAAATGGCCGAGACATAAAGATTGATATATTGGAAGCCTATGTTTGGATATCGGAAGTGTTCCGGGTGAAATCGGGATTTTACCGGAGTACCGGGAGGTTACCGGAACCCCCCGGGAGCTATATGGGCCTTAATGGGCCTTAGTGGAGAAGAGAAGAGGCAGCCTGAGATGGGCCGCGCGCCCCTCCCCTCCCTTGGTCCGAATAGGACAAGGAGAGGGGGTCGGCCCCCCTTTCTCTTTTCCCCCCTCCGCGAATCCTATTCCAACTAGGATTGGGGGGGGGGAATCCTACTCCCAGAGGGAGTAGGACTCCTCCTAGAGCGCCACCTCTAGGCCGGCCGCACCCCCCCTTTGAGCCTTTATATACGGAGGTAGCGGCACCCCAGAGACACACAAGTTGATCCACGTGATCATATTCTTAGCCGTGTGCGGCGCCCCCTGCCACCATAGCCCTCAATAATATTGTAGCGGTGCTTAGGCGAAGCCCTGCGACAGTAGTACATCAAGATCGTCACCACACCGTCGTGCTGACGGAACTCTTCCCGACACTTTGCTGGATCGGAGTCCGGGGATCGTCATCGAGCTAAATGTGTGCTAAAACTCGGAGGTGCCGTAGTTTCGGTGCTTGATCGGTCGGGCCGTGGAGACGTACGACTACATCAACCAAACGCTTCCGTTGTCGATCTACAAGGGTACGTAGATCACACTCTTCCCTCTCGTTGCTATGCATCACCATGCTCTTGCGTGTGCGTAGGAATTCTTTTGAAATTACTACGTTCCCCAACAGTGGTATCCGAGCCTAGGTTTTATGTGTTGATGTTATATGCACGAGTAGAACACAAGTGAGTTGTGGGCGATATAAGTCATACTGCTTACCAGCATGTCATACTTTGGTTCGGCGGTATTGTTGGATGAAGCGGCCCGGACCGACATTACGCGTACGCTTACGCGAGACCGGTTCTCCCGACGTGCTTTGCACATAGGTGGCTTGCGGGTGACAGTTTCTCCAACTTTAGTTGAACCGAGTGTGGCTACGCCCGGTCCTTGCGAAGGTTAAAACAACACCAACTTGACAAACTATCGTTGTGGTTTTGATGCATAGGTAAGATTGGTTCTTGCTTAAGCCCGTAGCAGCCACGTAAAGCTTGCAACAACAAGGTAGAGGACGTCTAACTTGTTTTTGCAGGGCATGTTGTGATGTGATATGGTCAAGACATGATGCTGATTTTTATTGTATGAGATGATCATGTTTTGTAACCAAGTTATCGGCAACTGGCAGGAGCCATATGGTTGTCGCTTTATTGTATGCAATGCAATCGTGCTGTAATGCTTTACTTTATCACTAAGCGGTAGCGATAGTCGTGGAAGCATAAGATTGGCGAGATGACAACGATGCTATGATGGAGATCAAGGTGTCGCGCCGGTGACGATGGTGATCATGACGGTGCTTCGGAGATGGAGATCACAGGCACAAGATGATGATGGCCATATCATATCACTTATATTGATTGCATGTGATGTTTATCTTTTATGCATCTTATCTTGCTTTGATTGACGGTAGCATTATAAGATGATCTCTCACTAAATTATCAAGAAGTGTTCTCCCTGAGTATGCACCATTGCGAAAGTTCTTCATGCTAAGACACCACGTGATGATCGGGTGTGATAGGCTCTACGTTCAAATACAACGGGTGCAAAACAGTTGCACACGCAGAATACTCAGGTTATACTTGACGAGCCAAGCATATACAGATATGGCCTCGGAACACGGAGACCGAAAGGTCGAGTGTGAATCATATAGTAGATATGATCAACATAGTGATGTTCACCAATGAAACTGCTCCATCTCACGTGATGATCGGACATGGTTTAGTTGATTTGGATCACGTGATGACTTAGAGGATTAGAGGGATGTCTATCTAAGTGGGAGTTCTTAAGTAATATGATTAATTGAACTTAAATTTATCATGAACTTAGTCCTAGTAGTATTTTGCAAATTATGTTGTAGATCAATAGCTCACGTTGTTGCTTCCCTATGTTTATTTTGATATGTTCCTAGAGAAAATTGTGATGAAAGATGTTAGTAGCAATGATGCGGATTGGATCCGTGATCTGAGGTTTATCCTCATTGCTGCATAGAGGAATTATGTCCTTGATGCACCGCTAGGTGGCAGACCTATTGCAGGAGCAGATGCTGACGTTATGAACGTTTGGCTAGCTAAATATGATGACTACTTGATAGTTTAGTGCACCATGCTTAACAGCTTAGAATCGGGACTTCAAAGACGTTTTGAACGTCATGGACCATATGAGATGTTCCAGGAGTTGAAGTTAATATTTCAAGCAAATACCCGAGTTGAGAGACATGAAGTCTCCAGCAAGTTCTATAGCTAAAAGATGGAGGAGAATCGCTCAACTAGTGAGCATGTGCTCAGATTGTCTGGGTACTACAATCGCTTGAATCAAGTGGGATTTAATCTTCCAGATAAGATAGTGATTGACATAATTCTCTAGTCACCATCACCAAGTTAGTAGAACTTCGTGATGAACTATAGTATGCAAGGGATGACGAAAACGAATCCCGAGCTTTTCATGATGATGAAATCGATGAAGGTAGAAATCAAGAAAGAGCATCAAGTGTTGATGGTTGACAAGATCACTAGTTTCAAGAAAAGGGCAAAGGGAAAAAGGGGAACTTCAAGAAAAACAGCAAGCAAGTTGCTGCTCATGTGAAGAAGCCCAAGTCTGGTCCTAAGCCTGAGACTAAGTGCTTCTACTGCAAAGGGACTGGTCACTGGAAGCGGAACTACCCCAAGTGATTGGCGGATAAGAAGGATGGCAAAGTGAACATAAGTATATTTGATATACATGTTATTGATGTGTACTTTACTAGTGTTTATAGCAACCCCTCAGTATTTGATGCTAGTTCAGTTGCTAAGAGTAGTAACTCGAAACGGGAGTTGCAGAATGAACAGAGACTAGTTAAGGGTGAAGTGATGATGTGTGTTGGAAGTGGTTCCAAGATTGATATGATCATCATCGCACACTCCCCTATACTTTCGGGATTAGTGTTGAACCTAAATAAGTGTTATTTGGTTTTTGCGTTGAGCATGAATATGATTTGATCATGTTTATTGCAATACGGTTATTCATTAAAGTCAAAGAATAATTGTTGTTCTGTTTACATGAATAAAACCTTCGATAGTCATACACCCAATGAAACAAGTTCGTTGGATCTCGATCATAGTGATACACATATTCATAATATTGAAACCAAAAGATGCAAAGTTAATAATGATAGTGCAACTTGTTTGTGGCACTGCCGTTTAAGTCATATTGGTGTAAAGCGCATGAAGAAACTCCATGCTGATGGGCTTTTGGAATCACTTGATTATGAATCACTTGATGCATACGAACCATGGCTTATGGGCAAGATGACTAAAACGCCGTTCTCCGGAACAATGAAGTAAGCAACAGATTTGTTGGAAATCATACATACTGATGTATGTGGTCCGATGAATATTAAGGCTTGCAGCAGGTATCATTATTTTCTGACCTTCACAGATGATTTGAGCAGATATGGGGATATCTACTTGATGAAACATAAGTCTGAAACATTTGAACAGTTCAAAGAATTTCAGAGTGAAGTGGAAAATCATCGTGACAAGAAAATAAAAGTTTCTACGATATGATCGCAGAGGTAAAATATTTGAGTTACGAGTTTGCCCTTCAATTAAAACAATGTGAAATAGTTTCACTACTCACGCCACCTGGAACACCATAGTGTAATGGTGTGTCCGAACGTCATAACCGTACTTTATTAGATATAGTGCGATCTATGATGTCTCTTACCGATCTACCACTATCGTTTTGGGGTTATGCATTAGAGACAGCTGCATTCACGTTAAATAGAGCACCATCTAAATCCGTTGAGACGACACCGTGTGAACTATGGTTTGGCAAGAAACCTAAGCTGTCGTTTCTTAAAAGTTTGAGGTTGCAATGCTTATGTGAAAAAGTTTCAACCTGATAAGCTCAAACTCAAATCGGAGAAGTGCGTCTTCATAGGATACCCAAAGGAAACTTCTGGGCACACCTTCTATCACAGATCCGAAGGCAAGACATTCATTGCTAAGAATAGGATCATTTCCAGAGAAGGAGTTTCTCTCGAAAGAAGTGAGTGGGAGGAAAGTAGAAAACTTGATAAGGTAATTGTACCTTCTCCCTTATTGGAAAGTAGTTCATCACAAAATCTGTTCTTGTGACTACTACACCAATTAGTGAGGAAGCTAATGATGATGATCATGTAACTTCAGATCAAGTTACTACCAAATCTCGTAGGTAAACCAGAGTGAGATCCGCACCAGAGTGGTACGGTAATCCTGTTCTGGAAGTCATGTTACTAGACCATGACGAACTTGCGAACTATGAGGAAGCGATGATGAGCCCAGATTCCGCGAAATGGTTTGAGGCCATGAAATCTGAGATATGATCCATGTATGAGAACAAAGTATGGACTTTGATGGATTTGCCCGATGATCGGCAAGCCATAGAAAATAAATGGATCTTCAAGAGGAAGACGGACGCTGATAGTAGTGTTACTATCTACAAAGCTAGACTTGTCGAAAAATGTTTTTGATAAAGTTCAAGGTGTTGACTACGATGAAATTTTCTCACTCGTAGTGATGCTTAAGTCTGTCCAAATCATGTTAGCAATTGCCGCAATTTTATGAAATCTGGCAAATGGATAAACAAAACTACATTCCTTAATGGATTTAAAGAAGAGTTGTATATGATACAACCAGAAGGTTTTGTCAATCCTAAAGGTGCTAACAAAATATGCAAGCTCCAGCGATCCATCTATGGACTGGTGCAAGCATCTCGGAGTTGGAATATACGCTTTGATAAGTTGATCAAAGCATATAGTTTTATACAGACTTGCGGTGAAGCCTGTACTTACAAGAAAGTGAGTGGGAGCACTACAGCATTTCTGATAAGTATATGTAAATGACATATTGTTGATCGGAAATAATGTAGAATTATTCTGCAAAGCATAAAGGAGTATTTGAAAGGAGTTTTTCGAAGAAGGACCTCGGTGAAGCTGCTTACATATTGAGCATCAAGATCTATAGAGATAGATCAAAACGCTTGATAAGTTTTTTCAATAAGTACATACCTTGACAAGATTTTGAAGTAGTTCAAAATGGAGCAGTCAAAGAAAGAGTTCTTGCCTGTATTACAAGGTGTGAAGTTGAGTAAGACTGAAAGCCCGACCACAGCAGAAGATAGAAAGAGAATGAAAGTCATTCCCTATGCCTTGGCCATAGGTTCTATAAAGTATGTCATGCTGTGTACCAGATCTATTGTATACCCTGCACTGATTTGGCAAGGGAGTACAATAGTGATCTAGGAGTAGATCACTAGACAGCGGTCAGAATTATCCTTAGTGAAATAAGGATATGTTTCTCGATTATGGACGTGACAAAAAGGTTCGTCGTAAAGGGTTACGTCGATGCAAGTTTTTGACACTGATCCAGATGATTCTAAGTCTTAATCTAGATACATATTGAAAGTGGGAGCAATTAGCTAGAGTAGCTCCGTGCAGAGCATTGTAGACATAGAATTTTGCAAAATACATATGGATCTAAATATGGCAGGCCTGTTGACTAAATTTCTCTCACAAGCAAAACATGATCACTCTTTGGGTGTTAATCACATAGCGATGTGAACTAGATTATTGAATCTAGTAAACCCTTTGGGTGTTAGTCACATGGAGATGTGAACCAATCACATAAAGATGTGAACTATTGGTGTTAATCACATAGCGATGTGAACTAGATTATTGACTCTAGTGCAAGTGGGAGACTGAAGGAAATATGCCCTAGTGGAAATAATAAAGTTATTATTTATTTCCTTATATCATGATAAAAGTTTATTATTCATGCTAGAATTGTATTAACCGGAAACATAATACATGTGTGAATAGATAGACAAACAAAGTGTCACTAGTATGCCTCTACTTGACTAGCTCGTTAATCAAAGATGATTATGTTTCCTAACCATGAACAAAGAGTTGTTATTTGATTAATGGGATCACATCATTAGGTGAATGATCTGATTGACATGACCCATTCCATTAGCTTAGCACCCGATCGTTTAGTATGTTGCTATTACTTTCTTCATGACTTATACATGTTCCTATGACTATGAGATTATGTAACTCCCGTGTGCCATAGGAACACTTTGTGTGCTACCAAACGTCACAACATAACTGGGTGATTATAAAGGTGCTCTACAGGTGTCTCTAAAGGTACATGTTGGGTTGACGTATTTCGAGATTAGGATTTGTCACTCCAATCGTCGGAGAGGTATCTCTGGGCCCTCTCGGTAATGCACATCACTTAAGCCTTGCAAGAAATGCAACTAATGAGTTAGTTGTGAGATGATGTATTTCGGAACGAGTAAAGAGACTTGCCGGTAACAAGATTGAACTAGGTATTGGATACCGACGATCGAATCTCGGGCAAGTAACATACCGATGACAAAGGGAACAACGTATGTTGTTATGCGGTCTGACCGATAAAGATATTCGCAGAGTATGTAGGAGCCAATATGGGCATCCAGGTCCCGCTATTGGTTATTGACCGGAGACATGTCTCGATCATGTCTACATTGTTCTCAAACCCATAGGGTCCGCATGCTTAAGGTTTCGATGACAGTTATATTATGAGTTTATACGTTTTGATGTACCAAAGGTTGTTCGGAGTCCCGGATGTGATCACGGACATGACGAGGAGTCTCGAAATGGTCGAGACATAAAGATTGATATATTGGAAGCCTATGTTTGGATATCGGAAGTGTTCCGAGTGAAATCGGGATTTTACCGGAGTACCGGGAGGTTACCGGAACCCCCCGGGAGCTAATTGGGCCTTAATGGGCCTTAGTGGAAAAGAGAAGAGGCAGCCTGAGATGGGCCGCGCGCCCCTCCCCTCCTTTGGTCCGAATAGGACAAGGAGAGGGGGCCGGCCCCCCTTTCTCTTTTCCCCCCTCCGCAAATCCTATTCCAACTAGGATTGGGGGGGGGGAATCCTACTCCCGGAGGAGTAGGACCCCTCCTGGCGCGCCACCTCTAGGCCGGCCGCACCCCCCCTTTGAGCCTTTATATAAGCAGGGGCACCCCAGAGACACACAAGTTGATCCACGTGATCATATTCTTAGCCGTGTGCGGCGCCCCCTGCCACCATAGTCCTCGATAATATTGTAGCGGTGCTTAGGCGAAGCCCTGCGATAGTAGTACATCAAGATCGTCACCACGCCGTCGTGCTGACGGAACTCTTCCTGACACTTTGCTGGATCGGAGTCCGGGGATCGTCATCGAGCTGAACGTGTGCTAAAACTCGGAGGTGCCGTAGTTTCGGTGCTTGATCGGTCGGGCCGTGGAGACGTACGACTACATCAACCAAACGCTTCCGTTGTCGATCTACAAGGGTATGTAGATCACACTCTTCCCTCTCGTTGCTATGCATCACCATGATCTTGCGTGTGCGTAGGAATTGTTTTGAAATTACTACGTTCCCCAACACGTCCACTACTGTTAAATGAGCAAATGGTCGAGTGGGACGAGCTCTATAGGTTGTCCGGACTTGCCATGAGGTCTGTCGTGGATCATCTCTGGCCGGAAGGACCAAGGCCAAATAGTTATTTTGGTCTTGTGCAATGATTCCTTGGAGCTGTGCCGCATATCGATGCTGTAAAGAGGTCGGCGCACATAGAAGGTGCGCGGATGGCTTTTGCCTATGTCAAGACATGCTGGGCAGAGATGGAGGCCACCGCTATTGCAACCCAGGATCCGGCCATAGGCCAGATTTCGTCCGAGCACTATTTTGAAGAATTCCTGGAAGGTGCTCGTTTAATAGAGACTCAGTGCTCGAAGAGTGTCATGTTCAAGTGACATGTATCCCGATTGTAAAAACGATGCTATTTAAATTATAAAGGCTGTGTTTATACTTTTGCCTGAAAGTATTATGATGCCTCCTGTGCGGCCGTTTATGTATATATGTATATAACCTGAAAGTTTGCAGCCGTCGACTTCAGCCCCCACGCATATAATGCGGGGGTGTTCGCAAAAGCGCGTGTTCACACTTGATCCAATGTCTTGGTCCATTAAGGAGGTGGTAGTGCGGCGAACGAGGCAATCGGACTATATTGCTTTAACACTTTCACTTAGCCATAGCAGTTTGACAGTGGGGCTACTATATAGCCCCTGGTACTTCCGCGCTCATCCGAGTCTGGGGCGCGTATGTACGTGACCGGGAAAACCGGCCCTTCGTTAATGCGGAGGAATCCCGAAGATTCCGCTAAGTCATCGAGTGGTTGACCAGTCTCGCGCTTTATCATGACAGTCAGTTTTCGGCTTTCTCTACTTAGGTACTCATCCGGATGAACCAGGGCACAATCGCAGTAGTTCTCCCGGTGCCACCTTAGCCGATAGAGCGGAACATAAGGTAGCAAAACGCGGGAGCCGAGCAAACCCAACATTTGACCAAAGACATGATTCGGAGCTGATGCATATAAGGCCAAACTCGCGACGCCGAACACTCCCTAAGGTATTCGGTCTTTACAACATATACTGGGATGAGTAACGCCCTTGATAATGAACCCTGAGTGTCCAGGTACATGCATCATTCTAACGTGGCGAAATGCCAATAACGTCAGCATCCCTCTCGGTTATGCTGAGTATCCGGAGGATGTGAAGCAACAAGAGACAGTAAAAAAGGTTTACACAGGGTCTTAATCTAAAAAGAAACCTTTGAGCGGGGCCCTGCTGCACGTCTGCGCCTGTGTCTCTGTTGTGCAGTATCCTGGAAGGGTGTAGCACAATTATCATCTATAAAAGAGAAGAACTTAGGTGAAAGTTGTCGTGCGAAGAATTGGTTATTCTCAATAAACCATTAAAATTCAAGATAAGTAAGGTCGAGCTGAACTATAGTCCTTTTACATGCGGGAAGCCCCTGGTTCCGCCTATGGGGGTATATCCATCAAACCAGTCTCAGGTTTATCTAAGCTGTTACAGCTAGTGGTGCGTCGTACTCGTCTAGCTGTGTCCGTGGTCTTGACGACCGATCATTTATTCTGATTGGAGAGGCCATTTAGTGTTCGGCTGCAAAAGCCGCCACACGTTCTTCCGCACGTCAGAAACGCTCAATATTTCCGTTAACTGTGATGATGCCACGTGGACCGGGCATCTTAAGTTTAAGAAAAGCGTAATGCGGTACTGCATTAAAATGAGCGAAGGCTGTTCTTTCGAGTAGTGCTTGATAGCCGCTTCGGAATGGAGCGATGTCGAAGGTTAACTTTTCACTCTGGAAGTTGTCGGGAGAACCGAATACAACCTCTAGTACTAGAGAGCCCGTACAGCGGGCCTCTGGGCCTGGTATTACTCCTTTAAAGGTAGTATTGCTTTGGCCGATTCTTGTTGGGTCTATCCCCATGTTGCGGACTGTGTCCTGATATATCAGATTAAGACTACTGCCGCCATCCATAAGGACTTGGGTGAGATGGTATCCATCGATTATTGGGTCTAGCACCAAGGCAGCCGATCCTCCGTGCCGGATACTAGTCGGGTAATCCCTGCGATCAAAAGTGATCGGGCAGGCCGACCAAGGGTTGAACTTAGGGGTGACGGGCTCTACAGCGCATATGTCCCGGAGTGCATGTTTGCTCCTTCTTTTTGTTACGTGAATCATGTTCACTGTTTTGACCTCTGGTGGGAATTTTTTCTGTCCCCCAGTGTTTTGCTGGCGAGGCTCATCCTCGTCTTCACCTGGTGCCTCCCTCCCCTTGTATTCGGCGTTTAACTTGCCGGCCTGTTTGAAGACCCAGCATTCTCTGTGGGTGTGATTTGCAGGTTTATCGGAGGTGCCGTGAATCTGGCATAATTTGTCTAGAATCTTGTTTAGGCTGGACGGTCCATCTCTGTTGCCTTTGAAAGGCTTTTTCCGCTGACCGGGTCGAGAGCCCCTAAATCCGGCGTTTACCGTCGTGTTGTCTGGGCTGTCTTCATTATTTCGACGCTTGCTTTTATTGCGTCGTGGTTTTCCATTGCCATCCCTGACTTCAGATGTGCCTGGGTCGCTGGTGCTACTACGGGCTAGCTAGCTATCTTCGCCCGTGCAAAAGCGGGTCATGAGGCTTGTTAGGGCTGCCATTGTCCTTGGCTTTTCTTGGCCGAGGTGTCTGGCAAGCCATTCGTCTCAGACGCTGTGTTTGAAAGCTGCTAAGGCTTCGGCGTCCGGGCAGTCAATGATTTGATTCTTCTTAGTGAGAAATCTGTTCCAAAGCTTTCGGGCTGACTCTCCGGGCTATTGAATTATATGACTTATATCGTCTGCATCTGGAGGTCGGACATAGGTCCCTTGAAAGTTAGCCCTAAAAGCATCCTCAAGCTCCTCCCAACTTCCAATTGAATTTTCGGGGAGGCTCTTAAGCCAGTGCCAAGCTGGTCCTTTCAACTTGAGGGGCAAGTATTTGATGGCATGGAGATCGTCTCCCCGAGCCATATGGATATGGAGGATGAAGTCCTCAATCCAGACCCCAGGGTCTGTCGTTCCGTCGTACGCCTCTATGTTCATGGGCCTGAATCCCTCTGGAAATTCATGATCCAGTACCTCATCGGTGAAGCATAGGGGGTGTGCGGCACCCCTGTATTTGGATGTATCGTGGCATTCTGACGGTTGTAGTGTTTGGTTTTGATTCTGTGCTGGGGCGCGCTTCCTAGATCCGTAGATGGACCTGGTCATACCTGCTTTTTCGAGCAAGTCTTCATGTGAGTCGTGTGCTGGCTTATATCCGACATCGTTAGCGCCCTATCGCGGCCACGGGGTGGTCGATCCGGCTGATTGGCCGTTTTATTTTTTGGCTGCATAGGCTCTAAAGCCTCGTCATCAAATTAAGGCAGCAACTTGTGCTTTGGGTAACTCTTTGTGTGGCGACTGCCACCGTACTTTTCAGCAGTGTCCAACACTTTGTTCCATCTACTGATGAGTGTATTTTGCGCGGCCTTAAGCCTTTGTTTCTGCTTCTTAAGACTCCTCGCGGTGGCAATAAGCCTTCTGTGGAGGTTCTCTTGTTCCAAGTTCCTTTACGGGATGATGTGTACATCGTCATCCGGACTATTTTCCTCTTCGGAGACAGGTTGATGATTTCTACCCTCGGCGTCGCCGTGATCAGACAGTGGCTCCGTACTATGTTCGCCGTCCGCTGGCTCGTCCTTCTCTGTTGCTTTGGAGTCGACCGGGGTCTCATTCTTTCTTGCGCTGTTATCGCTGTTTTTGCCGAGGCGGGATTTGGAGCGGCGTCTGCGTCATCGCCTTGGTTGCTTCTCGAGGGGTTTATCCTTCGCTGCATCTTCCCGTTCCTCATCGTTGTCTTCTTTGGGTGTATCCACCATGTATATATCATGTGAAGAAGTGGCTGTCCAGCGCCCTGTGGGCGATGGCTCCTGTTCGTCTCCTGCATCGTCGTCCATACCGTCGATGTCTTCGGAGCCGAAATCGAGCATGTCGGTTAAATCGTCGACAGTGGCTACTAAGTGGGTGGTGGGTGGGGAGCGAATTTCTTCGTCGTCCGCATCCCATTCTAGCCGGACATAGTTCGGTCAAGGGTCCCCTGATAGGGAGAGAGACCTCAACGAGTTTAGCACGTCGCCAAAGGGCGAATGTTGAAAGATATCCGCGGAGGTAAATGCTACCTCTTGAGCACTGCGTTGGATTTCCCCGAAGAGGAGAGGATGATGCAGCAAAGTAGCGTAAGTATTTCCCTTAGTTTTTTAGAACCAAGGTATCAATCCAGTAGGAGGCTACGCGCGAGTCCCTCGTACCTACACAAAACAAATAGCTCAATGCAACCAACGCGATTAGGGGTTGTCAATCCCTTCACGGTCACTTACGAGAGTGAGATCTGATAGAGATGATAGATAATATTTTTGTAACGCCCTCGATGCGGCTATAGCTCCCACGTGTCGAGGCACGACTTAGAGACATAACCGCATTGAAAGCAATGTCGCAAGTTAGGAAATCATCACAAACATCCCATGTAATAAATAATAAAGGGGAGATACATAGTTGGCTTACACTCGCCACGTCACATCAGAGTACATAAATAACATCCATCAAACAAACACTCATGGCCCGACTACGGCGCCAAAATGGAAAAGAACCCAACATGCGACAAGGCCCTGAATCGATAACCCCAACTAGGCACCACTACTGATCATCCGGAAAAGACACGTAGTATCGCTGAGAGTCCTCGTCGAACTCCCACTTCAGCTCGTACTCGTCACCTGGAGCGGAAACAACTGGACCTGCATCTATAGTTATAGTATCTGTGAGCCACATGGACTCAGCAATCTCGCACCCTCGCGATCAAAACTATTTAAGCTTATAGGAAGGATAAGGCAAGTATCAGTGGAGATGCAGCAAGAGACTAGCATATGGTGGCTAACTTAAACGCAAAAGAGAGCGAGAAGAGAAGGCGAAGCACGAGCGAGAAGCTAAAGGAACAGCCTGCGCAAGCATAACTCCAACACCGTGTCCACCTCCCGGACTCCGCCGAGAAGGGGCCATCACGGTAACACACACGGTTGATTCATTTTAATTTAGTTTAGTTCAAGTTATCTACAACCGGACATTAACAAATTCCCATCTGCCCATAACCGCGGGCACGGACATTAACAAATTCACAACTACTCAACTAGCATGACTCTAATATCACCATCTTCATATCTCAAAACAATTATCGAGCATCTAACTTTTCTTAGTATTCAACGCACTCAAAAGAAAGTTTTACAAATCCTGAATACCAAGCATATTATTATTAAGCAAATTACCATGCTATTTAAGACTCTCAAAATAATCTAAGTGAAGCATGAGAGATCAATAGTTTCTATAAAAAAAATCCACCACCGTGCTCTAAAAGATATAAGTGAAGCACTAGAGCAAAACTATATAGCTCAAAAGATATAGCTGAAGCACATAGAGTATTCTATCAAATTCCAATTCATGTATGGCTCTCTCAAAAGGTGTGTACAGCAAGGATGATTGTGGCACACTAACAAACAAATACACAAATAATACGAGACGCTCTAAGTAAAACACATATCATGTGGTGAATAAAAATATAGCTCCAAGTAAAATTACCGATGGAAGTAGACGAAAGAGGGGATGCCTTCCGGGGCATCCCCAAGCTTTGACTTTTTGGTGTCCTTGGATTATGTTGGGGGTGCCATGGGCATCCCCAAGCTTAGGCTCTTGCCACTCCTTGTTCCATAATCCATCAAAAGATTTCACCCAAAACTTGAAAACTTCACAACACAAAACTCAACAGAAATCTCGTGAGCTCCGTTAGCGAAAGAAAACAAAAGACCACTTCAAGGTACTGTAAGGAACTCATTCTTTATTTGTATTGGTGTTAAACCTACTGTATTCCAACTTCTCTATGGTTTATAAACTATTTTACTAGCCATAAACTTATCAAAATAAGCAAACAACACACTAAAAACAGAATCTGTCAAAAACAGAACAGTCCGTAGTAATCTGTAACTAACGCAAACTTATTGAACTCCAAAAATCTACCAAAATAGGAAGACCTAGACAATTTGTTTATTGATCAGAAGCAATTGGAATCACTATTTTCTCACGTTCTGGTGATTTTTAACAATTGTTTTCGTGAACAGAAAGTTTCTGGAAATTACAGCAAGATCAAATAACTATAATCCAAGAAGATCCTATAGGTTTAACTTGGCACAAACACTAATTAAAACACAAAACCACATCTAAACAGAAGGTAGATGGATTATTTATTCCTAAACAGAAGCAAAAGCAAAAACAATAAAAATAAAATTGGGTTGCCTCCCAACAAGCGCTATCGTTTAACGCCCCTAGCTAGGCATAAGAGCAAGGATAGATCTAGGTATTGCCATCTTTGGTAGGCAATCCATAAGTGGCTCTCATGATAGATTCATATGGTAATTTTATTTTCTTTCTAGGGAAGTGTTCCATGCCCTTTTTAATGGAAATTGAAATCTAATATTCCCTTCCTTCATATCAATAATTGCACCAACTGTTCTAAGGAAAGGTCTACCAAGAATAATAGGGCAAGAAGGATTGCAATCTATATCAAGAACGATAAAATATACGAGCACATAATTCCTATTTGCAACAATAAGAACATCATTAATTCTTCCCATAGGTTTCTTAGTAGTGGAATCCGCAAGGTGCAAGTTTAGAGAGCAATCATCAAAATCACGGAAATCTAGCAAATCACACAAAGTTTTCGGAATAGTGGAGACACTAGCACCCAAATCACACAAAGCATAAAAATCATGATCTTTAATCTTAATTTTAATAGTAGGTTCCTCGTTAGCGAACTCGTCTCCCGGCTCTACCCAAACAACACAAACAAGCAACAAGGATACAATCAACCACGGGCAAGGACAAGCAATAAGATGCAAAGATGATATGCTATGCGGGATGCGATGCGGAATGCAAAATGCAAGACGTGACAGGAAATGCATGAACCTGGCCTCAACTTGGAAAACCAAGTGTGCCACTGGATAGAGGGGATGAAATCGCTTGAAAACGATATAAAGATCATTGGAATCGGAGCTACGGTTTAGAAATGGCAAGCGTTTTACGAAACGAACCGGTCTGCGATTTACAGCAAGTAGGCATCTAAACACAACGAAATGAACATGCTACGGCCACCAAACATGACAACAAAAGACATGGCAGGGATTTACTAAAGATGCTTCTCAAAACACTAGCACTGAGCCACGGCCAATTCATCCATTATGAGGTTCAAACAAGCATGGCAAAAACGAATAAGCAAAACAGATTTCAGACTTGGTGAAATTAACACTAGCCTGAAATTTCAGACCACGATGCCCTCTTCGGAGCAGCAAAACAACATGATATAAGATCTGAACATGACAAGTAAGAACATCGCATGGAGGTACTCAACAAGCTTAACAAAACACCCAAAGTGACCTGGGGTCAAAAGGGTTCACAAAATACTCTAACGAGCACACGAACATCGATGAAACACAATCAGTTTCCAGACTTAGTGAAAACTGAGACATGCAGAAATTTAACTCACGGAGGCATGTAAACGAGCTCGATGCACTCACTACGGTGCAAGTCATGGCAAGGCAAGCATACATCCAGTAAGAAGGCACAAAATGATATCTAGACATGGCAAGAACAATGGCATAGCATGCATGGATCACTAGCAATAGCACTGGCAAAATCGCAAAATAGTTAACGATCTGCCCAAATACACAACTATGCAAAAGTAGAGCTCAAATGACTCAACCTAGGGTGCAGCAAACTAGCAATTAAAGACATGGATGGATAGAGCATAACAAGATTAACAAATGTCCCTTACTGATCATGCTCAAAAGAGGCACGGATAACTAGGAAACAAGCTAAACATATGGCATCATGAACTAAAAATCCCAGACTTAGTGAAAATCACTAAGTCCCTGAAAACTGATTTCTCAGGTGCCCCTTTTTTGCAAGCTTGCACAAGTCACCACACACATCCTAAAAATGCATGGGTTGCACCTCTGGAAAGAAGACAAAATGCTTAACAAATCATCTCAAGGACTCACAGGCATATCATGCACGGATTAAACATGGCAAAAATGACAAAAGTCTAAGATGAACTAACGGATCTGACATTTAACTCATGATGCCTCCTTCTAACAGCATTTCGGGCATCAAGATGAACTCAAATGAAAATGATGCAATGGAATGAAATGATGTACTCGTCGAGATGAAGATTTTGATATATTATATGCCCAAAACGGAGCTACGGATGCGGAGATATCACTGGTCAAAGTAGGCATAAAAGATTAGGGTTAGGAGATAAAAGTCAACCGGGAGAAAAATATCCCAGATCTGGATCTGGCCGGGCGCGGATTACGAGGATCGCCGGTTTCACTGTAGCTCGCCGGGAAGTCGCCGGACTTGACGGGGACGAAGTGGAGGAGGCCGGGACTTGGCGTGGAGGGGCTCGCCGGCCGTGGCGCGCTTCCCGAGGCCGGCGGCGGCGGCGCGGGGCCGGCTCGGACGGGGGCGCTCGCCGGTGAGTGGAGACGCGGTGCGGTGGCGCGGGGCTGCT
This sequence comes from Triticum urartu, assembly GCF_056163025.1. Classification (NCBI taxonomy): domain Eukaryota; kingdom Viridiplantae; phylum Streptophyta; class Magnoliopsida; order Poales; family Poaceae; genus Triticum; species Triticum urartu. Next base: position 606,788,548 of record NC_141877.1, read on the forward strand.
CCGGCCACCGGAGCCGGAAGGGGCGGCGGCGTTGGCGGCGGAGAGGAGCGGCGGGAGGCACCAGGCGGCGGGGCGAGGCGGCTGGGCCGCGGGAGCTTCCCGTGGGCCTGGCGGGCCGGACGGCGGCGATGTGGGCGCGAGGCGGCGGCGAATGGGCACGTGCCACGTGGCGGCGGCGGGTGCAGCGGACACGTCCGTCGGTGGGCGAAATGTCCGGCGGTGCGCGGGATCCGATGTCTCTTTTTTTTTGAAGCTAGGGTTACGAGGTGGAAGACGGGATCCGAAATGGAGGGGGTATAAATAGACATAAGTGGAGCTAGGAGAGTCCAAATGAGGTGCGGTTTTCGCCCACGCGATCGTGATCGAACGCTCTAGGACATGGAGAAGAGTTTGGTGGGTTTTGGGCCAAATTGGAGGGGTGTTGGGCTGCAACACACACGAGGCCTTTTCGGTCCCTCGGTTAACCGTAGGAGTATCAAACGAAGTCCAAATGATACGAAACTTGACAGGCGGTCTACTGGTAGTAAACCAAGGCCGCATGACAAGTCTCGGTCCAAACCGGAAATGTTTAATCCCCACACACGAAAGAAAGCTAGAAATGACCACCGGAGGAGAACGAAGCGCCGGAATGCAAAATGGACAACGGGGAAAATGCTCGAATGCATGAGATGAACACGTATGCGAATGCAATGCACATGATGACATGATATGAGATGCATGAAAACGAAAACAACACGGAGACAAAGACCCGAACCCGAGGAATAAATATAAGATAACGCCGGAAACGGCAAGAGTTGGATACAAATATGGAAAGTATAACTGGGGCGTTACAACACTCCACCACTACGAAAAGATCTCGTCCCGAGATCTAGGACTGAAAGAACGCCGGGTACTCAGAACGGAGGTGATCCTCACGTTCCCAGGTAGCTTCACGGTCGGAATGGTGAGACCACTTGACTTTGAGAAATTTGATTGACTTGTTGCAGGTCTTGCGTTCAGTCTCTTCAAGAATAGCAACTGGGTGCTCACGGTAAGAGAGATCTTCTTGGAGCTCAATGTCCTCGAAGTTGACGGTACGGTCCGGCGTCTTGAAGCACTTTCGAAGCTGAGAGACATGGAACACATCATGAACATTGGCAAAGTTTGCAGGAAGCTCGAGCTGATAGGCGAGGTCGCCTCTCTTGCTGACAATCTTGAAAGGTCCCACGTATCTAGGGGCAAGCTTCCCTTTGATACCGAAGCGACGAGTACCTTTCATAGGAGAGATGGGGAGGTAAACATGATCTCCGATCTCGAAAGCCAAATCACGGTGCTTACTATCATAGTAGCTCTTCTGGCGGGATTGGGCTGCTTTGAGGTTATCACGAATGACTTTGCACATTTCTTCTGCCTCTGTGATTAAGTCATTACCCAGCAGCTGACGTTCACCGGTTTCAGACCAGTTGAGAGGGGTACGGCACTTCCTGCCATACAGAATTTCAAATGGGGCCTTGCCCGAACTTGCTTGAAAACTGTTGTTGTACGAGAATTCAGCATAAGGAAGACAATCCTCCCACTTCATGCCGAAGGAGATCACACGAGCCCTGAGCATATCTTCAAGAATCTGGTTGACACGCTCGACTTGACCGCTTGTTTGAGGATGGAAAGCAGTGCTGAAGCGGATATTGGTGCCCATGGCCTTTTGAAAAGAATCCCAAAACTTGGAGGTAAAGATGCTGCCACGGTCTGAAGATATCACTTGAGGAATACCGTGCAGAGAGACAATGCGAGAGGTATAGAGTTCCGCCAATTGAGCTGCCGTGATCGACTCTTTGATAGGCAGAAAATGAGCCACTTTTGTGAGCTTGTCGATGACAACGAATATAGCATCATTGCCACGCTTGGACTTTGGAAACCCAGTCACGAAGTCCATTTCAATGTGATAAAACTTCCATTCTGGAATGGCAAGAGGTTGGAGGAGACCTGCTGGCCTTTGGTGTTCTGCCTTCACTCTTCTGCAGACATCACACTCATTCACGAATTGAGCGATCTCGCGCTTCATTCAAGTCCACCAATAAGCTTGCTTGAGATCCTGATACATCTTCGTACTCCCAGGGTGGATGGAGAGGAGAGAATTGTGAGCCTCGTTCATGATCACTTTACGAAGTTCACCTTTGGGTACCACAATTCGCTCCTCGAAGAAGAGAGTGTCCTTGTCATCAAGGCGGTAGCACTTGTACTTGGACTGACTCTTGGCAATACCAATCTTCACCTTTTTCACCATAGCATCAAGAAGCTGTGCTTGATGAATCTGGTCTTCTAAGGTAGGAGAGACTTGAAGGTTGGCGAGGAATCCTTGAGGAACAATTTGCACATTCAGTTTGCGGAAAGCTTCACAAAGCTCGGGTTGATAAGGCTTAAGAATCAGACTGTTGCAATATGCTTTTCTGCTCAAAGCGTCAGCGATCACATTTGCCTTGCGTGGGGTATACTCGATGCTCGGATTATACTCTTGAATCATCTCGACCCATCGAGTTTTCCTGAGGTTCAGATTAGGCTGAGTGAAGATGTACTTGAGACTCTTGTGATCAGTGAAAATGTCCACTTTTCTTCCCAATAGAAGATGTCTCCAAGTCAACAAAGCATGCACAACTGCCGCCAACTCGAGATCATGAGTGGGGTAGTTCTTCTCATTAGGCTTCAGCTGGCGAGAGGTATAAGCAACCACTTTCTTCTCTTGCATCAAAACTGCACCGAGACCTTGGAGAGAGGCATCACAAAAGACCTCGTCCGGCTTGGATTCATCAGGCGGAGTCAAAACTGGAGCAGTGATCAACTTCTCTTTCAAAGTGTTGAAAGCAATATCACACTCCGGAGACCAAACATACTTGACGTGCTTCTGAAGAAGATTTGAGAGAGGTTTCGCAATCTTGGAAAAGTTTTCAACGAATCTTCTGCAATAGCTTGCGAGACCGAGGAAACTGCGGAGTTGCTTCACGTTCTGAGGAGGTTCCCAATTCACAATTGCAGACACCTTCTCAGGATTCACGGCAATGCCCTTGGCAGAGATGATATGACCAAGATAAAGAACCTCATCGAGCCAAAATTCACACTTGGAGAACTTGGTGTAGAACTGATGTTCCCTGAGCTTGTCAAGAACCAAACGCAAGTGCTTGGCATGATCTTCCTTGTTCTTGGAGAAAACCAGAATGTCGTCGAGATAGAACAAAACGAAGGGGCTATGATGATGTAGAAGCCCTCCGTGATGATGGCCCCCTCCGGCGGAGCTCCAGAACAGGCCCCAAGATGGGATCTCGTGGGTACAGAAGGTTGCGGCGGTGGAATTAGGTTTTTGGCTCCGTATCTGATAGTTTGGGGGTACGCAGGTATATATAGGAGGAAGGAGTACGTCGGTGGAGCTTCGAGGGGCCCACGAGGCAGGGGCGCGCCCTAGGGGGGGGGGCGCCCTCCACCCTCGTGACCACATCGTGGCTTTCTTGACGGAGGGTCCAAGTCTCCTAGATCTTATTTGTTGAGAAAATCACGTTCCCGAAGGTTTCATTCCGTTTGGACTCCGTTTGATATTCCGCTTCTTCGAAACACTGAAATAGGCAAAAAACAACAATTCTGGGCTGGGCCTCCGGTTAATAGGTTAGTCCCAAAAATAATATAAAAGTGGAAAATAAAGCCCAATATGGTCCAAAATAGTAGATAATATAGCATGGAGAAATCAAAAATTATAGATACGTTGGAGACGTATCAGGCATCCCCAAGCTTAATTCATGCTCGTCCTCGAGTAGGTAAATGATAAAAAGAGAATTTTCGATGCAGAGTGCTACTTGGCATAATTTCAATGTAATTCTTCTTAATTTTGGTATGAATATTCAGATCCGAAAGATTCAAGACAAAAGTTTATATAGACATAAAAATAATAATACTTCAAGCATACTAACAAAGCAATTATGTCTTCTCAAAATAACATGGCCAAAGAAAGTTATCCCTACAAAATCATATAGTCTGGCTATGCTCTATCTTCACCACACAAAGTATTTAAATCATGCACAACCCCAATGACAAGCCAAGCAATTGTTTCATACTTTTGACATTTTCAAAACTTTTTCGATCTTCATGCAATACATGAGCGTGAGCCATGGATATAGCACTATATGTGGAATAGAATGGTGGTTGTGGAGAAGATAAAAAGAGGGGAAGATAGTCTCACATCAACTAGGCGTATCAACGGGCTATGGAGATGCCCATCAATAGATATCAATGTGAGTGAGTAGGGATTGCCATGTAACGGATGCACTAGAGCTATAAGTATATGAAAGCTCAACAAGAGAAACTAAGTGGGTGTGCATCCAACTCGCTTGCTCACAAAGACCTAGGGCATTTTGAGGAAGCCCATCATTGGAATATACAAGACAAAAGTTCTATAATGAAAAATTCCCACTAGTATATGAAAGTGACAAAATGAGAGACTCTCTATCATGAAGATCATGGTGCTACTTTGAAGCATAAGTGTGGTAAAAGGATAGTAACATTGTCCCTTCTCTCTTTTTCTCTCATTTTTTTATTTTTTTCCTTTTTTTATTTGGGCCTTTTCTCTTTTTTTATGGCCTCTTTTTTTCTTTTTTTATTTTTCGTTCGGAGTCTCATCCCGACTTGTGGGCGAATCATAATATCCATCATCCTTTCCCCACTTGGGACAATGCTCTAAAAATGATGATCATCACACTTTTATTTTTCTTACAACTCAAAAATTACAACTCGATACTTAGAACAAAATATGACTCTATATGAATGCCTCCGGCGGTGTACCGGGATATGCAATGAAGCAAGAGTGACATGTATGAAAGAATTATGAATGGTGGCCTTGCCACACATACGATGCCAACTACATGATCATGCTAGCAATATGACAATGATGGAGCGTGTCATAATAAACGGAACGGTGGAAAGTTAAATGGCAATATATCTCGGAATGGCTATGGAAATGCCATGATAGGTAGGTATGGTGGCTGTTTTGAGGAAGGTATATGGTGGTGTATGATACCGGCGAAAGGTGCGCGGTATTAGAGAGGCTAGCAATGGTGGAAGGAAGGAAAGTGCGTATAATCCATGGACTCAACATTAGTCATAAATAACTCATATACTTATTGCAAAAATCTAGAAGTTATCAAAGCAAAGTATTACGCGCATGCTCCTAGGGAGATAGATTGGTAGGAAAAGACCATCGCTCGTCCTCGACCGCCACTCATAAGGAAGACAATCAATAAATAAATCATGCTCCGACTTCATCACATAACGGTTCACCATACGTGCATGCTACGGGAATCACAAACTTTAACACAAGTATTTGTCAAATTCACAACTACTCAACTAGCATGACTCTAATATCACCATCTTCATATCTCAAAACAATTATCGAGCATCTAACTTTTCTTAGTATTCAACGCACTCAAAAGAAAGTTTTACAAATCCTGAATACCAAGCATATTATTATTAAGCAAATTACCATGCTATTTAAGACTCTCAAAATAATCTAAGTGAAGCATGAGAGATCAATAGTTTCTATAAAAAAAATCCACCACCGTGCTCTAAAAGATATAAGTGAAGCACTAGAGCAAAACTATATAGCTCAAAAGATATAGCTGAAGCACATAGAGTATTCTATCAAATTCCAATTCATGTATGGCTCTCTCAAAAGGTGTGTACAGCAAGGATGATTGTGGCACACTAACAAACAAATACACAAATAATACAAGACGCTCTAAGCAAAACACATATCATGTGGTGAATAAAAATATAGCTCCAAGTAAAATTACCGATGGAAGTAGACGAAAGAGGGGATGCCTTCCGGGGCATCCCCAAGCTTTGACTTTTTGGTGTCCTTGGATTATGTTGGGGGTGCCATGGGCATCCCCAAGCTTAGGCTCTTGCCACTCCTTGTTCCATAATCCATCAAAAGATTTCACCCAAAACTTGAAAACTTCACAACACAAAACTCAACAGAAATCTCGTGAGCTCCGTTAGCGAAAGAAAACAAAAGACCACTTCAAGGTACTGTAAGGAACTCATTCTTTATTTGTATTGGTGTTAAACCTACTGTATTCCAACTTCTCTATGGTTTATAAACTATTTTACTAGCCATAAACTTATCAAAATAAGCAAACAACACACTAAAAAACAGAATCTGTCAAAAACAGAACAGTCCGTAGTAATCTATAACTAACGCAAACTTATTGAACTCCAAAAATCTACCAAAATAGGAAGACCTAGACAATTTGTTTATTGATCAGAAGCAATTGGAATCACTATTTTCTCACGTTCTGGTGATTTTTAACAATTGTTTTCGTGAACAGAAAGTTTCTGGAAATTACAGCAAGATCAAATAACTATAATCCAAGAAGATCCTATAGGTTTAACTTGGCACAAACACTAATTAAAACACAAAACCACATCTAAACAGAAGGTAGATGGATTATTTATTCCTAAACAGAAGCAAAAGCAAAAACAATAAAAATAAAATTGGGTTGCCTCCCAACAAGCGCTATCGTTTAACGCCCCTAGCTAGGCATAAGAGCAAGGATAGATCTAGGTATTGCCATCTTTGGTAGGCAATCCATAAGTGGCTCTCATGATAGATTCATATGGTAATTTTATTTTCTTTCTAGGGAAGTGTTCCATGCCCTTTTTAATGGAAATTGAAATCTAATATTCCCTTCCTTCATATCAATAATTGCACCAACTGTTCTAAGGAAAGGTCTACCAAGAATAATAGGGCAAGAAGGATTGCAATCTATATCAAGAACGATAAAATATACGAGCACATAATTCCTATTTGCAACAATAAGAACATCATTAATTCTTCCCATAGGTTTCTTAGTAGTGGAATCCGCAAGGTGCAAGTTTAGAGAGCAATCATCAAAATCACGAAAATCTAGCAAATCACACAAAGTTTTCGGAATAGTGGAGACACTAGCACCCAAATCACACAAAGCATAAAAATCATGATCTTTAATCTTAATTTTAATAGTAGGTTCCTCGTTAGCGAACTCGTCTCCCGGCTCTACCCAAACAACACAAACAAGCAACAAGGATACAATCAACCACGGGCAAGTACAAGCAATAAGATGTAAAGATGATATGCTATGCGGGATGCGATGCGGAATGCAAAATGCAAGACGTGACAGGAAATGCATGAACCTGGCCTCAACTTGGAAAACCAAGTGTGCCACTGGATAGAGGGGATGAAATCGCTTGAAAACGATATAAAGATCATTGGAATCGGAGCTACGGTTTAGAAATGGCAAGCGTTTTACGAAACGAACCGGTCTGCGATTTACAGCAAGTAGGCATCTAAACACAACGAAATGAACATGCTACAGCCACCAAACATGACAACAAAAGACATGGCAGGGATTTACTAAAGATGCTTCTCAAAACACTAGCACTGAGCCACGGCCAATTCATCCATTATGAGGTTCAAACAAGCATGGCAAAAACGAATAAGCAAAACAGATTTCAGACTTGGTGAAATTAACACTAGCCTGAAATTTCAGACCACGATGCCCTCTTCGGAGCAGCAAAACAACATGATATAAGATCTAAACATGACAAGTAAGAACATCGCATGGAGGTACTCAACAAGCTTAACAAAACACCCAAAGTGACCTGGGGTCAAAAGGGTTCACAAAATACTCTAACGAGCACACGAACATCGATGAAACACAATCAGTTTCCAGACTTAGTGAAAACTGAGACATGCAGAAATTTAACTCAGGGAGGCATGTAAACGAGCTCGATGCACTCACTACGGTGCAAGTCATGGCAAGGCAAGCATACATCCAGTAAGAAGGCACAAAATGATATCTAGACATGGCAAGAACAATGGCATAGCATGCATGGATCACTAGCAATAGCACTGGCAAAATCGCAAAATAGTTAACGATCTGCCCAAATACACAACTATGCAAAAGTAGAGCTCAAATGACTCAACCTAGGGTGCAGCAAACTAGCAAGTAAAGACATGGATGGATAGAGCATAACAAGATTAACAAATGTCCCTTACTGATCATGCTCAAAAGAGGCACGGATAACTAGGAAACAAGCTAAACATATGGCATCATGAACTAAAAATCCCAGACTTAGTGAAAATCACTAAGTCCCTGAAAACTGATTTCTCAGGTGCCCCTTTTTTGCAAGCTTGCACAAGTCACCACACACATCCTAAAAATGCATGGGTTGCACCTCTGGAAAGAAGACAAAATGCTTAACAAATCATCTCAAGGACTCACAGGCATATCATGCACGGATTAAACATGGCAAAAATGACAAAAGTCTAAGATGAACTAACGGATCTGACATTTAACTCATGATGCCTCCTTCTAACAGCATTTCGGGCATCAAGATGAACTCAAATGAAAATGATGCAATGGAATGAGATGATGTACTCGTCGAGATGAAGATTTTGATATATTATATGCCCAAAACGGAGCTACGGATGCGGAGATATCACTGGTCAAAGTAGGCATAAAAGATTAGGGTTAGGAGATAAAAGTCAACCGGGAGAAAAATATCCCAGATCTGGATCTGGCCGGGCGCGGATTACGAGGATCGCCGGTTTCACTGTAGCTCGCCGGGAAGTCGCCGGACTTGACGGGGACGAAGTGGAGGAGGCCGGGACTTGGCGTGGAGGGGCTCGCCGGCCGTGGCGCGCTTCCCGAGGCCGGCGGCGGCGGCGCGGGGCCGGCTCGGACGGGGGCGCTCGCCGGTGAGTGGAGACGCGGTGCGGTGGCGCGGGGCTGCTCCGGCCACCGGAGCCGGAAGGGGCGGCGGCGTTGGCGGCGGAGAGGAGCGGCGGGAGGCACCAGGCGGCGGGGCGAGGCGGCTGGGCCGCGGGAGCTTCCCGTGGGCCTGGCGGGCCGGACGGCGGCGATGTGGGCGCGAGGCGGCGGCGAATGGGCACGTGCCACGTGGCGGCGGCGGGTGCAGCGGACACGTCCGTCGGTGGGCGAAATGTCCGGCGGTGCGCGGGATCCAATGTCTCTTTTTTTTTGAAGCTAGGGTTACGAGGTGGAAGACGGGATCCGAAATGGAGGGGGTATAAATAGACATAAGTGGAGCTAGGAGAGTCCAAATGAGGTGCGGTTTTCGCCCACGCGATCGTGATCGAACGCTCTAGGACATGGAGAAGAGTTTGGTGGGTTTTGGGCCAAATTGGAGGGGTGTTGGGCTGCAACACACACGAGGCCTTTTCGGTCCCTCGGTTAACCGTAGGAGTATCAAACGAAGTCCAAATGATACGAAACTTGACAGGCGGTCTACTGGTAGTAAACCAAGGCCGCATGACAAGTCTCGGTCCAAACCGGAAATGTTTAATCCCCACACACGAAAGAAAGCTAGAAATGACCACCGGAGGAGAACGAAGCGCCGGAATGCAAAATGGACAACGGGGAAAATGCTCGAATGCATGAGATGAACACGTATGCGAATGCAATGCACATGATGACATGATATGAGATGCATGAAAACGAAAACAACACACGGAGACAAAGACCCGAACCCGAGGAATAAATATAAGATAACGCCGGAAACGGCAAGAGTTGGATACAAATATGGAAAGTATAACTGGGGCGTTACAACACTCCACCACTACGAAAAGATATCGTCCCGAGATCTAGGACTGAAAGAACGCCGGGTACTCAGAACGGAGGTGATCCTCACGTTCCCAGGTAGCTTCATGGTCGGAATGGTGAGACCACTTGACTTTGAGAAATTTGATTGACTTGTTGCGGGTCTTGCGTTCAGTCTCTTCAAGAATAGCAACTGGGTGCTCACGGCAAGAGAGATCTTCTTGGAGCTCAATGTCCTGGAAGTTGATGGTACGGCCCGGCGTCTTGAAGCACTTTCGAAGCTGAGAGACATGGAACACATCATGAACATTGGCAAAGTTTGCAGGAAGCTCGAGCTGATAGGCGAGGTCGCCTCTCTTGCTGACAATCTTGAAAGGTCCCACGTATCTAGGGGCAAGCTTCCCTTTGATACCGAAGCGACGAGTACCTTTCATAGGAGAGATGCGGAGGTAAACATGATCTCCGATCTCGAAAGCCAAATCACGGTGCTTACTATCATAGTAGCTCTTCTGGCGGGATTAGGCTGCTTTGAGGTTATCACGAATGACTTTGCACATTTCTTCTGCCTCTGTGATTAAGTCATTACCCAGCAGCTGACGTTCACCGGTTTCAGACCAGTTGAGAGGGGTACGGCACTTCCTGCCATACAGAATTTCAAATGGGGCCTTGCCCGAACTTGCTTGAAAACTGTTGTTGTACGAGAATTCAGCATAAGGAAGACAATCCTCCCACTTCATGCCGAAGGAGATCACACAAGCCCTGAGCATATCTTCAAGAATCTGGTTGACACGCTCGACTTGACCGCTTGTTTGAGGATGGAAAGCAGTGCTGAAGCGGATGTTGGTGCCCATGGCCTTCTGAAAAGAATCCCAAAACTTGGAGGTAAAGATGCTGCCACGGTTTGAAGATATCACTTGAGGAATACCGTGCAGAGAGACAATGCGAGAGGTATAGAGTTCCGCCAATTGAGCTGCCGTGATCGACTCTTTGATAGGCAGAAAATGAGCCACTTTGGTGAGCTTGTCGATGACAACGAATATAGCATCATTGCCACGCTTGGACTTTGGAAACCCAGTCACGAAGTCCATTTCAATGTGATCAAACTTCCATTCTGGAATGGCAAGAGGTTGGAGGAGACCTGCTGGCCTTTGGTGTTCTGCCTTCACTCTTCTGCAGACATCACACTCGTTCACGAATTGAGCGATCTCGCGCTTCATTCAAGTCCACCAATAAGCTTGCTTGAGATCCTGATACATCTTCGTACTCCCAGGGTGGATGGAGAGGAGAGAATTGTGAGCCTCGTTCATGATCACTTTACGAAGTTCACCTTTGGGTACCACAATTCGCTCCTCGAAGAAGAGAGTGTCCTTGTCATCAAGGCGGTAGCACTTGTACTTGGACTGACTCTTGGCAATACCAATCTTCACCTTTTTCACCATAGCATCAAGAAGCTGTGCTTGATGAATCTGGTCTTCTAAGGTAGGAGAGACTTGAAGGTTGGCGAGGAATCCTTGAGGAACAATTTGCACATTCAGTTTGCGGAAAGCTTCACAAAGCTCGGGTTGATAAGGCTTAAGAATCAGACTGTTGCAATATGCTTTTCTGCTCAAAGCATCAGCGATCACATTTGCCTTGCGTGGGGTATACTCGATGCTCGGATTATACTCTTGAATCATCTCGACCCATCGAGTTTTCCTGAGGTTCAGATTAGGCTGAGTGAAGATGTACTTGAGACTCTTGTGATCAGTGAAAATGTCCACTTTTCTTCCCAATAGAAGATGTCTCCAAGTCAACAAAGCATGCACAACTGCCGCCAACTCGAGATCATGAGTGGGGTAGTTCTTCTCATTAGGCTTCAGCTGGCGAGAGGTATAAGCAACCACTTTCTTCTCTTGCATCAAAACTGCACCGAGACCTTGGAGAGAGGCATCACAAAAGACCTCGTCCGGCTTGGATTCATCAGGCGGAGTCAAAACTGGAGCAGTGATCAACTTCTCTTTCAAAGTGTTGAAAGCAATATCACACTCCGGAGACCAAACATACTTGACGTGCTTCTGAAGAAGATTTGAGAGAGGTTTCGCAATCTTGGAAAAGTTTTCAACGAATCTTCTGCAATAGCTTGCGAGACCGAGGAAACTGCGGAGTTGCTTCACGTTCTGAGGAGGTTCCCAATTCACAATTGCAGACACCTTCTCAGGATTCACGGCAATGCCCTTGGCAGAGATGATATGACCAAGATAAAGAACCTCATCGAGCCAAAATTCACACTTGGAGAACTTGGTGTAGAACTGATGTTCCCTGAGCTTGTCAAGAACCAAACGCAAGTGCTTGGCATGATCTTCCTTGTTCTTGGAGAAAACCAGAATGTCGTCGAGATAGAACAAAACGAAGGGGCTATGATGATGTAGAAGCCCTCCGTGATGATGGCCCCCTCCGGCGGAGCTCCAGAACAGGCCCCAAGATGGGATCTCGTGGGTACAGAAGGTTGCGGCGGTGGAATTAGGTTTTTGGCTCCGTATCTGATAGTTTGGGGGTACGCAGGTATATATAGGAGGAAGGAGTACGTCGGTGGAGCTTCGAGGGGCCCACGAGGCAGGGGCGCGCCCTAGGGGGGGGGGGCGCCCTCCACCCTCGTGACCACATCGTGGCTTTCTTGACGGAGGGTCCAAGTCTCCTAGATCTTATTTGTTGAGAAAATCACGTTCCCGAAGGTTTCATTCCGTTTGGACTCCGTTTGATATTCCGCTTCTTCGAAACACTGAAATAGGCAAAAAACAACAATTCTGGGCTGGGCCTCCGGTTAATAGGTTAGTCCCAAAAATAATATAAAAGTGGAAAATAAAGCCCAATATGGTCCAAAATAGTAGATAATATAGCATGGAGAAATCAAAAATTATAGATACGTTGGAGACGTATCAGGCATCCCCAAGCTTAATTCATGCTCGTCCTCGAGTAGGTAAATGATAAAAAGAGAATTTTTGATGCAGAGTGCTACTTGGCATAATTTCAATGTAATTCTTCTTAATTTTGGTATGAATATTCAGATCCGAAAGATTCAAGACAAAAGTTTATATAGACATAAAAATAATAATACTTCAAGCATACTAACAAAGCAATTATGTCTTCTCAAAATAACATGGCCAAAGAAAGTTATCCCTACAAAATCATATAGTCTGGCTATGCTCTATCTTCACCACACAAAGTATTTAAATCATGCACAACCCCAATGACAAGCCAAGCAATTGTTTCATACTTTTGACATTTTCAAAACTTTTTCGATCTTCATGCAATACATGAGCGTGAGCCATGGATATAGCACTATATGTGGAATAGAATGGTGGTTGTGGAGAAGATAAAAAGAGGGGAAGATAGTCTCACATCAACTAGGCGTATCAACGGGCTATGGAGATGCCCATCAATAGATATCAATGTGAGTGAGTAGGGATTGCCATGTAACGGATGCACTAGAGCTATAAGTATATGAAAGCTCAACAAGAGAAACTAAGTGGGTGTGCATCCAACTCGCTTGCTCACAAAGACCTAGGGCATTTTGAGGAAGCCCATCATTGGAATATACAAGACAAAAGTTCTATAATGAAAAATTCCCACTAGTATATGAAAGTGACAAAATGAGAGACTCTCTATCATGAAGATCATGGTGCTACTTTGAAGCACAAGTGTGGTAAAAGGATAGTAACATTGTCCCTTCTCTCTTTTTCTCTCATTTTTTTCTTTTTTTCCTTTTTTTATTTGGGCCTTTTCTCTTTTTTTATGGCCTCTTTTTTTCTTTTTTTATTTTTCGTCCGGAGTCTCATCCCGACTTGTGGGCGAATCATAATATCCATCATCCTTTCCCCACTTGGGACAATGCTCTAAAAATGATGATCATCACACTTTTATTTTTCTTACAACTCAAAAATTACAACTCGATACTTAGAACAAAATATGACTCTATATGAATGCCTCCGGCGGTGTACCGGGATATGCAATGAAGCAAGAGTGACATGTATGAAAGAATTATGAATGGTGGCCTTGCCACACATACGATGCCAACTACATGATCATGCTAGCAATATGACAATGATGGAGCGTGTCATAATAAACGGAACGGTGGAAAGTTAAATGGCAATATATCTCGGAATGGCTATGGAAATGCCATGATAGGTAGGTATGGTGGCTGTTTTGAGGAAGGTATATGGTGGTGTATGATACCGGCGAAAGGTGCGCGGTATTAGAGAGGCTAGCAATGGTGGAAGGAAGGAAAGTGCGTATAATCCATGGACTCAACATTAGTCATAAAGAACTCATATACTTATTGCAAAAATCTAGAAGTTATCAAAGCAAAGTATTACGCGCATGCTCCTAGGGGGATAGATTGGAAGGAAAAGACCATCGCTCGTCCTCGACCGCCACTCATAAGGAAGACAATCAGTAAATAAATCATGCTCCGACTTCATCACATAACGGTTCACCATACGTTCATGCTACGGGAATCACAAACTTTAACACAAGTATTTGTCAAATTCACAACTACTCAACTAGCATGACTCTAATATCACCATCTTCATATCTCAAAACAATTATCGAGCATCTAACTTTTCTTAGAATTCAACGCACTCAAAAGAAAGTTTTACAAATCCTGAATACCAAGCATATTATTATTAAGCAAATTACCATGCTATTTAAGACTCTCAAAATAATCTAAGTGAAGCATGAGAGATCAATAGTTTCTATAAAAAAAATCCACCACCGTGCTCTAAAAGATATAAGTGAAGCACTAGAGCAAAACTATATAGCTCAAAAGATATAGCTGAAGCACATAGAGTATTCTATCAAATTCCAATTCATGTATGGCTCTCTCAAAAGGTGTGTACAGCAAGGATGATTGTGGCACACTAACAAACAAATACACAAATAATACAAGACGCTCTAAGCAAAACACATATCATGTGGTGAATAAAAATATAGCTCCAAGTAAAATTACCGATGGAAGTAGACGAAAGAGGGGATGCCTTCCGGGGCATCCCCAAGCTTTGACTTTTTGGTGTCCTTGGATTATCTTTGGGGTGCCATGGGCATCCCCAAGCTTAGGCTCTTGCCACTCCTTGTTCCATAATCCATCAAAAGATTTCACCCAAAACTTGAAAACTTCACAACACAAAACTCAACAGAAATCTCGTGAGCTCCGTTAGCGAAAGAAAACAAAAGACCACTTCAAGGTACTGTAAGGAACTCATTCTTTATTTGTATTGGTGTTAAACCTACTGTATTCCAACTTCTCTATGGTTTATAAACTATTTTACTAGCCATAAACTTATCAAAATAAGCAAACAACACACTAAAAAACAGAATCTGTCAAAAACAGAACAGTCCGTAGTAATCTGTAACTAACGCAAACTTATTGAACTCCAAAAATCTACCAAAATAGGAAGACCTAGACAATTTGTTTATTGATCAGAAGAAATTGGAATCACTATTTTATCACGTTCTGGTGATTTTTAACAATTGTTTTCGTGAACAGAAAGTTTCTGGAAATTACAGCAAGATCAAATAACTATAATCCAAGAAGATCCTATAGGTTTAACTTGGCACAAACACTAATTAAAACACAAAACCACATCTAAACAGAAGGTAGATGGATTATTTATTCCTAAACAGAAGCAAAAGCAAAAAAAATAAAAATAAAATTGGGTTGCCTCCCAACAAGCGCTATCGTTTAACGCCCCTAGCTAGGCATAAGAGCAAGGATAGATCTAGGTATTGCCATCTTTGGTAGGCAATCCATAAGTGGCTCTCATGATAGATTCATATGGTAATTTTATTTTCTTTCTAGGGAAGTGTTCCATGCCCTTTTTAATGGAAATTGAAATCTAATATTCCCTTCCTTCATATCAATAATTGCACCAACTGTTCTAAGGAAAGGTCTACCAAGAATAATAGGGCAAGAAGGATTGCAATCTATATCAAGAAAGATAAAATATACGAGCACATAATTCCTATTTGCAACAATAAGAACATCATTAATTCTTCCCATAGGTTTCTTAGTAGTGGAATCCGCAAGGTGCAAGTTTAGAGAGCAATCATCAAAATCACGGAAATCTAGCAAATCACACAAAGTTTTCGGAATAGTGGAGACACTAGCACCCAAATCACACAAAGCATAAAAATCATGATCTTTAATCTTAATTTTAACAGTAGGTTCCCACTCATCATATAGTTTTCTAGGGATAGAGATTTTCAACTCAAGTTTTTCTTCATAAGATTGCATTAAGGCATCAACGATATGTTCAGTAAAAGCTTTATTTTGACTATAATCATGAGGAGAATTTAGCACGGATTGCAACAAGGAAATACAATCAATTAAAGAGCAAATTTCATAATTAAATTCCTTGAAATCCAATATAGTGGGTTTAGCAACATCTAGGATTTTATTCTTTTCAATCCCACTTTTATTAATTTCATCATCAAGATCTAAAAACTCCGAATTTTTGGAACGCCTTCTAGGTAAAGGAAGATCATATTCAGTTTCATCAAGATTCATATTGCAAAACAAAGATTTAATAGGGTATACGTCGATAACTTTTAGATCTTCATCTTGATTTTCATAAGAATTGGAAGAACACGCTTTAATAAAGGCATCTTTCGTAGCATGCATCCTAGCGGTTCTTTCCTTGCACTCATCAATGGAAATTCTCATGGCTTTGAGAGAATCGTTGATATCATGCTTAGGAGGAATAGATCTAAGCTTTAAAGAATCAACCTCAAGAGAAATTCTATCAACGTTCCTAGCCAAATCATCAACTTTAAGCAATTTCTCTTCAAGCAAAGCATTAAAATTCTTTTGTGAAATCATAAACTCTTTAAAACGATTCTCAAATTTAGAGGGCATCTTGTTAAAATTTCCATAAGAGTTGTTGTAGGAATTTCCATAATTATTAGAAGGATTACTAGGATAAGGCCTAGGATTAAAGTTCCCTCTATACGCGTTGTTACCAAAATTATTCCTACCAACAAAATTCACATCCATAGATTCATTATTGTTCTCGATCAAAGTAGACAAAGGCATATCATTAGGATCAGAAGAAACACTCTTAGTAGCAAATAATTTCATAAGTTCATCCATCTTTTCACTCAAAACATTGATTTCTTCTATCGCATGCACTTTTTTATTAGTAGATCTTTCAGTGTGCCATTGAGAATAATTAACCATAATATTATCTAGGAGTTTCGTAGCATCTCCTAGAGTGATTTCCATAAAAGTGCCTCCCGCGGCCGAATATAAAAGATTTCTAGAAGCAAAATTCAATCCGGCATAAAATTTTTGTATAATCATCCACAAGTTCAAACCATGAGTAGGGCAATTACGTATCATTAATTTCATTCTCTCCCAAGCTTGTGCAACATGTTCATGATCAAGTTGCTTAAAATTCATAATATCGTTTCTGAGAGAGATGATTTTAGCGGGAGGAAAATACTTAGAGATAAAAGCATCTTTGCACTTGTTCCAATAATCAATACTATTTTTAGGCAAGGACGAAAACCAAGCTTTAGCACGATCTCTAAGCGAAAAAGGAAATAGCTTCAATTTAACAATATCATTATCGACATCTTTCTTCTTTTGCATATCACATAAATCAACGAAGCTATTCAGATGAGTAGCGGCATCTTCACTAGGAAGGCCAGCGAATTGATCTTTCATAACAAGATTCAACAAAGCAGTATTGATTTCACAAGATTCAGTATTGGTAAGAGGAGCAATCAGAGTGCTAAGGAAATCATTATTGTTGGTATTGGTAAAGTCACACAATTTGGTATCATCTTGAGCCATCGCGACAAACAAACAATCCAACACACGAGCAAACAAAAGGCAAGCGAGAAAAAGGCAAACGGAAAAGAGAGGGCGAATATAACGGCAAGGGTGAAGTGGGGGAGAGGAAAACGAGAGGCAAATGGAAAATAATGTAGTGCGAGAGATAAGGAATTGTGATGGGTACTTGGTATGTTGACTTTTGCGTAGACTCCCCGGCAATGGCACCAGAAATTCTTCTTGCTACCTCTTGAGCACTACGTTGGATTTCCCCGAAGAGGAGAGGATGATGCAGCAAAGTAGCGTAAGTATTTCCCTCAGTTTTTGAGAACCAAGGTATCAATCCAGTAGGAGGCTACACGCGAGTCCCTTGTACCTACACAAAACAAATAGCTCAACACAACCAACACGATTAGGGGTTGTCAATCCCTTCACGGTCACTTACGAGAGTGAGACCTGATAGAGATGATAGATAATATTTTTGGTATTTTTGATATAAAGATGCAAGTAAAATAAAAGGCAAAGTAAAAAAGCAAAGCAATAATAAAGTAATTGGAGATTGATATGATGAAAATATACCCGGGGCCCATAGATTTCACTAGTGGCTTCTCTAAAGAGCATAAGTATTCTACGGTGGGTGAACAAATTAGTGTTGAGCAATTGACAGAATTGAGCATAGTTATGAGAATATCTAGGTATGATCATGTATATAGGCATCACGTCCGAGACAAGTAGACCGACTCCTGCCTGCATCTACTACTATTACTGTTGGGGAACGTAGTAATTTCGAAAATTTTCCTACGCACACGCAAGATCATGGTAATGCATAGCAACGAGAGGGGAGAGTATGATCTACATACCCTTGTAGACCGTTCGCGGAAGCGTTATATCAACGCGGTTGATGTAGTCGTACGTCTTCACGTCCGACCGATCCAAGTACCGAAAGCACGGCACCTCCGAGTTCTGCACACGTTCGGCTCGGTGACGTGCTCGCCTTCTCGATCCAGCAAGAGGGGTGAAGTAGTAGATGAGTTCCGGCAGCACGATGGCGTGGTGACGGTGTTGGTGAAGAACAATCTCCGCAGGGCTTCGCCTAAGCACTACAAAAACTATGACAGAGGATAAACTAGAGGAGACAGGGTTGCCGGCACACGGCTTGGTGTTTCTTGATGTGTCCTTTGTGCTAGCCCTGCCCCTCTATTTATATGTTGAGCCCTGGGGTCGAAACTTGGAGTAAAAGTCTCCACAAAGTCGGTTTCACCCGAAAGGCAATAGTCCTTCTCGGACTCCAGGGCCAGACGCCAGGGTTCCCGGCGTCTGGACCCAGACGCCAGGGACCCTGGCGTCTGGCCCCTGGACTCCGCAAAACTTCCTTTGCGCTTTCCAAAAACCTTGTGGGCTTTCCCCTTTGGCCCAAATAACGTGTTCTCGTACCCAAACATTTCGGGAAACATCCGGAACCCCTTCCGGTGATTTCCGGAACCCTTCCGGTGACCAAACACTATTATCACATATATCAAACTTTATCTCCGGACCATTCCGGAGTTCCTCGTCATGTCCGTGATCTCATTCCGGACTCCGAACAACATTCGGTCATCAACATACATAACTCACATAGTACTATATCGTCAACGAATGTTAAGCGTGCGTACCCTATGGGTTCGAGAACTATGTAGACATGACCGAGACACGTCTCCGGTCAATAACCAATAGCGGGACCTGGATGCCCATATTGTCTCCTACATATTCTACGAAGATCTTTATCGGTCAGACCGCATAACAACATACGTTGTTCCCTTTGTCTTCGGTATGTTACTTGCCCGAGATTCGATCGTCGGTATCCAATCCCTAGTTCAATCTCGTTACCGGCAAGTCTCTTTACTCATTCCGTAATACATCATCTCGCAACTAACATATTAGTTACAATGCTTGCAAGGCTTATGTGATGTGCATTACCGAGAGGGCCCAGAGATACCTCTCCGACAATCGGAGTGACAAATCCTAATCTCGAAATAAGCCAACCCAACATTTACCTTTGGAGACACCTGTAATGCTCCTTTATAATCACCCAGTTACGTTGTGACGTTTGGTAGCACCCAAAGTGTTCCTCCGGCAAACGGGAGTTTCATAATCTCATAGTCATAGGAACATGTATAAGTCATGAAGAAAGCAATAGCAACATACTAAACGATCGGGTGCTAAGCTAATGGAAAGGGTCATGTCAATCAGATCATTCAACTAATGATGTGATCCCGTTAATCAAATAACAACTCCTTTGTCTATGGTTAGGAAACATAACCATCTTTGGTTAACGAGCTAGTCAAGTCGAGGCATACTAGTGACACTCTATTTGTCCATGTATTCACACATGTATTATGTTTCCGGTTAATACAATTCTAGCATGAATAATAAACATTTATCATGAAATAAGGAAATAAATAATAACTTTATTATTGCCTCTAGGGCATATTTCCTTCAGTCTCCCACTTGCACTAGAGTCAATAATCTAGTTCACATCGCTATGTGATTAACACCAATAGTTCACATCTTTATGTGATTGGTTCACATCTCCATGTGACTAACACCCAAAAGGTTTACTAGATTCAATAATCTAGTTCACATCGCTATGTGATTAACACCCAAAGAGTGATCATGTTTTGCGTGTGAGAGAAATTTAGTCAGCGGGCCTGCCAAATTCAGATCCGTATGTATTTTGCAAAATTCTATGTCTACAATGCTCTGTACGGAGCTACTCTAGCTAATTGCTCCGACTTTCAATATGTATCTAGATTGAAGCTTAGAATCATGTGGATCAGTGTTAAAAGCTTGCATCGACGTAACCCTTTACAACGAACCTTTTTGTCACGTCCATAATCGAGAAACATATCCTTATTTCACTAAGGATAATTCTGACCGCTGTCCAGTGATCTACTCCTAGATCACTATTGTACTCCCTTGCCAAATCAGTACAGGGTATACAATAGATCTGGTATACAGCATGACATACTTTATAGAACCTATGGCCAAGGCATAGGGAATGACTTTCATTCTCTTTCTATCTTCTGCCGTGGTCGGGCTTTGAGTCTTACTCAACTTCACACCTTGTAATACAGGCAAGAACTCTTTCTTTGACTGCTCCATTTTGAACTATTTCAAAATCTTGTCAAGGTATGTACTCATTGAAAAAAAACTTATCAAGCGTCTTGATCTATCTCTATAGATCTTGAAGCTCAATATGTAAGCAGCTTCACCGAAGTCTTTCTTTGAAAAACTCCTTTCAAACACTCCTTTATGCTTTACAGAATAATTCTACATTATTTCCGATCAACAATATGTCATTCACATATACTTATCAGAAATGCTGTAGTGCTCCCACTCACTTTCTCGTAAATATAGGCTTCACCGCAAGTCTGTATAAAACTATATGCTTTGATCAACTCATCAAAGTGTATATTCCAACTCCAAGATGCTTGCACCAGTCACCAGATGGATCGCTGGAGTTTGCACATTTTGTTAGCACCTTTCGGATTGACAAAACCTTCTGGTTGCATCATATACAACTCTTCTTTAATAAATCCATTGAGGAATGCAGTTTTGTTTATCCATTTGCCAGATTTCATAAAATGCGGCAATTACTAACATGATTCGGACAGACTCAAGCATAAATACGAGTGAGAAACTCTCATCGTAGTCAACACCTTGAACTTGTCGAAAACCTTTTATGACAATTCTAGCTTTGTAGATAGTAACACTACTATCAGCGTCCGTCTTCCTCTTGAAGATCCATTTATTTTCTATGGCTTGCCGATCATCAGGAAAATCCATCAAAGTCCATACTTTGTTCTCATACATGGATCATATCTCAGATTTCATGGCCTCAAACCATTTCGCGGAATCTGGGCTCATCATCGCTTCCTCATAGTTCGCAAGTTCGTCATGGTCTAGTAACATGAATTCCAGAACAGGATTACCGTACCACTCTGGTGCGGATCTCACTCTGGTTTACCTACGAGATTCAGTAGTAACTTGATCTGAAGTTACATGATCATCATCATTAGCTTCCTCACTAATTGGTGTAGTAGTCACAAGAACATATTTCTGTGATGAACTACTTTCCAATAAGGGAGAAGGTACAATTACCTTATCAAGTTTTCTACTTTCCTCCCACTCACTTCTTTCGAGAGAAACTCCTTCTCTAGAAAGTTTTCCAAATTTAGCAACAAAAGTCTTGCCTTCGGATCTGTGATAGAAGGTGTATCCAATAGTTTCCTTTGGATATCCTATGAAGACACATTTCTCCGATTTGGGTTTGAGCTTATCAGGTTGAAACTTTTTCACATAAGCATTGCAACCTCAAACTTTAAGAAACGACAACTTTGGTTTCTTGCCAAACCACAGTTCATAAGGCGTCGTCTCAACGGATTTTGATGGTGCCCTTTTAACGTGAATGCAGCTGTCTTTAATGCATAACCCCAAAACGATAGTGGTAGATCGGTAAGAGACATCATAGATCGCACCTTATCTAATAAAGTATGGTTATGACGTTTGGACACACCATTACACTATGGTGTTCCAGGTGGCGTGAGTATTGAAACTATTTCACATTGTTTTAACTGAAGGCCAAACTCGTAACTCAAATATTTTACCTCCGCGATCATATTGTAGAAACTTTTATTTTCTTGTTACAATGATTCTCCACTGCACTCTGAAATTCTTTGAACTTTTCAAATATTTCACACTTGTGTTTCATTAAGTAGATATACTCATATCTGCTGAAATCATCTGTGAAGATCAGAAAATAATGATACCTGTCGCGAGCCTCAATATTCATCGGACCACATACATCAGTATGTATGATTTCCAACAAATCTGTTGCTCGTTCCATTGTTCCGAAGAACAGAGTTTTAGTCATCTTGCCCATGAGGCATGGTTCGCGAGCATCAACTGATTCATAATCAAGTGATTCCAAAAGCCCATCAGTATGGAGTTTCTTCATGCGCTTTACACCAATATGACCTAAACGGCAGTGCTACAAATAATTGCACTATCATTATTAACTTTGCATCCTTTGGTTTCAATATTATGATTATGTGTATCACTATGATCGAGATCCAATGAACTATTTTCATTGGGTGTGTAACCATATAGGGTTTTATTCATGTAAACAGAACAACAATTTATTCTCTTACTTAAATGAATAACCGTATTACAATAAACATGATCAAATCATATTCATGCTCAACGCAAACACTAAATAACACTTATTTAGGTTCAACACTAATCCCGAAATTATAGGGAGTGTGCGATGATGATCCTATCAATCTTGGAACCATTTCCAACATACATCGTCACTTCACCCTTAACTAGTCTCTGTTTATTCTGCAGCTCCCGTTTCGAGTTACTAATCTTAGCAACTGAACTAGTATCAAATACTGAGGGTTTGCTATGAACACTAGTAAAGTACACATCAATAACATGTATATCAAATATACTTATGTTCACTTTGCCATCCTTCTTATCCGCCAATCACTTGGGGTAGCTCCGCTTCCAGTGACCAGTCCCTTTGCAGTAGAAGCACTCAGTTTCAGGCTTAGGTCCAGACTTGGGTTTCTTCACTTGAGCAGCAACTTGCTTGCTGTTCTTCTTGATGTTCCCCTTCTTCCCTCTGCCCTTTTCTTGAAACTAGTGATCTTGTCAACCATCAACACTTGATGTTTTTCTTGATTTCTACCTTCGTTGATTTCAGCATCACGAAGAGCTTGGGAGTTGTTTCCGTTATCCCTTGCATATTATAGTTCATCACGAAGTTCTACTAACTTGGTGATGGTGACTAGAGAATTCTGTCAATCACTATCTTATCTGGAAGATTTACTCCCACTTGATTCAAGCGATTGTAGTACCCAGACAATCTGAGCACATGCTCACTAGTTGAGCGATTCTCCTCCATCTTTTAGCTATAGAACTTGTTGGAGACTTCATATCTCTCAACTCGGGTATTTGCTTGAAATATTAACTTCAACTCTTGGAACATCTCATATGGTCCATGATGTTCAAAACGTCTTTGAAGTCCCGATTCTAAGCCGTTAAGCATGGTGCACTTTAAACTATCAAGTAGTCATCATATTGAGCTAGCCAAACGTTCATAACGTCTGCATCTGCTCCTGCAATAGGTCTGTCACCTAGCGGTGCATCAAGGACATAATTCTTATGTGCAGCAATGAGGATAAACCTCGGATCACGAATCCAATCCGCAGCATTGCTACTAACATATTTCAACACAATTTTCTCTAGGAACATATCAAAATTAACATATGAAAGCAACAACGCGAGCTATTGATCTACAACATAGATATGCTAATACTACCAGGACTAAGTTCATGATAAATTAAAGTTCAATTAATCATATTCCTTAAAAACTCCCACTTAGATAGACATCCCTCTAATCCTCTAAGTGATTACGTGATCCAAATCAACTAAACCATGTCCGATCATCACGTGAGATGGAGTAGTTTCATTGGTGAACATCACTATGTTGATCATATCTACTATATGATTCACACTCGACCTTTCGGTCTCCGTGTTCCAGGGCCATATCTGCATATGCTTGGCTCATCAAGTATAACCTGAGTATTCCGCGTGTGCAACTGTTTTGCACCCGTTGTATTTGAACGTAGAGCCTATCACACCCGATCATCACGTGGTGTCTCAGCACGAAGAACTTTCGCAACGGTGCATACTTAGGGAGAACACTTCTTGATAATTTAGTGAGAGATCATCTTATAATGCTACCGTCAAACAAAGCAAGATAAGATGCATAAAAGATAAACATCACATGCAATCAATATAAGTGATATGATATGGCCATCATCATCTTGTGCCTGTGATCTCCATCTCCGAAGCACCGTCATGATCACCATCGTCACCGACGCGACACCTTGATCTCCATCATAGCATTGTTGTCGTCTCGCCAATCTTATGCTTCCACGACTATCGCTACCGCTTAGTGATAAAGTAAAGCATTACAGCGCGATTGCATTGCATACAATAAAGCGACAACCATATGGCTCCTGCCAATTGCCGATAACTCGGTTACAAAACATGATCATCTCATACAATAAAATTTAGCATCATGTCTTGACCATATCACATCACAACATGCCCTGCAAAAACAAGTTAGACGTCCTCTACTTTGTTGTTGCAAGTTTTACGTGGCTGCTACGGGCTTAAGTAAGAACCAATCTCACCTACGCATCAAAACCACAATGATAGTTTGTCAATTTGACTCCGTTTTAACCTTCGCAAGGACCGGGCGTAGCCACACTCGGTTCAACTAAAGTTGGAGAAACAGTCGCCCGCAAGCCACCTATGTGCAAAGCACGTCAGGAGAACCGGTCTCGCGTAAGCGTACGCGTAATGTTGGTCCGGGTCGTCTCGTCCAACAATACCGCCGAACCAAAGTATGACATGCTAGTAGGCAGTATGACTTATATCGCCCACAACTCACTTGTGTTCTACTCGTGCATATAACATCAAACCATAAAACCTAGGCTCGGATGCCACTGTTGGGGAATGTAGGAATTTCGAAAATTTTCCTACGCACACACAAGATCATGGTGATGCATAGAAACGAGAGGGGAGAGTATGATCTACATACCCTTGTAGACCATTCGCGGAAGCGTTATATCAACGCGGTTGATGTAGTCGTACGTCTTCACGTCCGACCGATCCAAGTACCGAAAGCACGGCACCTCCGAGTTCTGCACACGTTCGGCTCGGTGACGTCCTCGCCTTCTCGATCCAGCAAGAGGGGCGAAGTAGTATATGAGTTCCGGCAGCACGACGGCGTGGTGAATGTGTTGGTGAAGAACAATCTCAGCAGGGCTTCGCCTAAGCACTACGAAAACTATGACAGAGGATAAACTAGAGGATAAACTAGAGGAGACAGGGTTGCTGGCACACGGCTTGGTGTTTCTTGATGCGTCCTTTGTGCTAGCCCTGCCCCTCTATTTATATGTTGAGCTCTGGGGTCGAAACTTGGAGTAAAAGTCTCCACAAACTCGGCTTCACCCGAAAGGCAAGAGTCCTTCTCGGACTCCAGGGCCAGATGCCAGGGTTCCCGGCATCTGGACCCAGACGCCAGGGACCCTGGTGTCTGGCCCCTGGACTCCGCAAAACTTCCTTTTGCGCTTTCCAAAAACCTTGTGGGCTTTCCCCTTTGGCCCAAATAACGTGTTCTCGTACCCAAACATTTCGGGAAACATCCGAAACCCCTTCCGGTGATTTCCGGAACCCTTCCGGTGACCAAACACTATTATCACATATATCAAACTTTATCTCCAGACCATTCCGGAGTTCCTCGTCATGTCCGTGATCTCATCCCGGACTCCGAACAACATTCGGTCATCAACATACATAACTCACATAGTACTATATCGTCAACGAACGTTAAGCGTGCGGACCCTACGGGTTCGAGAACTATGTAGACATGACCGAGACACGTCTCCGGTCAATAACCAATAGCGGGACCTGGATGCCCATATTGGCTCCTACATACTCTACGAAGATCTTTATCGGTCAGACCGCATAACAACATACGTTGTTCCCTTTGTCTTCGGTATGTTACTTGCCCGAGATTCGATCGTCGGTATCCAATACCTAGTTCAATCTCGTTACCGGCAAGTCTCTTTACTCGTTCCGTAATACATCATCTCGCAACTAACATATTAGTTACAATGCTTGCAAGGCTTATGTGATGTGCATTACCGAGAGGGCCCAGAGATACCTCTCCGACAATCGGAGTGACAAATCCTAATCTCGAAATACGCCAACCCAACATCTACCTTTGGAGACACCTGTAGTGCTCCTTTATAATCACCCAGTTACGTTGTGACGTTTGGTAGCACCCAAAGTGTTACTCCGGCAAACGGGAGTTGCATAATCTCATAGTCATAGGAGCATGTATAAGTCATGAAGAAAGCAATAGCAACATACTAAACGATCGGGTGCTAAGCTAATGGAATGGGTCATGTCAATCAGATCATTCAACTAATGATGTGATCCCATTAATCAAATAACAACTCCTTTGTCTATGGTTAGGAAACATAACCATCTTTGATTAACGAGCTAGTCAAGTAGAGGCATACTAGTGACACTCTGTTTGTCTATGTATTCACACATGTATTATGTTTCCGGTTAATACAATTCTAGCATGAATAATAAACATTTATCATGAAATAAGGAAATAAATAATAACTTTATTATTGCCTCTAGGGCATATTTCCTTCAATTACTCCACTCATCGACCGCTATCCAGCATGCATCTAGAGTATTAAGTTAAAAACAGAGTAACGCCTTAAGCAATATGACATGATGTAGAGGGATAGTTTCATGCAATATGACAAAAACCCCATCTTGTTATCCTCGATGGCAACAATACTATACGTGCCTTGCTGCCCCTACTGTCACTGGGAAAGGACACCGCAAGATTGAACCCAAAGCTAAGCACTTCTCCCATTGCAAGAAAAATCAATCTAGTAGGCCAAACCAAACTGATAATTCGAAGAGACTTGCAAAGATAACCAATCATACATAAAAGAATTCAAAGAAGATTCAAATATTGTTCATAGATAGACTTGATCATAAACCCACAATTCATCAATCTCAACAAACACACCGCAAAAAGAAGATTACATCGAATAGATCTCCACGAGAGAGGGGGAGAACATTGTATTGAGATCCAAAAAGAGAGAAGAAGCCATATAGCTACTAACTATGGACCCGAAGGTCTGAGGCAAACTACTCACATTTCATCGGAGGGGCTATGATGATGTAGAAGCCCTCCGTGATGATGGCCCCCTCCGGTGGAGCTCCGGAACAGGCCCCAAGATGGGATCTCGTGGGTACAGAAGGTTGCGGCAGTGGAATTAGGTTTTTGGCTCCGTATCTGATCGTTTGGGGGTACGTAGGTATATATAGGAGGAAGGAGTATGTCGGTGGATCTTCGAGGGGCCCACGAGACAGGGGGCGCGCCCTAGGGGGGCGCCCTCCACCCTCTTGACCACCTCGTGGCTTTCTTGATGGAGGGTCCAAGTCTCCTGGATCTTATTTGTTGAGAAAATCACGTTCCCGAAGGTTTCATTCTGTTTGGACTCCGTTTGATATTCCGTTTCTTCGAAACACTGAAATAGGCAAAAAACAACAATTCTGGGCTGGGCCTCCGGTTAATAGGTTAGTCCCAAAAATAATATAAAAGTGTAAAATAAAGCCCAATATGGTCCAAAACAGTAGATAATATATCATGCAGCAATCAAAAATTATAGATACATTGGAGACGTATCAGTAAACTCCATGATCGATGCCCAATCGAATTCGATAGGCACGGACGCAGGCGGCTCGGAGTCCGCGGCCCGGGACGAATCCAAGTGTCCGGCAACACGGGTCTCATAGGAAGTGACGTCAGCATTTGGCTCTATCACGCTGAGTGCGTGGCCTCCGAGGCGGGGTCCATCCACCCGTCCTCAGGCGGCGCAATTTGTTCTGGATTGAGGGCTAGAGTAGTTGCAGGTGTGATTTCCCGAACACTGTCCGACAGCAGAGCTAAGTCATGCTCATCGTGACTGTGCGGAGCACCTGACATGGGCTCGAATCCGTCGAAGATCAAGTCTCCGCGGATGTCGGCAGTATAGTTCAAGTTTCCAAACCTGACCTGATGGCCAGAGGCATAGCTCTCAATCTGCTCCAGATGTCCAAGCGAGTTGGCCCGCAGTACGAAGCCACCGAATACGAAGATCTATCCGGGGAGGAAAACCTCACCCTAGATCGCAACGTTATTGATGATCGAAGGAGACATCAAGCCTTATGGTGACGACACAGTGGAACTCTCAATGAAAGCACCAATGTCGGTGTCAAAACCGGCGGATCTCGGGTAGGGGGTCCCGAACTATGCGTCTAAGGCGGATGGTAACAGGAGGAGGGGGACACGATGTTTACCCAGGTTCGGGCCCTCTCGATGGAGGTAATACCCTACTTCCTGCTTGATTGATCTTGATGATATGAGTATTACAAGAGTTGATCTACCATGAGATCGTAGAGGCTAAACCCTAGAAGCTAGCCTATGGTATGATTGTTGTTGTCCTATGGACTAAACCCTCCGGTTTATATAGACACCGGACGGGGCTAGGGTTACACAGAGTCGGTTACAAGGGAGGGGATCTACATATCCGAATTTCCAAGCTTGCCTTCCACGCCAAGGAGAGTCCCATCCGGACACGGGACGAAGTCTTCAATCTTGTATCTTCATAGTCCAACAGTCTGGCTAAAGTATATAGTCCGGCTGTCCGAGGACCCCCTAATATAGGACAGGATCCATCACCGGTGGCCATCTTCATCATCCCGGCACTCTCCATGACGAGGAGGGAGTAGTTCACCCTCGGGGCTGAGGGTATGTACCAGTAGCTATGTGTTTGATCTCTCTCTCTCATGTTCTTGAGGTGGCACGATCTTGATGTATCGCGAGCTTTGCTATTATAGTTGGATCTTATGATGTTTCTCCCCCTCTACTCTCTTGTAATGGATTAAGTTTTCCCTTTGAAGTTATCTTATCGGATTGAGTCTTTAAGGATTTGAGAACACTTGATGTATGTCTTGCCGTGCTTATCTGCGGTGACAATGGGATATCACGTGATCCACTTGATGTATGTTTTGGTGATCAACTTGCGGGTTCCGCCCATGAACCTATGCATAGGGGTTGGCACACGTTTTCGTCTGGACTCTCCAGTAGAAACTTTGGGGCACTCTTTGAAGTTCTTTGTGTTGGTTAAATAGATGAATCTGAGATTGTGTGATGCATATCGTATATACCCACGGATACTTGAGGTGACATTAGAGTATCTAGGTGACATTAGGGTTTTGGTTGATTTGTGTCTTAAAGTGTTATTATAGTATGAACTCTATGATAGATTGAACGGAAAGAATAGCTTCGTGTTATTTTACTACAGACTCTTGAATAGATCGATCAGAAAGAATAACTTTGAGGTGGTTTCGTACCCTACAATAATCTCTTCGTTTGTTCTCCGCTATTAGCGACTTTGGAGTGACTCTTTGTTGCATGTTGAGGGATAGTTATATGATCCAGTTATGTTATTATTGTTCAGAGAACTTGCACTAGTGAAAGTATGAACCCTAGGCCTTTTTTCAACGCAGTGCAATACCGTTTACGCTCACTTTTATCGCTTGTTACCTTGCTGTTTTTATATTTTCAGATTACAAAAACCTATATCTACCATCCATATTGCACTTGTATCACCATCTCTTCGCCGAACTAGTGCACCTATACAATTTACCATTGTATTGGGTGTGTTGGGGACACAAGAGACTCTTTGTTATTTGGTTGTAGGGTTGCTTGAGAGAGACCATCTTCATCCTACGCCTCCCACGGATTGATAAACCTTAGGTCATCCACTTGAGGGAAATTTGCTACTGTCCTACAAACCTCTGCACTTGGAGGCCCAACAACGTCTACAAGAAGAAGGTTCTGTAGTAGACATCAAGCTCTTTTCTGGCGCCGTTGCCGGGGAGGTGACTGCTTGAAGGTATATCTTTAGATCTTGCAATCGAATCTTTTAGTTTCTTGTTTTATCACTAGTTTAGTTTATAAAAGAAAAATACAGAAAAATGGAATTGAGTTTGTCTCATACGCTTCATCTTTTTAATATCTTTCGTGAGTATGATGGAAAGGAAAATTGTGCCAAAGTGTTAGAAGAAGAATGCATTAAAATGTTTGGCACTAAATCTTTGAATGATGAGCATGATTGCAATGTTGTTAGTATGAACTCTTTGAATATCCATAGTACTAATGATGATTGCACTACTCATGATGAAAATATCTTTTATAAGCATGTTGATTTTTGTGGAGTGCATAGAGTTTGCAAATACATACCAAAAAGGGAAGATAGATTTTGTAAGAGGCATAAGTACTTAGAAACTAAATGGTTGCAAGAAAGACTAGATGTTTGTGCTGAAAATTTAAATTTTCTTAGCGTACTTGTGAACTTTGCAATGAACGTGGTCATTTAACTATCTGATGCAAATTGTTTCATGATCCAATCATTTCCAAAAATTGTGATGACTTGATTTCCCTTGCACATCATAATGAACTTAGTTTGCTTATGGTTTATGAAGAAATGAAACGTATAGCTAACTATCTTCCAGAATTTGGCCGTTATAAACTTCTCGATTTTGATCTAGAGGAAATTTATATGTATTGTGCGGTGAATTGCATTGAAAATCCTTATATTGCCAATTACATAAAGAAAATAAAACAAATAGAGGATGAAGAGAATACCAACGAAAGGGAAGAGACTTCCTAATATTCTCATATTATTTCTTATGATGAATCAGGTAACGAGGAGGAGCTTTCTATTCAACCAATCTCATCAATAAGGAGCTCAAAAAAGAGGGATAAACCCGCACATGATGTGAAGAAGAAAAAGAAAAACAGAGAAGCAAAGGTAAAAAGGTATCCCTCCCAAATGATGTTGCTCCTACTACTCATTGTGATGATGATAATTGCTATACTAATGGTGCTATCCATACTATTAATAATGGGAGTGATTATGCTTATGATATAAAAGGCCCAAGCTTGGGGATGCTATGTTTGATGAGGATGACACATTTGAGAATATATTTGCTAAAATTAATGTTTGTCCCAAGCTTGGGGATGCTACGTTTAATGAAGATGATATTTTTAGTCTCCCAAGTTTTGATATGCAAAGTTGTTATGATGATAGCATGCCTTCTACCTATGATGATTATATTGATGAAAGTGGGTTTGGAAGAGTGTCAACTTTAGGAACTAATGATCCCACTATTTTGGAGGATGTTGAATCATATAATATTTATGAAAGTGGATTTGGAGAGGTCATGACTTTATTTAGTGATGAGTCCACTATCTTGGAAGAGGTTTCAATCGATTATGATGAGAACAAAGTTGCTACTTATGATGATTATTGTGATGAAACTTATGCTATAAAAACTAGTGATGATTATATTTATAAAACTTGTCATGATTATGATTACCCTTTTTCTGAACATTACTCTTTTAATGTGGAAACAATTCATAGTATTCAAGTCTCTTATGATACTCCCACTATTCCAAATGAGAAGAATTTTGCTTATGTGGAGAGTAGTAAAATTTCTATGCAAGTAGATCATGAAAACAATGCTTTAGGTGCTGGTTATATTGTTGAATTCATTATTATGAGGGAGGAACATATGCTTGTAGGAATTGCAATAATATCAAGTTTCCTCTCTATGTGCTTAAAGTTTTGAAGTTATGCTTGTTTTGCCTCCCTATGCTAGTTGATTATTGTTCCCATAAGTTGTTTGCTCACAAAATCCCTATGCATAGGAAGTGGGTTAGACTTAAATGTGCTAGTCATATTCTTCATGATGCTCTCTTTATGTTTCAATTCTTATCTCTTATGTGAGCATCATTGAAATAATCATGCCTAGCTAGGGGCGTTAAACGTTAGCGCTTGTTGGGAGGCAACCCAATTTTATCTTAGTTATTTGCTTTTTGGTTCTGTTTAGGAATAAATAATTTATCTAGCCTCTGGTTAGATGTGGTTTTATGTTTTAATTAGTGTTTGTGCCAAGTAAGTGTTGGGGAACGTAGCAGAAATTCAAAATTTTCCTACGTGTCACCAAGATCTATCTATGGAGTCATCTAGCAACGAGGGAGGAGTGGATCTACATACCCTTGTAGATCGCGCGCGGAAGCATTCAAGAGAACGGGGTTGATGGAGTCGTACTCGTCGTGATCCAAATCACCGATGATCCTAGTGCCGAACGGACGGCACCTCCGCGTTCAACACACGTATAGCCCGGTGACGTCTTCCATGCCTTGATCCAGCAAGGAAAGAGGGAGAGGTTGAGGAAGACTCCATCCAGCAGCAGCACAACGGCGTGGTGGTGATGGAGGAGCGTGGCAATCCTGCAGGGCTTCGCCAAGCACCACGGGAGAGGAGGAGAAAGAGAGGGAGGGCTGCACCAATAGGCAGAGATTAGATCACGTGTTATGGGTAGCCCCAGGCCTCACTATATATAGGGGAGAGGGAGGAGGGTGCGCCCCCTCTAGGGTTCCCACCCCTAGAGGGGCGGCAGCCCTAGATGGGCCTTGGGGTGGCGGCCAAGGGAGGATTCCCTCCCCCCAAGGCACCTAGGAGGTGCCTTCCCCTCCTAGGACTCTTCCTTTTAGGGTTTCCCCCAAACTAGGCGCATGGGCCCTAGGGGAAAGTGGCGCCCCAGCCCACTTTGGGCTGGATCCCTTCCCACTTCAGCCCATGGGACCCTCCGGGATAGGTGGCCCCACCCGGTGGACCCCCGGGACCCTTCCGGTGGTCCCGGTACAATACCGATGACCCCGAAACTTGTCCCGATGACCAAAACAGGACTTCCCATATATAAATCTTTACCTCCGGACCATTCCAGAACTCCTCGTGACGTCCGGGATCTCATCCGGGACTCCGAACAACATTCGGTAACCACATACAAACTTCCTTTATAACCCTAGCGTCATTGAACCTTAAGTGTGTAGACCCTACGGGTTCGGGAGACATGCAGACATGACCGAGACGTTCTCCGGTCAATAACCAACAGCGGGATCTGGATACCCATGTTGGCTCCCACATGTTCCACGATGATCTCATCGGATGAACCACGATGTCAAGGACTTAATCAATCCCGTATACAATTCCCTTTGTCTAGCGGTATTGTACTTGCCCGAGATTCGATCGTCGGTATCCCGATACCTTGTTCAATCTCGTTACTGGCAAGTCTCTTTACTCGTTCCGTAACACATCATCCCGTGATCAACTCCTTGATCACATTGTGCACATTATGATGATGTTCTACCGAGTGGGCCCAGAGATACCTCTCCGCTTACACGGAGTGACAAATCCCAGTCTCGATTCGTGCCAACCCAACAGACACTTTCGGAGATACCTGTAGTGCACCTTTATAGTCACCCAGTTACGTTGTGACATTTGGTACACCCAAAGCATTCCTACGGTATCCGGGAGTTGCACAATCTCATGGTCTAAGGAAATGATACTTGACATTAGAAAAGCTTTAGCATACGAACTACACGATCTTTGTGCTAGGCTTAGGATTGGGTCTTGTCCATCACATCATTCTCCTAATGATGTGATCCCGTTATCAACGACATCCAATGTCCATGGTCAGGAAACCGTAACCATCTATTGATCAACGAGCTAGTCAACTAGAGGCTTACTAGGGACATGGTGTTGTCTATGTATCCACACATGTATCTGAGTTTCCTATCAATAAAATTCTAGCATGGATAATAAACGATTATCATGAACAAGGAAATATAATAATAATCAATTTATTATTGCCTCTAGGGCATATTTCCAACAGTCTCCCACTTGCACTAGAGTCAATAATCTAGTTCACATCGATATGTGATTAACACTCAAGGTCACATCCCCATGTGACTAACACCCAAAGAGTTTACTAGAGTCAATAATCTAGTTCACATTTACCATGTGATTAACACTCGATGAGTTCTGGATTTGATCATGTTATGCTTGTGAGAGAGGTTTTAGTCAACGGGTCTGCTACATTCAGATCCGTATGTACTTCGCAAATCTCTATGGCATCTCCTAGATGCAGCTACCACGTTCTATTTGGAGCTTATTCCAAATAACTGTTCTACTATACGAATCCAGTTTACTACTCAGAATAATCTAGATTAGTGTTAAAGTTTGCATCGGCGTAACCCTTTACGACGAACTCTTTTACCACCTCCATAATCGAGAAAATTCCTTAGTCCACTAGTTACTAAGGATAACTTTGACCGCTGTCCTGTGATCCATTCTTAGATCACTCTTGTACCCCTTGACTGACTCATGGCAAGGCACATTTCAGGTGCGGTACACAGCATAGCATACTGTAGAGCCTATGTCTTAAGCATAGGGGACGACCTTCGTCCTTTCTCTCTATTCTGCCGTGGTCGAGCTTTAAGTCTTAACTTCATACCTTACAACTCAGGCAAGAACTCCTTCTTTGACTGATCCATCTTGAACACCTTCAAGATCATTTCAAGGTATGTGCTCATTTGAAAGTACTATTAAGCGTTTTGATCTATCCTTATAGATCTTGATGCTCAATGTTCACGTAGCTTAATCCAGGCTTTCCATTGAAAAACACTTTCCAAATAACCCTATATGCTTTCCAGAAATTCTACGTCATTTCTGATCAACAATATGTCAACAACATATATTCATCAGAAATTCTATAGTGCTCCCACTCACTTCTTTGGAAATACAAGTTTCTCATAAACTTTGTATACACCCAAAAACTTTGATCATCTTATCAAAGCATACATTCCAACTCCGAGATGCTTACTCCAGTCCTTAGAAGGATTGCTGGAGCTTTGCATACTTATTAGCATCTTTCAGGATTGACAAAACCTTCCGGTTGTATCACATACAACCTTTCCTCAAAAATCATCGAGGAAACAATGTTTTGATATCCTATCTGCAAGATTTCATAAATAATGCAGTAATCGCTAATATAATTCCAACAGACTCTTAGCATCGCTACGAGTGAGAAAGTCTCATCGTAGTCAACTCCGTGAACTTGTCGGAAAACATCTTAACGACAAGTTGAGCTTTCTTAATGGTGATACTTACCATCATTGTCCGTCTTCCTTAAAAATCCATATGTACCTAACAGCCTTACGACCATCAAGTAGTTCCGCCAAAGTCTACACTTTGTTTTCATACATGGATCTCTCGGATTTTATGGCCTCGAGCCATTCATCGGAATCCGGGCCCACCATCGCTTCTCCATAGCTCGTAGGTTCATTGTTGTCTAGCAACATGACTTCCAAGACAGGATTACGTACCACTCTGAAGTAGTATGCATCCTTGTCATCCTACGAGGTTTGGGAGTGACTTGATCCGAAGTCTCATGATCAATATCATAAGCTTCCACTTCAATTGGTGTAGGTGCCACAGGAACAACTTCCTGTGCCCTGCCACACACTAGTTGAAGAGATGGTTCAATAACCTCATCAAGTCTCCACCATCCTCCCACTCAATTCTTTCGAGAGAAACTTTTCCTCGAGAAAGGACCCGATTCTAGAAACAATCCTTTATTGCTTTCAGATCTGAGACAGGAAGTATACCCAACTGTTTTGGGTGTCCTACGAAGATGCATTTATCCGCTTTGGGTTCGAGCTTATCAGCCTGAAACTTTTTCACATAAGTGTTGCAGCCCCAAACTTTTAAGAAATGACAGCTTAGGTTTCTCTAAACCATAGTTCATATGGTGTCATCTCATCGGAATTACGTGGTGCCCTATTTAAAGTGAATGTGGTTGTCTCTAATGCCTAACCCATAAACTATCGTGGTAATTCGATAAGAGACATCATGGTATGCATCATATCCAATAGGGTGCAGTTATGATGTTCGGACACACCATGACACTATGGTGTTCCAGGCTGTATTAGTTGTGAAACAATTTCCACAATGTCTTAATTCTGTGCCAAACTCGTAATTCAGATATTCATCTCTATGATCATATCATAGATATTTTATCCTCTTGTCACGGCGATCTTTCAACTTCACCCTGAAATTACTTGAACCTTTCAATAATTCAGACTCGTGATTTATCAAGTAAATGTACTCAACATCTACTCAAATCATCTGTGAAGTAAGAACATAATGATATCCACTACATGCCTCAGCACTCATTGGACTGCACACATCAAAATGTATTACTTCCAACAAGTTGCTTTCTAGTTCCATTTTACTGAAACCGAGGCTTTCAGTCATCTTGCCCATGTGGTATGATTTGCATGTCTCAAGTGATTCAAAATCAAGTGAGACCAAAGATCCATCAACATGGAGCTTCTTCATGCGTTTTATACTGATATGACTTACGTGGCAGTGCCACAAGTAGGTGGTACTATCATTACTATCTTTTGGCATGAACATGTGTATCACTACGATCGAGATTCAATAAACCATTCATTTCAGGTGTAAGACCATTGAAGGTATTATTCAAATAAACAGAGTAACCATTATTCTCCTTAAATGAATAACCGTATCGCGATAGACATAATCCAATCATGTCTATGCTCAACGCAAACACCAATCTCGATGGTAGAGGGAGCTTGCGATGCTTGATCATATCAACATTGGAAACACTTCCAACACATATCGTCAGCTCACCTTTAGCTAGTCTCCGTTTTATTCCGTAGCTTTTATTTCGAGTTACTAACACTTAGCAACTGAACCGGTATCTAATACCCTGGTGCTACTAGGAGTACTAGTAAAGTACACATCAACATAATGTATATCCAATATACTTCTATCGACCTTGCCAGCCTTCTAATCTACCAAGTATCTAGGGTAATTCTGCTCCAGTGGCTGTTCCCCTTATTATAGAAGCACTTAGTCTCGGGTTTGGGTTCAACCTTGGGTTTCTTCACTAGAGCAGCAGCTGAATTGCCGTTTCATGAAGTATCCCTTCTTGCCCTTGCCCATCTTGAAACTAGTGGTTTCACCAACCATCAACAATTGATGCTCCTTCTTGATTTCTACTTTTGCGGTGTCAAACATCGCGAATATCTCAAAGATCATCATATATGTCCCCGATATATTATAGTTCATCACGAAGCTCTAGCAGCTTGGTGGTAATGACTTCGGAGAAACATCACTATCTCATATGGAAGATCAACTCCCACTCGATTCAAATGATTGTTGTACTCAGACAATCTGAGCACAAGCTCAACAATTGAGCTTTTCTCCTTAGTTTGCAGGCTAAGAAAATCGTCGGAGGTCTCATACCTCTTGACGTGGGCACAGGCCTGAAATCCCAATTTCAGCCCTCGAAACATCTCATATGTTTCGCGACGTTTCAAAAACGTTTTCGGTGCCTCAGTTCTAAACCGTTTAACTGAACTATCACGTAGTTATCAAAATATGTATGTCAGATGTTCGCAACATCCACAGACAACGTTCGAGGTTCAGCACACTGAGCGGTGCATTAAGGACATAAGCCTTCTATGACGCAATGAGGACAATCCTCAGTTTACGGACCTAGTCCGCATAATTACTACTATCAACTTTCAACTAAATTTTCTCTAGGAACATCTCTAAACAGTAGAACTAAAGCGCGAGCTACGACATAATTTGCAAAATCCTTTTGACTATGTTTAGGATAATTAAGTTCATCTTATGAACTCCCACTCAGATAGACATCCCTCTAGTCATCTAAGTGATTACATGATCCGAGTCAACTAGGCCGTGTCGGATCATCACGTGAGACGGACTAGTCAACATCGGTGAACATCTTCATGTTGATCGTATCTTCTATATGACTCATGCTCGACCTTTCGGTCTTCTGTGTTCCGAGGCCATGTCTATACACATGCTAGGCTCGTCAAGTTAACCCTAAGTGTTTTGCATGTGTAAAACTGTCTTACACCCGTTGTATGTGAACGTAAGGATCTATCACACCCGATCATCACGTGGTGCTTCAAAACGACGAACTTTAGCAACGGTGCACAGTTAGGGGAGAACACATTCTTGAAATTTTAGTGAGGGATCATCTTATTTACTACCGCCGTTCTAAGTAAACAAGATGTATAAACATGATAAACATCACATGCAATCAAATAATAGTGACATGATATGGCCAATATCATATAGCTCCTTTGATCTCCATCTTGGGGCTCCATGATCATCAACGTCACCGGCATGACACCATGATCTCCATCATCATGATCTCCATCATCGTGTCTCCATGAAGTTGTCACGTCATCTATTACTTCTACTACTACAGCTAACGGTTAGCAATAAAGTAAAGTAATTACATGACGTTTATGTTGACACGCAGGTCATAAATAAATTAAGACAACTCCTATGGCTCCTGCCGGTTGTCATACTCATCGACATGCAAGTCGTGATTCCTATTACAAGAACATGATCAATCTCATACATCACATATATCATTCATCACATCCTTTTGGCCATATCACATCACATAGCATACCCTGCAAAAACAAGTTAGACGTCCTCTAATTGTTGTTTGCATGTTTTACGTGGCTGCTATGGGTTTCTAGCAAGAACGTTTCTTACCTACGCAAAAACCACAACGTGATATGCCAATTGCTATTTACCCTTCATAAGGACCCTTCTCATCGAATCCGATCCGACTAAAGTGGGAGAGACTGGCACCCGCTAGCCACCTCATGCAAATAGTGCATGTTAGTCGGTGGAACCTGTCTCACGTAAGAGTACGTGTAAGGTCGGTCCGGGCCGCTTCATCCCACGATGCCGTCGAATCAAGATAAGACTAGTAACGGCAAGCATATTGAACAAAATCAATGCCCACAATTACTTTGTGTTCTACTCGTGCATAGAAACTACGCATAGACCTAGCTCATGATGCCACTGTTGGGGAACGTAGCAGAAATTCAAAATTTTCCTACGTGTCACCAAGATCTATCTATGGAGTCATCTAGCAACGAGGGAGGAGTGGATATACATACCCTTGTAGATCGCGCGCGGAAGCTTTCAAGAGAACGGGGTTGATGGAGTCGTACTCGTCGTGATCCAAATCACCATGATCCTAGTGCCGAACGGACGGCACCTCCGCGTTCAACACACGTACAGCCCGGTGACGTCTTCCATGCCTTGATCCAACAAGGAGAGAGGGAGAGGTTGAGGAAGACTCCATCCAGCAGCAGCACAATGGCGTGGTGGTGATGGAGGAGCGTGGCAATCCTGCAGGGCTTCGCCAAGCACCACGGGAGAGGAGGAGAAAGAGAGGGAGGGCTGCACCAATAGGCAGAGATTAGATCACGTGTTATGGGCAGCCCCAGGCCTCATTATATATAGGGGAGAGGGAGGAGGGTGCGCCCCCTCTAGGGTTCCCACCCCTAGAGGGGCGGCAGCCCTAGATGGGCCTTGGGGTGGCGGCCAAGGGAGGATTCCCTCCCCCCAAGGCACCTAGGAGGTGCCTTCCCCTCCTAGGACTCTTCCTTTTAGGGTTTCCCCCACACTAGGCGCATGGGCCCTAGGGGAAAGTGGCACCCCAGCCCACTTTGGGCTGGATCCCTTCCCACTTCAGCCCATGGGACCCTCCGGGATAGGTGGCCCCACCCGGTGGACCCCCGGGACCCTTCCGGTGGTCCCGGTACAATACCGATGACCCCGAAACTGGTCCCGATGACCAAAACAGGACTTCCCATATATAAATCTTTACCTCCGGACCATTCCGGAACTCCTCGTGACGTCCGGGATCTCATCCGGGACTTCGAACAACATTCGGTAACCACATACAAACTTCCTTTATAACCCTAGCGTCATTGAACCTTAAGTGTGTAGACCCTACGGGTTCGGGAGACATGCAGACATGACCGAGACGTTCTCCGGTCAATAACCAACAGCGGGATCTGGATACCCATGTTGGCTCCCACATGTTCCACGATGATCTCATCGGATGAACCACGATGTCAAGGACTTAATCAATCCCGTATACAATTCCCTTTGTCTAGCGGTATTGTACTTGCCCGAGAT
The DNA here is from genome assembly GCF_056163025.1 of Triticum urartu. Classification (NCBI taxonomy): domain Eukaryota; kingdom Viridiplantae; phylum Streptophyta; class Magnoliopsida; order Poales; family Poaceae; genus Triticum; species Triticum urartu. The sequence continues at coordinate 606,828,585 of NC_141877.1, forward strand.
TCGATCGTCGGTATCCCGATACCTTGTTCAATCTCGTTACCGGCAAGTCTCTTTACTCGTTCCATAACACATCATTCCGTGATCAACTCCTTGATCACATTGTGCACATTATGATGATGTTCTACCGAGTGGGCCCAGAGATACCTCTCCGCTTACACGGAGTGACAAATCCCAGTCTCGATTCGTGCCAACCCAACAGACACTTTCGGAGATACCTGTAGTGCACCTTTATAGTCACCCAGTTACATTGTGACGTTTGGTACACCCAAAGAATTCCTACGGTATCCGGGAGTTGCACAATCTCACGGTCTAAGGAAATGATACTTGACACTAGAAAAGCTTTAGCATACGAACTACACGATCTTTGTGCTAGGCTTAGGATTGGGTCTTGTCCATCACATCATTCTCCTAATGATGTGATCCCGTTATCAACGACATCCAATGTCCATGGTCAGGAAACCGTAACCATCTATTGATCAACGAGCTAGTCAACTAGAGGCTTACTAGGGACATGGTGTTGTCAATGTATCCACACATGTATTTGAGTTTCCTATCAATACAATTCTAGCATGGATAATAAACGATTATCATGAACAAGGAAATATAATAATAATCAATTTATTATTGCCTCTAGGGCATATTTCCAACAGTAAGACCTATAGGATCTTCTTGGATGATAGTTATTTGATCTTGCTAAAAATTCCAGAAACTTTCTGTTCACGAAAAGAGTTGTTAAAAATCACCAGAACGTGATAAAATACTGATTCCAATTGTAGCATTAAATAAACAAATTATTAGGTCATACTATTTTGGTAGATTTTTGTGAATTCCAGAAGTTTGCGTTAGTTACAAATTACTACAGACTGTTCTGTTTTTGACAGATTCTGTTTTTCGTGTGTTGTTTGCTTATTTTGATGAATCTATGGCTAGTAAAATAGTTTATAAACCATAGAGAAGTTGGAATATAGTAGATTTAACACCAATACAAATAAATAATGAGTTCATTACAGTACCTTTAAGTGGTGTTTTTTTTTCTTTCGCTAACGGAGCTTATGAGTTTTCTGTTAAGTTTTGTGTTGTGAAGTTTTCAAGTTTTGGGTAAAGATTCGACAGACTATGGAATAAGGAGTGGCAAGAGCCTAAGCTTGGGGATGCCCAAGGCACCCCAAGGTAATATTCAAGGACAACCAAGAGCCTAAGCTTGGGGATGCCCCGGATGGCATCCCCTCTTTCATCTTCGTTCATCGGTAACTTTACTTGGAGCTATATTTTTATTCACCACATGATATGTGTTTTGCTTGGAGCGTAATTTTATTTTCTTTAGATTTGCTTGCTGTTTGAATAAAATACCAAGTTCTGAAATTCTTAAATGAGAGAGAGTCTTCACATAGCTACATAATTATTTAACTACTCATTGATCTTCATTTATATCTTTTTGGAGTAGTTTGTCATTTACTCATGTGCTTCACTTATATCCTATGAGTAAATGGTTGAATGATTTGAATGTCATAAATCTAAAATTTATATATGTTTCATATGCTTATCCCATCGGGAGTAATGACTTCACATATAAGAAATAGAGGTGGTAAATTTATTGAAGGTTAGCAAACATTGTATTGGTCACTTGAACAATTCGTGAAAGAATATTGAAGGAAGAGAGATTTCACATATAAATATACTATCTTGTACATCTTCTATGATTGTGAGCCCCATTAATTATTTTCAAACCTGAGAAAATTAGTTGAAGTTGGACAAGGAAGACAACATAATGAGTTATGCTTGGGTATATTTGTATAGAAGTTATATTGTTATGGATCCTCTAACATGTGGTGCTTGGTATTTAGAATCCTTTGCTAGCCAAAATATCTGTACCAAGCGGGAATACTTCTTGTGCATCCAAATTCCTCGAACCAAGTTTCTTCCATGAGTTTCCACCATATCTACCTATATGCGGTATTTACTTGCCGTTCCAAGTAAATTTGCATGTGCCAAACTCTAAACCTTCAAATAATAATCTGTTTTGTATGCCTGAATCGCTCATGTAGCGACTAAGGGCTAGCAGTATCTTCCATGCTAGGTGGGTTATTCTCACGATGAGTGGACTCCGCTCATCATTCACGAGAAAATGGCTGGTAACTGGGATGCCCAGTCCTATGATCAAAAGATAAAAAAAATCGCAAATAATTTAAACCAAACTCCCCCAGGAATGTTGATAGTTGGACGGCACTCGTTGTTTCGGACAAGCCGTGGAGTGTGAATGTTGGTGGAGGGGGAGTAAAAACTTTACCTTTCTGCGTGGGAACCGCCTATAATGTATCTAGTATGGAAGATATTGGGAACTCTTGGTCGTTATGTTGACAATGAAAGCATACCTCTCAAAATTATTTTCATCTCTGTTTTTGCTTCGAGCTCTGGCACCTCTGCAAATCCTTTCTTCCCTCTGCGAAGGGCCTATCTTTTACTTTTATGAAAGAGTTAGTAGTATTCCTTCTCATTCCAACCTACTCTTTAGTTGGCAAGCATCATGTGATGGAAAGATCTGAGCATATATGGCCATTCAAACATATTTGATCATGAATTATTATTGTTAACAATTATCTATATGATAAATAAGTTGGGAGGCAAAACATTAAGCCCCTATCTTTCTCTGTGTTCGATGAGTACTATTTGTTCTAAAAATATGCTTTGAGTGGTAGCAATCATGGAAGACTAAATGATAGTTGAGTATGTGAAGTTTGCTAAATCAAAGCTCTGACATAGAATCTTCCTCAAAATAATATGAATTGCAATTGTTTGATGACTGAGAACAGTTTGTTAGTTTTCAAGAAAGTTTATGATCTATAATTTAACATGTCAATAGCTTGTTACTTGATCATGAAAAGTTCTATGAGTTGAGCTATTGTTATGACATATAATGATGCTAGAAAAGGTGATTGAAATTATCATTGGTCAAACTTATGCACCTGCTAGCATTCACACTTCATAAATTATTTTTTTATCATTTACCTACTCGAGGACGAGCAGGAATTAAGCTTGGGGATGCTAATACGTCTCCAACGTATCTATAATTTATGAAGTATTCATGCTATTATATTATCCATCTTGGATGTTTAATGGGCCTTACTATGCACTTTTACATTATTTTTGGGACTAACCTATTAACCCAGAGCCCAGTGCCAGTTTCTGTTTTCCCTTGTTTCAGTGTTTCGCAGAAAAGGAATATCAAACGGAGTCCAAACGGAATGAAACCTTCAGGAGAGTTATTTTTGGAACGGAAGCAATCCAGAAGACTTGGAGTGTACGTAAGGGAAGCAACGAGGAAGGCACGAGGCAGGGGGCGCGCCCACCCCTCTGGGTGCGCCCTCCACCCTCGTGGCCCCCTCGTGGCTCCCCTTACCGAATTCTTTTGCCTATATATATATATATATATATCCATATACCCTAAAACCATCGGGGAACAGAATAGATCCGGAGTTTTGCCGCCGCAAGCCTCTGTAGCCACCAAAAACCAATCAGGACCCTGTTCCGGCACCCTGCCGGAGGGGGGGGTCCATCACCGGTGGCCATCTTCATCATCCCGGCGCTCTCCATGACGAGGAGGGGGTAGTTCACCCTCGGGGCTGAGGGTATGTACCAGTAGCTATGTGTTTGATCTCTCTCTCTCTCTCGTGTTCTTGAGGTGGCACGATCCTGATGTATCGCGAGCTTTGCTATTATAGTTGGATCTTATGATGTTTCTCCCCCTCTACTCTCTTGTAATGGATTGAGTTTTCCCTTTGAAGTTATCTTATCGGATTGAATCTTTAAGGACTTGAGAACACTTGATGTATGTCTTGCTGTGCTTATCTGTGGTGACAATGGGATATCACGTGATCCACTTGATGTATGTTTTGGTGATCAACTTGCGGGTTCCGCCCATGAACCTATGCATAGGGGTTGGCACACGTTTTCTTCTGGACTCTCTGGTAGAAACTTTGGGGCACTATTTGAAGTTCTTTGTGTGATGCATATCGTATAATCATACCCACAGATACTTGAGGTGACATTGGAGTATCTAGGTGACATTAGGGTTTTGGTTGATTTGTGTCTTAAGATGTTATTCTAGTATGAACTCTATGATAGATCGAACGGAAAGAATAGCTTCGTGTTATTTTACTACAGACTCTTGAATAGATCGATGAGAAAGAATAACTGTCGGTGTACAAAAAGAGGGGTACACTTTTTGTACCCCTATAACTGTGCACGGGTAGTCTGAGCCACGGGCACCACCACACCAAGCAAGGCAAGGGAGGTGAGCCAGGGTAAGACCGAAGCTCAAGAGAACTAGAATGACGCCAAGGCCAAGACCACGAAGAGCAAAGGGGACGAAGCGGACTCCCCCAGCAAGATCCTTGCCGGGAGACAGTTTTAGCAACCCCGGCAAGACCCTTGCCGCGGCAACTCGCCCCACACCTATCTTATATCTTATATTTACTAATTGGAGGCACCATACGAGTAACCACGTTAGTCCTCATTAACAAAGAAAATTATCCCTCCGATCAGAATAATAACTGTCTACAGCCATCGGATGAGATTTCAAGAGTCCTTGCCCAATGTCCCACGTCTTGGCTCCTGAGCTCTTCCGTATAGGCTGTAGGCTGGCTATTAATTAAAAAAGAAATCTCCATACAACCCCACGTCTTGGATCCTAAGTTCTCGCGTAGGTTGGCAGTTTACAAAAAAAACAAATCTTCCTACAGCCTGCTTCCGCGGCTTCATCGCCATCATCGGCGCAGCATAGATGGTCCCTCACCACCGCGACGTGGAGGGTCCCTCACCACTGCAGGCTGGCGATTCTCCTCTTCCGTGTCACACCCTCACCTCTCCTCCGGTTCTTCGACTCTGGATATGGGAAAAGGTATATTATGATTCAATCTGGCTCCCTAGATCTCCCTGATCCCGTACCCCCCACAATCTTTGAATCTTCTTTGTTTTCAAGTTCTATCCACACTAAGATCTAGCATCTATTCTGTTTTTCCATAGACGAGTGATGGATGATGGTTGATGCAATGGTGGAGGAAGCGTACTGATGTCGGTTTATAGCAAATCAGGAGAACACCGTTGTCGGTACGCTGCCGATTCATCATCTGTCGGTTGTTGCTACTGCACCCACTCTGTCGTATCCATGAATTGTTGGCATATTCTCCAGCCCGTTGAAGAATCCAGGGTAAGTGATTAGGACTTACATATTTTCATGTAATTTATCTCTAATCGTCGGGATAAACATTGCAGATTTGGTTGTGCTATTGTGTACTCCCATCAATTCTGTTACTTCCAACATCAAATTTGACTTGATTCTCATTGGGGCAAACTGAAGATATAATTGACGTTTGACAATAACACTGCATGCAGGTTATGTTCCTCTTTTGCCATGCTTTATGTAGTCAACTAAGAAATTATTTTAGATCCGAGCCACTAGAGAAACTAGATTCTGATCCTACAGATGTTTCATTATTCAAAGTCATTCAGTTTTCTGATGGTGGGCATTAGTGATATTATATGTTGATGCACGCTGCCGCAAGCTGCCTGGAACTGCGCAAGCTCAATCCTAATGGCATGGCATCACACATATTTTTGGCTCCACTTCCTCTCCGCTGCAGAGTCGTTGAACCCCATGAGGAAAGAGATAGTTTAGCTGCTCGATGGTTATTGGATGCTGCTATGCAGGAATAAAGGAACATGGTGATTACAGGAACATGTTGGATGGTAGCAGGAATGAGCTGATGGAACTAACTAATGCTAGCTAGCAAGTAATAACTTGATCTGTTTACTCACATACACAAGTAGTTGTTGAGGTGAAACAATATTATCTTTTCGTCCCAAATAGCATTTACAATAATAGTGATCATCCTCCAAAGAAAAATATTATAGGCCGATTCCTATTGTTACTGTACCAACTTATCTAAGAAATACAGAAGCGCCGAGATGGACTATTGCCGAGGAGATGCATATGTGGGCAAGGTTTTGTATTGGTTGATCCAGAATAAATTTCGTCTTCTCTAAGATCTTTCACTTGCATTCCATTGTCTGCAATTTTAACCTAGCCTAAAATTAATTAATCTTATGGTGAGTGCTTTACTATGTTAGACATACAGTGGTTCATCGGTTATAGGAATACATGCCTTCTATTTCTATGTCTTCATCTTCTTATAAAAAAATAATTAATTGGAGGCAGCAAAGAATCCTCCACATTAATTCTAGAAACACATAAAATTAACCTCCAGATCTTAAATCTATGGTGCAGATGAAATAAGTGATGTTTAGAGTCCTAGAGTTATAAGTCTCCAACGTGAGGAAAATGCGGACGTGTAACTTTTGGCAAAATAAGCGATGTTTAGAGTCCTATAATTATACGAGTCGTCAACGTGAGGAAATTGTAGGCGTAACAATTAGGAGGCCGCAGCGATTGTCCTCTCTTGGATACCCACCAAAAAAGCATCCCCACATTGAAAAAAGAGCATCTCCAATCTTGACCTTCTCAACGATCACGTGGCGGCGAGTTCGGTCTGGTGACACCTCCGCCTGGATCCTCCTCTGATTGATTCATGCTACACATATGCAATGTGCAGAATCCTCCTCGACAGCTCTACGTCACGTCACCATTGGCCTGTCCTGTGGGTTACGAAGACAATCAATTTGACGATTTCATTGGCTTCGTCCACCCGTTCTGCAATACCTTGATGCCTCCATTAATTGAAGCTGGACGACGACTGGAATGCGAGAGACCATGAAGTCCAAGTGGTTGATATATTGTGCAGCCCTCTGTCCAGGTTTTGATGAGATTGCAGGTAAAAGCAATGCATGTTCTCTCTATGCGTTGCCTCTGATTCTCGCGTTGTTTAATATATCCGACCAAGGCGCAGGCAAAAGTTTTCTCTACTTGCATGCTGGATGTTTACACATACCATAGCCTGAGGCATTGATTGATAGATGCGATTATTGTTGTTAAGTTACTTTTTTTGCAACTAATTCAGTTCTTCAGAGTTAGATTTTCAGCACACAAGTGATCAGGCGTAGCTTATCTCCTCGGGGTCGTAATACTATGGTTCCTTGCTGCTGTTGAATCCAAACCGATGAGTAAGTTGAGATATATGTTTAGATTTGGCATTCTGGCAAGCAAGAGGAGCAATTCAACATCAATTACAGTAGGTAATGCATCTGTTTCAGCTCGATCATTTATTTTACTTGACGTACTAGCATATTCAGCAGAAGAGAGGCTCTCCGTGGGAAATTCACCGGCGACTGGCCGCTACCGCTATGACGGGGCCTTCTGTACTTCTTATTGTGTCGCTCGCTGGAGGTTTGATGGACATATCGTTTTTTGAAGTAAATTATGTGGCGGCCATCAAGGCTCCGGCGGCACAGCATTTTGCCATCCCCGGCACCATTCAAGGTCGTCATCCACCTCTCCTGTCCCAACTCAGCAGGGCAGTAGTAACCCTAAATCCCATCTTCCCTTGTCTGTTCTTCTCATTTTGAATTCATAATCAAACCTCCAGCTGCCACCTCATATGGGAACTACAGAGATTTCAACAGTGAGAAGAAAGTAAAATTCAAAGAAACGAAACCAATCTGTTGAGTTCTCGCCACGGGGGAACAAATCACTGGACGTGGCAAGGTTTGATCGGTATGATGATAAGTATTGTTTCTTAAGTGTTATTGCATAATAAAGATTGATCTCATTGTGGTGAATTTTGTACCACAGGTGGAAGTTACTGTGGATGAAGAGATCAAGGAAACATCTCCAAGCGCTGCATTTGAAATCATCGATCAGGTTCCGGCGTGTCCAATTGTGCAGTGATCAAGTTTAACAGTTGCTTATCTGATTGTTTCGTGTTACACTGGTGCAAACTGGAGAAGCCTCCTCTGCATCTTGCTGTTGTTGCGCTCTACTGTGTGTTCTTTGACTAGGGAAATACTTGATTGACAAGTACATGGTGACCACCTGCTGATCGATGCCTCACCGGCTGCTCACATCTGTTCTATGAGATTTGATGGCAAAATTACAATCTGTGACACGCTACCATGCAACATTAATGATTTTTACCTCGCAAAAAAGCATTAATGATTTTTTTACTGGATCGCCCTTTCCAGGATTTTGATTTGTGGTAAAACGTCACATTACTTCGCCCTACTATGTGTCTGCTTTCATTGTTTAATCTATTATTGGCGTGCATATGTAAAGTTCATCTAAGTGTGTCCTGAGTCTCCTGATTACAGCCTAGGCGTGTATGATAGATTATGTTTTTTTCTATATTGTTATTGGTTTACCACTTCTGAACTTCACAAGTTAGTTTGATCTCATCAGGTTGTAAACATTATTACTTCGCAGCAACCCTATGCAGTCCTGTTAGATGGCTGCCTCTACGATTCGGGGTACATAATTAATATTGATTAGATTATTCTAGCAATATGAAAAATTGATCTCTTTAAGTCTATGTAAACTTTTGAGCACGAATATCGGCCAGGAAGCTTCTGTCACTTCTCCCTGTTTTTAATTCTATCAGTGGTTTTGCTTTGATATTTATAGGTTTAGCCTGACACTCTTTGTAAATATAGCTCCGTTTACCTTCCATTGGACAATGGGAACATGATATGCCTATAGCCGTAGAAAGAAACATCTGGAATCAACATCGACACAAATTCAATCAATCAAAGTTAGATCGTATATGGCTTCACTATAATTTCATGGTTAATTATTTTGTGATATTTGAAGTTTAACTTTCATGTAGAAACATCCATGGAAATTCATAGACAAAAAATATCAAAATATAATTGAAAAACATGGACCATGTTTTGGGCCTACAAAGTGTATCTACAAGAATGTATGATGGCATATTTACTAATACAATAATGGTCAAAAAGTAGTGAAGTATCTAGCCCGTGCAGGTGCACGGGTTGATGACTAGTGGAGCAAATCACCCTTGAGTCCACTGCCCCCATGGGGCAAGGATTCGGGAAACATCCCCGTGGTGGCATGATGATCTTTGTGAAGACATTCAAGATCAGATACACACTAAGGAGACGACAACCCTTGGCGGGATCCCAGCCGAGGAAGACCACAAGGCCCCCGGCAAGCGCCTTGCCAGGGATGACAGCAGGCGCCTCGGCAAGACCCTTGTCGGGGCCCCGGCAAGGCCCTCACCGAGGACACCCGCTGGGCCACCATCAGGCCCACGCCGACTAAGCCTCCACCACCGCATGCATACAGCTGCCGACCCAACTTGCTGGGCAGGCACCTGCGTGGCGGCATGCTGATCTTCGTGAAGACCCACCACTGCGCCACCTCAGCTGCCTGCCTACCTACGTGGCATCGCAGGCGTCGCTGGCCAGGGCGTGTGTCGACACAAGAAGGAGTGGCGACAGACGAGACAGGTTTCTCCCCCGTCCCCGATAAAGCAAGGACACCTAAGCAAGACGCATTAAATGCGCCTTGTCATGTGATGCGAGGGATAACCTCGTAGCACTGTACCCTTTCCACCTCCTGTGTGCCACTGTGGCAACCCCTTTTTTCTATAAAAGGAGGCCCGAGGCGACCAGAGGAGGGATTCGGCTTTTTGGAGCTCCTCACGCCCCATAGCTAGCTCAAGAACACAGATATACAATCCACCAAAGCAGGAGTAGGGTTTTACGCATCCTCGCGGCCCGAACCTGGATAAACGAACCGTGTGCTATCTGTTTGATCCGCTCTTCTCACGACCCCGCGCCCCGCTAACCACAGTAGGGATTCTTGTGATCCCATAGGTGTCGTTCCCACCAACATCTTTGGCGCGCCAGGTAGCGGGCACAGTTGTGAGAATCGGCTTTAGCAGTTAGTTCGGCGCTTCTCCATCATCATGGCGCCCAAGAAGAAGACGATGGTGGCGGTTGGCCAGTCGGAAGCCGGACAGCCCGTCCCGACGCGGGCGAGCAGCGGACCGGTCGCAGAAAGGACCCGGGGCGCTGCTCGCGAACACCAACACCATCCCAGCATCCGGAGTTTGGGAGGCGGCGATGTGTGTGCGCCTGGTAACGGGCCACACGTCGCCAAATCCAAAGGCGGAGCCAAGCCCTTCGCGGGTGGAGCGGGGCCTTCCAAGGTCATCGCCGCCCCACCCGAAGGCGACGCAAGAGCCTCGAAGACTCGCATGCCGGCGCCAACAGCGTGCTCCTCCCAGGTAGTGCGCGACGAACGGCGTAATCACGCCGAAGATCCCGGGCGTCGCCGCGGCAAGAGCCCCGAGCGCCACTCCCGGGACGTAGAAGACCTGCCCACTCGTCGAGGCGCTGGTGAAAACGTCATGCGACCGCGGGGTCGTGATAGAGCTCCTTCTGACATGGTCAGAAGTTGATGCGCGTCGCGATCCGTGCAGGTTTTGCTGCCGCCGACGCCAGCATAGGCCCTGGTGCGCACGCAGTTGCTCCTTGACTTTCCTCCCACTATGGGGAAACTCGACGAATGGAGAGCCACTATCCGAAGCCTTGTTGCGGTGGCCAACAAATACGAACCAAGTCCGGTGGGGCCCCCGGGTCGACACTCCGATGGAGTCCCACGGACCAGTGGCGGAAAAGCCGGCGGCACCGCGACCACGGTCTATTCACCTCTTCCCCATCCGGTACCGCGGATGCCGGCTCGGCGCGACGTCGCGGGCGACGACATCTCCATAGCATCGTCTGACCCGCAGACCCACTGTGACCAGCACCAAGTTCTTCGGGAACGAGCCCACGAAGACGCTCGAACCACTATCGAGCGCCGGCGCGGAGCACGCCACCAGTCAGACAGGCGAGCAGGGCCTGCTGTGAACCACCCGGCCCCGGAGAGCCCTGGAGGCCTACCTTACGAGGTAGGCTGTCCGGCTTTTACCCGTGAGCTGCGGCAGTTCCAGTGGCCCACTCACCGCACCTTCAAACCTGACGTTGGCAAAAAGTACAATGGCAAGACTCACCCGTCTGAGTTCCTCAGCATCTACACCATCACGATGCAAGCCGCCGGAGCCCGCGACGATAAGGTGCTTGCGAATTACTTTCCATTGGCTCTTAAACCCAACGCCATGTCGTGGTTGATGCACTTGCTGGTAGACTCTATTTCCTCCTGGTCGGATTTGTGCCATGAGTTTGTGGGCGCCTTTACTGGAGGTCACCAAGCCCATGGCCAAGCAAGCGACCTGCATGTCATTCCCCAGAAGGGAGGCGAGAGTCTGCGCACAGAGGTTCAGCCGGGTACAGTACAATATCCCTGATGTTCACCCTGCCGCCATCATCAGCGTGCTCCATCAGAACGTGCGTAACCGCAAGATGCGCGAAGAACTGGCAATGAACAAGGTGAAAGATGTGGCAGAACTCTATGTTCTTGCTGACAGATGTGCCCGAGCTGAAGAGGGAAGGAAGTACCCCGGTGAAGATGCCGGCGTGGAAACCGACTCCTCAGATGAGGATACTGCCGCCCCGGCAAAGAAAGGCCGGCGCCACAACAGGAAGCGCAAAGGTAAAACTGTTCTTGCCGTCGAGGGATCTGACGACGCCGGCTCCGCCAAGAAAACCAAGGCAGATGGCCCTGACAAGGAAATTGCCGGATGTGTCGCCTTCCGGGCCTTGGCGGCTGCCGAGAAGCCAGGAAACTCCGACAAGCAATACTGCAAGATCCATCGCACCAAAGGCCATGATCTCCAGAACTGCCGACAGGTTGAGCTCCTTGCTGAGAAGCAGAGGGCTGAATATGAGAGGCGGGACAAGGAGAAAGGCCGGGACGGTGCTGAGGGGTCCGGCAAGAAGCGTGATGGCCAGGCGGGCCGTCGCGGCAAAGATAAACAGCAGGAGAGGCCCGCGCGGGGCCGTGACAAAAATCCAGAAGACGATGATCACGAAGAGGACGATGAGTCTGGTGACCAAGAATTTCAGAAAGCTACATAGGCCATGTGCGTCGATGGCGGCGCCTCGCTGCATACCTCTCACCGCCAGCTTAAACAGTGGGCGCGTGAGGTTACAGCGGCGGAACTGTCGTTTGATGCCCAAAGGCCGCTGAAGTGGTCCAGCACACCTATCATTTTTGACACTGAGGATCACCCTGATCGCACTACTGCAGTCGGGTGCTTGCCATTGTTGGTTTCACCAACAATACGCAACCTCAAGGTGACAAAGATGCTAGTCGATGGCGGGGCCGGTCTGAACTTAATCTTGCCTGCCGTGATCGAGAAATTGCAGATTCCTGATGAAGACCTCGAAGAGACGGGCACGTTTCAGGGGGTCAACCTGGGAAGAAGTCAACCAAAGGGAAAGGTCACGTTGCCCGTGACTTTTGGGAGTGATCTGAACTACAGGACAGAAAGGATTGTGTTCGACGTTGCCAAGATCCCCTTGCCTTACAACGGGATCCTTGGCCACCCAGCGCTGGCCAAGTTCATGGCGGCGTCATATTACGCCTACAACACCCTGAAGATGCCGGGGCCTGTGACGATCATCACCGTCCCATCAGACAAGAAGGATGCGCTAATTTGCGCTGACCAACTCTACCAACAAGCAGTTGCAGCAGCCGCCACTGCTAAGGCGCTTGCTCCTGCCGCTGGAGCCCTGGGAAGGCAAAAGAAGAAGACTGGTGAGACCTCAGGCACCCACTCCGGCAAGCGCACCTCTTTGGAGTGTAGTGCTCCCGTCGAGGACGTGCCAGAGAGCTCCGCCGACAGAAACAAGAAGTCTAGGGCCACACCGCCGGGAACCAAGAAGGTTTCTGTCAAGGAGGACGGCACGGGAGGAGCTTTTACCATAAGCTCCACCCTTGACGACAAATAGGAAGACGCGCTCATCACCTTCCTGCGGGTGAATGTCGATGTGTTTGCATGGCAAGCATCCGACATCCCTGGCGTTCCCAGGGAGGTGATTGAGCACCACCTTGATGTGTGTCCTCATGCGCGGCCCGTCAAGCAGAAGGTCAGAAAGCAAGCTTTGGAACGACAAGATTTCATCACAGAGGAGATCCGGAAACTGGAAGCAGCGGGTTTGGTAATAGGAGTGCTCCATCCAACGTGGTTGGCCAATCCGGTGGTAGTGCGCAAGGCAAATGGGAAGTGGAGGCTGTGTATTGATTACACAGATATTAATAAGGCTTGTCCCAAAGACCCCTTCCCGTTGCCGCGCATCGACCAGATTGTTGACTCCACAGCTGGGTGTGATCTGTTGTCATTCCTTGATGCCTACTCCGGCTACCACCAGATCTTCATGACAAGGGAAGATGAAGAGAAAACAGCATTCATCACCCCATGTGGTACGTATTGCTTTATACGGATGCCTTTCGGGTTGAAGAGTGCTGGTTCAACGTTTGCAAGGGCGGTCTAGATTGGTTTTGAACCCCAGCTCCATAGAAATATGGAAGCTTATATGGATGATATAGTGGTCAAAACCAAGAACAGGGCAACCCTCATATCAGATTTACAAGAAACATTTGCAAACCTACGCAAGATCAATCTCAAGCTGAACCCTCATAAGTGCGTCTTCGGCGTCCCGTCTGGAAAGCTTCTCGGGTTCTTTGTGTAACAGCGTGGTATAGAGGCCAATCCAGACAAGATCAAAGCTATAGAGAAGATTGAAGCGCCTAAGCGAGTCAAGGATGTGCGTCGGCTTGCTGGTTGCGTTGCCGCCATGAGCAGGTTCATTTCCAAGTCCGCCGAGCACGCCCTTCCCTTTTTCAAGATTTTGAAAAAGGCGGGCCCGATGGAGTGGACGCCAGAAGCCGAAGCAGCATTGCAAGATTTGAAGAGGTACCTCTCCTCCGCGTCAATACTAGTTGCGCCTAGGCCACATGAACCGTTGCTGCTGTACCTAGAGGCAACGAACCAGGTGGTCAGCGCCGCACTAGTGGCACAGAGAGAAATTGATGATGAGGTAATAGCAGCGGCGGAGCCCGATGCCACCGATGCCGAGATGACACAGCCAATTGAAGTGCCGCCGAGCAGCACCCGGTCTACTTTGTTAGTTCCCTCCTGCAGGGGGCTAGATCGAGGTACTCCGGTGTGCAGAAACTGCTCTTCGGCCTTCTTATGGCCTCGAGGAAGCTGCGTCACTACTTCCAGGCGCACGAAATCACTGTCGTCACTCGCCTCCCTCTGCAACGGATATTGCACAATCCAGACGCAACGGGAAGGATCATAGAGTGGGCACTAGAACTATCCAGCTTTGGCCTCAAGTTTGAGAGTATCTCGACGATTCAAAGCCGAGTCCTGGCGGAGTTCGTTGCAGAATGGACCGCGACGCCTGACGAAGAAACCCAAGAGACTACTCTCCCCGGCAAGGAGGAAAGTTGTGACTGGATCATGTACTTTGATGGAGCTTTCTCCTTACAGGGCGCCGGGGCTGGCGTACTGCTTGTCGCGCCCACCGGAGAGCACCTCAAGTACGTGATCCAGATGCACTTCTCCAGGGAGGTGTCAACAAACAATACGGCTGAATACGAAGGGCAGCTTGCCGGTCTTAGGATCGCGGCGGACCTCAGAATCAAGAAACTCATCGTCAGAGGCGACTCGCAACTTGTCGTCAAGCAAGTCAACAAGGATTACCAGAGCCCGTTGATGAAGGCCTACGTCGATGAAGTGAGAAAGCTGGAAGAGCGTTTTGACGGTATACAGGCAGAATACGTTCCCCGAGCGGAGAATGATATCGCCGATTACCTGTCAAAACGCGCTGCCCTCAAGCTACCTATAGAACCAGGTACCTTTGTGCTTCGGCTAACTCAGCCATCCATTGATCCATCAACAGAGCAGAACAAGAGGAGAAATCAGGGCCCGGCAAGTACTTTCCCGCCGAGCTCCCCGAAGCCGCTGGCAAGGATGTTGCCGGAGACGCTGAGCCCGCCACGGGACGGCTAGCTCCGACAGAGCATCAAGCTCTTGCCATGGAGACAGCCGCTCCGATAGCGGAGGAAATGCCTTTAGTCCTCGCCGTTGAGCCCCAGGCTCCAGCGTGGGCACATCATACCGTCTGATTCCTCCAAACAGGGGAACTTCCTAAGGAGCAGGAAGAAGCGGAAAAAGTAGCCCGTCGCTCTACTATGTACCAGTTCGTCGATGGCGTCCTGTACAGAAAGAGGTCGAACGGCGTGAAATTGAAGTGTATCCCTCGAGAGGAAGGACTGGGGCTGTCGGTGGAGATACATGGAGGCATATGTGGATCCCACATCGGGTCAAGGGCCCTTGCCGGCAAAGCGTTTCGGCAAGGCTTCTTCTGGCCCACCGCCCTCCAGGATGCGACGACACTAGTCACCAGGTGTGAAGCGTGTCAGTTCCATTCAAAGAAGCTTCATCAGCCAGCTCAAGCCCTTCAAACCATTCCTCTCTCCTGGCCTTTCTCGGTCTAGGGGCTCAACATACTGGGCCCTTTCCCCCGCGCTGTCGGGGGCTTTGAGTACTTGTATGTTGCAATCGACAATTTCACAAAGTGGCCAGAAGTGGAAGTAGTGAGGAAGGTCACAACACAGTGAGCCGTCAAGTTCTTCAAAGGACTGGTGTGCCGTTTTGGTGTACCCAATAGGGTTATCACCGACAACGGCACATAGTTCACAAGCCACACCTTCATGCAATATATTCAAGACCTCGGCAGCAAGGTCTGTTTCGCTTCCGTTGCTCACCCATGAAGCAATGGTCAAGCTGAGAGGGCAAATGCTAAAGTACTACGAGGCCTAAGGACAAATACCTTTGATAGACTGCACAAGAGTGGAAGGCGCTGGATTGATGAATTGTCGGCGGTTCTTTGGTCAATCAGAACGACACCAAATCGAGCCACCGGCCAGACACCCTTTGCCCTGGTATACGGGGCAGACGCAGTTCTCCCCACGGAACTCATATACGGGTCACCTCGAGTACTCGCTGATGACAAGCTTGAGCAAGAGCAATTGCGGCAAGATGACGCAACGCTCCTTGAGGAAGATCGTCTTCAGGCGGCTGTGAGAGCAGCGCACTACCAGCAAGCCTTGCGCCGCTACCATAGCCGCAAGGTTCATGCCCGAAGCTTTAAGGAAGGCGACCTTGTTCTTCGGCGCATTCAATCGGCCAAGAATTCCAATAAGTTGACGCCAAAGTGGGAAGGCCCTTATCGGGTAATACGAGTCACCAGGCCCGGCGCAGTCCGCCTGGAGACCGAAGATGCCGTCCGGTGAGTAACTCCTGGAACGTTGAGCATCTTCGCAAGTTTTACCCGTGAGGCGCGGCTTGCCGGGCCCCCCGGCAAGCCACCTTTTGTACGAGCCTTGCCGATGACGCATGTAACCCTTTGTACAGAGCCAAGCGCAGACCCTGAGCATAAGTAAATGAAGCGTTGGCGCCCTAAGTTATAGCATGCATGCTAGGCCGAGTCTCGTCCTTGGTTAGGGTTGATAGTGCTTAGCGGCGACTAACCCCTAGCTTAGAGGTCGAGTGCGTCTCTTTTCTTTCTTTTGTATTCTTTGGTTCACAGGACACACAGATATCCGTACCGAACCACTTGGGGAGAAAAAAAAAGAGGAACAGACCAGCATCTAGCCCCCGGCAAGCCAGTATTGCCGGGGGCTGCAAGAGCAAAGATTCACCCACGGCGAACCAGGGTTGCTGGGGACTGCAGCTTCAGATAAGTTCTTCATCCCTTATCAAGCATTCCATTATGGACTGAGGTATGTGAAACCTCATTTTCCCCTAAGCTACCATGCTCCCATAACTCTAGGCCCTAGGGCTCGTTCTTGGGGCCAAGTTTGGTCGTAGTCGCGGCAGCGAAAGGATGAAACAAAGAGCCTAAACCCACCTCATCCCTGCCTCCGCCGAAGGCGTGAGGAAGGTCGAGCGAAGTGGGGAGACGGCAAGGCCTATTGCCGGGCAAGGAAATGTCTATCTTGAAGATATCAAGGATTTACTCCTTGTCGTGGGTTCCACCCGCAAACAAATGACCCGGCAAGCATCCCTTTTTCATTAAAAAAACATTCCACTCAGGTACAGTCCATAGGGAATGAAAAACATGAATGATGGGATTACAAGTTTTAAATTCAACAAAGGCCCGAAGGCTTACAAACTAAAAAGAGATAAGGTGCCCATAATCCCTTTCTTGTCCCTCTCCTCAGGAGGCAGGTCAAGGAGGCGAAAGGGACAAAAGGAGCGCCTAGGTGAGCTACGGGTGGCAGAAGACACCAAGAGAACATCTTGGTGGCTGTCCAAAGGCTGGATGGTGATGGCGGCGCCGGAAGCAGAGCTCGAAGACGAGGCGGCAGGACGTCAGCACACGTTGAAGGCGTCGGTGCCCGCGTACTCCGACTTGACGGCCTTGCCGCCCGCCCTCTTCCTCTTCCGCAACCTCCCAACGCCAGCCGCCCAAGGAGACAACCCCGAGAAGTTCAAGGAGCCGGTGACACGGATGATGGGGTCGCCGGTGCCGCACGGAGCGGCATCTGACACACCTAGTCGGACCCGTCATCCTGCCGCCTACTACCCTTATCGTCGCTGCCGCTGTCCTCCTCGTCACTCCCGCCCGAGGAGGAGTCTTCACTATCAGAAGAGCTCTCCACGCAGCACCTTGCACGGGTCCCAAAGCACCCGAAGACCTTGACGGAGAGAAGGCCACCCTCCATCAGCTTAAAATGGAGAGTGAGCCCCTCTGTTGAGCGGTGGATATGAGCAAACGTCTTCCATCCCCGATGAAGATACATCACGTGAGGGGCGGGGAAGTTGACGCGGACCCGCGTGCCACTGATCCCGCAACCCCTCATGTGCAGCCGCAACGATTCTGGCGGATCCAGCTCCATCTCCCGTGCAAATGGAGTCGAGAGACGAAGGCGACGGCGCGGCGGCCGGCGCAGCCTGACAAAGAACTCACAAGGGTCATCCCCAACATGGCCCTCCATTGGAGGAGGAGCTGCTGGCGGAGGCGAGGCCGGCGCATCGCCCCGTCCTCCTCTTCCCCGAGCGCCCCGGCCTCACCCACGGCCTCGCCCCCTCCCCTTCCCCTCGCGGCTGGCTCTGCCACCGCAGGCGCAGGGGAAGGAGGGACGCGTTGTCGAGCGGCGACCCTCGCCGCCACTGTTGAAGGACCGGGATTCCCTCTCTCCATGACGGATGGAAGGGAGGAGCAGAAGCTGAAGGAAGAAGAAGATGAAAGAATGCGGGACGCCGTCCCCCCTCCCGTTCTTTATAAAGGATCGGGGTTGGGGCTCGGCCGCCCCGCTCGGCCAATCAAGATACGGAAGGCGCAGGGAGCCAGGACCGACCTGCCGCCCCAACCAGCGACGGCCCGGTTTCCCGCCTCCACCGTTTGCCACCCCAGGCGCATGGGAGACACGTGGCGGACGTGCAGAACCGAGGGGACGGGTGAGACGACCACTCCCCACCCCGTGATTGTGGGGAGTGGACGCCTTGAAGACCGCGTCTCAGCCCCATTTAGTAAATGGGCTGTGCCTCCACGCCTCCCTCCGTTTATGGGGAAGGCGCGAACCGCCCCTTTACTACGATGTGACGCATGCCTGCGGGAACCAACCCCACGCATGCCGCCCACGTCACACGTGCCTCCCCACGCCGCGCCACGCGCGGATATCATGGGAAGCGCAGCGCGTGAAGAATCTTACCACGGTAAAAACCGCCCTGCCTGCCCACGCACCGTTTTTGGGCCTACCCCAACAACGCGTTTCTCTTATGTGTGGCCCAGGCGCGGGCGCTCCTGTCGGTGTACAAAAAGAGGGGTACACTTTTTGTACCCCTATAATTGTGCACGGGCAGTCTGAGCCACGGATACCACCACACAAAGCAAGGCAAGGGAGGTGAGCCAGGGTAAGACCGAAGCTCAAGAGAACTAGAACGACGCCAAGGCCAAGACCATGAAGAGCAAAGGGGACGAAGTGGACTCCCCCAGCAAGATCCTTGCCGGGAGACAGTTCTAGCAGCCCCGGCAAGACCCTTGCCTCGGCGACTCGTCCCGCGCCTACGGAGTAAATCACCCTTGAGTCCATTGCCCCCAAAGGGCAAGGATTCGGGAGACATCCCCGTGGCGGCATGCAGATCTTTGTGAAGACATTCAAGATCAGATACGCACTAAGGAGATGACAACCCTTGGCGGGATCCCAGCCGAGGAAGACCACAAGGCCCCCGGCAAGTGCCTTGCCGGGGATGACAGCAGGCGCCTCGGCAGGACCCTTGCCGGGGCCCCGGCAAGGCCCTTACCAAGGATACCCGCAGGGCCACCATCAGGCCCACGCCGACTAAACCTCCACCACCGCATGCATGCAGCTGCCGACCCAACCAGCTGGGCAGGCACCTGCGTGGCGGCATGCAGATCTTCGTGAAGACCCACCACTGCGCCACCTCAGCTGCCTGCCTACCTACGTGGCATCGCAGGCGTTGCTGGCCAGGGCGCGTGTCGACACAAGAAGGAGCGGCGACGGACGAGACAGGTTTCTCCCCCGTCCTCGATAAAGCAAGGACACCTAAGCAAGACGCATTAAAGGCGCCTTGTCATGTGATGCGAGGGATAACCTCGCAGCACTGTACCCTTTCCACCTCCTGTGTGCCACTGTGGCAACCCCTTTTTTCTATAAAAGGAGGCCCGAGGCGACCAGAGGAAGGATTCGGCTTTTTGGAGCTCCTCATGCCCCATAGCTAGCTCAAGAACACAGATATACAATCCACCAAAGCAGGAGTAGGGTTTTACGCATCCTTGCGGCCCGAACCTGGATAAACGAACCGTGTGCTATCTGTTTGATCCGCTCTTCTCACGACCCCGCGCCCCACTAACCACAGTAGGGATTCTTGTGATCCCATAGGTGTCGTTCCCACTGACATTCTTCAACTAAAAAGGGGTGCGCTGGAGGTATAATTAATTAACCGAAGCTACCCACCTGTGTCCCGCTGAGCCGAACAGAAGCTTTAGTGACTTAACTGCAGGTGAAATTGCGTAAATGACATGTGGCCTGTTGGGCCCACGTGTCAGTCAGCCAACTGCACCAGTAGTTAAGTAGAAGCAGCGTTCTTCTCCAGCGCAGGTCTCCGACTCCACGTCACCGCCAAGAAGCTAACCGGCCATCAATGGTCAACCCGCCTAGCTTGGATTCAATCGGAGGGTAGCAACGGTGTCCTTACTTGGACCCGAGCGGCGGCGACCTACCGTGTTCTACTCTTCCTTGTTTTCTGTGTGGCGCGGCCTCGTTGGCAGCGGGGCGGGGCCTCGGCGGAGCCGGCGATGTCCTCTGCCTCGTTGTTGGCGGGGCGGGGCCTCGGCGGAGCAGTGGAAATCCTCCCCCACGTTGCCGGCAGGGTGGGGCCTCGGCTGAGCCGGCGATGTCCTCTGCCTCGTTGTTGGCGGGGCGGGGCCTCGGCGGAGCCGGCGGTGTCCTCTGCCTCGTTGTTGGCGCCGCAGGGCCTCAGCGTAGAAGGGCCTCATCGACGCCAGTGGAGCGGGGACACGTCGGAGCCAGCATTGTCCTCTGCCTCGTCCTCGGTCTCGCCAAACAGCGCCTTGCCCACTTCAGCGCCCTCTTTTCTAGCCTCTTTGTAGGCAGCCACAGCCTCCGCCACCTGCATGCGGTACCGCCAGCGCTCGAGGCAGCCCTTGCGGGCGGAGCGGTACGAGTCGAGCAGCGCCTCCTGCTCCGCCCGCTCCGCGGCGATCTGCTCCTCCGCTGCAGGTGCTCATGGAGGAGATGGTGGTTGTAGGCGGCGTCGGCCTGCGCCTCCCAGAACTGCTCCTCACGCATCTGCCTCACCCTGTCCATATATTGGGCACAGGCCTCGCCGATGGTCATGGTGCAATGCACCGGCGAGGATGGCGCGGAGGAGGGGGTTGGCACCGGATCATCGACTACCACGTTCTCCATTGGGACGTCGTCGTCCTCCGGCTGCCTGCCGGCCAGCCGGTCGGAAGCAATGGCTGCCATCTCCTTGTGGTCCGTCGTCCTCCCGTCCCAAAGAGCGCTGGAGCGCGAGGAAGCCATGGAGGGCAGTAGTGGTGTGGACAGGAGAAAGGGAACGGATGCGGATGACTGCGACTATGGCCGGCGCAGCAGTTTATATAGCAATGGTGGGCGGGCGGAGGGACGGACGTGTGGCACCGGAGTAGCCGCCTCGGCAACCACGTATCAATAATATGGGCGGCAGATGGACGGACAGACGGCACTTGTGTCGTTTGAAGGCGGAGCGGACGTGTGCACCGAGAAGCGGGGCAGGCGGCGCTGACTGTTTCGGGCGGAAAGCGCGCGCGGGCGAGGAGAGGACTTTACTTGGAGAGGATGACAATGGGGACCCACCAGGTCCATAGCCTCACGTACGCAAGTGCCTCCTTATTATATATACTAGTCATCAACCCGTGCACCTGCACGGGCTAGATACTTCACTACTTTTTGACCATTATTGTATTAGTAAATATGCCATCATACATTCTTGTAGATACACTTTGTAGGCCCAAAACATGGTCCATGTTTTTCAATTATATTTTGATATTTTTTGTCTATGAATTTCCATGGATGTTTCTACATGAAAGTTAAACTTCAAATATCACCAAATAATTAACCATGAAATTATAGTGAAGCCATATACGATCTAACTTTGATTGATTGAATTTGTGTCGATGTTGATTCCAGATGTTTCTTTCTACGGCTATAGGCATATCATGTTCCCATGGACCAATAGAAGGTAAACGGAGCTATATTTACAAAGAGTGTTAGGCTAAACCTATAAATATCAAAGCAAAACCATTTATAGAATTAAAAATAGGGAGAAGTGACAGAAGCTTCCTGGCCGATATTCGTGCTCAAAAGTTTACATAGACTTAAAGAGATCAATTTTTCATATTGCTAGAATAATCTAATCAATATTAATTATGTACCCCGAATCGTAGAGGCAGCCATCTAACAGGACTGCACAGGGTTGCTGTGAAGTAATATTGTTTATAATCTGATGAGATCAAACTAACTTGTGAAGTTCAGAAGTGGTAAACCAATAACAATATAGAAAAAAACATAATCTATCATACACGCCTAGGCTGTAATCAGGAGACTCAGGACACACTTAGATGAACTTTACATATGCACGCCAATAATAGATTAAACAATGAAAGCGGACACATAGTAGGGCAAAGTAATGTGACGTTTTACCACAAATCAAAATCCTGGAAAGGGCGATCCAGTAAAAAAATCATTAATCCTTTTTTGCGAGGTAAAAATCATTAATGTTGCATGGTAGCGTGTCACAGATTGTAATTTTGCCATCAAATCTCATAGAACAGATGTGAGCAGCTGGTGAGGCATCGATCAGCAGGTGGTCACCATGTACTTGTCAATCAAGTATTTCCCTAGTCAAACAACACACAGTAGAGCGCAACAACAGCAAGATGCAGAGGAGGCTTCTCCAGTTTGCACCAGTGTAACACGAAACAATCAGATAAGCAACTGTGAAACTTGATCACTGCACAATTGGACACGCCGGAACCTGATCGATGATTTCAAATGCAGCGCTTGGAGATGTTTCCGTGATCTCTTCGTCCATAGTAACTTCCACCTGTGGTACAAAATTCACCACAATGAGATCAATCTTTATTATGCAATAACACTTAAGAAACAATACTTATCATCATACCGATCAAACCTTGCCACGTCCAGTGATTTGTTCCCCAGTGGCGAGAACTCAACAAATTGGTTTCGTTTCTTTGAATTTTACTTTCTTCTCACTGTTGAAATCTCTGTAGTTCTCATATGAGGTGGCAGCCGGAGGTTTGATTATGAATTCAAAATGAGAAGAACAGACAAGGGAAGATGGGATTTAGGGTTAGTACTGCCCTGCTGAGTTGGGACAGGAGAGGTGGATGACGACCTTGAATGGTGCCGGGGATGGCAAAATGCTGTGCCGCCGGAGCCTTGATGGCCGCCACATAATTTACTTCAAAAAACGATATGTCCATCAAACCTCCAGCGAGCGACACAATAAGAAGTACAGAAGGCCCCGTCATAGCGGTAGCGGCCAGTCGCCGGTGAATTTCCCACGGAGAGCCTCTCTTCTGCTGAATATGCTAGTACGTCAAGTAAAATAAATGATCGAGCTGAAACAGATGCATTACCTACTGTAATTGATGTTGAATTGCTCCTCTTGCTTGCCAGAATGCCAAATCTAAACATATAGCTCAACTTACTCGTCGGTTTGGATTCAACAGCAGCAAGGAACCATAGTATTACGACCCCGAGGAGATAAGCTACGCCTGATCACTTGTGTGCTGAAAATCTAACTTTGAAGAACTGAATTAGTTGCAAAAAAAAGTAACTTAACAACAATAATCGCATCTATCAATCAATGCCTCAGGCTATGGTATGTGTAAACATCCAGCATGAAAGTAGAGAAAACTTTTGCCTGCGCCTTGGTCGGATAGATTAAACAACGCGAGAATCAGAGGCAACGCATAGAGAGAACATGCATTGCTTTTACCTGCAATCTCATCAAAACCTGGACAGAGGGCTGCACAATATATCAACCACTTGGACTTCATGGTCTCTCGCATTCCAGTCGTCGTCCAGCTTCAATTAATGGAGGCATCAAGGTATTGCAGAACGGGTGGAGGAAGCCAATGAAATCGTCAAATTGGTTGTCTTTGTAACCCACAGGACAGGCCAATGGTGACGTGACGTAGAGCTGTCGAGGAGGATTCTGCACCTTGCATATGTGTAGCATGAATCAATGAGAGGAGGATCCAGGCGGAGGTGCCACCAGACCGAACTCGCCGCCACGTGATCGTTGAGAAGGTCAAGATTGGAGATGCTCTTTTTTCAATGTGGGGATGCTTTTTTGGTGGGTATCCAAGAGAGGACAATCGCTGCGGCCTCCTAATTGTTACGCCTACAATTTCCTCACGTTGACGACTCGTATAATTATAGGACTCTAAACATCGCTTATTTTGCCAAAAGTTACACGTTCACATTTTCCTCACGTTCGAGACTTATAACTCTAGGACTCTAAACATCACTTATTTCATCTGCACCATAGATTTAAGATCTGGAGGTTAATTTTATGTGTTTCTAGAATTAATGTGGAGGCTTCTTTGCTGCCTCCAATTAATTATTTTTTTATAAGAAGATGAAGACATAGAAATAGAAGGCATGTATTCCTGTAACCGATGAACCACTGTATGTCTAACATACTAAAGCACTCACCATAAGATTAATTAATTTTAGGCTAGGTTAAAATTGCAGACAATGGAATGCAAGTGAAAGATCTTAGAGAAGACGAAATTTATTCTGGATCAATCAATACAGAACCTTGCCCACATATGCATCTCCTCGGCAATAGTCCATCTCGGTGCTTCTGTATTTCTTAGATAAGTTGGTACAGTAACAATAGGAATCGGCCTATAATATTTTTCTTTGGAGGATGATCACTATTATTGTAAATGCTATTTGGGCCGAAAAGGTAATTTTGTTTCACCTCAACAACTACTTGTGTATGTGAGTAAACAGATCAAGTTATTACTTGCTAGCTAGCATTAGCTAGTTCCATCAGCTCATTCCTGCTACCATCCAACATGTTCCTGTAATCACCATGTTCCTTTATTCCTGCATAGCAGCATCCAATAACCATCGAGCAGCTAAACTATCTCTTTCCTCATGGGGTTCAACGACTCTGCAGCGGAGAGGAAGTGGAGCCAAAAATATGTGTGATGCTGTGCCATTAGGATAGAGCTTGCGCAGTTCCGGGCAGCTTGCGGCAGCGTGCATCAACATATAATATCACTAATGCCCACCATCAGAAAAATGAATGACATTGAATAATGAAACATCTATAGGATCAGAATCTAGTTTCTCTAGTGGCTCGGATCTAAAATAATTTCTTAGTTGACTACATAAAGCATGGCAAAAGAGGAACATAACCTGCATGCAGTGTTATTGTCAAACGTCAATTATATCTTCAGTTTGCCCCAATGAGAATCAAGTCAAATTTGATGTTGGAAGTAACAGAATTGATGGGAGGACACAATAGCACAACCAAATCTGCAATGTTTATCCCGACGATTAGAGATAAATTACATGAAAATATGTAACTCCTAATCACTTACCCTGGATTCTTCAACGGGCTAGAGAATATGCCAACAATTCATGGATACGACAGAGTGGGTGAAGTAGCAACAACCGACAGATGATGAATCGGCAGCGTACCGACGGCGGTGTTCTCCTGATTTGCTACAAACCGACATCAGTACGCTTCCTCCACCATTGCATCAACCATCATCCATCACTCGTCTATGGAAAAACAGAATAGATGCTAGATCTTAGTGTGGATAGAACTTGAAAACAAAGAAGATTCAAAGATTGTGGGGGGTACGGGATCAGGGAGATCTAGGGAGCCAGATTGAATCATAATATACCTTTTCCCATATCCAGAGTCGAAGAACCGGAGGAGAGGTGAGGGTGTGACACGGAAGAGGAGAATCGGCAGCCCGCAGTGGTGAGGGACCCTCCACGTCGCGGTGGTGAGGGACCATCTATGCTGCGCTGATGATGGCGATGAAGCCGCGGAAGCAGGCTGTAGGAAGATTTGTTTTTTTTGTAAATTGCCAACCTACGCGAGAACTTAGGATCCAAGACATGGGGTTGTATGGAGATTTGTTTTTTTAATTAATAGCCAGCCTACAGCCTATACGGAAGAGCTCAGGAGCCAAGACGTGGGACATTGGGCAAGGACTCTTGAAATCTCATCCGACGGCTGTAGACAGTTATTATTCTAATCGGAGGGATAATTTTCTTTGTTAATGAGGACTAACGTGGTTACTCGTATGGTGCCTCCAATTAGTAAATATACGATATATATATATATATATAACTATAATTTATTTTGCTTCCTCCTTTCCGGTTTATAGGGCTTATCTCAAAATTTTAGTTCTCCCATTTTATAAGGCTCAATTTGGTTGTTCCCCATCACATGTTCGGACTTCAAGGTGCATTAAATCATTGCATGCAAGTATTAAGAGAAAACTGACCAATGCATGCACTTTATGCATGCATGCATTGCAATTAATGTATTCGTAAACATAATTTTTTGAGGAAAACAAGAGCATTAATTGGGTGCTTTTGCAAACTACAAAAAATATTCCACCACTCATCATCTACCTTGGTTGGTGAGATTTTTGAATTGAGCCTTATAAACCGGAAAGGAGGGAGTAGTCAATAAACGAGAGAATTGCACAAGAAGCGGCCGACAGTTGGGACCAAGCAGCTTGAGCAGTATTTGTGTTTTTTAGGTGTGAGCACTGCAGAGTTTTTTGATATTTAGCCCAGATATTAATTTTTCTCCTCTGAACAACAACGAAAACATCGCTGCAGGTATTAACTGGGCGGGCTGTGGCCCGTCTAGCCCAGGCCAGATATCCAGCCCAGATATTAATTTTTTCAAGCTGAAAATGGTTAGCCCAGCTATACTTTTTTTAGGAATACCCAGGCAAGGTCAAGTTGTTATTCTCCGCCCCGCTGGGCTGCAAATCTTTCCTAGGAGGGATGCATTAGGCTTAACAAGAAAATGAGCTTTAAGAAATAATAAATGGGATGTAATTATAAAAATTGGGCAGTAACTATAAAAAATGCACCAAACACGTGATTACTTTGTAAAATATTATTTTTGGATATTGAAAATTTTAATTTCATTAATTGTTGCGAGCGCAATGTTTTATTGGATTTTTACGTAATATAAATTTATATTGAAATTGTATTTAATCTGACTAGAAATTTTGGGATAAATAAATTTCGGATGCCATCAAAATGTGGGAAATTTTAATGAATTCTGTTTTGAACGGTTGGTTGAAATTGGCTGTACTTTTAACAAACTGTAAATGGGCTATTGTAAATTCCATTAGAATTTAAAAATGAGCTACACATTCTTACAAATCTCAAATGGGCTATAAGTTCTCTGCCACACACTTCTGGCCTTACTAAGTTGACGCGTCCCCTAAAAAAACAGAGTTGACGCGTATGCAAGAAGTGGCCGTTGGTTGTCCATCCAACGGATGCCGTGCTTCTTCTTCAATCTTGGATATTCTAGCTTCACCCGCCCAAAAAATGATTCCTCCCCCTGACATCTGGGGCGCACCGTTTCGGAAGCTGACCTGTGGGCCTACTAAATTGACGTACCAAGGGCTTTGTCAACGTAGTCAATATAAACGATTCTAGCTGCAGTGATCGTACGATGTCCATCCAACGGTAGTCGTGCTTCTTCAACCTCTGGTCTTCTTGCTCCAGCCGCCCAAAGCAGCGCCGGTCGTGCCGCCTGCTCCTGCCTCCCGTGGCCGGCTGTGCTACCGCGGAGGCCTCACTGCCCCCTACTACTCCCACCGCTGGCCAGGCCATCCCTCCACTCACCCACACCCCCTGTTATTCTGCGGCGACTGCAGCGCAGCCGAACCAGTGAACCCTCGTACTCCTCTCCGCGTGTGCATCCACTGTCGCATCTTCCCCGACTCCGCGTCGTCCCCTTCCTAGGCCTCGCCATCGTCCACCTCCCTGGTGCTCTCGGCGCGGCGTGGTCAACGTGGTCAACGAACGACTTCCATCGGACGTGGACTGTACGTGGAGAGGCTGACAGCTGGCTCCACGACAGCCACAAGGAAGTGCCTCCTTATTACGCGCAAAATAATTATTCCTCCACCTAACAGCGGGGACCCACCAGACAGGCCACCGTATTTCGTGAAAAAAATGATTCGCCCCCTGACTGCTGGGACCAATGAGCTACATCTTCGCACGCAAGGAAGTGCGTCCGGGAAAAAAACCATTCGCCCCCTGACTGCTGGGACCCACCATCTACATCTTCGCACGCAAGGAAGTGCGTCCAAAAAACCGATTCGCCCCACGGCTGCTGGGACCCACCAGCTACACCTTCGCAAGCAAGAAAGTGCGTCCAGGCAAAAAAATGCTTCGCCCCCCTGACTGCTGGGACCCAGCAGCTACACCTTCGCACACAAGGAAGTGCGTCTGGGCAAAAAAACAAAACAATTCACCCCCCTGACTGCTAGGACCCACCAGCTACATCTTCGCAGGCAAGGAAGTGCCTGACAATCGGGACCCACCTGGTCGAAGCGTACGTAGCATTGTCATTCTGGTCGCGAATGTGTACGTACATACTGGTCGATGTAGAGGCGCGCACGTGTCATAGTAGAGGTGCGCACGTAGCATGTACACGTACGTATAGCGGCCAGGGTGCAAGAAAGAAAATACGGCCATGTATGTGTACATACGGGCAGGGTCTCGAACGCCTACTCGCGCATACGTATGGCTAGGGCTCGTGTACATGGCTGGGTCGAAACGGAGAAACAGCGTCGTCGTCGTGTTCATGGGGAGGCAACGGAATGCGTCGTGTTCATGGGGAGGCAACGGAATGCGTTGTGTTCATCGGGAGGCAACGGAATGCGCCGTGTTCATCGGGAGGCAACGGAACGCGTGGGAGCCAACCGGCTGGGTCGGAACGGAATGCGTTGTCGTGTTCATCGGGAGGGCTTGGACGGAATAGGCGATGGAAACGAGGCCTGGCATACCGCAAAACGGAGGAAACGGACCTCCTACGGTCGAAACGGGGGTCCTCTTGATCGGGAGGGGTGTGGCGTACCGCAAAACGGAGGAAACGGACCTCCTACGGTCGAAACGGGGGTCCTGTTGATCGGAAGGGGTGTGGCGTACCGCAAAACGGATGAAACGGACCTCCTACGGTCGAAATGGGGGTCCTGTTCATCGGGTGGGGTGTGGCGTACCGCAAAATAGGACTCCACGGGATACTGTTCATCTCCACCGTCGACCTCCTCCAGCCTCCACGGGCTACCGTCGACCTCCTCCAGCCTCCACGGACTCATGTTCATCCAGCCTCCACCGCACGTTGCTCCACCGGCTACTGTTCAACCACCCCTCCACCGTCTACTGTTCATCCAGCCCTCCACACCACGGGGTCCTGTTCATCCAGAGGCAATGCCACCGCTCACTATTCATCCAACCCCCCCTCCCGTGCAACTCTCACTGTTCACCCAATCGATCGGCTTCAGTTAGCAGTAGCGAAGGAATCGCTCGATCGGGTTCAGTTAACAGCCATCGGTCGATCGCTCGGGTTCAGTAACGCATAGCCTGCAGTGCAATCACTCGGGTTCAATTAGATCCCAGTGCCTCACTCGGGTTCAGTTAGAGCCAACGCCTCGCACACACACGCGTACGTGTACGAGAGAAACGCGCATTGCTCGGCCCCCGACCTCCCACCGTAACCGGGAACTCCCCGAAATTTTCCTCGCCCTCGCTTCTACCACGGTTTTTTCCGTCATGGACGGCCCAAATAATGTCATGCAGCTGCGTCTCCGGCCCGCCCAGGATGAAAAGCCCATTTTCTGTCATGATTTTTTGTCATAGAAGTAGGAGCCCACCACATCTATGATGATACCGAGTTTTGTCACAATTATCATCATAGAAGTGTCATATGTATGACAGAAAAAAATTCGTTCGGCCCAAAATGTCACGGATGTGTCTTTTTTTTGTAGTGCGGGTTCATAGCATTCTTCTCTTGTTCTGCGTCAGTCCATACATAGCAGACCTCAACCTTGATGCGTTCTGTGCGGTAGCTATAATAGTCTTTATCTTGGCTATCAAACCAAGCCTTATACGCATAAAAACCGATCTGGACTTTTGTGAACTACTCCAGGACCAACTTTTTTAGGTCTAAATCTTTTTCTTTTCCTGACTTGTGGTAGATCCAAAATGCCAATGTGATCTTGTGAAACCTGTTTTTCCTCACTTAGTCATTTTTTGCCTCAGATCTGTACCTTCCTTATCTGCGTAGGCAGTTTATCCTTGTAGAAAATAATCTGTCATATGCCATCAGTCCCCTTGTAAACCGCTCGTCGCTTTACCATTTATAACTGCATCAACCTCTGGTTTAACAATTATACATGCTTGAATTCCTTTTTCTTAACCTGTTGCACTTTATGCCTTGTCAATCATGAATCGTAAACCGGCAGTAATCTTTTCCAGCTCTTCACTTCCAATGGCCAGACAATTCTATGCCTGTAAATGGGTCCCTTCCCGGGTTACTGAGGAGCAACTGGATGGATGCGTCAAAATTGGCACTTTACCAAAGTGGAGTGAAATCCAGTGGCGAGTCCCCGGTCCAGAAAACCCTCCTACCCCCGGAGATGGTGAAGTAGTAGTGTTTGTTGATCACATGAGTCGTGGCTTTAAACCGCCTGGGTCCATGTTCTTCCGTGATGTGCTTGCCAATTTCCAGATCCATCCTCAAGACATTGGACCAAACTCTGTGTCCAATGTTTGCGACTTTCAAGTATTTTGTGAAGCATACCTGCAAGAGGAGCCAACTGTTGAGCTATTCCAGGACTTTTTCTATTTGAACCGCCGTACCGAGTTTGTAGACAGGCCCAATACCGAACTGGGCAGCGTTTCAATTCAGAAGAGAAAAGATGTCAGTTTCCCTCATGCCAAACTCCATAGTCATCCTAAAGACTGGAACCAGACTTGGTTTTATTGTAAAGATACCTCCCCTGATGATGAGAATCCTCTGTCGGGTTACCGTCCTCACCGGCTTACGAACACACATCCATTTCCGCAACGGTTGACTACCAAAGAGAGGGCTACATATGCTCCACAGCTCTCTAAGCTCAGGGCCTTTTATGGCCAATGGTCTAACAGGAGTTGATTTTGTTTGCTGCTGGATTTCATGGAGTATAATGCCTTTAAGTTGTCGCTCTGGTTTAATGTGCGAGTATACCGGTGACCCAAAAGACTCTCAACGTCATATTGATATTCAGCTGACAGAAGCATAAGTTACTGAAGCTATGAAGAAGATACTGAATGAATCAGAGGCTGTCTATAGCAGGACCGGGTTAAGTCCCTACTACACTTTGAATAAACCGCCAGCTGTAAGCATTGCCTCATCCCTGCTTGTACTTAATATCTTTAACTATGTAATATCTTATAACTTTTGTCAATTCTCTTAACAGGGCGATGACCCATTTTGGAAGAACAAGCCTCAAGAAAAACCGGTGAAGACCCCTCGACCTAAGACAAAGGTGGTCAAGAGGCCTGCCAAGAAGAAGGCGGTTGAATGCACCGGGTTGAACCTCGACGAAGACCTTGATAATCTGGACTTAGAGGTAAACTTGACTCTCTTGGTTCACTTTTCATACACCTCATTGGCAATGATTATTATCAGGATGACGCTGAAGGCAGCCAGGCTGACGACGCAGAGGTAATTACTCTTTCCTCCGGTTCAGGCACTCCGCCAACACAGAAAATCCGTCAAACAATCCGGAAAATAAAATTTTCTCACCCTCTTGCTCACTTGGACCCAAAATTTCTTTTGAAGAAGTAGCAGCACGAAGCTCGCCGCACAACCTGGCACAGTGGCCAAGTAGTCACTTCGGCCAGTTTACCGAACACTCCGGTTCGGAAACATCGAACTGAGGTCTCACCCACTTCTAATACCTCTTATCCCAAGACAGGTTATTTCCGATAACCTCTTAATCCGTCCGATTCAAATTATTAGGGAACACCTCATTCATCATCTGGCAAGTCAACGGCCACACAACTCCCTCCTCTTAAGACAGTTGCTGGGTAAGTATTTTAACTCAATCTCTTGACGCTTTATACTTGCATGTTATATTAACCCTTCCATCTTTTTCCTTTTACAGCCAAGGCTAGACCTAGCAAGAAGGCTCGGGCAAATAAACCATCTGACAACCATGTGGTTGTTGAACCAGAGCAAACTACAGAACCTGAAGGTCCAAATGCTGATGCCATGTTTGATGAACTGCCCCCTCAAGATCATGATTTTGATGAACAAGTAGAAGTTGAAACAGGAGACCATGCTGATAAACCGACAAGCCCGGTCCGTACTGATGATGGACCGTCTAGTCCGGTTAAGGCTGCTGATATCCCGTAACCTCCAGTGAAGACTACCGGTGACAAGGAAGATGATGTTATTATCACTTGTGTTGGCCACACTTCCCCTAACAACCCTATTGCATTATCAAAACATAGCGCCAAGGAGGAACATTCCGCTATGGAAAAAGGCAAATGGAGCACCGATTTATCAAGCTATGCTCACCTCAACGCCCATGTAACACCCTCGATGCGACTATATCTCCCACGTGTCGAGGCACGACTTAGAGGCATAATCGCATTGAAGGCATATGTCGCAAGTCAGGTAATCATCACAAACATCCCATGTAATATAGATAATGAAAAGGGATAACATAGTTGGCTTACACTCGCCACGTCAATCAAGTACATAAATAACATACATCATCCAAACACTCATGGCCCGACTACGGCGCCAAAATGAAAGATAACCCAACAAGCGACATGGTCCCGATCACCCCCAACTGGGCACCACTACTGATCATCAGGAAAAGAGACGTAGTAACGCTGAGAGTCCTTGTCGAACTCACACTTGAGCTCATAAGCGTCACCTAGAGCGGAATCACCTAGACCTGCATCTAGTGTAATAGTAATCTGTGAGCCACAGGGACTCAGTAATCTCGCACCCACGCGATCAAGACTATTTAAGCTTAATAGGTAGGGTAAGGTAAATATATGTGGAGCTGCAGGAAGCGACTAGCATATATGGTGGCTAACTTATTCGCAAAATAGAGCGAGAAGAGGAGGCAAAGCGCGAATGAGAAACTAGAGGGCAACCTGCGCAAACATTACTCCAACACCGTGTCCACTTCCCGGACTCCGCCGAGAAGAGGCCAACACGGTAACACACACGGTTGATTCATTTTAATTTAGTTAAGGTTCAAGTTATCTACAACCGGACATTAACAAATTCCCATCTGCCCATAACCGCGGGCACGGCTTTCGAAAGTTCAATCCCCGCAGGGGAGTCCCAACTTAGCCCATGACAAGCTCTCACGGTCAATGAAGGAATAGACCTCCTCCCAAGACGTTCCAATCAGACTCGGCATCTCGGTAATTCAAGACACTTTGGCAGGTTAAAACAAGACCAGCAACACCGCCCGAATGTGCCGACAAATCCCGATAGGAGCTGCACATATCTCGTTCCCAGGGCACACTCAGATGAGCAAGACGTCGGGTAAGCCAGCCCAGAGTTTCCTCTGGTAGCCTCGGACATCGCTCAGTGGGACCAACACTCAGAGGAGCACTGGCCCGGCGGGGTTAAAATAAGATGACCCTTGAGTCTGCAGAACCCAAGGGAAAGAAAAGGGGCTAGGTGGCGAATGGTAAAACCAAGGTTGGGCATTGCTGGAAAAGCTTTAATCAAGGCGAACTATCAAGGGGTTCCCATTATAACCCAACCGCGTAAGGAACGCAAAATCCGGGAACATAACACCGATATGACGGAAACTAGGGCGGCAAGAGTGGAACAAAACACTAGGCGAGAGGCCGAGCCTTCCACCCTTTACCAAGTATATAGATGCATTAAGATAACATAGCAATATAATGATATCCCAACAAGTAAATAAATGTTCCAACAAGGAACGGCCTCCCATCTTCACCTGCAACTAGCAACGCTATAAGAGGGGCTGAGCGAAGCGGGAACATAGCCAATCAACGGTTTGTTAGGACATGGTGGGTTAGAGGTTTGACATGGCAATTTGGGAGGCTGACAAGCAAAAGGTAGGCATCGTAGCATTGGCATAGCAAAGAGCGAGCAAACTAGCATAGCAAAGATAGTAGTGATTTCAAGGGTATGATCATCTTGCCTGCAAAGCTGTCAGAGTTGACTGGATCCTCGAAAGCAAACTCAACGGGCTCCTCGTTAGCGAACTCATCTCCCGGCTCTACCCAAACAAGACAAACAAGCAACAAGGATACAATCAACCACGTGCAAGGATCGATCAATAAGATGCAATGATGGTATGCTATACGGGATGCGATGCGGGATGCAAAATGTAAGATATGACAGGAAATGCATGAACCTGGCCTCAACTTGGAAATCAGGTGTGCCA
The DNA here is from genome assembly GCF_056163025.1 of Triticum urartu. NCBI lineage: Eukaryota > Viridiplantae > Streptophyta > Magnoliopsida > Poales > Poaceae > Triticum > Triticum urartu. The sequence continues at coordinate 606,862,515 of NC_141877.1, forward strand.
CTGGAAATATGAGATGAAATCGCTTGAAAACGATATAAAGAACGCCGGAATCGGAGTTACGGTTTGGAAATGGCAAGCGATTCAAAATTGGCACCGGTCTGCGATTTACAGCAAGTAGGCATCTAAATGCAACGAAATGAACATGCTACAGCACTCAAACATGGCAACAAAATACATGGCAGGTAAGCATTCAAGATGCTTAACAAAAGTCTAGCACTGAGCTATGGCCAATTCATCCATTAACAGGTTCAAACAAGCATGGCAAAAACGCAAATGGTAAACAGATCTCAGACTTAGTGAAATTAACACTTGTCTGAAATTTCAGATCATATAGCCCTCTTCGGAGCAACAAAACAACATACTACAAGACCTGAATATGACAAAGAAGAACATGGAATGGAGCTACTCAACAAGCTTAACAAAAGTCCCTTAGTGACCTTGAGCCAAAAGGGATCCGAAAATATACTAACAAGCACACGAACATAGCAAAAACATAATCAGTTTTCAGACTTGGTGAAAACTGGCACATGCTGAAACATAACTCAAGTAGGCATGTTTACGAGCTCGATGCACTCACTACGGTGCAAGTCATGGCAAGGAAAGCATACATCCATTAAGAAGGCACAACATGCAAGCTAGACATGGCAAGAACAATAGCATGGCATGCACGGATCAACTACAATATCTCCGGCAAAATTGCAAACAAGTTGACAATCTGCCTAGATTCACAACGAAGCAAAAGTAGAGCTCGATTGACTCAAGCTAGGGTGCTCCACAATTACAAACAAAGACATGGATGGATAGAGCACTACAAGATTAAAAAAACTCCTTTACTGATCATCCTCAAAAGAGGCACGGATCACTAGGAAACAACATGAACATATGGCATCATGAACTAAACAATCCCAGGACTTAGTGAAAATGCTAAGTCCCTGAAAACAGAATTACCAGGTGCCTCACTTTGCAATCTTGCACTAGGCACCACACACATCACAAAAATACATGGGTTGCACCTCTGGAAAGATGACAAAACCCTTAACAAAACATATGTAGAACTCATGGGCATATCATGCACACAAAAATCATGACAAAAATGACAAATGTCTAAGATGGAGTAGCAGATCTGACAATTAACTCAAGTAGCCCTCTTCTAAAAGCATTTCGGGCATCAAGATGAGCTCAAATGAAAATGATGCAATGGAATGAAATGATGTACTCTCTGGGACGAACATTTTGATATGATATATGCATGAATCGGAGCTACGGATGCAAAGTTACGGAGCCTCGAACAAGGCTACATGAGCTGAAAAATCTGGGACTTAGGAAAAATTCAACCTCCGGATTAGGGTTACTGTTCACGCCAGATTTGGATCGAGATCGCGGCACTGTAGCGAAGGCGCGACCACTGTAGCACGACGAGCTCAAGGTGGCCGGGGCCGGCGAGGAGGAGGCCGGGGAGTGGCCGGAGCGACGAGAAGGCGGCGGTGGCGAGCTTGCGCGGCGGGGCGGCGCGGTCGGGCGGCGGGCGGCGCGGCCGGTCGGCGGGGCGGCGGGCGCGCGCGGCGGCGCCGGACGCGAGGCAGGGCGGCGCGGCGAGGCGCCCTGGAGGAGGAGGCGCGGCCCGGGCGCGGGACGGAGGGGGCCGGCCTTGGGCCCGGCGGGCCGACGGGTGTGGCGGCGGCGGGAGGCCACGTGGTGCCGCGGGAGTGGCCGAGGCGGGGCGGAGCGGACGCGTCCGGCCGGATTCGGACGTGTCCGGCCGGTGCGGGGGCGATTTCTAGGGTTTCGGGGGGAGAGGAAGATTCGAAAATGGAGGGGGTCTTTAAATAGAGGTAGAGGGAGCTAGGAGAGTCCAAATGCGGTGCGGTTTTTGGCCACGCGATCGTGATCGAACGATCTAGATGATGGAGCAGAGTTAGGTGGGTTTTGGGCCAAAATGGAGGGGTGTTGGGCTGCAACACACACGAGGCCTTTTCGGTCCCTCGGTTAACCGTTGGAGTATCAAACGAAGTCGAAATGATACGAAACTTGACAGGCGGTCTACCAGTAGTAAATCAAGGCCGCTTGGCAAGTCTCGGTGCAATCCGGAAATGTTTAATCCCCACACACGAAAGAAAGGTAGAATTGACCACCGGAGGAGAACGAAGCGCCGGAATGCAAAACGGACAACGGGGAAAATGCTCGAATGCATGAGATGAACACATATGCAAATGCAATGCACATGATGACATGATATGAGATGCATGACAACGATAACAACACACTGAGACATAAACCCGAACCCGAGAAAATAAAATAACTTAATGCCGGAAACGGCAAGAGTTGGATTACAAATTGGGAAAATCATATCCGGGGTGTTACAACACTCCACCACTACGAAAGGATCTCGTCCCGAGATCTAGGACTGAAAGAACGCCAGGTACTCAGAACAGAGGTGATCCTCGCGTTCCCAGGTAGCTTCACGGTCGGAATGGTGTGACCACTTGACTTTCAGAAATTTGATTGACTTGTTACGAGTCTTGCGTTCAGTCTCTTCAAGAATAGCAACTGGGTGCTCACGATAAGATAGATCTTCTTGGAGCTCAATGTCCTCGAAGTTGAATGTGCGGTAAGGAGTCTTGAAGCACTTTCGAAGCTGAGAGACATGGAACACATCATGAACATTTGCAAAGTTTGAAGGAAGCTCGAGTTGATAGGCGAGGTCGCCTCTCTTGCTGACAATCTTGAAAGGTCCCACGTATCTGGGGGCAAGCTTCCCTTTGATACCGAAGCGACGAGTACCTTTCATAGGAGAGACGTGGAGGTAAACATGATCTCCGATCTTGAAAGCCAAATCATAGTGTTTACTATCATAGTAGCTCTTCTGGCGGGATTGGGCTGCTTTGAGGTTATCACGAATGACTTTGTACATTTCTTTTGCCTCTGTGATTAAGTCATTACCCAGCAGCTGACGTTCACCGGTTTCAGACCAGTTGAGAGGGGTACGGCACTTCCTGCCATACAGAATTTCAAATGGGGCCTTGCCCGAACTTGCTTGAAAACTGTTGTTGTAGGAGAATTCAGCATAAGGAAGACAATCCTCCCACTTCATGCCGAAGGAGATCACACAAGCCCTGAGCATATCTTCAAGAATCTGGTTGACACACTCGACTTGACCGCTTGTTTGAGGATGGAAAGCAGTGCTGAAACGGATGTTGGTGCCCATGGCCTTCTGAAAAGAATCCCAAAACTTGGAGGTAAAGATGCTGCCACGGTCTGAAGATATCACTTGAGGGATACCGTGCAATGAGACAATTTGAGAGGTATAAAGTTCCGCTAATTGAGCTGCAGTGATCGACTCTTTGATAGGCAGAAAGTGAGCCACTTTGGTGAGTTTTTCGATGACAACGAATATAGCATCATTGCCACGCTTGGACTTTGGAAACCCAGTCACGAAGTCCATTTCAATGTGGTCAAACTTCCATTCTAGAATGGCAAGAGGTTGGAGGAGACCAGCTAGCCTTTGGTGTTCTGCCTTCACTCTTCTGCAGACATCACATTCATTCACGAATTGAGCGATCTCGCGCTTCATTCGAGTCCACCAATAAGCTTGCTTGAGGTCCTGATACATCTTCGTGCTCCCAGGGTGGATGGAGAGGAGAGAATTGTGAGCCTAGTTCAATATCACTTTACGGAGGTCACCTTTGGGTACAACAATTCGATCCTCGAAGAAGAGAGTATCCTTGTCATCAAGGCGGTAGCACTTGTACTTGGGTTGACTCTTGGCAATCCCAATCTTCACCTTTTTCACCATAGCATCAAGAAGCTGGGCTTGGCGAATCTGGTCTTCCAAGGTAGGAGAGACTTGAAGGTTGGCGAGGAAACCTTGAGGAACAACTTGCAGATTAAGTTTGCGGAAAGCTTCACAAAGCTCGGGTTGATAAGGCTTAAGAATCAGACTGTTGCAATAAGCTTTCCTGCTCAAAGCGTCAGCAATCACATTGGCCTTGCCTGGAGTATACTCAATACTCGGATTATACTCTTGAATCATTTCGACCCATCGAGTTTGCCTGAGGTTGAGATTAGGCTGAGTGAAGATGTACTTGAGACTCTTGTGATCAGTGAAAATGTCCACTTTTCTTCCCAATAGAAGATGTCTCCAAGTCAAAAGAGCATGCACAACTGCCACCAACTCGAGATCATGAGTGGGGTAGTTCCTTTCATTAGGCTTCAACTGGCGAGAGGTATAAGCAACAACTTTCTTCTCTTGCATCAACACTGCGCCAAGACCTTGGAGAGAGGCATCACAAAAGACCTCGTACGGTTTGGATTCATCAGGTGGAGTCAAAACTGGAGCAGTGATCAATTTTTCTTTCAAAGTGTTGAAAGCAATATCACACTCCGGAGACCAAACGTACTTGACGTGCTTCTGGAGAAGATTTGAGAGAGGCTTCATGATCTTAGAAAAGTTTTCAACGAATCTACGGCAATAGCTTGCGAGACCGAGGAAACTGCGGAGTTGCTTCACGTTCTGAGGAGGTTCCCATTTCACAATTGCAGACACCTTCTCAGGATTCACGGCAATGCCCTTGGCGGAGATGATATGACCAAGATAAAGAACCTCATCGAGCCAAAATTCACACTTGGAGAACTTGGCATAGAACTGATGTTCCCTGAGCTTATCAAGCACCAAACGCAAGTGTTTGTCATGATCTTCCTTGTTCTTGGAGAAAACCAGAATGTCGTCGAGATAGACCAAAACAAAGTCATTGGTGTAGGCGTTGAAGATGAAGTTCATCATGCGAGAGAACGTCGGAGGAGCGTTGACGAGGCCAAAAGACATGACAGTGTATTCATATGAACCAAAGCTTGTTCTGAAAGCTGTCTTGGGAATATCTTGCTCACGAATACGAATCTGATGATAACCCATACGGAGATCAAGCTTGGAGAATACTTGAGCACCTTTGAGTTGTTCGAACAGCTCATTGATGTTGGGAAGTGGGTATTTGTTCTTGATGGTCTTCTTGTTCAATAGACGGTAATCAACACAAAGTCGGTCTGATCCATCCTTCTTCTTCACAAAAAGAACACCACAACCCCACGGAGAAGAACTAGGCCGGATGAGGCCCATTCTCTCTTGCTCATCGAGTTGCTTCTTCAGCTCCTTCAACTCTTCAGGTCCGAGCTTGTAAGGACGTTTGCACACAGGTTCCGTACCAGGCTCAAGATCAATAACGAATTCAACTGGCCGGTGCGGAGGCATTCCTGGAAGCTCTTCTGGAAAGACGTCTTGATATTCGCAAACGACTGGAATTTGAGAGATGGCATCCAATTCACCCTTCTCATTGAGAGAAAACAGATGGATTGTATCATCACGAGCGGCAAAGACAATTACATCCTCAGACGAATGAGTCAATTGAATTTGCCTGGCTGCACAATCAAGATGTGCCTTGTGCTTAGTAAGCCAATCCATTCCGAGAATAAGATCAATATCCGAGTTACCAAGCACCATAGGAGAAGAAAGAAACTTGTAGTCGCCCAATGTGATAGTAACATCCGGAGCCATCATTTTGGTGTTCATGAACAAACCCGGAGAAGAAACCGCTATCGGCTTAGGCAAATCAATAGTATGCACATCATGCATGGATGCAAAAGGCTTCGATAAAAACGATAAAGATGCACCAGTGTCAAAAAGAACTCTTGCGGGAATGTCATTAACAGGAAGGTTACCCATGATCACATCTGGTGAGTCCTCTGCCTGAGCTGCATTCAGCAAGTTGACCTTGGCGGACTTGGGGTTATGCTTGACCACAGCTGTACTTGCCGATGTCACAGGAGGAGGAGGAGGAAGACGCCTCTGGTTGAAACACTTGTTGGCATAGTGACCCTTTTCTTGGCACTTGTTGCACGTGACCTCTGAAAGCGGACGGTGGTACGGAGCACTTGATCTTGGAGCTTGAGACGAAGTCTTGCTCTGAAAGCCAGGGTTGGGTGGGTGGGAAGAACCACTGCCACCTTTGCTCTTCTGCTGATAAGGCTGACGGAACGGAGGAGGAGGAAGCCAATACTTCTGCTGCTTGGCCACTTGAGTAGAGGAAGAAGGAGTAGCATCTCTGACTCGCTTCTTGGAAGCATCACACCTCAACTGAGCATCCTCTTGCTTCAATGCCATGTTGTAGAACTCATCGTATCTCAACGGCTCAAAGAGGACAAGAGCGAGCTGAATTTCTTCTCTGAGACCACCCCTGAACTGGTATATCATGCTCTTCTCATCAGGTACGTCCTGCTTGGCAAAGCGGGCGAGCTTCTGAAACAACTTGTTGTAGTCATAGACAGACAAAGAGCCTTGCTTCAAGTTGCGGAATTCCTCACGCTTACTTTCAACCACACTTTGAGGGATGTGATGAGCTCGGAAATCTTGACGGAAATCATCCCAAGTGATCATACGTCCACCTCTGGAATCCTTGTACTGCTGGAACCATTCTGCAGCTTGATCTTTGAGTTGGAAAGAAGCGAACTTGACGAAATCTTCAGGCCTGACGTTGCTGCACTCAAAATGCTTACACAGATCCACAAGCCAATCGTCAGCATCGGATGCCTCAAAACAATTGCTGAACGTCTTTGGCCCATTAGCAAGGAACTAGTTCAGTGTAGCAAAATGATTCTGATTGCTGCCTTGATTCCCTTGACTGCCTTGATTGCGCTCTTGGAGGATTTGCACAATCAACTGTGTGTTTGCATTTGTTGCGGCCATCACAGCTTGCCATGCCTCTGGAGGAGGTGGAGGTGGTGGCGGATCTTGATTTTGATTCTGACTGGTGCTCTTAGCGGGAGCCATCCTGAAGAGGTTGACCACCGTTAGCACATAGACAGATAAATGAAGCTGAAACCAACGGAATGAAAATTGCAACATAAAGTCTTCACTTCCGAACAAAATGAACGAATGTATTCCTCTTGAAATGGTCACACATCCATAAATTGCGAAGCCACGTAGAATGAAGGTAGATAAATAAATCAACCAAGGTACGGCTCAAGAACGAATAATCGGTAAGAAATCCCAATCTCAAACCAATATCCGTGGAAGAACTAGAGCTACGAGAATTCCCACCTATGAAACTCCCGAACCTTTCCGGTTATGCAATCAGGTGTTGGGGATACAGGGGAAGCATAATATCTCACCCAAACTAGCAATTCCTACATCCAGCTGTATCCATCCTTCAACACATAACCAAGAAAACTTCGGAAACCATCTACCTCAACCCTCGAAAAGCATCCGTTATACAAGTTATGGCGATACTCCCGAACTCCCGCCCCAGTACTGGGTGGCATCGAGGTTATCTCACCAACGAACTGCATAAAAGAGATTTTCGATGTCGGCGTACTAAACTCAAGTATTCCAGAATTGCAACGATAAAATTATGATGACAACACCTCAGAGCTCAACTCCCCAGGACACTTCCACTAAACCCCTGACAGGAGGCACCAAGACAATGTTCTCATCATAAAACCATCAGAACAATTCCAAGATACCCGCGTGATCCTAAATTTTTTTTGTGAAATTTGAGAAGAGAAGAGTCAAAACTCTACGTCAAGATGCCTTACCAGAGCGATGAGGAGACTGGGAAGTAAAAAGAATTCCTAAACTCTCCGATATATAATTCCTAAATGACTCAAAACATTTTTCTAGACAAAACTCGGCCGCTAAAAATGATCAAGCAATGGGGCTCCTAAGGTCGGGGAAGGCTCTGATTACCAACTTGTAACACCCTCGATGCGACTATATCTCCCACGTGTCGAGGCACGACTTAGAGGCATAATCGCATTGAAGGCATATGTCGCAAGTCAGGTAATCATCACAAGCATCCCATGTAATATAGATAATGAAAAGGGATAACATAGTTGGCTTACACTCACCACGTCAATCAAGTACATAAATAACATACATCATCCAAACACTCATGGCCCGACTATGGCGCCAAAATGAAAGATAACCCAACAAGCGACATGGTCCCGATCACCCCCAACTGGGCACCACTACTGATCATCAGGAAAAGAGATGTAGTAACGCTGATAGTCCTCGTCGAACTCCCACTTGAGCTCGTACACGTCACCTGGAGCGGAATCACCTGGACCTGCATTTGGTGTAATAGTAATCTGTGAGCCACAGGGACTCAGCAATCTCGCACCCTCACGATCAAGACTATTTAAGCTTAATAGGTAGGGTAAGGTAAATATATGTGGAGCTGCAGGAAGCGACTAGCATATATGGTGGCTAACTTATTCGCAAAATAGAGTGAGAAGAGGAGGCAAAGCGCGAACGAGAAACTAGAGGGCAACCTGCGCAAACATTACTCCAACACCGTGTCCACTTCCCGGACTCCACCGAGAAGAGGACATCACGGTAACACACATGGTTGATTCATTTTAATTTAGTTAAGGTTCAAGTTATCTACAACCGGACATTAACAAATTCCCATCTGCCCATAACCGCGGGCACGGCTTTCGAAAGTTCAATCCCTTCAGGGGAGTCCCAACTTAGCCCATGACAAGCTCTCACGGTCAACGGAGGAATAGACCTCCTCCCAAGACGTTCCGATCAGACTCGGCATCTCGGTAATTCAAGACACTTCGACAGGTTAAAACAAGACCAGCAACACCGCCCGAATGTGCCAACAAATCCCGATAGGAGCTGCACATATCTCGTTCTCAGGGCACACTCAGATGAGCAAGACGTTGGGTAAGCCAGCCCAGAGTTTCCCCTGGTAGCCTCGGACATCGCTCAGTGGGACCAACACTCAGAGGAGCACTGGCCCGGCGGGGTTAAAATAAGATGACCCTTGAGTCTGCAGAACCCAAGGGAAAGAATAGGGGCTAGGTGGCGAATGGTAAAACCAAGGTTGGGCATTGCTGGAAAAGCTTTAATCAAGGCGAACTATCAAGGGGTTCCCATTATAACCCAACCGCGTAAGGAACGCAAAATCCGGGAACATAACACCGATATGACGGAAACTAGGGCGGCAAGAGTGGAACAAAACACTAGGCGAGAGGCCGAGCCTTCCACCCTTTACCAAGTATATAGATGCATTAAGATAACATAGCAATATAATGATATCCCAACAAGTAAATAAATGTTCCAACAAGGAACGGCCTCCCATCTTCACCTGCAACTAGCAACGCTATAAGAGGGGCTGAGCGAAGCGGGAACATAGCCAATCAACGGTTTGCTAGGTCATGGTGGGTTAGAGGTTTGACATGGCAATTTGGGAGGCTGACAAGCAAAAGGTAGGCATCGTAGCATTGGCATAGCAAAGAGCGAGCAAACTAGCATAGCAAAGATAGTAGTGATTTCGAGGGTATGATCATCTTGCCTGCAAAGCTGTCAGAGTTGACTGGATCCTCGAAAGCAAACTCAACGGGCTCCTCGTTAGCGAACTCGTCTCCCATCTCTACCCAAACAAGACAAACAAGCAACAAGGATACAATCAACCACGTGCAAGGATCGATCAATAAGATGCAATGATGGTATGCTATGCGGGATGCGATGCGGGATGCAAAATGCAAGATATGAAAGGAAATGCATGAACCTGGACTCAACTTGGAAATCCAGGTGTGCCACTGGAAAGATGAGATTAAATCGCTTGAAAACGATATAAAGAACGCCGGAATCGGAGTTACGGTTTGGAAATGGCAAGCGATTCAAAATTGGCACCGGTCTGCGATTTACAGCAAGTAGGCATCTAAATGCAACGAAATGAACATGCTACAGCACTCAAACATGGCAACAAAATACATGGCAGGGAAGCATTCAAGATGCTTAACAAAAGTCTAGCACTGAGCTACGGCCAGTTCATCCATTAACAGGTTCAAACAAGCATGGCAAAAATGCAAATGGTAAACAGATCTCAGACTTAGTGAAATTAACACTTGTGTTAAATTTCAGATCATATAGCCCTCTTCGAAGCAACAAAACAACATACTACAGGACCTGAATATGACAAAGAAGAACATGGCATGGAGCTACTCAACAAGCTTAACAAAAGTCCCTTAGTGACCTTGAGCCAAAAGGGATCCGAAAATATACTAACAAGCACACGAACATAGCAAAAACATAATCAGTTTTCAGACTTTGTGAAAACTGGCACATGCTGAAACATAACTCAAATAGGCATGTTTACGAGCTCGATGCACTCACTACGTTGCAAGTCATGCCAAGGCAAGCATACATCCATTAAGAAGGCACAACATGCAATCTAGACATGGCAAGAACAATAGCATAGCATGCACGGATCAACTACAACATCTCCGGCAAAATTGCAAACAAGTTGACAATCTGCCCAGATTCACAACGAAGCAAAAGTAGAGCTCGATTGACTCAAGCTAGGTTGCTCCATAATTGCAAACAAAGACATAGATGGATATAGCACTACAAGATTAACAAAACTCCTTTACTGACCATCCTCAAAAGAGGCACGGATCACTAGGAAACAACGTGAACATATGGCATCATGAACTAAACAATCCCAGGACTGAGTGATAATGCTAAGTCCCTGAAAACAGAATTACTGGGTGCCTCACTTTGCAAGCTTGCACTAGGCACCACACACATCACAAAAATACATGGGTTGCACCTCTGGAAAGATGACAAAACCCTTAACAAAACATATGTAGAACTCATGGGCATATCATGCACACAAAAATCATGGCAAAAATGACAAATGTCTAAGATGGAGTAGCAGATTTGACAATTAACTCAAGTAGCCCTCTTCTAACAGCATTTCGGGCATCAAGATGAGTTCAAATGAAAATGACGCAATGGAATGAAATGATGTACTCTCTGAGACGAACATTTTGATATGCTATATGCATGAATCGGAGCTACGGATGCAAAGTTACGGGGCCTCGAACAAGGCTACATGAGCTGAAAAATCTGGGACTTGGGAAAAATTCAACCTCCGGATTAGGGTTACTGTTCACGCCAGATCTGGATCGAGATCGCGGCACTGTAGCGGCGGCGCGACCACTGTAGCACGACGAGCTCGAGGTGGCCGGGGCCGGTGAGGAGGAGGCCGGGGAGTGGCCGGAGTGATGAGGAGGCGGCAGCGGCGAGCTTGCGCGGCGGGCGCGCGTGGCGGCGCCGGACGTGAGGCAGGGCGGCGCGGCGAGGCGCCCTGGAGGAGGAGGCGCGGCCCGGGCGCGGGACGGAGGGGGCCGGCCATGGGCCCGGCGGGCCGGCGGGTGTGGCGGCGGCGGGAGGCCAAGTGGCGCCGCGGGAGTGGCCGAGGCGGGGCGGAGCGGACGCGTACGGCCGGATTCGGACGTGTCCGGCCGGTGTGGGGGCGATTTCTAGGGTTTCGGGGGGAGAGGAAGATCCGAAAACGGAGGGGTCTTTAAATAGAGGTAGAGGGAGCTAGGAGAGTCCAAATGCGGTGCGGTTTTTGGCCACGCGATCGTGATCGAACGATCTAGATGATGGAGCAGAGGTAGGTGGGTTTTGGGCCAAAATGGAGGGGTGTTGGGCTGCAACACACACGAGGCCTTTTCGGTCCCTCAGTTAACCGTTGGAGTATCAAACGAAGTCCAAATGATACGAAACTTGACAGGCGGTCTACCGGTAGTAAATCAAGGCCGCTTGGCAAGTCTCGGTCCAATCCGGAAATGTTTAATCCCCACACACGAAAGAAAGGTAGAATTGACCACCGGAGGAGAACGAAGCGCCGGAATGCAAAACGGACAACGGGGAAAATGCTCGAATGCATGAGATGAACACGTATGCAAATGCAATGCACATGATGACATGATATGAGATGCATGACAACGATAACAACACACTGGGACAAAAACCCGAACCCGAGAAAATAAAATAACTTAACGCCGGAAACGGCAAGAGTTGGATTACAAACTGGGAAAATCATATCCGGGGTGTTACAGCCCAGTAACTCCATTCTGGTTTTTTGAACCGTCTGTACACCAGCCGTGACTACGAAGCCGGTTTAGTGACCTGATGAAGGAGCGTTATGAGGTAATTACATAACCTTTTCTCTCTTAAGTCCAATTGTAAGTACCAACTCTAGTAAGCCCCAAGGGCGATTTATGATGGTAATCAAAAACTGGGACTTTGTAATATCTCAACTCTGCATACTTATCCTCCAAGGGTCGGTTGATCCTTTAAAAATGAACCGGTACTTTAGCATTGTAATCATGTAACTTTCACTTGTGTAGTCCCCAAGGGCCGGTTTATCTTTCCAAGGTGAACCGGGACTTTAACCACTGTTACTTTGAGCAGATGTACATTAGCCCCAAGTGCCAAGAATAATGCTTGCATTACACTTGGGACTTGAAAAAATTTCTATAACAAAGAGAATAGGCATTAGCCCCTAAGTGCAAAGTGCATAACTTGTTATGTGCTTGGTACTTCAAATATATACTGCCCACTGATGATATGTTTTTCCTTTATAGGTTGAGCTGAGCAAAAAGGATGCCCAAACCACTGATCTTCAAGAGAACATTAAATCTCAGCAAGCAGAGGCTTCTAAAGCCAAAGAGGAACTGACCAATGTCTTAGCAGCCATGGAGAAGCTGAAGGAGACCTTTAAGAAGGAACAGGCGGATTGGGACACAGAGGAAGCCGCTTTAGCAAAGAGAGCCGAAGACGCAGAAGCAGCCCTTAAACCGGTCGTCGAAGAACTAACCGGCTTAAAGCGGCACATAAATGCTATGACCTCTGCTGTTTTTGGTAAGCATCCTCATTTGATGTTTTTCAGTTCATTTTATCTCATCAGTTACCGGTTTACTGATGCTTGCAATGTCACAGGGACCCGCATTACCCATCTGGGCTCTGACATGCGTATGAAGCTGAAGGCTACCTATATTTTAATAGAGCAGTTATATTCCGGAGGCCAACGGGCTATTTGCACTGCTGCTCACAACAGGCCTCCTCCATCGTTAATAAAAGAAACTATTGAGAAACTGTCAATGTTGCTTGCCCGGTTGGATGAACTTAAAAGATCAGCTGCAAGGTCAGGCGCGCTGACTGCACTAATGCGGGCCAAGGCATCGATTCCAGATCTTGAACCGTCTAATATTGGCAAAGGCTATCCTGGCGTGAAGGAAGACGGTTCAGAGTTTAACAATGATGATCTCCGAAGGCTGACAAGGGAAATGCGACCTTTAGTGAGCAAATTGGCGGAAGAAACGGATTTGTCTCATTATCAGCCTGTTTTCAATGATGATCAGAAAAGATATCCTGCGCCAACACATGATGTAGAAGATCTTGTTTCACCAATTTGTAAGCACACTTATGCCCCTGACATTGATCCTTCCAACCTTATAAGTGAAGAAGCCGTGTTCCAAGCCTTAACTGGAATCGATTGGGCAACCATTGATTTCCAGCCACTGGGTAGGGAGGAGGAAGATGCACCGATGCAAGATGATCCCCAATCTTCAAGCCATCCTGGTGATGAATTGTAAACCGGGGGCCAGTTTAGCCTGTGGCAGCCTACCACTCTTGCTGAAACAGTTATTCTGTGTGGGCATGAAAACGCCCTGTAATAGGCTAGTTCAAACACTTGTCTGCTATGCCGTCGAGCATACTTATTTTGCTCGATACTGATAACTCGATATGCTTTTGGGATCTATTATATGCATAATCCGCAGTGGTTGTATTTTAACTTGTTCCTGCATACAAGAGATTGAAAGTGTCCTGGCGGTTTACCGCTGGACGGGTCATGATGCCCAAATATATAGCCTAGGTGTAGAGCCAAGGCTGTATTTTAAAACAAGCCAGATATAAAGTAGATGATACATGTTACCTCGTTGGTTGACCAAGAGTTGTTATAATAAGGGTGATAACACCAATCTGGAGTATTGATGACTCCTTCCATGTTTGCCGGTTGACGATAAAACCATACCGGGTTATGATAAACACCGGTTTTATCAATATAATACTGGTGACTTGTAGTCAAGACCAGACCGGATCAATAAGCGCCGGATTATAGCTGGTCATGTACTGACAACTTAGCATTGTAAGCCACGCCGGGTTTTAATAAACGCCGGTTTATCAGAAAATATTTATGAATCTTATCAAAAGAGAAAAACACTTTGCAAAAAACACAAGAAGAATATGCAAGGCTTTTTATGGGATGCCAGGCCCTAAATCGAGGCTTTTCATGGGCTGCCAGGCCACTGAGTTAAACCATTTTTCAAAGCCTTTTAAGATGGACCTCAATCTTTAACCAGACATCATTTTAACTTTGATAAGTTTAGGGTCTATGAGATGGACTTGTCAAACGTTCGACGGGTCATACCAGGTTTACCTGGACGGAGTGGCTTACTTAAAGAGGCAGGATAACCCGAGGTTTTAGGTGAATACACCTGGCTTCCAAGCCTGGCTTGATAGTCCATTGCAACGGTGCAAACTCTTTGTTCTTTGAGAAGCAAAGAGCCCCCAAGCAACATTTGAGCTGTGCTCGGTGGGTGCCTATGTTTGAGTTGTGATGGTGCAACACTCTCTTTGGCCCCACATAATTTCCTTTTGGCCTTAAGCCTATCAAGAGGTGTAGCTATGGTGCGAATACAACCAAGCCCCCTAGTGATTTCCCTTTAGCCTTAAGCCGATCAAGAGGCGTAGCTAAGGTTCGGATATGACCAAGCCCCCTAGTGATTTCCTTTTACATGTGTGGCTTTATAAGCCGGATCAGCAGAACTCCGCTTTATGAACAGGAGCCCCCATGTAAAGACACATGATGTAAAAACAACAGAGACCCCACTTTAGCTGAGGCTCTGGTTTATTATATTGATCATAATATATACATTGTTATAATTATGTACATAAAAAGAGCCTATGGCTCAAGTATATTAAGGCCAAAGATGAGCAATATTCCACGGCCGCTAGGTCTCCTCCTCCGATTTATGTGAGTCTTTGTGCTCTCGAACATCGATAAGGTAGTATGATCCATTGTGCAAATTTTTTCTGACCACAAAAGGCCCTTCCCAAGGTGGGGATAACTTGTGCATATCAGTCTGATCCTGGATGAGCCGGAGCACCAGATCGCCTTCTTGAAAAGTTCTGGTTTTAACCCGGCGGCTGTGATAACGTCGCAGATCTTATTGATAAATCGCCGAACGTGCCGCCGCAAGATCACGCTCCTCATCTAACAGGTCCAGTGAGTCCTGACGTGCTTTCTCATTATCAGCTTCAACATAAGCCGCCACACGGGGCGAGTCATGACGGATGTCACTAGGGAGAACTGCCTCTGCTCCGTAAACCATGAAGAAAGGCGTGTAACCCATAGATCTGTTCGGTGTGGTGTTGATACTCCATAACACGGAAGGTAACTCCTCCACCCAACAACCCGGCGTCCGCTTTAAAGGAACCATAAGCCGGGGTTTGACACCTCTCAAAATCTCTTGATTGGCCCTCTCTGCTTGACCATTAGATTGGGGGTGAGCCACTGATGACACGTTAAGCTGGATGTGCTCACGTTGAAAAAATTCTTCCATAGCACTCTTGGACAGATTAGTACCATTATCAGTTATAATGCTGTGTGGAAAACCAACCCGGAATATCACCTTTTTGATGAATTGAACCGCCGTGTCCCCATCACACTTACTGACTGGCTCTGCCTCTACCCACTTGGTAAACTTATCAACCGCCACCAGCAGGTGGGTCTTCTTGTCCTTGGACGTCTTAAAGGGTCCAACCATATCTAGCTCCCAAGTTGCAAACAGCCAAGTGATTGGAATCATTCTTAATTCTTGAGCCGGAACATGAGCGCGGTGTGTGTCGGTGTCAAAACCAGCGGATCTCGGGTAGGGGGTCCCGAACTGTGAGTCTAAGGCGGATGGTAACGGGAAGCAGGGGACACAATGTTTACCCAGGTTCGGTCCCTCTTGATGGAGGTAATACCCTACATCCTGCTTGATTGTTCTTGATGATATGAGTATTACAACAGTTGATATACCACAAGATCGTAGAGGCTAACCCTAGAAGCTAGCTGTCGGAGTAAATGACCACGGGTAGCCTAGCCGGTTCCCCTGGCCCTTCTGAAAAAATTACGAGCCGATCCGGCCCTCAAGAATCCAAGATGCGGGGCCGCCTTCCGCTTGCCGGCTGTCTCCCAGGCCGACTATCGGAAGGCGGCCCGACTTCAGCCCTCATGAAGAAAGCCGTGGGAGGGCCGGCTCTGAGAAGCCGGCCGTGAGAAGGTTGACTCCAAGAGGCCGGCTCCCACAAAGCGGTCAAGATCGTACCCTCAAAGTCTGCATCCACATAATGGCGATGTGACGGGGCGTGGCTACAGTAAAGCCTGCCACCCCCGAATCCCGGAGCACGCCCGGCACAGTGCGCCGTACGGGTGGCCATGGCCCGTCCGGCACGGCACTGTTGCCACGTTGACCCTGATGTCATCCACGACGGGCCGCCAATGCGGCCCACGGGCGGTGGTCCCCTTCGGGCAGAGAGACACCTGAAGGCGGCCAGGCCTCCCCCAGTCGGCCCAAGACAAAGCCGGCTCTCCATAGCCGGCTTGCCACCTCCCTCGAAGGAGACGCCCCATTAAGGAGACGAGACGCGGTGAGGCTACAGCGATCACCGCCGGACGGCGGCACTGTAGCCATGCCCACCTCGACGAAGCCCTCGTCACCAGGATTGAGCAACAGTAACCAGCCCCCGACCGGGCCCTGGACAGTGGGGCCTGCCTGTCGACCAAGGAGCCGGCAGCCGGCGGGACCCACCAGCCGGCGGGCCCCAGCAGCCGGCGCAAAAGCCGGTGAGTGTAGACATAGACGGCTGGGCCCCACGCCCAGCCGGATTACCATTGTACCCCCGGGGGTAGGCCTATATAAACCCCCCGGGACACCCATGCAAAGGGTTGATCCCTGCTAGTTTTAGACACCACATAGGGAGGAGAAGAGAGCGAGCCGTGCCCTTCTTCCTCCTCTCGCCGAACAGCTCAAGGAGCATCGTGTAGCTACTTGTTCATCTAGTGATCATGCGGTGACCCCGCAGAGCAGCAGTAGGGGTGTTATCTCCATGGAGAGCCCCGAAGCTGGGTAAGATTCGTCGGCGTGCATGTCTTCGCCTCATCCCGTTTCCAGGCACCGGCGACGTCTTACTGGCTCCCACAATGATAAGCCACCCGTTGGCATATGTCGCACCTACCACCCGACATTTGGCGCGCACCATGGGGCCAGGTGCACCGTCGTCCGGAGACCTGTTCTGGACGGGAACCCTCTTCCTCCCCAGCGAGCGTAGCCAGCCCGGCACGCCCGATGGCGCTTGCCACGACGCGCTGCAAGGCGTCACCAACGCCTGTGCAGCGAGCGGCCTCGCCGATCTCCTTGACAAGACCCTCATCTCCGACGAGCTTGCCTCTGACGCGGACACCGACCACCTCGTCAACCTCCTCGGCCAACTCCGCGTCTCCGGCGAGCCTGCTGTGGACTTGGAGTCGGTTGGCTCCACCGATCCGATGCCTGTCGACTCCGACACGGCCTCACTCGACACTTTCCCCACCGGCGTCACGATCTACAACGACCCGCTTCCCCGGGCCGATGGCTGCGACGCTATCAAGACCGAGGTGATGGTCATCGGCCACGACGGCGCCTCTGACGAGAGCGCCCACGACGCCCCGCATACGCCGGTCCACGACTTGTCCATCCCCCTCCCGGCCGATGCCGACGCTGAAGCACTACAGGCTCGCCGCCTCGCCCTCCTCGCGGAGGGCCGGAAGCTGGCTTCCATGAGACGTCTCATTGAGGCCCACCGGCGCGAAGCCGACCGCGCCGCCTTTGGCACGCCGCCCCCAGATGGGCCCAGCCGGGCCGGCGTTGTCAGACAGCGCGGCGCTGTCGTCGCCGACACGCTAGGAGTCGACCGCCCAATCTACGCCACTCCACTCGAGAACCTGCGCACCGCCCAGGCGGCTGTAGACGAGCTAGACGGATTGGAGGCCGAAGAACTCCCCCACATGACCAGATGCATCCAGCAGCTAATCGATGCGGCTGCGCAGCGGCACGAAGCCGACGCCCGCGTGGAAAGCCCTCCCCCGCGCCGAGATCATGGCGCGACGTCCCGGACACCGACCGCGGGCAAAATCCGCGCGCGGCGCGAGAAAGAGCCGGCTGCCAGCCGAAGCCGAACCCGAATCTCCATCGAGCGAGACGCAGAAGGCCATCCCCGGGCCGTGGAGTGGCGGGGCAACCCACCTCCGCCTCGGCCCCGTGGGGAGAGATATCCCCCCCCACCGCCTGTTGTGCATCCGACTCTCAGCAGCCGGCTAGGTCGCCGCGAAGGAGTCGGCGAGAACGACGCCCGCCATCGGATCGACCGCCTAGCGCGATCCCTGGCGCTGGAAGAAGAAGACGATGTCGGCCCGCCTTGCTTCGGCCCCCGCATCCGCGATGAGCCTTTCCCCAAAGGGTTCTCGCTCCCAAGAGACACGCCCAAGTACAACGGCTCCGTGAAGCCGGAAGACTGGTTGATCGACTAGTCCACGGCGGTTAGCATAGCCAACGGCAACAGGCGCGTTGCCGTGAAGTACGTGCCCCTCATGTTGCAGGGCACGGCGCGGACCTGGCTCAACAGCCTCAAGCCATACAACATCAACAGCTGGCTAGACTTCACAGAAGCCTTCGTCCGCAACTTCACCAGCACCTACGAGCGGGCTCCCAAGCCCAGACAACTCTCCTTGTGCGTGCAAGGCCCCACCAAGTCCACTCGCGACTACCTCACGCGTTGGGCCGAGCTCCGCAACTCTTGCGAAGGGGTGGACGAGGTGCAAGCCATAGAATATTTCACTGCCGGGTGCCGAGAAGGCACCCTCCTCAAGCACAAGCTCCTCTGCGACGAGCCGACTACCCTCGACGAGCTTCTGGTCATAGAGGACAAGTACGCCACCGCCGACTCCTCAATGAAGACCGAACTCCGGGTAGACGCGTCCGGGAAAGTACTCAACCCGGCGTCCAAGACGCCGGCTGGGGACTCCGGCCGACGCCCACACCAGAACGACCACAAGCGCAAGGGCCCCGCACCGCCCTCCACCATTCGGCAGGTGGCCACAGTCGAAGACGAGCAGCCCGAACGGCGGCCCGCACCCAAGAAGCAGAGGGGCGGCAAGCCGTCTTGGCAGCTGGCCTTCTCCTACGAGCAGACTCTCGACGCCCCATGCAAGTTCCATAGCGGCGCGAAGCCGTCCAACCACACAACCCGGAAGTGCCACTGAGTCACCCGAATCTCCAAAGGCGAGGACTCGCGCCGCCTCCGCTTGCCGGTCCGCCACCTCCGGCTCCGAAGCCGCCGACCGCTCGGCCTGCAGTCGGAGCTGTGCACGACGAGTTCCCCGACGAGCATGCCGCTTATATCGTCTTTACAAGCCAGCCCGAAGACCGGCGCAGCAAACGTCGAGAGCACCAAGAAGTCAGCATGGTCCCTGCCAACCCTGCCGAGCACATGCACTGGTCAGAAAAACCTATCAGCTGGAGCCGGGCCGACCACCCAGAGGTGATGCCATCTCCCGGCTCTTATGCGTTGGTTTTGGATGCCACCCTTGCAACGGATAGACGCGCCACCCGTTTCTCCCGCGTGCTGATAGACGGTGGGAGCAGCATCAACATCCTGTACCGCAACACCTTGGAGAAGCTGAATGTCAAGATGAAGCAACTCATGCCTACTCGGACTGTGTTCCATGGCATCGTACCCGGCCTGTCCTGCGCCACCATTGGCAAGATCAAGATTGATGTACTGTTTGGGGACAAGGAGCATTTTTGCTGGGAAGCGATCTGGTTTGAAGTGGTGGACCTGGAGAGCCCTTACCATGCATTGCTTGGCCGACCTGCCTTGGCCAGGTTGATGGCAGTTCCCCACTATGCATACCTCAAGATGAAGATGCCGAGCTCCAAGGGCGTCATCACCATAGCCGGCAATTACAAGAAGTCCTCCGAGTGCGCAGCAGCCAGCAGCCGGCTGACCGAGTCCCTTGTGATTGCCGAAGAAAAGAAGATGTTGGACCGAGTCGTGGCCATGGCCGGCAAACAGTCGGCCCTGTCCCCCGATCCCAAGGAGTGTGATGCCCAAGGATCTTTCCAGCCGGCCAAGGAGATGAAGAAGATACCTCTTGACCCCGAGCACCCAGAGAGGTTCGCCGTCATCGGGGCAAACCTAGACAGCAAATAGGAAGGCGAGCTCGCCTATTTCCTCCGTGAGAATCGGGACATCTTTGCATGGTCCCCCAAGGACATGCGGGGTGTTCTGAAGGAATTCGCCGAGCACAAGCTACACGTCCGAGAAGACGCAAAACCAGTCAAACAACCCCTCTGTTGACTGTCGGAGGAGAAAAGAAGGATTGTGGGAGGGGAGATAGCCCGGCTTCTGGTAGCCGGCTTCATTATGGAAGTTTTCTTTCCAGAGTGGCTTGCCAACCCGGTCCTCATGCTAAAGAAGAACAACAAGTGGCGCATGTGCATAGACTACACGAGCCTCAACAAGGCCTGCCCCAAAGATCCCTTTGCCCTACCGAGGATTGACCAAGTGATAGACTCCACGACCGGATGCGAGCTGTTGAGTTTCTTGGATGCTTACTCAGGATACCACCAGATAAACTTAGATCCGGCAGACCGCCTGAAGACCGCCTTCATCACGCCATTCGGATCCTTCTGCTACCTGACTATGACATTCGGCTTGAGAAATGCCAGTGCCACTTTTCAGCGTTGCAT
This sequence comes from Triticum urartu, assembly GCF_056163025.1. Lineage (NCBI taxonomy): Eukaryota > Viridiplantae > Streptophyta > Magnoliopsida > Poales > Poaceae > Triticum > Triticum urartu. The sequence continues at coordinate 606,883,203 of NC_141877.1, forward strand.
GCAGAAGTGCCTCCTCAAGCAGCTCGGTAGAAATGCCCACGTCTACGTAGACGACATTGTGGTGAAGACGGAGAAGCGCGGCACCTTGCTGGAAGACCTCAAGGAAACATTTGAGAACCTGCGCCGGTTCCAAATCAAGCTCAACCCCGAGAAATGCGTGTTCGGAGTGCCAGCCGGCCAGCTCCTAGGCTTCCTGGTCTCCGAACGCGGCATCGAATGCAACCCAGTAAAGATCAAGGCCATTGAGAGAATGGCGATTCCCACCAAACTTCGAGACGTCCAGAAGTTTACCGAATGCTTGGCCTCCCTGAACCGCTTCATCAGCCGGCTCGGAGAGAAAGCTCTTCCCCACTAATGCCTCATGAAGAAGACCAACCACTTCAAGTGGAATGACCAAGCCGACCAAGCTTTTCACGAGCTGAAGAAGATGCTGGCCACGCCGCCTGTCCTGGCGGCGCCGACTGAGAAAGAGCCCATGCTCCTCTACATTGCCGCAACCAGCCAGATGGTCAGCACCGTCATCATAGTCCAACGCCCAGAAGAGGGCCGAGCCCAGCCGGTCCAGAGGCCGGTGTACTATTTGAGCGAGGTGCTGTCTACCTCGAAGCAGAACTACCCGCACTACCAGAAGATGTGCTACGGCGTGTACTTCGCCGCCAAGATGCTGAAGCCCTACTTCCAAGAGCATCCCATCACGGTTGTATGCACTGCCCCGCTGGCCGAGATCATAGGCAGCCGGGATGCATCCGGCCGGGTGGCGAAATGGGCCATCGAGCTAGCCCCCTACACGATCTTCTACCAGCCTCACACCGCCATCAATTCCCAAGCATTGGCCGACTTCCTCGTCGACTGGGCCGAGACCCAGTACCTACCGCCAGCTCCCGGCTCCACTCATTGGCGCATGCACTTCGATGGGTCCAAGATGCACACCGGCTTGGGAGCCAGCGTCATCCTCACCTCTCCCAAAGGCAACAAGCTCAGATACACACTGCAAATTCACTTTGCCGCCTCCAACAACGTGGCCGAGTACGAGGCGCTCATACACGAGCTCCGGCTTGCCAAAGAACTCGGCGTTCGCCGGATCCTCTGTTATGGCGACTCGGACTTGGTGGTCCAGTAATCATCCGGCGACTGGGATGCCAAGGACGCAAATATGGCAAGCTACCGCTTCCTCGTTCAGCAGATCAGTGGGTATTTTGAAGGATGCGAGTTCCTCCACGTACCGCGAGCCGACAATGAGCCAGCTGATGCCCTGGCTCGAATAGGCTCCACTCGGCAAGCAATACCAACCAGCGTCTCTCTACAACGCCTCCTCAAGCCGTCTATCCAGCCGTCTCCAGAGTCTGATTCCATCTTCGTGCCGCCTGACCCCGATGCAGCCGGGTCCGGCTCAAAGAACCAAGCAGGTGACCCGGGGACTTCGATAGTCGGCCCGGGGACATTAGTAGGCAGCTCGGGGACTCCCGTAGTTATGCCTAACCCAGGGACCGCCACACTCGGCTCGGGGACTGCGGTAGTCGGCCCGGAGAGTGCACCAACACAACAGGCGGCGGCCGACTCCAGCACTTCACCACCTAGCCCGCCCGCCCTGGTCGCACTAGCCGTGTTGGCAATAGAAGAAGTCGCAGCTCCGTCATGGGCTCAATCCATCCTCAACTTCCTAATAAACCAAGACCTGCCGGCTGACGTAACAGAGGCAAGGCAAGTCCAACACCGAGCCGAAGCATACACAATCGTCAACAGAGAGCTCGTCAAGCGTAGTGTCACTGGAGTCCTCCAGCGATGTGTCGAGCAAGAGAAGGGCATTGCAATCCTCAGAGACATCCACCAAGGAGAATGCGGCCACCATGCGGCCTCAAGATCACTCGTTGCCAAAGCTTTCCGCCATGGTTTCTTTTGGCCGGCCGCTTTGGATGACGCCAAGGAGTTAGTTAAACATTGCAAAGGGTGCCAAGTATTCAGCTCCAAGCAACACATGCCGGCTTCTGCACTCAAGACCATTCCCCTCACTTGGCCCTTCGGCGTTTGGGGACTGGACATGGTGAGCCCATTCAAGACAGCGCGCGGCGGCATGACACATCTGCTTGTCGCTGTGGACATGTCGGAGTAAATAGCCATGGGTAGCCTAGCCGGCTTCCCCCGGCACTTCTGCAAAAATTACAAGCCAGCCCGGCTCTCAAGAACCCAAGACATGGGGCCACCTTCCCCTAGCTGGCTGCGATCAAGGCCGGCTTTCGGAAGGCGGTCCGACTTTAGCCCTCAAGAGAGGGCCGACTCCAAGAAGCCGGCTGTGAGAAGGCCGACTCCTTCGAGCCGGCTCCCCGTAAAGAAGTCAAGGCCGTACCCCCAAAGTTTGCACCCACCTAACGGCGGTGCGACGGGGCGTGGCTACAGTGGAGCCTGCCATCCCCGAATCCCGGAGCACGCCTGGCACATTGCGCCGTACGGAGTGGGCATGACCCGTCCAGCGCGGCACTGTTGCCATGTTGACTCCGGTGTCGCCCACGACGGGCCGCCAGTGCAGCCCACAGATGGTGGGCCCCTTCGGGCAGAGAGGCACCCGAAGGCGGCCACGCCTCCCCCAGCCGGCCCGAGACGGAGCCGGCCCCCACAGTCGGCTCGCCGCCTCCCTTGAAGAGGATGCCCCATTAAGGAGACAAGACACGGTAAGGCTACAGTGATCGTCCGACAGGCGGCGGTACTGTAGCCGCGCTTACCACGACGAAGCTCACGTCAGCAAGATGAAGCTACAGTGACCAAGGAGTTGGCAGCCAGCGGGACCCACCAGTCGGCGGACCCCAGCAGTCAGCGCAGAAGCCGGCGAGCGCAGTCACTGACGGCTGGGCCCCGCGCCCAGCCGGATTACCATTGTACCCCCGGGGGGTAGGCCTATATAAGCCCCCCGGAGCACCCATGCAAACGGTTCGACCCCCTGCTAGTTCTAGACACCATACAAGGAGAAGAAGCAGGCTAGCCGTGCCCTTTCTTCCTCCTCCCCCCCCAAAACAGCTCCAGGAGCGTTGTGTTGCTACTTGATTCATCGAGTGATCATGCGGAGACCCCGCAGAGCAGCAGTAGGGGTGTTATCTCCACGGAGAGCCCCGAAGCTGGGTAAGATTCGCCGGCGTGCATGTCTTCGCCACATCCCGCTTCCAGGCACCGGCGACGTCTTACTGGTTCCCACACAGATAAGCCACCCGTTGGCATATGTCGCACCTACCACCCGACATTTGGCGCCCACCGTGGGGCCAGGCGCACCGTCGTCCGGAGACCTATTCTGGACGGGAACCCTCTTCCTCCCCAGCGAGCGTAGCCAGCCCGGCACGCCCGATGGCGCTTGCCTCAACGCGCTGCAAGGCGTCACCGGCATCTGCGCGGCAAGCGGCCTCGCCAATCTCCCCGACGAGGCCTTCATCCCCGACGAGTCCGCCTCCGATGCGAGCGCTGACCACCTCGCCAACCTTCTCGGCCAGCCCCATGTCTCCAGCGAGTCCGCTGCGAACCTGGAGTCGGTTGGCTCCACCGACCCGATGCCTGTCGACTCCGACGCGGCCTCCTACGACGCCTTCCCCACCAACGTCGCGATCTACAACGACCCGCTCCCTCGAGCCGACGGCCATGATGCTATCACCGCCGAAGTGATGGTTGTCGGCCACAGTGGCCCGGCCGACGAGAGCGCCCGCGACGCCTCGCGCGCGGTGGCCCACGACTTGTCCGCTCCTCTCCCGGCCGACGCCGACGACGAAGCCCTGGAAGCACGCCGCCTCGCCCTCCTCGCAGAGGGCCAGAGGCTGGCCTCCGTAAGACGCCTCACTGAGGCCTACCGGCGTGAGGCTGACCGCGCCGCCTTCGGCACGCCGGCCCCGGGCGGGCCAAGCCGGGCCGGCCTTGTCAAGCAATGCGGCGCCGTCATCGCCGACACGCTGGGAGTCGACCGCCCGGTCTATGCCACCCCGCTCGAGAACTTGCGTGCCGCCCAGGCGGCCGTAAACGAGCTGGACGGCCTGGAGGCCGAAGACCTTCAACACATGACACGGCGCATCCAGCAGTTGATTGACGCCGCCACGCAATGGCACGAAGCCGACGCTCGCGCGGAAAGCCTTCTCCCGCGCAAAGAGCACGGCGCGACATCCCGGACGACGACTACGAGCAATACCCGCGCGCGACGCGAGAAGGAGCTGGCTACCAGCCGCAGCCGGACCCGGATCTCCATCGAGCGGGACGCGGACGGTCACCCCCGAGCCATGGAGTGGCAGGGCGACCCGCCTCCGCCTCCGCCCCGTGGAGAGAGATATCCCGCCTCACCGCCAGTGGCGCACCCGACTCTCAGCGGCCGGCTGGGCCGCCGCGAAGGAATCAGCGAGAACGACGCCCGCCATCGGCTCGACCGCCTGGCGCGATCCCAGGCATTGGAAGAAGAAGACGATGTCGGCCCGCCTTGCTTTGGCCCCCGCATCTGCGACGAGCCCTTTCCCAAAGGGTTCTCGCTCCCAAGAGACACGCCCAAGTACAACGGCTCCGTGAAGCCGGAAGACTGGTTGATCGACTACTCCACCGCAGTTAGCATAGCCAACGGCAACCGGCGAGTCACCGTGAAGTACGTGCCCCTCATGCTGCAGGGCACGGCGCGGACCTGGCTCAACAGCCTCAAGCCGCGTAGCATCAACAGCTGGCTAGACTTCACAGAAGCCTTCATCCGCAACTTCACCAGCACCTACAAGCGGGCTCCCAAGCCCAGACAGCTCTCCTTGTGCGTACAAGGCCCCGCCGAGTCCACTCGCGACTACCTCACGCGTTGGGCTGAGCTCCGCAACTCCTGTGAAGGGGTGCACGAGGTACAAGCCATAGAGTACTTCACAGCCGGATGCCGAGAAGGCACCCTCCTCAAGCACAAGCTCCTCTGCGACAAGCCGGCCACCCTCGACGAGCTTCTGGACATAGCCGACAAGTATGCCACCGCCGACTCCTCGATGAAGACCGAGCTTCGGGTAGACGCGTCCGGGAAGGTGCTCAACCCAGCGCCCAAGACGCCGGCTGGAGAGCCCGGCCGACACCCCAACACGAACGACAACAAGCACAAGGGCCCTGCGCCGCCTCCCGCTAGCCGGCAGGTGGCCACGGTCGAAGATGCGCCGCCTGAAGAACGACCGGCGCCCAAGAAGCCCAAGGGCGGCAGGCCGGCTTGGCAGCCCGCCTTCTCCTACGAGCAAACCCTCGACGCCCCTTGCAAGTTCCACAGCAGCGCGAAGCCGTCCAACCACACGACCCGGAAGTGCAACTAGCTCACCCGAATCTCTAAGGGCGAGGGGCTCTTGCCGCCTCCGCCTGCCGGCCCGCCGCCTCCGCCTCCGCCGCCTCCGGCCGCTCAGCCTGCAGTCGGAGCCGTGCACGACGAATTCCCTGACGAGCAAGCAACCTACGTCGTCTTCACCAGCCAACCCGAAGACCGGCGCAGCAAGCGCCGAGAGCACCAGGAAGTCAGCATGGTCGCTGCCAACCCCGCCGAACACATGCATTGGTCGGAAAAGCCCATCAGCTGGAGCCAGGCCGACCATCCGGAGGTGATGCCGTCTCCCGGCTCTTACGCTCTTGTCCTGGAAGCCACCCTTGCAACGGACAGACGCGCCGCCCGTTTCTCCCGTGTGTTGATAGACGGCGGGAGCAGCATCAACATCCTGTATCGTGACACCCTGGAGAAGCTGAACGTCAAGACAAAACAGCTCACGCCCACTCGGACAGTGTTCCACGGCATTGTACCCGGCCTGTCCTGCGCCCCCATTGGCAAAACCAAGATTGATGTACTTTTTGGGGACAAGGAGCATTTCTGCCGGGAAGCAATCTGGTTTGAAGTGGTAGACCTGGAGAGCCCTTACCATGCATTGCTGGGCCGACCTGCCTTGGCCAAATTCATGGCGGTCCCCCACTATGCATACCTCAAGATGAAGATACCAAGCACCAAAGGCGTCATCACCGTAGCCGGCGACTACAAGAAGTCTGCCGAGTGCGCCGCGGCCAGCAGCCGGCTGGCCGAGTCCCTTGTGATCGCCGAAGAGAAGAAGATGCTGGACCGAGTCGTGGCCATGGCCGGCAAGCAGTCGGCCGTGTCCCCCGACCCCAAGGAGCATGATCCTCAAGGGTCTTTCCAGCCGGCCAAGGAGACGAAGAAGATACCCCTTGACCCCGAGCATCCAGAGAGGTTTGCCGTCATCGGGGCAAACCTAAACAGCAAATAGGAAGGCGAGCTCGCCGATTTCCTCTGTGAGAATCGGGACATCTTCGCGTGGTCCCCCAAGGACATGCCGGGTGTCCCGAGGAAATTCGCCGAGCACAAACTACATGTTCGAGAAGACGCAAAGCCAGTCAGACAGCCCCTCCGCCGACTGTCGGAGGAGAAACGCAGGATTGTAGGGGAGGAAATAGCCCGGCTCTTGGCAGCCGGCTTTATTATGGAAGTTTTCTTTCCGGAGTGGCTCGCCAACCCGGTCCTTGTGCTGAAGAAGAATAACAAGTGGCGCATGTGCATAGACTACACAAGCCTCAACAAGGCCTGCCCCAAAGATCCTTTCGCCCTGCCAAGGATAGACCAAGTGATAGACTCCACAGCCGGATGCGAGCTATTGAGTTTTTTGGATGCTTACTCTGGATATCACCAGATAAAGCTAGACCCGGATGACCGCCTGAAGACCGCCTTCATCACGCCGTTGGAGCCTTCTGCTACCTGACTATGACATTCGGCTTGAGAAATGCCAGTGCCACCTTTCAGCGTTGCATGCAGAAGTGCCTCCTCAAGAAACTCGGCAGAAATGCCCACGTTTACGTGGACGACGTCGTGGTGAAGACGGAGAAGCGTGGCACCTTACTGGAAGACCTCAAGGAAACATTTGAGAACCTGCGCCGGTTCCAAATCAAGCTCAACCCCGAGGAATGCGTGTTCGGAGTGCCAGCCAGCCAGCTCCTAGGCTTCCTGGTCTCCGAACGCGGCATCGAATGTAACCCAGCGAAGATCAAGGCCATCGAGAGAATGGCGATCCCCACCAAGCTTCGAGACATTCAGAAGTTCACCGGGTGCTTGGCCTCCTTAAACCGCTTCATGAGCCGGCTCGGAGAGAAGGCCCTCCCCCTCTACCGCCTCATGAAGAAGAGCACTCACTTAGAGTGGAACGAACAGGCCGCCTCCCGCAGAGGGCGTGCTTCCACACACCTCGTTGCTGGAGGCACGGTCGGCCTGAGGTCGGCTGGTTGTTCCACCAGCCGGCTCGACGTCTCCGCCGTCGTCGTCTTCGTCCTCTTCGCCCTCGTCGCTAGAGGCGATCTCCTCCGCTGAGTCTTCGCCCACCGCCGGGTTCAGCCCAAACCACTCCTCCGGCTGTGTGACACCGTCATCATCGATTTCGGGTGCGAAAACGCTGATGTCGGTGCACTCGGCGATCGTTGAAGCTCGCTGGGCGATAGCCGGCCTCACCTTCTCCAGCTCCGCGTCGGCCTCCATCCGCCAAGTACGCAGCTGGTCCAGGCTCAGTCCTGGGTACCAAGCCCGAACGAATTCCAACGCCCGCCCGGCTCCGAGGCGGGCCGCTGACGCCTTCCAAGCCTCGAAGCGTCCGACTGCGACTTCCAGCCAGTCGGCAGTTCGGCTCGGGGTGCGGGGGATCGTCTCGCCAGGCCAGAGGGCAGCCAGCACTTGCGCCCCGGCACGTTGGAGCCGGCGAAGCATCCGGTGGGCCGGCTGCAGCCGCGCCTGGACAGCCAGAAGCTGCTCCTCAAGGGTCCGGTTTGCGTCCGGTGCAATGTCGGCCCCCGCTTGACGGCGCGCTTTGCAATGAGCCTCGATGGTTTGAGCAGCAAAGGCGGAGTAGCCCGGGAAGTAATCTGCAAGAAACAACAAGCGGCAGTCCAAGATAAGTTAAAAAACCCAGACGGCAAGGGACGGGGGAAGGCCGTGGAAAGCAGCTTACCGTCGATCAAGTCTTCAATCCGGTCGTAGCCTTCGTCCAGGCCTCGCCGGGTCTCAGCCCAACTTGCCGCCTCCATCTCATACTCCGCCAGCACGGCGGCTTCGCTCTCCTTCGCTGCCTGAAGGGCTGCTTTGTGGCTTTCTTCTTGGTCGGCCAGCTTCTTGGCCAGGCAATCCCGCTCCTGGGCCAAGGCGGTGCACTCGGCCTCTTTGGCATGAAGGGCGGCCTTCGCCTCGCCAAGCTCCTTCCTCAACTCGGCGTTGGCCCCTGAAGACAAAGAAGAAGAAAGATCAATAAGAAAAGAGTCGTCAAGAAAGATTCGACCCGACTGCGCGGCAGTCGGCCCGAATCTCGGGGACTACACCCAGTGGGTGCGCTGACGCACCCCCACCGGAGACAAACAAACTAAGTACTTACTTCGGCTGTCGGCCAGGTCGTCGGTCCGCCGGCTCAACTCTCGAGCCTGGGAGTCGAAGGCGGCAACACGAAGGTTGTGGTATTCCTGAAAGTGTAGAAAAAAGCAAAGTAAGATAGCCGTCGAGAAAGATCCGACCCGACTGCGCAGCAGTCAGCCCGGATCTCGGGGACTACACCCAGTGGGTGTGCTGGCGCGCCCCCACGGAAGAAATCAAGAAAGTAAAGCGGCCAAGAGCGAAGGACTCACCCGGACAGTGGTTTGCGTCGACAAAAACTCTTGGTTAAGCTGCTGCAGCAGGGCGGCTTGAGCTCGTAGCCGGCTCCGGACCCCTTGAGCCGCTGCTTCCAGCTCGCCGGTCCCCCCGCTGGGAGTCCACTCGGACACGGCAGAGCTGGCCGCCTCCAGATCTCCAGCCGGCTGGCCTGCGCCCGTGGCCCGGCGTAACTCCGGCGGAGCAGCGCCTCCTCCAGCACGCCGGCCCGTCGCCAGCTGCACCTTGAGGCCGGCCCTGCTCTCTGGCTCGCCTCCGGCCGGCTCCTCCGGCGCCGTTGATGATTGACCGCCTTGGCCCGCTCCGGTCGGCGCCGCAGGCGGCGCTCTCCCGGCCAGGGCCACGGGCTCCTCCTCCCTCTCCAACTGCGGCGGGTCTTGGATGATCTCCTCCGCCAAGGGCAACGGAGTGTCGGGGGCCACGGCTCGGAGTGGCATGGCAAGCAGCGGAGGTTGGCTGCGCGAGCTTTCCGCCTCCGTCTCTGCGAAAGCCGCCTCCCTCTGAGCCTTGGCTACTGCTTCAGCCTGCCCCTTCACCGCCTGGGCGGCCACCTTCTCCGCCGCCTCGCGCTCCTACCGCGCTTCACGGGCGTTCCGCTCTGTGGCCTCCTTAAGTTCGGCGCGGGGGTCCACACGGCGGGAGCTTGAAGAACCTCCAGCCGGCCCCACGACAGAGCCACCCGGGCCCCGCTCAAGAGAAAGCGGCGCTCTGTCCAGCAAGTGAAGGAAAGTTAAGAAGACATTCGAAGAAAAAGAACCACGATGAGACTGCGGCAAAGCAAGTAAAGACTTACGCCGAGACCGCCTCGGGCTGTTTTACGGCTTTGCGGAAGCGGGCCGCCTTCGCGGCCGCCTCTTCTCGCTTCTTCGCCACGGTGGAAGGTTTGGACTTCTTCGGCCGACTGCCGAAGAGGCCTAGAGCGGCCCGACGCTTCTGCGCGCCGCCGGCAGCCGGCGCGATGGACGAGCCCGCGCCCTGATGGTCAGCCGCCAGCTGGCGACTCGGCGCGACTTCGGCTTCAAAGTCGTCCGGCCAGTCCTCGAAGCTCGCGGTGAACTTTGAGCCTCCGGGCTCGGCGCTGTCCCCCACGACGGCGTCTTCCATGGCTGCCGCCCCCAAGTCCGGGTCGTCGACATCATCCACCGTGCGGTCGGGGGCGTACTGGCGTTCGATCCCTGCCGCCCCAGCCGGCGGCGGGAGAAGAGGGTTCTGCACAGAGAACCGGCTGGTCAGAAGCCGGCTGTCGCGAAGCCGGCTGACGACGAAAAAGAAGATAAAGAGAAAAACTTACCACGGGTGGAGGATTTGTGCGAGAATACGGCGCCTTGCCGTATTGCCAGTCCCTGCTGAGCTTGCAGTTGGCGATGTAGTTGACCATGAGTGCCACTTCCGCGTGGGGCATCTCCCATGTGCTCAGCCGGCTTGGGTCGAAGCGGCCGCTCATCTGGCACATCATATGGGGCCGGCTCTGGAGAGGAAGGATCCGGCGCTCCACGAAGGCGGCCACCAAGTCGGCCCCGCGCAAGCCTTCCGACTGAATCAGCACCCGAAGCCGGGAGATGGCGGCGTTCCCGGCCGGAGACAACGACCGGGATCGGAAGCTCCACGAGGGCTGCCTCCCAGCCGGCGGGCCGGCTACGTAAGCCGGCAGGTTGATGTAGTCCTCTTGCTCGGCGACGTTCTTCACATAGAAATAAGATCTCTGCCAGACCTTCACCGACTGGATCAGGGGGATGGGCGGGAACGGATTGTTCTCGCTCGCCCTCCTCATGGCGATGAAGGCTCCGCAGGGGGCGGGCACGCCGGCGACGACCGTGCCGAGCTTGCTCTGGAAAAAATCTCCCCAGAGCTCCAGCGTGGGGAGCAGACCTAAGAAGCCTTCACAGAGGGAGACGAAGGCCGACAGCAGCATCACCGCATTGGGCTTAAGGTGATGCGGCTGGAGGTTGTAGAATTCGAGGAAGGAACGAAGAAACCCGCTCGCTGGGAGGCCGAAGCCGCGCAGGCAGTGCGAGCGGAAGACGACCCGCTCGCCCTCCTCCGGCGCCGGCGAGATCTCCCTCTCGGGCGCCAGGCGGACCTGAACGCGGTCGGCGCCGGGCAGGCGCCGGGTCTGACGAAGGAACTCCACGTGATCCTCATGGACGTTGGAGCCGTCCCAGGAGCTTGACAAGGCCATGGGAGCGAGGTGGCGTGGAGACGCGACGGCGCTGAGACGGGAGGCTGCGGCGGCAGTGAGAGGAAGAAGACGAGAGTTAGGAGGGACGGAGTGGGAGGGAGCGCGCGAACCTCTATCGCTCTCCCTCCTCCCCCTACTTATAGGCTCACGTGACGAAGCCGAGGAGGCGCGGCGTGGGGAAGCGTGGGGGTCGATCGTGCCCACTTCCCACGTCCCGTGATTACCGACCCTTAATGGCGAGGCGAAACTGCCTTAAGAAGGCGAGCGGCCCTATGGGCCACGGGATATCCGCGCCCGGACCAAGGCTCGCGAGTGGCGGGCCCGGGCCTGCGGCGGCGTCCCATCGCGCGCGCGCGCCCGCAGGATCCTGCCGCCACGTGGCCGCAAGAGGGCCCGTGGTCAGCGTGCAGGCCCCCTCTCCTCCCGCCTACGCGGGGTTTTCTGAAGTCGGCGTACGCCCGCGAAGCCGGCTCTTCAGGATAGGAAGCTGACCAAGCTTCTCGTCCCCTTGTTCACCTCGGAGCTCGATTAGCTTCGGGGACTACTGTCGGAGTAAATAGCCATGGGTAGCCTAGTCGGCTTCCCCCGGCACTACTGCAAAAATTATGAGCCAGCCCGGCTCTCAAGAACCCAAGACATGGGGCCGCCTTCCCCTAGCCGGCTGTGATCAAGGCCGGCTTTCGGAAGGCGGTCCGACTTTAGCCCTCAAGAGAGGGCCGAATCCAAGAAGCCGGCTGTGAGAAGGCCGACTCCTTCGAGCCGGCTCCCCGTAAAGAAGTCAAGGCCGTACCCCCAAAGTTTGCACCCACCTAACGGCGGTGCGACGGGGCGTGGCTACAGTGGAGCCTGCCATCCCCGAATCCCGGAGCACGCCTGGCACATTACGCCGTACGGAGTGGGCATGACCCGTCCGGCGCGGCACTGTTGCCATGTTGACTCCGGTGTCGCCCACGACGGGCCGCCAGTGCAGCCCACAGATGGTGGGCCCCTTCGGGCAGAGAGGCACCCGAAGGCGGCCACGCCTCCCCCAGCCGGCCCGAGACGGAGCCGGCCCCCACAGTCGGCTCGCTGCCTCCCTTGAAGAGGACGCCCCATTAAGGAGACAAGACGCGGTAAGGCTACAGTGATCGTCCGACAGGCGGCGGTACTGTAGCCGCGCTTACCACGACGAAGCTCACGTCAGCAAGATGAAGCTACAGTGACCAAGGAGTTGGCAGCCAGCGGGACCCACCAGTCGGCGGACCCCAGCAGTCGGCGCAGAAGCCGGCGAGCGCAGTCACTGACGGCTGGGCCCCGCGCCCAGCCGGATTACCATTGTACCCCCGGGGGGTAGGCCTATATAAGCCCCCCGGAGCACCCATGCAAACGGTTCGACCCCCTGCTAGTTCTAGACACCATACAAGGAGAAGAAGCAGGCTAGCCGTGCCCTTTCTTCCTCCTCCCCCCCCCAAAACAGCTCCAGGAGCGTTGTGTTGCTACTTGATTCATCGAGTGATCATGCGGAGACCCCGCAGAGCAGCAGTAGGGGTGTTATCTCCACGGAGAGCCCCGAAGCTGGGTAAGATTCGCCGGCGTGCATGTCTTCGCCACATCCCGCTTCCAGGCACCGGCGACGTCTTACTGGTTCCCACACAGATAAGCCACCCGTTGGCATATGTCGCACCTACCACCCGACAGGACAAATTCACTAAATGGATTGAGGCAAAGCCGATCAAGAAGCTGAATGGCCGACCGCCGTGACATTTATCGCAGATATAATAACTCGGTACGGTGTGCCGCATAGCATCATCACCGACAATGGCACGAATTTCGCCAAGGGAGCCTTGGCACGTTGCTGCGCGATGCAGGGCATCCGGTTGGACTTAGCGTCCGTTGCCCACCCGCAGTCAAACGGCCAGGTCAAGCGAGCCAATGGCCTCATCCTTGCCGGCATCAAGCCCCGACTGGTTGTACCACTGGAGCGTTCGGCCGGCTGTTGGCTCGATGAACTGCCGGCTGTCCTCTGGAGTCTGCGCACTACCCCAAACAAGTCAACCGGCTTCACTCCTTTCTTCCTCGTGTATGGTGCTGAGGCGGTCATCCGAACCGACATCGAGTTCGACTCGCCTCGGGTAACTATGTACACGGAGGCGGAGGCCCAGGAAGCACGAGAAGACGGCGTCGACCTGCTGGAGGAGGGCCGGCTGTTAGCCCTCAGCCGGCCCGCCATCTATCAGCAGGGCCTGCGCCGCTACCACAGCCGGAAGGTTAAGCCAAGATCCTTCCAAGAGGGCGATCTTGTGCTCCGACTGATCCAGCGAACAACCGGCCAGCACAAGCTCTCGGCCCCTTGGGAGGGCCCCTTCGTCATCAGCAGAGCTTTAGGCAACGACTCCTACTACCTAATCGACGCACAGAAGCCGAAGGCACGCAAGAGAGATGATTCCGGCAAGGAGTCGGAACGACCATGGAACGCCAACCTCCTCCAAAGATTTCACAGTTGAAATGCAGTATGTATCACGCTAACTTTTGTACTAAGTATGAGACAATAGGCCCCCCGAGGAGAGCTCGGGGACTGCCATATTTTATCTATAAATGAAGAATATTATGCTTATGACCTTGTCATTACACTCACTTTTTTCGTCCGGCACCGGGTTCGACTAGTCGGCCCGGGCACTGGCCGCCTGGAGTTATATTAGAAGTCCTACCCGCGGTCAGACAAGTAGTGTGCCGGCACCCAAGCCTTCTCTTGCCAAAATTCGAAGTTCGAAGAACCGGCTGTCCGGCTGGCAAGAGTTAAAGGCAGGAAAGGACGCCCACACAAAAAACGGCTAGGGACTAACGGACCAATATAACAAAAGCCGGTTTTTCTCCCACCGCCGACCGACTACCAGAGTAGCCGGCCGGCTGGCTTCCATTCACCTCACTTCAATCTAAGAAAGCTCGAGTACTAGCCTCCCCAAAAGGGGAAGGCGGCAAAGGAAACAACCTAAGGATAAAAAGCGTACGTGAATGGAAACCAAACACGCGCACAATCATATTTACACAAAAAGACCTTCAAAAGGCCAGCATTCAACATAGTTCGAATACACGCCCAGTGGGTGGAACTGCGCAAGTTTAATAAAAATTGTTCAAAGGGTAACAAACAGGAAAAGCGAGGACGGCAGATTAAGCCAGGGGAGCGACTGGCGAGTCGGGCAGGTCGGTGGAGACGGCAGTGCCGGCTGGAGGAGTGGCCGGCTGGTGAACCTCGGCATGATCACCGCCTCCCGCAGAAGGCGCGCTTGCACACGCCTCATTGCTGGAGGCGCGGTCAGGCTGAGGCTGGCTGACCGCTTCACCGGTCCGCTCAACATCTTCGCTTTCCTCTCCTTCGTCGTCTTCGCCTTCATCACTGGAGGCGACCTCCTCTGCCGAGTCCTCACCCGCCGCCGGGTCCAGCCCGAACCACTCCTCTAGCTGGGCAACACCGTCGTCATTTATTTCAGGAGCAAAGACACTGATGTCAGTGCATTCGGCGATCGCCGAGGCACGCTGAGCGATAGCCGGCCGCACCTCCTCCAGCTCCTCGTTGGCCTCCAGCCGCCAGGTGCGCAGCTGGTCTAGGTTCAGCCCCGGATACCAAGCTCGGACGAACTCCAGCGCCCGCCCAGCCCCAAGCCGGGCCGCCGCTGCCTTCCAGGCCTCGAAGCGGCCAACCGCAACCTCCAGCCAGTCGGCAGTCCGACTCGGGGTGCGGGGAATTGTCTCGCCTGGCCAGAGAGCGGCCAGCACCTGCGCCCCGGCGCGCTGGAGGCGGCGTAGCATACGGTGAGCCGGCTGCAGTCGGGCTTGGACCGCCAAGAGTTGCTCCTCAAGCGTCCGGCTCACATCCGGCGCGATTTCAGCCCCCGCCTGTCGGCGCGCCTCGCGATGGGCCTTGATGGTTTGGGTGGCGAAGACGGAATAGCCGGGAAAGTAGTCTACGCAGAGAACAAAAAGCAGCACAAGTCAGAACACAAATCAGGGGGCAAGGGGCAAGCAAGGAGTGAGGAAGGCGGCTTACCATCGATCAAATCCTCAATGCGGCCGAAGCCTTCGGTCAGCGCTTGCCTTGTCTCAGCCCAGCCCGCCGCTTCAGTCTCGAACTCGGCCTTCAGGGCGTCCTCGCTGTCCTGCGCCTTCTTCAGGGCCGCCTTATGGCTCTCCTCCTGGTCGGCCAACTTCTTGGCCAGGCGGTCACGCTCCAGGACCAATGTGTTGTATTCAGCTTCCTTGGTGCGAAGGGCGGCCTGCGCCCCGCTGAGTTGCCCCCTCAAGTCGGCATTGGCTCCTGCAAGCATGAAGACAAAGGAAAATCAATAAGGAAGAAGTCGTCAAGGAAGATCCGACCCGACTGCTCAGCAGTCGGCCCAAATCTCGGGGACTACACCCAGTGGGTGCACTGACGCGCCCCCACAGGAGATGAACGAAACAAAGCACGCACTCCGGCTGCTGGTCAGGTCTTCGGTTCTCCAGCCCAGCTCCTGAGCCTGGGAGTTGAAGGCAGCAGCACGAAGGTTATGATACTCCTGGAAGATCTGACAGGAGGCGAGAATAAGATAGTTGTCAGGACCTAGTAAGTTCCAAGCCGCCTGCGCAGCAGCCGACTCGGAACTCGGGGACTACACCCAGTGGGTGCGCTGACGCGCCCCCACGGAAGAAATCAAAAGAGCAAAACAACCAAGGTCAGAAGACTCACCCGAATGACGGCCCGCGTCGCCAGGAACTCTTGGGTGTATTGCTGCAGCGAGGCGGCTTGGGCTTGAAGCCGGTTCCGGACCTCCTGGGCCGCCGCATTCAGCTCACCCGTCCCCCCGCTGGGAGTCCACTCGGACGTGCTGACGCTGGCCGCCTCCAGGGCCTCCCCTGTCTGGCTGGCACCCGCAGCTCGATGCGGTTCCGGCGCGGAGGTGCCTCCCCCTGCGCGCCGGTGCAATGTCAGCTGCACCTCGAGGCCGGCTCCTGCTTCCGGCTCGCCCCCGGCCGGCTGCTTTGGCGCCGCGGCTGATTGGCCGCTTTGGCCTGCTCCAGTCGGTGCCGTCTGCGGCGCCCCCTCCACGGAGACCACGTGGTCCTCCCTCCTCTCCATCACCAGCGGGTCTTGGTCGACCTCCTCCGACGGGGGCACGGGGATGTCGAGGGCCACGGCGTGGAGGGGAACGACGAGCTGCGGAGGCTGGTTGCGCGAGGGCTCCGCCTCCATCTCTGCGGCTGCCGCCTCCGCCCGGGCCTTGGCCGCCGCATCAGCCTGCTCCTTCGCCGCCTGGGCGGTCCTTCGCTCTGCCGCCTCCCGCTCCTCCCGCGCCTCTCGTGCGTTCCGCTCCGTGGCCTCCCTAAGGTCGGCATGGGATCCACGCGACGGGAGCCTGAGGACCCTCCAGTCGGCCCGACTACGGAGCCGCCAGCACCTCGCTCAAGGGAAAGTGGTGCCCTGTCCGGCAAGCAAAGAAAGGTTTAGAGGGGCTTCAATCGAAATGGACAACAAAATATATATATAATATACAAGACGTTCGACGACTTACGTCGAGATCGCCTGCGGTTGTTTCACCGCCTTGCGGAAGCGGGCCGCCTTCGCGGCCGCCTCATCCTGCTTGGTCGCCGCCGTGGAAACCTTGGAGTTCTTCGGCCGACTGCCAAAGAAGGTCGACGCGGCCCGGCGCTTCTGCCCGCCGCCACGGGCAGCCGGCGCGGCAGACGAGCCCGCGCCATGATGATCAGGCGCCGGCTGGCGGTGCGGGACGGCTTCAACCTCGTCGTCGTCTGGCCAGTCCTCGAAGCCGGCTCCAGGCCCCGCGCCTCCCGCCTCGTCGCCTTCCCCCACGATGGCGTCTTCCATGGCGGCCGCTCCTAGGTCCAGATCATCGGCGTCGTCCATCGTGCGGTCGGGGAGGAGCTGGCGCTCTAACCCTGTGGCCTCGGCCGTCGGCGGAAGAAGAGGGTTCTGCTAAGGGCAAACCAACTGATCAGAGGTCGGCTATCATGAGGCCGGCTACAAAAGGAAGAAAAAGAAGAAAAACTTACGGCAGGCGGAGGGTTGGCGCGGGAATACGGCCCCTTGCCGTATCGCCAATCCTCGGTGAGCTTGCAGTTGGAGATGTAGTTCACCATGTAAGACACCCCTGCATGAGGCATCTCCCTGGTGCTCAGCCGGCACGGATCGAAGCGGCCGCTCATCTGGCAAATCATGTGAGGCCGGCCTTGGAGCGGAAGTACTCGGCGCTCCACGAAGGCGGCCACCAAGTCGGCTCCGGTCAGGCCCTCCGACTGGATCATCACCCGAAGCCGGGAGACGGCTGCGTTCCCGGCCTGAGACAGCGACCTGGCCCGGTAGCTCCATGAAGGTTGCCTCCCAGCCGGCGGGCCAGCTATGTAAGCCGGCAGGTTGACATAGTCGCCTTGCTGGGCGACGTTCTTCATGTAAAAGTAGGACTTCTGCCAGAGCTTCACCGACTGGGTTAGCGGGATGGACAGGAACGGATTGTTCTCGCCCGTTCGCCTCATGGCAATGAAGGCTCCGCAGGGGGAGGGCACGCCCGCGACGACGGTGCCGAGCTTGCTCTGGAAGAATTCCCCCCAGAGCTTTAGAGTGGAGAGAACCTGTAGGACCTTGAAGTAGATGTGTCTAGAGGGGGGGTGATTAGACACTTAATACTAAAGTTGCAATTTTTAAGCTTTTTCGGTTTAAGTGGAGTTTAGGCATAATTTCAACATTCACAATACATATCAAGCAAGCATGCAAAGAGTGTATAGGCAGCGGAAAGTAAAGCATGCAACTTGCAAGAATGTAAAGGGAAGGGTTTGGAGAATTCAAACGCAATTGGAGACACGGATGTTTTTCCCGTGGTTCGGATAGGTGGTGCTATCCTACATCCACGTTGATGGAGACTTCAACCCACGAAGGGTAATGGTTGCGCGAGTCCACGGAGGGCTCCACCCACGAAGGGTCCACGAAGAAGCAACCTTGTCTATCCCACCATGGCCATCACCCACGAAGGACTTGCCTCACTAGCGGTAGATCTTCACGAAGTAGGCGATCTCCTTGCCCTTACAAACTCCTTGGTTCAACTCCACAATCTTGTCAGAGGCTCCCAAGTGACACCTAGCCAATCTAGGAGACACCACTCTCCAAGAAGTAACAAATGGTGTGTTGATGATGAACTCCTTGCTCTTGTGCTTCAAATGATAGTCTCCCCAACACTCAACTCTCTCTCATAGGATTTGGATCTGGTGGAAAGAAGGTTTGAGTGGAAAGCAACTTGGGGAAGGCTAGAGATCAAGATTCATATGGTAGGAATGGAATATCTTGGCCTCAACACATGAGTAGGTAGTTCTCTCTCAGAACATATGGGTTGGAAGTGTAGATATGTTCTGATGGCTCTCTCTACGAATGAAGAGGAGGTGGAGGGGTATATATAGCCTCCACACGAAATCCAACCATTACACACAATTTACCAATCTCGGTGGGACCGAATCAACAAACTCGGTTGGACCGAAATAGTAAACCTAGTGACCGTTACAGATTTTCGGTGGGACCGACTGGATCAACCCGGTGGGACCGATGTGCTAGGGTTAGGGTAAATCCAAAACTCGGTTTGACCGATTACTCAAACTCGGTGGGACCGATTTTGGTAATAAGCGAAACAGAGAGTTGGCCAAGCAAACTTGGTGGGGCCGATTGCATATCTCAGTGGGACTGAAAATATTGCAACAGGTAACAGAGAGTTTGCAAGCCCATCTCGGTGAGACCGAACTGATTAGGGTTTCTGGCAGTGGCTATGACAAGTGAAACTCGGTGGCGCCGGATAGAAATAATCGGTAGGTCCGAGTTTGGCTTAGGGTTTAGGTCATATGTGGATATGGGAAAGTAGCTGAGGATTTTGGAGCATATCATTAAGCACTTGAGCAAGAGGCTCATTAAGCAACACCTCATCCCTCCTTGATAGTATTGGCTTTTCCTATGGACTCAATGTGATCTTGGATCACTAAAATGTAAAATGAAGAGTCTTGAGCTTTAAGCTTTAGCCAATCCTTTGTCCTTAGCATCTTGGAGAACTTCCCACAACCTTTAGTCCATGCCACTCCATTGTTGAACTTATCTGAGACATGCTAGATAGAAACGTTAGTCCAACAAGAGATATGTTGTCATTAATTACCAAAACCACCTAGGGAGCACTTGTGCTTTCAATCTCCCCCTTTTTGGTAATTGATGGCAACATACATCAAAGCTTTAGATAAAGATATAAAGAACAGCAAGTAAAGCTTTGGAAGGACATGTAACAAGCATAGGCTCCCCCTACATGTACGCACTCATGTGAATATGAAATGTAGAGGCATGTGAGAACATAACCATGACAGAGTAGGCAATGTGTTACATGTATCTTGGCCATATGCATCAGAGCAAAGGATTATCAAGGAAAATACCTTCATGCACATGAGTCCTTCTTGCAAACAGTATGTACATAAGCAAGAATTCCTCATACTCATGATTTTGATGCATACACTTACCTTGTAGTCTTTGGTTGGCTTAGGATGGAATGAACCTGCACAAACAAAGTTAGATAACACAGGTACATCCACTAGCCAGAGCAAACAAAAGAAACCACAAGAATACCAAGACTGGGATGACATGTAGAGAGTGAGTACTAGGTACCACATTGGAATAGACATGTCCCCAAGAGTAAAGATATGCAATGAATTTGACTGATTTCTTTCCCTTAGGTGTCTTGCTCCCCCTGAATCTTACATGGGATATTGGGAGAAGATAGGGAACAGAAAATCAGAGCTGACAGATACAAATGGATAGAACTTAGTGCAAACATGTCTTTCCCCCAAAAAGACATGTGACATCTCTCCTCTTGAACATCAAGCATCTGGGACATCTGGGATCCTTGAGTATTCTCTCCCCCTGGAAATCTCTTTCTCCCCTTTAATACTTTCTCTCTTGTAGGTTTGGTCCTTGAGACTTTCTCTCCCTCTTGAGCTTTGATGTGATCTCTCTCTCCCCCTTTGACATCAATTTCCAAGAAGGGCTTTCTGGAATCCGTCGTATAGGTTTGGTCCTTGAGACTCAGCATAAAGCAATGGATAAAATGGTGATGCTTGTAGAGGACAAGATTCATTGAGTAGAGCTGGATCAGAAGAAATATAGAACAAGTGGCAAACTGTTTTTCCTGTTGCGAAGTCGGTGGCACCGAGTGGCATGTTTCGGTGGTACCGAAAATATTCGGTTGGACCGAAAATTACAAGTCGGTGAAACCGAGTTCACACAGAGAAAAACACTTGTCACCTCAGCTCACTAGACATGTAGGATCTCACAAAGATTTGCAATGAATTTGACTAAAGGATTTGCAAGGAATTGAATGCAGAAAATGCAGAACAAAGACAAAAAGAGAAGCAACTGAAAGATCTAGATGAAGTTTTTTTTTTTGAAAAAGAGAAATAAAATAAACATGCATGAGAAAAATGCAATAACACAGAAGAGAACACAAGAGAACTTCATCTAGAGTTGGGCGGTGACATAGTCACCTATGTTAGAGTATATTGACTTAGGAGTCAGGTGAGAACACTTGATCATAGGTCATACTCATCATTTAAGCTCAAAATGGGGTTACCATTTTTTTGTTTAAGCATTTTGATGTATTCACATCTTGTTGAGTTGCTTTGACTCATGTCTTGGAGTAAAGCTTCTCTAAGATGGAATAACATACCTTGGGTGGTGGTGTGGTTCTTGCTCATGTAGTTGAACTTGTGTGGGTGCTCAAGGTTGATGTAGCTCATCAAGAGTTGGGATCACCACTTGGAGTTTGAGTTCATCTACCTACATGGGTTAGTTCTTGCAAGGAAGAGCACTTGTGTATAAAAAAATGACAATCATGAAGCTCAACATAGAATTTGTCAAAGGATATGTTTGAATGGTTTTGTGCTTCCTTGTCTTCAACCACCATTGTATAGAGACTTGGTGATGTAGAGATTGCTCAAGATGTGAGTGAGTCGCAATCTCATGGAATTAGTTTCAACCAAGCACCTACATGGGTTAGACAACATGCAAGGTACAAATATATCCAAGACATAAGATAGTCATCATAAGAGATATATCATGGATTAGTCATAAGCTCATGTCTTGCATGTATCCAATGGAGTTTCTACTCGAAGTTAGAAGCATCAATGATGTTCAATTCTCCTCTCAACCTACAAAACACTTTCTCATCAAGTGGTTTAGTGAATATATCCGCTAATTGCTTATCGGTGCGAACATGCTTAAGATCAATGCCACCCTTAGCAACATGATCTCGAATGAAATGATGACGAACTTCAATATGCTTAGTTCGAGAATGTTGTACAGGATTATGACCAATTTTGATAGCACTTTCATTGTCACAAAGCAGTGGAACATGTTTCACATAGATCCCGTAATCTTTAAGAGTTTGGGTCATCCAAAGTAATTGAGCACAACATGAACCAGCGGCAATGTATTCCGCTTTGGCGGTGGATAAGGATACCGAGTTTTGTTTCTTGGAAGACCAAGACACAAGAGATCTACCAAGAAATTGACAAGTACCCGAAGTAGACTTTCTATCAACCTTGTCCCCGGCATAATCCGAGTCAGAATAGCCAACAAGATCAAAAGAAGACCTATTAGAATACCAAATGCCAAATTTTGGTGTATGAATTAAGTATCTCACTATCCTTTTCACGGCCTTAAGATGACATTCTTTAGGAGCAGCTTCATATCGTGCACACATGCACACACTTAGCATAATATCGGGACGTGAAGCACATAGGTATAGCAATGAACCAATCATAGAGCGATAAACCTTTTGATCAACCGGTTCACCATCTTTGGTCAAATCATTATGTCCACTAGTAGGCATGGGTGTAGACATACCTTTGCATTCTTGCATATTGAACTTCTTGAATAAGTCCTTGGTGTACTTCGTTTGAGAGACAAATGTACCTTCCTTAGTTTGCTTGATTTGCAAACCGAGAAAGAATTTGAGTTCACTCATCATAGACATCTCAAAATTCTCTGACATTAGCTTTCCAAAGTTTTCACTAAAGAGAGGGTTAGTTGAACCAAATATGATATCATCAACATAAATTTGGCATACAAATAGTTCTCCATTAACGCTTTTAGTAAAAAGAGTAGAATCAATTTTACCAATTTCAAAACCACTTGCAATAAGGAACTTGGTCAAGCATTTATACCATGCTCTAGGAGCTTGTTTAAGACCATAAAGAGCTTTGTGAAGTTTGTAAACATGATTTGGTTTCTTAGGATTGATAAAGCCGGGAGGTTGTTTGACATAAACTTCCTCCTCTATTTCACCATTTAGAAAAGCACTTTTAATGTCCATTTGGTACAAGGTGATGTTATGGTGATTAGCATAGGCAAGTAAGATGCGAATGGACTCAAGTCTAGCAACGGGAGCATATGTCTCACCATAGTCCATACCTTCGACTTATGTGTACCCTTGGGCGACGAGACGTGCTTTGTTGCGAACCACTTGTCCATCTTCATCTTGCTTGTTGCGAAACACCCATTTGGTACCAATGATGTTGTGGTTGTTGTCGGGCTTCTCAACCAATGTCCAAACTTGGTTTCTCTCAAAGTTGTGTAGCTCTTCATGCATAGCGTTTATCCAATCCGGATCTTCCAATGCTTCTTCAACCTTCATAGGTTCAATGCTAGAGATGAATGAATTGTTTTCACAAAAGTTAGCTAAACGAGTCTTTGAGCGAGTGATTCTCCCGGTTTGTATATCATTGAGGATTTGCTCGACGGGATGATCTTTGGCAATTCTTGCTCGAACTCGTGAGAGCTTTTGCTTGGGTCTTCGTTGAACATCTTCTTCATCTTGTTCTTCTTCTTGGACTTCTTCATTGTTGACGTTGTCGTTCTCTTGTCGTGGTGGAGAAGGAGGTTGTTGATGTTCGTCTTGATGTACTTCCTCATCTTCTTCATCTTGGTGTGTCCCACTTGTGGATGCTTCCATGTCGATTCTTGGTTCACCTTGTCATGAAGTAGAAGCTTCCACTTGGACGGATGAAGTAATCTCCTTCACCTCCGTTGGACGAACTTTGCCAATGGACAAGTCTTGGATTGCTTCTGAAGGGTCTTTGTCTCCTACATCAATTGGCAATTGCTCTACTTGCGAGCCATTAGATTCATCAAACTTCACATCTACCGTCTCTTCAACCTTTCGGGTGAAATTGTTGTAGACACGGTAAGTGTGAGAGTTTGAGCCATAACCAAGTAGAAAACCTTCATGAGATTTAGGAGCAAACTTTGAACGACGATGCTTGTCAAGAATGTAGCACTTTCAGCCGAATACTCGAAAGTATCCAACTTGGGGTTTGTTACCGGTGAGGAGCTCATATGCCGTCTTGCCGAGTAGCTTGTGAAGATACAAGCGATTTGTTGCGTGACAAGCTGTCTCAACCACTTCTGCCCAAAAGTGCTTCGGCGTCTTGTATTCATCAAGCATCATTCTTGCCATTTCGATGAGCGTCCGGTTCTTCCTCTCAACAACTCCATTTTGTTGAGGTGTGTACGTAGCCAAGAACTCGTGTGAAATCCCTTCTTCGTCAAGAAAGGTGTCCACATTTGCGTTCTTGAACTCCGTTCCGTTGTCAGTCCGAACCTTCTTGATCTTCACGTCAAACTGATTTTGGGCCTTCCTAGCGAAGTTTTTGAAGATCTTCTGGACCTGCAATTGTCATTAAGAAAGAACACCCATGTAAATCTTGAAAAATCATCAACTATAACTAGACCAAAAGAATTTCCACCGAGACTCTTGTAGGCGTTGGGACCAAAAAGATCCATATGAAGTAGCTCGAGTGGCCTCCTTGTGGTCATGATGTTCTTCACGGGATGCCTTCCTCCAACCTGTTTACCTGCTTGACAAGCACTGCAAAGTCTATCCTTATCAAATATGACATCGTTAACTCCAAGGATATGATTTCCTTTAATAAGCTTGTCAAGGTTTCTCATACCAACGTGACCTAGTCGTCTATGCCACAACCAACCTTTTGAGGATTTAGCAATAAAGCAAGTTTTAGGTTGTGCCTTTTTAGAGAAATCGACAATGTAAAGATCACCTCTATGCATACCGGTAAAGACCATTTTATGATTGTCTCGACGAAATACTTGGCAATCTACCTCAGTAAATAGGACATTCAAACCGAAATCAGCAAGTCTAGATACTGAAAGTAAGTTGTAGCCGAGAGATTCAACGAGCATGACATTTTGAATGGAACTATCATGTGAGATGGCCACCTTACCAAGGCCAACCACTTTACCCTTTGAATTATCACCAAAGGTGACATATTTTCGAGGGCCGTCATTTTCAGCAAGCTCACGGAACATCTCTTCATCTCCGGTCATATGATCAGTACATCCACTATCAAGAACCCATTCCTTTCCTCCTGACGCATATCCTCGAAGATTTGCCGTAAGACCAAAATGTCTCATTTCATCATCAAGATCGAAGTCACTATCATCATCATCATAGTATCCATGTTCATCATGATCTTGTGACTCATCATTTCCTAGAGAGGGTAATTGATTAGATAAATAATCATCAAGGTGGTCACTTTTATGAATTCTTATAGCTTGGAATATAATATCACTAATGATTCCACCATCTCCTTTAGCTTGCTTGAGATTGGCAAGCTCAAATAGACAATCACCAAAACTAGGATCACTAGAGTTCATCTTACTCAAGGCAATAGATTTATGGAGAATTTCATCCAAATTTTTCAAGGAATGATCGGGAAATAGTTCCTCAAGAAATTTCCATATAGTATAGGCACAATTAAGAGTAGGCAAACTGGTAATCAAATTTTTGGGCAATCCTCTAATGATGAGCTCAATAGTTCTAAGATTGCGAATCATGTCAATATCTTCATCTAGGGTAGGATGCAAAGGATCAATATGAGGTGCACAAGGGCTAGCAATATACTTGTTCAAATGATACTGATTGAAGATCACAAGCATCTCATTTTTCCACTCATGCAAATATTTTCCACCAAGAATAGGCACTCTATGTCTAAGACTCCCTAAAGTAGACACATCCATCTTCCTCCAATGGTGATTAAACCAAGGCAATGGAGACCAAAGCTCTGATACCACTTGTAGGACCTTGAAGTAGATGTGTCTAGAGGGGGGGGGAATTAGACACTTAATGCTAAAGTTGCAATTTTTAACCTTTTTCGGTTTAAGTGGAGTTTAGGCATAATTTCAACATTCACAATACATATCAAGCAAGCATGCAAAGAGTGTATAGGCAGCAGAAAGTAAAGCATGCAACTTGCAAGAATGTAAAGGGAAGGGTTTGGAGAATTCAAACGCAATTGGAGACACGGATGTTTTTCCCGTGGTTCGGATAGGTGGTGCTATCCTACATCCATGTTGATGGAGACTTCAACCCACGAAGGGTAACGGTTGCGCGAGTCCACGAAGGGCTCCACCCACGAAGGGTCCACGAAGAAGCAACCTTGTCTATCCCATCATGGCCATCGCCCACGAAGGACTTGCCTCACTAGCGGTAGATCTTCACGAAGTAGGCGATCTCCTTGCCCTTACAAACTCCTTGGTTCAACTCCACAATCTTGTCGGAGGCTCCCAAGTGACACCTAGCCAATCTAGGAGACACCACTCTCCAAGAAGTAACAAATGGTGTGTTGATGATGAACTCCTTGCTCTTGTGCTTCAAATGATAGTCTCCCCAACACTCAACTCTCTCTCATAAGATTTGGATCTGGTGGAAAGAAGGTTTGAGTGGAAAGCAACTTGGGGAAGGCTAGAGATCAAGATTCATATGGTAGGAATGGAATATCTTGGCCTCAACACATGAGTAGGTAGTTCTCTCTCAGAACATATGGGTTGGAAGTGTAGATGTGTTCTGATGGCTCTCTCTACGAATGAAGAGGAGGTGGAGGGGTATATATAGCCTCCACACGAAATCCAACCGTTACACACAATTTACCAATCTCGGTGGGACCGAATCAACAAACTCGGTCGGACCGAAATAGTAAACCTAGTGACCGTTAGATATTTTCGGTGGGACCGAATGGATCAACCCGGTGGGACCGATGTGCTAGGGTTAGGGTAAATCCAAAACTCGGTTTGACCGATTACTCAAACTCGGTGGGACCGATTTGGGTAATAAGCAAAATAGAGAGTTGGCCAAGCAAACTCGGTGGGGCCGATTGCATATCTCGGTGGGACCGAAAATATTGCAACGGGTAACAGAGAGTTTGCAAGCCCATCTCGGTGAGACCGAGATCCCATCGGTGAGATCGAACTGATTAGGGTTTCTGGCAGTGGCTATGACAAGTGAAACTCGGTGGCGCCAGATAGAAGTAATCGGTAGGTCCGAGTTTGGCTTAGGGTTTAGGTCATATGTGGATATGGGAAAGTAGCTGAGGATTTTGGAGCATATCATTAAGCACTTGAGCAAGAGGCTCATTAAGCAACACCTCATCCCTCCTTGATAGTATTGGCTTTTCCTATGGACTCAATGTGATCTTGGATCACTAAAATGTAAAATGAAGAGTCTTGAGCTTTAAGCTTTACCCAATCCTTTGTCCTTAGCATCTTGGAGAACTTCCCACAACCTTTAGTCCATGCCACTCCATTGTTGAACTTATCTGAAACATGCTAGATAAAAACGTTAGTCCACCTAGGGAGCACTTGTGCTTTCAGAACCCCAAGAAAGCCCTCGCACAGGGTGACGAAGGCCGACAGCAGCATCAGCGTGTTGGGCATGAGGTGATGCGGCTGGAGGTGGTAGAATTCAAGGAAAGCTCGAAGGAATCCGCTTGCCGGGAGGCCAAAGCCGCGCAGGCAGTGCGAGCGGAAGACCACCCGCTCGCCCTCCTCCGGCGCCGGCGAGATCTCCCTCTCCGGCGCCTGACGAACCCGCACAAAGTTCTCGCCCGGCAGGCGCCGTGTCCGGCGGAGGAACTCGACATGGTCCTCGTGGACGTTGGAGCCATCCCACGAGCTCGACAGCGCCATGGGAGCGGTGCGGCGGGGAGCAAGACAAAGCGACGGCGGAACGGCGCGGCAAGGGGTTGCTGCGGCGGCAGAGGGAAGAAGAAGGAAGGCAAGAAGGAGCGGAGCGAGGGAGAGCGTGCAAGCCTCTGCCGCTCCTCCTCCTCCTACTTATAGGCCCGCGCGGCGGAGCCGAGGAGGCGCAGCGTGGGGGAACGTGGGGATCAACTGCGCCCACTCCCCCCACGTCCCGCGATTATTGTGCCCTGATGGCGTAATAAAACCGCCGCGGGAAGGGGATCAGTCTGTGTGGGCCGCAGAAGATCCGCGCTTGGGCCGAGGCCTATGAGTGGCGGGCCCGGGCCTGCGGCAGCGTCCCGTCGCGCACGTGCGTTGGCAGGATTTCCTTGCCACATGGCCCGCGGGATGGCGCATGGTCAGCTCGCAGGGCGACCCGCGTTCCCGCCTATGAGAAACGGAGCTTTCCGAAGACGGCGCGCACAAGCAAAGCCGGCCCCTCAGGATAGGAAGCTGACCAAGATTCTCGTCCCTTTGTCAGCCTCGAAGCTCGACCAGCTTCGGGGACTACTGTCGGAGTAAATGACCACGGGTAGCCTAGCCGGCTCCCCTGGCCCTTCTGAAAAAATTACGAGCCGATCCGGCCCTCAAGAATCCAAGATGCGGGGCCGCCTTCCCCTTGCCGGCTGTCTCCCAGGCCGACTATCGGAAGGCGGCCCGACTTCAGCCCTCATGAAGAAAGCCGCGGGAGGGCCAGCTCCGAGAAGCCGGCCGCAAGAAGGCCGACTCCAAGAGGCCGGCTCCCACAAAGCGGTCAAGATCGTACCCTCGAAGTCTGCATCCACATAACTGTGATGTGACGGGGCGTGGCTACAGTAAAGCCTGCCACCCCTGAATCCCGGAGCACACCCGGCACAGTGCGCCGTACGGGTGGCCAAGGCCCGTCCGGCGCGGCACTGTTGCCATGTTGACCCTGATGTCATCCACGACGGGCCGCCAGTGCGGCCCACGGGCGGTGGGCCCCTTCGAGCAGAGAGACACCTGAAGGCGGCCAGGCCTCCCCCAGTCGGCCCAAGACAAAGCCGGCTCTCCATAGCCGGCTTGCCACCTCCCTCGAAGAGACACCCCATTAAGGAGACGAGACGCGGTGAGGCTACGGCGATCACCGCCGGACGGCGGCACTGTAGCCATGCCCACCTCGACGAAGCCCTCTTCACCAGGATTGAGCAACAGTAACCAGCCCCCGGCCGGGCCCTGGACAGTGGGGCCTGCCTGTCGACCAAGGAGCCGGCAGCCGGCGGGCCCCAGCAGCCGGCGCAGAAGCCGGCGAGTGTACACATAGACGGCTGGGCCCCACGCCCAGCCGGATTACCATTGTACCCCCGGGGGGTAGGCCTATATAAACCCCCCGGGACACCCATGCAAAGGGTTGATCCCTGCTAGTTTTAGACACCACATAGGGAGGAGAAGAGAGCGAGCCGTGCCCTTCTTCCTCCTCTCGCCGAACAGCTCAAGGAGCATCGTGTAGCTACTTGTTCATCTAGTGATCATGCGGAGACCCCGCAGAGCAGCAGTAGGGGTGTTATCTCCACGGAGAGCCCCGAAGCTGGGTAAGATTCGCTGGCATGCATGTCTTCGCCTCATCCCGTTTCCAGGCACCGGCGACGTCTTACTGGCTCCCACAATGATAAGCCACCCGTTGGCATATGTCGCACCTACCACCCGACACTAGCCTATGGTATGATTGTTTGTTGTCCTACAGACTAAACCCTCCGGTTTATATAGACACCGGAGGGGGCTAGGGTTACACAAGGTCGGTTAGAAGGGAGGAGACATACACGTCCGTATTGCCTAGCTTGCCTTCCACGCCAAGGAGAGTCCCATCCGGACACGGGACGAAGTCTTTAATCTTGTATCTTCATAGTCCAACAGTCTGGCCAAAGGATATAGTCCGGCTGTCCGGAGACCCCCTAATCCAGGACTCCCTCAGTAGCCCCTGAACCAGGCTTCAATGACGATGAGTCCGGCGCGCAGTATTGTCTTCGGCATTGCAAAGCGGGTTCTTCTCCAAATACTCCCTGGAAGATTTTTGAACACAAGGATAGTGTCCAGCTCTGCAAAACAAGTTCCACACCCCATCGTAGAGAGAATAATATTTCACAAATCTAATCTGCTGACACGTTTAGAAACATCACATCATGTCGTGGCTCGGTCATTATTCGAACCGTTTTCCTCAACCAGCACCGCACATATCGCGAGGCGGTTTTCATGACACGTCTAGTCGAAGCAGAGATCGTGTCCCCTTATCACGGGATTCTCATCAATACGGGTATGGGTAACCCAACCGTGCCATCAATTACGGCGCTCGGGGAGTAAGCGATTTTAACAGGTAAGTGGGGAGGCGCATCGCCTCCTCCGCCCTTATAAAGGGACAACGATTCACCCTTTTTACCCACGCCTTCTTCCTCCTTGCTTACCCATTCTCGCGCACTCGACCTCCAGCGCCCAAGTTCACGTCTTTCTCCTCAAACCACTCCAATCATGTCCGGTGCGGGAGGCAAGTGGATGGTCTCCTCCGTCATGGCGGAGGACATCACAAAGCTACAGGCAGCCGGATATCTGGCCACGAACATCGCGCACTGGCTGCCAACTACGGGACAGATCGTCCCTACACCCGAACCCCATGAGAGGGTAGTTTTCCTTACCCACTTCGTCCACGGACTAGGATTTCCTCTCCACCCATTTGCCCGCGGGCTCATGTTCTACTACGAGCTGGATTTTCATGATCTGGCCCCTAATTTCATCCTCAACATCTCGGCGTTTATTGTCGTGTGCGAGGCCTTCCTCCGCATCAGGCCCCACTTTGGCCTATGGCTGAAAACCTTCAATGGCAAACCGAAGGTGGTGGTCGG
This sequence comes from Triticum urartu, assembly GCF_056163025.1. Taxonomy (NCBI): domain Eukaryota; kingdom Viridiplantae; phylum Streptophyta; class Magnoliopsida; order Poales; family Poaceae; genus Triticum; species Triticum urartu. Next base: position 606,912,953 of record NC_141877.1, read on the forward strand.
CCAGCAAGCAGAGTGCGGAGGTGCCATGGTGGGCAAAATGCCCAACGTCACCTGGCTAGAAGGCTCCTATGTGGAGACCATAAAGGGGTGGCAATCGGGGTGGTTCTACATCACTGAGCCACGCGACACCAACTGGGTGGCGGCCCCCAAATTCCGATCCGGAATCCCCACACAGCTCACTTCCTGGAAAGAGAAGGGCCTATCCTGGGGTTCTTCGATAGAGCTGACCGGACTCCAGACCTGCATCAGGAACATGATGAGCAAGAAAATCAAGCTTGTCAATGTGGTCCAGGTCATGCTCTTCTGCCGGATTCTCCCGTGTCAACGACGGGCATTCGATTTGTGGGAGTTCGACCCGGCCCAACACCAAACGCTGCGAGAGATCTTCGATACGACGCACGAGAACGTCTGGAAGGTGTTGTTTAAAGGCGCTGAGGTTCCTCCTTCTCTCACCGAGGACTGCGGACTTAGCGCAAAGCGCCGCGCTAATCCAGTAAGTTTTCGTATCTTGCAGGGTATTTATTTGCCCCAGTTAAATGCTGTGTGGTATCTAAGATCTCATGCCATTAACAGGACTGGATAAAGACAGCGGAGCAGCTCGATTGCCTGGCCCCACTACCAGAAGATCCCGCAGATGCTCTCCTAACGGAGATGCTGACTCCGGCACCTTATGAGTTGCCAGCGAAGAAGGCCAAGAAGAAGGCCACGGGGACCCGGAAGGGTCTCCGGCGCAAGGTTGTATCGGGCTCATCGTCCGATCACTCCGACGCGCCCTTATCCCATAAAAATGAGGAGGAGGAAAGTTCTCTCCCCCGGGACGGGGGAGACAAGAAAAGGAAGGCCGACCCATCCGGGGAGGCCTAAGGGTCCAAGAAGGGAAGGACCCGCGCTCCGGACTATTCCACGACGGCCGCCGATAGCGGCGACGAGTGGCTACCCAGGGTCAAGCCCCTGGCGAAGTCGTAAGTGCCCGGACACCCTACTACTTCATGGTATGTTTTATTGCACTGCTTCTCCTCATGTCGAACATGATTATACAGTCTGTCCCGAGCTCATCTTGACGTATCCTCGTCGAGCGGCTCATTGGACTCGTCGGATATGAACAGTGGTTCTCTTCCAACCGCTTCCACCCCTCGCCCTACAAACAACGCCGAGGTGTTGTCTCAAAAGGCACCGAGCCAAGGGGAGGTGGTCCTGGGGATGCCTCGAGGCGACTTCCCGGGCCCTGGGTACCAAGGAAGCGAGGCTCCTACGGGCTCCGAGTTCAGCCTCCAGCCGAGCATTGCATCAGAACCTTCGATGGTTCTGGACTCCGGCAGGCGGTCCCCCGTTAAGGGGGGCCAACCACCCATGCCAGTGTCCTCTATCCATCCAGAGGCACTGGACAACTTGCTGGAAGCGCTTCGCAGCGCTTCCATCGACGAAGAGCACCAAACTATCATGAGTGCGGTAGTCGAGAAGGTTCAGTCCGCCAAAAACAGGCTGACCGAAGCTTGCGCCAGCCTCCTAACAGGCTTTGAGGTAAGCAATCAAAACGTATATAAGAAAATATTATCGCATAGATAGTAGCCCCTGATGCTCTGTTCGGTGTTCAAGAAGAAAGGCCGAATAGAGGATCAAATGATGAGTCGGGAGTCTAATAAGAATATGTCTATGTGTAAGTGCAGGCTTCCCTGCTGGCTGCTGCCGCACATACTGCGGAGATTTCTGCACTGAGGCAGGACCTGGAGCGGTCCGAGGATGAGCTCGGCCTTACCAAGAGGCAGCTCGAGGAGAGCAAAGGTAAGCAATACCCTTGTCTGTATATTTAAAAAGAAATCCGGGTGTAAAGTAATAGGATCATCATGGATTTGCCAGGGGCCACGACTGAAGTGGCAACCCTGAGGAAGGCGCTGTCCGAGGCTGAAGACAAAGCGGCCAAGGAGCGCATTGAATGGGAGAAGCAAGAAGCCTGAGTAGGCGAGGTGCAGCAAGAGCTCGAGGCTCTCGCCAAAAAGCACGAGTCCTTGGAGCTTGACTCTAAGACGCGAGAGTCCAAGCTCGCGCAGGCGCTTGAAAGTGTCCGGAGCGCCAAGGCCGAAGCACACAAGGCCCTCCAGGAGATTGATGCGGTGAAGAAGATAGCAGCGGGTAAGGCATTCATTATTCAAAGCAAGCACATGAAGGAGACTTTCTTTTTTCTTACCGAGTTCGGAGCTCTCCAGGAGCGTTTGCAAATCTTCCCTGCAGTGTACTGGATGCCGCGGAGTTTTACCAAGCTGAGGAGGGGAGCTCGACGGAGAAGTTGTTCTGGTCTCAGTATACTGGGACCGAACACCCCGTGCCCTTGAGCGACCAGCTGAAGCAGTTGGTCGAGCTTCACAACGCAGCCGAACAAGCCATGAGGGGCCTTATAGTTCGGATGTGGCCTGGTGAGCCCCTGTCCGGCAGCTACTTTGGTCTGGTAAGGCGGCTCGTCGACGCCTGCCCACGGCTTGAAGTCATAAAGTGGTCCGTCTGCATCGAGGGTGCGCGCAGGGCTTTTGCCCGGTCGAAGGTGCACTGGGCGAAGCTGGACGCCGTGAAGCTGGTGAAGGAGGGGCCGCCGAAAGGCAAGGAGCATCGCTGCCCCGAGATGTACTATGAGAGTGTCCTGAAGGGTTCCCGCCTTGTGGCGGATGAGTGTGCCGAGGATGTAATTTTTGAATGAACATGCTCATGTGATCCTATAATATGAAATGAGTTCATTTGCACCATGCGATGCTTTTTGAATTTAAAATATTACCTTCTGTGCGGCCGTTTATAAAATCTGAGAGTTGGCCAGTCGTCGGCTTCTGCCCTCATGTAACTAGTACTAGGGTGTTCGAGATAAACCTGAGCAATCTTTACCCCAATTTTGGGTCCTTCAAGGGAGGTATTCAATGCAACGAACCAGGCAATCGGACTATAATGCTTTATCACTCTCACTTAGCCATAGAAGTCTATAATTTTAAATTTTGGCGAAGCCCCTGGTATTCGGAAGGCCGAATTTGGGGCTCTATACACGCCTAAGCCGGACAAGGCCGACTCCTCGCCCGAAGCAGAAAAAGTCTTTAAGGACTTGAGACCTCTTGAACAGCGACCAGTCTCTCGCCTTATCATGACAGTCAGTTTTTGGCTTTCTCTACTGAGGTGCTCGTCCGGAAGAACCGGCACACAATCGCAGCAGTTCTCCCACCGCTACCTTAGCCGATATAGTGGAACGTAAGGTTCTAAAGCATGGGAGCCGGCAAACCCAACATTTGACCAAAGACATGATTCAGAGCTGATGCAAATAATGCTATAAGTTCGGGGTGCCGCACTGTTGAAAGTGTTCGGACTTCTTGCGCCGTATTATGGGGTAAACGAAAGCCCCTGGCATACTGACCATACCCAAACGTGTGGGTGCGGATTGTCGTAAATGGACATATAAGAGAGACAAAAAAAGCTTAAATAATGCAATGATAGACTAATGATATGCATTGTCATTTAAATAATACGTCGAAGCGTACTGGTACAAGTAGTGCAATAAGCAGAAAGTAGGACAATTCAAAATGTCCTATCCCAGGGCAAGCTGCGCATAGATAGTGAAAAACGGGTATATCAATTATTATTGTTAGAGACCACCTGGGGGTTCCCGTGTTCATCTTAGCTTCTTGCCGCCTTGGTTGTTGCTTTCGGAATGTGTCCGGCAATCATACTGCCGGAAAGGGCTTCCAGAGAGTTAGGCCCTGAAAGAGAAAAGAAATGATAAAGGTATACAACCCCTAGTGCGGTTAAGCCGCATTACGGGACGTGCCCGGATCGTGCCCCCGCCTATGTCCATGGGATTTCCAGTGCGTAGTTATGTACGCGCGGCATGGATTTCGTCGCTTGACTGGGACTGGGACGGGGGCCAAATTGCTAGGCGAGGTCTGAACGTGCCAGGCGATCCTGTTGTAGCTTGTTCCGGACTCGCTTGAAGGTGTCTCGGGGCTGTGACGTCGAATTAGTGGTCTGTCTTAAAAGGCTGCTTTGTGCTTCTACTGCGAGGGCCGCAGTGTGCTCTTCCATGCGTAGCGAGCGTTCTGCGTTTCCATTTACCGTTATGACCCCCTAGGTCCTGGCATCTTGAGCTTGAGGTATGCGTAATGCGGCACTGCATTAAATTTTGCAAATGTTGTTCGTCCGAGCAGTGCGTGATAGCCACTGCGAAACGGGACGATATTGAAGATTAACTCCTCGCTTCGGATGTTGTCCGGTGATCCGAATACCACTTCCAGTGTGATTGAGCCTGTGCAATGGGCCTCTACACCTGGGATGACGCCTTTAAAGGTGGTTTTGCTGGGTTTGATCCTCGAGGGATCGATACCCATTTTTCACACTGTATCCTGATAGAGTAGGTTCGGGATGCTGCCGCCGTCCATAAGGACTCGAGTGAGGTGAAATCCATCGATGATGGGGTCTAGGACCAGTGCGGTGGATCCGCCATGACGGATGCTAGTGGGGTGGTCCGTGCGATCAAAGGTGATCGGGTAAGCAGACCGTGGGTTGAACTTTGGGGCGACGGGCTCCATCGCATAGACGTCCCTTAGTGCATGCTTCCGCTCCCTCTTGGGAATGTGGGTTGCGTATATCATGCTCACTGTCTTCACTTGTGGGGGGAACTCCTTCTGTCCTCCTGTGTTCGGCGGCCGGGGATCCTCCTCGTCATCACTATGCAGCCACTTGTCCTTGTTTTTGGCATTTAACTTGCTGGCTTGCTTGAACACCCAGCATTCTCTGTTGGTGTGATTGGCTGGCTTGTCGGGGGTGTCGTGGATTTGACACGAGCGATCCAGTATGCGATCCAAACTGGACGGAGCCAGAGTACTTCTTTTAATTGGCTTTTTCCGCTGACCGGATCTAGAGCCTCTGAATCCGGCATTGACTGTTGTATCTTCTGTGTTATCACCGTTATTTCGGCGCTTTGGTCTGTTACGACGTTGCCTACCATTGGCATCTTTGGTATCTGAAGTGCCCGGATTCCTCGATGTGTTGTTGCTGCGAGCCAGCCAGCTATCCTCACCCGCGCAAAAGCGGGTCATGAGTGTTGTGAGGGCTGCCATAGATTTCGGCTTCTCCTGGCCAAGGTGGCGAGCCAGCCATTCGTCATGGATGTTATGCTTGAATGCCGCTACGGCCTCTGCGTCCGAACAGTCGACAATTTGGTTTTTCTTAGTCAGGAACCATGTCCAGAATTGTCTGGCCGATTCCCCTGGCTGCTGGGTTATATGGCTCAAGTCGTCAGCATCCGGTGGCGCACGTAAGTGCCCTGGAAGTTGTCCAGGAATGCATCTTCTAGACCCTCCCAACTGCCTACGGAGTCTGTTGGCAAGTTGTTCAGCCAATGCCGAGCTGGTCCTTTGAGTTTTAGTGGGAGGTACTTGATGGCATGTAGATCATCGTCGTGAGCCATGTGGATGTGAAGGAGGAAATCCTCAATCCATACAGCGGGATCTGTTGTGCCATCGTATGATTCGATATTTCCGGGTTTGAAACCCTCCGGGAATTCATGATTCATAACTTCATCAGTGAAGCATAGGGGGTGTGCGGCGCCTCTGTGCCGGGCTATATCCCGACGCAGTTCGTATGAGTCCTATCTGCTGTATTCGGCCCGGCCGGATTTACTCTTGGTGTATCCGACGCGACGATCATCGTCCCGTATTGTCGCACATGCCCGTGACCCGTATATTGACCTTGCGATTTTTGCCCTACTGTCCAATATGTCTCGCAGGTCCCCTGTGTTGCCCCGGGCCTTAGTATTTTTGATTGAGTGGCGGTGGGGTGCAGGCTGAACTTCAGGCTGAAACGCCTCTCTGGCTCGGCCACGTAGCGGTCGGTCAGCCGCATCGTACATTGGTGAATGAGGTTTTAATGCTTCCTCCTCGAGGTGAGGTAGCAACCTGCGTTTTGGGTAACTCTTGGAGGGGCGCTCGACTTAATACTCCTCGGCCGCAAGGACTTCGGTCCATCTGTCTGCTAGCAAGTCTTGATCAGCTTGAAGTTGTTGTTGCTTTTTTCTTCAGGCTATTTGCCGTGGCCATAAGCCGGCGGTTGAAGCGCTCTTGCTCGACGGGGTCCTCAGGCACGATAAATTCTTCGTTGCCGAGGCTTGCCTCATCTTCGGAGAGATGCATATAATTTTCGTCCTCCGGTTCCCCATCTGCTACCTGCTCTAGAGGGCTGGCTTGTTCATCCTCCGGCTCTACATCGTGCTGGAGGGGATTGTGATTGTCTTCGGCACAAACCGGAGTGTTATTATCTCCTGTGCCGGTATCACTACTTTTGCTATGGCGGGACTTAGAGCGGCGCCGCTGACGTCGGTGCTTGGGTTTCTTCTTGGAGGGGTCATCCTCCGCTGTCTCATCGCCATTGCCTTCTTTAGGGGCGTCCACCATATATATGTCGTATGATGATGTGGCGGTCTAGCGCCCTGTGGGCGGTGGTTCCTGCTCGTCTCCTGCATCGTCGTCCATACCGTCGATGTCTTCGGAGTCGAAGTCGAGCATGTCGGTTAAATCGTCGACAGTGGCTACTAAGTGGGTGGTGGGTGGGCAGCGAATTTCTTTGTCGTCCGCATCCCATTCTAGCCAGACATAGTTCGGCCAAGGTTCTCCTAACAGGGAGAGAGACCTTAATGAAGTTAGCACATCGCCGAAAGGTGAGTGCTGAAAGATATCTGTGGAGGTGAACTCCATGATCGGCGCCCAATCGGATTCGATGGGTGCGGATGCAGGCGGCTCGGAGTCCGTGGCCGGAGAAGAATCCAGTGGGTTCGGCAACACGGCTCTCGTAAGGGGTGAAGTCAGTATCCGGCTCTATCGCCACTAAGAGTGCGGCCTCCATGGCGGGGTCTATCACTCCGCTCTCGGATGGCGCGATTTACTCCGGATTGATGGCCGGAGTAGTTGCATATGCGATCTCCCGAACATTGTCCGACGACAGAGTTATGTCGTGCTCGTCGTGACTGTGCGGCGCACTTGACACGGGCTCGAATCCGTCGAAGATCAAGTCTCCGTGGATGTCGGCAGTGTAGTTTAAGTTTCCGAATCTGACCTGATGGCCAGGGGCGTAGCTCTTGATCTGCTCCAGATGGCCAAGCGAATTGGCACGCAGTGCGAAGCCGCCTAATACAAAGATCTGTCTGGGGAGGAAAATCTCACCTTGGACCGCATCGCTACTGATGATCGAAGGAGTCATCAAGCCTTATGGTGACGACACAGTGGAACTCTCAATGAAAGCACCAATGTCGGTGTCAAAACCGGCGGATCTCGGGTAGGGGGTCCCGAACTGTGCATCTAAGGCGGATGGTAACAAGAAGCAGGGGACACGATGTTTACCCAGGTTCGGGCCCTCTTGATGGAGGTAATACCCTACGTCCTACTTGATTGTTCTTGATGATATGAGTATTACAAGAGTTGATCTACCACGAGATCGTAGAGGCTAACCCTAGAAGCTAGCCTATGGTATGATTGACTATTGTCCTACGGACTAAACCATCCGGTTTATATAGACACCGGAGGGGGCTAGGGTTACACAAGGTCAGTCACATGGGAGGAGATATATGATACGTCTCCAACGTATCTATAATTTTTGATTGCTCCATGCTATATTATCTACTATTTTGGACATTATTGGGCTTTATTATCCACTTTTATATTATTTTTGGGACTAACCTATTAACCGGAGGCCCAGCCCAGAATTGCTGTTTTTTTGCCTGTTTTAGAGTTTCGGAGAAAAGGAATATCAAACGGAGTCCAAACGGAATGAAACCTTTGGGAACGTGATTTTCTCATCGAATACAACTCAGGAGACTTGGACCCTATGTCAAGGCACGTAACAGGAGGCCACGAGGTAGGGGGCGCGCCTCCCCCCCCAGGCGCGCCCTCCACCCTCGTGGGCCCCCTGTTGCTCCACCGACGTACTTCTTCCTCCTATATATACCCGCGTACCCCCAAACGATCAGACACGGAGCCAAAAACCAAATTCCACCACCGCAACTTTCTGTATCCACGAGATCCCATCTTGTTCCGGAGCTCCGCCGGAGGGGGCATCGATCACGGAGGGCTTCTACATCAACACCATAGCCCTTCCGATGAAGTGTGAGTAGTTTACTTCAGACCTACGGGTCCATAGTTAGTAGCTAGATGGCTTGTTTCTCTTTTTGGACCTCAATACAATGTTCTCCCCTCTCTTGTGGAGATCTATTCGATGTAATCTTTTTGCGGTGTGTTTGTTGAGACCGATGAATTGTGGGTTTATTATCAAGTCTATCTATGAATAATATTTGAATCTTCTCTGAATTCTTTTATGTATGATTGGTTATCTTTGCAAGTCTCTTCGAATTATCAGTTTGGTTTGGCCTACTATATTGATCTTTCTTGCAATGGGAGAAGTGCTTAGCTTTGGGTTCAATCTTGCGGTGTCCTTTCCCGGTGACAGTAAGGGCAGCAAGGCACGTATTGTATTGTTGCCACAGAGGATAACAAGATGGGGTTTTCTTCATATTGCATGAGTCTATCCATCTACATCATGTCATCTTGCTTAAGGCGTTACTCTGTTTTTAACTTAATACTCCAGATGCATGCTGGATAGCGGTCGATTAGTGGAGTAATAGTACTAGATGCAGGCAGGAGTCGGTCTACTTGTCTCGGACGTGATGCCTATATACATGATCATACCTAGATATTCTCATAACTATTCTCAATTCTGTCAATTGCTCAACAGTAATTTGTTCACCCACCGTAGAATACTTATGCTCTCGAGAGAAGCCACTAGTGAAACCTATGGCCCCCGGGTCTATCTTTATCATATCAATCTCCTACTACTTAGTTATTTACTTTGCTATTTACTTTGCCTTTATTTTACTTTGCATCTTTATTATAAAAATACCAAAAATATTATCTTATCATATCTATCAGATCTCACTCTCGTAAGTGTCCCTATAGGGATTGACAACCCCTATTTGCGTTGGTTGCGGGTATTTATTTGTTTTGTGCAAGTGCGAGGGACTCGCGTGTAGCCTCCTACTGGATTGATACCTTGGTTCTCAAAAACTGAGGGAAATACTTACGCTACTTTGCTGCATCATCCCTTCCTCTTCAAGGAAAACTAACGCAGTGCTAAAAGAGGTAGCAAGAAGGATTTCTGGCGCCGTTGCCGGGGAGGTGTACGCAAAAGTCAACATACCAAGTACCCGTCACATACCCTTATCTCACGCATTAGATTATTTTCCATTTGCCTCTCGTTTTCCTCTCCCCCCACTTCACCCTTGCTGTTTTATTTGCCCTCTCTCTCTATCCTCCCTCTTTATTTGCCTCCTTTTGTCCGCTTGCTTTTTGTTTGCTTGTGTGTTAGTCTGTTTGCTTGTCATTATAGCTAGTCCCTTATCTTCTCCGTTGTCTCCCGGGAATGAAATCTAAATTTTAAGCAAATGGAGGGTGAAAATCTAAAATATGCTTGGTATAGAATTTGCAATGCTCAAAATAGATCTACTAGGAAGCAATCTACTACCATTCTCCTTCGCAATTTTTATGTAGGCATTACTTCTTGGCACCGTTATGTTCTTGATACTACTACCAGAGGGAAATTTTTGGGTAGCCATACTTTTGATTCTTATAATGCTATGATTGAAGAAAAATTGCTTAAGATTGATGATTTGGCTAGGAACGTTGATAGAATTGCTCTTGATGTTGATTCTTTGAAACTTAGATCTATTCCACCTAAGCATGATATCAATGAGTCTCTCACAGCCATGAGAATTTCCATTGATGAGTGCAAAGAAAGAACCGCTAGGATGCGTGCTAAGAAAGATGCCTTTATAAAAGCGTGTTCTTCTAGTTCCTATGAAAATAATGATGAAGATCTAAAAGTTATTGATGTGTCCCCTATTAAATCTTTGTTTTTCAATATGAATCTTGATAATTATGGGACTGAATATGATCCACCTTTACCTAGAAGGCGTTCCAAGAATTCTGAATCTTTTGATCTTGATGCTAAATTTGATAAAAGTGCGATTGAAGAAATTAAAACCCTAGATGTTGCTAAACCCACTATTATGGATTTCAAGGAATTTAACTATGAAAATTTCTCTTTGATTGATTGTATTTCCTTGTTGCAATCCGTGCTAAATTCTCCTCACGCTTATAGTCAAAATAAAGCGTTTACTAAACATATCGTTGATGCCTTGATGCAATCTTATGAAGAAAAACTTGAATTGGAAGTTTCTATCCCTAGAAAACTTTAAGATGAGTGGGAACCAACTACTAAAATTAAAATTAAAGACCATGAATGCTATGCTTTATGTGATTTGGGTGCTAGTGTTTCCACGATTCCAAAGACTTTGTGTGATTTGTTAGGTTTCCGTGATTTTGATGATTGCTCTCTAAACTTGCACCTTGCGGATTCCACTATTAAGAAACCTATGGGAAGAATTAATGATGTTCTTATTGTTGCAAATAGGAATTATGTGCCCATAGATTTTATTGTTCTTGACATAGATTGCAATCCTTCATGTCCTATTATTCTTGGTAGACCTTTCCTTAGAACGATTGGTGCAATTATTGATATGAAGAAAGGAAATATTAGATTCCAATTTCCATTAAGGAAAGGCATGTAACACTTTCCTAGAAAGAAAATTAAATTACCTTATGAATCTATTATGAGAGCCACTTATGGATTGCCTACGAAACATGGCAATACCTAGATCTATTCTTGCTTGTTATGCCTAGCTAGGGGCGTTAAACGATAGCGCTTGTTGGGAGGCAACCCAATTTTATTTTTATTCCTTGATTTTTTTTTATCCTGTTTATTAATAAATAAATTATCTAGCCTCTGTTTTGGTTGTGTTTTTTGTGTTTAATTAGTGTTTGTGCCAAGTAGAACCGTTGGGAAGACTCGGGGAAAGTCTTGTTGAACTTGCTGTAAAAAACAGAAACTTTAGCACTCACGAGAACTGCTGTAATTTTTATTTGGAGAGTGATATTTAGTTAATTATTTTTGCATATGATTAATAGATAAATTCCTAACTTCCAGCAATTTATTTTAGAATTTTTGGGGTTCCATATCTTGCGCTAGCTACAGATTGCTACAGACTGTTCTGTTTTTGACAGATTCTGTTTTTCGTGTGTTGTTTGCTTATTTTGATGAATCTATGGCTAGTAAAATAGTTTATAAACCATAGAGAAGTTGGAATACAGTAGGTATAATACCCATATAAATAAATAATGAGTTCATTACAGTACCTTGAAGTGGTCTTTTGTTTTCTTTCGCTAACGGAGCTCACGAGATTTTCTACTTTAAGTTTTGTGTTGTGAAGTTTTCAAGTTTTGGGTAAAGATTTGATGGATTATGGAACAAGGAGTGGCAAGAGCCTAAGCATGGGGATTACCCTGGAACCCCCAAGATAATCTAAGGACACCTAAAATCCAAAGCTTGGGGATGCCCCGGAAGGCATCCCCTCTTTCGTCTACTTCTATCGGTAACTGTACTTGGAACTATATTTTTATTTACCACATGATATGTGTTTTGCTTGGAGCATCTTGTATGATTTGAGTCTTTGCTTGTTAGTTGACCACAATCATCCTTGCTGTACACACCTGTTGAGAGAGCCATACATGATTTAGAATTTGTTAGAATACTCTATGTGCTTCGCTTATATCTTTTGAGTTATATAATTTTGCTCTAGTGCTTCACTTATATCTTTTAGAGCACGGTGGTGGATTTGTTTTATAGAAACTATTGATCTCTCATGCTTCACTTAGATTATTTTGAGAGTCTTAATAGCATGGTAATTTTCTTAAAATCCTAATATGCTTGGTATGCAAGATTAAAAATAAAACTTTCTTATGAGTGTGTTGAATACTATGATAAGTTTGATACTTGATGGTTGTTTTGAGATATGGAGATGGTGATATTAAAGTCATGCTAGTTGAGTAGTTGTGAATTTGAGAAATACTTGTGTTGAAGCTTGTGATTCCCGTAGCATGCACGTATGGTGAACCATTATGTGATGAAGTCGGAGCATGATTTATTTATTGATTGTCTTCCTTATGAGTGGCGGTCGGGGACAAACGATGGTCTTTTCCTACCAATCTATCCCCCTAGGAGCATGTGCGTAATACTTTGCATTGATAACTTGTAGATTTTTGCAATAAGTATATGAGTTCTTTATGACTAATGTTGAGTCCATGGATTATACGCACTCTCACCCTTCCACCTTTCCTAGCCTCTCTAATACCGCACACCTTTCGCCGGTATCATACACCCACCATATACCTTCCTCAAAACAGCCACCATACCTACCTATCATGGCATTTCCATAGCCATTCCGAGATATATTTCCATGCAACTTTCCACCGTTTCGTTTACTATGACAGGCTCCATCATTGTCAGATTGATTCCGTTAGTATGCTTGAAGTATTATTATTTTCTATGTCAATATGAACTTTTGTCTTGAATCTTTCGGATCTGAATATTCATACCACAATTAAGAAGGATTACATTAAAATTATGCCAAGTAGCACTCCCATCAAAAATTCTATTTTTATCATTTACCTACTCGAGGACGATCAGGAATTAAGCTTGGGGATGCTTGATACGTCTCCAACGTATCTATAATTTTTTTATTGCTCCATGCTATATTATCTACTGTTTTGCACATTATTGGGCTTTACTATCCACTTTTATATTATTTTTGGGACTAACCTATTAACCGGAGGCCCAACCCAGAATTGTTGTTTTTTGCCTGTTTTAGGGTTTCGAAGAAAAGGAATATCAAACGGAGTCCAAATGGAATGAAACCTTCGGGAACGTGATTTTCTCATCGAATACAACTCAGGAGACTTGGACCCTACGTTAAGGCACATAACAGGAGGCCACGAGGTAGGGGGCGCGCCTCCCCCCCCAGGCGCGCCCTCCACCCTCGTGGGCCCCCTGTTGCTCCTCCGACGTACTTCTTCCCCCTATATATACCCACGTACCCCCAAACGATCAGACACGGAGCCAAAAACCTAATTCCACCGCCGCAACTTTCTATATCCACGAGATCCCATCTTGGGGCCTGTTCCGGAGCTCCGCCGGAGGGGGCATCGATCACGGAGGGCTTCTACATCAACACCATAGCCCTTCCGATGAAGTGTGAGTAGTTTACTTCAGACCTACGGGTCCATAGTTAGTAGCTAGATGGCTTCTTCTCTCTTTTTGGATCTCAATACAATATTCTCCCCCTCTCTTGTGGAGATCTATTCGATGTAATCTTCTTTTTGCGGTGTGTTTGTTGAGACCGATGAATTGTGGGTTTATGATCAAGTCTATCTATGAATAATATTTGAATCTTCTCTGAATTCTTTTATGTATGATTGGTTATCTTTGCAAGTCTCTTCGAATTATCAGTTTGGTTTGGCCTACTAGATTGATCTTTCTTGCAATGGGAGAAGTGCTTAGCTTTGGGTTCAATCTTGCGGTGTCCTTTCCCGGTGACAGTAAGGGCAGCAAGGCACGTATTGTATTATTGCCATCGAGGATAACAAGATGGGGTTTTCTTCATATTGCATGAGTCTATCCCTCTACATCATGTCATCTTGCTTAAGGCGTTACTCTGTTTTTAACTTAATACTCTAGATGCATGCTGGATAGCGGTCGATGAGTGGAGTAATAGTAGTAGATGCAGGCAGGAGTCGGTCTACTTGTCTCAGACGTGATGCCTATATACATGATCATACCTAGATATTCTCATAACTATGCTCAATTCTGTCAATTGCTCAACAGTAATTTGTTCACCCACCGTAGAATACTTATGCTCTCGAGAGAAGCCACTAGTGAAACCTATGGCCCCTCGGTCTATCTTTATCATATCAAGCTCCTACTACTTAGTTATTTACTTTTCTATTTACTTTGCCTTTATTTTACTTTGCATATTTATTATAAAAATACCAAAAATATTATCTTATCATATCTATCAGATCTCACTCTGGTAAGTGGCCCTATAGGGATTGACAACCCCTATTTGTGTTGGTTGCGAGGATTTATTCGTTTTGTGCAGGTGCGAGGGACTCGCGCGTAGCCTCCTACTGGATTGATACCTTGGTTCTCAAAAACTGAGGGAAATACTTACACTACTTTGCTGCATCATCCCTTCCTCTTCGGGGAAAACCAACGCAGTGCTAGAAGAGGTAGCAATATACACATCCGTATTGCCTAGCTTGCCTTCCATGCCAAGGAGAGTCCCATCCGGACACGGGACGAAGTCTTCAATCTTGTATCTTCATAGTCCAACAGTTCGGCCAAAGGATATAGTCCGGCTGTCCGGAGACCCCCTAATCCAGGACTCCCTCAGCGTGCAAACTTCTGACAACCGTCACACCTCTTTACCAAATCCTCAGCATCAGCATGAGCCGTCAACCAATAGAAGCCATGACGAAAGGCATTAGCCACCAAGGATTTTGAACCGGCGTGGTGACCACAATATCCTTCGTGGATCTCACGCAAAATCTCACAACCTTCTTGAGGAGACACACAATGCTGAAACGCTCCTGTGATGCTGCAATGATGTAGCTCCCCATTGACAATGGTCATTGACTTGGATCGCCAGATTATCTGCCGGGCCAAGGTTTCATCGTCTGGTAACTCGCCCCGGTTCATGTATGCCAGGTATGGGACTGTCCAATCCGGAATAACATGAAGAGCCGCCAGCAATTGAGCCTCTGGGTCAGGCACCGCCAAATCCGCCTCCATAGGTATCTTGACTGATGGATCATGCAGCACATCTAGAAAGGTATTGCGTGGCACCGGTTTACATTGAGAGCCTCAGCGACTTAAAGCATCTGCCGCTTCATTCTTTCGCCGGTCTATATGGTCAACCTGATAACCCTTGAAATGACCAGCCACTATATCCACCTCTCGTCTATATGCCGTTGTCGGTGTCAAAACTGGCGGATCTCGGGTAGGGGGTCCCGAACTATGCGTCTAAGGTGGATGGTAACAGGAGGCAGGGGACATGATGTTTTACCCAGGTTCGGGCCCTCTTGATGGAGGTAAAACCCTATGTCCTGCTTGATTATTCTTGATAATATGAGTAGTACAAGAGTTGATCTACCACGAGATCGGAGAGGCTAAACCCTAAAAGTTAGCCTATGATATGATTGTCTGTTGTCCTACGGACTAAAACCCTCCGGTTTATATAGACACCGGAGGGGGCTAGTGAGGGAGTCCTGGATTAGGGGGTGTTCGGATAGCCGGACTATACCTTCAGCCGGACTCCTGGACTATGAAGATACAAGATTGAAGACTCTGTCCCGTGTCCGGAAGGGATTTTCCTTGGCGTGGAAGGCAAGCTTGGCGATACGGATATGTAGATCTCCTACCATTGTAACCGACTTTGTGTAACCCTAACCCTCTCCGGTGTCTATATAAAGCGGAGGGTTTTAGTCCGTAGGACAACGTACACATCAACAATCATACCATAGGATAGCTTCTAGGGTTTAGCCTCTTCGATCTCGTGGTAGATCTACTCTTGTACTGTCCATATCATCAATATTAATCAAGCAGGACATAGGGTTTTACCTCCATCGAGAGGGCCTGAACCTGGGTAAAACTTCGTGTCCCTTGCCTCCTGTTACCATCCGGCCTAGACGCACAGTTCGGAACCCCCTACCCGAGATCCGCCGGTTTTGACCCCGACATTGGTGCTTTCATTGAGAGTTCCTCTGTGTCGTCGCCGTCAGGCTCGATGGCTCCTACGATCATCAATAGCAATGCAGTCCAGGGTGAGACCTTCCTCCCCAGATAGATCTTCGTCTTTGGCGGCTTCGCACTACGGGCCAATTCACTTGGACGTCTGGAGCAGATCGAAAGCTACGCCCCTGGCCGTCAGGTCAGATTTGGAAGTTTAAACTACACGGCTGACATCCGCGGGGACTTGATCTTCGACGGATTCGAACCACTGCCGAGCGCGCCGCACTGTCCCGACGAGCATGATCTAGCTCTGCCATCGAACAGTGCCCTGGAGGCCGCACCCGCATCAGCTTCGACCCTTAATTCGGAATGAACCGCACCGATCAAGGATGGATGGTTGGACGCCGCCTCGGGGGCTGCAATCTTAACGGCGATTGAGCCGAACACCAGCCCCGCACTCCGCGAAACTCATGATTCCAAGGAGCCGGACTCCTCTCTGGACTCCGAACCATTCGCGCCTCTGCCGATCGAATCCTATTGGGCACCGATCATGGAGTTTACTGCCGCGGACATCTTTCAGCACTCGCCCTTCGGCAATATTATGAAATCACTAAAGTCTCTCCCTTTATCAAGAGAGCCCTGGCCGGACTACGGGCAGCAAGATTGGGATACGGACGATGAAGAAATTCAATGCCCACCCACCACCCACTTTGTAGCCACCGTCGACGATTTAACCGACACGCTCGACCTCGACTCCGAAGACATCGACGGTATGGATGCCGATGAAGGGGACGATGAAGAACCAGCGCCTATTGGGCCCTGGAACGCCACCTCATCATATGACGTATACATGGTGGACGCACCAAAAGATGACGACGAGGAGCGGAAGTACGCACCGAAGGCTTGTTCCCTCGAAAAGCAGTCAAAGCGGCGACGCAAGCGCCGCCCCAAATCCCGCCTCGACAGAAATAGCGATCACACAGACCCAGCGCTGGAGCAGGGCGAACCGCTGCCGGACAACGGCAATCCAGATAATCAAACCGAACAAACAAATCCTATCAAGGATCATGGTCCGGACGACATAACGCCGGACAGGCACCTGGAGCAGCAAACTGCCCGTAAAAGGCGTGTTGCCACCGCGAGGAGTCTAAAAAAGCAGAAGCAAAGGCTCAAGGCCGCGCAACACACACTCCAAATCAGATGGAGTAAAATACTCAACACAGAAGCAAGGTACGGCGACAATCGCCCCTACAAGAGCTACCCAAAGCGGAAGCTGCTACCCGAATTCGATGAGGAAGCCTCAGACCCCCCACAACCAAATATCAAAGCAGCCACTTGGTCGGACGGACGACCCCTCTACCAACACAGAGCGGCATACAACGCCGCTCACCATACAACACGCAACCAATGCGAGGGCTCGCACCCAAAGAATGGTGCAACAAGATCCATCTATGGACCACGCAAGCGCGCCCCAGCATACAATGCAACACAACAAACATCCGAACAACGCAGTACACCCAGCTACAGGGGTGCCGCACACCCCCTATGTTTCACCGATGAGGTGCTGGACCACGAATTTCCAGAGGGATTCAAGCCCGTAAACATAGAGGCATACGACGGAACAACAGACCCTGGGGTCTGGATTGAGGACTACATCCTTTATATCCATATGGCTCGAGGAGATGATCTCCACGCCATCAAGTACCTACCCCTCAAGCTCAAAGGGCCAGCTCGTCACTGGCTCAAAGGCCTCCCCGAAAGCTCCATTGGAAGTTGGGAAGAGCTCGAAGACGCCTTTCGGGCAAATTTTCAAGGGACTTATGTCCGACCTCCGGATGCGGACGATTTGAGTCATATAACTCAACAGCCCGGAGAGTCAGCCCGAAAGCTTTGGAACAGGTTTCTTACTAAAAAGAACCAGATTGTCGACTGTCCGGACGCCGAAGCCTTAGCAGCTTTCAAGCATATCGTCCGTGACAAATGGCTCTCGAGACACCTCGGCCAAAATAAGCCGAGAACGATGGCCGCATTAACAAACCTTATGACCCGCTTTTGCGTGGGAGAGGACAGCTGGCTAGCCAGATGCAGCACCAGCAACCCCAGTACATCTGAAGTTAGAGATGGAAATGGGAAATCACGGCGCAATAGCAATAACAAACGCCGGAATAAAGAAGACAGCACGAAGGGCACAGCAGTAAATGCCGGATTCAAAAGGTCTCGGCCAGGACAAAAGCCGCCCCCTAAAGGCACCAGGGATGAATTGTCCAGCCAAAACAAAATTCTGGACCAAGTATGTCAGATTCATAGTACCCCTGGTAAACCTGCTAATCATACCCACAGAGAATGTTGGGTCTTCAAGCAGTCCGGCAAGCTCAACGCCGTACACAAGGGGGAGGATACACCAAGTGAAGATGAGGACGAGCCCCCCAAGCAAGACACGGGGGAACAAAAGCAATTTCCACCAGAAGTCAAAACAGTAAACGTGTTACACGTAATCAAGGGAAAAAACAATGAGGCACTCCCAGGAAAGTATACCCAAGTGCCTGTCACCACGAAGTCCTGCCACTGGCCATCTCAACCGATCACTTTCGACCATCGCGATTACTCAGCAAGTATCTGACACACAGGATGGGCTGCCCTGGTATTAGACCCAATAATTGGCGGATATCACTTCACAAGGGTCTTGATGGACGGCGGCAGTAGCCTAAACCTAATATATCAGGATACAAACCACGGGATGGGGTTAGACCCAACACAAATTCGCCATAGCAATACTACCTTTAAAGGAGTAACGCCAGGCCCAGGGGCTTGTTGTACGGGCTCCCTCCTACTACAAGTTACATTCGGCTCCCCCAATAACTTCCGTCGCGAGCATTTAACTTTCCACATCGCTCCGTTTCAAAGTGGCTATCAAGCACTACTCAGACGCGAAGCTTTCGCTCGCTTTAATGCAATACCACACTATGCCTCCCTCACACTCAAGATGCCCGGTCCACGTGGCATCATTACAGTGCACGGAAATATCAAGCGATCTCTGCGCGCCGAAGAGAGTGAGGCTGCCTTGGCCGCCGCACGCTAAAGGCGCCCGGACAAGTGAAAGCATCCAATAGGTCGTCAAGACCTCAGATACAACTAATCAAGACCGGCGCCGCTATTTATACGGAAATAAGTGGTCACACCCCTATTTGTCAATACAAGGGGCTCAATGCGCGCAGACAAGTGGCAATTTCTTATCATATTGAATTATACATGGTTTCTTTCAAAACTATCCTTTTGCACGACAACTTTTTCACTTAACTTCCTCTCTTTTACAGACGATCATCGTGCTACACCCGTCCAGGATACGGCACAACGGAGACACAGGCACAGACGTGCGGCAGGGACCCGCTCCAAGGATTCTTTTTAGATTAAGACCCTGCGTAAACCTTTTTTACTGTCTCTTGTTGATACATATCCACCATTGAGAAGGATGCTGATGTCTTGGCATGTGGCCACATCAGAACAATGCACGTACCTAGACACACGGGGCTTCTTACAAAGGCCACTATTTAGGCCCGGTTTATACCACAAAGACCGAATACCTTAGGGAGTGTTCGGCGTCGCGAGTTTGGCCCTATATGCATCACCTCCAAATCATCGTCTTTGGTCAAATGTTGGGTTTGCCCAGCTCCTGTGTTTTGGTTCCTTACGTTCCGCCTTGCCGGCTAAGGTAGCACCAGGAGAACTACTACGATTGTGCCCTAGTTCATCTAGATGAGCACCTCAGTAGAGAAAGGCAAAAACTGACTGTCGTGATATAGCGTGAGACTGGTCAACCACTCAATGACCTGTGCGAATGTTAGAATTCCTCCGTCTTAACGAAGGGTCGTTTCCCCGCCAGGCATGTACGCACCCCGAGATCGGGAGAGTGCGGAGCCACCAGGGGCTATCTAGTAGCCCCACTGTCAAACTCCTATGGCTAATTGAAAGTGCTAAAGCATTATAGTCCGGTTGCCTCGCTCGCTCCGCTATCACCTCCTTAATAGGACCAAGACGTTGGGTTAAGTGTGAATGCGTGTTTTTGTGAGCACCTCCGCATTATATGCGTGAGGGTTGAAGCCGACAGCTGCAATCTTTCAGGTTATACACATGTATACATAAACGGCCGCCCAGGAGGCATCATATTACTTTCAGGCAAAAGTATAAAAATAGCCTTATAAAAATTTATAAAAGCATTTCGCTTACAATGAGATTACATATCACTCAAACATAATATGTTTTGAGCACTGGGTCTCTATCAAACGGGCACCCTCAAGAACTTCTTCAAAGTAGTGCTCGGCAGCCTTTCGACCTATAGCCGAATCCCGCGCTGCAACATTGGTAGCATCCATTTCCGCCCAATATGCCTTAACACGGGCAAAGGCCATCCATGCGCCCTCTATGCACGCCGACCTCCTCATCGCATTAATGCGCAGCACCACGTCAAGAACCTGCTGCACCAAGCTGAAATAGTTGTTCGGTTTTGACCTTCCCGGCCATAGCTGATCCACAACAGACCTCATAGAGAGTCCGGACAACCTATTTAGTTCGACCCATTCGGCTAATTGGTCAGTCAATGAAAGTGGACGCTCGGGAGAATGGAATTGTCTCCAAAACAGCTGGTCTACTCCACGGTCCGTCTGACCCTGGAAGTACTTGGCCGCATCGGCAGCGCTCGCCGCCAAATCCATATACACATCCTCCGAACTCCACAGCCGATCCAGAGGGGCATTCCGTGGATCTCCAAATTTCCTCCGCAACATAAAGGTTTTCCCAGCTAAAATATCCCCGGCTTCCCGCAGCTCCTCCTTCTTTGCCCTCATAGCAGAGCGGAGATCCTTTTTCGTCGTAGCAGCCTTCTCAAGGTCCGATGCCTTCGCTTGGTTTTCCTTGTCAAGAACCCGGCAATGGTCAGGGGCGGCTTTTAATTCTATAGCCATCTTGGCCATCTTGTCTCGGGTCTCGCCATGCGCGGCCTTCTCGGCTTGCAATTCTTCGGTCGCCTTCACAGCAGCCGCATTACCTAACCTCGCTTGTTCCTTGGCTCGGGCAAGTTCTGCCCGCAAGGCTTCAACAGTGGCAGCTCCATCTGCAGTCACAACATATTAAAGATACTGGCATCATGCTGCTCTTCCTATGTGGCGTTTACTAGATATTGACACTTACCATGTGCCTCGTCAAGCCTTTTGTTAACAAGCTCGATGTTGGCGTCTGCCGCATCCAACTGCCGTTCTAAATGGGCAAACTCGCTAGTCCGGCTAGCCACCGGAGCTTCCATCACCTGCACATAGAGGCAGTATGGTTATTTCCGGGGAATATGATCCTCTGTTCGTCGTCATTTCCGACGACAACCAGAGTCTCAGGGGCTACTATCTACACAGGGCACACCTAGCATGTGAAGGATTATCATACATTCTTTTACGTACCTCAAAGCATGTCAGTAGACTCATAAAAGCTTCATGCAATCTGCTTTCGGCGGACGATATTCTCTCCATCACCGTATTCATCATCACACGGTGTTCATCTGAGATGGCCGCTCGCCCCACCAACTCCCTCAGAACATCCGATCGCACACTAGACAGGGCCGGACTCTTTTCTCTGCTCTCTTCGAGAGCCAGACACTGGGAGCATCGGGGGTCAATGGGATTATCTTCTAGCCTCACCGGACTCGGAGAGGCCCTCCGCGACGACACTTCAGGGTCGCCCGCTTCTGAAGCGGAGGAGTCCGGAGGAGGCGTTTCGCTCTCCATCATCTCTGGAAGAAGATCCCCCGAAGATGAGCTCATTTTAGAGGGGCTAAGGCCCGAACTGCAAAAATATATGCGGTGGTTATTTTCTCAGAAGAAAAAGATGGCATATCTGTACTATTAAAAGTATTTCGGGTCACTTACGACTCGTGGGAGAATTGATCCCCCCACAGACTTTGTGCGACAACAGCGCCCCCAAGGTAGGACCCTCTGTGGGAGACTTCTTCTCCCGTTTGGAAGCTTCGGCTTCCGAATCCCCGGGTGCAGTCCTTTTCCTCTTCTGGTCGCCTTCCCTCATGGAGACGCTCGCTCCCTCGGCTAGAATGGGCAGCATTGGGGGCCCGCGTCCGCCCGCATTATCCTCCACAGTATCTTCCTTCAAGGGCTCCGGGCAAGGTGCAGTCTGGAGCATCTTTTCCAATACCGGATTTTCCAAACCCTCAGGGAGGGGGCCGAACACCGAATCAACTTCACCTTCGTTAGCCAGTCCTAGTCAAAAAGCAAACTCTCAGAAATAACTTCGTAACAAAGTAGAGATAGTATGTTCGGTCGGAAGATGCCTTACCTGTTCGGTGGTGCGGTTACTACTCAGGCCCATGTCCTTGGTGATTTCCGGACACTCCACCTGAGGTCCGAAGAATGACTTGTACATCTCCTCGTGCGTTAGGCCGAGAAAATTTTGAATGGCACGCGGTCCCTCGGGATTGAACTCCCACAGGCGAAGTGGCCAGCGTTTGCAAGGCTGGACTTGACGAACCAGCATAACCTGTATTACCGCAACCAAACTAAAATCTCCATTGAAGAGATCTCGAATGTGGCCTTGCAGTATACGCACGTACTTGACTAGACCCCAGCTCAGACCTCTGTTGATCCATGACATCAGCTGTGGTGGAGGGCCCGAGCGGAAAACAGGGGGGCCGCCCACTTGGCACTTCTAGGAGCCGTGATGTAGAACCACTCCTGTTGCCACAATTCAGACACCTCTGGGATGGAAACTTTAGGCCACGGAGCTCCCGTCATCTTGCGTATTGAGGCACATCCACACGCTGCATGTTGCCCCTTGACCAGCTTCGGCTTCACTTCAAAGGTCTTGAGCCATAGGCCAAAGTGAGGGGTAACCCGGAGGAAGGCCTTGCACAGGACAATAAATGTCGTGATATGAAGAAAGGAGTCTGGAGCTAGATCATGAAAATCTAGCCCGTAGTAAAACATCAAACCCCTGACGAAAGGATCCAGGGCAAGGCCTAGACCTCGGAGGAAGTGGGAAATGAACACGACGTTCTCGTTGGGTTCGGGGGTGGGGACGGCCTGCCCTCGGGGAGGCAGCCGATGCAAAATCTCGGCGGTCAGATATCTGGCCTCCCTCAACTTCTTGATGTCTTCTCCCGTGATGGAGGAAGGCATCCATCGGCCTTGAAGGCTAGATCCGGACATGACTGAAGGTTCGGAGCGCCTGACCTGAACTTCGGGCGTTTGAGCTTGAGGTGGGGGAAGGATTCGATTGAGCACGGGAGGGAAAAATAAAAGCCTTGTCCCCTTTATAAAGAGGGTGAATATCAAGCGTCCTCTCCGTGTCCGTTTGGACTTGCCTATAATCTAGGAGTCCTAGAAGCGGTTGGGTTACCCACACCCGTATTGATGAGAATCCTGGGATAAGGGGACACGATCTCTGCTTTAAACAAGATGTGCCAAGGAAACCGCCTCGCATGACGCGCTGAGGTGGGATAATAAAACGACTCGGATAAAGGCTTGGCCGTGGTGTGTCACGCTACGGAATACGTCAGCAGATTAGATTGGTGTAAATATTATTCTCTCTATGGCAATATGTGGAAACTTATTTTACAGAGCCAAACACTATCTTTGTGTTCAAAATCTTCTATGAAGTACTTGGAGGAGGAACCCGCCTTGCAATGCCGAAGACAATCTGCACACCGGACTCGTCGTCATTGAAGCCTGGTTCAGGGGCTACTGAGGGAGTCCTGGATTAGGGGGTGTTCGGATAGCCGGACTATACCTTCAGCCGGACTCCTGGACTATGAAGATACAAGATTGAAGACTCTATCCCGTGTCCGGAAGGGATTTTCCTTGGCGTGGAAGGCAAGCTTGGCGATACGGATATGTAGATCTCCTACCATTGTAACCGACTTTACGTAACCCTAACCCTCTCCGGTGTCTATATAAACCGGAGGGTTTTAGTCCGTAGGACAACGTACACATCAACAATCATACCATAGGCTAGCTTCTAGGGTTTAGCCTCTTCAATCTCGTGGTAGATCTACTCTTGTACTGCCCATATCATCAATATTAATCAAGCAGGACGTAGGGTTTTACCTCCATCGAGAGGGCCCGAACCTGGGTAAAACTTCGTGTCCCTTGCCTCCTGTTACCATCCAGCCTAGACGCACAGTTCGGGACCCCCTACCCGAGATCCGCCGGTTTTCATACTGACAGCTAGGTTACACAAGGTCGGTTACAAAGGAGGAGATATACATATCTGTATTGCCTAGCTTGCCTTCCACACCAAGTAGAGTCCCATCCGGACACGGGGCGAAGTCTTCAATCTTGTATCTTCATAGTCCAACAGTCCGGTCAAAGGATATAATCCGGCTATCCGGATACCCCCTAATCCAGGACTCCCTCAGTAGCCCCTGAACCAGGCTTCAATGACGATGAGTCCGGCGCAGTATTGTCTTTGGCATTGCAAGGCGGGTTCTTCTCTAAATTTTGAATGTTTGTTAGGCAGTGTCCGGCCCCATAAATGTTGGACCTCTTGGCTTCTGCGCCCAATAAGGGCTATCTTCCACGCGTGGAATGAATACGAGGAGCCAGGGCATTTTTACATTCGCCCCCTAGCCAGATAAATAAATTGTCTATTAAAGGGATGGGGATTCTTAGATCCAATCCATACCATCCTTCCCCAGCGAGAATCCATCGGAGCGTGCTTCAGAAAAATCCACTCTAGCATGGCCGACCTCCGCAGCTCCTCCTCTCGCCCCCATAGCCCTAAGCCCGGTGATTGGGAGAGGTGTTCTGTCCCACACAGTCGATTAGTCGAACTGCAGACCAAGGGATTTCTCCCTCCAGCGTATATGGTTCCCGTCCGAGCCGGGCTCACCGCCTACAATGGCGGGGAGCAAGCGGAGAGCTTCCCCAGCCCCTCTACGGGGGAGCGGGTATGCCTTGTTCCTTACTTATTAAGGGGACTCGGATTTCCAATTCATCCGTTCCTCCGTGGGCTCCTGGAGTTTTACGGCCTCCAACTGCATAATTTCACCCCTGCTTCCATATTACACATCACCGACTATGTTGCCCTCTGCGAGTTATTCCTGGGCTGCGAGGTTCATTTTGAGCTACGGAAAAGGTTATTTTGCCTCGTCCCCCGCACACAGGAGGGGTCACTTTATCAAGTGGGCGGAGCCGAAATATGGCGCGTCGCCGAAACCGGATACCTGTCCGGTACTCCGAAGAAGACGTCCGAGGACTGGCCTTCGGAATGGTTTTATATGGAGGACGTCCCCCTTCCGGACCCTGTTCGGTGGGGTCTACCTAAGTTCAATAATGCTCCGCTGAAGAAACACCGAAGCTGGCGCCCACGGAGCCCCCAGGAGGAAGACAATGGAGAAGTCCTTTACCTGATGAACCGGATCAAAGCGCTGGCTTAATCAGGATTGACAATAATCGAGGTTATGTCAATATGCATAATGCGGGGAGTAAAGCCACTTCAATATCGAGGGCACCCCCTATGGTGTTTTAACAGGGAAGACGATGCCACCCGTTGCGGGCGCAAGGGTCCAGACAACGCTGCTGCTTTAGCAAAAATCATGTCCGAGCTGTTCAAGGGAGAGGAAGAGGAGTTTATCCGCATCAAACCACGGGATGGATTCTCCATGTACAACCCTCCAAGCTGGGTGATTCATATCTCCTTACTCCCATTCTTCCCGCATTCTTTGTTGTAGGTACTCACCTTGCCATTTTATGGCAGGAACTGCGAAAAGCCATAAAGGAGGTCAACAGCCCATCCCCACAACCAGAGGACCCCGACCAGGCCCTCGGTCCCGGACTCGAAGAAGATCCGGACATATTCGTGGAGCTGATAGACTGACAGTTCTATCAATTAAGCTGTGATGGCGCCATGGTGGCAATTACGGCCGACTATCCCGGACTGCTCCCTGCGTCGCTCGTAAGAAAAACCAAAATCCCAACTCCGAAAACTAGGATCCCCTTTTAGACACTTCACCTACCATATACATATGGTGTTTTACAGGGAAGGCATTTGGGACGCCGTGCTGAACCCGCAACAACTCATCAACAAGAGGCGCCGAGGCCAGGTAGGCCAAAAAGGAAGGCGGTCAGGACGGAGACGCCGGCGCAGAGGTATGACAAGAACCCCGCTCCGTGGTTGTCGTCTTTCTCAAAATGTAATGACGTCCATGTTTCTTTAACAGAAAAAACGCTCACCGGAATATGTCCGGTGAGGCTGTCGATCATGCTTCCACCAGTCAGGCTCCAGGGCCGGACATAGAGGCGGAAGCCGACATGGGGTGGACGCCGGATACTCCCCCTACAGAGGATGCGGATAGACTATCTGCTACAAATTCAGAAGTGGAGAGTGCCATGAATCATAGGCGTCGCTGGGCCGTAGTCCGTGATGCTTGCTTCTCCCCAGAGGCATTTGATGCCTTCAATTCTGGAGACACGTACCTCCGTGCTGCTCAGAATGGTCTAGCCAGAGCCACAGACCAGTATGTAAGGGATGTGCAGGTAAGCAAATCTGATGATTATATGTATCAGTAGCCCCTGAGACTTGAAACAGTTAGCAGAGCTGATTTAAGGATCATCTATTGTGCAGGTTCTTACAGAGAGGAATACTCGACTGTCATAGGAGCTGGAGGAATGCAAGACCCAACTTTGGGCCATTGTTGCCGCATTGAAGGAACCTAAAAAGTCCCCAGCTGGTAACATTTGTTTCAAAGAATTATAGGTAGCATATAGTGTGCGGCATGGCTGCAGATCTAACAATAGATATTACAGATGAATCCAGAGAGAATCCGGAGGACCAGCATGTCGTATGACAGCTAAAGGCTGGCGAACATGTGCTGACTGAGGTCAGGCGAGAGAAAAACAATCTCCAAGACGCCAATACCAAGCTGAGCGTGGAACTGAAAGATGTTTGAGCCCAGCTTGCGGACTCCGAGAAGGAGAATAAGCGGCTTCGACGCGGCATTTTCAGTAAGTGCTTGAACGAACCCTTAAAAAGGGGGCGGCGGAGAAGCCGGCTAATAGAGTTATGTCTGCAGGTATGCTAACGGGTCGCCCCGTGGAGGAGATTCCTGGGTCTACGGGTGATCTTCTATCCGAGCTCTCACAACTGCATGAACAAGTTCGGTAGGTGATGCAAGGTATTGCCAAGGCCTTGTGGCCATCCGTCTCCCTGCCAGAAGGTATTGGAGAACTTGCGCAGAAGCTCAAGGGAGCGCGGCGGCGCTTCTGATTATGGAAGATATCGGCATGCCGTCAAGGTGCCAGGGAAGCCTGGGCCATGGTGAAGACGTAGTATACCAAGACTGACCCAAACCACATGGCCGAGGTCGGACCCGTGGGGCCTGATGGGAAAGAGATCCCCGTTAGCTTAGTGTATGGGCAAGTAGAATTAGCCGCAAAGTACTCCCAATAGGATTGTAGGCTAGACAGCCTGTTGGATGGTATAGAAGAGGAATTTAGTTAGTCTACATGACTATGTAATTAAAATGACATGTATAATGCCTTCTAGCCGGATCGTAAATCATTTTTCATGGTGGACCTTTTCGCTTCAACCTCAGGACCCGATAGTCTGGAGTGTGTCCGAATACCCGCTCGGTTATATAAGAACCGGGGTATGCATGGAAACCAGGCGTAGGGGTCATTAGTGCTTGAACAGACAAGTACCCAACTAGTTATGTTATATTACATGGGTAGTAAGAAACATCTTCCAGGGAGAATAGTTCCGTTATGGGTTCCTTTCCCTGGGTACGCATGCCCTAAAGTGCATGTCCGGACTGCGATAGGAGACGCTGGCAAAAACATCTGGGGGCACATATGGAAAATAAATAAAAATCATCTTTTGTTCACCGACCGAATATTCCCTTAAGAACGCTAGCTTTTGGCTTCACCTAGTCTGAGGTACACATCCGGCTGACCCGGCAGTAACAATCGCAGAGGTGCTCCCCTTATGCCCTAGCCGAATTAACGGGAACCTAGGCCATAAATACAAGAGCCAGGCAACCCAGCTTGGCCAAAACTTAAGTCATATTGATGCATATAATGGCGAAGAAAAGGTACATGCGGAATAATAACACATGTGCGGGGCATGAAGCCCAGATAGATAATTAAGCTTATGTGTAAGAAGCCCCCAGGTATAATGAGCGCGGTTAGCGCGTCTATAGTGTGCAAGCGAGGCATGAGTTGGCCCTTGAAGGCCTTGAGAAAGAATAAAAAGAAAGAAAGAGAAAAAAGACAGATAATGTATATGCAAAAAATGGACAGAGGAAGGAGACGAACATAGAGTCCGGCGCTAGGCGTAGAATCTTCAGAGCCTGGCTGCGTTCCATGGGTTCGGCTCAAGTCGATTATTCGATGCATCCCACAGACGGTACGCTCCACCGATCAGAACTTGGTCAATAATGAAGGGACCTTCCCATTTGGTCTTGAGCTTGGTCTTTTTCTTCTCCGGCAGGCGTACAACTAACTCGCCAACGTTATAAGTTTTGGCCCGTACTTCTCTGCTTTGGTATCTGCGAGCCTGTTGCTGATAGAATGCAGAACGGGCTTTTGCCACGCCGCGCTCCTCCTCCAGAGTGTCCAGACTGTCCTGCCGATCGAGCTCGGCTTCTCTTTCTTCGTACATGCACACTCGAGGTGAGTCATGAATTATGTCGCAGGGCAGAACTGCCTCTGCGCCATACACCATAAAGAAGGGTGTGTATCCGGTAGTACGATTCGGCGTGGTCCGCAGCCCCCAGAGTACGGAGTCGAGATCCTCTACCGAGTGTGTGTTAGACTCCTTTAAGGACCGCACTAATCTGGGTTTGATGCCGCTCATGATAAGACCATTTGCTCGCTCAACTTGGCCGTTGGTTTGTGGGTGATAGACGAAAGCATAATCGAGCTTGATGCCCATGTTGATGCACCAGAGTTTTACCTCGTCGGCCGTGAAGTTCGTGCCGTTGTCAGTGATGATGCTGTGGGGGACGCCATAATGGTGTACAACCCCGGATATGAAGTCTATCACCGGACCGGATTCGGCTATTTTAACAGGTTTGGCTTCTATCCATTTGGTGAATTTATCCACCATGACCAGTAAGTATTTTTTCTTATGGGTTCCCCCTTTAAGGGGTCCAACCATGCCAAGCCCCTAGACCGCGAAGGGCCAGGTAATGGGGATTGTTTGGAGGGCGGTGGGTGGCATGTGGCTTTGGTTTGCAAAAAGCTGACAACCGATGCCGCGTTGGACCAAGTCCTGTGCATATGCCCGGGCCGTCGGCCAATAAAAACATGTACGGAAGGCCTTTCTTACAAGGGCCCGGGCTGCGGCGTGGTGGCCGCCGAGTCCGGCGTGAATTTCCGCCAAAAGCTTCCACCCTTCCTCTTCGGAGATGCACCTTTGAAGGACTCCGGTAGTGTTTTTTTATACAACTCTCCCTCGTGGACCTTGTAGGCTTTAGATCGCCGCACTATGCAGCGTGCCTCATTTTGGTCCTCGGGAAGTTCCTGCCTAGTTAGGTAGGTCAGGAATGGTTCTGTCCACGGGGCGATGATGGCCATTATTACGTGGGCTGAAGGTGTTATTTCGGTGGCAGAGCCTCCAATTATGTCAGAGTGTTCGGTATCGGGCGTTTTGGCTGGGTCCGGACTATTGTTACCGGTGTCCCCTCCCCATACCACGGATGGCTTAAACAACCTCTCCAAAAAGATGTTGGGGGGACCGCATCGTGTTTTGCGCCGATGCGGGCGAGGATATCCGCCGCCTGATTGTTTTCCCGAGCCACATGGTGAAATTTGAGCCCCTCGAACCGAGCTGACATCTTTAGGACGGCGTTTCGATAGGCCGCCATCTTCGGATCCTTGGCATCGAAATCTCCATTTATTTGGGATATTGCGAGGTTCGAATCCCCATGCACCTCCAGGCGTTGAATGCCCATGGAGACTGCCATCCGAAGACCATGCAACAGGTCTTCATATTCGGCTACGTTTTTAGAGTTTGTATACAGTATCTACAATACGTATTGAATGGTATCTCCGGTAGGGGACGTCAGGATGACGCCAGCCCCCAGACCAGCCAGCATTTTGGAGCTGTCGAAGTGTATGATCCAATTGGAGTATGTGTCGTACTCTTTAGGGAGTTTGGCTTTCGTCCATTCGGCGACAAAGTCGGCCAATACTTGCGATTTAATGGCTCGCCGAGGTTTGTATGTTATATCGAACAGGAGGAGCTCAATGGGCCATTTGGCAATCCGGCCCATGGCGTCGCGGTTGTTTATAATATCATTAAGTGGCACTTCCGAGGCTACTGTAATCGAACACTCTTGAAATTAGTGTCGCAGCTTCCGGGATGCCATGAATACCGCATAGGCTATCTTTTGATAATGTGGGTACTGTGATTTGCATGGAGTGAGGACAGTGGATACATAATATACCGGCTTTTGAAGAGGGAATTTATGTCCGTCCGCTTCTCGTTCGACGACGAGCACTGCGCTTACAACCTGATGAGTTGCTGCAATGTATAACAACATTGGTTTGCCAATGTTTGGCGCGGCCAGGATTGGGTTGGTTGCCAGTATGGCTTTTATTTCTTCCAATCCGGCTGTGGCAGTGTCCGTCCACTCGAAGTGTTTGGTGCTCCTAAGGAGGAGATAAAGGGGTAATGCCTTTTCTCCTAAGCGGGAGATAAAGCGGCTTAGAGCCGCCACACATCCAGTTAATTTCTGGATTTGTTTGAGGTCTGTTGGGGTAGCCAACTGTGACAAAGCTTGGATTTTGGCCGGATTAGCTTCAATTCCTCTACTGGAGACAATGAAGCCCAGGAGCTTTTCGGCTGGTACGCCGAAAACACATTTTTCCAGATTGAGCTTGATGTCATATGTTCGGAGGTTGTCGAATGTGAGCCTCAAGTCGTCTATTAGAGAGTCGACGTGTTTGGTTTTGACGACCACATCATCTACGTAGGCCTCTGCTGTTTTGCTGATCTGTTTCTCCAGACATGTCTGAATCATGCGCTGATATGTTGCGCCGGCGTTTTTGAGCCCAAAAGGCATTGTGTTGAAACGGAAGGGGCCGTGTGGTGTGATAAATGCCGTTGCAGCTTGGTCAGACTCTGCCATCTTGATTTGGTGGTAGCCGGAGTATGCGTCGAGGAAACACAATGACTCATGTCCTGCGGTAGCATCAATAATTTGATCAATGCGGGGGAGGAGGAAGGGATCCTTTGGGCAAGCCTTGTTGAGGTCCATGAAATCGACACATAGGCGCTAGGATTTGTCCTTCTTTGGTACCATCACCAGGTTTGCTAGCTAGTCCGGGTGTTTTATTTCTCTAATGAATCCGGCCTCCAATAACTTGGCTAGTTCCTCTCCCATAGCTTGTCTCTTAGGTTCAGAGAAACACCGAAGAGCCTTCTTGACCGGCTTGAATCCCTTTAGGATATTGAGGCTATGCTCGGCCAGCCTGCGTGGGATTCCTGGCATGTCTGAGGGGTGCCAGGCGAATATGTCCCAATTCTCGTGCAGGAACTCTCGTAGTGCGGCGTCCACGGCGGGGTTTAACTGTGCCCCGATGGAGGCTGTTTTTGTAGGTTCCGTTGGGTGGACTTGGAATTTGACTATTTTATCCGCTGGTTTAAAAGAGGTGGACTTGGATTTCTTGTCAAGTATCACGTCGTCCCTGTCCACTGTGGAGCGTAGCGCAGTTAATTCCTCGGCCGAAAGGGCTTCGGATAATGCCTCGAGGGCCAATGCGGCTGTTTTGTTTTCAGCGCGGAGTGTTGTGTCCGGATCACTAGCGAGAGTGATGATTCTATTGGGCCCGGGCATTTTGAGCTCCATGTACCCATAATGGGGTATGGCTTGGAAGATCGTGAACGCCTCCCGTCCTAAAAGGGCGTGGTATCCACTACTGAACGGGGCCACTTGAATGTAATTTCTTCGGACCTATAGTTCTCCGGCATGCCGAATACCACATCTAGTGTGATTTTCCCAGTACAGCGTGCTTCCCGACTAGGGATGATTCCTCTGAAGGTTGTGCTGCTTTGCTCAATGCGGTTCCAGTATATTTCCCTTTTTTGAAGAGTTTCCTCATAGATGAGGTTTAATCCACTGCCGCCGTCCATGAGTACTTTGGTGAGTCAAAAGCCGCCCAAAATTGGATTGAGGACCAGTGCAGCTGGTGCTCGGGCTGTTCGGAATTTAGGTTCATCACTGGCATTGAAGGTAATAGCTGTGTCACTCCATGGATTCTTTGCTGCCACGTGGCAGATTTCGGCAAGGCTGCGGAGTGTTCGCTTGCGCCTATTATTTGATGCGAAGGTTTCAAAGACTGTTAATACCGTATTGTTATCCATGGGATGGTACTCTGTGGCATTTGGGATGAGAAGATCCTCACCACTTTTGGCCACCTGCCGGAGTATCCAACATGCTCTAAGGCTGTGTGTTGGTATGGTATCCTCTATACTATGAATTTTGCAGGGTCCGTTAAGCCATCCCTACAATACGGTTCTATGCCCTGTAGAGGGTTTTTGTTTCTTTGTAACTAACTCGGGTGTCTTATGATAGTGCACCCTTTTACTTCAGACTGGGTGTATATTCCGAGCCGGATTATCCCAAAATTTCGTTTCGATTTTCCAAGCACTTTCCATCGCACAGTACTTTCGTACTATGGACGGCAAGTCAGCGAAGCGTGATATGTCATGGTGACTTAAGGCGTTAAGGATTCCCTTGTCCATGCAATTATTGCAGAAAAATGAGACTGCGTATTCCTCGCGACAGTCCTTAACCTTGTTCATCACAAGGAGGAATCTGGCCCAATAATGATGTACTGTTTCATGGGGCTCTTGCCTGATGTGGGAAAGATCATTTATGTCTGGGTGGGTGGGTGGATTTGAGTACGAACCCCTACCCGATCTGAGACCTAGGGGCCGAGGAGTTTCCAATCTTGGAAGCTCGGATTCCGGAGTGTTGTCCGATAAGTCTGGCCCGCTGCCTGACTCTAGGTTCAGGGCTTGGGTGATGTCCTCCCATAAACGGGTATCCGGCTCGGAGAGCTCAGGAATCCGGACATAGTTAGTCCTCAAGATAGAGGAAGAATCGCCGCATTGTTCCTCCACCACCGCAATATGATGGGTGACCGGTGGAGAATTAATCTCCCTTTGATCAGGTTTAAGCCCAATCTGATCATAGTATGTAGCGACTCCCAAGGCGGCGATACGATCCAAGAGCTCGTTTAGGGAAGAGAGCTCCATTGGATCCATCTGCTCGGCAAATTCCGAGCCGACGTGGAGGCTGTTTTTGATGACCCGAGAGGTCATTGTCGGTGCAGCGGCCAAGCGGGCGGTAATGATGAAACTGCCAAGCCGGAGAGTTTGGCCGATAGCCAAGGCTCCCTCGGCGGTAATGTTGTTTTTAACAACGAGACGAGGCATCCTTCCTTACGGCGACGGCACAGTGGAACTCTCAATGAAAGCACCAATGTCGGTGTCAAAACCGGTGGATCTCGGGTAGGGGGTCCCGAACTGTGCGTCTAAGGCGGATGGTAACAGGGGGCACGGGACACGATGTTTTACCCAGGTTTGGGCCCTCTTGATGGAGGTAAAACCCTACGTCCTGCTTGATTATTCTTGATAATATGAGTAGTACAAGAGTTGATCTACCACGAGATCGGAGAGGCTAAACCCTAAAAGCTAGCCTATGGTATGATTGTCTGTTGTCCTATGGACTAAAACCCTCCGGTTTATATAGACAACGGAGGGGGCTAGGGTTACACAAGGTCGGTTACAAAGGAGGAGATATACATATCCGTATTGCCTAGCTTGCCTTCCACGCCAAGTAGAGTCCCATCCGGACACGGGACGAAGTCTTCAATCTTGTATCTTCATAGTCCAACAGTCCGGCCAAAGGATATAATCCGGCTATCCGGATACCCCCTAATCCAGGACTCCCTCAGCCGCCATGAGTGGATCCTTGGAATCCCAAGTGCCAGATACCTGTTGAGCCACCAGGTCCGAGTCACCAAAGCACTTAACCCGGCTTAAATTCATTTCCTTAGCCATCCGAAGACCATGGAGCAAGGCCTCATACTCAGCTACATTGTTAGTACAAGGGAACATTAAACAGCGAAAATAACAAAACTTATCACCTCGTGGGGAAGTTAATATGACTCCAGCCCCCGAGCCCTCCAATTGTCTGGACCCATCAAAATGAATAGTCCAATAAGTGTTATCTGGCTTTTCCTATGGTGCTTGCAACTCTGTCCAATCATTGATGAAGTCCACAAGTGCTTGGGATTTGATTGCTGTGCGAGGCGAATACTTTAACCCGTGAGGTCCAAGCTCAATAGCCCATTTAGCAATCCGGCCAGTTGCTTCTCTGTTTTGGATGATATCTCCCAAGGGGTCTGAACTGACAACTGTGATAGGATGACCCTGAAAATAATGCTTGAGTTTTCTGCTTGCCATGAAAACCTCATACACCAGCTTCTGCCAATGTGGGTATCTCTGTTTGGACTCAATAAGCACCTCGCTGATATAATAAACCGGCCATTGAACCGGATACTCTTTTCCGGCCTCCTTGCGCTCCACCACAATAGCCACACTAATAGCCCGGGCATTAGCGGCCACATATAGTAGTAAGGGCTCTTTATCGACCGGAGCCACAACTACAGGTGGCTTGGCTAACTGTTTCTTCAAGTCCTCAAACGCTTTATCAGCAGCATCACTCCAGATGAAGTCATCTGTCTTCTTTAGCATCTGATACAAAGGGATAGCCTTCTCCCCAAGGCGACTGATAAACTGGCTTAAGGCTGCAATCCAGCCCGCCAAATGTTGGACATCGTTGATACACGCCGGTTTAGCCAGGGATGTGATAGTTGTGATCTTCTCCGGATTTGCTTCAATGCCCCTGTTAGACACCAAAAAACCCAAGAGCTTGCCTGTCGGTACACCAAAGACACATTTGTCTGGATTAAGCATCATCTTATATACCCAGAGGTTATCAAAAGTTTCCTTCAAATCACCTATCAATGTTTCCTCCTTTCTGGACTTCACCACAATATCATCCACATATGCATGAACATTGCGCCCAATCTGTTTATGCAGGCAATTCTGGACGCAGCACTGATAAGTCGCCTGGGCACTCTTGAGCCCAAAAGGCATAGATACATAGCAGAAGGCTCCAAAGGGAGTTATGAAAGTTGTCTTCTCCTGGTCCTTAACTGCCATTTTGATATGATGATAACTAGAATAAGCATCCAGAAAACTCAAACTGTCACAACCTGCCGTAGCATCAATAATTTGATCGATACGAGGGAGAGCAAAGGGGTCAGCTGGACAGGCCTTGTTTAAGTCTATGTAATCCACACACATACGCCAAGTGCATTTTTTCTTAAGTACTAGCACCGGATTAGCTAGCCACTCAGGGTGAAAGACCTCCACAATAAACCCTCCTGCCAAGAGCCGGGCTACCTCCTCACCAATAGCTTTATGCCTCTCTTCGTTGAAGTGGCAGAGAAACTTCCTGACCGGTTTAAACTTAGGATCTATATTAAGAGTGCTCAGCGAGTTCCCTCGGTACACCTGGCATGTCAGAAGGCTTCCATGCAAAGATGTCCCAGTTATCACGGATGAACTCGATGAGCGCGCTTTCCTATTTCAGATCCAAGTTAGCGCTGATGCTGAACTGCCTGGACGAATCGCCAGGAACAAATTCAACCAGTTTAGTCTCCTCAGCTGATTTAAATTTCAGCGTCGGATCATGCTCTGTAGTTGGCTTTTTCAGAGAAGTCATATCTGTCGGATCAACATTGTCTTTATAAAACTTCAGCTCCTCTATGGCACAAACTAACTCAGCACAAGCCGCATCACCCTCTTCACATTCCAAAGCAATATTCTGGCTCCCATGCACTGTGATGGTCCCCTTATGACCCAGCATCTTGAGCTGTAGATAAACATAACAAGGCCTTGCCATGAACTTAGTATAAGCCGGCCGTCCGAACAGGGCATGATATGGATTCTTGATTTTCACCACTTCAAAAGTCAATACCTCTGATCTTGAATCATGATCATCTCCAAAAGCAACCTCCAGAGCTATCTTGCCAACTGGGTATGCCGATTTACCAGGCACCACACCATGAAACACGGTGTTCGATGGTTTAAGATTCTTATCTGTTAACCCCATGCGACGGAAGGTTTCATAGTAAAGGATATTGATACTGCTTCCTCCATCCATAAGCACCTTGGTAAACTTATACCCCCAATCCTGAGGTGCCACCACCAAGGCCAGATGACCCAGATTGTCAACCCGGGGTGGATGACCCTCTCGACTCCACATGATGGGCTGTTCTGACCAGCGTAGATAATGAGGTACCACCGGTTCAACGGAGTTCATGACCCTTTTATGAAGCTTCTGATCGCGCTTACATAAGCTAGTGGTGAAGACATGGTATTGCCCACTATTCAACTGCTTCGGATTGCTCTGATAACCCGATTGCTACTGTTGTTGATTCCCCTAATGGTTGTAACCTCCCTGGTTGCCCTGACTGCCTTGATTGCCATGTCCGGTTTGGTTGCCTTGGAATCCTGAACCGGAGTTGCTACCTCCATAACCCGGCCCATGGAAACCGCCTCCTAAACCGCCGGGCGGTCCATTGTCGTATTGAAAGAGATTTGAATTTTTGAACTCCCGCATAATGAAGCAATCCTTCCAAAGATGCGTAGTTGGCCTCTCCTTTGATCCGTGCTTTGGGCAAGACTGATTTAACAGGCGCTCCAGATTGGGGCCTGACCCTCTACCCCGCTGGGGCGGTTTACCCTTATGCTGCTGACCATTATCCTGGGTGTTGGTGTTAGCCAAAAGTCCAAGCTATTATCCGCCTTGCGTTTACCGTTGTTCCCATGCCCTGCAGGGTTATGCTGCTGCCCTTTGGTGCTGGCGCTCTTCTTTCCCTTCCCTGTCTTGTCATCATCAGACTCGGGGTCCTTGGTACTATCGGAGTCGGCGTACTTCACCAGAGCCGCCATAAGTGTTCCCATGTCATTACAATGGCGTTTAAGCCGTCCCAACTTCAGCTTCAAAGGTGCAAACTGGCAATTGCCTTCCAATGTTAAAACGGCTGTGTCAGTGTTGATTCGGTATGATGAATGCAAAATCTCCGAAACCCGGCACACCCAACGGGTTGTAGATTCTCCTTCCTCCTGACACAGGCAGCTAAATCCATGATTGACATGGGCTGTTTGCACGTATCCTTGAAATTCTGGATGAACCGGGCCCTTAACTCGGCCCACGACCCAATGGAGGTTGCTGGCAGGCTTTTCAACCATGTGCGAGCTGTTACCTTCAACATCATGGTAAAGTATTTGGCACACGCTGCCTCGTCCACATCCAGCATCTCCACTGCCATCTCATAGCTTTCCACCCATGACTCGGGGGATAAATCGGCAGTGTAATTCAGCACCTTGCGCGGGCCTTTGAAATCCTTGGGTAGCCGTACATTGCGCAATGCTGGGACGAGACATGGTACCCCCAAAGAACTGGAGGTAACCCCTGGTTCCACCGACGTTGTTGGACGAACCGGAGTGAGTTGGCGAGCCTCATGCTACGCCGCTAACTCGGCCTCTCGACGTGCCCTAGCGCGATCCACTACATCCTGAGCATTGCCACCGCCGACCGCCGGTTTATGACCATGGGAGAATTACGATTCCACGCGCTGCTTGATACGGCTAGTTCATCGATATGCCTGTTGTAGCTCCGGCTCGGGCAGGGAGTAGAATGAATCCTTTTGCGGCTATATGAATAAGCCTACTGCTGAGTCAAGGCCGTCTGAAGGAGCTCCCTAGCCCATCGTGTCTCAACTGCTACTGGGGACTCGCCATCAATCAGGAGAGCCGCCAATCGTGAAGCGGCAGCAACGATGTTATCCAACGAGTTAGAGTAATGACACGGAGGCGTTGAGACGTGTCGTGATGGGACGTCGTTCTGACTAGGATGAGGCGGATCCATCGCGCACGGCTGAACCGGTGCCTCGGTCCCAGGTGCCTCTGCCCAGTTTACCACTGGTTGGTTGCTGGTGCCTGCTTC
The DNA here is from genome assembly GCF_056163025.1 of Triticum urartu. Taxonomy (NCBI): domain Eukaryota; kingdom Viridiplantae; phylum Streptophyta; class Magnoliopsida; order Poales; family Poaceae; genus Triticum; species Triticum urartu. The sequence goes on from NC_141877.1 coordinate 606,950,724, forward strand.
TGGCGTGTTAAAGAGATTTCTCGCCTCAAAAACCGGCGGAAGGTGCGACCGGTATCTTCTCCTCATGACATCATCTGACGCACTCTGATCTAGAATAAGTCGGTAAGCCTGAGCCTCTAACTCGGCCCACTCTGTAGCCATCCTGGTGTTCTCTGCTGCCAGGTCCGCTTTAGCCTGAGTTATCTGATCCTTCACCTTTGCAATCTCCGCGTTGTGCTGATCCCGGTTTGTCGCGTCCACCTCTGTTTCTAGCAACGTTGCCAAAGCATCGAACAAATCGGACAAAACCTGAGCCGGAGGCGGCATAGAGCCCCCTGCTCCTAATGGTGTTGCTCCTGAACCGGAGATCATTGTTGTGGCGGTAGAAGAGTGCTGCGCTGATTGTGTACCGGCCATGAAGACCGCGACCCGACTCAGCGGATTAAGGGGGTCCGGAATACTGTCGCCATCGGAACCACCACTAATCCGGCCATCCTGCAGCTGATACATCGTCTCGGTCTCTCCGGTTGAAGACTCGTCATCAGAATAGACAATGGTTTCGCCACCAGATGCCGATCTATCCTCATATTCCACTCCATGGATGACACCTACGAAGGCACGCTTTACGGCGGGCTGAACCTGGGCAGATCTTGCACGCTGAGCCGTCCCGATGATGTCAGTGCAGATGTTCGGCTCAGGGCCCGGTTCGTCGATCTTGCTGATGAAGACGTGAATTCCACCAAAGGGGACCCGGTACCCGTACTCAATTGAGCTGGCCTCAGGACTCCATCATGCATCATCGATGTAGAGCTTGTCGCGATGACTTTAGTCATCCGGCCCACAGCATATGCCTTGAGTCCTTCGAGGTTGCCCTTCAAGAACTCCAACGTATCTACAATTTTTGATTGCTCCATGCTATTATATTATCTATTTTGGATGTCAATGGGCTTTATTTTACACTTTTATATCATTTTTGGGACTAACCTACAAATCGGAGGCCCAGCCCAAACTGTTGTTTTTTTCCTATATTAAGGTTTCGAAGAAAAGGAATATCAAACGGAGTCCAAACGGAATGAAACCTTCGGGAACGTGATTTTCTCAACAAACGTGATCTAGGAGACTTGGAGTGGGCATCAAGAAACAACGGAGGAATCCACGAGGCAGGGGGCGCGCCCTCCACCCTCGTGGGCCCTCCGTTGCTCCACCGACGTACTTCTTCCTCCTATATATATCCACGTACCCCCAAACATCCAAGAGCACCACGAAAACCTAATTCCACTGCCGCAACCTTCTGTACCCGAGAGATCCCATCTTGGGGCCTTTTCCGGAGCTCCATCGGAGGGGGCATTGATCACGGAGGGTGTCGGTGACAAAACCGGCGGATCTCGGGTAGGGGGTCCCGAACTGTGCGTCTAAGGCGGGTCGTAACAGGAGGCAGGGGACACTATGTTTTACCCAGGTTCGGGCCCTCTTGATGGAGGTAAAACACTACATCCTGCTTGATTAATATTGATGATATGGGTAGTACAAGAGTAGATCTACCACGAGATCAGAGAGGCCAAACCCTAGAAGCTAGCCTATGGTATGATTGTATGTCGTCCTACGGACTAAAACCCTCCAGTTTATATAGACACCGGAAAGGGCTAGGGTTACACAAGGTTGGTTACAAAGGAGGAGATATACATATCTGTATTTCCTAGCTTGCCATCCACGCCAAGTAGAGTCCCATCCGGACACGAGACGAAGTCTTCAATCTTGTATCTTCATAATCTAACAGTCCGGCCGAAAGATATAATCCGGCTGTCCGGAGACCCCCTAATCCAGGATTCCCTCAGTAGCCCCTGAACCAGGCTTCAATGATGATGAGTCCGGCGCAGTATTGTCTTCGGCATTGCAAGCCGGGTTCCTCCTCCGAATATACCACGGAAGAATTTGAATACAAGGATAGTGTCCAACCCTACAAAATAAGTTCCACATACCACCGTAGAGAGAATAATATTTCCACAAATCTAATCTGCTAACTTGTTTTGGCAACACGACGTTATGCCATGGCCCGGTGATTATTCGAACCGTTTCCTTTAACTAGCCCCGCACATAACGCGAGGCAGTTTTTTGACACGTCTTGTCAAAGCAGAGATCGTGTTCCCCTAATTATGGGATTCTCATCAATACGGTCGTAGGTAATCCAACCGTGTCTAGGACTCCTAGATTATAGGCAAGTCCCAAACGGCCATGGAGAGGACGCTTGATATTCACCCTCTTTATAAAGGGACAAGGCTTTTACTTTTTTCCCTCCTGTGCTCAATCGAATCCTTCCCCCACCTCGAGTTCTAACACCCAAAGCCTAGGTCAGGTGCTCTGGATCTTCAATCATGTCCGGATCCAACCTTCAAGGCCAATGGATGCCCTCCTCCATTACGGAAGAGGATATCAAGAAGTTGAGGGAGGCCAGATACCTGACCGCCGAGGTTTCGCATCGGCTGCCTGCCCGAGGGCAGGTCGTCCCTACTCCTGAACCCAACAAAGACGTCGTGTTCATCTCCCACTTCCTCCGAGGTCTAGGCCTTGCTCTGGATCCCTTCGTAAGGGGTTTGATGTTCTATTACGGGCTAGACTTCCATGACCTAACCTCGGTCTCCTTTCTCCACATCTCGGCATTTATTGTTATGTGTGAGGCCTTCCTCCGCATTACCCCTCATTTTGGCATGTGGCTCAAGACCTTTGACGTGAAGCCGAAGACGGTCGAAGGGCAGCATGTAGCGTGCGGAGGCGCATTAATAAGGAAGATCGCTGGAGCTCCATGGCCAAAGGGTTCCTTTCCAGAGGTGTCCGGATTATGGCAACGGGAGTGGTTTTACATCACGGCTCCCAGAAGTGCCAAGTGGGCGTCTGCCCCTGCTTTCCGCTCGGGCCCTCCACCATAACTGATGTCATGGATTAGCAGAGGGCGGAGCTGGGGTCCAGCCAAGGATGTGCCTGTACTGCAGAGCCGCATTCAAGATCTCTTTTTGAAGGACATTTCAGTCTGGTTATGGTGGTGCAAGTCATGCTGGTTCGATGAATCCAGCCATGCAAACGCCGACCCCTCCGCGTGTGGGAGTTCAACCCAGAAGGACCACGCTCTATTCAGAATTTCCTCGGCCTGACGCATGAGGAGATGTATAAATCATTCTTCTGACCCCAAGTAGAGTGTCCGGATACTACCGAGGACGTGGGCCTGAGCAGCAACCGCACCGCCGAACAGGTAAGTAATCCTCTAGCCGAACACGCGGTCTTTTATTTATCATGATGTCATTTTGATAAATTGCTCTTCGACCAAGACTGTCTAACAAAGGCGAAGATGATTCGGTGTTCGCCCCCCCTTCCTTAGGGTTTAGAAAATCTGATACTAGAAAAGATGCTTGAGCTAGCACCTTGCCCGGAGCCCTCAAAGAAAGATAAAGGGGGGGATAACGAGGGCGAGAGCGGGCCCCCATCACTACCAATTCCAACCGAGGGAATGAGCGCCTCCGTGAAGGAGGATAACCAAGGGGAAGAATCGGACCTTCTCTCGCTTCGGGAAAGGAAGAGGACTGCCTCTGAAGATCCGAAAACTAATGTTTCCAAACGGGAGAAGAAATCTCCGTCAGAGGGTCCTGCCTTGGAGGGTGCTCTTGCCGCACAAAGTTCGCACGGGGATCAGCCCTCCAACGAGCTGTAATTAATCAAAAAGTACTTTAATAGTGAAGATATACTACCTTACCTCTGAGGAAAATAACCGAAGCCTTTATCTTGTAGTTCGGACCTTAGCTCCTCTCAGCAGAGCTCGTCTTTGGGGTATCTTCTTCCGGAGATGATGGAGAGCGAAACGCCTCCCCCGGACTCCCCCGCTCAAGAAGCAGGTGACCTTGAAGTGTCGTCACGGAGGGCCTCTCCGGATCCGGTGAGGCCAGAAGATAATCCTATAGTCACCCGAAGTCCCCAGCGTCTGGCTCTTGAAGAGAGCAAACAAAAGAGTCTGGCACCGTATGGTATGCGGTCGGACGTACTGAGGGAGTTGTTGGAGCGAGCGGCCATATCAGAAGAACACCGTACGTTGATGGGTACGGTGATGAAAAGAATTTCGTCCGCCGAAAGCGGATTGTATGAAGCCTTTATGAGCCTACTGACAGGCTTTGAGGTACGTGAAATGATATATTTTTTGATAGTACCACACATGTTTAGGTGTGGCCTGTGTAGATAGTAGCCCCTGAGACTCTGGTTGTTGTCGAGAACGGCGGCGAACAGAGGATCATAGTCCCAGGTAATAACCAAACTGCCTTTATGTGCAGGTGGTGGAAACTCCGGTGGCTAGCCGGACTAATGAGTTTGCCAAACTAAAGCGGCAACTGGATGTGGCAGACGCCGACATCGAGCTTGTTAACAAGCGGCTTCACGAGTCACAGGGTAAGTAATGTTTTCTGGTGAATGTCACATAGTAAGAGTAGCATGATGCCAGTATCTTTAATATGTTGTGACTGCAGACGGAGCTGCCACTGTGGAGACCCTTCGGGCGGAACTTGCCCGAGCCAGGGAACAAGCGAGAATTAGTAATGCGGCTGCTTTCAAAGCGGACGAAGAGTTAAGAGCCGAGAAGGCCGCGCATTGCGAAAGCAAAGAGAAGATGGCCAAGATGGCCGTGAAGTTAAAATACACTACCGACCGTTGCCAGTTCCTTGAAGAAGAGAACCGAGTGAAGGCAGCCGACCTTGAAAAGGCCACGGTGGCGACCAAAGACACCCGCTCTGCTATGAGGGCGAAGAAGGAGGAGCTACGTGAAGCCGGGGATATTGCGGCTGGGAAGCCCTTTCTGCTGCAGAGGAAGTTTGGAGATCCGCGGTATGCCCCTCTGGACCGGCTGTGGAGTTCGGCAGATGCATATATGGATTTGGCAGCGAGCGCTGTCGATGCGGTCGAATACTTCCGAGATCAAACAGATCGTGAAGTGGACAAGCTGTTCTAGTCGCAATTTAACGTTCCAGAGCGTCCGCTTCCCTTGACTGATCAGGTAGACGAATGGGTCAAACTTAATAGATTGTCCGGACTTGCCATGAGGTCCGCCGTAGATCATCTATGGCTGGGGAAGCCGAAGCCGAACAGCTATTTCAGCTTAGTGCAGCAGTTCCTTGGTGCGGTGTCGCGCATCAATGCGATGAAGAGGTCGGCGTGCATAGAAGGATCGCGGATGGCCCTTGCCCGTGTCAAAGCATACTGGGCGGAGATGGATGCTACCACTATTGCGGCGCAGGGTTCGACCATATATAGGCCGAGTGGCTGCCGAGCACTATTTTGAAGAAGTTCTTGAGGGTGCTCGTTTGATAGAGGCCCAGTGCTCGAAGAATATTATGTTTGAGTGACATGTATTCCCATTGTAAACACAATGTTTTTATGAAATGTATTAAGGCTGTGTTTATACTTTTGCCTGAAAGTAATATGATGCCTCATGTGCGGCCGTTTATGTATATATTTATATAACCTGAAAGATTGCAGTCGTAGGCTTCAACCCCCACGCATATAATTCGGAGGTGCTCGCAGAAGACATGTGTTCACACTTGACCCAATGTCTTGGTCCTATTAAGGAGGTGATAGCGCAGCGAACAAGGCAACCGGACTATAATGCTTTAACACTTTCACTTAGCCATAGGAGTTTGACGGTGGGGCTACTATATAGCCCCTGGTGGCTCCGCACTCTCCCGAACTCGGGGTGCGTATATGCCTGGCTGGGACACGGCCCTTCGTTAAGGCGGAGGAATTCTAACATTCCGATAGGTCATCGAGTGGTTGACCAGTCTCGCGCTATATCATGACAGTCAGTTTTCGGCTTTCTCTATTGAGGTGCTTGTCCGGATGAACCAGGGCACAATCGCAGTAGTTCTCCTGGTGCTGCCTTAGCCGATGGAGCGGAACATAAGGCACCAAAACATAGGAGCCGGGAAAACCCAACATTTGACCAAAGACATGATTCGGAGCTGATGCATATAAGGCCAAACTCGCGACATCGAACACTCCCTAAGGTATTCGGTCTTTATGGTGTAAACCGGGCCTAAATAGTGCCCTTTGTAACAAGCCCCTTGTGTCCAGGTACGTGCATTATTCTGACATGGCCACATGCCAAGACGTCAGCATCCTTCTCAATTATACTGAGAATCCGAGGGATGTGTATCAACAAGAGACAGTAAAAAAGGTTTACGCAGGGTCTTAATCTAAAAAGAATCCTTCGAACGGGTCTGTGCTGCACGTCAGCGCCTATGTCTCCATTGTGCCGTATCCTGGACGGGTGTAGCACGATGGTCATCTGTAAAAGAGAGAAACTTAGGTGAAAAGTTATCGTGCAAAAAGGTAGTTTTAAAGAAACCATGTATAATTTGAGATGAGTAAAAATTGCCACTTGTCTACGCGCGTTGAGCCCCTTGTATTTGTAATAGGGGTGTGGCCATCAAACCTGTATGAATTACATATAGCTGGGCCGGACTCTTCTAACCGTGTCTGTGGTCTTAACGACCTATCAAATGCTTTAGTTGGTGAGGTCGTTTTTAGTGTGCGGTCGCACTCTCTTCGGCGTGCAAAAATCGCTCAATATTTCCATTCGCTGTAATGATGCCACGTGGACCGGGCATCTTGAGCGTGAGGGAAGCGTAATGCGGTATTGCATTAAAGCAAGCGAAAGCTTCGCGTCCAAGTAGTGCATGATAGCCACTTTGGAACGGAGTAATGTGGAAGGTTAAATGTTCGCTACGGAAGTTATCGGGGAAGCCAAATATAACCTCTAGTAGCAGGGAGCCCGTGCAATGAGCCCCTGGGCCTGGCATTACTCCTTTAAAGGTAGTATTGCTGTGGCAAATGTTCGTTGGGTCTATCCTCATTTTGCGGATTGTGTCCTGATATATCAGGTTTAGACTGCTGCCACCGTCCACCAGGACTCGTGTGAAGTGGTATCCGTCAATTATTGGGTCTAATACCAAGGCAGCCCATCCTGCACGCCGGATACTTGCTGAGTAATCCCGATGGTCGAAAGTGATCGGCTGAGACGACCAGTAGTAGGACTCCGCGGTGATAGGCCCTTGGGCATATTTCTCTGAGAGTGCCGCTTTGTTTCTCCCCTTGATCACGTGTAACACGTTTACTGTTTCGACTTCTGGTGGAAATTTCTTTTGTCCCCCAATGTCTTTCTTGAGAGGCTCATCCTCGTCTTCGCTTGGTGTATCCTCCCCCTTGTGTACGATGTTGAGCTTGCCGGACTGCTTGAAGACCCAATATTCTCTGTGGGTATGATTAGCAGATTTACCAGGGGTGTTATGGATCTGACATATCTGGTCCAGAATTTTGTTGAGGCTGGATAGTTCATCTCTGGCACCTTTAGAGGGCGGCTTTTGCTGACCTGGTCGAGAGCTTCTGAATCCGGCGTTTACTGCCGTGCTCTTCAGGCTGTCTTCTTTATTCCGGCGCTTATTATTGTTGCTGCACCATGATTTCCCGTTTCCATCTCTAACTTCGGATGTACTGGGGTCGCTGGTGCTGCATCTGGCTAGCCAGCTATCCTCACCCGCGCAAAAGCGGGTCATGAGGCTTGTTAATGCAGCCATTGTTCTCAGCTTTTCTTGGCCGAGGTGTCTGGCAAGCCATTCGTCATGGACGCTATGCTTAAAAGCTGCCAAGGCTTCGGCGTCCAGACAGTCGACTATTTGGTTCTTTTTAGTAAGAAACATGTTCCAAAGCTTTCGAGCTGACTCTCCAGGCTGCTGAGTTATATGACTCAAATCGTCCGCGTCCGGAGGTCGGACATAAGTCCCTTGAAAATTTGCCCGAAAAGCGTGTTCGACCTCTTCCCAGCTTCCAATGGAGCTTTCGGGGAGGCTTTTAAGCCAGTGCCGAGCTGGCCCTTTGAGTTTGAGGGGTAAATACTTAATGGCGTGGAGATCATCTCCTCGAGCCATATGGATGTGGAGGATATAGTCCTCAATCTAGACCCCAGGGTCTGTTGTTCCGTCGTATGCCTCTATGTTTACGGGTTTGAATCCCTCTGGAAATTCATGGTCCAGCACCTCATCGGTGAAACATAGGGGGTGTGCGGCACCCCTATATCTGGTGTACCATGGTGTTCAGATGTTTGGTGTGTTGCATCATATGCTGGGGCGCGCTTGCGTGGTCCATAGATGGATCTGGTTGCGCCGTCTTTTTGATGCGAGCCCTCGTGTGGATCGCGTATTGGCTTATGTGCGGCATTGCTTGCCGCTCTATGGTGGCCGTGAGGTCGTCTATCTGGCCCGGTGGCCATTTTAATTTTTGGTTGCGGGGGATCTAAGGCCTCCTCATCGAATTCAGGTAGCAACTTCCGCTTCGGGTAGCTCTTAGTGGGGCGATTACCGCCATACTTCGCTGCTGTGTTGAGTACTTTACTCCATCTGATTTGGAGTGTGTCTTGCGCAGCCTTGAGCCTTTGCTTCTGCTTTTTTAGACTCCTCGCGGTGGCAACAGGCCTTTGATGGGCATTCTGTTGCTCTGGGTGTCTGTCCGGTGTTATGTCATCCGGACTATTATCTTTTACAGAATCGGGTTGTTCGGTTTGATTCTCCGTGTTGCCGTGGTCCTGCAGTGGTTCACCCTGCTCTAACGCTGGGTCTATATGATCGTTATTTCTGCCAAGGCGGGATTTGGGGCGGTGCTTACGCCGCCGCTTTGACTGATTCTCGAGGGGACAACCCTTCGTTGCGTCCTTCTGTTCCTCGTCGTCGTCTTCTTTTGGTGTGTCCACCATGTATAAGTCATGTGATGAAGTGGGCGTCCAGTGGCCTCTGGGCAGTGGTTCCTGTTCATCTCCTGCATCGTCGTCCATACCATCAATGTCTTCAGAGTCGAAGTCGAGCATGTCGGTTAAGTCATCGACAGTGGCTACTAAGTGGGTGGTGGGTGGGCGGCAAATTTCTTTGTCATCCGCATCCCAATCCTGCCGGACATAGTTCAGCCCGGATCCTCCTGACAAGGAGAGAGACCTTAATGATTTCAGTATATCACCGAAGGGAGAGTGCTGAAAGATATCCGCGGAGGTAAACTCTATGATCGGCACCCAATCGGATTCGATAGGAACGGGCGCAGGCGGTTCGGAGTCCGTGGCCGGAGAAGGATCCGACAGTTTAACAATACGGCTCTCATGTAAGGTAAGGTCGATGTTCGGCTCGATTGCCGCTGAGGGTAAGGCCTCCGTGGCGGGGTCCATCCACCTGTCCATGGATGGCACAACTGGCTCCGAATTGAGGGTCGGAGCGGCTGCCGGTGCGATCTCCTGAACACTGTCTGATGGTAGAGCTAAATTGTACTCATCGTGACCGCATGACGCACAAGGCAGAGGCTCGAATCCGTCGAAGATCAAGTCTCCGCGGACATCGGCCGTGTAGTTTAAGCTTCCAAACCTGACCTGGTGGCCAGGGGCGTAGCTTTCAATCTGCTCCAGATGGCCAAGCGAATTGGCCCGCAGTGCAAAGCCGTTGAGCACAAAGATCTATTCGGGGAGAAAAGTCTCACCCTGGACTGCATCGCTATCGATGATAGTAGGAGCCATCAAGCCTAACGGCGACGACATAGAGGAACTCTCAATGAAAGCACCAATGTCGGTGTCAAAACCAGCGGATCTCGGGTAGGGGGTCCCGAACTGTGCGTCTAAGGCGGATGGTAACAGGAGGCAGGGGACACGATGTTTTACCCAGGTTCGGGCCCTCTTGATGGAGGTAAAACCCTACATCCTGCTTGATTAATATTGATGATATGGGTAGTACAAGAGTAGATCTACCATGAGATCAGAGAGGCCAAACCCTAGAAGCTAGCCTATGGTATGATTGTATGTCGTCCTACGGACTAAAACCCTCCGGTTTATATTCATACCCATATTTCCTAGCTTCCTTCCACGCCAAGTAGAGTCCCATTCGGACACGAGACGAAGTCTTCAATCTTGTATCTTCATTGTCTAACAGTCCGGCCAACAGATATAATCCGGCTGTCCGAAGACCCCCTAATCCAGGACTCCCTCAGAGGGCCTCGACATCAACTCCATGGCCTCTTCGATGATGTGTGAGTAGTTTACTTCAGACCTACGGGTCCATAGTTATTAGCTAGATGGCTTATTCTCTCTCTTTGGATCTGAATACAAAGTTCTCCTCGATCTTCTTGGAGATCTATTCGATGTAATCTTCTTTTGCAGTGTGTTTGTCGAGATCCGATGAATTGTGGGTTTGTGATCAAGTTTATCTATGAACAATATTTGATTCTCCTCTGAATTCTTTTATGTATGATTGGTTTATCTTTGCAAGTCTCTTCGAATTATCAGTTTGGTTTGGCCTACTAGATTGATCTTTCCTGCAATGGGAGAAGCGTTTTGCTTTGGGTTCGATCTAGCGGTGTCCTTTCCCAGTGACAGCAGAGGAAGCAAGGTGATAACCCACAAGTGTAGGGGATCGCACCAGTTTTCGAGGGTAGAGTATTCAACCCAAATTTATCGATTCGACACAAGGGGAGCCAAAGAATATTCTCAAGTATTAGCATCTGAGTTGTCAATTCAACCACACCTGGAAACTTAATATCTGCAGCAAGGTATTTAGTAGCAAAGTAATATGATAGTAGTGGTAAAGATAGCAAAAGTAGCGGCAGCAAAAGTAGTGTTTTTGGTATTTTGTAGTGATGATAGCAATAGCAACGAAGAAGTAAATATGCGAAAAACAATATATGGAAAACTCGTAGGCAATGGATCGGTGATGGAGAATTATGCCGGATGCGGTTCATTATATAACAGTCATAACCTAGGGTGACATAGAACTAGCTCCAGTTCATCAATATAATGTAGGCATGTATTCCGAATATAGTCATACATGCTTATGGAAAAGAACTTGCATGACATCTTTTGTCCTACCCTCCCGTGGCAGTGGGGTCCTATTGGAAACTAAGGGATATTAAGGCCTCCTTTTAATATAGTACGGGAACAAAGCATTAACACATAGTGAATACATGAACTCCTCAAACTATGGTGATCACCGGTAAGTATCCCAATTATTGTCACTTCGGGGTTAACGGATCATAACACATAATAGGTGACTATAGACTTGCAAGATAGGATCAAGAACTCTCATATATTGATGAAAACATAATAGGTTCAGATCTGAAATCATGGCACTCGGGCCCTAGTAACAAGCATTAAGCATAGCAAAGTCATAGCAACATCAATCTCAGAACATAGTGGATACTAGGGATCAAACCCTACCAAAACTAACTCGATTACATGATAAATCTCATCCAACCCATCACCGTCCAGCAAGCCTATGATGGAATTACTCACATACGGCGGTGAGCATCATGAAATTGGTGATGGAGGATGGTTGATGATGACGATGGCGATGGATTCCCCTCTCCGGAGCCCCGAACGGACTCCAGATCAGCCCTCCCGAGAGAGTTTAGGGCTTGGCGGCGGCTCTGTATCGTAAAACGCGATGAATCCTTCTCCTCTGGTTTTTTCTCCCTGAAAGTGAATATGTGGAGTCTAGGTTGAGGTCGGTGGAGCGTCAGGGGGCCCACGAGGCAGGGGGCGTGCCCAGGGGGCAGGCGCGCCCCCCACCCTCATGGACAGGTGGGGCACCCCCTGATGTGGATCTTCCTTCCAATATTCATTATATATTCCAAAATAATTCTCCGTTGATTTTCAGGTCATTCCAAGAACTTTTATTTCTGCACAAAAATAACACCATGGCAATTCTGCTGAAAACAGCGTCAGTCCGAGTTAGTTCCATTCAAATCATGCAAGTTACAGTCCAAAACAAGGGCAAAAGTGTTTGGAAAAGTAGATACGGCGGAGACGTATCAACTCCCCCAAGCTTAAACCTTTGCTTGTCCTCAAGCAATTCAGTTGATAAACTGAAAGTGATAAAGAAAAACTTTTACAAACTCTATTTGCTCTTGTTGTTGTAAATATGTAAAGCCAGCATTCAAGTTTTCAGCAAAGATTATGAACCAACCATAGTCACAATAATATTTAGGTCTCATGTTTACTCATATCAATGACATAATCAACTAGCGAGCAATAATAATAAATCACGGATGACAACACTTTCTCAAAACAATCATGATATGATATAACAAGATGGTATCTCGCTAACCCTTTCTGAGACCGCAAAACATAAGTGCAGAGCACCTTTAAAGATCAAGGACTGACTAGACATTGTAATTCATGGTAAAAGAGATCCAGTCAAGTCATACTCAATGTAAACTAACAGTAATGGATGCAAATGACAGCGGTGCTCTCCAACTAGTGCTTTTTAATAAGAGGATGATGACTCAACATAAAAGTAAATAGATAGGCCCTTCACAGAGGGAAGCAAGGATTTGTAGAGGTGCCAGAGCTCGGTTTTGAAATATATATATATATATATGAATAATATTTTGAGCGGTATACTTTCATTGTCAACATAACAACCAAGAGATGGCGATATCTTCCATGCTACACACATTATAGGCGGTTCCCAAACAGAATGGTAAAGTTTATACTCCCCCTCCACCAACAAGCATCAATCCATGGCTTGCTTGAAACAACGAGTGCCTCCAACGAACAACAGTCCTGGGGGAGTTTTGTTTGCAGTTATTTTGATTTGATTTGCATAAAGCATGGGACCGGGCATCCCGGTAACCAGCCATTTTCTCGTGAGTGAGGAGCGGAGTCCACTCCTCTTGAGAATAACCCACCTAACATGGAAGATACGGATAACCCTAGTTGATACATGAGCTATTCGAGCATACGAAACAGAATGTTTATTTGAAGGTTTAGAGTTTGGCACATGCAAATTTACTTGGAACGGTAGGTAGATACCGTATATAGGTAGGTATGGTGGACTCATATGAAATAACTTTGGGGTTTATGGAATTGGATGCACAAGCAGTATTCCCGCTTAGTACAGGTGAAGGCTAGCAAAAGACTGGGAAGCGACCAGTTAGAGAGCGACAACAGTCATGAACATGCATTAGAATTAATCAACACCGAATGCAAGCATGAGTAGGATATAATGCACCATGAACATGAATATCGTAGAGGCTATGTTGATTTTGTTTCGACTACATGCGTGAACATGTGCCAAGTCAAGCCACTCGAATCGTTCAAAAGAGGATACCACCCTATCATACCACATCACAACCATTTTAATAGCATGTTGGCACGCAAGGTAAACCATTATAAGCTCCTAGCTAATTAAGCATGGCACTAGCAACTATAATCTCTAATTGTCATGACAAACATGTTTATTCATAATAGGCTGAATCAGGAACGATGAACTAATCATATTTACAAAAACAAGAGAGGTCGAGTTCATACCAGCTTTTCTCATCTCAATAAGTTCATCATATAATCATCATTATTGCCTTTCACTTGCACGACCGAACGATGCGAATAATAATAATAGTGCACGTGCATTGGCTAAGATGGAATCTGCAAGCATTCAATTCAAGAGAGAAGACAAGGTAATATGGGCTCTCTGTTAGATCAACAATAATGCATATAAGAGCCACTCAACATTTTAATTATGGTCTTCTCCTCTCGACCCCCAAAGAACAAGAAAAGAAATAAAACTATTTACACGGGAAAGCTCCCAACAAGCAAAAGAAGAACGAGAAATATTTTTGGGTTTTCTTTTTAATTATTACTACTACAGGCATGGAAAGTAAACTAATTAAAATCTACAACTATTTTTTTGTTTTCTTAAGGTTTATTAAACACACAAGAAGAAAGCATAAAAAGGAAAATAAACTACCATGGATGATACAAACAAAAAAGTATGAGCACCGACAACTAGCAAAGAGTGTGTGAGCATGAATGTAATGTCGGTGAGAAGTACGTACTCCCCCAAGCTTAGGCTTTTGGCCTAAGTTGGTCTATGGCCACGGCTGGCCTGGTGGATATCCAAAGTTGTAGCTGGGGTCGTACTGAGATGCAGTAGCTATTGCATCGTGGGCTTCCGCTTGGAGACGAGTTGTCTCCGTCCTCCTCTTATACTCGTCCGCCTCCTCCCTGGTTATAACATATCTCCCTTTTGCCTGGGAGTCAAAGAAAGCAGGAGCATTTTCGGGGTATTTTTTATTGCATGGATAATTCAGATAACAGACAGAAATTACTATTTTTGCTTTACTTAATATAAATAATAGAAAGTAAAAATAGGGTACAGAGAGTTGTGTTTTCTAAATTCATCCATCTCATGCTCATCAAAAGGAATCCACTAACAAGGTTGATTAGGTCTTGTTAGCAAACTCATTTCGAATAACATGGAACTAGAGAATTTTCGAATAACACTAGGTTACCTCAACGGGGATATGCACATCCCGAATAATAAGAATATCATATTTCTTCTTGACAGTAGGAAGAGGAAATTCAAAACCTCGAAAAAAATCGATGGAATTTTTCCAATAGAATTGATGCTGTGCACTTGAGGTTGTTTCCTCGGAAAGTGTACCGTATGCTCATTACCATTAACATGAAAAGTGGCATTGCCTTTGGTGCAATCAATAACAGCCCCTACAGTATTCAAAAAGGGTCTTCCAAGAATAATAGACATACTATCATCCTCGGGAATATCAAGAATAACAAAGTCCGTTAAAATAGTAACTTTTGCAACCACAACAGGCACATCCTCACAAATACCAACAGGTATAGTAGTTGATTTGTCAGCCATTTGCAAAGTTATTTCAGTAGGTGTCAACTTATTCAAGTCAAGTCTACGATATAAAGAGAGAGGCATAACACTAACACCGGCTCCAAGATCACATAAGGCAGTTTTAACATAGTTTCTTTTAATGGAGCATGGTATAGTTGGTACTCCGGGATCTCCTAGTTTCTTAGGTATTCCACCCTTAAAAGTATAATTAGCAAGCATGGTGGAAATTTCAGCTTCCGGTATCTTTCTTTTATTAGTAACAATTTCTTTCATGTATTTAGCATAAGGATTCATTTTGAGCATATCAGTTAATCGCATATGCAAAAAGATAGGTCTAATCATTTCAGCAAAGCGCTCAAAATCCTCATCATCCTTTTCCTTGGATGGTTTAGGAGGCAAAGGCATGGGTTTCTGAACCCATGATTCTCTTTCTTTACCGTGCTTCCTAGCAACAAAGTCTCTCTTATCATAACGTTGATTCTTTGATTATGGGTTATCAAGATCAACAGCAGGTTCAATATCTACATCATTATCATTGCTAGGTTAAGCATCAACATGAACATCATCATTAACATTATTACTAGGTTTATGTTCATTACCAGTTTGTGTTTCAGCATTAGAAATAGAAATATCATTGGGATTCTCAGGTGTGTCAACAACAGGTTCACTAGAAGCATGCAAAGTCCTATCATTTTTTTTTCTTCCTCTTAGAAGGATTAGGTGCATCAATATTATTTCTCTTAGAATCCTGCTCAATTCTCTTAGGATGGCCTTCAGGATACAAAGGTTCCTGGGTCTTAACATATTCAGCTTTTATACCTTTTTCTTTCATAGATTTCTTTGCATATCTTCAGGACTGAGAAATAGAATACCCCTTTTCTTCGGAGTTGGCTTTGGAGTTGGATCAGGAATTGGATCAGGAAGTGTCCAATTATTTTCATTAGTAAACATATTATTCAATAGAATTTCAGCTTCATCTGGTGTCCTTTCCCTGAAAACACAACCAGCACAACTATCCAGGTGGTCTCTGGAAGCATCGGTTAGTCCATTACAAAAGATATCAAGTATTTCATTTTTCTTAAGAGGATGATCAGGCAAAGCATTAAGTAATTGGAGAAGCCTCCCCCAAGCTTGTGGGAGACTCTCTTCTTCAATTTGCACAAAAATATATATTTCCCTTAAAGCAGCTTGTTTCTTATGAGCAGGGAAATATTTAGCAGAGAAGTAATAAATCATATCCTGGGGACTACACACACAACTAGGATCAAGAGAATTAAACCATATCTTAGCATCACCCTTTAATGAAAACGGAAATAATTTAAGGATATAATAGTAACAAGTTTTCTCATCATTAGTGAATAGGGTGGCTATATCATTTAATTTAGTAAGATGTGCCACAACAGTTTCAAATTCATAGCCATAGAAAGGATCGGATTCAACTAAAGTAATTATCTCAGGGTCGACAGAGAATTCATAATCCTTATGAGTAACAAAGATAGGTGAAGTAGCATAAGCAGGATCATATTTCATTCTAGCATTCAGAGTTTTTGTTTCAGCTTAGCTAATAATTTCTTAAGATCACTCCTATCATTGCAAGCAAGAAAATCTCTAGCAGTTTCTTCATCCATAACATAGCCCTCAGGCACAACAAGCAATTCATATCTAGGGGGAGAATCTTCATCATCACTTTCATCAATATTATCAGTTTCAATAATTTCATTCTCTCTAGCCCTAGCAAGTTGTTCATCAAGAAATTCACCAAGTGGCATAGTAGTATCAAGCATAGAAGTAGTTTCATCATAAGTATCATTTATAGCAGAAGTGGCATCATCAATAACATGCGGCATATCAGAATTAATAGCAGAAGCAGGTTTAGGTGTCGCAAGCTTACTCAAAACAGAAGGTGAATCAAGTGCAGAGCTAGATGGCAGTTCCTTACCTCCCCTCGTAGTCGAGGGATAGATCTTGGATCTTTCAAGTTCTTCATAATGATAAGCAGATATAAATCCCAAGTGACTCAAAGAATAGAGCTATGCTCCCAGGAAACGGCGCCAGAAAATACTCTTGATAACCCACAAGTATAGGGGATCGCAACAGCTTTCGAGGGTAGAGTATTCAACCCAAATTTATTGATTCGACACAAGGGGAGCCAAAGAATATTGTCAAGTGTTAGCAGCTGAGTTGTCAATTCAACCACACCTAGAAACTTAATATCTACAACAAGGTATTTAGTAGCAAAGTAATATGATAGTAGTGGTAAAGATAGCAAAACTAACTGTAGCAAAAGTAGTGTTTTTGGTATTTTGTAGTGATGATAGCAATAGCAACGAAGAAGTAAACATGCGAAGAACAATATATGGAAAACTCGTAGGCAATGGATCGGTGATGGAGAATTATGCCGGATGCGGTTCATCATATAATATTCATAACTAGGGGTGGAAACGGATCGGATGCGGATCGGATAGTGCTCTTGCCACTTCCATTTTCATATTTTCAAAACGAATACGAATCCGAATACATATATTATCGGATACGGATGCGGCTCGGATATTATTCGAATACGGATACGTATCGGATATTTTCTTGATTCGGAATGGATACGAATAATATCAACATATTGCTTAAGTAAATTAGTCGATAGCTATGTGACCTAAAATAATCAACTTGTGACATACAATAAGTCAATGATAAATAGGTTTATGAATAAATACTATTGTGATGCATAATAATTTATAAGTTTAATCATATAAGGAGTAAAATTTGACCACTTATTTGGCTTTTATGTTGGATAACTAGAATATTGGGCCTAGAATTTTAAAAATTACCTCCCATAATCTTATTCGGACGGATATATCTACTTCCATATCAATGTTTGTGACAAAATCTCCTACCATATTTTATTTTTTATTTGCTTAATAAATTCGGATACGGATAATTTCCATTTCCATTTTGGTTCGGATGCGGATGTTACAGATACGAATAAGCATTTTCTTGAATACAAATATCGGATATTTCGGATTATCCGCTACCACTTTCCACCCCTATTCATAACCTAGGGTGACACAGGACTAGCTCCAGTTCATCAATATAATGTAGGCATGTATTCCGAATATAGTCATACATGCTTATGGAAAAGAACTTGCATGCCGTCTTTTGTCCTACCCTCCCGTGGCAGCGGGGTCCTATTGGAAACTAAGGGATATTAAGGCATCCTTTTAATAGAGTACCGGAACAAAGCATTAACACATAGTGAATACATGAATTCCTCAAACTACAGTCATCACCGGCAAGTATCCCGATTATTGTCACTTCGGGGTTAACGGATCATAACACATAATAGGTGACTATAGACTTGCAAGATAGGATCAAGAAGTCTCATATATTGATGAAAACATAATAGGTTCAGATCTGAAATCATGGCACTCGGGCCCTAGTGACAAGCATTAAGCATAGCAAAGTCATAGCAACATCAATCTCAGAACATAGTGGATACTAGGGATCAAACCCTAACAAAACTAACTCGATTACATGATAAATCTCATCCAACCCATCACTGTCCAGCAAGCCTACGATGGAATTACTCACGCACGGCAGTGAGCATCATGAAATTGGTGATGGAGGATGGTTGATGATGACGATGGCGACGGATTCCCCTCTCCGGAGCCCCGAACGGACTCCAGATCAGCCCTCCCAAGAGAGTTTAGGGCTTGGCGCGGCTCCGTATCGTAAAACGCGATGAATCCTTCTCCTCTGGTTTTTTCTCCCCGAAAGTGAATATATGGAGTCTAGGTTAAGGTCAGTGGAGCGTCAGGGGGCCCATGAGGCAGGGGGATCGCCCAGGGGGGTAGGCGCGCCCCCACCCTCATGGACAGGTGGGGCACCTCCTGACGTGGATATTCCTTCCAATATTCATTATATATTCCAAAATAATTCTCCGTTGATTTTTAGGTCATTCTGAGAACTTTTATTTCTGCACAAAAATAACACCATGGCAATTCTGCTGCAAACAGCGTCAGTCCGGGTTAGTTCCATTCAAATCATGCAAGTTAGAGTCCAAAACAAGGGCAAAAGTGTTTGGAAACGTAGATACGGCGGAGACGTATCACAAGGCACGTATTGTATTGTTGCCATCGAGGATAAAAAGATGGGGTTTATATCATATTGCATGAGTTTATCCCTCTACATCATGTCATCTTGCTTAAAGCATTACTCTCTCCTTATGAACTTAATACTCTAGATGCATGCTGGATAGAGGTCGATGTGTGGAGTAATAGTAGTAGATGCAGAATCGTTTTGGTCTACTTGTCGCGGACGTGATGCCTATATACATAATCATACCTAGATATTCTCATAACTATGCTCAATTCTATCAATTGCTCGACTGTAATTCATTTACCCACCGTAATACTTATGCTCTTGAGAGAAGCCACTAGTGAAACCTATGGCCCCTGGATCTATCTTTCATCATATTAATCTTCCAACACTTAGTTATTTCCTTTGCCGTTTATTTTACTTTGCATCTTTATTTCTCTTTATCATAAAAATACCAAAAATATTATCTTATCATATCTATCAGATCTCACTCTCGTAAGTGACTGTGAAGGGCTTGACAACCCCTTTATCACGTTGGTTGTGAGGTTCTTATTTGTTTGTGTAGGTGCGTGGGACTTGAGCATGATCTCCTACTGGATTGATACCTTGGTTCTCAAAAACTGAGGGAAATACTTACGCTACTTTGCTGCATCACCCTTTCCTCTTCAAGGGAAAACCAATGCAGTGCTCAAGAGGTAGCACTTTGTAACATCAGACCCTTGTATTATTATTCTTGTAATAAGAGCTGATTTGTTCTATGTCAAGAAGTGTCGTATTCCAAAGACTTTTCCTCGATCTCTGGGCTGGAATACGGGGCGTTCCGGTTTCTCTGAGCCAGGGTGCCACACGGGCTCACCGACGATTCATTGGTGCCACCATTTGGCCAAAAGAACGCCCCCGCACGCTGCGCAAGCTTGCGCTATAAATCGTCTGCGGCAGGGGGTGACAAGACGTGCGAGAGGAGGACGAAAGGCCACGTACACATACGGTTAATACAAAAAAACGTTTGTGGTTTAATTACCTACTATACCCTCATCCTGGTTTATAAGTAGGATTTAACTAATAAAATACGAATGCAAGTCGCCAAAGATTATATAGTTGGATTCATATTTGAACATAGTTTCCAATTATATAATTTTTATAACATGCATTAACATTTTGTTGGTTAAATTTAAGGGAAAAGTATGGCACAGAATATAAAGGGGACTATAGACCAAGACGGAGGTAGTAGCACACGGCTGCTCTCTATGTAGCGAGGCAACTATCGGCTGGCTTGTAGGCGACCGTTTCCTGCGTGTTCAACGACTCTATGCATGAGGCGGCCGTGGCACGCTCTGCTCGTGTCCCGCCACGCGCGCTCTGCTCTTGCGTCCCTCCGGGTGCTCTGCCCTCATCCCTCCATGCGTGCTGCCAGTGTTTGGGGCCAGCACACGATCACGCACATTCATCTGCATGCGGTTGCGCCGGGCGCGGCGCGACAATGCAGTTACCCACTGTAAAAACTGCCATGCGGACGCGCCGAGAATCCAGGCCGTCCGACCCCCTTTTATTCCTGTGGCCATTTACCTTCATCTCTCGTGTGACATGACACAATAAGCACACGCACGAGGACACATACAGAAAGGACATCCAACGATTCCAATGGCGCTCCGCGTGGCTCCAATGGTGCTCCCAGTGGCCGACGATGAAAATAGCGGGCAGTTCACCACGCAATACGTCGTGGACACCCACATGAGGGGGAGGCTTTCTCGGTGGTGTACACGAATGATTCGGTCTCGGTGGAGAGCTCTAGGGATGGGCATAAAAACCGAGGAACCGAAGACCGAACCAAAGCCGAAACCGAAAAAATCGAATTTTCAGTTTTTAGTAGTGTTGATGAAAAATTCGGTTTTTACTTTTGTTAACCGAACTGACTTTGATCGGTTCGGTTTTACACTGATAACCGAACAAAAAAACCGAACCTGCAAGCACTACAGCGCTAAAAGGACGCGCACGTCGGTAAAAGGAGTTTCTCCTGTGCGCACATTGCGAAAAGAACGCGCCAGGTAGCGACCACCAAGTGCGTGCGTGCGGCAGGAATATCACTTCCATGGGCCCAGCCAACAACCTGCATGCCGCACCTTTTTTGGGCTTTTAATGTGGCACTGCACGACCCATATTGTCTTCCTGTATGCAGGAAAGTAGCGGCGGGAAAGTAGCAGGGTGTGGTGTCATCGTGGGTTTAGTCCCACCTCGGCTGGCTACGTGAAGGAACACATGGAGCTCGGCTATATAAAAGCCTTGGTTGCCAGAGGCATGCCAGGTGTGCACGACGTTACGATAATACTTCGGTATGTACGGTAGAAACTGAATGCCAAATCGAATTATCGGTTGACCGAAGTTTCAGTTTTCTATTTTTTGACCCATTTTCGGTTAGCATTTTATCTAACCAAAATTTAAAAAATACCGAAATATATTAACCAAACTTTCGGTTTCTACCGAATGCCCAGGCCTAGAGAGCTCCATCCAAACTATGGAGCAGTTCCTTGCCGAGGACAAGTACCAAGTGGTCGGCTTTGACCTCGAGTACACCATGGGTCAGGCCAGGCATGATCAGAAGGTTGCCGTAACCCAGTTGTGCGTGCGACATGCCGTCCTCGTCTACCACTACCACCTGGCCAGAAGGCCTTGCGAGCGTTTCTCTAGGTTTATCAATAGCTCCAACTACAGTTTCGCTATGGTGGACACCACCAATGATCTAAAAGAGCTCAAGGTTTCGGGCTTGAAATGCCCGAATCTTGTCAACATCCAGCACCACTACAAGGTCTGGGGGAGAGACAACAACAAACTGACTCCCTGGTTGACCTCGCCTCGTCCATCATCGCCCCCTACTGCGCGAAGATGAAGGAAGAGAGCAAGAAGGACAAGAACACCTGTCACAATGTTTGGCATGAGAGACTGGATGAACAACACGTCAAGTACGCGGCCAAGGACGCGTACACAAGCTACGAGATGTACAGGCGGATCGTTGACATGAGGAATTGTCTTCTTCCTGTCCCAGATGAGGGATCGAGCCACATAGCAGTGGCGGGAGCGTCACAAGAAGTAGATGACGATCGTTTCTCGTACTTTAGAATGCATGCAATTGTTTATTGAGGTGTGTGTGAATGATCTGTATAGTCACTTATGTTTATTTTAGTTATATATATACTAGCAAAAGAGCCCGTGCATTGTAATGGGAGAGAAAACATAACACACGCTCTTAACTCAACAACCATCACTCAAGACCACAATAGGTCCATCTCCTTTATTTTTGTGAGGCATCATATTTGTGTTGCCTCTTATCCTCCTTCTCACCCTTGCCGGCGATGGCCTCGGTGTTCACACAAAACAACAAAAACGTGTGTTGAATATGGTTAATCCTAAGGCGTCTCTCTCTACCTCTCTCCTCCCTCTCCCTCTCTCTCGCTCGCTTTCTCTCACTCTCGCAATGAGAAATCTGTTGTTTTCCCCTACTACATTTTTCAGAGGTATGCATGTGTAGTTATCGATGTTTTCTTTTCCGTATATTGTTATAGTGGGGTGTTTATTTGCAATCCAGATCACCGCCGGTATGAAAAAAACGAATCTTGCGCTATAAATTATAAGTTTGCTTCCATAACAATATTTTAAAAATATTTAATAGGTAAAATTAACATCATATTTAGATTCCACACATTTTTCTAATAATATTTCATATATAATATGTTAAAATCGAAGTTACGGTTTAAAAGATACAGATAATTTAGAAAATCATTTGGTTTGACTCAAATATATTCCAAAATAATATTTAAAAATACTTAACAGGTAAAAAAATCTCATATTCATATTCTACATGTTTTTCTAATCAAATTTCACATATAACATATTCAATTCGGAGTTACGGTTTAAAAGATATGGATGATTTTAAAAAAAGCATTTGTTTGACTTAAATATGTTCCGTGGATGAATTATCTAAAACATCAGGGGGTTTCTAAAAATGTAAAATAATGGTTCGGGTGTGACTTAAATCCGGACGGCGGGATGATTTCAAGAAAAGACAGGGACTTTTGTGTAAAATACGAAGATAACGATTTGTTTTAACTTAAAACAGGTATGCGGGTTGAATTCTCTGAAATAGAGGGACTTTTCTAAAAAAAATGCCATGACGGACGAAAGAAACCCAATTTGCTTTATTATTAGGTAAAGATATATATAAACACTATTCTGATCACGGAATCAGAATAATATTCTGATCACAACCTGAACTGCCTGAGTAACGCGTCTGAACTTCCCTATGTACAAACCCGACCTTCAGGCTATCTTTGCAACCGTGGCTTCCCCCGTGAATTATTCTTGTTAGTCGTGTTCTATATGATGTTAGTGTAATCTAGAAACGTTTTTTAGCAACTAAATGTCGGTTTTAAATATGAATCTCGCTCATTGACGGGTTTTGCTCTCGGGTCGTGATGAAATTGTGTTTTTTGCAATTTTATTACTTGAGTTGTTTGACCTGAACTTCTCCAAGTGCTAGGTTGAACTTCCGCCAACATTGCCCAAATGGGGCTTGCGATATACCGTTGGAAAGCTATGGACACCAGTATCATGACCCAAGTTAATTTTTTGGCAAAATGTAAGCGGTTTAAGAGCAGTTTTAAGAACCGTTTTTTCTTCATACAAAAAACGTGAATCGTATTTTCGATCGCATTTCTAAACTATTTATCGAAATGAGGCAAATAATATGGCGTTGGAAAACTGCTGCAAAACCTCTCCTTCCACATGTTGAAAGTTTTTTCTAATTCCCTATGGTTAAAGAGTAATTTGGAAAATTGTAAAATTTCGTAAACCGAACAGTCAAGTTCGTATTTTTGATGTCATTTATAAATGGCTAATCCAATTGGGGCAAGTGATATGGCGTTGGAAAACTTATGAAAATGCGCTACTTTCTCATGTTGAAAGTTTTTTCTAATTTTGAATGTCTTAAAAGTAATTTAGAAAACGGTACAAATTCCACCAAGTTCGTATTTTCAAGCTATTTTTTAACAGTACGTCCGAATGCAGCAAATGATATGGCGTTGGAAAGCTTGAGGAAATGCGAAATTTTTTGGTATATATTGCTTCTTCCAATTCCTTACTGGTTTAAGTCAATTTTGAAAATTTCTAAAAATGTATTTTCACCGTAATTTCTACGAACTTTATCGGAATGTAGCAAATAATATACTGTTGAAAAGCTATTAAAAATGCAAAACTTTTTCGTATTGATGGTTTTCTCTGATTCCGAGCCATTTTCAAGTAATTTCGAAAATGGCGGGATCATTCGTTCTGCCTTTATCGCGAAACAGATTCTTCCAAAATGCACCGTGTGAAGACTTGAACTTCTTGGCATGTCTACTTGAACTTCACTCTGTTTTTCACGTGCTTTTTTTGCTCGTAGCTCTCCATCCACTGCTCGTAGCTCTTCATCCACTCACCGGAATTGAGCAAGTGATATACCAATGGAAACCTGATGTAAACACGCAACTTTCCCGTGTTGATCATTTTTTTATACTCGCAACGATTTTAAAAGTTTTTCATCTGAAATTCATTCAGCATAGTAGTTGAACTTCCTATTGTTTTCACGTTGAACTTCTGTGATGTATTTTTCTCGTATGAAACACACACCATGTAGTACGTGAACTTCTTGCTGTTATCACATTGAACTTCTCTCTATTTCATTTTAGTAACGGAAAAAATCGGAGTTTTTTATAGACATCGAACCGCTCTAACTTTTTTATTTGAACTTCTTTGTGTGTGTTTAGAAATGTGAAAACACGGTTGAACCACTCTGACAAGAATTTTTTAACTATCCCGGGCTAGGCACTTGAACTTCTAGCAACAAAACTTTTGGCCTTCTCCATTTTATTCTTTTTTGTCATAAAAAATGCACACAGTATAGTACCTGAACTTCCGGTAGTTATCAATTTGAACTTCTCTCTGTTACGTGAAACTATCTGAGTTTTTTATAGACATTGAACCGCTCTACCTTTTTTTATTTGAACTCCTTCAGTGTATTTTTAGAAATGTGAAAATTGGAGTGCTTTTAGAAACATCGAACTTCTACATTATTTCAAATTGAACTTACTGGTTTTATACTTTATTAACTGGAAAAGATTGATTTTTTTCAAATAAATATCAAACTGCTCCACTCTTTCCAATTGAACTTCTTGGTTTTATTCATTAGGAATGAGAAAAAAAGAGTTGTTTATATACATTAAACTACTCTAATTTTTAAAATTGAATCTTGGTTTTAATCTTTAGTATTGGGGAAAAGTCGGGTTTCTTAATTAGGACTTCTTTGTGTTATTCATTAGTAACGAGAAAAGTCATAGTTATGTATTAAATATCAAATCACTCAATTATCCAAATTTAAACTTCTAGGTCTTTTTGAAAAGAGGGAAAATTGATTTTTATGAACTTTTTGAATGACTCAGTTTTCTGAATTTGACCTCTTGGTATTGTAATAAACATTGTAGTTCTACGTTATTTAAATTTGAACCTCTAGGTTTTTTTGTAGAAACGGAGAAAATCAATTTTCTCTACAAATTTTGAGCTGCTCTATTTTTCTAGATTGAACTTCTTTGTTTGTTCTTTAGTAACGGGGAAAATCCTAACTTTGGAATAAACGTCGAACCTCTTCATTATTTACATTTGAAGTTCTAGTTTTCTTGAATGGGAAATTCTATTTGAGCTTCGTTATTTATTATTGTTAGTAGCGGTTAAAAATCTGAGTTTTCAGTAAACATTGAACCACTCCGTTATTTTTATTTGAACTTCTAGATTTTTTGGAAACGGGGAAATTCATTCTTTTTATAGACTTTTTTTGGATTGGTATGTTAATTTAATTCGAACTTGTTGATTATTATCAGTTTATAAAAATCTAAGTTTTTTATAAACGTTTGTTATTTTAATTCGAACCTATTATGTTTTTTATTGTGAAAATGAGTTATTTTACAAGTAACAAAGTGCTCTTTTTGCTAAAATTTGAACATATATATTTCTTTTCATTTTTTAGTACTGTAAACTAATTTTATTTTTTATAAACATCAAAATTGCTCTGTTATTTCTAATTTGTGCTATCTGTTTTTAATTTTTAAACTAATTGTTTTTATGCCCCTAAGAAACTCTAAAAGGGTGTGCCATGATATCCCTAACATTTTTCTCTGAACTTTCCGAACTCTACTTTGTTTCTTTTTCTATTTATTGCTCGGCAGAACTCATCTAATGATGTTTTCTACAATATAGCTATAGTTGAACTTGCGTTCAGCCGTAGTAGAACTTCCCTGCGGCTGGCGTATAGCTCAGTAGACCTTCACGCGTAAACAACGCATAGCCGTGGTACCTGACGTATTTTTGCAATAGAACTTCATTGTACGTCTCTTGACTTGCTTTGTGGAACTTCTTGAATCTTTTGCAACTAAGTTCTTACGCGCTAAATGGGCCTTAAGGCCATCCATCATTTTTTGCCAACGCATCAAGGCATGCGTTGTGTGCATATCCTCAATACTATTCCAAAGCACCTCTTGGCATTACCAAATTTTGTACTTTTTTAGCAAAGTTGAATGCACTACAGTGAAAGCCAAACACAATTTCTCATCCAGTAGTCGTTAATTCCGTTGCATTATTAGAACAGTACCAACCTACTGTCAGGAGCCAATTATTCAGAGTAGCAAGTGTAAAGGAGAAAAAGTACATTAAATAATTTGTTATCCCTCTCACGGTAAGACAAAAAGTAGCAAGAGAAAGCCCGCATTAGCGCCGGACTCTAGAAGGGTGGCGAGCATGGACACCACCGCACTCCAGCTCGACCTCAGCAAGAAAGAGCATGTAGCATGCAGCAGCCCTGGACTTCAGCGCCTCGATCGACGCCACGGCAGCTCTGCAGTGTCCCGCATGCGTCGAGCTGAACTTTTGAATGTCAGTTGGAAGTGCAGACTTCTCTATGTCGGTATTGCAAAAAGATCTAACACAAGTCGAGGTATGAAAAGCAAGAAGTTTGCAAAAAAGAAACAAAAAGAAATAGATGCATCAGCTGAGCATATCAAGCTGAAGCTATGCGATTGCAAGAAAAGAAGGCACGACGGTGAGGCTTCTCAGCAGATCGAGGGACGGCGAACTCGTAGCATCTCCCCACACATGGATTTGGACTGCAGCGAAACGTTGTTTTTGCCTTTTTCTGAACATGAAGATGTAGTAGAAGAGCAATAGCAACAACCTGATATCTCTATCGACCTTGTGGTGTGGAGGAGGGGTGCAGGGAGACGCTGGTAGCAGTGAGGCACCACCTTGGTAGGCTTCGACGGCCGACGCAGGCAACCCAGTAAATCAGTCTAGAACTCCAGAGTTAGACGACCTGAAACAAGCTGACAAACTGTACATGTTTCTAACCCAATAGAACTCTGAACCATCCGAAGAAAAATCACGGTTTGAACAAGAATGTAGGATAACATTCAGCCCTAGAACATTTACTGAAAAGCAAACACAAATTTAATTGCTCTCCTGTGGCTTCTAACCCAATAGAACTCTCAACCTTTTGAAGAAAAAAATGGGTAGGGCGCAGATGACAACGTGGATGGGTAAAGGGTGCGACTTGCAACTCGAGGAGATCATGACCTGCAGCTGGTTAGCATGTCGCCTGCTAGTGTTTTTGAACGGCGTCTCCATGGTACAGCTGAACTTCAGACATAAAAAATCAGGGGCTCCTTCTGCAGATTTGGGAGCACTGTTTGCTGTCGATCGGAATCAATTAGATAGAGAATTAGCACCAAGTGAGAGACAAGCATCAGCAAGTTGGGCGTGGACACAAAGCATAGGCATCACATAGAACAATAACACAGGCGAGAGAGTAGTTACAGTGGCACTGGAACGATAGGAAGCAACACAAGCAAGAGAGTAGTTGCACTACCAGCTAGCTACAGAATATTTTCATGGAACAACCAGTGCAGGCCCCATTACAAGAGAACAAGGAGATGTAGAACACTACAAGAATTTCCCGGAAGAATAAAAAACCAGAGGACCACATGATACGTCTCCAACGTATCTATAATGTTTGATTGTTCCATGCTATTATATTATCTGTTTTGGATATTAATGGGCTTTATTTTACACTTTTATATTATTTTTGGGACTAACTAATTAACCGGAGGCCCAGCCCAAATTGCTGTTTTTGCCTATTTCAGTGTTTCGTAGAAAAGGAATATCAAACGAAGTCCAAACGGAATGAAACCTTTGGGAGCGTGATTTCTGGAACAAACATGATCCAGGGGACTTGGAGTGGACGTCAAGCAATCAACGAGGCGGCCACGAGGCAGGGGGTGCGCCCACCCCTGGGCGCGCCCTCCACCCTCGTGGGCCCCTTGTTGCTCCACTGTCGGGTGGTAGGTGCGACATATGCCAACGAGTGGCTTATCATTGTGGGAGCCAATAGAACATCGCCGGTGCCTGGAAACGGGATAAGGCAAAGACATGCACGCCGGCGAATCTTACCCAGCTTCGGGGCTCTCCGTGGAGATAACACCCCTACTGCTGCTCTGCGGGGTCTCCGCATGATCACTAAACGAACGAGTGGCTACACAATGCTCCTTGAGCTGTTCGGGTGGGAGGAGGAAGAAGGGCACGGCTAGCTCACTTCCTCTCCTCGTATGGTGTCTAAGACTAGCTTGGGGTTCCAACCCTTTGCATGGGTGCACCGGGGGGTTTATATAGGCCTACCCCCCGGGGTTACAATGGTAATCCGACTGGGCGCGGGGCCCGGCCGTCTGTGACTGTGCTCGCCGGCTTCTGCGCCGGTATCTGGGGCCCGCCGACTGGTGGGCCCTGCCGGCTGCCGGCCCCTAGCCGACAGGCTGGCCCCATTGGCCAGGGCCAGGTCGGCGGCTTGTTACTGTTGCTTTATCTTGATGACACGGGCTTTGTCGGGGTAAGCATGGCTACAGTGTCGCCGCTGGGCGGGCGATCACTGTAGCCTCACCTCGTCTTGTCTCCTTGATGGGGTGTCTTCTTCGAGGTAGGTGGCAAGCCGGCTATGGGGAGCCGGCTCTCTCTCTGGCCGACTTGGGAAGAGGCATGGCCGCCTTCGGGTGTCTCTCTGCCCGAATGGGCCCACCGCCTTGGGGGCCACGCTGGTGGCCCGTCGTGGATGGCGTCAGGGTCGACATGGCAACAGTGCCGCGCCGGACGGGTCACGGCCACCCGTACGGCACACTGTGCGAGTCGTGCGCCGTGATTCGGGGGCGGCTAGCTCCACTGTAACCATGCCCCGTATCTCTACCACTAGGTAGGTGCGAACTTCGAGGGTACGGTCTTGATCTCCTTATGGGTGCCGGCCTTCAGGAGTCGGCCTTCTCGTGGCCGGCTTCGTGAAGTCGACCGTCCCATGACCCTCTTCATAAGGACTAAACTCGGGGGCCCCTTCCGGAAGCCGGCCAAAGCGTCGGCCGGCCAGGGGAAGGCGGTCCCGTGTCGTGGATCTCTCGAGAGCCGGACGGGCTCGTAATTTTTTCAGAAGGGCCAGGGGAAGCCGGCTAGGCTACCCATGGCTATTTACTCCGACAGTAGTCCCCGAAGCTGAGCGAGCTTCGAGGCGGTCAAGGGGACGAGAAGCTTGGTCAGCTTCTTACCCCAAGGAGCCGGCGTTTGTTGTCGTAGGCCGATTTTCATAGAGCTCTCGTGGTTGACCCGCGTGCTGACCGCGGGCCCCGCGGTGGCCACGTGGCGGCGAAGGCCTGCCCGCGCACGCGCGCGACGGGACGCCGCCGCAGGCCCGGGCCCGCCACTCCCTGGCCTCGGCCCGAGCGGTGATCCTCTGCGGCCCGGGGGGACTGCTCGCCTTCCCGTGGCCGTTTCAGCTTGCCCTTAATGCGCAATAATCGCGGGGCGTGGGGGGAGTGGGCACGATCGATCCCCACGACCCCCCACGCTGCGCCTCCTCGGCTCCGGCGCACGAGCCTACAAGTAGGGAGGGGAGGGGGAGAAGCAAGGGTTCGCACGCTCCCCCGCTCCCCATCCCTCTTCGTCTTTGTTCTCTTCTTCTTCCTCTCGCGCCCCACGCAGTCTCCTATCGCAGCGTCCCCACACCACCATGTCCATGGCGCTGTCAAGCTCGTGGGACGGCTCCAACGTCCACGACGATCACATACAGTTCCTCCGCCAGACCCGGCGCCTGCCCGACGCCCGCCTTGTGCAGGTCCGTCTGGCGCCGGAGACGGAAATCTCGCCCGTGCCGGAGGAAGGCGAGCGGATGGTCTTCCGCACGCATTATCTGCGCGGCTTCGGCCTTCCAGCGAGCGGCTTCATGCGCTCGTTCCTTGACTTCTATCATCTCCAGCCGCATCATCTCACGCCCAATGCAGTGAAGCTGCTGTCGTCCTTTGTCTCCCTCTGCGAGGGTTTCTTGGGAGTGCTGCCCACGCTGGAACTCTGGGCAGAGCTCTTCCAGAACAAGCTCGGCACCGTCACCGCCGGCGTGCCTGCCCCCTGCGGGGCCTTCATCGCCATGAAGAGGTCAGGCGACGGCAACCCCTTCCCGCACATCCCTCTCATTAAGTCAGTGAAGCTGTGGCAGAAATCATATTTCTATGTGAGGAACATCGCCCCGCACGAAGACTATGTCAATCTGCCGGCCTACGTAGCCGGCCCGCCGGCTGGGAGGCAGCCGTCTTGGGGCTACCGATCCAGGTCTTTGTCTCCGGCTGGAAACGCCGCCATCGCCCGGCTTCGGGTACTGATCCAGTCGGAGGGTTTGCGCGGAGCCGACTTGGTGGCCGCCTTCGTGGAGCGCCGGATCCTCCCTCTTCAAAGCCGGCCCCACATGATGTGCCAGATGAGCGGCCGCTTCGACCCTTGCCGGCTGAGCACATGGGAGATGCCCCCAGCTGAGGTGGCCCTCATGGTCAACTACATCGCCAACCTTAAGCTTGCCGACGACTGGCAATACGGCAAGGCGCCGTATTCTCGCGCCAATCCTCCGCCCGTGGTAAGTCTTTCTCTCTATCCTCTTTCTATCATCAGCCGGCTTTAGGACGGCCGGCTTCTGACCAGTTGAACCTTTCTTAGCAGAACCCCCTTCTAGCGCCGCCGGCTAGGGCGGCAGGGGTCGAACGTCAGTACGAGCCTGACCGCGCGGTGGACGACATCGACGACCCAGACCTGGGGGCGGCCGCGATGGAAGACGCCGCCACGGGGGACGTCGCCGAGCCCGTAGGCACAGGGCTCTCCGCCAGTTTCGCCGACTGGCCGGACGATGCCGAGGTCGAAGAAGTCCCGCGCCGCCAGCCGGCAGCCGACCGCCACAGCGCGGGCTCGTCTGCCGCGCCGGCTGCCGGTGGTGGGGCTCCCAAACGCCGGGCCGTGCTGCCCCTCTTCGGCAGTCGGCCGAAGAAGTCGAAGGCCTCCGCCGCAGCGACGAAGAGGGAAGAGGCGGCCGCGAAGGCGGCCTGCTTACGGAAGCCGGTGAAGCAGCCCCAGGCGGTCTCATCGTAAGTCTTTGATTTCTTATATGCTTGCTTTCTTGTTGTCTTCTTTTGTTCTGACCCTTCTCCACTTTCTGAACAGGGCGCCGCTTTCCCTTGAACGGGGCCCAGGCGGCTCTGTGGTCGGGCCGGCTGGAAGTTCTTCAGGTCCCCGCCGCGTGGACCCCCGCGCCGACCTCATGGAGGCCACGGAGCGAAACGCTCGCGAGGCCCGAGAGGAGAGGGAGGCGGCGGAGTGAGAGGCCGCTCGGGCGGCGAAGGAGCAGGCGGACGCTGCCGCCAAGGCCCAGGCGGAGCGGACGACCGTGGAAACGGAGGTGGAAGGTACGCGCAGCCAGCCTCCGCTGCTCGCCATCCCCCTCCGCACTGTGGCCCCGGACACCCCGCTGCCTCTGGCGGAGGAGATCACTGAAGATCAGCCTCCGGTGCAGAGGGAGGAGCTTTTTGAGGTCTTCGCCGGAAGGACGCCGCCGGCCGCGCTAGCCGGAGCGGGCCAAAGCGGTCAGTCGTCGGCGGCGTCGGAGGAACTGGCCGGGGGCGCACCAGAAGCCGGAGCCGGCCTTGAGATTCAGCCGGCGATGCGCCAATGCATAGGAGGAGACGCCGCCACGCCGGAAACGCGCCAAGCCGCGGGCGCCGGCCAGTCGGCGGGAGCCTTGGAGTCAGCCAGCTCCGCCACGTCCGGGTGGACTCCTAGCGGAGGGATTGGCGAGCTGAACGTGGTGGCCCAAGGGGTTCGGAGCCGGCTGGAGTCTCAGGCCACCCTCCTGCAGCAATATACTCAGGAGTTCTTGTTGACGCGGGCCGCCATCCGGGTAAGTTTTTTTGCTTTTTGACCGTTCTGGTCTTCTGATTTCTTCCGTGGGGGCGCGTCAGCGCACCCACTGGGTGTAGTCCCCGAGATCCGGGCCGACTGTAGAGCAGTCGGGTCGGATCTTCCTTGACGATTATTTTACCCCTGTTTTATGCCTGAACTTCAGGATTATCACAACTCTCGTGCTGCCGCCTTCAACTCCCAGGCCCAGGAGCTGAGCCGGAGGACCGAAGACTTAGCCAACAGCCGAAGTAAGTACTTGTTTTTATCTGTTTCCTGTGGGGGCGCGTTAGCGCACCCACTGGGTGTAGTCCCCGAGATTCGGGCCGACTGCTGAGCAGTCGGGTCGGATCTTCTTTGACGACCTTCCCCTTATTGGTTTCTTTCTCTTTGTCCTTTGCTCTTGCAGGAGCTAATGCCGGCCTGAGGAAGGAGCTTGGCGAGGCGCAGGCCGCCCTCCGGACCAAGGACGCGGAGTACGCCGCCTTGGTCCAAGAGCGCGACCGCCTGGCCAAGAAACTGGCCGACCAGGAGGAGAGCCATAAGGCGGCCCTGCAGAAGGCGCAGGACGCCGAGGCCGCCATGAAGGCGGAGCTTGATGTAGAGGCGGCGAGCTGGGCCGAGACGCGTCGGGCGCTGGAAGACGGCTACGGCCGCATCGAAGATCTGATCGATGGTAAGCCGCCTTTCTCGCCCTTCATTTATCTGCTGGCCGCCTGGAGTTATGTTCTAACTTTTGCTGCCCGTTTTTCTTGTGCAGACTATTTTCCCGGCTACTCCGTCCTCGCCGCCCAAGCCATCGAGGCTCACCGCGAGGTTCGTCGTCAGGCGGGAGTCAGGATTGCGCCGGATGCAAACCGGACGTTGGAGGAGCAGCTCATTGCCGTCCAAGCGCGGCTGCAGCCGGCCCACCGGATGCTCCGCCG
Source organism: Triticum urartu (assembly GCF_056163025.1). Lineage (NCBI taxonomy): Eukaryota > Viridiplantae > Streptophyta > Magnoliopsida > Poales > Poaceae > Triticum > Triticum urartu. The sequence continues at coordinate 606,983,728 of NC_141877.1, forward strand.
TCTCCAGTGCGTCGGGGCGCAGGTGCTGGCTGCCCTCTGGCCCAGCGAAACGATACCCCGCACCCCAAGCCGGACCGCCGACTGGCTGGAGGTCGCAGTCGGCCGCTTCGAGGCTTGGAAGGCGTCGGCGGCCCGTCTTGCAGCCGGGAGGGCACTGGAATTTGTTCGTGCTTGGTACCCAGGGCTGAGCCTGGACCAACTGCGCACTTGGCGGCTGGAGGCCAACACGGAGCTGGAGGGGGTGCGGCCGGCCATCGCCCAACGTGCCTCGACTATCGCCGAGTGCACCGACACCAGCGTCTTTGCGCCGGAAATCAACGATGAAGGCGTCACCCAGCTGGAGGAGTGGTTCGGGCTGAACCCGGCGATGGGCGAAGACTCGGCCGAAGAAATCGCCTCCAGCGACGAGGGCGAGGACGACGAGGAGGTGGATGGTGAAGACGTTGAGCCGGCTGGTGGAACAACCGGCCGACCTCAAGCCGACCGTGCCTCCAGCAATGAGCCGCGCGGAAGCGCGCCCTCTGCAGGAGGCAGTGACCAAGCCGAAGTTTGCCAGCCGGCCGCTCCTTCAGCCGGCGCAACTATCTCCACCGCCCAGCTCAGCTCGTCAGCCGCCCCGCCGGCTTGATCTGCCGTCCTTATTGTTCCTGCTTTTGTCTTTTGAACAACTTTTAAGTTTTCGCAATTCCACCCACTGGGGGTGTATCAAACTATGTTGGATGCTGGCCTATTTGGAGGTCTTTTATGTAAATATTATTATGTGCATGTTCAGTTTTCATTCAAGTGTGCTTCTTATCCTTAGGCTTTTTCCCTTTGCCGCCTTCCCTTGCTGGGGAGGCAAGTACTCGAGCTTTCTTGGATTTGAAGTGAAGTGAATGAAAACCGGCCGGCCGGCTACTCTGGTAGTCGGTCGGCGGTAGGCGGCAAACCGTCTTTTGTTATACTAGTCCATAGGTCCCTAGCCATTTTTCGTGTGCGCATCCTTTCCGGCTTATGACTCTTGCTAGCCGGAAAGTCGGTTCTTCGAACTGCGACTTTGGCAAGAGCTAAGCCTAGGTGTCGGCACACTACTTGTCTGACTGCGGGTAGGACTCCGAATATAACTCCAGTCGGCCAGTCCCCGGGCCGACTCGTCAGACCCGGTGCCGGACGAAATGAATGAATGAGAAGACAAGATCATACGCATGATAGTTTTCATTCATAGATAAAAAACGGCAGTCCCCGAGCCGTCCTCGGGGGGCCTGTTGTCTCGAACTTAGTACAAAAGTTAGCGCGATACATACTGCATTTCAACTGAAAAATCTTTAAAGGAGGTTGGCGTTCCAAGGTCGTTCCGACTCCTTGCCGGAGTCGTCTCTCTTGCGTTCCTTGGGCTTCTGCGCGTCGATGAGGTAGTAGGAGTCGTTGCCTAGAGCTCGGCTGATGACGAAAGGGCCCTCCCAAGGGGCCGAGAGCTTGTGCTGGCCGGCTGTTCGCTGGATCAATCGAAGCACAAGGTCGCCCTCTTGGAAAGATCTTGGCCTGACCTTCTGACTGTGGTAGCGGCGCAAGCCCTGCTGGTAGATGGCAGACCGGCTGAGGGCTAACAGCCGGCCCTCTTCCAGCAGGTCGACGCCATCTTCGCGTGCTTCCTTGTCCTCCGCCTCCGTATACATAGTTACTCGGGGCGAGTCGAACTCGATGTCTGTTGGGATGACCGCTTCAGCGCCGTATACAAGGAAGAAAGGGGTGAAGCCGATTGACTTGTTTGGGGTAGTGCGCAGACTCCAGAGGACAGCCGGCAGCTCATCGAGCCAGCAGCCGGCTGAACGCTCTAGTGGCACGACCAAGCGGGGTTTGATCCCGGAGAGGATGAGGCCGTTAGCTCGCTCGACCTGGCCGTTTGACTGCGGGTGGGCGACGGACGCAAGGTCCAGCCGGATGCCTTGTGCCGCGCAGAATCGTGCCAAGGCTCCCTTGGCAAAATTCGTGCCATTGTCGGTGATGATGCTGTGCGGCACGCCGTACCGAGTTGTTATGTCTGCGATGAAGGTCACCGCAGTCGGCCCATTCAGCTTCTTGATCGGCTTTGCTTCGATCCACTTGGTGAACTTGTCCACAGCGACAAGCAAATGTGTCATGCCGCCGCGCGCCGTCTTGAATGGGCCCACCATATCCAGTCCCCACACGACGAAGGGCCAGGTAAGGGGAATGGTCTTGAGTGCCGAAGCCGGCATGTGCTGCTTGGAGCTGAAAAGTTGGCAGCCCTTGCAATGCTTGACTAATTCTTTGGCGTCATCCAAAGCAGTCGGCCAGAAAAAACCATGGCGGAAAGCTTTGGCGATGAGTGATCTTGAAGCCGCATGGTGGCCACATTCTCCTTGGTGAATGTCTCTGAGGATTGCAATGCCCTTCTCTTGCTCGACGCACCGCTGGAGGACTCCAGTGACACTGCACTTGACGAGCTCTCTGTTGACGATCGTGTATGCTCCAGCTCGACGTTGGACTTGTCTCACCTCTGTTTCGTCAGCCGGCAGATCTTGGTTTACTAGGAAGTTGAGGATGGTCTGAGCCCATGATGGAGCTGCAACCTCTCCTACTGCCAATGTGGCTAATGCCACCAGGGCGGGCGGGTCGGGTGCCGAAGTGCTGGAGTCGGCCGCCGGCTGGTGTGTTGGTGCAGTCCCCGGGCCGACTACCGCAGTCCCCGGGCTGGGTGCAGCAGTCCCCGAGCCGGCTACCGAAGTCCCCGAGCCGGCTACTGAAGTCCCCGGGCCGACTACTGAAGTCCCGGGGTCGCCTGCTTGGTTCTTCGAGCCGGGTCCAGCTGCGTCGGGGTCAGCCGGCACGAAGATGGAGTCGGACTCGGGAGACGGCTTGATAGACGGCTTGAGGATGCGTTGTAGAGCGACGCCGGTTGGTATTGCTTGTCGAGTGGAGCCTATTCGAGCCAGGGCATCGGCCGGCTCGTTGTCGGCTCATGGTACGTGGAGGAACTCGCATCCTTCAAAGTATCCACTGAGTTGCTGAACTAGGAAGCGGTAGCTTGCCATGTTTGCGTCCTTGGCGTCCCAGTCGCCAGATGATTGCTGCACCACCAAGTCCGAGTCTCCATAACACAGGATCCGGCGGATGCCGAGCTCTTTGGCAAGCCGGAGCCCGTGTATGAGCGCCTCGTACTCGGCTACGTTGTTGGAGGCGGCGAAACGGATCTGCAGCGTGTATCTGAGCTTGTCGCCCTTGGGAGAGGTAAGAACGACGCCGGCTCCCAAGCCGGTGCGCATCTTGGACCCGTCAAAGTGCATGCGCCAATGGGTGGAGTCGGGAGCCGGTGGCAGGTACTGGGTCTCGGCCCAGTCGACGAGGAAGTCGGCCAGTGCTTGGGACTTGATGGCGGTGCGGGGCTGGTAGAAGATCGTGTAAGGGGCCAGCTCGATGGCCCATTTCGCCACCCGACCGGATGCGTCCCGGCTGCCTATGATCTCGGCCAGCGGGGCGGTGCATACGACCGTGACGGGATGCTCTTGGAAGTAGGGCTTCAGCTTCTTGGCGGTGAAGTACACGCCGTAGCACATCTTCTGGTAGTGCGGGTAGTTCTGCTTTGAGGCGGACAGCACCTCGCTCAAATAATACACCGGCCTCTGGACCGGCTGGGCCCGGCCGTCTTCCGGGCGTTGGACCAGAATGACGGTGCTGACCACCCGGTTAGTCGCGGCGATGTAAAGGAGCATGGGCTCTTTCTCAGTCGGCGCCGCAAGGACAGGCGGCGTGGCCAGCATCTTCTTCAGCTCATGAAAAGCCTGGTCGGCCTAGTCATTCCACTCGAAGTGAGTGCTCTTCTTCATGAGGCGGTAGAGGGGGAGAGCCTTCTCTCCAAGCCTGCTGATGAAGCGGTTCAAGGACGCCAAGCATCCGGTGAACTTCTGGATTTCTCGCAGTTTGGTGGGGATTGCCATTCTCTCAATGGCCTTGATCTTTACCGGGTTGCACTCGATGCCGCGTTCGGAGACCAGGAAGCCTAAGAGCTGGCCGGCTGGCACTCCGAACATGCATTTCTCGGGGTTGAGCTTGATTCGAAAACGGCGCAAGTTTTCAAATGTTTCTTTGAGATCTTCCAGCAAGGTGCTGCGCCTCTCCGTCTTCACCACGATATCGTCCACATAGACGTGGGCGTTTCTGCCGAGTTGCTTGAGGAGGCACTTCTGCATGCAACGCTAGAAAGTGGCACCGGCATTCCTCAAGCCGAATGTCATAGTCAGGTAGCAGAAGGCTCCGAACGGCGTGATGAAGGCGGTCTTCAGGCGGTCGGCCGGGTCTAGCTTTATCTGATGGTATCCGGAGTAGGCATCCAAAAAACTCAACAGCTCGCATCCGGCCGTGGAGTCTATCACTTGGTCGATTCTTGGCAGAGCGAAGGGATCTTTGGGGCAGGCTTTGTTGAGGCTGGTGTAGTCTATACACATGCGCCACTTGTTATTCTTCTTCAGCACGAGGACCGGGTTAGCAAGCCATTCCGGAAAGAAAACTTCCATGATGAAGCTGGCTGCCAGAAGTCGGGCTATCTCTTCCCCCACAATCCTTCTCTTTTCTTCTGACAGTCGGCGAAGCGGCTGCTTGACCGGCTTGGCGTCTTCTCGGACGTGTAGTTTGTGCTCGGCGAAATCCTTCGGGACACCTGGCATGTCTTTGGGGGACCATGCAAAGACGTCCCGGTTCTCACGGAGGAAATCGGCGAGCTCGCCTTCCTATTTGCTGTTTAGGCTTGCCCCGATGACGGCAAACCTCTCGGGGTGCTCGGGGTCAAGGGGTATCTTCTTGGTTTCCTTGGCCGGCTGGAAAGATCCTTGGGCATCATACTCCTTAGAGTCGGGGGGCAGGGTCGGCTGCTTGCCGGCCATGGCCACGACTCGGTTCAGCACCTTCTTCTCTTCGGCGATCACAAGGGACTCGGTCAACCGGCTGCTGGCAGCGGCGCACTCGGATGACTTCTCGTAATCGCCGGCTATGGTGATGACGCCCTTGGAACTCGGTATCTTCATCTTGAGGTAAGCATAGTGGGGAACCGCCATGAACTTGGCCAAGGCGGGTCGGCCAAGAAGTGCATGGTAAGGGCTCTCCAGGTCCACCACTTCAAACCAGACTGCCTCTCGGCGGAAATGCTCCTTGTCTCCAAAGAGTACATCAATCTTGATCTTGCCAATGGGGGCACAGGACAGGCCGGGGACGATGCCATGGAACACCGTCCGAGTCGGGGTGAGCTGCTTTGGCTTGACATTTAGCTTCTCCAGGGTATCACGGTACAAGATGTTGATGCTGCTCCCGCCGTCTATCAGAACGCGGGAGAAGCGCGCGGCGCGTCTGTCCGTCGTGAGAGTGGCCTCCAGGACCAAAGCATAAGAGCCGGGAGACGGCATCACCTCTGGGTGGTCGGCCCGGCTCCAGCTGATGGGTTTCTCGGACCAATGCATGTGCCCAGCTGGATTGGCAGCGACTATGCTGACTTCTTGCTGTTCTCGGCGCTTGCTGTGCCGGTCTTCGGGCTGGCTTGTAAAGACGACGTAGGTTGCTTGTTCGTCAGGAAATTCGTCATGCACGGCTCCGACTGCGGGCCGAGCAGCCGGGGGTGGCGGAGCCGGAGGCGGCGGGCCGCCAGAGGGAGGCGGCGCGAGCCCTTCGCCCTTGGCGATTCGGTTGAGCCAGTTGCACTTTCGGGTTGTGTGGTTGGACGGCTTCGCGTCGCTATGGAACTTGCACGGGGCATCAAGGGTTTGCTCGTAGGAGAAGGCCGGCTGCCAAGCCGGCCGGCCGCCCTTGGGCTTCTTGGGTGCGGGTCGCCCCTCAGGTGGCGAGTCTTCGATCGTGGCCACCTGCCGACTATCGGGAGGCGGCGCAGGGCCCTTGCGTTTCTGATCGTTCGGGTGTGGGCGTCGACCGGAGTCCCCAGCCGGCGTCTTGGGCGCCGGGTTGAGTACTTTCCCGGACGCGTCTACCCGGAGCTCGGTCTTCATCGAAGAGTCAGCGGTGGCGTACTTGTCGGCGATGTCCAGAAGCTCGTCGAGGGTAGCCGGCTCGTCGCAGAGGAGCTTGTGCTTGAGGAGGGTACCTTCTCGGCACCCAGCAGTGAAGTATTCAATGGCCTACACCTCGTGCACCCCTTCGCAAGAATTGCGAAGCTCGGCCCAACGGGTGAGGTAGTCGCGAGTGGACTCGGTTGGGCCCTGCACGCATAGGGAGAGCTGCCTGGGCTTGGGAGCTCGCTTGTAAGTGCTGGTGAAGTTGCGAACGAAAGCTTCGGTGAAGTCTAGCCAGCTGTTGATGCTGAGAGGCTTGAGACTGTTGAGCCAGGTCCGCGCCGTGCCCTGCAGCATGAGGGGCACGTACTTCACGGAAACGCGCCGGTTGCCGTTGGCTATGCTGACTGCCGTAGAGTAGTCAATTAGCCAATCTTCCGGCTTCACGGAGCCGTTGTACTTGGGCGTGTCTCTTGGGAGCGAGAACCCTCTGGGGAAAGGCTCGTCGCGGATGCGGGGGCCGAAACAAGGCGGGCCGACATCGTCTTCCTCTTCTAGCGCCAGGGGTCGCGCTAGGCGGTCGATCCGATGGCGCGCGTCGCTTTCGCCGACTCCCTCGCGGCGACCTAGCCAGCCGCTGAGAGTCGGGTGCGCCACCGGCGGCGGGGTGGGATATCTCTCCCCACGAGGCCGAGGCCGAGGCGGGTTGCCTCGCCACTCCGTGGCTCTGGGGTGGCCGTCCGCGTCTCGCTCGATGGTGATGCGAGTCCGGCTCCGGCTGGCCGCCGGTTCTCTCTCGCGCCGTGCGCGGGTGCTGCTTGTAGTCGGCGTCCGGGACATCGCACCGTGATCTCGGCGTGGGGGAGGGCTTCCCGCATGGGCATCAGCCTCGTGCCGCTGCGCGGCCGCGTCGATCAGTTGCTGGATGCGCCAGGTCATGTAGGGGAGTTCTTCGGCCTCCAAGCCGTCCAACTCGTCTACGGCCGCCTGGGCGGCGCGCAGGTTCTTGAGCGGAGTGGCATAGACTGGGCGGTCGACTCCTAGCGTGTCGGCGATGACGGCGCCGCGTTGCTTGACGACGCCGGCCCGGCTGGGCACAGCCGGAGCCGGCGTGCCGAAGGCGGCGCGGTCAGCTTCGCGCTGGTAAGCCTCAGAGAGGCGTCTCATGGAGGCTAGCCTCCGGCCCTCCGCGAGGAGGGCGAGGCGGTGAGCCTCCAGTGCTTCGTCGTCGGTGTCGGCCGGCAGGGGGACGGACAAGTCGTGGGCCGCCGCGCGCGGGGCGTCGTGGGCGCCCTCGTCGGCCGGGCCGCTATGGCCGATGACCATCACCTCGGGAGTGACAGCATCGCGACCATCGGTCCGAGGAAGCGGGTCGTTGTAGACCGCGATGTTGGTGGGGAAGGTGTCGTAAGAAGCCGTGTCGGAGTCGACAGGCATCGGGTCGGTGGAGCCAACCGACTCCAAATCTGCAGCGGGCTCGCCAGAGACGTGGAGCTGGCCGAGAAGGCAGGCGAGGTGATCGGTGCCCGCATCGGAGGCAAGCTCGTCGGAGATGCGGGTTTCGTCGAGGAGATCGGCGAGGCTGCTTGCCGCGCAGATCCCGGTGACGCCTTGCAGCGCGTCGTGGCAAGCGCCATCGGGCGTGCCGGGCTGGCTACGCTCGCGAGGGACGAAAAGGGTTCCCGTCCAGAACAGGTCTCCGGACGACGGTGCACCTGGCCCCACGGTGGGCGCCAAATGTCGGGTGGTAGGTGCGACATATGCCAACGGGTGGCTTATCATTGTGGGAGCCAATAGAACATCGCCGGTGCCTGGAAACGGGATAAGGCGAAGACATGCACGCCGGCGAATCTTACCCAGCTTCGGGGCTCTCCGTGGAGATAACACCCCTACTGCTGCTCTGCGGGGTCTCCGCATGATCACTAAACGAACGAGTGGCTACACAATGCTCCTTGAGCTGTTCGGGTGGGAGGAGGAAGAAGGGCACGGCTAGCTCACTTCCTCTCCTCGTATGGTGTCTAAGACTAGCTTGGGGTTCCAACCCTTTGCATGGGTGCACCGGGGGGTTTATATAGGCCTACCCCCCGGGGGTACAATGGTAATCCGACTGGGCGCGGGGCCCGGCCGTCTGTGACTGTGCTCGCCGGCTTCTGCGCCGGTATCTGGGGCCCGCCGACTGGTGGGCCCTGCCGGCTGCCGGCCCCTAGCCGACAGGCTGGCCCCATTGGCCAGGGCCAGGTCGGCGGCTTGTTACTGTTGCTTTATCTTGATGACACGGGCTTTGTCGGGGTAAGTGTGGCTACAGTGTCGCCGCCGGGCGGGCGATCACTGTAGCCTCACCTCGTCTTGTCTCCTTGATGGGGCGTCTTCTTCGAGGTAGGTGGCAAGCCGGCTATGGGGAGCTGGCTCTCTCTCTCTGGCCGACTTGGGAAGAGGCATGGCCGCCTTCGGGTGTCTCTCTGCCCGAATGGGCCCACCGCCTTGGGGGCCACGCTGGTGGCCCGTCGTGGATGGCGTCAGGGTCGACATGGCAACAGTGCCGCGCCGGACGGGTCACGGCCACCCGTACGGCATACTGTGCCAGTCGTGCGCCGTGATTCGGGGGCGGCTAGCTCCACTGTAGCCACACCCCGTATCTCTACCACTAGGTAGGTGCGAACTTCGAGGGTACGGTCTTGATCTCCTTATGGGTGCCGGCCTTCAGGAGTCGGCCTTCTCGTGGCCGGCTTCGTGAAGTCGGCCGTCCCATGACCCTCTTCATAAGGACTAAAGTCGGGGGGCCCTTCCGGAAGCCGGCCAAAGCGTAGGCCGGCCAGGGGAAGGCGGTCCCGTGTCGTGGATCTCTCGAGAGCCGGACGAGCTCGTAATTTTTTCAGAAGGGCCAGGGGAAGCCGGCTAGGCTACCCATGGCTATTTACTCCGACATCCACTGACCTACTTCTTCCTCCTATATATATCCATATACCCCGCAAACATCCAGGAGCACCACGAAACCCTATTTCCACCGCCGCAACCTTCTGTACCAAAGAGATCCCATCTTGGGGCCTTTTTCGGAGCTCCGTCGGAGGGGGCATTGATCACGGAGGGCCTCTACATCAACTCCATGGCCCCTCCGATGATGTGTGAGTAGTTTACCTCAGACCTTCGGGTCCATAGCTAGTAGCTAGATGGCTTCTTCTCTCTCTTTGGATCTCAATACAAAGTTCTTCTCGATTCTCTTGGAGATCTATTCGATGTAATCTTCTTTTGCGGTGTGTTTGTCGAGATCCGATGAATTGTGGGTTTATGATCAAGTTTATCTATGAACAATATTTCAATCTTCTCTGAATTCTTTTATGTATGATTGGTTTACCTTTGCAAGTCTCATCAAATTATCAGTTTGGTTTGGCCTACTAGATTGATCTTTTTTGCAATGGGAGAAGTGCTTAGCTTTGGGTTCAATCTTGCGGTGCTCGATCCCAGTGACAGAAAGGGAAACGACACGTATTGTATTGTTGCCATCGAGGATAAAAAGATGGGGTTTATATCATATTGCATGAATTTATCCCTCTACATCATGTCATCTTGCTTAAGGCGTTACTCCGTTCTTATGAACTTAATACTCTAGATGCATGCTGGATAGCGGTCGATGTGTGGAGTAATAGTAGTAGATGCAGAATCGTTTCGGTCTACTTGTCTCAGACGTGATGCCTATATACATGATCATGCCTAGATATTCTCATAATTATTTGCTTTTCTATCAATTGCTCGACGGTAATTTGTTCACCCACCGTAATACTTATGCTATCTGGAGAGAAGCCATTAGTGAAACCTATGGCCCCCGGGTCTATTTTCCATCATATAAGTTTCCAATCTATTTTATTTTGCAATCTTTACTTTCAATCTATATCATAAAAATAACAAAAATATTTATCTTATTATTATCATCTCTATCAGATCTCACTCTTGCAAGTGGCCATGAAGGGATTGATAACCCCTTTATCACGTTGGTTGTGAGGTTCTTATTTGTTTGTGTAGGTACGAGGTGACTCGCGCTGGTCTCCTACTGGATTGATACCTTGGTTCTCAAAAACTGAGGGAAATACTTACGCTGCTTTATTACATCACCCTTTCCTCTTCGAAGGAAAACCAACGCAGTGTTCAAGAGGTAGCACCACATCAACGTACTCGAAACTGATGGAACTAGTATTCTTGTTCGTGGAGGCATTTCAGTAAACACAAGATATGCACCCATATAGATAATTGGACAAAGTTACTTAGCTAGTCATGGTCATTGTCGACCACGACAATACTCAACTCTCTCAATGTACACATAAACGTCAAATTGAAAATACTAGGATTGTTGGAGTGAGTTGAAAAAACAATACTGAATTTATTCAATGTACACTAAAAAATACAGACATATTCATCTGGGTGATGCACATGACAAAATTGAATTGCTAGAGCAAATTGAACTGCCCATGATGTGAGGAGGGGGCAGAGAGGGAGGTTTCACCTCTGTTGTCAAGCGAGCGGACAAGGAGGGACTGCACGCACGGACGGGGTGGACTGCATAATGGATCCCAGCTGGGGCGATGCGTGGTTGCGGTGATGGCAGGGTAGGCGGCGATATTGGGAGGCAGGAGGTGTCGCGTCGAGTACACGCGTCCGACAGCGTGCTTGGGCTCGCCGGGACGTGGATGCGGGATGCCGGATCCCGCCCAGCGGCGTAGGATCTTGGGGGTGGTGGAGGCACGGATCCTGTTGGGGGTCGGTGGCGGCGCGTCCGCGGGAGGAGAACGGTGGCGAGGCAACGATAGGAGGACGGCACACGGCCGCCGGAGAAGACCGGGGGTAGGGCCATGGGAGGAGGAAGGCACGTGGCCGCAGCAAAAGGGAGGCTGCAGGGCCGCGGGATCAGGCCGGCGGCGGTTCCGTGGAAGGCGGGCGGCGGCGGTTTCGTGGGAGGAGGCCGGTGGACGGCGGCGGCGCTGCAGGAGGAGGACGATGGAATCGTGGGAGGTTAGAGAAGGTCGTGGCCGGGTTATTAGGCCGTTCGGCGACGTGCTAATGGGCCGGTCTAGTGTTGCTCTTGACCTCAGGAACATCTCATCGGGCCAATATAGGGCTGGAGTTATCATAATAACTATTCTGATCCTGGGATCAGAATAGTGCTACTCTCTCTCTATATATATATATATGTACTAGCACATATGCTTGTGCGTTGCAACGGGAGAGAAATTATTGTGCCCATTGTACATGGAAATGACCGTCATCATGGTATAATAAAATCTGAAAGTGCCACCTAAATATGTTTGTACGTTGCAGCGGGAGAAAAACTCATCTCACTCTCCCATCCCAGTAAGCAAATGATGATTTAAGCCTAAACAAGGCCTAAAACATAAGCGATGATTTGATTTACGATACACATCAATTATTCCCAGATGAATAAAAATTGGGTGCTTTCAACAATCAGTACTATAGAAAAGCTAACCTTGATTGATCAATGTGAGCTTGCACGGGTAGTTGTTCAGTTACTCCTTTGCATATACCAAGATATGCAAATTAGCACAAGTAAGTGTCAGTTTTCCTGAAAGCACGATGAAATGAATAATATGATTTTGGCCTTGAAGATGACCAAAAAAAGTAATTCTCCTTGAAGATGAACACAGAAAGGTAACATGCATGCCAATCTGCATTGCACTGAGAGGATCCCAATCCTTGCAAAATATTTCTCTAGCACGCTTCGAGTTATGCAAAATCCATATCATGTCAGATAGAAATACATGCCGGCGAAAAAACAGAATTGAAGGAATATGAAAGTACCTCATTTTCTCCTCCTTGTAGAACAGTAATTTATTGCGAGTCAGTTAAGCTATGAAAACCTGATGCATGGACGCTCAGCTAGGAAGAGCAGAAAAGAAAAAAAAATCAAGCAGCTATTAATAAAAGACTAACTTGACTCATTGAAGCTAGGGTTGTGCACATATTAGTTGAATCACGTGCAAGTTCTCAGGGAGCAATTAATTCAGCCATGTAGTTGCCGCCGGATCGATCCACCAGCCTGCTTAACATGTACTCATGTGTTTAGCTGGGAAAGAATCAATGTAGTCAGCACCCTGCAGCTCGTAGCTAGTTTGGACTCCCATGTATATATTTTTGGGTCAGGTTACGACGTGTGGCTGGCCACTTCACTTTTGTTTCAAATAAGTTTCCTTTAAAGGTACATCCTGATTTTGTTCGTATTGTCTCGGTTTTCTTTGTTTGCACGTATGTTTGTCAAACGGACAAAACTAAAAAAATAGTGCATGTAAAATACTCAAAACGGGACGAAAGAAAGCGAAACCAAACCAAGAATATCTATTCCCTTTAATAGTAGGTATATATAATATATATATGTGTGTGTGTGTGTACACACACACATGTTATTCTTCTATAGACAGAGAAAATCACACGGCTTATTAGCAGCAATCGTCTGTCTTATTATTGGTCTTCACACACATTTCTGATTATGGACCTGTTTGCCGCGTATCACACACATCTTGTTCAGTTGAACCGTTTCCATTGTGTTGCCTAATCACACACAGTTCATCCTAGTGAACCGTATGTTGTATATCCCACACACCTTTATCTGGCTGCCCGTTTCTTTTGTTCCTCCTCATCCCAAACAGTTAATTGAACTGAATCGTATGCCTTGCATCGCACAATCTGAACCGTGTTTGATGCATCCATCATCGCAAACGTTTTGCACCTTTTGACGGTTTTTTACACCATCGTTTGCGATTATGGCATCGCACACAGTTTCGTCGAAGGGTCTCTGATCGTAATGTCGCGTTTGGACCATCCTGCAGTAGTGAAAATTAATTCAAAAAAATTCCCAAGACTTTCAGATCACCAAAAAATTGCTTCTCTTCTGATGCAGATTAGACATAGAGTTTCAGTTGTCCGGTAGTTGCCCTCTTTATGTAAGTCTTGCAAATTAAGAGAGAAAATGCATTAAAAATGCATCATAATGTGAAATATATCATTAATAAAGGATAAATTATAGTAGGAAACAGTGAGGCAAAATGGGCATATCAGTCCCCCACGACTGTCTTCCATGACTTGGTCGACAAGGCTTCTAGAGTCGTCTCCGTAGAGCGCCATGGTCCACTACGATGGCCTAGGGTGGACACGACCGTTGGGTCCTTGGGCCAGCCCACCAGGGCAGCAACCAACATGCATGGTGAGGCACCCCTGGGCCAGGACACTGTTAGTGAGGATTAATTGGATGAAGGTGTTCCCCTTCATAGCTTGGAGTTAGTGATGCCATTTCCTTCAAATTCGCACTAGACGGGGAAGGTGACCTGGCCTATAATTGCCCTCCTTAGGAAGAACTAGGTTTCCGCCTTGCAGAGGTAGCGGGAAAAATCTTTAGACAATTGTTATGGAGTTTCTCCCCGAGAGAGAACATGTCACATATGTGGCACCTCATACGACCGCCCATATGAGCGGTTGTGGTCGTATGTAATGTCGTCTTTCGCTCTCGAGGCGTCGCGGTGACTCCTCCTTTGGCCTCCTTACTTGATTCTTTTATGGTATGACATTAAATGCGTGATTCCACTACCATCATTCTTTCATAGAGTGCTAAATGGTCCAACAAGCGTCACCTGAGGGATATCAACAAAAAAGGTGCGCGAACGTGGTAAAATTCCACAAAACCTATCATTGAGGCACAAAATAACTATCAAAATCATCACATAAATTGAACTCATCAGGGTTCCATTCCAGCACCATCCCCACCTATAGTCGTCATAACTCCATATCCTCCACTGATATGTTTCCAAGTATCTATAATTTTTGATTGTTCCATGCTATTATATTATTTGTTTTGGATGTTTTGATATGCATTATTCTGCCATTTTATATTATTTTTGGGACTAACTTAATAACCTAGAGCCTAGTGCCAGTTTATGTTTTTTCCTTGTTTTTGAGTTTTACAGAAAAGGAATATCAAACGGAGTCCAAATGAGCTGAAAATTTACAGTGAATTTTTATAGACCAAAAGAGACCCACGGAGCATCGGAGTTGGGCCAGAAGAGTCCCGAGGAGTCCACAAGCCATGGGGTGTGCCCTACCCCCCAGGGGGCGCCATGCGGGTTTATGGGCCCCTCAGGAACCCCCCGATTTGTTTCTGACGCCAAATATTCCTATAAATATAGAAACCCCTAAAAGAACCCTAGATCGGAAGTTCCGCCGCCGTAAGCCTCTGTAGCCACGAAAAACCAATCAGGAGAGGGAGAAACCATTGCTGGAGGCCATCTTCATCATCCCGACGGCCATCATGATGAGGAGGGAGTAGGAGTAGTTCCGCTGAGGGTATGTACCAGTAACTATGTGTTCGATCTCTCTCTCTCTCGTGTTCTTGATTTGGCATGATCTTGATGCATGTACCATGAGCTTTGTTACTATAGTTGGATCATATGGTGTTTCTCCCCCTCTACTTTCTTGTGATGAATTGAGTTTTACCTTTGAGATTTCACTATTATCAGATTGAATACTTTATGGATTTGAGAACACTTGATGTATGTCTTGCGTGGGATACACGTGGTGACAATGGGGCGCTCTATTTATTCACTTGATGTATGTTTTGGCACTCAACTCACGGATTCCCAAGGTGACATTGGGGTAATCTATGTTGGAAATATGCCCTAGAGGCAATAATAAAATGGTTATTATTATATTTCTTTGTTCATGATAATTTTCTATTGTTCATGCTATAATTGTGTTATCCGGAAATCGTAATACATGTGTGAACACATAGACCACAACACATCCCTAGTGAGCCTCTAGTTGACTAGCTCGTTGATCAAAAGATAGTCATGGTTTCCTGACTATGGACATTGGATGTCATTGATAACGAGATCACATCATTAGGAGAATGATGTGATGGACAAGACCCAATCCTAAGCTTAGCTCAAAGATCGTGTAGTTCGTTTGCTGTAGCTTTTCTGAATGTCAAGTATCATTTCCTTAGACCATGAGATTGTGCAACTCCCGGATACCGTAGGAGTGCCTTGGGTGTGCCAAACGTCACAACGTAACTGGGTGACTATAAAGGTACATTACAGGTATCTCTGAAAGTGTCTGTTGGGTTGGCACGAATCGAGACTGGGATTTGTCACTCCGTATGACGGAGAGGTATCTCTGGGCCCACTTGGTAATGCATCATCATAATGAGCTCAGTGTGATCAAGTGGTTGATCACGGGATCATGCATTATGGTATGAGTAAATAGACTTGCTGGTGACGAGACTGAACGAGGTATTGGGATACCGATGATCGAGTCTTGGGCAATTAACGTACCGATTGACAAAGGGAATTGTATACGGATTGATTAATTCCTCGACATCGTGGTTCATCCGATGAGATCATCGAGGAGCATGTGGGAGCCAACATGGGTATCCAGATCCCGCTGTTGGTTATTGACTGGAGAGCCATCTCGGTCATGTTTACGTGTCTCCCGAACCCGTAGGGTCTACACACTTAAGGTTCGGTGACACTAGGGTTGTAGAGATATGAGTATGCAGTAACCCGAAAGTTGTTCGGAGTCTCGGATGAGATCCCGGACGTCACGAGGAGTTCCGAAATGGTCCGGAGGTGAAGAATTATATATAGGAAGTGCAGTTTCGGCCATCGGGAAAGTTTCGGGGGTCACCGGTATTGTACCGGGACCACCGGAAGGGTCCCGGGGGTCCACCGGGTGGGGCCACCCATCCCGGAGGGCCCCATGGGCTGAAGTGGGGAGGGGAGCCAGCCCATAGTGGGCTGGTGCGCCCCCCCCCTTGGGCCCCCCATGCGCCTAGGGTTGGGAACCCTAGGGGGGCGCCTCCACTTGCCTTGGGGGGTACTCCACCCCCTTGGCCGCCGCCCCCCTAGGAGATCCCATCTCCTAGGGCCAGCGCACCCCCTAGGGGGCCTATATAAAGGGGGGGAGAGGGAGGGCAGCACCACCTCAAGTCTTGGCGCTTCCCTCTCCCCTGCTACACCTCTCTCTCTCGCAATAGCTCGGCGAAGCCCTGCTGCGTTCATTGCTGAATCTACCACCACGCCGTCGTGCTGCTGGATCTTCATCAACCTCTCCTTCCCCCTTGCTGGATCAAGAACGAGGAGACGTCATCTGCTCCGTACGTGTGTTGAACGCGGAGGTGCCGTCCGTTCGGCACTTGGTCATCGGTGATTTGGATCACGGCGAGTACAACTCCATCATCCCCGTTCTCTTGAACGCTTCCGCTCGCGATCTACAAGGGTATGTAGATGCACTCTCCTCTCGTTGCTAGTTGACTCCATAGATTGATCTTGGTGAATCGTAGGAAAAAATTTTGTTTCCTACAACGATCCCCAACAGTGGCATCAAAGCTAGGTCTATGCGTAGTTACTATGCACGAGTAGAACACAAAGTAGTTGTGGGCGTCGATATTGTCAATTTGCTTGCCGTTACTAGTCTTATCTTGATTCGGCGGCATCGTGGGATGAAGCGGCCCGGACCAACCTTATACGTACGCTTACGTGAGACCGGTTCCACCGACTGACATGCACTAGTTGCATAAGGTGGCTGGCGGGTGTCTGTCTCTCCCACTTTAATCGGATCGGATTCGATGAATAGGGTCCTTATGAAGGGTAAATAGAAATTGGCAATTCACGTTGTGGTTTTGGCGTAGGTAAGAAAACGTTCTTGCTAGAACCCTATTGCAGCCACGTAAAACATGCAACAACAATTAGAGGACGTCTAACTTGTTTTTGCAGCAAGTGTCATGTGATGTGATATGGCCAAAGTTGTGATGAATGATGAATGATATATATGTGATGTATGAGATCATGTTCTTGTAATAGGAATCACGACTTGCATGTCGATGAGTATGACAACCGGCAGGAGCCATAGGAGTTGTCTTTATTTTTGTATGACCTGCGTGTCATTAAGAAACGCCATGTAAATTACTTTACTTTATTGCTAAACGTGTTAGCCTTAGTAGTAGAAGTAATAGTTGGCGAGCAACTTCATGGAGACACGATGATGGAGATCATGATGATGGAGATCATGGTGTCATGCCGGTGACAAGATGATCATGGAGCCCCAAGATGGAGATCAAAGGAGCTATATGATATTGGCCATATCATGTCACTATTATTTGATTGCATGTGATGTTTATCATGTTTTTGCATCTTGTTTACATAGAACGATGGTAGTAAATAAGATGATCCCTCATAATAATTTCAAGAAAGTGTTCCCCCTAACTGCGCGCCGTTGCGACAGTTCATTGTTTCGAAGCACCACATGATGATCGGGTGTGATAGATTCCAACGTTCACATACAACGGGTGTAAGACAGATTTACACATGCAAACACTTAGGTTGACTTGACGAGCCTAGCATGTACAGACATGGCCTCGGAACACAGAAGACCGAAAGGTCGAGCATGAGTCGTATAGAAGATACGATCAACATGAAGATGTTCACCAATGTTGACTAGTCCGTCTCACGTGATGATCGGACACGGCCTAGTTAACTCGGATCATGTTATACTGAGATGACTGGAGGGATGTCTATCTGAGTGGGAGTTCATTGAATAATTTGATTACATGAACTTAATTATCATGAACTTAGTCTAAAATCTTTACAATATGTCTTGTAGATCAAATGGCCAACGTTGTCCTCAACTTCAACGCGTTCCTAGAGAAAACCAAGCTGAAAGACGATGGCAGCAACTATACGGACTGGGTTCGGAACCTGAGGATCATCCTCATAGCTTCCAAGAAAGATTATGTCCTACGAGCACCGCTAGGTGAAGCACCTACTTTCCCTGCAGAACAAGACGTTATGAACGCTTGGCAGACACGTGCTGATGATTACTCCCTCGTTCAGTGCGGCATGCTTTACAGCTTAGAACCGGGGCTCCAAAAGCGTTTTGAGCGACACGGAGCATATGAGATATTCGAAGAGCTGAAAATGGTTTTTCAAGCTCATGCCCAGGTCGAGAGATATGAGGTCTCCGACAAGTTCTTCAGCTGTAAGATGGAGGAAAATAGTTCTGTCAGTGAGCACATATTCAAAATGTCTGGGTTGCATAACCGCTTGACTCGGCTGGGAGTTAATCTCCCGGATGACACGGTCATTGACAGAATCCTTCAGTCGCTTCCACCGAGCTACAAGAGCTTTGTGATGAACTTCAATATGCAGGGGATGGAAAAGACCATTCCTGAAGTATTTGCAATGCTGAAATCAGCAGAGGTAGAAGTTAAAAAGGAACATCAAGTGTTGATGGTGAATAAAACCACTAAGTTCAAGAAAGGCAAGGGTAAGAAGAACTTCAAGAAGGACGGCAAGGGAGTTGCCGCGCCCGGTAAGCAAGCTGCCGGGAAGAAGCCAAAGAATGGACCCAAGCCCGAGACTGAGTGTTTTTATTGCAAGGGAAGTGGTCACTGGAAGTGGAACTGCCCCAAATACTTAGCGGACAAGAAGGCCGGCATCACGAAAGGTATATGTGATATACATGTAATTGATGTGTACCTTACCAGTACTCGTAGTAGCTCTTGGGTATTTGATACAGGTGCGGTTGCTCATATTTGTAACTCAAAGCAGGAGCTGCGGAATAAGCAGAGACTGGCGAAGGACGAGGTGACGATGCGCGTCGGGAATGGTTCCAAGGTCGATGTGATCGCCGTCGACACGCTACCTCTACATTTACCTACGAGATTAGTTTTAAACCTCAATAATTGTTATTTAGTGCCAGCTTTAAGCATGAACATTGTATCGGGATCTCGTTTAATTCGAGATGGCTACTCATTTAAATTCGAGAATAATGGTTGTTCTATTTATATGAGAGATATGTTTTATGGTCATGCTCCGATGGTGAATGGTTTATTCTTAATGAATCTCGAGCGTAATGTTACACATATTCATAGTGTGAATACCAAAAGATGTAAAGTTGATAATGATAGTCCCACATACTTGTGGCACTGCCGCCTTGGTCACATAGGTGTCAAACGCATGAAGAAGCTCCATGCAGATGGACTTTTGGAGTCTCTTGATTACGAATCATTTGACACGTGCGAACCATGCCTCATGGGTAAAATGACCAAGACTCCGTTCTCAGGAACAATGGAGCGAGCAACCAACTTATTGGAAATCATACATACTGATGTGTGCGGTCCAATGAGTGTTGAGGCTCGCGGTGGCTATCGTTATGTTCTAACCCTCACTGATGACTTGAGTAGATATGGGTATGTCTACTTAATGAAACACAAGTCTGAGAACTTTGAAAAGTTCAAGGAATTTCAGAGTGAGGTTGAGAATCAACGTGATAGCAAAATCAAGTTCTTGTGATCAGATCGTGGGGGAGAATACTTGAGTCATGAATTTGGCACACACTTAAGAAAATGTGGAATAGTTTCACAACTCACGCCGCTTGGAACACCTCAGTGTAATGGTGTGTCCGAACGACGTAATCGCACTCTATTAGATATGGTGCGATCTATGATGTCTCTTACCGATTTACCGCTATCATTTTGGGGCTATGCTTTAGAGACTGCCGCATTCACTTTAAATAGGGCTCCGTCAAAATCCATTGAGACGACACCGTATGAATTATGGTTTGGGAAGAAACCTAAGCTGTCGTTTCTAAAAGTTTGGGGATGCGATGTTTATGTCAAGAAACTTCAACCTGAAAAGCTCGAACCCAAGTCGGAAAAATGCGTCTTCATAGGATACCCTAAAGAAACTATTGGGTATACCTTCTACCTAAGATCCAAAGGCAAGATCTTTGTTGCCAAGAATGGATCCTTTCTAGAGAAAGAGTTTCTCTCGAAGGAAGTAAGTGGGAGGAAAGTAGAACTCGATGAAGTATTACCTCTTGAACCAGAAAGTGGCGCAACACAGGAAAATGTTCCTGAGGTGCCTGCACCGACTAGAGAGGAAGTTAATGATGATGATCATGAAACTTCAGATCAAGTTGCTACCGAACTTTGTAGGTCCACAAGGACACGTTCCGCACCAGAGTGGTACGGCAACCCTGTCTTGGAAATCATGTTGTTGGACAACGGTGAACCTTCGAACTATGAAGAAGCGATGGCGGGACCGGATTCCAACAAATGGCTGGAAGCCATGAAATCCGAGATAGGATCCATGTATGAAAATGAAGTATGGACTTTGACTGACTTGCCCATTGATCGGCGAGCCATAGAAAATAAATGGATCTTTAAGAAGAAGACAGACGCGGATGGTAATGTGACCATCTATAAAGCTCGGCTTGTCGCTAAGGGTTATCGACAAGTTCAAGGGGTTGACTACGATGAGACTTCTCACCTGTAGCGAAGCTGAAGTCCGTCCGAATCATGTTAGAAATTGCCGCATTCTATGATTATGAGATATGGCAAATGGACGTCAAAACGGCATTCCTTAATGGTTTCCTTAAGGAAGATTTGTACATGATGCAGCCGGAAGGTTTTGTCGATCCTAAGAATGCTGACAAGGTGTGCAAGCTCCAACGCTCGATTTATGGGCTGGTGCAAGCATCTCGGAGTTGGACCATTCGCTTTGATGAGATGATCAAAGCGTTTGGGTTTATGCAGACTTATGGAGAAGCCTGCGTTTACAAGAAAGTGAGTGGGAGCTCTGTAGCATTTCTCATATTATATGTAGATGACATACTTTTGATGGGAAATGATACAGAACTTTTGGACAGCATTAAGGCCTACTTGAATAAGAGTTTTTCAATGAAGGACCTTGGAGAAGCTGCTTATATATTAGGCATCAAGATCTATAGAGATAGATCGAGACGCCTCATTGGTCTTTCACAGAGTACGCACCTTGACAAGATATTGAAGAAGTTCAAAATGGATCAGTCAAAGAAGGGGTTCTTGTCTGTATTGCAAGGTACGATATTGAGCACGGCTCAAAGCCCGACCATGGCAGAAGATAGAGAAAAGATGAGTGTCGTCCCCTATGCCTCAGCCATAGGGTCTATCATGTATGCTATGCTGTGTACCAGACCTGATGTAAACCTTGCCGTAAGTTTGGTAGGAAGGTACCAAAGTAATCCCGGCATGGAACACTGGACAGCGGTCAAGAATATCCTAAAGTACCTAAAAAGGACTAAGGACATGTTTCTCGTTTATGGAGGTGACGAAGAGCTCGTCGTAAAGGGTTATGTCGATGCTAGCTTCGACACAGATCTGGATGACTCTAAGTCACAAACCGGATACGTGTATATTTTGAATGGTGGGGCAGTAAGCTGGTGCAGTTGCAAGCAAAGCGTTGTGGCAGGATCTACATGTGAAGCGGAGTACATGGCAGCCTCAGAGGCAGATCAAGAAGCAGTCTGGGTGAAGGAGTTCATTACCGACCTAGGAGTCATACCCAATGCGTCGGGCCCGATGACTCTCTTCTGTGACAACACTGGAGCTATTGCCCTTGCCAAGGAGCCCAGGTTTCAAAGGAAGACCAGGCATATCAAGCGTCGCTTCAACTCCATTCGTGAAAGTGTTCAAAATGGAGACATAGAGATTTGTAAAGTACATATGGACCTAAATGTAGCGGATCCGTTGACTAAATCTCTCCCTAGAGCAAAACATGATCAACACCAGAATTCCATGGGTGTTTGATTCATCACAATTTAACTAGAATATTGACTCTAGTGCAAGTGGGAGACTTTTGGAAAGATGCCCTAGAGGCAATAATAAAATGGTTATTATTATATTTCTTTGTTCATGATAATTTTTTATTGTTCATGCTATAATTGTGTTATCCGGAAATCGTAATACATGTGTGAACACATAGACCACAACACGTCCCTAGTGAGCCTCTAGTTGACTAGCTCGTTGATCAAAAGATAGTCATGGTTTCCTGACTATGGACATTGGATGTCATTGATAACGAGATCACATCATTAGGAGAATGATGTGATGGACAAGACCCAATCCTAAGCTTAGCTCAAAGATCGTGTAGTTCGTTTGATGTAGCTTTTCTGAATGTCAAGTATCATTTCCTTAGACCATGAGATTGTGCAACTCCCGGGTACCGTAGGAGTGCCTTGGGTGTGCCAAACATCACAACGTAACTGGGTGACTATAAAGGTACATTACAGGTATCTCTGAAAGTGCCTGTTGGGTTGGCACGAATCGAGACTGGGATTTGTCACTCCGTATGACGGAGAGGTATCTCTGGGCCCACTCAGTAATGCATCATCATAATGAGCTCAATGTGATCAAGTGGTTGATCACGGGATCATGCATTACGGTACGAGTAAATAGACTTGTCGGTGACGAGACTGAATGAGGTATTGGGATACCGACGATCGAGTCTCGGGCAATTAACGTACCAATTGACAAAGGGAATTGTATACAGATTGATTAAGTCCTCGACATCGTGGTTCATCCGATGAGATCATCGAGGAGCATGTGGGAGCCAACATGGGTATCCAGATCCCGCTGTTGGTTATTGACCGGAGAGCCGTCTCGGTCATGTCTACGTGTCTCCCGAACCCGTAGGGTCTACACACTTAAGGTTCGGTGACGCTAGGGTTGTAGAGATATGAGTATGCAGTAACCCGAAAGTTGTTCGGAGTCTCGGATGAGATCCCGGACGTCACGAGGAGTTCCAGAATGGTCCGGAGGTGAAGAATTATATATATGGGAAGTGCAGTTTCGGCCATCGGGAGAGTTTCGGGGGTCACCGGTATTGTACTGGGACCACCGGAAGGGTCCCGGGGGTCCACCGGGTGGGGGCACCCATCCCGGAGGGCCCCATGGGCTGAAGTGGGGAGGGGAACAGCCCATAGTGGGCTGGTGCGCCCCCCCCTTGGGCCCCCCATGCGCCTAGGGTTGGGAACCCTAGGGGAGGGGGCGCCTCCACTTGCCTTGGGGGGTACTTCACCCCCTTGGCCGCCACCCCCCTAGGAGATCCCATCTCCTAGGGCCGACGCACCCCCCTAGGGGGCCTATATAAAGGGGGGAGAGGGAGGGCAGCACCACCTCAAGTCTTGGCGCCTCCCTCTCCCCTGCTACACCTCTCTCTCTTGCAGTAGCTCGGCGAAGCCCTGGTGCGTTCATTGCTGCATCCACCACCACGCCGTCGTGCTGCTGGATCTTCATCAAGCTCTCCTTCCCCCTTGCTGGATCAAGAAGGAGGAGACGTCATCCGCTCCGTACGTGTGTTGAACGCGGAGGTGCCGTCCGTTCGGCACTTGGTCATCGGTGATTTGGATCACGGCGAGTACAACTCCATCATCCCCGTTCTCTTGAACGCTTCCGCTCGCAATCTACAAGGGTATGTAGATGCACTCTCCTCTCGTTGCTAGTTGACTCCATAGATTGATCTTGGTGAATTGTAGGAAAAAAATTTGTTTCCTGCAACGATCCCCAACAATCTATTCATAGGGGTTGATGCATGTTATCATCCTTGTTTCTCCGGTAGAAATCTTGGGGAACTCTTCGAGGTTCTTTGTGTTGGATTGAATATTATGAATCTGAAGTTGTTTGATGCATATCGTATAATTGACCCACAAATACTTGTGGTAACATTGGAGTATCTAGGTGACATTAGGGTTGATTGATGTGTTTTCATATGGTGTTATTTTACTACGAACTCTAGGGGGTTGTTTGTGACACTTATAGGGATGGCTCAATAGATTGATCAAAAAGAATAACTTTGAGGTGGTTTCTGAAGGAAATATGCCCTAGAGGCAATAATAAAGTTATTATTTATTTCCTTATATCATGATAAAAGTTTATTATTCATGCTAGAATTGTATTAACCGGAAACATAATACATGTGTGAATACATAGACAAACAGAGTGTCACTAGTATGCCTCTACTTGTCTAGCTCGTTAATCAAAGATGGTTATGTTTCCTAACCATGGACAAAGAGTTGTTATTTGATTAACGGGATCACATCATTAGTTGAATGATCTGATTGACATGACCCATTCCATTAGCTTAGCACCCGATCGTTTAGTATGTTGCTATTGCTTTCTTCATTACTTATACATGTTCCTATGACTATGAGATTATGCAACTCCCGTTTGCCAGAGGAACACTTTGTGTGCTACCAAACGTCACAACGTAACTGGGTGATTATAAAGGAGCTCTACAGGTGTCTCCAAAGGTACATGTTGGGTTGGCGTATTTCGAGATTAGGATTTGTCACTCCGATTGTCGGAGAGGTATCTCTGGGCCCTCTCGGTAATGCACATCACTTAAGCCTCGCAAGCATTGCGACTAATGAGTTAGTTGCGGGATGATGTATTACAGAACGAGTAAAGAGACTTGCCGGTAACGATATTGAACTAGGTATAGGATACTGACGATCGAATCTCGGGCAAGTAACATACCGATGACAAAGGGAACAACGTATGTTGTTATGCGGTCTGACCGATAAAAGATCTTCGTAGAATATGTAGGAGCCAATATGAGCATCCAGGTTCCGCTATTGGTTATTGACCAGAGACGTGTCTCGGTCATGTCTACATTGTTCTCGAACCCATAGGGTCCGCACGCTTAAGGTTATGATGATAGTTATATTATGAGTTTATGCATTTTGATGTACCGAAGGAGGTTCGGAGTCCCGGATGTGATCACGGACATGACGAGGAGTCTCGAAATGGTCAAGACATAAAGATTGATATATTGGAAGCCTATGTTTGGATATCGAAAGTGTTCCGGGTGAAATCGGGATTTTACCGGAGTACCGGGAGGTTACCGGAACCCCCCGGGAGCTATATGGGCCTTAATGGGCCTTAGTGGAAGAAGAGGAGAGGCAGCCAGGGCTGGGCCGCGCGCCCCTCCCCCCTAGTCCGAATAGGACAAGGAGAGAGGGGGCCGGCGCCCCCCTCCTTCTCTCTCTCTCTTTTCCCACCTCGCGAATCCTATTCCAATTAGGAAAGGGGGGAGTCCTACTCCCAGAAGGAGTAGGACTCCTCCTGGCGCGCCTCTCCTGGCCGGCCGACCCCCCTCTCTTGAACCTTTATATACGGAGGCAGGGGCACCCCCTAGAGACACAAGTTGATCCACGTGATCATATTCTTAGCCGTGTGCAGTGCCCCCTTCCACCATAGTCCTCGATAATATTGTAGCGGTGCTTAGGCGAAGCCCTGCGACGGTAGTACATCAAGATCGTCACCACGCCGTCGTGCTGACGGAACTCTTCCCCGACACTTTGCTAGATCGGAGTCCGGGGATCGTCATCGAGCTGAACGTGTGCTAGAACTCGGAGGTGCCGTAGTTTTGGTGCTTGATCGGTCGGGCCGTGGAGACGTACGACTACATCAACCAAAGTTAACGCTTCCGTTGTCGATCTACAAGGGTACGTAGATCACACTCTCCCCCCTCTTTGCTATGCATCACCATGATCTTGCATGCGCGTAGGAATTTTTTTGAAATTACTACGTTCCCCAACAGTGGCATCCGAGCCTAGGTTTTATATGTTGATGTTATATGCACGAGTAGAACACAAGTGAGTTGTGGGTGATATAAGTCATACTGCTTACCAGCATGTCATACTTTGGTTCGGCGGTATTGTTGGACGAAGCGGCCCGGACCGACATTACGCGTACGCTTACGCGAGACCGGTTCTCCCGACGTGCTTTGCACATAGGTGGCTTGCGGGTGACAGTTTCTCCAACTTTAGTTGAACCGAGTGTGGCTACGCCCGGTCCTTGCGAAGGTTAAAACAGCACCAACTTGACAAACTATCGTTGTGGTTTTGATGCGTAGGTAAGATTGGTTCTTGCTTAAGCCCGTAGCAGCCACGTAAAACTTGCAACAACAAACTAGAGGACGTCTAACTTGTTTTTGCAGGGCATGTTGTGATGTGATATGGTCAAGACATGATGCTAAATTTTATTGTATGAGATGATCATGTTTTGTAACCGAGTTATCGACAACTGGCAGGAGCCATATGGTTGTCGCTTTATTGTATGCAATGCAATCGCGCTGTAATGCTTTACTTTATCACTAAGCGGTAGCGATAGTCATGGAAGCATAAGATTGGCGAGACGACAACGATGCTATGATGGAGATCAAGGTGTCGCGCCGGTGATGATGGTGATCATGACGGTGCTTCGGAGATGGAGATCACAAGCACAAGATGATGGCCATATCATATCACTTATATTGATTGCATGTGATGTTTATCTTTTATGCATCTTATCTTTCTTTGATTGACGGTAGCATTATAAGATGATCTCTCACTAAATTATCAAGGAGTGTTCTCCCTGAGTATGCACCGTTGTGAAAGTTCTTCGTGCTGAGACACCACGTGATGATCGGGTGTGATAGGCTCTACGTTCAAATACAACGGGTGCAAAACAGTTGCACACGCGGAATACTCAGGTTATACTTGACGAGCCAAGCATATACAGATATGGCCTCGGAACACGGAGACCGAAAGGTCGAGCGTGAATCATATAGTAGATATGATCAACATAGTGATGTTCACCAATGAAACTACTCCATCTCACGTGATGATCGGACATGGTTTAGTTGATTTGGATCACGTAATCACTTAGATGATTAGAGGGATGTCTATCTAAGTGGGAGTTCTTTAAGTAATATGATTAATTGAACCTAAATTTATCATGAACTTAGTACCTGATAGTATCTTGCTTGTTTATGTATGATTATAGATAAATGGCCCGTGTTGTTGTTCCGTTGAATTTTAATGCGTTCCTTGAGAAAGCAAAGTTGAAAGATGATGGTAGCAATTACACGGACTGGGTCCGTAACTTGAGGATTATCCTCATTGTTGCACAGAAGAATTACGTCCTGGAAGCACCGCTGGGTGCCAGGCCTGCTGCTGGAGCAACACCAGATGTTGTGAACGTCTGGCAGAGCAAAGCTGATGACTACTCGATAGTTCAGTGTGCCATGCTTTACGGCTTAGAACCGGGACTTCAACGACGTTTTGAACGTCATGGAGCATATGAGATGTTCCAGGAGTTGAAGTTAATATTTCAAGCAAATGCCCGGATTGAGAGATATGAAGTCTCTAATAAGTTCTATAGCTGCAAGATGGAGGAGAACAGTTCTGTCAGTGAGCATACACTCAAAATGTCCGGGTATAATAATCACTTGATTCAGATGGGAGTTAATCTTCCAGATGATTGCGTCATTGATAGAATTCTCCAATCACTGCCACCAAGCTACAAGAGCTTCGTGATGAACTATAATATGCAAGGGATGAATAAGACTATTCCCGAGCTCTTCGCAATGCTGAAATCTACGGAGGTAGAAATCAAGAAGGAGCATCAAGTGTTGATGGTCAACAAGACCACTAGTTTCAAGAAAAAGGGCAAAGGGAAGAAGAAGGGGAACTTCAAGAAGAACAGCAAGCAAGTTGCTGCTCAAGAGAAGAAACCCAAGTCTGGACCTAAGCCTGAAACTGAGTGCTTCTACTGCAAGCAAACTGGTCATTGGAAGCGGAACTGCCCCAAGTATTTGGCGGATAAGAAGGATGGCAAGGTGAACAAAGGTATATGTGATATACATGTTATTGATGTGTACCTTACTAATGCTCGCAGTAGCACCTGGGTATTTGATATTGGTTCTGTTGCTAATATTTGCAACTCGAAACAGGGACTACGAATTAAGCGAAGATTGGCTAAGGACGAGGTGATGATGCGCGTGGGAAACGGTTCCAAAGTCGATGTTATCGCGGTCGGCACGCTACCTCTACATCTACCTTCGGGATTAATATTAGACCTAAATAATTGTTATTTGGTGCCAGCGTTAAGCATGAACATTATATTTGGATCTTGTTTGATGCGAGACAGTTATTCATTTAAATCAGAGAATAATGGTTGTTCTATTTATATGAGTAATATCTTTTATGGTCATGCACCCTTGAAGAGTGGTCTATTCTTATTGAATCTCGATAGTAGTAACACACATATTCATAATGTTGAAGCCAAAAGATGCAGAGTTGATAATGATAGTGCAACTTATTTGTGGCACTGCCGTTTAGGTCATATCGGTGTAAAGCGCATGAAGAAACTCCATACTGATGGACTTTTGGAACCACTTGATTATGAATCACTTGGTACTTGCGAACCGTGCCTCATGGGCAAGATGACTAAAACGCCGTTCTCCGGTACTATGGAGAGAGCAACAGATTTGTTGGAAATCATACATACAGATGTATGTGGTCCGATGAATATTGAAGCTCGTGGCGGATATCGTTATTTTCTCACCTTCACAGATGACTTAAGCAGATATGGGTATATCTACTTAATGAAACATAAGTCTGAAACGTTTGAAAAGTTCAAAGAATTTCAGAGTGAAGTTGAAAATCATCGTAACAAGAAAATAAAGTTTCTACGATCTGATCGTGGAGGAGAATATTTGAGTTACGAGTTTGGTGAACATTTGAAACAATGCGGAATAGTTTCGCAGCTCACGCCACCCGGAACACCACAGCGTAATGGTGTGTCCGAACATCGTAATCGTACTTTACTAGATATGGTGCGATCTATGATGTCTCTTACTGATTTACCGCTATCGTTTTGGGGTTATGCTTTGGAGACGGCCGCATTCACGTTAAATAGGGCACCATCAAAATCCGTTGAGACGACGCCTTATGAACTATGGTTTGGCAAGAAACCAAAGTTGTCGTTTCTGAAAGTTTGGGGCTGTGATGCTTATGTGAAAAAGCTTCAACCTGATAAGCTCGAACCCAAATCGGAGAAATGTGTCTTCATAGGATATCCAAAGGATACTATTGGATATACCTTCTATCACAGATCCGAAGGCAAGACTTTTGTTGCTAAGTTCGGAAACTTTCTAGAGAAGGAGTTTCTCTCGAAAGAAGTGAGTGGGAGGAAAGTAGAACTTGACGAGGTAACTGTACCTGCTCCCTTATTGGAAAGTAGTGCATCACAGAAAACTGTTTCTGTGACACCTACACCAATTAGTGAGGAAGCTAATGATAATGATCATGAAACTTCAGAACAAGAATGGTACTAGATCATGATGAACCTACGAACTATGAAGAAGCGATGGTGAGCCCAGATTCCGCAAAATGGCTTGAAGCCATGAAATCTGAGATGGGATCCATGTATGAGAACAAAGTGTGGACTTTGGTTGACTTGCCCAATGATCGGCAAGCAATTGAGAATAAATGGATCTTCAAGAAGAAGACTGATGCCGACGGTAATATTACTGTCTACAAAGCTCGACTTGTCGCAAAAGGGTTTTGGCAAGTTCAAGGGGTTGACTACGATGAGACCTTCTCACCCGTAGTGATGCTTAAGTCTGTCCGAATCATGTTAGCAATTGCCGCATTTTATGATTATGAAATTTGGCAGATGGATGTCAAAACTGCATTCCTGAATGGATTTCTGGAAGAAGAGTTGTATATGATGCAACCGGAAGGTTTTGTCGATCCAAAGGGAGCTAACAAAGTGTGCAAGCTCCAGCGATCCATTTATGGACTGGTGCAAGCCTCTCGGAGTTGGAATAAACGCTTTGATAGTGTGATCAAAGCATTTGGTTTTATACAGACTTTTGGAGAAGCCTGTATTTACAAGAAAGTGAGTGGGAGCTCTGTAGCATTTCTGATATTATATGTGGATGACATATTACTGATCGGAAATGATATAGAATTTCTGGATAGCATAAAGGGATACTTGAATAAGAGTTTTTCCATGAAAGACCTCGATGAAGCTGCTTACATATTAGGCATAAAGATCTATAGAGATAGATCAAGACGTTTAATTGGACTTTCACAAAGCACATACCTTGACAAGATTTTGAAGAAGTTCAAAATGGATCAAGCAAAGAAAGGGTTCTTGCCTGTGTTACAAGGTGTGAAGTTGAGTCAGACTCAATGCCCGACCACTGCAGAAGATAGAGAGAAAATGAAAGATGTTCCCTATGCTTCAGCCATAGGCTCTATCATGTATGCAATGCTATGTACCAGACCTGATGTGTGCCTTGCTATAAGTCTAGCGGGGAGGTACCAAAGTAATCCAGGAGTGGATCACTGGACAGCGGTCAAGAACATCCTGAAGTACCTGAAAAGGACTAAGGATATGTTTCTCGTATATGGAGGTGACAAAGAGCTCATCGTAAACGGTTACGTTGATGCAAGCTTTGACACTGATCCAGATGATTCCAAATCGCAAACCGGATACGTGTTTACATTAAACGGTGGAGCTGTCAGTTGGTGCAGTTCTAAACAAAGCATCGTGGCGGGATCTACGTGTGAAGCGGAATACATAGCTGCTTCGGAAGCAGCAAATGAAGGAGTCTGGATGAAGGAGTTCATATCCGATCTAGGTGTCATACCTAGTGCATCGGGTCCAATGAAAATCTTTTGTGACAATACTGGTGCAATTGCCTTGGCGAAGGAATCCAGATTTCACAAGAGAACCAAGCACATCAAGAGACGCTTCAATTCCATCCGGGATCTAGTCCAGGTGGGAGACATAGAGATTTGCAAGATACATACGGATCTGAATATTGTAGACCCGTTGACTAAGCCTCTTCCACGAGCAAAACATGATCGGCACCAAGATTCCATGGGTGTTAGAATCATTACTGTGTAATCTAGATTATTGACTCTAGTGCAAGTGGGAGACTGAAGGAAATATGCCCTAGAGGCAATAATAAAGTTATTATTTATTTCCTTATAATCATGATAAAAGTTTATTATTCATGCTAGAATTGTATTAACCGGAAACATAATACATGTGTGAATACATAGACAAACAGAGTGTCACTAGTATGCCTCTACTTGACTAGCTCGTTAATCAAAGATGGTTATGTTTCCTAACCATGGACAAAGAGTTGTTATTTGATTAACGGGATCACATCATTAGTTGAATGATCTGATTAACATGACCCATTCCATTAGCTTAGCACCCGATCGTTTAGTATGTTGCTATTGCTTTCTTCATGACTTATACATGTTCCTATGACTATGAGATTATGCAACTCCCGTTTGCCAAAGGAACACTTTGTGTGCTACCAAACGTCACAACGTAACTGGGTGATTATAAAGGAGCTCTACAGGTGTCTCCAAAGGTACATGTTGGGTTGGCGTATTTCGAGATTAGGATTTGTCACTCCGATTGTTGGAGAGGTATCTCCGGGCCCTCTCGGTAATGCACATCACTTAAGCCTTGCAAGCATTGCGACTAATGAGTTAGTTGCGGGATGATGTATTATAGAACGAGTAAAGAGACTTGCCGGTAACGATATTGAACTAGGTATAGGATACCGACGATCGAATCTCGGGCAAGTAACATACCGATGACAAAGGGAAGAACGTATTTTGTTATGGGTCTGACTGATAAAAGATCTTCGTAGAATATGTAGGAGCCAATATGAGCATCCAGGTTCCGCTATTGGTTATTGACCAGAGACGTGTCTCGGTCATGTCTACATTGTTCTCGAACCCGTAGGGTCCGCACGCTTAAGGTTACGATGACAGTTATACTATGAGTTTATCCATTTTGATGTACCGAAGGTTGTTCGGAGTCCCGGATGTGATCACGGACATGACGAGGATTCTCGAAATGGTCAAGACATAAAGATTGATATATTGGAAGCCTATGTTTGGATATCGGAAGTGTTCCGGGTGAAATCGGGATTTTACCGGAGTACCAGGAGGTTACCGGAACCCCCCGGGAGCTATATGGGCCTTAATGGGCCTTAGTGGAAGAAGAGGAGAGGCAGCCAGGGCTGGGCCGCGCGCCCCTCCCCCCTAGTCCGAATAGGACAAGGAGAGAGGGGGCCGGTGCCCCCCTCCTTCTCTCTCTCTCTCTCTTTTC
Source organism: Triticum urartu (assembly GCF_056163025.1). Taxonomy (NCBI): domain Eukaryota; kingdom Viridiplantae; phylum Streptophyta; class Magnoliopsida; order Poales; family Poaceae; genus Triticum; species Triticum urartu. The sequence continues at coordinate 607,015,498 of NC_141877.1, forward strand.
CCACCTCGCGAATCCTATTCCAATTAGGAAAGGGGGGAGTCCTACTCCCAGAAGGTGTAGGACTCCTCCTGGCGCGCCTCTCCTGGCCGGCCGGCCCCCCTCTCTTGAACCTTTATATACGGAGGCAGGGGCACCCCCTAGAGACACAAGTTGATCCACGTGATCATATTCTTAGCCGTGTGCAGTGCCCCCTTCCACCATAGTCCTCGATAATATTGTAGCGGTGCTTAGGCGAAGCCCTGCGACGGTAGTACATCAAGATCGTCACCACGCCGTCGTGCTGACGGAACTCTTCCCCGACACTTTGCTAGATCGGAGTCCGGGGATCGTCATCGAGCTGAACGTGTGCTAGAACTCGGAGGTGCCATAGTTTCGGTGCTTGATCGGTCGGGCCGTGGAGACGTACGACTACATCAACCAAAGTTAACGCTTCCGTTGTCGATCTACAAGGGTACGTAGATCACACTCTCCCCCCTCGTTGCTATGCATCACCATGATCTTGCGTGCGCGTAGGAATTTTTTTGAAATTACTACGTTCCCCAACAGTTTCGTACCCTACAAGCAATTTCATCTTATGTTCTCCGCTATTAGTGACTTTGGAGTGACCCTTTGTTGCACGTTGAGGGATTGTTATATGATCTAATTATGTTATCATTGTTGAGAGAATTTGCACTAGTGAAAGTATGAACCCTAGGCCTTGTTTTCAAGCATTGCAATACCATTTTGCTCATTTTTGTTACTAGCTACCTTCCTGTTTTTATATTTTCATATTACAAAACCCAATATCTACCACCCATATAACACTTGTATCACCAGCTCTTCGCCGAACTAGTGCACCTATACAATTTACCATTGTATTGGGTGTGTTGGGGACACAAGAGACTCTTTGTTATTTGGTTACAGGGTTGTTTGAGAGAGACCATCTTCATCCTACGCCTCCCACGGATTGATAAACCTTAGGTCATCACTTGAGGGAAAATTGCTACTATCCTACCAAACGCTGCGCTTGGAGGCCCAACACGAGTCTACAAGAAGAAGGTTGCGTAGTAGACATCGTCCACCTCCAACCACCCCTACGCCTCCTTGATACGTCTCCAATGTATCTATAATTTTTTATTGTTCCATGCTATATTATATTCTGTTTTGGACATTATTGGGCTTTATTATACACTTTTATATTATTTTTGGGACTAACCTATTAACCGGAGGCCCGGCCCAGAATTGCTGTTTTTTTTGCCTATTTCAGAGTTTCACAACAAAAGAATATCAAACGGAGTCCAAACGGAATGAAACCTTCGGGAATGTGATTTTTGGAATGAACGTGATCCAGAGGACTTGGACCCTACGTCAAGAAAGCTATGAGGAAGGCACGAGGTAGGGGGCGCGCCTACCCCCCTAGGCGCGCCCTCCACCCTCGTGGGGCCCACGCTACTCCACCAACATACTTCTTCCTCCTATATATACCTACGTACCCCCAAACTACCAAATACGAATCCAAAAACCTAATTCCACCGACGCAACCTTTTGTACCCGTGAGATCCCATCTTGGGGCCTTTTCCGGAGCTCCGCCGAAGGGAGCATCTGTGACGCCCCAAGACCAGAGCTTCAGATGCCTTCCAGGGTTTTCGGGTTCCGTCGTGTGACTTGTTTGGTTCTTTGCATTCATCATTGCGTCATGTGCATTTGCATCATGTCATCATGCCATCATGTCATTAATCTTTGCATCTCAAATCAACTAAATAAATCGTATGGATCTTCGGTCCATTTAAATTGAGGGAATTCACATGGTGAGTTCTCTTTATAACATACCCTCCCATTATTATTAGGGAGCTATAATAAATATTCCATTCTTTTGGAATTCACCATAACACACTTGCATTTTCCCCATGTCTTTCCTAGTTCAAGCTTGACTTCAAAACCTTGCCAAAAATTATTTTCCCATTTACCGAGGTCCCTCCAAAAGACCGAACATTTTTTGGACCTTCGCAAACCTCACTTCCTATTCAAATCATTTGAATTTAAATCAAATGAGTTTGAATTTAATCTTTCAATCTTGGACATTTCTATTTCCGCGGAATGAGCACATTTTTGTGAATCCGGGGAAATTATTCCCATGGGCAACTCCTTCCCTAACCCTCTCTTTCTTCTCCTCTCTCTAACATTCTTTTCTGTTAAAGTAAATAAGATTTTTAAGAGAGAGGGAGGGATAGCAGCAGTGCCCTTTGGGCCTCACTGTTTAGCCCAGCCATGCCTGTAAGGCCTCCGGCGGCCTCCAAGGCCCAGGCCGGCCCAACCTTCTCCCGCGCCGGCCCACCTTACCCCACTAACCCTAGCACCCCTGGCCCGATCCCCTCCTCCCTCGTACCCTTCCACCCAGCACCGCCAGGGAGAGCGCTGCCCGACCCCATCTCCCTCGATCCCATCTTCCTCTCCCTCTCTCCTCTCGATCCCTCCAGGCCCCGACCTCCCTCTCCTCTCAATCTGGCGCCTGCACCCGATGCCCTCGGGTACCCCGGCCATCCTCCTGCATCCCTGTGCTCGCGAGCAGGGAACCCCGAGGACGCGAGCCGGCTCGATCCATCTCTCCCTCGCTCGACCTCCTCCTTCTCAATCTCTCTCTCTCGTGCCGACCCCATCTCTCCCTCCAGCGCCCCTCATCCTCCCTCCTCCTTCGGTCCAGGGAACCAGGCCGGAGCCCGTCGGCCTCCTCGCCGCCGTTCACCTTTGCCTTGAGCTGCCGGAGAGCGCCGCCGCGCCTCCTGCCATGGCCTCCTCCTCACCTCGAAGCCCCGCGCCCTGGGCTTCTTACTCGCGCTCCTTGCCATGGTCACCTGCCCCTCGAGCCAGCAGGACGATGCCCTGCCTCGCCGCCGTTCGCCTCCGGCGAGCATCCGCGGAAGCTCATCCACCTTGCCATGGTCCTGCTTCCTCTCCAGTGCTGCCCCTGCCTGAGTCAAGTGCCACCAGTTGCTAGCTTCGATCCGTTGCATCCTTCCTGAATGGAACCGCCAAGAGCCCTTTTTCGGTGAGACCGAGCCCGCAAGTGCCACAGATCTGCAAAGTACCTCTACGCACGGTTATGCCAAGACCATCTCGGAAAACGCCAAGTACCCCTACGCGCGAAGACGCCAAGACCGTTACGGGATTCACCAAGTACCACTACGGCGACATGAACATCTATGAACCGTGTTTAGTTACCGTTTCCTACCTAGAACGACTACCGTCGACGTGCTTTTCGCCCGAAGGAATTGGAGTCATCAAGTACCTCTCCGAACGAACGTGAACGACTACCGTCGCAAGAACGGGACCGGAAAGTCCGAAGACCCCAAGCACCACGACACCGATGACATGAACATCTACGGAAACTCGGGCAACGGTAAACATGTACCACTACCGTCGCCGAGGTCATGAGAACCTCTACCGTTGACCCTAGAGCATACGAGAACGACTACTTCCCCTACCATCGTCGTGAGAACTATCCCGTTCGCACGCTTCAAAGGTATAACCCTGAGACGACCACCCGTGGACCGTATGCATGTGATGTGTTGTATGAGATGCACCCTATGTTTGCACCGTGTCCGAGTTGTCACTTGTTCGGTCCTCCTCGTTGCCATGCCGTCCATCCGTGGGAACCCGGTAACCGGGATCACCCCACCATGTTTGGCACGCTCCCGCCACCCTTCCTTTGCACCGGTATCTCGGTGAGCTACCGGAATCGATATGTTGTCGTGGCATCATTTCCGGATTCGTCGCCATGGCACCCTTTCTTTCCACCACGGTGGCAAATGCTTCATAATGCTCTTGTCAACTTTTAATAAACATTGCATAAACTTGTTCATGTTGGGGATCGTAGCAGAAATTTAAAATTTTCTACGCATCACCAAGATCAATCTATGGAGTAACCTAGCAACGAGAGGAAGGAGAGTGCATATACATATCCTTGTAGATCGCTAAGCGGAAGCGTTGCAAGAACACGAATGAAGGAGTCGTACTCGTAGCGATTCAGATCACGGTTGATTCCGATCTAAGCGCCGAACAACGGCGCCTCCGTGTTCAACACACGTGCAGCCCTGTGATGTCTCCTACGCCTTGATCCAACAAGGGGAGAAGGAGAGGTTGGGGAAGACTCCATCGAGCAGCAGCACGACGGCGTGGTGATGGTGGAGGAGCGCGGGACTCCAGCAGGGCTTCGCCAAGCACTACGAGAGACGAGGAGGGAGAGGGGTAGGGCTGCGCCAGCAGGGGAGGAACTTCGTGTGTTGGGCTGCCCCTTTGCCTCCACTATATATAGGGGGAGAGGGAGGGCGGCGCCCCCACCTAGGGTTCCCACCCCAAGGGGTGCGGCAGCCCTAGATCCCATCTAGGGTGGCGGCCACAAGGGGGAGAGGGGGAGGCGCACCTGGGGTGGGCCTTAGGGCCCATGTTTGCCCCCTTCCCCTCTAGGAGGTGCCTTGGGCCTTGGTGGGAGGCGCCCCAGCCCACCTAGGGGCTGGTCCCTTCCCACTATTGTCCCATGTAGGTCTCCGGGGCCCGTGGCCCCTCCCGGTGGACCCCCGGACCCCTCTGGTGGTCCCAGTACACTACCGGTGATGCCCAGAACACTTTTGGTGGCCAAAACCATACTTCCTATATATCAATATTTACCTCTGGACCATTACGGAACTCCTCGTGACGTCCGGGATCTCATCCGGGACTCCTAACAACATTCGGTAACCGCGTACATACTTTCCCTATAACCCTAGCGTCATCGAACCTTAAGTGTGTAGACCCTACGGGCTCGGGAGTCATGCAGACATGGCCGAGACAACTCTCTGTTCAATAACCAACAGCGGGATCTGGATACCCATGTTAGATCCCACATGCTCCACGATGATCTCATCGGATGAACCACGATGTCAAGGATTCAATCAATCCCGTATACAATTCCCTTTGTCTATGGGTACGATACTTGCCCGAGATTCGATCATCGGTATCTCGATACCTTGTTCAATCTCGTTACCGGCAAGTCTCTTTACTCGTTCCGTAACACATGATCCCGTGATCAACTCCTTGGTCACATTGTGCACATTATGATAATGTCCTACCGAGTGGGCCCAGAGATACCTCTCCGTTACATGGAGTGACAAATCCCAGTCTCGATTCGTGCCAACCCAACAGACACTTTCAGAGATACCTGTAGTGAACCTTTATAGACACCCAGTTACGTTGTGACGTTTGGCACACCCAAAGCACTGCTACGGTATCCGGGACTTGCACAATCTCATGGTCTAAGGAAATGATACTTGACACTAGAAAAGCTTTAGCATACGAACTACACGATCTTGTGATAGGCTTAGGATTGGGTCTTGTCCATCACATCATTATCCTAATGATGTGATCCCGTTATCAACGACATCCAATGCCCATGGTCATGAAACCGTAACCATCTATTGATCAACGAGCTAGTCAACTAGAGGCTTACTAGGGACATGGTGTTGTCTATGTATCCACACATGTATCTGAGTTTCCTATCAATACAATTCTAGCATGGATAATAAACGATTATCATGAACAATGAAATATAATAATAATAACTAATTTATTATTGCCTCTAGGGCATATTTCCAATAGTCTCCCACTTGCACTAGAGTCAATAATCTAGTTCACATCGCCATGTGATTAACACTCACAGGTCACATCGCCATGTGACCAACATCCAAAGAGTTTACTAGACTGAATAATCTAGTTCACATCACTATGTGATTAACACTCAATGAGTTCTGGGTTTGATCATGTTATGCTTGTGAGAGAGGTTGTAGTCAACGGGTCTTGCCATATTCAGATCCCTATGTATTTCGCAAAACTTTATATCGTAGATGCTGCTACCACGTTCCACTTGGAGCTATTCCAAATTATTACTCCATTATACGTATCCGGTATCTCTACTCAGAGCTATTCGGATAGGTGTTAAGCTTGCATCGACGTAACTCTTTATGTCAAACACTTTATCACCTCCATAACCGAGAAACATTTCCTTATTCCTCTAAGGATAATTTTGACTGCTATCTGGTGATCCACTCCTAGATCACCTTTGTACCCTCTTGCCAGACATGTGGCAAGGCACACATCAGGTGTGGTACTCAGCATGGCATACCGTATAGAGCCTATGACAAAAGCATAGGGGACGACCTCCGTCCTTCCTCTTTCTTCTGCCGTGGTCAATCTTCGAGTCTTACTCAACTTCACACCTTACAACTCAGGTAAGAACCCCTTCTTTGACTGATCTATTTTGAACTCCTTCGAAAACATGTCAAGGTGTGCGTTATTTGAAAGTATCATCAGGCGTTTTGATCTATCTCTATAGATCTTAATGCCCAATATGTAAGCAGCTTTATCCAGGTCTTCCTTTGAAAAACACTCTTCAAACAACCGTTTATGCTTTCCAAAAATTCTACATTATTTCGGATCAACAATATGTCATCCACATATACTTATCAGAAATGTTGTAGTGCTCCCACTCACTTTCTTGTAAATACAAGTTTCTAGCAAACATTATATAAACCTAAAAGCTTTGATCACTCCATCAAAGCATATATTCTGACTCCGAGATGCTTGCTCTAGTCCATAGAAGGATCGCTGGAGCCAGCATACCTTTTAGCATCCTTAGGATCGACAAAACTTTGATTGTATCACATACAACTCTTTCTTACGAAGACTGGTAAGAAAACTCGTTTTGACATCCATCTGTCAGATTACATAATCAAAAAATACAGCTAATGCTAACATGATTCCGACGGACTTAAGCATCGCTACGGGTGAGAAATTCTCATCGTAGTCAACTCCTTGAACTTGTGAAAAGATTCTTTCCCACAAGTAGAGCTTCATAGATGGTAACATTACCACCCACGTCCGTCTTCTTCTTAAAGATCCATTTATCTCAATGGCTTGCCGATCATCGGGCAAGTCCACCAAAGTCCATACTTTGTTCTGGTATATGGATCCTATCTCAGATTTCATGGCTTCTAACCATTTGTCGGAATACGGGCCCACCATCGCTTCTCCATAGCTCGTAGGTTCATTGTTGTCTAACAACATGATATCTAAGACAGGATTACCGTACCACTCAGGAGTAGTACATATCCTTGTCAACCTATGAGGTTCGATAGCAACTTGATCCGAAGCTTCATGATCACTATCCTTAACTTCCTCTTCAACAGACGTAGGCGCCACAGAAAACATCTTTCTGTGTTGCATCACTCTCTGGTTGAAGTAAAGTTTCAACAACCTCATCAAGTTCTATCTTCCTCCCACTCAATTCTTTCGAGAGAAACTCCTTCTCGAGAAAGGACCCATTCTTAGAGACAAACAATTTTCCCTCGAATCTGAGATAGAAGGTGTACCCAACTGTCACCTTTGGGTATCTTATGAAGATGTGTTTGTCCGCTTTGGGTTCGAGCTTCTCCGGCTGAAGCCTTAAGCATCGCAGCCCCAAACATTAAGAAACGAAAACTTTGGTTTCTTGCCAAAGCAATGTTCACACGACGTCGTCTCAACGGACTTAGATGGTGTCCTATCTAAAGTGAATGCAGCTGTCTCTAACGCATAACCTCAAAATGAAACGGTAGATCGATAAGAGACATCATAGATCGCACCATATCTCGTAAGGTTCAATTACGACGTCCGGACACACCATAACCCAGTGTTGTTCCAGGTGGCTTCAACTGTGAAACAATTCCACAATGTCTTAAGTGATTTCCAAACTCATAACTCAGAAATTCTCATCGATCAGATCATAGGAATTTGATCTTCTTGTTATGATGGTTCTTAACTTCACTCTGAAATCGCTTGAACCTTTCAAACGTTTCAGACTTGTGCTTCAATAAGTAAATATACCTATATCTACTCAAATCGTTAGTGAAGATGAGAAAATAGCGATATCCACCGCACGCTTCAATTCTCATTGGATCACACGCATCAGCATGTATGATTTCCAATAAGTCACTTGCCCGTTTCATTGTACCTGAAAACGGGTCTTAGTCATCCTGCCTATGAGGCATGGCTCGCATGTGTCGAGCGATTCAAAATCAAGTGACTCCAAACATCCATCGACATGGAGTTTCTTCATGCATCTTACGCCAATATGACCTAAGTGGCAGTGCCAAAAGAAAGTGGTACTATCATTATTAACTCTACATCTTTTGGCGTGAACATGTGTATTACTACGACCGAGATTCAATGAACCATTCACATAGGGTGCATGACCATGAAAGGTATTATTCATGTAAACAGAATAACCATTATTCTCTAACTTAAATGAATAACCGTATTGCAATGAACATGATCTAATCATATTCATGCTCAACGTAGACACCTGATAACATTTATCTAGGTTCAATACTAATCCCGAAGGCAGATGGAGCGTGTGACGGTGATCTCATCAACTTTGGAAACACTTCCAACACACATCGTCACCTAGCCCTTAGCCAGTCTCCGTTTAGTCCGTAACTTTTGCTTCAAGTCACCAATAATAGTAACTGAACCGGTATCCAATACCCAGGTGCTACCAGGAGTACTAGTGAGGTACACATTAATAACACATATAAATTTTGTTGAAGTTGCCAGCCTTCTTATCTACCATGCATTTGGGGTAATTCCGCTACCAGTGACCGTTCCCCTTACAATAGAAGCACTTAGTCTCGGGTTTGGGTTCAACCTTGGGTTCCTTCACTGGAGCGGCAACTAGTTTGCCATCCATGAAGTTTCCCTTCTAGCCCTTGCCCTTCTTGAAACCAGTGGTCTTGTTAAACCATCAACACTTGATGCTCCTTCTTTATTTCTACCTTTTGCGGTCTTAAGCACCGCGAACAGCTCCGGGATCAACTCCATCCCTTGCATTTCATAGTTCATCACAAAGATCTAGTAGCTTAGTGATAGTGGCTAGAGAACTCTATCAATCACTATCTTGTCTGGAAGTTTAACTCCCACTTGATTTAAGTGATTGTAACACCCAGACATTCTGAGCACATGCTCACTAGCTGAGCTATTCTCCTCCATCTTGTTGGCAAAAGAACTTGTCAGAGGTCTCACACCTCTCAACACGGGCATGAGCCTGAAATCCCAATTTCAGCTCTTGGAACATCTCATATGTTCTATGGCATTCAAAACGTCATTGGAATCCCGATTCTAAGCCGTAAAGTATGGTGCACTAAACTATCAAGTAGTCATCAGGATGTGTCTGTCAGGTGTTCACAACATCCACAGACGATGTTGTAGGGGTTTGCACATCGAGCGGTGCATCAAAGACGTAAGCCTTCTATGTAGCAGTGAGGACACTCCTTGGACTACGGACCTAGTCCGCATCATTGCTTACAATATCTTTCAACTTAATCTTTCTCTAGGAACGTATTGAAACAGGGAGCTACAACATGAGCTATTTATCTACAACATATTTGCAAAGACAATTTAGACTATGTTCATGATAATTGAGTTCATCTAATCAAATTATTTAATGAACTCCCACTCAGATAGACATCCCGCTAGTCATCTAAGTGAAACATGATCTGAATCGACTAGGCCGTGTCCGATCATCACGTGAGATGGACTAGTCATCAACGGTGAACATCTCATGCTGATCGTATCTTCTATACGACTCATGTTCGACCTTTCGGTCTTCCGTGTTCCGAGGCCATGTCTGTACATGCTACGCTCGTCAAGTCAACCTAAGTGTTTCGCATGTGTCCCGAGGCCATGTATGTACATGCTAGGCTCATCAACACCCGTTGTATTCGAACGTTAGAATCTATCACACCCGATCATCACGTGGTTCTTCGAAACAACCAACCTTCGCAATGGTGCATAGTTAGGGGGAACACTTTTCTTGAAATTTTAGTGAGGGATCATCTTATTTAAGCTACCATCGTTCTAAGCAAATAAGATGTAAAACATGATAAACATCACATGCAATCAAATAGTGACATGATATGGCCAATATCATTTTGCTCCTTTTGATCTCCATCTTCGGGGCTCGATGATCATTGTTGTCACCGGCATGACACCATGATCTCCATCATCGTGTCTTCTTGAAGTTGTCTCGTCATGTATTACTTCTACTACTATGGCTAATGCTTTAGCAATAAAGTAGAGTAATTACATGATGTTTAAGTTGACACGCAGGTCATAAATAAATTAAGACAACTCCTATGGCTCCTGCCGGTTGTCATACTCATCGACATGCAAGTCGTGATTCATATTACAAGAACATGATCAATCTCATACATCACATATATCATTCATCACATCCTTTTGACCATATCACATCACACGGCATATGCTGCAAAAACAAGTTAGACGTCCTCTAATTGTTGTTGCAAGTTTTTACGTGGCTGCTATAGGTTTCTAGCAAGAACGTTTCTTACCTACGCGAAAACCACAACGTGATATGCCAATTTCTATCTACCCTTCATAAGGACCATTTTCATCGAATCCGATCCGACTAAAGTGGGAGAGACAGACACCCGCTAGCCACCTTATGCAACTAGTGCATGTCAGTCAGTGGAACCAGTCTCACGTAAGCGTACGTGTAAGGTCGGTCCGGGCCGCTTCATCCCACGATGCCGCCGAATCAAGATAAGACTAGTAACGGCAAGTAATTGACAATATCGACGCCCACAACTGCTTTGTGTTCTACTCGTGCATAGAAACTACGCATAGACCTAGCTCTGATACCACTGTTGGGGATCGTAGCAGAAATTTAAAATTTTCTACGCATCACCAAGATCAATCTATGGAGTAATCTAGCAACGAGGGGAAGGAGAGTGCATCTACATACCCTTGTAGATTGCTAAGCGGAAGCGTTGCAAGAACGCGGATGAAGGAGTCGTACTCGTAGCGATTCAGATCGCGGTTGATTCCGATCTAAGCGCCGAACAACGGCGCCTCCGCGTTCAACACACGTGCAGCCCGGTGACGTCTCCTACGCCTTGATCCAGCAAGGGGAGAAGGAGAGGTTGGGGAAGACTCCATCCAGCAGCAGCACGACGGCGTGGTGGTGGTGGAGCGCGGGACTCCAGCAGGGCTTCACCAAGCACTACGAGAGACGAGGAGGGAGAGGGGTAGGGCTGCGCCAGCAGGGGAGGAACTTCGTGTGTTGGGCTGCCCCTTTGCCTCCACTATATATAGGGGGAGAGGGAGGGCTGCGCCCCCACCTACGGTTCCCACCCCAAGGGGTGCGGAAGCCCTAGATCCCATCTAGGGTGGCGGCCACAAGGGGGAGAGGGGGAGGCGCACCTGGGGTGGGCCTTAGGGCCCATGTTTGCCCCCTTCCCCTCTAGGAGGCGCCTTGGGCCTTGGTGGGAGGCGCCCCAGCCCACCTAGGGGCTGGTCCCTTCCCACTATTGGCCCATGTAGGCCTCCGGGGCCCGTGGCCCCTCCCGGTGGACCCCCGGACCCCTCCGGTGGTCCCGGTACACTACCGGTGATGCCCAGAACACTTTTGGTGGCCAAAACCATACTTCCTATATATCAATCTTTACCTCCAGACCATTCCGGAACTCCTCGTGACGTCTGGGATCTCATCCGGGACTCCGAACAACATTACGTAACCGCGTACATACTTTCCCTATAACCCTAGCGTCATCGAACCTTAAGTGTGTAGACCCTACGGGCTCGGGAGTCATGAAGACATGGCCGAGACAACTCTCTGGTCAATAACCAACAGCGGGATCTGGATACCCATGTTGGCTCCCACATGCTCCACGATGATCTCATCGGATGAACCACGATGTCAAGGATTCAATCAATCCCGTATACAATTCCCTTTGTCTATCGGTACTATACTTGCCCGAGATTCGATCGTCGGTATCCCAATACCTTGTTCAATCTCGTTACCGGCAAGTCTCTTTACTCGTTCCGTAACACATCATCCCGTGATCAACTCCTTGGTCACATTGTGCACATTATGATAATGTCCTACCAAGTGGGCCCAGAGATACCTCTCCATTACACGGAGTGACAAATCCCAGTCTCGATTCGTGCCAACCCAACAGACACTTTCGGAGATACCTGTAGTGAACCTTTATAGCCACCCAGTTATGTTGTGACGTTTGGCACACCCAAAGCACTCCTACGGTATCTGGGACTTGCACAATCTCATGGTCTAAGGAAATGATACTTGACATTAGAAAAGCTTTAGCATACGAACTACACAATCTTGTGCTAGGCTGAAAGCACAAGTGCTCCCTGGATGGTTTTGGTAATTAATGTCAACATATCTCTTGTTGGACTAACACTTTTACCTAGTATGTTTCAGATAAGTTCAACAATGGAGTGGCATGGACTAGAGGATGTGGAACCCCTTCAAGATGCTAAGGACAAAGGATTGGCTCAAGCTTCAAGATCAAGACTCTACATTTTCTATTTTAGTGATCCAAGATCACATTGAGTCTATAGGAAAAGCCAATACTATCAAGAGGGGATGAGTTGTTGCTTAATGGCTTGCTTGCTCAAAGTGCTTAGTGATATGCTCCAAAACCCTCAACTACCTTCCCACATCCACATATGAACTAAACCAAAAGTCAAACTCGGCCCCACCGATTCTATCTATCCGGCGCCACCAAGTTTCAGATGTCATAGCCACTGCCACAAAGCCTAGCAAATCGGTTTCACCGATAGGGATCTCGGTCTCACCGAGATGGGATTGTAATCTCTCTGTGTATGTCCATTACCAAAATCGGTCTCACCGAGTTTGAGCAATCGGTACTACCGAGATTACAATGCAAACCCTCTGGTTAGCTTATTACCAAAATCGGTCCCACCGAGTTTGTGTAATCGGTCTCACCGAGTTTGCCTGACCAACTCTCTGGTTAGCTTATTACCAAAATCGGTACCACCGAGTTTGTGTAATCAGTCACACCGAGATTACGTTATGCCCTAACCCTAACCATATCGGTCCTACCGAGTTGCATCTCAGTCCCACCGAAAATCCTAACGATCACTAAGTTTGCTGAATCGGTCCGACCGAGTTTAACCATTCGGTCCCACCGAGTTTGGCAAATTGTGTGAAACGGTTAGATTTTGTGTGAAGGCTATATATACCCATTCACCCACTCTTCATTCGTGGAGAGAGCCATCAGAACATACCTACACTTCCAATACACATTTTCTGAGAGAGAACCACCTACACTTGTGTTGAGGTCAAGATATTCCATTCCAACCATATGAATCTTGATCTCTAGCCTTCCCCAAGTTGCTTTCCACTCAAATCTTCTTTCCACCAAATCCAAATCCTGTGAGAGGGAGTTGAGTGTTGGGGAGACTATCATTTGAAGCACAAGAGCAAGGGGTTCATCATTAACACACCATTTGTTACCTCTTGGAGAGTGGTGTATCCTAGATTGGCTAGGTGTCACTTGGGAGCCTCCAACAAGATTGTGGAGTTGAACCAAGGAGTTTGTAAGGGCAAGGAGATCGCCTACTTCATGAAGATCTACCGCTAGTGAGGCAAGTCCTTCGTGGGCGACGGTCGTGATGGAATAGACAAGGTTGCTTCTTCGTGGACCCTTCTTGGGTGGAGCCCTCCGTGGACTCGTGCAACCATTACCCTCAGTGGGTTGAAGTCTCCATCAACGTGGATGTACGATAGCACCACCTATCGGAACCACGACAAAAACATCCGTGTCTCCAATTGCGTTTGAATTCTCCAAACCCTTCTCTTTACATTCTTGCAAGTTGCATGCTTTACTTTCCGCTGCTCATATACTCATTGCATGCTTGCTTGATATGTATTGTGTTTGTTAAACTTGTGCTTAAACTCCACTTAAACTTAAGAATATTAAAAACTGCAACTTTTGGCACTTATTGTCTAATCACCCCCCCTCTAGACACCTCTTCTCGATCCTTTCAATTGGTACCAGAGCTTTGGTCTCCATTGCCTTGGTTTAAACACCATTGGAGGAAGATGGATGTGTCTACTTTGGGGAGTCTTAGACATAGAGTGCCTATTCTTGATGAAGAGTATTTTCATGAGTGAAAAAATGAAATGCTTGAGATTTTCAATGAATATCATTTGAACAAGTACATTACTAGCCCTTGTGCACCTCATGTTGATCCTTTGCACCCTACCCTAGATGAAGATATTGACATGATTCGCAATCTTAGAACTGTTGAGCTCATCATTAGAGGCTTGCCTAGACACTTGATTAGATGTTTGCCTACTCTCAAGTGTGCCTACACCATATGGAGATTTCTTGAGGAACGATTTCCAGATTATTCCTTGAAAAATTTAGACGAAATTCTCCATAAGTCTATTGCCTTGATCAAGATGAACTCTAGTGATCCTAGCTTTGGTGATTGTCTATTTGAGCTTACCAATCTCATGCGTGCTAAAGGAAATGTTGGAATCATTAGCGATATCATATCCGAAGCTATTAGAATTCATAAAGGTAACCATTGTTATGATCATTTATCTAATGAATTACCCTCTCTAGGAATTGATCAATCACAAGATGATGTTAAACATGGATACTATGATGAAGATGATGATAGTGACTATGATCTTGATGATGCAATGAGGCATTTTGGTCTTATGGCAAATCTTCGCGGCTACATGGCTGGAGGAAAGGAATGGGTCCTTGATAGTGGATGTACTGATCATATGACCGAAGATAAAGATATGTTCCGTGAGCTTGCTGAAAACGATGGCCCTCGAAAATATGTCACTTTTGGTGATAATTCAAAGGGTAAGGTGGTTGGCCTTGGTAAGGTGGCCATCTCACATGATAGCTCCATACAAAATGTCATGCTCGTTGAATCCCTTAGATACAATTTACTTTCAGTTTCTAGACTTGCGGATTTCGGTTTCAATGTCTTATTCACTGAAGTAGATTGCCAAGTGTTTCGTAGAGACAATCATAAAATGGTCTTTACCGGTATACGTAGAGGAGATCTTTACATTGTTGATTTCACTAAAAAGGCTCAACCTAGAACTTGCTTAATTACCAAATCTTCTAAAGGCTGGTTGTGGCATAGAAGACTAGGTCATGTTGGTATGCGAAATCTTGATAAGCTTATTAAAGGTGATCATATCCTTGGAATAAAAGATGTCATATTTGACAAGGATAGACTTTGTAGTGCTTGTCAAGCAGGGAAACAAGTTGGAGGAAGTCACTGCGCGAAGAACATCATGACCACAAGAAGACCACTCGAGCTACTTCACATGGATCTCTTTGGTCCAAATGCCTACAAGAGTCTCGGTGGTAACTCATTTGGTCTAGTCATAGTTGATGATTTTTCAAGATTTACGTGGGTGTTCTTTCTTGATGACAAATCACAGGTCCAAAAGATCTTCAAAAACTTCGCTAGGAAGGCCAAAAATCAGTTTGACATGAAGATCAAGAAGGTTCGGAGCAACAACGAAACGGAGTTCAAGAACGCAAATGTGGACACCTTTCTTGACGAAGAAGGGATTTCACACGAGTTCTTGGCTACGTACACACCTCCACAAAATGGAGTTGTTGAAAGGAAGAACCGGACTCTTATCGAGATGGCAAGAACGATGCTTGATGAGTACAAAACGCCAAAGCACTTTTGGGCGGAAGCGGTTGAGACAACTTGTCATGCAACAAATCGCTTGTATCTTCACAAGCTACTCGGCAAGACGGCATACGAGCTCCTCACCGGTAACAAACCCCAAGTTGGATACTTTCGAGTATTCGGCTAAAAGTGCTACATTCTTGATAAGCATCGTCGTTCTAAATTTGCTCCTAAATCTCATGAAGGTTTCCTACTTGGTTATGGCTCAAACTCTCACACTTACCGAGTCTACAACAATTTCACCCGAAAGGTTGAAGAGACGGTAGATGTAAAGTTTGATGAATCTAACGGCTCGCAAGTAGAGCAATTGCCAATTGATGTAGGAGACAAAGACCCTTCGGAAGCAATTCAAGACTTGTCCATTGGCAAGATTCGTCCAACGGAAGTGAAGGAGAGTACCTTGTCCGTCCAAGTGGAAGCTTCTACCTCACGACAAGGTGAACCAAGAGTTGATACGGAAGCATCCACAAGTGGGACACGCCAAGATGAAGAAAACAAGGAAGCGCACCAAGATGAACATCAACAACCTCCTTCTCCACCACGACAAGAGAACGACAACGTCAACAATGAAGAAGGCCAAGAAGAAGCACAAGATGAAGAGGATGTTCCACCCCGACCCAAGCAAAAGCTTTCACGAGTTCGAGCAAGAATTGCTAAGGATCATCCCGTCGAGCAAATCTACAATGATATCCAAACCGGGAGAATCACTCGCTCTAAAACTCGTTTAGCTAACTTTTGTGAACATTACTCATTCATCTCTAGCATTGAACCTATGAAGGTTGAAGAAGCATTGGAGGATCCGGACTGGATAAACGCTATGCATGAAGAGCTACACAACTTTGAGAGAAATCAAGTGTGGACATTGGTCGAGAAGCCCGACAACAACCACAACATCATTGGTACCAAATGGGTGTTCCGCAACAAGCAAGATGAAGATGGACAAGTGGTTCGCAACAAAGCACGTCTCGTCGCCCAAGGCTACACACAAGTTGAAGTGAGAAGTTTGGAAAGCTAATGTCGGAGAAGTTTGAGATGTCTATGATGAGTGAACTCAAATTCTTTCTCGGTTTGCAAATCAAGCAAACTAAGGAAGGTACCTTTGTCTCTCAAACAAAGTACACCAAGGACTTATTCAAGAAGTTCAATATGCAAGAATGCAAAGGTATGGCTACACCCATGCCTACTAGTGGACATCTTGATTTGACCAAAGATGGTGAACCGGTTGATCAAAAGGTTTATCGCTCTATGATTGGTTCATTGTTATATCTATGTGCCTCTCGTCCCGATATTATGCTAAGTGTGTGCATGTGTGCATGATATCAAGCTGCTCCTAAAGAGTGTCATCTTAAGGCTGTGAAAAGGATAGTGAGATACCTAATCCATACACCAAATTTTGGCATTTGGTATCCTAAGAGGTCCTCTTTTGATCTTGTTGGCTACTCCGATTCGGACTATGCCGGAGACAAGGTTGATAGAAAATCCACTTCGGGTACTTATCAATTCCTTGGTAGATCTCTTGTGTCTTGGTCTTCCAAGAAACAAAACTCGGTATCCTTATCCACCGCCGAAGCGGAATACATTGCCGTTGGTTCATGTTGCGCTCAATTACTTTGGATGACCCAAACTCTTAAAGATTATGGGATATATGTGAAACATGTTCCATTGCTATGTGACAATGAAAGTGATATTAAGATTGCTCACAATCCCGTGCAACATTCTTGAACTAAGCATATTGAAGTTCATCATCATTTCATTCAAGATCATGTTGCAAAAGGGGACATTAACCTTAAGCATGTTCGCACCGATAAGCAATTGGCGGATATATTCACTAAACCACTTGATGAGAAAGTGTTTTGCAGGTTGAGAGGTGAATTGAACATCATTGATGCTTCAAACTTGGAGTAGGAACTCCATTTGATACATGCGGGGCATGAGCCTATGACTAATCCTTGATATTTCTCTTATGATGTTATTCATATGTCTTGGATATATTTGTACCTTGCATGTTATCCAACCCGTGTAGGTACTTGGTTGAATCTAAATCTATGAGATTGCAACTCACTCACATCTTGAGCAATCTCTACATCACCAAGTCTCTACACAATGGTGGTTGAAGACAAGGAAGCACGAAACCATTCAAACATATCCTTTGGCAAATTCTATGTTGAGTCTCATGATTGTCATTTTGGATACACAAGTGCTCTTCCTTGCAAAGCTAACCCATGTAGGTAGATGAACTCAAACTCCAAGTGGTGCTCCCAACCCTTGATGAACTACATCAACCTTGAGCAACCCGCACAAGTTCAACTACATGAGCAAGATCAACACCACCACCCAAGGTATGTTATTCCATCTTAGAGAAGCTTTACTCCAAGTCATGAGTCAAAGCAACTCGATAAGATGTGAATACATCAAAAGGCTTAAACAAAAAATGGTAACCCCATTTTGAGCTTAAACGATGAGTATGACCTATGATCAAGTGCTCTCACTTGACTCCTAAGTCAATATACTCTAACATAGGTGACTTTGTCGCCGACCATCTCTAGATGAAGTTATCGTGTGTCTCTCCGAGCTTTTGTCTCAAAAAAACTTCATCTAGAACTTTTAGTTTCTTTTCTTTCCTTCTTGTTCTGCATTTTTTGCATCCAATTCATTGCAAATCTTTCAGTAAATTCCTTGCATATCCTTGTGAGATCTTACTTGTCTAGTGAGCTGAGGTGACAAGTGGTTTCACTCTAATGAACTCGGTCATACCAGTTTGTTCTCTTCGGCCCAACCGAAATCTTTCGGTGCAACCGAAGCACACAACTCGGAGTCACCGATTCCACCACAGGAAAACCAACTTGCCACTTATTCCTGATTTCTGTTTGCTCCAGCTTCACTCAATGATTCTTGTCCTCTACCAGCATCATATTAGACATGCTGCTTTGCTCTGTGACTCGAGGACCAACCCATTTGTATCACATGTCCAGAAGAGCCCTTCTTGGAAATTGATGTCAAAGGGGGAGAGAGAGATCACATCAAAGCTTAATCCTTCCTATAGGGGGAGAAAGAGAGAATACTCAGGAGGAGAGAGTTTCTCAACTAGGAGAAAGTAATATCATCAAAGACCCCAGATGCTTGGTGTTCAAGAGGAGAGATGTCACATGTCTTTAAGAGGGGAAAGACATGTTTGGTTGCTTGCTTTAGCTCAAGCTCTGTTGTTTCCTTTTTTGTTGCTCTGATTTTCTATTCCCTATCTTCTCCCAATATCCCATGCAGATTCAGGGGGAGCAAGACATCTAAGGGAAGGAGATCTCTGATTTTATTGCATATCTTTACCTTTGGGGACATGTATATATCCAATGTGGTACTTAGTACTCACTCTACATGTCATCCCAGTCTTGGTTCTCTTGTGGTTTCTCTTGCTTGCTCTGGTCAGTAGGTGTATCTGTGTTATTTAACCTTGTTTGCGCAGGTTCATCCCATCCTAAGCCAACTCAAGACCACAAGGTAAGTATATGCATCACAGTCATGTGAATGAGAAGTTCTTGCTGATGTACATACTGTTTGCAAGAAGGACTCATGAGCATGAAGGTAAATTTCTCACATTCACATCATTTGCTCTGATGCATATAGCCAAGATACATGTAACACATTGCTTACTCTGTCATGTTTACGCATTCGCATGCTCCTATATTCAATATTCACATGATTGCATACATGTAGGGGGGGCCTATGCATGTTACATGTCTTTCCAAAGCTTTACTTGCTATTCTCTATATCTTTATCTAAAGCTTTGAGGTATGTTGTCATCAATTACCAAAAAGGGGGAGATTGAAAGCACAAGTGCTCCCTGGGTGGTTTTGGTAATTAATGTCCACATATCTCTTGTTGGACTAACACTTTTACCTAGTATGTTTCAGATAAGTTCAACAATGTACTGGCATGGACTAGAGGATGTGGAACCCCTTCAAGATGCTAAGGACAAAGGATTGGCTCAAGCTTCAAGATCAAGACTCTACATTTTCTATTTTAGTGATCCAAGATCACATTGAGTCTATAGGAAAAGCCAATACTATCAAGAGGGGATGAGGTGTTGCTTAATGGCTTGCTTGCTCAAAGTGCTTAGTGATATGCTCCAAAACCCTCAACTACCTTCCCACATCCACATATGACCTAAACCAAAAGTCAAACTCAGCCCCACCAATTCTATCTATCCGGCACCACCGAGTTTCAGATGTCATAGCCACTGCCACAAACCCTAGCAAATCGGTTTCACTGATAGGGATCTCGGTCTCACCGAGATGGGATTGTAATCTCTCTGTGTATGTCCATTACCAAAATCGGTCTCACCGAGTTTGAGCAATCGGTACTACCGAGATTACATTGCAAACCCTCTGGTTAGCTTATTACCAAAATCGGTCCCACCGAGTTCGTGTAATCGGTCTCACCGAGTTTGCCTGGCCAACTCTCTAGTTAGCTTATTACCAAAATCGGTCCCACCGAGTTTGTGTAATTGGTCACACCGAGATTACGTTATGCCCTAACCCTAACCATATCGGTCCTACCGAGTTGCTTCTCAGTCCCACCGAAAATCCTAACGATCACTAAGTTTGCTGAATCGGTCCGACCGAGTTTAACCATTCGGTCCCACCGAGTTTGGCAAATTGTGTGTAACGGTTAGATTTTGTGTGAAGGCTATATACCCCTCCACCCACTCTTCAGCCATCAGAACATACCTACACTTCCAATACACATTTTCTGAGAGAGAACCACCTATACTTGTGTTGAGGTCAAGATATTCCATTCCAACCATATGAATCTTGATCTCTAGCCTTCCCCAAGTTGCTTTCCACTCAAATCTTCTTTCCACCAAATCCAAATCCTGTGAGAGGGAGTTGAGTGTTGGGGAGACTATCATTTGAAGCACAAGAGCAAGGGGTTCATCATCAACACACCATTTGTTACCTCTTGGAGAGTGGTGTATCCTAGATTGGCTAGGTGTCACTTGGGAGCCTCCAACAAGATTGTGGAGTTGAACCAAGGAGTTTGTAAGGGCAAGGAGATCGCCTACTTCATGAAGATCTACCGCTAGTGAGGCAAGTCCTTCGTGGGCGACGGTCGTGATGGAATAGACAAGGTTGCTTCTTCGTGGACCCTTCGTGGGTGGAGCCCTCCGTGGACTCTCGCAACCGTTACCCTCCGTGGGTTGAAGTCTCCATCAACGTGGATGTACGATAGCACCACCTATCGGAACCACGAAAAAAACATCTGTGTCTCCAATTGCGTTTGAATTCTCCAAACCCTTCTCTTTACATTCTTGCAAGTTGCATGCTTTACTTTCCGCTGCTCATATACTCATTGCATGCTTGCTTGATATGTATTGTGTTTGTTAAACTTGTGCTTAAACTCCACTTAAACTTAAGAATATTAAAAACTACAACTTTTGGCACTTAGTGTCTAATCACCCCCCTTCTAGACACCTCTTCTCGATCCTTTCATAGGCTTAGGATTGGGTCTTGTCCATCACATCATTCTCCTAATGATGTGATCCCGTTATCAACGACATCCAATGCCCATGGTCATGAAATCGTAACCATCTATTGATCAATGAGCTAGTCAACTAGAGGCTTACTAGGGACATGGTGTTGTCTATGTATCCACACATGTATCTGAGTTTCCTATCAATACAATTCCAGCATGGATAATAAACGATTATCATGAACAATGAAATATAATAATAATAACTAATTTATTATTGCCTCTAGGGCATATTTCCAACAGTTCATGTCATCCGCATCATGATAACAACAATTAAAATGTTTAAAATTGTTGTTTGCATTAAATTGCTAAATGCATATGGGGATTTACCGGATGCGTTGTTTGTTACATCCGGCCCCATTTAAATTGCTTATATTGTGTAGTTTGCTTTTGCTTCACCTCTTGCCATGTTAACCAACATTTAATATTGTTGAGTACATAAACAAGAGGAACTAAATATTTGACGTGGTGTTTCGTCAATATGCAACTCGTTGCATATTGAGCCCCACTTAACTTGTAGTTTTGTTTGTGCCCTTTGCCATGCCATGCATATTTAAACCGGGCATGCATCATACTTGGTTGTGCATCATGCCATGTTATGTGATGGTTGTTTACTATGTTGTTTGTTTCTTTCCGGGTTGTTTCCCTTGTTCGCTTCGGTTCCATTCTGGAGTTTTGAGGATCCGTTCGACTTCGTCCGTTTGTCTTCTTCATAGACTCGTTCTTCTTCCTTGCGGGATCTCAGGAAAGATGACCATACCCTCAAAATCACTTCTATCTTTGCTTGCTAGTTGCTCGCTCTATTGCTGTGCCTATGCCGCGATACCTACCACTTGCTATATCATGCCTCCTATATTGCCATGTCAAGCCTCTAACCCACCTTGTCCTAGCAAACCGTTGTTTGGCTATGTTACCGCTTTGCTCAGCCCCCACTTATAGCGTTGCTAGTTGCAGGTGAAGTTGAAGTTTGTTCCATGTTGGAACATGGATTTGTTGGGATATCACAATATCTCTTATTTAATTAATGCATCTATATACTTGGTAAAGGGTGGAAGGCTTGGCCTTATGCCTGGTGTTTTGTTCCACTCTTGCCGCCCTAGTTTCCGTCACCGGTGTTATGTTCCTTGATTTTGCGTTCCTTACACGGTTGGGTTATAATGGGAACCCATTGACAGTTCGCCTTCAATAAAACTCCTCCAGCAAGGACCAACCTTGGTTTTACATTTGCACTAACAACCTAGCCTTTTTCCCTTGGGTTTCCGGAGCCCGAGGGTCATCTTTATTTTAACCCCCCGGGCCAGTGCTTCTCTGAGTGTTGATCCGAACTGAGCTGCTTGCGGGGCAACCTCGGGGAAACTTGAGGGTTGGTTTTACTCGTAGCTAGTCTCATCCGGTGTTGCCCTGAGAACAAGGTACGTGTGACTCCTATCGGGATTTGTCAGCACATCGGGTGGCTTTGCTGGTCTTGTTTTACCATTGTCGAGATGTCTTGTAACTTGGATTCCGAGTCTGATCGGGTCTTCTTGGGAGAAGGAATATCCTTCGTTGACCTTGAGAGCTTGTGATGGGCTAAGTTGGGACACCCCTGCAGGGTTTTGAACTTTCGAATGTCGTGCCCGCGGTTATGGGCAGATGGGAATTTGTTAATGTCCGGTTGTAGAGAACTTGAAACTTAACTTAATTAAAATACATCAACCGCGTGTGTAGCCGTGACGGTCTCTTCTCGGAGGAGTCCGGGAAGTGAACACAGTTCTTGTGTTATGCTTGAACGTAAGTAGTTTCAGGATCACTTCTTGATCACTTCTAGTTCACGACCGTTGCTTCGCCTCTCTTATCGCTCTCATTTGCGTATGTTAGCCACCATATATACTAGTGCTTGCTGCAGCTCCACCTCACTACCTTTTTCCTACCCAGAAGCTTAAATAGTCTTGATCGCGATGGTGTGAGATTGCTGAGTCCCCGTGACTCACAGATTACTTCCAAAACCAGTTGCAGGTGCCGATGATACTCGTGCAGGGGACGCAACCGAGCTCAAGGAGGAGCTTGATGAAGATCTCGTTCATTGTGTTGTTTCGTTTCAGTTAATCAGTAGTGGAGCCCAGTTGGGGCGATCGGGGATCTTCTGCATTAGGGGTAGTCTTCTTTTATTTTGGTTCCGTAGTCGGGCCTTGATTGTATCTGGTTGATGTAATGCTATACTTATGTATTGAGTGAAGTGGCGATTGTAAGCCAACTCTATACCTCTTTCTTATTCAGTACATGGGATGTGTAAAGATTACCCCTCTTGCGACATGCCTACAATGCAGTTATGCCTCTAAGTCGTGCTCCGACACGTGGGAGATATAGCCGCATCGTGGGTGTTACAAGTTGGTAATCAGAGCCTTCCCCGACTTAGGAGCCCCCTGCTTGATCGAATCGCTGGCGTTGTTGAGTCTAGAAAAGTGTTTTGAGTCTTTTAGGATTATATATATCGGAGAGTAGGATTCTTTTTACTCCTTAGTCCCTTCGTCGCTCTGGTGAGGCCTCCTGACGTAGAGTTTTGATTCTTCTCTTCTCAAATTTCACTAAAAAAAATTAGGATCACGCGGGTATCTTGGAATTGTTCTGATGGTTTTGTGACGAGAACATTGTTCTTGGTGCCTCCTGACATTTAGGGGTTGTGGCAGTGTTCCGGGGAGTTGAGCTCCGAGGTGTTGTTGTCACAATTTTATCGTTGCAGTTCTGGAATACCTGAGTTCGCCGACATCGAAAATCTCCTTTATGCAGTTGTTGGTGAGATAACCTTGACGCCACCCAGTACTGGGGCGGGAGTTCGGGAGCATTGCCATAACTCATATAACGGATGCTTTTCGAAGGTTGAGGTAAACGATTTCCGAAGGTTTCTTGGTTATGTGTTGAAGGATGGATACAGCTGGATGAGGGTATTGTTAGTTTGGGTGAGATATTATGCTTCCCCTGTATCCCCAACACCTGATTGCATAACTAGAAAGTTTCGGGAGTTTATAAGTGGGAATTCAAGTAGCTCTTAGGATATCTTCCCGACAGATGCATGATATGAGATTGGGGTTCGACGTCTAGTGGTCCGCCTATCCACGGTTGGTTTTACAGTGGTCTCGTTGTGTCTTAAAGTGTCCTTGGCTATGCTGACTTGGGGACGCTTCGTATGTCATGTACACTGCCTTGTACATGATGGTGTTGTACGATCGAGCCCGTGTAGGCCCCACCACGAAAACTTCGGACGAAATCTCTATCATATGTTTGTTCCGGCTTATTCTGCAAGCCAATCCTTGTTTTTGTTTTGATTGTGGTATTCGAGTTGCTTCGAAGTCAAGTGTTCATTCCATACCTTTCCTAAACAGTGTTCTCATACTCCTATGTGAATACTAATCCTTCATGATAATCGAGATTGTCATGTCAATCCTTTTCAACCGATGTCTTTCTCTTCAAGTGGATCCGATCATTCCAACATTTGCAAGATCCAATCTCAGTTTTCTCAACGGTGTTCGTTTCATCCATTCCAATTTGTCTTTGTTTTCCCGCCCTCCCTCCCTTTGTTTCTTCAAGGACTCAGATTTCTTATTCAAGTATCCTTTTATTGATGGGAAGCCTCTCCATTCTTTCCGTCAATGTTCTTATCCAGTGATTTATCATGGAGATTCTAACAGAGCTTCAAGTTCATCATTCGTCATTCTTTTCTTCTCCGGTGTTTTTCAATTCAAGCTTTGTCGATCATATTTTTTCCTCGGGTCAAATTATTTTCTTATGAGGGTGCACCTCTTAATCTTCCCCGCTTGCTATTCAATTGTTCCGGAGTGCTCAAGATATCTCGAAGATTCGTGTTTCCACTCTGCTTTCATTCAAGCTCTTTCGAGGATGTTATCTCATTCAAGCCATTTAATTCAACCGGTGCAATCTCTCCTTCAAATCTTTCAACGGTGTATCTTTTGAGTGGGCCCTAACCCACAGGTCTTTCCCAGGATCTTACCTGACTCTTCTAATTTTCCCGGAGCTTCCCAAATTCTTTTCCAAGTTCGACATAAGAATGAATTATCATCAGTCATATGTCTTTCTTCAAGATCTTTCAAATTCTTTTCATCGTTGGCTCAACCTCTCCATTCTTCATCCTGGGGTGCCTCAACAATTCATGGTGGTGTTTCTCATCGTCTTTTCCAACTTTTGAAGACCGAAGAAGAGTTTTCCTCTAAATCTTATATGTTCTCTCAAAGATTCATGGTTCTAGCTTATTGCCATTCTCTCATAATTGTTTTCAATTGTGAGAATTCTTTCCACCTATCCGGAGCAATTCAGGAGTCTTTTCAGTTTGATTTCCCGGAGCCCATCATTTCATAAGATTTATTCGTCCTCAGCTTTTAGCTATCATTCTCCAAATCTTACCGGTGCATCATTCAAGTATTCTATAATCAGCTCGTGATCTCTTCGTTCTCATGGATCTAAATTCACTCGAGAATCTTCGTCTCATTTTCTAATTCTTTCTGGTGAATTGTGCCTTTGCTACTTTCATTTTCAATTCTTACGGTGGTTCGTTCAACGTTCCTCTTCCGTTGTGCTCATATCAATTCATTCATTGTTTCAATTCTACCGGTGGTTCATTGAAGACCTTCTCAAGTTTGATTTATATCTCTCTTAATCCTTTCTACCGGAATAAGTTGTATGCTATCCGTTGCTTGTCATCAATTTAATTGATGAAGGATAAGCATAATGTAATTCTTATTCTTGTTTCATCCAAGTGATTAATTCCTTAGTCCGGAGGCTCATCAAATTCTCGTTTTCACTTGATTCATCTTTTCTTTTCCGGAGTTCCAAGTTTTTCCGCATTATCTCATCGCGAAGCTCCATCAAAATAATCGCAAGGCTTCACCTTGTATTTTCAACTTCTCTATCCTTTCATTTGATCATCCTTTTGTTACCGGAGTTCTTCATGGAGATTCTACATGATGGTTCAGCAAGGATTTAATTCCTTTTCGAAGTGTTCATTGAGATTCTTTTCAGAGGAGCTCAAGTTTTTTTCATCTTGTAATCCGGAGTGCAATTGTTTCTCCCTTATCTTTTGAGGTGGTAATATACCATTCTTCGTTCACAAGAATGAGATATTTAAATCCATCAATCTCTTCATTGGAGTTATATTGGGTTATATTTCACCTAAAGCTTTCCCTAAGGATTGTTGCTATTTATGGTGCTTATAAATGATCCAAGTTCTTCATTAATCCTACCGGTGATATAAGTTTCTCGTCTTCTTGTTCATACCAATCCAATCTTTTGTTTCCGTTAGTGGCAGAATTTCTCCTCAGCTTTGAGATGTTTTCCATAAGCCCACTTCAAGCTTACTCTTTTCGTTGTTGGTTTTCCAACAACTCCGTTCGAGCATTCTCCTAAAGATGCTTTTTCAAGCTCATTTGAGGTAGAAGATGTTGTTTTGTCCTCCGTTCTTTTGATTCCATTCTTTTATCTCTTCTGGAGGCATTGTGGTGTTGCTCTCTTCACTCACCTTCTCGGATTGTCAGGACCATGTTCTTTTCGTGCTTATCCTTTTAACCGGAGTGTCGTGTCCTCTTTTCAAGTATCCTCTCATCTTGTCAAGATCATGTTCAATTCCTTCCATTTACAGTCGGAGTGCTGTCCAAATTATATCATTCTTATTCCTTCTCCATCTTGTTTCAACCGGAGTGCTTGTATGTACTTGTGTGCGTTGCAACCTTTTTTCTTATGTCTTTCAACCTACAATGTTCTAGTAATGTTCCTTGTTCCTCTTTTCTAATGGAGTGTTTTCAACTTTGTGCATCTCCGTTGTTTTCTTTCGTTCAATTTGTCAACCTCTCAAGGTTCGTGGTTTCACTCATTTGTCAAAGAAGCAACTTAGTTTTACCTCTTCTCCTCCTCTTCCGTTTTCCCTCCGGTGCCATCCTAGATCTCGGGACGAGATCCTCTCGTAGTGGTGGAGTGTTGTGACGCCCCAAGACCGGAGCTTCAGATGCCTTCCAGGGTTTTCGGGTTCCGTCGTGTGACTTGTTTCGTTCTTTGCATTCATCATTGCATCATGTGCATTTGCATCATGTCATCATGCCATCTTGTCATTAATCTTTGCATCTCAAATCAACTAAATAAATCATATGGATCTTCGGTCCATTTAAATTGAGGGAATTCACATGGTGAGTTCTCTTTATAACATACCCTCCCGTTATTATTAGGGAGCTATAATAAATATTCCATTCTTTTGGAATTCACCATAACACACTTGCATTTTCCCCATGTCTTTCCTAGTTCAAGCTTGACTTCAAAACCTTGCCAAAAATTCTCTTCCCATTTACCGAGGTCCCTCCAAAAGACCGAACATTTTTTGGACCTTCCCAAACCTCACTTCCTATTCAAATCATTTGAATTTAAATCAAATGAGTTTAAATTTAATCTTTAAATCTTGGCCATTTCTATTTCCGCGGAATGAGCACATTTTTGTGAATTCGGGGAAATTATTCCCATGCGCAACTCCTTCCCTAACCCTCTCTTTATTCTCCTCTCTCACTTTCTTTTCTGTTAAAGTAAATAAGATTTTTAAGAGAGAGGGAGAGATAGCAGCAGTGCCCTTTGGGCCTCACTGTTTAGCCCAGCCATGCCTCTAAGGCCTCCCGCGGCCTCCAAGGCCCAGGCCGGCCCAACCTTCTCCCGCGCCGGCCCACCTTACCCCACTAACCCTAGCACCCCTGGCCCGATCCCCTCCTCCCTCGTACCCTTCCACCCAGCGCCGCCAGGGAGAGAGCTGCCCGATCCCATCTCCCTCGATCCCATCTTCCTCTCGCTCTCTCCTCTCGATCCCTCCAGACCCCGACCTCCCTCTCCTCTCGACCTGGCGCCTGCACCCGATGCCCTCGCGCACCCCGGCCATCCTCCTGCATCCCTGTGCTTGTGAGCAGGGAACCCCGAGGACGCGAGCCGGCTCGATCCATCTCTCCCTCGCTCGACCTCCTCCTTCCCTCTCTCTCTCTCTCTCTCTCTCGTGCTGACCCCCATCTCTCCCTCCAGCGCCCCTCATCCTCCCTCCTCCTTCGGTCCAGGGAACCAGGCCGGAGCCTGTCAGACTCCTCGCCGCCGTTCACCTTCGCCTCGAGCTGCCGGAGAGCGCCGCCGCGCCTCCTGCCATGGCCTCCTCCTCGCCTCGAAGCCCCGCGCCCTGGGCTTCTTCCTCGCGCTCCTTGCCATGGTCACGTGCCCCTCGAGCCAGCAGGACGATGCCCTGTCTCGCCGCCGTTCGCCTCCGGCGAGCATCCTAGAAGCTCATCCACCTCGCCATGCTCCTGCTTCCTCTCCAGCGCTGCCCCTGCCCGAGTCAAGTGCCACCAGTTGCTAGCTTCGATCCGTTGCATCCTTCCTGAATGGAACTGCCAAGAGCCCTTTTTCGGTGAGACCGAGCCCGCAAGTGCCACGGATCTGCAAAGTACCTCTACGCACGGTTACGCCAAGACCATCTCGGAAAACGCCAAGTACCCCTACGCGCGAAGACGTCAAGACCGTTTCCGGATTCACCAAGTACCACTACGGCGACATGAACATCTACGAACCGTGTTCAGTTACCGTTTCCTACCTAGAACGACTACCGTCGATGTGCTTTTCACCCGAAGAAATTGAAGTAATTAAGTACCTCTCCGAACGAACGTGAACGACTACCGTCGCAAGAATGGGAACGGAAAGTCCAAAGACCCCAAGTATCACGACATCGATGACATGAACATCTACGGAAACTCGGGCAACGATAAACATGTACCACTACCATCGCCGAGATCGCGAGAACCTCTACCGTCGACCCTAGAGCATGCGAGAACGACTACTTCCCCTACCGCCGTCGCGAGAACTGTCCCGTTCGCACGCTTCAAAGGTATAACCCCGAGACGACCGCCCGTGGACCGTATGCATGTGATGTGTTGTATGAGATGCACCCTATGTTTGCACCGTTTTCGAGTTGTCACTTGTTCGGTCCTCCTCATTGCCATGCCGTCCATCCGTGGGAACCCGGTAACCGGGATCACCCCACCATCTTTGGCACACTCCCGCCACCCTTCCTTTGCACCGGTATCTCCGTGAGCTATCGGAACCGATATGTTGCCGTGGCATCATTTTCGGATTCGTCGCCGTGGCACCCTTTCTTTCCACCACGGTGATAAATGCTTCATAATGCTCTTGTCAACTTTTAATAAACATTGCATAAACTTGTTCATGTCATCCGCATCATGATAACAACAATTAAAATGTTTAAAATTGTTGTTTGCATTAAATTGCTAAATGCATATGGGGATTTACCGGATGCGTTGTTTGTTATATCCGCACTACTAGAAAAAAGGCTACTAATGGCGCACCAGTTTTGCCTGCTAATGGCGCATCACTGGTGCGCCATTAGTATCACGCCACTAGTATTTATTACTAATGGCGCACCACTGGTGGCGCACCACCCAGTGCGCCATTAGTATATAACACCATGCGCCATTAGTATGCCTCTCAGGGGCCATATTTAACCATGTGCTTTGGCACACTAATGGCGCACTGCGGATGGATGCGCCATTAGTATACTTGGCATACTAATGGCGCACTGTTTGGTGGCGCCATTAGTATATTTTGGCATACTAATGGCGCACTCTGTAGTGATGCGCCATTAGTATGAATATTAGGTTTTTTTTACTTTTCTGATTTTTGCACAGGTTACAAAATATATTATTTGACAGAATATAGACAGTAGCACACAGCAACAGCAGATTCATCGAATACAATAGAAGATTAGTCTCCGAATACAATTCATCATATTATTCTCCGAATTCAAAAGACCGAACAAAGATAAAACATTACAAGTCTCGAGACCGCGATTATCGAGTTTGTCTTCACATTACAAGTCGATATCGATCATCTAAACTACCATCACATAGAAGAGAGTTGCGGTCATCACGATGAGCATCATCGCGATGAAACTGGTCTTCATCCGGTTCCTCCAACGCTCCCTCCTCTCTCTCGCTAGATAGCGGGTGTATCTAGATTCCGCCTCCGCCCTAGTGGTGTACCCTTTGTAACTATTACCGCTTAAACTGTGAACCTGTCTCCGACACTCCTCCCAGTCGTCGTAAACTCCGGGAACCTTACCCTTGTACACGACATACGACGGCATCTCTATGCACAAGCCAAACAACATACAATACATACATAAGCAATATATAAGTATGCAACAAAAGGATCGGAAGAGAAAAGCAAGACATTAATAGCATGATTCATGGTCCTACTATAAATAGCATCGATTACATCTAAGTTGAACGACTGTCCAAACCAAAGAGACATACAAGTTCATTAAAGTTTAATTACAACATGAGCCAATCAATGTTTCAGAACTACACATAGCATCACTACTTTCGACTCGACTCATGGACAGGAGCGTGGATGAAGCCGCTGTCTGTCGTGATGGTCATGAAATCGCGGGCATTGTCAGCCTGCATTTGTAGCATTCCGTCTATCTCCCTGTTGGACGGTTGATATCTGAGGAAGAACTGCCCCGAGGTATGAAGGACATCTTGATGGATGATGTCCGCAAACTCCGACTGGATGCGAAAGAATTCTTGTCTGATGTCCGCGTCCTGGATTGCCGACAAGCTCGCGGCCCAATCTTTGAGATTATTTGGTAGCAGAAGGTGATGATGGTCCCTTACGATCGCCCGCATGTGATGGAGGGCGTAGTAGGCATCCTTCTGACCGCTAGGCGGCTGCTTGACGCAGCAGAACGTCGTATTGTGGGTGAACACATGCTTGCCGTACTTACGAACTGCCCTGGTGAAGGTGCCTCCAGATTTGGCGTAGCCGGGGAGAACATCATCAAGAACTTTCTTGATATTTGTGTAGTCTATCTTGGAGTTACGGTTCGGGTCGAAATACGTGGCCATGGAATATTTCGGCCTTAAGAGGATGAGTGTGCAATGTGTGTCACTGCACAGAACACGGAATGTTAGAAAAAAAAGAACGATCGAAATCTAAGAAATCATATGTTACGGGGCGGTTAAGGGATGACTTACTCGGGAAAGTAAGCCACAAGGAAGTTATCCTTATCTGGGTTTGCCAGAATGACGTCTTCGAGGTGTGAACTCGTGACTTGGCGGTCCCCAGCGCTGCTCAAGAGCTTGGCACGCATGTAGAAGGGGTCGACGATCACGATGTCCGGGGTCTTGTCTCTAATGATCCGCATCTCCATACTCAGCGAAAACAGCCGAACGAAGGTGTAGTGCAGCGGATGAAGGTTAAACATAGCAAAGATGTCATCAAACCGCAGGACGATCGTACCCCCGATGTCGCCATCCACAAAGCCCTTGCCCTCTGGCACCTTGGCCATGAAAACCGGGTATGCCACATCATTCTCTCTGAGACGCCGTTTCTCCAAAGAAAGAACACTGTCGTGCAGACTCCGCATAGCACCGGTTGCAGCATTGAGCATATTTGTCGGTAGCATCGCCCTACCCGCCACATGCACCCTCCTCGAGATATCCTTAGGTGAAGGTGGCCCGTCCTGAGCACGGATCGTACTCGGTGCCGGCTGGCTCGCACCGGCGCCCTTTTTAGTCTACCGTTTCCGGCCCTTCTTCTTGATCTGCTGTAATGGGACCGAGTTCTGCTCACACACCGCCTTCTTGAGCGTGTTGGGGATGATAATATTTGGCACCTCCGCTATCTGAGGCTCGGTGAAGGCGGCAGCTGGAGGCGTCTCCTGAGAACTGAACGCCAGACGACGCCTGTTGCAATTGGGTTTCTCCGCCGTACCAGCTAGATCGCGGTCGTCTTGTTTGGGTTCTTGAGAAGGAGGCCCGCAGAACTCGTCACCGTACCCATGTTCGGCAAAGTACTTATCGACATTGGTAAATGTACCATCGTCGTTGTCGTCGTCGTCCGGATCCTGTGCCATATGCATGTCCGGATCCTGTGCCATAGGGATGTCCGACATGTCCGGTAGTGTTGCGGCGTTCTTGCCATGGCTTGGTGCCGGCATGACTGGCGGTCTTGTCTATGGGGTGGTGTCCCCCGCCCCCAAATGAATCTAGCTCTTCGGCCAAAGCAGGGGCCAGCTTACGCAGGCGTTGAGGGTCATCTCATCTTCTTCGTCGGCCCTAGCGGGTCGAATCGGAGGAAACAGCTCGTCGCAGCCTGGCAGCACCCGAACCACTTCAACCCTATACATTGTGGGTGGCATCGGATTACCGTGGAACATGGGGTTGCCCTGTTGAAGGATTATGCCCTTGGCGACATCGACCAACTCGCCACCCACGAAGTGTAGGAGAGTGCAAGGAACGTCGGCGACGCCCTGCGAAAACATGTAGGGCGTCAGGGATGCCCAGTCAAAGGCAAGGAGATGAAGTCCTCGGCCGAGAGGCTTAGTTACCGTGATGTCGTCGAGCTCGGCTAATGTTGAGGCACCGCCAACGGCGGGCGTGCAACTGACGGAGGGGCCGCTTGCTGGCGAGGTGCCGGCCGGCGTACACCCGGGTGCATTAAGCTCCAATGCCAGCGTCGGAGACACCAATACCGCCGCCGCCGGAGACACCAATGGCGCCGCCGCCGTAGACACCAATACCGCCGCCGCCGGAGACACCAATGGCGCCGCCTGCGCGTTGTGCGAGTTGCTGGCCATGAAGCTGGGAATCGGGGGCGGCCCCTGTTGGCCACCCGCAATCCACGCCGTTATCCCATGAATCAAGGTAGGCATAATGCCGGTGAGCGTCGATCCCAGTTGTTGTTGCACTTGCTCTTAGACCATCTCCGGAATCCGCGCCACTTGCGCCTTGAGTGCTTCAACCTCGCGCGACTGGCTTTCCGAGCTGGTCTTTTTCTCCTTTCGCCCACCAGCGGCATAGTATGACGACCATTTTGTGGACAAGCCTTTGCCAGCCACACGACCAGCTGACGTCGGCTTATTGAGCTTATCCCTGTTTTTCATTACGTTCAACGCCCTATTCAAAGGGGTGTCGAAAGGGGAGCTCTGAGACGACCCCACGCTACTGCTTTCTTTGTCCTGCGGAAGGAACATGAACCATTTAGAAATATTGGGTATTAATTAGAATGCAACCATATGGAGCTAATTACGCGGGGGTGTATTCCTTACCAGAACAAGCTCAAGCTCCTTGGTCTTCGGATCCGTGGTAAGCTCCTTTGTTACCGGGTCCTCCTTGTACCGGGCCCTGAGAAAGTTCCTGGTCTGCTTGTCACTGTATTTCTTGAAGCGGGGCGGTAGGCCTTGCTCGGCACACTCCGCGTCCTCCTTGTCCCATATAGGCTCCGCCACTCTGTAACCGCCGGGACCGAGTTGGTGGACCCCTATGTTCAACTGCCGCATTTCTTTCCCCCACTGACTTGATTCGGAGGTTGCGGGGCTCTTGCACTTGATCTTGAACTCCTTGTAGTCATCTTCGCTAATCAAAGGATATTTTGCCTTGATCTTCTCATAACTATCACCTTTGTAAATCATTGCCTTCACCGTGCTTTTCCAAGTAGACAGGGTCGTGCTCATCATCGTGAGGGCGGCACCGTTCACTTTATTACCCGAGAGGCGTGTGTTTGCGAACTCAGCGGGGAACTTGTATCATCCGTGCAGCTTCGTGAAGAGGAGGCTGCGCAAATTCCCTCGGTCCTTATGCCTTAGGTTCTCGGTGTTGATCGAGGCGGTGCTCCGAAGAATGCACCCGAGCTGAATCGAGTACCCCTTGACTACGTGTTTGGGCGCCGTCGGATGCCCGTCGGAGTTCACTTCAGTAAATTCCTCCCTGACGGTGCCGAGCACGTTCGGGCGCCGGTCCTTCCGTTGCCTCTTCGGTTGGCTGCCATCTGTGCGTGCGCCGCTATCATCAGTGGTGGCATCCGCGGCGCCATCATCAGTGGTGTCATCCCCGACGCCACTAGGGGTTGTTTAGTCAGGATCGGTGTCTTCCGCGGCGTCCTCATAGCGGTGAGGTTCTTCCTCCAACTCCTGGGACAGCTCCCAGAATTGCTTGCCACCCAAACCGCCGTCCTCATCGTTGTGGGCCATGTTTCGCTCTAAATAGGAAAAAATCGCTCTAAATAGGAAAAAAGTTTGGTCAAAAAGTTGGTTATTGTCAAGGAACAAGATCATGGTCTCATCATTTAGGGTTTGTCGACACCGAGGCATCCTAAAAGCTAAGCTTTTATCATTTAGGGTTTGTCAACGCCGAGGCACCCTAAAAGCCTAAGCGTACATCATTTAGGTTGTCATCGACACCGAGGCACCCTATAGAAGCCAAGTTAAGTGTTCATCATTTAGGGTTTATCGATGCCGAGGAACCCTAGGTTGGGCCTAATCACTTGGCTCTATTGCCACCTATGTTGGGTTTATCATCTAGGGTTTATCGATGCTAAGGAGAATTCTAAGTTGTGCCTACTCACTTGGCTCTATTGCCACCTATGGTTTAATGCAGCAAGAATGGCGGGGCAGTTGATCCTACTTAACTAAGTACTAAGATACCCCGGCCCATGCATTAGTCGCAAGTACCCCATATGTCCTATTTTTAGCAAAGTCATGCTAAAATCCACGGAAAATTTCAGCATGACCTTTGCTGAAAATAGGACATATGGAGTACCCGAATTTGCCGGAACGAAAGTTAATCGACATTCCGGCAAACTCAAGGGCCTCTCGGGGTACAGCAGCAGCATCACAAGTTGACAAAATTCCCAAGTAGTACAGCAGCAGCATCACAAGTAGTACCAATGAACATATAGTCCAGCAAGTTGAAAAAGCTGAAGTTCTCAGCATGAAGAATCACACAACACAGCACCTACATTATGATGATACATTTGGAGATTGCACATACAGTTTTCACATAAGCATAATTGTTCTGGAGATTGCACATACAGTTTTTGACAGCACAGCACCTATGGCAGCACATACAGTTTTCGTTACTGCTCCCAAATGAAATGGCACTTTGACATGGCTGCAATTTTTAGTGTCTACTTATCTGCAATTTTTCAGTGTCTGCTTAGGAGAAATAGGTTTCAAACTTCAGCTTGCTTTGTATAAGGAGACTAAAAAACTATCTAAGGAGTTCTTCAAGTTCAAGTTATAGCCTGCATGACATTTTCCTACACAATGCTTGTTGTAAATAATTACTTAAAGTAAACAATTTTTTTATCTTAGCTTACTTACAACAGAATGCCTATCTTTCTGGTTTTCCAATTCCTTTTGTTTCATTTTCAACATTGCTCTATTTGTAATTAATAGCACTGTTCAAGAAATCTATATATGCAATCTACAGAGATCCCCCTCCTGACTTTTAGACTGATTTTCCATCAAAATTGAAAATAGTTACACTAAGTTTCAAAATAAAAAATACACTTCTCAGTTTTACAAACTGAAAATTACTCTAAAACTGAAACTTTAACTGACTTTTAGACTGAATTTTTACTCCAAGAGTTTTTATATTCAGATCACTTTAACTGAATTTTACATTGAGTTTTAGATTGAATTTTACATTGAGTTTACAGCGAGGGGCGGCCGGCGCGGTGAGCATGAGCCCGCATGCACAAACGGTGACTAAACAAGGAGAAAAACAGGGGAATCGATGGAGACGCTCACCGCGGAGCTGGGGAAGGAGACGGCGAGGCCGAGGATGGTCGGGGCAGCGCGGATCGACGTCGAGCAGCAGTGGTCGGTGATGAGGAAGAAGAGGTCGATGCGCTCGATCCTTGATGACCCGGCTCCAATTCGTGGACGTAGGCGATGAAGGTGATGATGGTGTTGCTCCTGGCGCAGCTCCTAGGCACGACGACGGAGGACGGGGCGGTCGATGGCTGCGGTGACGCGCGGCGGCGGCGCTCGGGGTGGAGGGAAGGAGCGGGGCAGGCCGTCGGCGGCGAGGACCGAGAGGGCGATTGAGGAGTGGAGGGAAGGAGCGGGGCAGGCCGTCGGCGGCGAGGACCGAGACGGCGAGGCGGGGCGCAGGGGTCGTCGGGCGACTAGGGGGGAATGAATCTGGTGAGGGGGGAGTGAATCTGGCGAGCGGGAGGGACGAAGGGATCGGGCGACTAGGGGGGAAGATTACTAATGGCGCACCCCCTGGCGGTGCGCCATTAGTATGTTTTTTTATAGCAATGGCGCACCCCCGAGACGGTGCGCCATTAGTATTCTTTTTTTTAGATAGCAATGGCGCACCAGCCAGCCGTGCGCCATAAGTAAGATTTTTTTATTATTATTTTGTTGCATCTAATAATTTAATAGAAAATTAATATGAATATGAATATGAATATGAAACAGTAATAAATTTTTATAAAAACAGTAATAATTTTTATAAAAATATCATCAGATTTGTTATTTGAAAATATTTATGAATATAAAAAATATCATCAAATTTGTTATTTGAAAATATAATCAAATTTTTTTTTGAAAATATAATCAAATTTGTTTTTTTGGATTTTTAGTTGCATTCATTTGTGACGATGGAGCGGGGGAGGGTGCGGGGGTCGTTGGCGGTGGTGGAGCGGGGGAGGGTGCGGGGGGTGCTCGGCGGCAAGGGGGATCTAGCAAGGGGGATCTGGCGAGGGGGGATCTGGCGAGGGGGCGATAGCGATCGAGATGGAGGGGGTCGAGATCGAGTGTCCTCATGAATATTCAATATTTTTTCATGAATTCAAAAAGTGCCCATGAAATTTAAAAATATTCATGATATCAAAAAGTGCCCATGAAATACAACCGAGAAATGAAGACTACGATTTAAATACAGTCGATCTTAGCTAGCTATCTGTTCATAATCTTCTTGCCCTTCTTTTTCGCAAATGGAGTTCTTCTGTGGAACGGACGTCCTTTAGGTAGGGTGGTCCTGCTTCTTCTTGTGGTGTATGCTGCTACTTCATCGTCGTCGTCATGTTCGATCTTCGGGTCGCCGTACTTGTCGAAGTCTTGCTCATTGGCTACTCCATCCATTCCGATAATCTTCCTTTTGCCTCTCCTCACGACAACACGACTGGGCTTTGACGGGTCGGTAATGAAGAAGCATTGGTCCACTTGGGAAGCCAGTACCCATGGCTCATTTTTCGCGGTGACGTTTGCGCCCGCGGTCTTGGATTTGGCTTCGGGTATAACCATGGTGGTGAAATACCGGTCTTCTTTTAGGACGCTCTTGGCCCATCTGACACGGAACATCGGGACCTTCTCTCCAGCGTAGCTCAGCTCCCAGATCTCCTCGATCCTTCCGTAGTATATGTCCTTGTCGTTACCGGTGTAGGATTCCATTGTTACCCTAGAGTTCTGATAACCATCGCTCTTCATGTCCTTGTCCTCGGTGTAGAATGTGTAGCCGTTGATATCGTACGCCTCATAGGTCATCAGGTTGTGCTCGGCGCCCTGTGACAAGGCGAATATGAGTTGTTCTTTCGTGGAAGAATCCTCATGTAAAGGGTACGACAGAAGCTTCTGCTTGAACCAACGCGTGAAACATGAGTTGTGCTCTTTGATTATATCTCCGTCCGTCCTCTGTTGGCCTCGGTCATTGTACGTCTTCTCAATAAAGGTTTTGTGCTCTACCACCCAAGGATCGACCACGTCTATGTGTTGTAGCGCGACTAGGTTTGCTCTTTCAAAGTCGGCGAGTCGACCCTCGAAGTCGACATGCATTTCGCGGCGACCCTCATGGTGACCCCATCCAGCGAGCCTGCCGAGGTGCCTGTTGACGGGCAAACCAATGGGGTTCTCGATGCATAGATAATTCGTGCAGTAGGAGATGCACTCTTCGGTCAGAAAGCCCCTGGCTATACTTCCCTTTGGACGTGACATGTTGCGAACGTATCCTTTGATGACACCATTCATCCTTTCGAACGGTATCATGCTGTGCAGGAACGTCGGCCCGAGTTGGATGATATCCTCCACGATATGGACCAGCAGATGCACCATAACATCGAAGAATGCGGGTGGGAAGTACATCTCAAGCTCGCATAGTATCACCACGATCTCTTCCTGTAGCCTTCTGAGTTGCCTCACGCCAACCGACTTCCAAGAGATGACGTCGAAAAAGTTGCATAGGCCAAATAGCGTTTCACGGACGTGCACGTCCATGATCCCACGGATTGCAACTGGAAGTATCTGCGTCATCAGCACATGACAGTCGTGAGACTTCATCCCGCTGAACTTCTGCTTCGCTGGGTCTAGGTATCTGCTTATCTTCCCCGCGTAACCATAAGGAAGTTTTACTCCTACGAGGCAGGTGAAAAACTGCTCGATCTCCTCCTGACTTAGAGTGAAGCACGCGGGAGGGTAGTCATTTCCGGTCTTCTTGGCCTTTTTGCCTTTGCGACGACTTTCTGTGTCCTGCTTCGCCTCATCATCATCATTAGCGTGAAGCTCCTGCCTGATGCCCATTGATTTCAAGTCTACCCTTGCCTTCGGCCCATCTTTGGTCCTCTCTGGCATGTTGAGCAGGGTACCAAGCAGACTCTCGCACACGTTCTTCGTGATATGCATGGCATCAAGGCTGTGAGGCACACGGTGGATCTTCCAGTATGGCAAGTCCCAGAAAACAGACCTCGTTTTCCATACCTTCAGCAGCGGCTCTGGCGCCTTTCGCTTCTTTCCCGGCTCTGGTGCCTTTTGCTTCTTTCCCGACAGTGGGCAATCTTTCCAATTTTTCAACACCCCGTCTATTTCCTCGCCGCTCCTCGTACGCGGGCGTCTTCGGAGTTCGGTTTCACCATCGAACAGATCCTTGTGTTTCCTCCATGGGTCATCGTCGCGAAGCCACCTTCGATGTCCCATGAACACGGTTTTCGAAGACCCGGGATCTCTATCTAGCTGGCGATACGTTGTGTCATCCATGCACCTGACGCATCCAGAAAATCCGTGGACCACCTGCCCCGCGAGATATCCGTAACCGAGATAGTCGTGCACCATCGTGAGCAGTGCGGCTCTCATAGGGAAATATTCTTTCTCTACGGCGTCCCACGTATTGGCTGGCGTTTTCCACAGCGTGTCTAGCTCCTCTTTCAGCAGCCCCAGATACAGATTGATGTGGTTCCCTGGTTGTTTCGGCCCTTCAATTAGCATACTCATGTGAATGTACTTCCTCTTCATGCACAACCAGGGGGGAAGGTTGTACATCCACACAAACATAGGCCAGGTGCTATGTGTGCTTCTCTGGCTGCCAAACGGATTGACTCCATTGGTGCTCGTGCCCAGCACGATGTTCCTTGGATCCTTCCCAAATTCTGGGTGTTCGAAGTTCAACGCTTGCCACTGGCTCCCATCCTTAGGGTGACTCAGCATCTTGTCTTTTTTATTTATCTCTGGATCATTTGCGTCATCTTCTCACTTCTTCTCCTCCCTATCCGCGTGCCAACACAGGAGCTTTGCTACCTTAGGGTCCGCGAAATACCGCTGCAGAGGAGGAGTGATCGGAAAGTACCACACCACTTTTCGAGGAGCTTTCTTCCTCTTCTTGTATCGAGTGACGCCGCACACCGGACATATGGTAGACTCCGCGTGCTCGCCCTGATAAATGATGCAATTGTTCATGCACACATGGTATTTCACGTGCGGTAAATCCAGAGGACACATGACTTTCTTCGCCTCCTCGAAACTGGTCGGGCACTTGTTCCCCTTGGGAAGACGTTCGTGCCAGAATGACATGTTCTCGTCGAAGCATGCGTCGGTCATTTTGTGTTTTACCTTCATCTCCAAAGCCATGAGCGTTACTTTCAGGCGGGTATCCTCGGGTCTGCATCCTTCATACAATGGAGTAACCGCGTCTATCTCCAGTTGATCCAGCTTGGCTTTCTCTCGGGCGGCAGCTCTTGCGTTATCCGTCTGCTTGAGAAGCAGCTCTTGAATATGAGGGTCCTGCACCCAGCCCATCGACGGTCCATCGTCGTCTGCTCCTCCGGCATCTAGATCTTCATGATCATGCCCTTCGTCTGCTCCGGCATCTTCCTCATCATCATGTGCGGCATCTTCTACATGATGACTGTGTACAGCATCACCGTCGTGATCATGTCCTAGAGATTCTTCGTCTTCTCGCCCGCCCGAGCTGCGGTGGTTGTCTTGCTGCCCTTCCTCATTTCTTGCCCGGCCCCCATGGACGACTTCATAGTCATCTTCATCACCTTGCCACCGATAGCCATCCATGAAACCACGCAAGAGCAGGTGGTCCCGCACCTGCCCGGAATCCGGGTCCGCAATAAGGCTCTTCAGCTTGCATCTTCGACACGGACATCTTATCTCCGTCTCGTTCTTTTGAAGCATCTCGGCCTTCACAGAGCTCAAAAACCTATTCACGATGCCTTCAGTCATCGTGCGGACCATGGTCTCCTGCGGGGTAGAGCAAAACGATATTTTAGAACCAAGAAAAAATTTGGCATGACTTTCCCTAAAAATAGGACCAAAAAGAATGCATAGTGCCAAAATTCTCGCTGAAACGGAAATGAATCAACATTCCGGCAAAATATTGGCAACTATCGCATTTCAAATACCGGTACCTGCAAACACAAACATATATGCAACACCACAAACATATGCAACACCACAAACATACATATATCTAGATAGGCCACAAAAAGTGCATGTGCACGTTGTTGGAGCGAGCTAGGGAGAAAAAAAGTAGATCTACAACATGAAGATAGCTTTCCCCT
Organism: Triticum urartu; assembly: GCF_056163025.1. Lineage (NCBI taxonomy): Eukaryota > Viridiplantae > Streptophyta > Magnoliopsida > Poales > Poaceae > Triticum > Triticum urartu. The sequence goes on from NC_141877.1 coordinate 607,056,232, forward strand.
TACTTACCTATCAAAAAAAGGTAATTTCAACACTTAATTTTGATGAATCTATGGTGCAAATGAGGTGAGGAGGAGGAGGCAGCCGACAAGCTTAGAGAAGGAGGTGGGGGAATGAAGTGGGGAAAGTGAGTGTGTAGGTGTGGCTGTCCAAAAATATCTAGCTGGTCCCAGATTACTAATGGCGCACCACACACTAGTGCAGAACCGGGCAATAGCACCGGTTCGTAAGGCCCTTTAGTGCCGGTTTAGGAACCGGCACTAGGGTTTGGGCACTAAAGCCCCCCCCCCCTTAGTACCGGTTCAGCACGAACCGGTGCTAAAGGGAAACCACGTGGCACGAGCCAGCTCCGGGGGCCGGGAGCCCTTTAGTACCGGTTGGTAACACCAACCGGTACTAAATGGTTGTGGGATTTTGTTTTATTTCGTATTTTTCAATTAAATTTGTGTTATCAATTTAATTTAGGATTGTTTTACGTTATAATGAGTTGTAGTCGTCATCATCATCATCATCATCATCATCATCATCGCATATTAATAAATAAATAAACTCTAGCTAGCTAAAAATCATCATAGTCGTCTAATTACCACTATTTAATCATCATAGTCATTACCGTCTAATTACCAGAAGCAAAGATATCATCAAGTTCAACATAATCATCACCAACATCGAAGTTCAGGACACGGACATGAGACAAGTACTAATTAAGAGCATGAACTAGTAGCTACTGATCCTGCTGCTCCCTCTCAGGTAGTATAGTATAGAACATGTATAGCTCTCCTGATTCATCATACTGGAGCATGCAGATGAATCTATCTCCTAATCTTGGGTTGCGCTTCTCCTTGCTGCCCCCTAGTACTTCTCTGCGATCGTTAACAATTTTGCTCCAATCTTTCGCTATTAAGCATTCTTCGCTTTCAGAAATCCTGAATGCACTCATGTGCAATGTAGGAAATCTTGGTCATAAGCTAACCATTGACATGCGACCTTTTGTCTCGATCCACTGAGGCACAACTGTCATCGGAAGTCTTTGTTGAAGAACATCGTATAGTAATTAATATACTAAGCAATGAAAGTTTAGCTTCAAAAATAATGTATGCAAAAGATGCACTAATTAAGGACAAATATTTAAAATCTTACCATCTTTCGATTATAGATGTGACCGTAGTTCAATACGATCACCATTGGTCGCACGTTTTGAGTACTAACATTTCTAAGTTCAGGAAAAAAATTTGTCTTGACAGTATTAAGATCCTCAAGCCATGAAACATAATGACTTATCTCCTCGCAGTTTAGTTGAGCCCCGGGGCAGTAGTAGGTCCTGTCTACCAAGCGCCGGACATGTTTGCTTGAACCGAAATAAGCTGACAATACAAATTAGTTGTCAACTATTTTTGAATAAACTGTATCAAAGACATAAACATATGCATGCATGGTTGAGAAAAACTCACCAAATGGTAGAACTGGAGGCGTTTGCACATCGACCCAGATGTCTATATTACCTTCAATATCATCTTCCGGACGAATATCAAAGGTGATAACCATATCAGGCTCAAATGCATAAGCCTTGCATAGTACTTGCCAAGTTTTGCATTCAAAATGGGTGTATGTGTCTCCATTATATAATTTGACGTTGAAAGTATACCCATGCTCCGTCTTCAAGTAAACTCTCTTTACCTCCATATCATCTATAGCACTAAAACCTATCTTATCCAAGACAAAAATTCTTGCATGGCAGGGGATGCGCTAGTAGAATAGTGAAAATTTAAAATTATAAGTTGAAGCAAATGAAGCATAAGTTTTGCATTCAAATAATAATTGACAAAGTGACTTACTGTATCAACTTCGAATGTCTCATCCAGCTTGATGCTGAAGCGCCTACCATCAACAAGGAAATTTTTGTCGCACAGGCCGCGCTGGTCTTCACAGTGTTCGCACATAATGAAATCTTTTTCGTCGTCAGATGACATTTTCTATGTTCATATAGGTGAAACATTAAACACCTATATCTAGCCAAATATATATTCATCTAACATTTGACATTAATATATCTAACTATATTCATCTCTAACAATTGACATTACTATATATTTAACTTTTCTATCTAATTCATCTAACATTCAACATTAATCTAACATTTATATAAACTCAAAATATATAAAAAAATTAAATAAACAGAAAAACTCATTAATAAATAATATTTTAGATCATCAAATCTCAGATACCTAAATTTTCTTACTAAAAATAAACTAGTTATATTAATTATTGAACTAGTTCAAATCTCATATACCTAAATAAACTAGTTCGACAATTTTCTAACTAAAAATAAACTAGTTATATTAATTATTCAACTATAGTTCTAATCTCTAGTTCGACAATTTTTCTATCTAGCTAGCTAATTCATCTAACATTCGACATTAATCTAACATTCGATCATCTAATTAACTTTTCTAAAAAACAGAAAATAAGTAAAAAAATGTGTGTGTGTGTGTGTGTATACGTATATTATGTGTGTACGTATGTGTGTATGCGTGTGTGGTATGTGTGTTTGTGTGCGCCCCGTACGCCGCCGCCCCGTACGTACGAGCGGGGGCGGGGGCGCCGGCGTACGGGCCGGCCGGCCGGGTGCGCGCGACGAGACGACGGACGGCGCGCGGCGCGGCGGGTACGCGAGGAGAGCGAGATACGTACGTATACGGGACCGCGGCGCGGGACGACGACGGACGGCGGCGCGCGGCGTTCGGGGCGGCGGCGGGGACGACGACGACGACGGGCGACGGGCGGCGACGACGGGAGCAGCGCGCGAGAGGTTGGAGACGCGAAGAAGTGGGGAGATGTAACTGAAATTTTCGTAAGTGCTGTATATATAGGAGAGGCCTTTAGTACCGGTTGGAGCCACCAACCGGTACTAAAGGCCAAATTTGGTCAGGCCAGAGGCGGGAAGAGCAGGCCTTTAGTACCGGTTGGTGGCTCCAACCGGTACTAAAGGCCACCCCTTTAGTACCGGTTGGTGCCAGGACCCGGTACTAAAGGGTGTGCGCTGCCAGGCGAGGGGCACAAAAGTTTAGTCCCACCTCGCTAGCCGAGGGGCACTCGCACCTGCTTATAAGCCCCGCCGTCGCTGCTGTCTCGAGCTCCTCTCTTAAGCAGGCCTTCTGGGCTTACCTCTTCTGCGATGCCCTGTTGGGCCTACTGGGCTAGCGGGCCTGCATCCTGGCTCAACTTGAATTTGGGTTTCTAGTCGTATGCAGGCCGCTGTGGCCCAGTAGGTGGGCTTTTTTTTCTTATTTTTTTTGCTTTATTTATTTTTGTGAATAACTTAACTTTGAAAATAGATTTTTTAGTGATTCTTTTTTCTTATGTTTAATATTAGTGTGTTTTATCATTATATTCAATTTGGTAATGCTTAGGTTATTTAAAAAATGAAATGCCTTTGTAATGGATGAGTTTTCGTCCGAAACCCTGATACTTCGAAACAGATTGTCCATTTTGTACACGAAGTGCATCCAGTTTTTGCGGTAACCCTCTCTACTTTTTTGCACATGCTATGTGGGTGAAATTATGATACCATGCCAACTTTCAACCTTTTCTGAGTTCATTTGAAATTATGATACCATGCCACCAACCGGTACTAAAGGCCTTGCGCTGCCACCCCAAAGTTTAGTCCCACCTCGCCCGGCGAAGGGCAGCCGCACTGGTTTATAAACCCAGCCGCGGCTACCTCTTCGAACTCCTCTATATAGCAGGCTTCTGGGCCTAATTAATTAGGGCGCGCTGCCCTCTAGTCTGCTGGCCCTTCTGGGCCTGCATTTGCACACCCTAGGTCTGGCAGGCCCACTGGGCAGCGCGCCAACAAATTTTTTATATAGTTTTTTCTTTTCTGCATTACTTATTTTCTTCTATTTATTTTGAGTAGTTTTTTATATAGTTTTTTTTCTGCATTATTTATTTTCTTCTATTTATTTTTGAGTAATTTTTTGTATAGTTTTTTTATTTTCTGCATTATTTATTTTCTTCTATTTATTTTCTTCTGGAAATTGAATGCTGCATACTGAACAATTAGGTAAATGACCGAAAAACAACAAATGATGTCAGAACATGTTGGAAATTGATGACTTCGCTTTAAATGTTGCATACTGAACACAAAAGAAGTCTGGAGTTCAAATAAGTTTAAAAAACATTAAAGTGGCCATGTAACAGATGAGTTCTCGTCCGAAACCCTGATACTCCGAAAGAGTATGTCCAGTTTGTACACGAAGTGCGTCCAGTTTTTGCCGTGACCCTCTCTACTCTTTCGCGCATGCTATGCGGGTGATATGATGATACCATGCCAAGTTTCAACATTTTCAGGATTCATTTTGTAGTGATTTTTAATTTCACGGTCATTTAGCTCTCTAAACAATTAGGTAAATGACCGAAAAACAACAAATGATGTCAGAACATGTTGGAAATTGATGACGTCGCTTTGAATGCTGCATACTAAACACAAAAGAAGTCCGGAGTTTAAATAAGTTATTAAAAATAAAAAAGAGGTGCAATGGGGTTAATTTGCTTCAAGCCATTCGGAATAGTGTAAACTGCACTACACATAGCTCAGTGCAATCTATGCTATTCCGCAAGGCTTGAAGCTAATCAACATGTAGGTGAGCATTGCAACTCTTCGTCATTGTCTGTGCACTCACGGCTTATAAACCGCTCATACTGCCTCTCTCTTGGCGAGGTGGGACTAAAAATCAGCTTACAAAGAAACTCTACTACCGGTTCATGGCATGAACCGGTACTAAAGGTCTTCGTGGGGGCCCCAGACCGACCATAGCCTGACACAGCCTCATTAGTACCGGTTCGTGGCATGAACCGGTACTAAAGGTTACCCATGAACCGGTACTAATGATGCCCGCCCGCCTAGCCGTTAGAACCGGCACTAATGGCCACATTAGTGCCGGCTCAAATTCAAACCGGCACTAATGTGCTTCACGTTTGACCCTTTTTCTACTAGTGACACAGACATGCGCCATTAGTAACCCAACATACTAATGGCGCACCACACAAACATGGGCCATTAGTAGTTTTGCAAAAAAGTAAAAAAAAAATTATACTAATGGCGCACCGTGGCACAGTGCGCCGTTACTAGTTTAAACTAGTAATGGCGCACTATGCAACGGTGCGCCATTAGTAGTTTTGCAAAAAAGTAAAAAAAATACAGTAGTGGCACACTCTACGGCTGGTGCGCCATTAGTAGTTCTAACTAGTGGCGCATCGTGTGCCTGGTGGCGCAACGGTGCGCCATTAGTATGTTTGAAAAATGAAAAAAAACATTTTGTTACTAGTGGCGCATCGTGTGCCTGGTGCGCCATTAGTGTCTTCCACACTAATGGCGCATCCCCACATGGTGCGCCATTAGTATATAGTAGTGGCGCACCACTTCTCTGATGCGCCATTAGTGTCAATTCCATCTTTAGCCCTTTTCCTAGTAGTGCGGGCCCCATTTAAATTGCTTAGATTGTGTAGTTTGCTTTTGCTTCACCTCTTGCCATGTTAACCAACATTTAATATTGTTGAGTACCTAAACGAGAGGAACTAAATATTTGACGTGGTGTTTCGTCAATATGCAACTCGTTGCATATTGAGCCCCACTTAACTTGTAGTTTTGTTTGTGCCCTTTGCCATGCCATGCATATTTAAACCGGACATGCATCATACTTGGTTGTGCATCATGCCATGTTATGTGATGGTTGTTTACTATGTTGTTTGTTTCTTTTCGGGTTGTTTCCCTCGTTCGCTGCGGTTCCGTTCCGGAGTTGTGAGGATCCATTCGACTTCGTCCATTTGTCTTCTTCATGGACTCGTTCTTCTTCCTTGCGGGATCTCAGGCAAGATGACCATACCCTCGAAATCACTTCTATCTTTGCTTGCTAGTTGCTTGCTCTATTGATGCTGCCTATGCCGCGATACCTACCACTTGCTATATCATGCCTCCTATATTGCCATGTCAAGCCTCTAACCCACCTTGTCCTAGCAAACCGTTGTTTGGCTATGTTACCGCTTTGCTCAGCCCCCTCTTATAGCGTTGCTAGTTGCAGGTGAAGTTGAAGTTTGTTCCATGTTGGAACATGGATTTGTTGGGATATCACAATATCTCTTATTTAATTAATGCATCTATATACTTGGTAAAGGGTGGAAGGCTCGGCCTTATGCCTGATCTTTTGTTCCACTCTTGTTGCCCTAGTTTCCGTCATACCGGTGTCATGTTCCTTGATTTTGCGTTCCTTACACGGTTGGGTTATAATGGGAACCCCTTGACAGTTCGCCTTGAATAAAACTCCTCCAGCAAGGCCCAACCTTGGTTTTACATTTGCACTAACAACCTAGCCTTTTTCCCTTGGGTTTCCGGAGCCCGAGGGTCATCTTTATTTTAACCCCCCCGGGCCAGTGGTCCTTTGAGTGTTGGTCCGAACTGAGCTGCCTGTGGGGCCACCTCGGGGAAACTTGAGGGTTCGTTTTACTCGTAGATAGTCTCATCCGGTGTTTCCCTGAGAACGAGGTACATGCGACTCCTATCGGGATTTGTCGGCACATCGGGTGGCTTTGCTGGTCTTATTTTACCATTGTCGAGATGTCTTGTAACCGGGATTTCGAGTCTGACCGGGTCTTCCTGGGAGAAGGAATATCCTTCGTTGACCATGAGAGCTTATGATGGGCTAAGTTGGGACACCCGTGCAGGGTTTTGAACTTTCGAACGCCGTGCCCGCGGTTATGGGCAGATGGGAATTTGTTAATGTCCGGTTGTAGAGAACTTGAAACTTAACTTAATTAAGATACATCAATCACGTGTGTAGCCGTGATGGTCTCTTCTCGGAGGAGTCCGGGAAGTGAACACGGTTCTTGTGTTATGCTTGAACGTAAGTAGTTTCAGGATCACTTCTTGATCACTTCTAGTTCACGACCGTTGCTTCGCTTCTCTTCTCGCTCTCATTTGCGTATGTTAGTCACCACATATGCTAGTGCTTGCTGCAGCTCCACCTCACTACCTTTTTCCTACCCAGAAGCTTAAATAGTCTTGATCGCGAGGGTGTGAGATTGCTGAGTCCCCGTGACTCACAGATTACTTCCAAAACTAGTTGCAGATGCCGATGATACTCGTGTAGGTGACGCAACCGAGCTCAAGGAGGAGCTTGATGAAGATCTCATTCATTGTGTTGTTTTTGTGTCAGTTGATCAGTAGTGGAGCCCAGTTGGGGCGATCGGGGATCTTCTGCATTAGGGGTAGTCTTCTTTTATTTTGGTTCCGTAGTTGGGCCTTGATTGTATCTGGTTGATGTAATGCTATACTTATGTATTGAGTGAAGTGGCGATTGTAAGCCAACTCTGTACCTCTTTCTTATTCAGTACATGGGATGTGTAAAGATTACCCCTCTTGCGACATGCCTACAATGCGGTTATGCCTCTAAGTCGTGCTCCGACACGTGGGAGATATAGCCGCATCGTGGGTGTTATAGCATCGATCACGGAGGGCTTCTACATCAACACCATAGCCTCTCCGATGATGTGTGAGTAGTTTACCTCAGACCTTCGGGTCCATAGTTATTAGCTAGATGGCTTCTTATCTCTCTTTCGATCTCAATACAAAGTTCTCCACGATTCTCGTGGAGATCTATTCGATGTAATATCCTTTTGCGGTGTGTTTGTTGAGATCGATGAATTGTGGGTTTATGATCAAGTTTATCTATGAACAATATTTGAATCTTCTCTGAATTCTTTTATGTATGATTGGTTATCTTTGCAAGTCTCTTCAAATTATCAATTTGGTGTGGCCTACTAGATTGATCTTTCTTGCAATGGGAGAAGTGCTTAGCTTTGGGTTCAATCTTGCGGTGTCCTTTTCCAGTGACAGTAGGGGCAGCAAGGCACGTATTGTATTGTTGCCATCGAGGATAACAAGATGGGGTTTATATCATATTGCATGAGTTTATCCCTCTACATCATGTCATCTTACTTAAAGCGTTACTCTGTTCCCTTGAACTTAATACTCTAGATGCATGCTGGATAGCGGTCAATGTGTGGAGTAATAGTAGTAGATGCAGGTAGGAGTCGGTCTACTTGTCTCGGACGTGATGCCTATATACATGATCATACCTAGGTATTCTCATAACTATGCTCAATTCTGTCAATTGCTCAACAGTAATTTGTTTACCCACCGTAATACTTATGCTCTTGAGAGAAGCCACTAGTGAAACCTATGGCCCCCGGGTCTATTTTCCATCATATTAATCTCCCGTCAACAAGCTATTTCTGGTGCCATTTTTATTTCACTTTATTTACTTTGCATCTTTATCATAAAACTACCAAAAATATTATCTTATCATATCTATCAGATCTCACTTTCGTAAGTGACCGTGAAGGGATTGATAACCCCATTATTGCATTGGTTGCGAGGATTTTATTTGTTTGTGTAGGTGCGAGGGACTCGTGCGTGGCCTCCTACTAGATTGATACCTTGGTTCTCAAAAACTAAGGGAAATACTTACGCTACTTTGTTGCATCACCCTTTCCTCTTCAAAGGAAAACCAACGCAGTGCTCAAGAGGTAGCACTCCTCTATCGCCCCCTATGGTCATGATGTTGGCGAGGAAGATCATGACGACGAGCTCGACACAATGTCACAGAGGTAAACTTATAAAATCCTCTTTTCCCCTCAAATGCTTGGTGATGTAGTGCAAATGTAGTGTTGGACTCATGTGATGCTAAAAATTGTTGATGGTTTTTGGCATTGTAGTGTGCAAAATGAGCCGAATGAGATGGAAATTTTAATGTCTCAACTTGACTCAATTAACACCATCGACCTCAAGGACATTGTCTTGTCTATGGCTGATGAAAGCTAAGGAGAGGGAGAGGTAGCCCAAAGGAAGAGATCGATGCACAAGCTATGACGAAGAAGCTATCAAGGGCGGTGAACTATAAGGAAGGATAGGAGATAACTTTGCATGATGCTTGGATGAATAACTCTTGATGAGTCAGTTGGAGCCGATCAAACCATTGAAACATTTTGGAGTAGGATTGAGGATAATTATACACTCAATGTTCCAGTTCCCTCCAACCGCACACAAGAATCTCTTGCTCGCCTTTGGGGTGTCTATCACGTTGACCAAGTGAACATTACACCATCAAGTGGAGTGCCAACAATAGAGTATGTGCCTATCACCCAAGAGCTAAGCAAGCAACGGAACATAAGGGGTGGGAACAAACAATTCACTTCACACCACTTGTTACAAGGTGCTCTAAGTAAATGAGAAGCGGGCTAGAAGAAAGTGTGTGACAACATGGAGGAAGTCAAGATTGAGCATCTCTCTCAGCTGGATGGGAAAATTGATACTAAAGGATACGATGAAGAATGGTAGAGTTGACGCTTACAAAGAAGAGCTCATTGCAATGATTAAGACAAAGAAAGTGTTGGTTTCTGTATGCAAGGAAGAGAAGATGGTGAGGTGGATGGAGCTCAAAATGATGGAGGATGAGAGGTTGAGAGCAAAGACCATGGCTGGAAAGAAGAAGTTGCAATCGAGGAACAACACCTTGCAATGGAGTTCATGGAGCAAATGACCAAGAGGAAGGACGATGAGCGCCAAATCATGTTCATGAATGCGAGTACGATGGATGAAAAACATGGTGTATGTGCCAGGCTTTTGATGAACTATGTTGCGGGCGGTGGTTTTTGGATGAACTATATTTTATACTTGTCGTTGAATTGTTGGATGTAGTGCATTTAGATTGTTGTTAAAATGCTATATACATGTTTTAAATGGTTGTGCAAAGCGATGGAAGGAACATGCCATTTTTTATAGTGAGTTTAGTTTGAGAAAGTGGTTTAAGGAGCAGAATGACTAGAGATGATCTTATTTAAGGGATGTGGAGTATCTACTCGCGAGTACACATGGCCCCGCATGAATAGTAAATTCAAAACAAATGGTAAAAAGTTCAAAGATTTTTGATTTTTTGGCAGGATTGTTCAATGTTTCGAGTGCTTGCAAAATTTCATGATGGGATGACATTTGTGGGATATGGACCCGCATGAATAGTAAATTCAAAACAAATGGTAAATAATTCAAAAAAAATCTATTTTTTATAATGAAACTTTGCAACCACTCGGAACATTTAACAATGTTTGCCACAAATAAATCAGTTTTTTATTCTTTATCATTTGTTTTGAATTTACTGTTCAGGACTGATGCATTTGTGCTCGCGGCGGTACTTAACACCGATGGATCTATCCTGGGCGGAGTTGGAGGAACGGGTATGCTGCTATGCGACCACTCCGGTGCTATTATTTCCAGCTCATGTAGGCATATTTTCACATGTGATGATGTGTTGGAGTATGAGATTTTAGAGCATTTCCAGCAGACCCCTTATATCACACCGACCCGCAAAATAACCGTTGGTTTACAGTTTTACATGAAAAAAGTGGCCCGAACAGAAATCATATCGGACTGCGGCCCTTAAATTTTTTTGCGGGGCGCGGTAAAGGTTGGAGATCTTGGAGAGGAGGAGGCTAGCCGAAAGAGGCCATGCGGTGCCAAGGTTCGGTGAGCAAGGTGGTTTGGCAAGCGGTGGTGGCAATGGTAGCGGTGAAGATTTCGTCTTGTGATGATGATGATGGATGCGATGTCTTTTGGGTTGTGGCGCGAAAACTATGTTCAAATGTCGCCAAATCTATGTTTGAATTCTCGAAATTTGTGTTTTATTTGTCAAAATTGCGATCAATTGCATTGTGTGTTTTTATGGTTTGCGAGCTCTGTTCGGCCGCAACCGATTTCGGTCTTTAAACTGCGTTTTTCTTGGCCCTTAACTGTGGTTCAAGGGTCGCGGCTTTAAGGGCCTGCTAGAGATGCTCTTAGCAATTCGGGAAGGACTCATGTTGACACTACAGTAGAGCAACCTATCGATCTATGTTGAAAGCGACAGTTTGGAGGCAATGAACATGGTGAAAAGTGGAGAGACAAACAGATCAAAGTACGCATTTTTGATTAGAGAGATAAAAGAAACTATGTCCGGACGTAATTCTTGTACTTCCTCTGTTTTTAAATATAATTCTTTTTAGAGATTTCAAATAAACTACTACATATGAATGAATATAAATATATTTTAGAGTATAAATTCACTCATTTTGCTCAGTATATAGTCAGCTGTTGAAATATCTAGAAAAACCTATATTTAGGAACGAAGAGAGTATTACTCATGTCCGTCGAAGTGGTAATTTGTCTAGTCATGTTTTAACAAATTTTAGGAGGACTCAAGGCCGGACTGTTGTTTGGCTTGGGTCAGGATCTGATGTCATCCAGATGCTGTTAAGCGTGATGAGTAATACAAGAATTATTCTAAAAAAACAGAACTCATGTTATGTTATAAAAAAGAACATTTTTTTCTGAGAATAAGAAAAAGAATACTACCAGACCAGCCGGTGAGATCTTCTTCATGGGTAAGTCAGCCCCTGCCAGACCAGCCGGTCAACTGTATGCATCGGTTCCGATCGAAACCATTCGGGATCCGGGAAAAGGCATCAATCGAAGCACAGAGATAAACTGAACATAAACAAACACGCGAAGAACACAGACACCCGCACGCAGCCAAACCCGAGGGCGCAGAGCCACGCGCGACGAGATCCCCAACCCCCCGAGCCAGAGCCGCCGCCGCCGACCAGATCCGCCGCCCCCCCGTAGGCGGCCAACACGGCGGCCGCCAGGATGCTGCCCGACGGCGGCGGCGACGACGAGGAGCGCTGGCTCGCCGAGGGCATCGCCGGCGTCCAGCAGAACGCCTTCTACATGCACCGCGCCCTCGTAAGCCCCGCCCCGCCCCCTACCCTCCCCTCCTCCTCCCGCGGAACCCTAGCCCCCCCGGCCGCTAGCTTACCCCCGCCTCGATCGGCGATTTCGTGGGTGGATTGCAGGACTCGAACAACCTCAAGGACGCGCTCAAGTACTCGGCGCAGATGCTCTCGGAGCTGCGCACCTCCAGGCTCTCCCCGCACAAGTACTACGAGCTATGTGAGTTGGGCGTTCTCCGGGCGCCGTCGAATTCCGTGAGTGTGTGTGGGTTCGGCTGGGGTTTGACAGGATTTCACTTTGCTGGGCTGCTGCAGACATGAGGGCGTTTGATGAGATGCGGAAGCTGGAGATGTTCTTCAGGGAGGAGACCCGCCGGGGCAGCTGCTCCGTGGTTGACCTCTACGAGCTTGTTCAGCATGCTGGCAACGTGTTGCCGAGACTGTAAGGCTCATGCCCCCCCTTTAACTCTTACAGAGATTGATGCTAGTTCAATTTTACTTGCTTGGAAGAGATTGCCAGTGGCTATGACTCCAATAGGTGGGATATTGTCAGTAAATGCCATGCCATGTCCACATTAACAACTATGAGAGTCGTGTTGATTAGACTAGTTTGAATGAAGTGCAAATTCTATGGAGACATATAGGAATGGAAGACTTATTGTATCTGCAGTTCCACACATTTGAACAGTAGACAGTGATATGTAATCCCATTCTGCCACGAGTTATTCCTCGTTGTATTGTAGATTAGCTCCCAATATGCAAAATGGATACAGTTCATTATTTGTTATGGTTCACTAAGACATTTCATGCCATTCAACACGTGCTATATCATATTGTACTGTCATTCGTGAAGTACCATATCAGTTAGAAGTTACTGTACTGATTTGTATGGTTGTATCAACTCAACTGCACCTGCAAATACCATTGGGAAAATTATAACAAGTATCGTATTCAGAGTTTGCTTGGTGGTGGGACCACTCAATTCTTTTAGCTGTGTCTGTTAAGTTCAAACACAATCGAGGAAACTTTATTCTTTACCACATCTCAGTTGCTTGCAAAAAGTGTGGAATGATATGTCAGGACTAGACTCTGTCTAAACTTATTTGTACATAAATCATGAACTAAGTCTAGGCATTATTTCATCTTTGTGGAACTTATGTTGTAAATGAAGTCTAAAGGTCATTTAATCAAAACTTAACATAATTGCGATCCACCTTTTAGCCAGACCTGCTGCTTCTTTCAGCTTTTATACCCAATTAATTTGAGTTCTTGTCCACATAACTCATAATGTGTTTATTATCAGGGATATTGCAGCTGCTTATATTCTGGCATGGACTTGTCTTTGAACTAGGGAAAAATGCAAAATTACATGGATGTTCAAGCCTTGCATGATAGAACTTTGACTCACATAAAGCAGTTTCTGAACCCCCCTATAAATTTTATGTAACTTTAAACTGTCGTCGTTTGGATTTAGGTTAAGTTTCAACTTCACTGAACACTTGCCTGTATGTTTGGCCCTGGCGCTCAGCCATCAATTTATATGTTACTGCTTATTACTGTGTTTTTAGAACATGATAATTGTTTATTAGCTTGGAACGTTGTATAAATAAGACGGTGCGTCCATGATCAAGTCCCGAGTTCTGCTTAGATCCCGACTGCCAGGTCCCATAATTATTCTGTTCTTTTATTATCTATTTTATTGTAACTGACCCATGTAAAATTAATATATGTAAAAACCAAGCTAGTTGTTTATCATGCCATCTGTCAACACTGTAATTTCTTTCAATTTAAAGAACTTATGAATAGTATTATCTGATCTTATGTTGTTCATGTGCTAGTTATCTGCTCTGCACAGTAGGATCTGTGTACATTAAATCAAAAGAGGCTCCCGCTAAAGATGTTCTGAAAGATCTTGTTGAAATGTGTCGGGGCATTCAACATCCTCTTCGTGGACTTTTCCTAAGAAGTTACCTCTCTCAGATAAGCCGAGACAAGCTACCTGATATTGGTTCAGAGTATGAAGGGTACTGTGCACCATTCAAAACTTTAGCTATTTTCAGTTTGCTTTGCTTTCATTAATATGCGTGTACCAATGGCAATTTCGAGCTCACAAATAACACACTAACCTTAGGACACTAAGAATTAGCTTATTCTCCAATTCTGTTACATAAGTATGTACTACAAATTTCTTGTGAAAATGTAGCATGTGCTATAATTACAAAATAATCATGTTACATTGAGTCATTGACTCTGTATAACGGGATACCTAGTACTGAAACAGAAACAAGTTAATCTTTCATGTAAACATGATGTCTTGGTTAGCAACCTAGACGGTATTTTTACAACTTTACATGATTCGCTAGTAACACTAGTGTTACTAGTTCCCTTTTCTCTTCATTTTGTACAGCTCCTGCAATATTAATAATCACTTGGGTGCCGGGACTTGATATTCATTATTTGCTGGTACCTGGTCATCAACCCTGCTTTGTCATTAACTAATATACTCCCTCCGTTCCTAAATGTAAGTCTTTTTAGACATTTTAAATGGACTACAACATACGGATGTATATAGACATATTTTAGAGTATAGATTCACTCATTTTGCTCCATATGTAGTCACTTGTTGGAATCACTAAAAAGACTTATATTTGGGAACGGAGGGAGTAGGATTTAATCAATCTTAGTCGCATGCAATTGTATTAATATACACTACAAATCCTAACTGTTACCGGTGACCTCACTTGATTTTGGTTCATGTTGAAATGATCTGTAATTAGCTTAGCTCATTATAGTTGGTTGTTTGGGACATTGGAAGTGAGTTGTCCAGATAGTGTTTTGCCATTTCCTTTGTAATTATTTTTCTTCAACAATTTCCTTATATTCCATCTTTTGTTCTTTTTTTCAACTTTTATCACGCAGGGATGCTGATAGCATTAATGATGCAGTTGAATTTGTTCTTCAGAATTTCATAGAAATGAACAAACTCTGGGTTCGGATGCAGCATCAGGTTTGTTTGCTAGCCATTTAACCTTAGGACACAACTTTATTTATTTCCTTTCCTTTATTATCATGCATTTACCATGTTAGGCTGCTATACATCCATACCAAGTCACATATGTTGCACAGAAAAAGATCATTTATCACATATGCAGTCATTCGGAATCTTAGTTCTGGACATTTACAGAACTTAGTGATTATAAGACATTGACATGTTTAGATGATCCTGAGCTGAAACCCGAAAATGATGACCCTGGTCTGCAGGGGCCTGTTCGGGAGAAGGACAAGCGGGGGAAGGAAAGAAATGAACTGCGTGATCTGGTAAATTAATTATCATCTACAGATTCTACTTGACTGTTATTTGGAGTCATTTTAATGACACAAGTTCTTCTGAACTTTCCAGGTAGGCAAAAACCTTCACGTTCTAAGCCAAATCGAAGGCGTTGACCTTGAAATGTACAAAGAGAATGTTCTTCCAAGGATATCAGAACAGGTTTGAAGTTAGATATATTGATATAAAATGACAATGTACATCCATGATGTCGTGGAAACTGAATCTGAAATATATTGGCAGGTAGTTAATTGTAAGGACGATCTTGCACAGTTCTACCTGATGGACTGCATAATCCAAGTCTTTCCAGACGAATACCATCTACAGACATTGGAAACATTGTTGAGTGCCTTTCCCCAGCTACAGGTTGGCAACCTCACCTTTTCTAGCTTTGCTTCCCTGCTGTAGTTTCGCAGTTTATGCTGTTCCATGCTGATAATTGCATAACAGAGGTTAATTCTGTCAATCAAAGGCTCAACTTGCAAGTGATCCTCATGCCTTTGATCGACTTGGTTGGTTTACCTGATGTTTATTATCTAGAAAACTAAATAGTGTTATTTTCTCCTGTGCTTCACCACTTAAAGAAAGGATTAACATATAGGTTCAGGCGCACTTTTTTTGTCTTCACCTGATTGAAAGCTAAGGGACTTTTGAGGGCAAAGCACACTATTATATACATAGTTATGGTGTGTTATTTTATTGTGGTGCCATAGTTAGATGATGAACCTATACTTTCGTATATTCAGGGTATAACATGGTAAAGCTTGACAATGCAAGTACAATGAAGTACAAAGTTCTAGCACTATGAATCTCGCTCGGATCTTATTAACTGATATGCAGTTTCTGTTTTATTTTACTATGAAGCAAGTCATCACATAAATTCTCTTGCAGCCAAGTGTTGATATCAAAACGGTGCTATCTCAACTCATGGACAGATTGTCAAACTATGCTGCCACAAGTCCTGAAGTGAGCATGCCCCAGACCACTTTATCAGATGTAATCCGTATATGCTTTTACATTAATGAATTGTGCAGGTACTGCCAGAGTTTTTGCAAGTCGAAGCTTTTGCGAAGTTCAGCAATGCTATTGGAAAGGTAACACTTAAATTGCTGCTTATCACTAATTAGAAATATGCAATCACACAGGTCATACATGTCCACTGTGTTCTTATCCCCCCCCCCCCCCCCCCCCCCATTTTTTTTGTATAACCATCAATTGGCGATACCATGAATATGCATTTGATCTAAACGACAGTTTCCATGGTTACTATGTACATAAGTGTACCAATGTGCATGGGAATAACCATAGAAATACATGCACCTTTTATTTCTTCCTTTTTCTAGTTACCTAGCTGTTCGGTGCTATTGTACAGGTAAAACTGAAACAACTGACACCTGATTTGTTGACAGGTGATAGAAGCTCAAGTTGACATGCCGGTTGTTGGAGCAGTAACTTTATATGTATCACTCCTTACATTTACTCTCCGCGTGCATCCAGATCGGCTTGATTATGTTGACCAAGTGCTGGTAAGTCTTACTTTGACAAAGAGATATGCTATTACCCTTTTAGTTCGATAGTTGATGTAGATGTACGTTCTAGCTCACGTTATGTCTAATATTGTACAGGGTGCATGCGTGAAGAAACTTTCTGGCAAGGAAAAACTTGAAGATAGCAGAGCAACGAAGCAAATTGTTGCACTTCTTAGTGCTCCCCTGGAGAAATATAGTAATATTGTTACTGCATTGGAGCTTTCAAATTATCCCCGGGTAATGGATTATCTGGATAATGCTACAACAAAAGTGATGGCTCTGGTAATAATTCAAAGCATAATGAAGAACACAACCTGCATATCTACTTCCGACAAGGTAATATTTCACATTACACTGTTTCTGTATCTATTACTACTATTTAAGTCACACCATGAGATCCTGTCGCTATTTCTTGCAGATCGAGGCTCTTTTTGATTTAATTAAGGGCCTTATAAAAGATATGGATGGGGCTCAAGATGATGAGGTAAGATCATACACTTCATTTTTCAACTCTCTTCAACTTGTTTGTATGCTTCTTTATGCTGCTGTTTGATCAGTCATGGAATATTCTAGTTCCTCATCAAGCTTACCCGCACTGTTAACATGTTAAATTTTGTTGCATTAGCTTGATGAAGAGGATTTTAAGGAGGAGCAGAATTCTGTAGCACGCCTTATTCACATGTTGCACAATGATGATCACGACGAGATGTTGAAGGTACATTTGTTGATTCACTGAATTTGCTGAGAGCTTGCGAACTTTTTTTAGTCTCTGTTACATTTTCCTCCTCCTTTACTTCAGTTCTTGTTACAGCCTCCATCATATGTCTGTGTTATATGTCCATTTACACTAGCTATGGGCAGGTGAAGTTCTGAGCTGGTGTTTTGCCCTCCTAATAAGGTTACATAATAAGCAATTGAACTTCAGTTTATAGGAAATTGATGTTCTAAGTTAGCACCTATAGACATTATTCTCATACCGACCTGCTTACTCTGAACCATCATTTTGTTAAATCTTATTTGTAGAGCCTACTATAGGTAATGAACCATGCCCTGGTAGTATCTGATTATGAATGAAACTAGGGCCAATTATCTTTTTCCATGCTAGATTGACAAACCAAGCACCTGCTCTTGAGTTCTGGTTACTTGGCAGCATTTAATCTGGGTACTTGTCTTGTCATTTTCCCATTTTGAAAATGCTGATAGGAAATGCTTGTCAATCTTTCAGATCTTATGTACTGTTCAGAAGCATATACTTCAGGGAGGTCCCAAGCGTCTACCTTTCACTGTGCCGTCGTTAGTATTCTCCGCTCTCAAGGTATGTTTAATTGTTTCAGTTATAGTGAACAGTATCCTGAAATAAGAAGCTTACTTATTTCTTGATGTATTTGTACACAATGTTATCAAAAAACATGAACTGTATAGTTGCACATGCTGCTTTGTAGTAGGCATGATAATACTGGGGTAGGTGCTTTGCTTTGTTTTGGCTTACCAATTCTAACAGTTGGGTTACACTGGATGTTTTTTCTTGCCTGCAGTTGGTCAGACGATTACAAGGTCAAGATGGAGATGTCACTGGGGAGGAAGTTCCCGCAACCCCTAAGAAGATATTTCAGATCTTGCATCAGGTTTTTATTCTCATACATTTTAACTTCTTCAGAATTTTCCATTATTAACTCTTCAATGTTCTCATAGTTTTTCATTTTTCAGACTATTGAAGCACTCCAATGTATTCCTTGTCCAGAATTGTCTCTCAGATTATATCTACAATGCGCAGAGGTATTGTTGGAACAACTGATTGATTCTTTTTACACTTCTTCCTATTGTGTGACAGCATTTCTTATTCAGGCTGCCAATGATTGTGATTTGGAACCGGTTGCTTATGAGTTCTTTACTCAAGCATTCATCTTATATGAAGAAGAAATAGCGGTATGAAACCCCACCTGACCCCCCCCCCCCCCCCCCTCCTCGCCTGATCTGGACCATATCATAAATGTCATGTGCCATGCTTTTATTAAGACATTGAAGTGCTTTTATACTTCGGTTATTATCTTTTTGCCTTAACGACTATGTGGCACAAGCAGGATTCTAAGGCTCAAATTACTGCACTTCACCTAATAATTGGAACCCTTCAGCGGATGAATATATTTGGGGTGGAAAATAGAGACACCCTCACTCATAAGACAACAGGGGTAATAGTTCCTTGCTTCGTTGTTGCATTCCTGGAATCTGTTATGGCCTAAAGCTGTTGCTCCTAGTACACATTTTAAATGACATCATTTCTGTTTTGTGCAGTACTCAGCAAAACTTCTAAAGAAGCCTGATCAATGCCGGGCAGTCTATGCATGTTCACACCTTTTCTGGACTGATGACCAAGATGGAATCATGGATGGTGAAAGGTGAACCTATTGAGATACTCATTTTAATTTTTGTTCATTTTGTTCAAAAGTGGCAAGACATTGCTTCCTGAGACAATGAAAGAAAATTCGCCATCACAAATTTGTGGTCGGTCCTAATTGCATGATATCTCTCGGGCTACTATGTCTCTAATCCTTTTGCGCCAGCTATAGTCAAGTTTAGGCAGTAACTTCGGGCCTGCAGTCGAACCATATCTGAAGTACCTCTTTTGCTTGATCAAAATTTTGTTACAGGGTCCTCCTTTGCTTAAAGCGTGCCTTGAGAATTGCAAATGCTGCTCAACAAATGGCCAATGTATCAAAGGGAAGCAGCGGATCTGTCATTCTATTCATTGAAATTTTGAACAAGTAAACGCTTTATACCTGATATCTTTTCTGGTGCTTATATGATTAATTTGCTGCAATTGTAGTTCTCATACTTGTATTATCTTCAGGTATCTGTACTTCTTTGAGAAAGGAATTCCACAAATCACGAACACTGTCATCCAAGATTTGATCGAACTGATCAGGACAGAGAAGCAAAATGACAGCAGTGCATCTGATCCATCTGCCGAAGCTTTCTTTGCAAGCACTCTACGATACATTGAATTCCAGAAGCAGAAAGGTGGAAGCATAGGAGAAAAGTATGAACAGATAAAAGCTTCGTAACTCGAGACAAGTAGGGCATTGCGACAAGGGGTTTCCATTTTGTCTGAGAGAAAGCAAGCTCTTTTTTTTTTGGTGATGTGTTGAGTGAAAACACAACCTGATGGTTTCAGCTGCCTCCGACCGAGAGATGTCTGCACAGTTGTGGTTTCTGAATCTCATGCTCAAATCGGTGCATGCCCACCCTTTAGCTACAATGTTTGGGTTACTTACTACAGTTGATCAGGTGGTAATAAGCTGTACTCTTTGGGAAGCTCAGGTCTGTACAGGATACTTGTGTACCGGAGTGCCATTGTTGTATATTCCTTTTTCTCTAGTTATTTCGCAAAGCGTGTGAATTTTAGGTGGACACTCGGAGTACATATTTTTATTTATCAGACTGGTGTTTTGATTAATTTATAGTGATGAAGGCATTGAATTTAGAACTATATATTTATCTGTTGTTCTTAAGATCATAGTTGCTTCGTCGAGCTTTATGCTTTTGGTTACAAGAAACGCTGACAAAAGTCGCGTAGCATTTTGATCATTTCGATCTGACCAAAAAGGTCGCATCCTGCTTTGCGCACCAGATTGTTTGACCAAAATCGGGAGGATGGAGACAAACAAGCACCAACTCCTGAAAGATTATTATAGGTAGAAACTACTAGCAATTTATTATAGTGTAATTGTAGCATTACATTTGTCTTCCAAGCATTCTCACTTCCAATTCTGATTCCTCCAGTCCAACCAACTGTGCAAGTGCAATTTTAATATCTCAACACATTTTTTCCTCCAAAAAGAACAGGACTTTAGCTAATTTGGATCGATCGGCCGTCGACACATTCGTGAACTGCTCTCGTACGCTCACAACCACAAGACGTGCAGTACAACGTGTAACTGATATCTGTTCTCATGCATCCTATTTTTTGCTCCTCCCTCGCTACACTCACTCTCCACCTTTCACCACTTCCACCTGCATGTGCCACTGGTTGAGAAATGAGAAACTAACCAAGATCACACCACCACTCCTCCGTCCACACCCAAAGCCCCCAATCGAACTCGCCAGAGCTCCAGCCCCTCACCCATGGACGCGACGATCGGAGATGTGAGCGTGGCGTCGTCGGTGGAGCGGGTCTTCGAGAGCCAGCCGCCGCTGCCGGGGACATGGGGCCAGGTGACGCTGCGGTCCATGGCCATCTCGGTGGTCCTCGGAACCGTGTTCGGCTTCGTCGGGCTGCGCATCATGATGAAGGCCGGCATCATACAGGCGCTCAACCTGCCCATCAACGTCCTCAGCTTCTTCTTCCTCAAGTGGCTCATCAACCTCCAGCGAGCCGCCGGCTTCACCACGCTGCCCTTCTCGCGCCAGGAGAACGTCCTGATCCTCACCACCGTCACCACCTGCCTTAACACAGCAATATGTGGTAAGGATCATACACACCTTGGTATTAACTCTTACAAGGAAAAGCTGCATTTTTTTGGGTACCATGTAAACAAAACGCATGCATATACTCCGCCCCTTCAATGATAAGTGAAATGTGGAGTTAGGAATTCGGGTGCACTATATGAGTGAGCTCATCCATCAGATACATATATATGATCCCCCGCAAAAAAAAGATACATATATATGATATATCCGAGGAACAAAAACTTTAGTACTCTGTCCCAAGACACTTCAACCTAGTGATCATGATTGGCAATCACACTGACAAATTTATTTTGACTTCACCTCTATTCTTCAGGTGGCTTTGCAAATTATGTAGTTGGAATGACTTCTGGTGTAGCCAAATCACTGGGAGAAAATCCAGATCCAAGAGATATTGTTGACAATATACCGACTGGACGATGGATGTTGTTCCTTTTCCTGATTGGTATGGTGGGAGTAACAGCTAGCGTGCCACTGAACCAGGTAATCCACCATTTACATATACTAGCTGAATGCACGTGCGGTGCATTGTCATGAAATAACGATAAACACAAGGATTAAATTATTGTACTAAATCATAAATGTGTGCCATCCTCTCTACTACTGAAGGGGAGGCTGCGGTCGTGATGTTATGTCGTGGTTTGGTTTGGTTCATACATTTGTTGGTTTCATGTTAGTTATGAAGAGTATCATTCTTTGGACAGGAGGATATGGAGAGTATCATTCTTTGAACGGGTGGATCATGCTAATTATGGAAAGTATCATCGAGCATTAGACGGGGGTGGTCGTGTTAATTATGGAGAGTATTATTCTGTGGATGGAAGGATCACATTAATTATGGAGAGAACCATTCTTTGACGAGTCACGTTAATTATGAAAAGTATGATCGAGCGGGAGGATCACATTAATTATGGAGAGTATCACTCTTTGGACGGGTGGATCACGTTACTTATGGAGAGTATCATTTTTTGGACGGAAGGATCACATTAATTATGAAAAGTATCATCGAGGGTTGGACGGAAGGATCACGTTACTTATATAAAGAATCATTCTTTGGACGGATCACATTAATTATGGAAAGTATGATTGAGCGTTGGACAGGAGGAACACGTTAATTATGGAGAGTATCACTCTTTGGACGGGTGAATCACGTTACTTACGTAGAGTATCATTCTTTGGACAGGACGCACTAATTATGGAAAATATCATCGAGCGTTGAACGGGAGGATCACTAGAATATTTTTTGAGGGATAGGATCACTAGAATATGTATCCCCCATTGCAACCCATGGACAATTAGCTAGTAGCGGCAAATTGATTCTCTCACCCGCTGCTTTTCTCCTCGGCACTCATTGTGACTCTTTAACCACCCTCTCCTTGCAAGAAGATAAACCAACGTTTTCCCCTCGAACACTACTTCCTCTCCAGCTTTATTTTGGACACTTTTTCTAAGCATCTTTTAAAAATATTTTGTATCTGTACATATTAAAAAACTGCCAATATCGATTCAGTCTCCGATCTTGTTCTAAGGGTTATGATCTATAGACATCAAGATGTTTTGACTTGTGACCTATGAATGATTTCAACTGAGATCGTGTGTTGAAGCATATTCCTGAAGAGACAAGCTCTCTGGATTGGCATTGGATTCCACCATTCCCCTCATGAACCAGCGGCTTTAGTAAGTTGTCGTTTTGGTCGACAAGCAAATCATTGTTTATTGGCCTCGCCTTTAACCGTTCTCGTTGACAAGGATATACATTTTCTTGATCACACACACACACACACACACACACACACACACGCACGCACGCACGCACCTTGTCACCTATTTGTGAACCACCTCCGGGATCAACATACTCGCACTGACCCACCCCCAAAACAACTGAAGAAGTCTGGGTAACATCCTCAGTATCCTTTATGATGGATATCTGTAGAGCGACATGCAATTCCCCCAGCAACCTTAAATCCTGCCAAATATTACAGTACATGGGTAGCTTGTAAGCGTGCAAAAATCATGTATTTTCTCTAGCCTGGATACGGAAGTGGAGATGAGGGAGAAAATTTGCATTACTTTGGACATTTTCACAGAATCTCTATCCGATGCATATTTGGGGCTACCTACCCATGTTGAAGCGGAACTGTCAGATTGTTTTCAAACCTTTATGAGAGATTGCATTTGACAAATAGATGATGGGTCAAAGGTTAAATTTTGGGATAATCCATATGGAATCCTGATGGCCCTTCTAAGCGTCTGATAATGAGAAGAGGACATGTTTTTTTTTTTGAACATCAGTACAGACGCAAGCACGCACACACGTTACAACTATCCCTCTAACCATCCAACCACAGGTTGGTTCGCGAGGACATGTTGTTTTGACACATGCCAATGATCTCATTAACTCGCAGTCCGAGCGGTGGGATGAAGGTGATCCATGATATTCTTTGGCCAATCGATGCACAAACTATTCTCCATATCGTGGTTATGGACACTTTGAGAATTTTATGGCATGGAAGTTTACAAAGATGGGGACCTTTTCTGTACAGTTGGCATATTATGCTGAGTGGAGCATCACCACAGGAAGAAGTTGTGAAGGAACATGGACACACAGAACTATGTCATCAACCCAGTCTAGTCAAAGTTGTGGGATATAAAAATATCGAAAATAATAAAAATAATAATGTGGAAAGCTATGTGCAACACGCTAACGTGTAGGTCAATTATATTTAACCACCATGTCAAGGTGAGTGCTCAATGCTATTTTTGTCTCGCATGGGCAGATGATATTAAGCTTGCCTTGCTCACTTTAGTTCATGAATAATCAGCGTGGAAAGATTTAGGACTCCAAGATGTATCCTTGAAGCATGCATGGTGGATCGAGCCCTCCCACAGTCGTAACATGTGGGCTTACCTCGGATTCATGACTGGAGTGTCTCCTATGTCTGAATGAAATCGTTCCCCAATGAAATGATTGGTCATGCTGATCTTAACATCATGATCATGGTTGCTCCTTGGTACGTGTGGTGGGAAAGGCGACAATCTATCACTAGGCAACGCGTTCAAATCCCAAGTCATTCGGCAAGGCCATCATTGTCTTGATTTGAGCAATGAGAGAGCTTCAACTAGATCTTGTAGCATCCGACATCATGGCTGGGTAAGACCGCTAAAATGTTATGTCAAACTTAATGTGGATGCGTCTTTTGATGAGGACATGAGTCATGGAACTTCTAGAGCTATCCTTCTTGATGGCCATGGATTTTTTATTGTCATAACAACCCAATTAATCGGTCAAGTATATGATGTTGGTACGACTGAAGCATATGCTTTCTTCATGGTCTTATCCTTGTAACTGCAATAGGATCATTGTTAACTTTGATTGTATATATGGTAGAAATCTCTACACCGCGGTAGGATGCACAAGTACGTAACGGGCTTTGGAGACTGTTTTCGTCCATTGAGCTGAGGCAGTTTTGCATTTTGCCACTAGGCTAGCTAATACTCAAACTATGGGAGGTGCTTTTAAAACTACCTCGAATGCCTTAAGGTCCTTGGTGATTCCCTAAATAGAACTACTTTTAATGTTTACATTGTAGGTGGTTTCGTCACTGAATCGCCCAGAGTACTTTATCATTTGAAGTGGAACCACCCAGAATACATTATCATTTGAAGAAGTTTTTAGTTCAGAACCACTCCCATTTCTTATTCATGCATGGTATTTTAATTATTTTTAGCCAACCCTACAATTGAAATTCAAAGAGAACATTCCCACATACACACTAGACACAATCATACACATTCTCATTCATTGCATAAGTCCATTGCATTTCATTATACATTTATATACATCTTGTGGTTCATACAAACCAAAGTTATAAAATCCAAAGATTTATATACTCCACGCCATCTCGAGTAGCCTACCCATCTCACCTCTTCATGTTGCCTTTTCATCTTGAGTAGTGTACACATCCTGCCTTTTCCTTTCACCTTTTGGCTCGATTAGTGTACCCATCTCAACTCATCATGTTGACTTTTGGACTGATCGCCGTGAGATATCTTCTTCACGGGGATCAGAGATTTTTACACTTCAAAGTAAATTTCACTTAGAACATACATATATGAATGTACATATGTTGAGTAGAGCTAGTTCTGGTGCAACTAAAATCGATCTACATGCGGAAAATATGGTCAGCTTATTGGAAATCAAATATGGGGAAACTCAAGTAATAGTTGAACATAAACTGATATTAACACACACTAGCTCAATCTAAACTCCAATCACCAGTGCAACCAGCGCTGCCATAGCTGTTTATACTAACCCCATTCTGATAAGTTTGTAATGCCAGTGGTGTCTTTTTTTGTGCAGTGCAACTAAAACATAAGACAACCTTGTGATATACATATTGATTTATATGATAAATTTCACATGTACTTGAAAAGATCACACCCAACTTGGTGGTCGTATGTTCAGGACAAACTTCACTCCAAATTTGTCCAGATCATGTTCACCATTTCTCGAGTAGAGATCTGGTACACACTAGAAACATTGTCATTCCATCTTTGAATGCACTCCCAACTTCTCCAAGAAAAGAAACAAAGCATGGTGACTCTCCCGGCATCTCCAAGAAGCGGGAGGTGGCGGCAAACCGTACAGACTATGTTGGTTTCATTAATGCTTGTTATGACAAAAGCTCTATCACGATACATAAAATCTGTAACCTCATTTTTTGGCGTGCCAGTAAAACATGGTAAATATCTCTTTAAAAACACATTTTATCAAGTTTTAATCAATGCGGGGAAATACATTAATTAATTTAGAGATGAGAGGGAAAAAGGTATGTGGAACTTTGATGAGGGAGATATAGAAGAATTTCTACCTCCTCTATTAGTTGAAAGAATTCCTTATATAACACTATTTTAAATTTCGTTTCCTTATTTAACACTGGAAAAATGCTTCTTCCCTATCTAACACCAACTTTAAATTTTGTTCCCAATATAACACTTTTATCCATTTTTTGACCTAACGGTGTTAAATGAAACATAAAAAGACAAGTTTACCCTTGGTTCCGGCCAAAGGTTCCCAAGAAATCAACCGAAGTCTCCTATGCGTGCGTGCATTTTGAGTGCCCAGCCAAAGGTTGTTATGTACGTCAATGGAGTTCCCAACAAGCGCTTTTCTTTAATGCCTTTCTAGCTAGACATGGTGATTTCGATGGTGCTCACATAAAAGATAAGAATTGAAACATAATGGGAGCATCATGTAGCATATGACTAGCACATTTAAGTTTAACCCACTTCCTATGCATAGGGATTTTGTGAGCAAAAAATTTATGGGAACAAGAATCAACTTGCATAGGAAGGAAAAACAAACATAACTTCAAGATTTTCAACACATAGAGAGGAAACTTGATATTATTGAGATATGTAAAAGCATATGTTCCTCTCTCATAATAATTTTCAGTGGTATCATGAATGAATTCAACAATATAACCGTCACATAAAGCATTACTTTCATGATCCATAAGCATAGAAATTTTACTACTCTCCACATAAGCAAATTTATTCTCATGAATAGTAGTGGGAGCAAACTCAACAAAATAACTATCATGTGAGGCAATATCCAATTGAAAATTAAAATCACGATGAAAAGTTTCATGATTATCATTATTCTTTATAGCATACATGTCATCACAATAATCATCATAGGTATGAGGCATGCTTTCATCATAATAACTTTTCTCATCAAAACTTGGGGGACAAAAAATACCATCTTCATCAAACATAGCATCCCCAAGCTTGTGGCTTTGCATATCATTAGCATCATGGATTTTCAAAGAATTCATACTAACAACATTGCAATTATGCTCATCATAAAAAGATTTAGTGCCAAACATTTTAATGCATTCTTCTTCTAACACTTTGGCACAATTATCGGAATCCTTATTTTCACGAAAGACATTAAAAAGATGAAGCATATGAGGTAACCTCAAATCCATTTTCTGTAGTTTTCTTTTATAGAGTAAACTAGTGATAAAACAAGAAACTAAAAGATTCAATTGCAAGATCATAAGATATACCTTCAAGCACTAACCTCCCCGGCAACGGCGCCAGAAAAGAGCTTGATGTCTACTACGAAACCTTCTTCTTGTAGACTCGTGTTGGGCCTCCAAGCGCAGAGTTTTGTAGGACAGTAGCAAATTTCCCTCAAGTGGATGACCTAAGATTTATCAATCCATGGGAGGCATAGGATGAATATGGTCTCTCTCAAACAACCCTGCAACCAAATAACAAAGAGTCTCTTGTGTCCCCAACACACCAAACACAATGGTAAATTGTATAGGTGCACTAGTTCGGCGAAGAGACGGTGATACAAGTGCAGTATGGATGGTGGATATAGATTTTTGTAATATGAAAATATAAAAAAGCAAGGTAACTAGTAACAAAAGTGAGCGAAAATGGTATTGCAATGCTTGGAAACAAGGCCTAGGGTCCATACTTTCACTAGTGCAAGTTCTCTCAACAATGATAACATAATTAGATCATATAACAATCCCTCAACGTGCAACAAAGAGTCACTCCAAAGTCACTAATAGTGGAGAATAAACGAAGAGATTATTGTAGGGTACGAAACCACCTCAAAGTTATTCTTTCTGATCGATCTATTGGGCTATTCCTATAAGTGTCACAAACAACCCTAGAGTTCATACTAAAATAACACCTTAAGACACACATCAACCAAAACCCTAATGTCACCTAGATACTCCAATGCCACCACAAGTATCTGCGGGTTTGATTATACAATATGCATCACACAATCTCAGATTCATCTATTCAAACCAACACAAAGAACTTCACAGAGTGCCCAAAAGTTTCTACCGGAGAGTCAGGAAGAAAACGTGTGCCAACCCCTATGCATAAGTTCACAAGGTCACAGAACCCGCAAGTTGATCACCAAAACATACATCAAGTAGATCACGTGAATATCCCATTGTCACCACAGATAAGCACATGCAAGACATACATCAAGTGTTCTCAAATCCTTAAAGACTCAATCCGATAAGATAACTTCAAAGGGAAAACTAAATCCATTACAAGAAGGTAGATGGGGAGAAACATCATGAGATCCAACTATAATAGCAAAGCTCGCGGTACATCAAGATCATGCCAAATCAAGAACACGAGAGAGAGAGAGAGATCAAACACATAGCTACTGGTACATACCCTCAGCCCCGAGGGTGAAATACTCCCTCCTCGTCATGGAGAGCGCTGGGATGATGAAGATGGCCACCGGTGATGATTCCCCCCTCCGGCAGGGTGCCAGAACAGGGTTCCGATTGGTTTTTCATGGCTACAGAGGCTTGCGGCAGCGGAACTCCCGATCTAGGTTTATTTTGGGGGGTTTCTATATTTATAGGAATTTTTTGCGTCGGGAACAAGTCAGGGGTCCACGAGGCGATGACAAGGACGGAGGGCGCGCCCGACCCTTGTGGAGACCTCGTGGCTCTTCTGCCCCAACTCTTTTGCTTCGGGGGCTTCTTCTGGTCCATAAAAAAATCACTGTAAATTTTCAGCTCATTTGGACTCCGTTTGATATTCCTTTTCTACGAAACTCAAAAACAAGGAAAAAGCAGAAACTGGCACTGGGCTCTAGGTTAATAGGTTAGTCTTAAAAATCATATGAAATAGCATATAAATGCATATAAAACATCCAAGATAGATAATATAATAGCATGGAACAATCAAAAATTATAGATACGTTGGAGACGTATCACATAACAAGGGCAGGTGCAACTATCCACCTATATGTTCTATAATTTGGCTTGAAATTATTCTTTCAAAACAATTATCACGAGAATAAAACTTTGTAAGTGTTGTATTTTCTCGACATACATTCAGTTACCTACTATCTCTAAGCTACGGTATTCATTTGTAACATACACCAATGCAAAAACATAAGCAAATTTTGGTGCCCAAAACATCTCATAGAACTTAATTAAACTATATCATGAGCTTAATTAAGAAACCTAATCCTTGGCATCATCAAAGGAGATGTCAATGACGTCCTTGACAATGTCGGATCTCGTGGCCTCGACAACATAATCATCACCGGACGAGTTCATTGCAATGGCTTCTGGCCATGCGTGCAACTCCCTCATCACTTTCTTCGCCATGCAAGCAACACTCGCCTCGTCGCCAGCTTGTGCATAGAGGATGGAGTCCAGGAGCACGTGTTAGTCCACCTCGTCCTCACTCTGTGCCTCCTCCGATGTCGCGTCCTCTGGGTCGTCACCCATGTCCAACTCCGGTGCCTTGGAGTTCTTGGCGAAGGAGGAGCTACCCATCGGCGGGGGTAGGACAACAAGGGGACGAGGTGTAGGGGCGCTCGTCGATGGAGGCCGACCGGAGCCTCCACCATGAAAGGCATGCCAAAAATGTTTGGAGGGGTGCACCATAGGGGCAGTGAGATATGGTGC
This sequence comes from Triticum urartu, assembly GCF_056163025.1. Lineage (NCBI taxonomy): Eukaryota > Viridiplantae > Streptophyta > Magnoliopsida > Poales > Poaceae > Triticum > Triticum urartu. The sequence continues at coordinate 607,085,836 of NC_141877.1, forward strand.
GGAGACAAGAAGGGATGCGGGCAGTACGGTGACAGGATTGGGGGATGGGGCAGAATGCATCGAGAGTGTAAGATGGCAGAGGAGGGAAGCGAAGTGGGCAAATGCGCCAAAATTGACAAGAGAGGAGAGCGGAGCAGGTTGTGCTACAGTTTTGTTTGGAGCAGCAGCTAGGATTCAGGGGTAAGAGGGTATTAGCCACGAGTATTTGAGGCGGTCCTTTGGAAAACTGTGTATGGACTTGAATTATTGAGGCAGTCAAGAGTTCTGGACCGCCTCTACTAATTATTAGAGGTGGTTTTGCTTCTTTAACTACTATCATGCGTTCACTAACACAAATAAACCACCTCCCTTAGGCTATTAGTGGTAGCTCTGCTGAAATCTTTTTGGTGGAAACGGCCTCTGCGAGACTAGTTCATGATGTTGCATCGATTTTCTTACTAGTGAGTAGTGATGATATCTCCTATGGGCTGGTTACGATTGTCTTTGAAGAGAGTAGGAGACTAGCTCATGATCTTGTATCGGTTTTATTACTAGTAATGATATCTCCTATGGGCCAACAATGGCTATCTTTGATGAGTGTAGGAGACTATAGCTCATGATCTTGTACCGGTTTCTGCCATAGAGAAGCCAATTGTGTGGCTCATGAATTAGCTAAAAGGGCCAAGTTTGCTCAGACAACCTATTGGCTGGATGAGCATCGGGTACGGCCTCTATGGCTCTATTGACAAATAATGCATTGGTGTTTGATGAATAAAGTGTAATTGTTCCTATCCCAATAAAATGGAAAAGTTTTTCAAAGATAACATAAGGTGCATCGCACAAACCAGCAAAGCTTTCCGAGAGACAACACACACACACCTATTATTATTATTATTATTATTATTATTATTATTATTATTTATGTGGGGTTTTAACCAGAGTGTCTACAAGGAGATAGGGACATTGTATTTATAGGGAGATAACTCATCGTGGTGTTCTTTTTGTCGCTATTCGCTTTGTTATATCATACATAAATAATACATATGAATATGGTATATTTAAATTCTTGATGGTGTCATCCATGAGTCTTATCTTATGCCTCTTACACTTCTACATTCCTAGACATGAGGACTCATCTGAGTTTCTCTCTCGGCTCCTGTCCTCTATTTTGGAGGAAAACAATCTTCATATGTTTTCGTGAAAAAAAATCATGTTATGGTAATTTAATGGTTCACTTATATTTCCATGTAAATAATTACAGAAAACATGTGCAAAGGGCACTTTGTCGATGTATTGTCAATACCTTGTAGATGTATATCTATGAAAGATCACATGTGCTCTTGTGTTCTTGGACCCTGGTAGCAAATTATATGTTTCTTTAGTTTCTTAAGAAATATGAAATGCAAAATATACACCTACAATAATAAGTACAAATAATAAAAATTCTTATTCCTCTAAAGCATAATACGTCTCCACTAATATGTTTCGTCTTGCTATAGGTCATGATCGTTGACTACATGTTACTATTCCCAACAGGAACTGTTCAAGCTCACCTTGTTAATAGCTTCCACACCCCTCAAGGAGCTCATGTAGCAAAGTAAGACAAAGTCCGTCTCTCCTCCATGTAAAATTTGTAACTACAGAACACATACACTCATTTTAGTTCTTCTTTAAACTAATATTATTCATTTATTTAGGTTGCAGGTTGCAACTATATTCAAATTTTTCCTGGGTAGCTTTTCTTGGACTATATTTTCATGGCTCTATACAGCAGGCAACGACTGTGGATTTTCTAACTTCCCATTGTTTGGACTAGAACTATACAAGCACAGGTAGGAATCTGATCCACTTATTTGTTCATGTCATTGTAATGATTATGTACTCCACCGAGTATGTACTTCCGCTCCCCATATACTACATACCTCAGAGTGAGTTCTATACATGAAATATTCCATTTGAGACCATGCATTTCAAATTATTTGCACATATATATATATATATTATACCTCTTTATCATTCTCAATATATATTATTAATTATTCTAATGTACCTCAATACAAGGGGCATGAAAAAAAATATCACAATAATGTTGAGTTTATACTTGTAGAAGTACATAAAATTAGTTTAAGCTACGCCCCTAATAAAAGTGAAAAATAATAATTAATAGTGTACATAGTATAGTAATCTTACAACGCTGTAGTAAAACAACAACTCTGATACAAAAAAATTATTTAAGAATGATTACTTTTTGTATATAGTTCTACTAGATTTTGTATGTAGTTTTACTACTAATCTACCCTCATGCTTAGAATAGTGTCATGGTATATATGTGTGTGACTAGTTTGACTCACCAAAATAGTATATGTAAGCCAAAAAGTTGATCTAGGTGGCAAGTGTCTAGCATATATGTCGTTTTATGAAGTTAAGGAAGATCATAGGCCTAGTCGTGTACCTTGTGTTATATGATTACATGTACTAAACAATTCACTCAAATTTTCTAAATGGTGAAGGATGGGCAATGCGTCTATACTTCAACACTCAACCTCATGCGAGTCTTGGGTGTAAACAGGGACCGAAATCGGGCTCCAGTTCTATTTACATTGCATCTACTAGTGTTTGAAACTCCGAGTCACATGTTGATCGCACGAGTACGGAAAATTACAACAATGACACCATAATTGTTGATGAGATTCGAAAAACATTCACTTGTCGATGATAAGTGTAATTACCTATGGGATGGCAACTCAACGACATATCAATGGGCCCCACTAAGACCATAATCAGGCTGTACATTAAGGAGAAGTGCCACCAACCACAGAAAAATCTTTCCATTAAAGTATTTAACATCTAAGGAAAACACTATGAAACGTAGAAAAGGCCAAATGGATTGTAAACCAATACTGGTCCAACACCACCTACCCCTATAAGTCTAACATAACAAAATACCATCCACCAAGGTGGTTGAGCACCAAAAGTCCTCACCATAGAAGGGGATTCACTCCTTTATGCCTACTTTCAGCCTATACACCACGTTGAAGATTACCGGCGCTTCCCGTCAAAACCACCACCATGATAATCCCCAAGTGCAGGGAGTTATTGTAGAACTTCCATTATGGATGTGCAAGTATAAGTGTTGATCCCCGTAGGAGCTAATGGTAGGTTTACTATTCTCTCAAGTTATGTATGTCACTTACACAACTTCCATGCACTTAATGTTTAGTACCCCTAAAATCTCTACAATTAGGATAGAATGCAAGGGGATGGCTAAACTTAACAAGGTAAACATAAATGTTAGGGCCTGCAAATAAAAGATTACAATAATGAAAATAGACCTTGGGTGTGTGGTGGTTGTGATGAATCTAGTGGTATCCAATGAGAGCAAATGTTCCTGACAATTGGCTATTTTTTTATATTCATGGTTGGTATTCTTATCTTGGGAACATGTATAATAACTACGTGAAGATGCGTCTCAGTGCCCACCTAGGAAATTTCCCTTCATACAACTTTGAAAGTTATCTCTAAACTTAAGTGATTACCTTTAGTGACCCCTGGAAGTTATCTCACTGTGTGGTAGACAAGGCACTACACTGTAAGATGGACTTTGCGATTCCCTCAATAAGTGTGATTTTAAGCAGGAGCCTAAGCTAGCATGCTGCCAAACCATGGTCTCACATGTTCTTATAATAGTATCCTTAGTAAGTAACACAAATATTAAGATTAATTAAGGTAGAAAATACCCAATTATAGCCATAACTTAGGTTGGTTTCATGTGTAGCCATGGCACAAAAGGTGAAGACCATCATCATCATTACACCATTATGTCGTAGTAGCCTATCTCATAATCTTGTTTTCTTTTCTTTTGACCAAACTCATGTTGATCTGCCAGACTATCTAAGCCCTATGCACATATCACCATCCTCATCACCTAAACTTCGATACCTCTCCACAAACATGACCTACCCAAATAGAAAACCTTTTGTGGAAACATGACCATGATGGTCTCTCCGCATGACTTCCTTCAGAGACAAATCTTGTAAGGAAAGCCATATGCATGGCCTCTAACCCATCCAACTACATCTTCGCATTCTTACGCTTTATTCTTTGGTGCCTTAGTGCACACACTTTGGGCCCAATGGTAAGAGCCCACGCATGGTGCATTATTGCTGCCTCAACATCATAGGCTATGTCCGTGCCTGGTCTCATATTAGGCATGAGTTACATGTGTTCGGATCAAACACCTAACCCCTGTTAATTACAAGTGCAAATGCAAATCAACTCATACACATATTCTACAGAATCCCAAACTAGTTAGTTAATCCAAAAGTTTGAACTAGTGGAGAAGGGCGGGCAATAAATTTATACTTTGGCATGTGTCAATGATCAATATAAACTCATGTAGCCTTCCCTTCCTATCTCCTGAATTCATAGATCAATCCGTCTCCAAGGAGGGCCTCCATGAATATGCATTTGGCTCGGGTTCACTGAGGAACTAACCCAAAAATCTCAAGTGCCATGATCGCAAGGTTAAACTCTGTTTAACCATCGATCCCTCCAAAGCATGGTGTTTGTCTATTGATATATAGTATGCACATGTGCCACTTCCTTGAAGATGGATAACATGATGTAAATATATGGAAATTTAAGGCCACAAAGAGGAAGGGTATATTGTGTCTTGTTGTAGGCATAACCACCAGATTTTGAGGGGCAATCTTGTAGAATTTAAATCAGACTGTTGATAACTCCTTTGTTCTTTGGCCTACATGAGGTTGCCTAATTAACTAGATAACTTATGTTCTCATCCATAAGAAAGAACACATAATAAATGCCACACCGGTGGATTTAGATTCATTAGTTGGGGGATGGGAGTGGTAAATAAAACACAAGAGAGTGAGCTGACTCACATGGTTGAGTAGCTCTATCTTCCATCTCGCCAGACAAGCCCTCAATTTGTATACCTAATTGAAGTCCTCCTTCAAAGGTATCATGATATAAAGGGGAATGCCTAGATACTAGACCAGACCAGGAGGGGTTTCTCACTACAAAATATATGTTGGTGAGGGATTTGTCATCCTCATCGAAGTGTCAAGGTGAGAAGGTGCTACTGAAAATATAATAATAAAAAAATCACATGTCACAATAAAATTGAGCAAGATGGATTTGATGTATGAAGATTGGTTTGAGGAACATAAAAACTTTGTTAGCAGAAATGGTTATCCTTTAGAAGTTTTTCAAACTAGACATAGAGAAAGAACATCTCATGGTTTTCTCTAGTATGGTGCTTCCAAGGTAAAATATAGAAGAATCATCCATGCATACACTATCAATTGCAGGAAAGCTATTTCTACACCAGTAAAGAAGGGATGTTTAATTTATCCCAGTTGTTTTCCTCGTAGTCCACTCATGTCCCTATTGATCAACTTACTCTGGTCCGCCTTTTCAACCGCGACCCCAATATTGGCTCAAATCCTTTTATTTTAGTTCGACTGAACTCATCTGAAAGGAGTTGGATATAATTTGGTGCCCCGTCGGGTGTCTTACCTTTCTCACATCCAATGCCAAAATAAATAAATAATAATGGCCCAAAACTTACTCTATGCACCATGAAGTATAGATTGTCCACTGAAATGGTGAAAATAGAAGGAGGATAGTGTTGTGTTTAATGACGAGGAGAGTTTTGTACCCCCCACCCAAACGAGGCTCACCTAAGTCCGATGTTCTATTTGTATCATTAAGATGGAATATTATTTCAGTGGGATTACAACTCCATGTCAATAGTGAGTCACTTCTGGTGAGTTTTTCCAATAAGCGTTGTGTGAGTGCCTACGTTTTGGTGGTGGTGATGGGGTGTGTGTGTGTGTGCGCGCGCGCGTGCGCGTGTGCATGCGCCTATGCTGTACTTGATGTTTCTAAAAACATAAAAAATATAAACGCATATGTCCTGGACGCAATATGGTGGAATGAGGGCTTGGAATGCCTCGAGGAGGAGGCAGTCGACGAGGTAGAAGCGACCCAGTTGGACCATCAAGGGCCAAAATCCCTATATCTAATAACCTCAAAGAGAAAAGGATATTTACCAAATGAAAAGCCCTAACCATGTCATTTTACTAGCAGTCAATTTTGCTTCTATTGATGAATTGAAGATGAAGATTGCGCCAACAACATAAAGTTGCCACGGATAAATCACTATTATATAACAACATAAGTAACATTACTGCACATGTGAAGCTTTTGCACAACTTGTTGCATTTCCGCTTCGGCTTGTTCAAATATTTTATTTTTGTAAAGTGAATAAGCTTTGCAAACATTTCTTTCATTTGTTCAGAATAAGCTCATTTAGACCATTATAATATGATCCAGCAAGGTAAACATTACAGATCTATTATTTTGTCTTAATCTAATCTATAAGGTTATAGATAAACTAACCCCAAGAATATAAGCAACACATTTTTTATTTTCTCTATATTTAGCATGAAATTTCATCCTCCAAAACGAACATAAACACCTTGAATCCTGCAAACTATGTATAGGCACCAAATCATCAACAAAGTAAATTTGCTACCAAGATTATCTTAGCATTGATTTGACTCGATCCTTTAATTAATGTTCTTTACATAGCGTGGAATCTCCTGCACCTGCAGTAGATTGTTTTCTATTTGCTTTTTCCCTTCCGTATAGTGCACATACTCAATTCTTCTACAACAACATGGTGTATAAATGTGTAAAAATATATTGTTACAATGATTTAGAGTACTCTGTCTATTTGATAATTAATATTGTGTCACCGACGCATATGTCTTGTTCCTTTGATTGCTCAATGCGTACAAGAGGCTAACTTCATGTGCATCATGGTATTGCTTTCACAGATACACTTTTCTGGTTTAAGCAATCACTTGGTGTATTAAGATGTCATTGGTGCCTCAACACATATTAGCGTGTGCAATAAGTTTACGATATTATGAAATTGCATTTGGGTCACATCGATGCATGTGCATGCACATGTATGCAGCACAATGACTTTCCTTTTGGATTACATACACTGGTGGATTCTTAATTAAATGTGTATTTTGATAAATAATTTCTAAAAAGATGTATACGAATCATTGGTTGAACGAATAATATTTTCATATGAATCGTTACTTCAGCAACTCAGATATGATGTTGTGCATGCAGATTCAAATTTGACTTTTCCCCCACATTTGTTGGTGTTGGAATGATTTGTCCACATGTGGTAAATTTTGCATTACTCTTTGGAGGAATCATATCTTGGGGATTGCTATACCCTTTTCTTGAATCAAAACATGGGCAATGGTATCACACTGATAGTGCTTCAAGTCTTACGGGAATGAATGGATACAAGGTATGTACAAAAACTTAAGTCGGTATTTCTTGACTAGAATTTCACATATTTCTGATTCTTCATTACTGACATTTTGAACATGGTATTTCTTAACAGTAATTTCATATATTTTGATTGCGTCATTACTAATGTTTTAAAACTAACATAGTGCTTGGTTTTGAGCTAATATATTAAAAGATCATTATACGCTTATTAAAAATTGTCGTGTGAGTCATTGTTGAACCTGTAATGAACCACTGGATGCAAGCACACACATGAGATCGATAAAATAAAGTAGATACAGACTATAAAGGAAATATAGAGATAGTCCTTGTTGCATCATTTCCAGTTCATTCAATATTTGGAGATGCGTGCAAATAGCTTGACTTTTTTCCTACTCCCTCCATTCCAATGAATATGGCATGCACGCTTCCCAAAACTTTGACCATAAATTAGACAATCCAAATATGGATTATATGTGATACAAATTACATAGTTGAATTCGTGGTATAATTTTGAAGTCACAAATATACATGTTATTGATTGCATTTACAGTCAAAATTGGATTTTGGGAAGCGTGTGCGCCTTATTCGTTAGAATGGAGGGAGTATGTAATGTTACAGGGGAACCATAGAGATGTATCTAATTAGACTTTAGTGTCTTAATTGAGTAGGACCACATGTGTTTTCTAGGAGAAACTAGACCATGATGGTGCACGTTGCTATGCGCACCCATTTCTCCAATAAATGATCGAATATCTCATAAACTTAAAATACATATATTAAATTGGCATGAACTAACCCATATATTATATAATGATATAAAAATAATACGGCAACAAATAATTCTTGTCATGGGGATTAGAATTAGCTAGGTGATAGGGGACTGCTTAGATTATTAAATGAAAGATGTCCGTGAAACATATTAATTCAAGCAGCTTATTGGAAAACACCAACGAGGTGAAAGAAAAACATGAATAAGTAAAAGGGGTTCCAAAAATATACCCGAGAGTCAATAATGACAAGACAAGTTTCTTTGATGGAACAAAACTCTAGATAAGTTGTTGTGCAATTTCACCCAGCCACAAGAGAAGAAGAAATAATGATAGTTGTTGTATAATAAAGAAGGCTCATTGATCAAGAACTAGTGAAAGAAATATTAAATATGGTTGAGGTTAACGCTCATAAGATCGCCATCTAAACTTGGGATGCTCTCACTATGATGACTCACTAACATGCCAAGCGCATATATCATCCCTAGCCTACATAAGTTACTATGAATAGGGCAAGAGATTGTTTTATTCTGTAATAGTAAGCACTTACAATCTTTTAGTTGTTCAATTTCAAGAGATCATAATTTTGCCAATACTTGCATAAAAAAGGGATCAATGAGTTTACTACAGATTATAACCTAGTTTTGCATAGAAGAAGCAAGGTGGTTCGATTCTTGTGTAACGAAGGATGAAGCCATGTTGCAATGAGCCACCACCTCGAGAGTTCCTGGCCGTATCTATCATCCTGCCATGACTGGTTCAATCATTTAGCACCTCTTGATTACCATGCTGGCAGGACCTCATCATCACTCCCACATGAGTGAATTGCAAAAAGCCACCACATTTGGAGTTCAGTTATGGAATCGCCACCACATTTTCTGGGCACCCAAAAAAACTACCAGTTTCCTTACAGATTTTCTCAATAAACACTAATGACAGATTTGAGCGATCTAATCCAATTTTTGACCAGTTGAACCCACTTGTAAGTGCCGGTGTGGCATAAATTTCTCAATACCGTTTGTTGAATGTTAAGTTAGACATGGGGCCCACCAATCATCAGCTCAACTTACAAAAGGATCCCTGAAAAATTGCACAAAGCACCCTAGAGACAAAAATAGATTACAATTGGACCCCTGGGAGGATGTCATCACCGGAGGGGAGACGGGCGACGACGGAGGGGCTTGGAAAGACGGCTTTGGCGACCACGTCCGCCGCATTTGACGAGGAGAGCGGCGGCAGTACACGCAACTCTCCGGACGTCGGCGCACCAGGGCAAGCTCCTAGTCGCAGTGGCCCGGGTTGTGGTGGTCGCAACACGCGCGGTAGCTCCTCGACGGGCACTCGGGCCTCGATCTGGAGCCGTAGCGCCTCCGCAGGCGGGAGATTGATGACCCACAAGTATAGGGGATCAATTGTAGCTCTTTTCAATAAGTAAGAGTGTTGAACCCAACGAGGAGTAGAAGGAAATGACAAGTGGTTTTCAACAAGGTAATATCTGCAAGTGCTGAAATTGTAAGTAACAGAGTAGTTTGATAGCAAGATATTTTGTAATGAGCAAGTAATGATAATAGTAACAAAAGTGCAGCAAGGTAGCCCAATCCTTTTGAGGCAAAGGACAGGCCAAAACGGTCTCTTATAGTAACCAAAGCGTTCTTGAGGGTACACGGGAATTTCATCTAGTCACTTTCATCATGTTGATTCGATTCATGTTCGCTACTTTGATAATTTGATATGTGGGTGGACCGGTGCTTAGGTGATGTTCTTACTTGAACAAACCCCCTACTTATGATTAACCCCCTCGCAAGCATCCGCAACTATGAGAAAAGTATTAAGGATAAATCCTAACCATAGCATTAAACTTTTGGATCCAATCGGCCCATTACAGAATAGCGCATAAACTAGGGTTTAAGCTTCTATCACTCTCGCAACCCATCATCTAATAACTACTCCACAATGCTTTCCCTTAGGCCCAAATATGGTGAAGTGTCATGTAATCGACGTTCACATGACACCACAAAGGGAATCACAACATACATACTATCAAAATATCGAACACATATCAAGTTCACATGATTACTTGCAACATGATTTCTCCCGTGACCTCAAGAACAAAAGTAACTACTCACAAGTGATAAACATGCTCAAGATCAGAGGGTTATTAAATAGCATAATGGATCTGAACATATAACCTTCCACCAAATAAACCATATAGTAATCAACTACAAGATGTAATCAACACTACTAGTCACCCACCAAGCACCAATCTATAGTTCTGGTACAAAGATTGAACACAAGAGATGAACTATGGTTTGAGATGAGATGGTGTTGTTGAAGATGTTGATGGAGATTGCCCTCCCCAAGATGGGAGAGTTGTTGGTGATGATGATGACGATCATTTCCCCCTCCGGGAAGGAAGTTCCCCCGATGGAATCGCTCCGCCGGAGGGCAAAAGTGCTCCTGCCCAAGTTCCGCCTCAAGACGGTGGCGCTGCATCCTAAAGTCCTCTCCTTATTTTTTTTCTAGGTCAAAATGACTTATATACCAAAATATGGGCACCGGAGGTGGGCCTGGGTGAGCATAACCCACCAGGGCGTGCCTAGGCTCCCTGGCGCGCCCAGGTGGGTTGTGCCCACCTGGTGGGCCCCCTTTGGTACTTATTGGCTCCAATATTCCTCATATATTCCATAAAAAATCTTTGTAAAGTTTCATCTTGTTTGGAGTTGTGCAGAATAGGTAGCCTGACGTAGCTTTTCCAGGTCCAGATTTCTAGCTGTCGGAATTCTCCATCTTTGTGTGTACCTTGCATATTATGAGAGAAAGGGCATTAGAATTACTCCAAAAAGCATTATTATGCATAAAAACATCATAAATAATAGTAGGAAAACATGATGCAAAATGGACGTATCAACTCCCCCAAGCTTAGACCTCACTTGTCCTCAAGCGAAAACTGAAATTGAAAAACATGTCCACATGCTTAGAGAGAGAGAGGTGTCGATAAAAACAAAATACAAACATAGAAGCATCATGTGAATTATTATAACAACAACAAACTTTGACATAAAACTTTTACCATAGAACTTTTATCATAGACATCTCATGAATAAGTAACAATTCATCACACTATCAAATTATAAAGCATAAAATCTATTAGAAACCAACAAACTATGTTCTCAGTCAACTTTGCAACTACAATTCATCATCTTTTCAGGAAGGGTCACGTATCGGAGCCTTTAGGCAAGTCCACATACTCAACCATCATATAGTCTTCTATGATTGCTAACACTCACCGCATACACATGAGAAAAACGTTTCAACCGGACACATAGAAAGATAGGGGCTTATAGTTTCGCCTCGCAACGTATTCACCTCAAGGGTGGTGTCAACAATAATAACTTATGCCACCCATATTCAACTGGACATATGTGTCTAGATCTTTCCTCACCACATGATGCCTGCCAAAGGAGAAAAATAAAAGGAATAGAGAGAAAAACTTTGACTCTTACATAAAAGCAAAAGATAGGCCCTTCGCAGAGGGAGGTAGAGGTTTCCATGCGCTTATTTGTTTGTATGCTCAACCCCTTAGTGCAAAAGAACGTCACGTTGTATTGGCCCTTGTGATGGCAACCTTTATTATGCAGTCTGTCGCTTTTATTCTTCACCATCACAAGTTTGTACAACGCTCAATTTTCTCTTACACTAAATGATCTCACACTTCTAGAAGCAAATTTTATTGCCTTATTGCACCGATGGCAACTTACTTGAAGGATCTGACTCAATCCTTAGGTAGGTATGGTGGACACTTGAAAAATAAGATTTGGGTTTAAGGGCTTTTGGATGCACAAGTAGTATCTCTACTTAGTGCGGAGTTTTTGGCTAGCAAATATGGGGGGCAAGCACCACATGTCGAAGGATCTATGACAATATAACTTCTATGTGAATATGAACAAACATAAATCATTAAGTTGTCTTCCTTGTCCAACGTCAAGAATTTTGGCATGTAATACTTTGATGGGGGCTCACAATCACAAAAGATTTCCAGGATAGTATATTTATATGTGAATCTTCTCTTCCCTTATTAATTCTTTCATGAGTTGCATCATTGACCAATGCTATGTTTTTCAATCTCTAATAAAATTTCCTACTTATAATTTTCCTTATGTGGTGTCATCACCTACCATAAGATTAGCATATGATATTTTTCAGTTATTTCCTTTATTTTTATTGGAACATGAAAGTAAAGAAAAAGAAAAAACTCAAACTAAAAATTTATTATATATCTCGCACATGATTACAAGGATAGATCACTAAGCAAACTCTCGAAAAGAAAGGATCGAACTAAAATTTTATTCATCTAAGGCAAAAGATAACTATGGATCGAACTAAGATAAGTAAAGGCAAAAGATAGTGGGGTGATACGATACCGGGGCACCTCCCCCAAGCTTGCCAAAAGCCAAGGGGAGTGCCCATACCCGATACTCAATTTTATTTTGGTGATGAAGAAGGTGGTGGTGATGAAGTAGAGGTCTTGTCCAATATAACCATGGGGAGCTCCCTCGGGCCTTGAATCTCCCGAAGAGCCCGATGAAGTAACTCGGTATTTTCCTTCACTTCAGCCATTATGTATTTATTTTCTAGACCCCAGGGGTTTGTTCCTGCATCGCTTTCTCTTGGATGAACTATGTCCCAATTGGACGGTATGTGCACACGAGGAGTATTCTCGAACCCATAATTGTGAATCAAATTGTGAAAAATGTTATGACGTAACTTATGTAAAGGCCTCCTTGGTGGGAGTTCTTCATGCACTCCGGGGCTCTCTCGAGTGTTTGATGATCCCATAGCTTGATGAGGATTAGGATGAGTGGAGATGCCAGCCAAGGTGCCTCTCTCGGAAGCCCGAGGGTGAACCCCAAAAGAATTTTCTTCTCCTTCCTCCATGGCAACCTCTTCAGCTTCCTCTCTCCTTATATCCTCTTGAACCAACTCTGGATCTTCTCCTTCATTGCCAGAAGGTGAGGAAGACATGATGCTGGCCTAACAGATCTGACCGAAAACAACAAGAAAAGAGAACAGAAGATTTCTCCGTGATACGGTGGTCAATAGGTTCGAGGGGTATATAAAGATTTTTTTATCTGGGGGAACAACCAAGCTGTAGAAAACGGAGTCCGGAAGGTACCCGAGGTGGGCACAACCTACCTGGGTTCGCCTGGAAAGCCAGGCGCACCCTAGTGTCTTGTGCCCACCAGGGTGCACTTCCTGGAAGTTTCTTATTTTCCTAATTTTTGTTATATTCCAAAACTGACAGCAAATATTTTTGCGGAATTTTCGGAGTCCGTTTACTTACCGTATCACGTACCTCCTCTTTTTAACGATTCTGGAGTGTTCCGGAAGGACTCTTTATGTGTTCTTCCGGTGTCATAGTTTGGATAATATTACTTTCAACATTAATGGGCGTACCTAAGATATAATGTTTTATTCGTTGCCCATTAACAATCTTCGGGTTAGTACCTTCGACATTATTTATTTTGATAGCTCCAGACCAATAAACTTCCTCGATAACATAGGGTCCTTCCCATTTGGAGAGGGATTTTCCTACAAAGAATCTGAGATGAGAGTTGTACAAAAGAACATATTCTCCAACTTTGAACTCACGCTTTTGGATTCTTTTATCATCCCATCTTTTAACTTTTTATTTAAATAACTTGGCATTTTCATAATCTTGGGTTCTCCATTCATCCAAAGATCTAATGTCAAACAACCTATTTTCACCGGCAAGTTTAAAATCATAGTTGATTTCTTTAATTGCCCAATATGCTTTATGTTCTAACTCAAGAGGCAAATGACAAGCTTTTCCATAAACCATTTTATAAGGAGACATACCCATAGGATTTTTATATGTTGTTCTATAAGCCCAAAGTGCATCATCTAATTTCTTAGACCAATTATTCCTGGACCTATTGACAGTCTTTTGCAAAATTAATTTTATTTCTCTATTGCTAAGTTCAACTTGACCACTAGATTGAGGATGATAAGGTGATGCAATTCTATTGTTAACATCATACTTGGCAAGCATTTTACGGAAAATACCATGAATAAAGTGTGAACCACCATCAGTCATTAAATATCTAGGGACTCCAAACCTTGGGAAAATAACTTCCATAAGCATTTTAATAGAGGTGTTGTGATCAGCACTAGTAGTTGGAATAGCTTCTATCCACTTAGTAACATAATCAACATCAACCAAAGTATGTGTATACCCATTAGAGGAAGGAAAAGGTCCCATGTAATCAAAACCCCAAACATCAAATGGTTCAACAACAAGTGAATAATTCATAGGCATTTCTTGATGCTTACCGATATTACCTATTCTTTGACATTCATCACAAGATAAGACGAACTTACAGGCATCCTTGAAAAGAGTAGGCCAATAAAATCCAGACTGCAATACCTTGTGAGTAGTTCTGTCTCCCGCATGATGCCCTCCATAAGCTTCTGAGTGACATTTTCGTAGGATTTGTCCCCGTTCATGCTCAGGCACGCACCGTCTAATAATACCATATATTCCTTCTTGATAAAGATGTGGGTCATCCCAAAAGTAGTGTCTTAGATCATAGAAGAATTTTTTCTTTTGTTGGTATGTAAATCTAGGTGGTAAATATTTAGCACCAATGTAATTAGCATAGTCAGCATACCAAGGAGTGTTATGAGAAACATTTACTGCAGCTAACTGCTCATCAGGAAAACTATCATCAATAGGTAGTGGGTCATCAAGCACATTTTCAAGCCTAGAAAAATTATCAGCTACAGAGTTCTCTGCTCCTTTCCTATCAGTGATATGTAAATCAAATTCTTGTAGCAAGAGAACTCATCGAATAAGTCTAGGTTTAGCATCTTTATTTTCCATAAGATATTTAATAGCAGCATGATCGGTGTGAACAATTACTTTTGAATCAAAAATGTAAGATCTAAATTTATCACAAGCAAACACCACTGCTAGAAATTATTTTTCAGTAGTAGCATAATTTCTTTGAGCATTGTCTATAGTTTTACTAGCATAATGAATAACATTTAGTTTCTTATCAACTCTTTGTCCTAGAACAGCACCAACAGCATAGTCACTAGCATCACACATAATTTTAAAAGGCAAGTTCCAATCAGGTGGTTGGAAAATAGGTGCAAAATTTAAGGCTTTCTTGAGTGTTTCAAAGGCTTCTAAACAATCATCATCAAAAACAAAATGAATATCCTTTTGCAAAATATCTGTTAGAGGCCTAGAAATTTTAGAAAAGTCTTTGATAAATCTCCTATAAAAACTAGCATGACCTAAGAAACTAAGAATACCTTTGATATCTTTAGGACATGGCATTTTCTCAATTGCATCAACCTTAGATTTGTCCACTTCAATACCTCTTTCAGAAATTTTATGACCCAAGACAATACCTTCATTAACCATAAAGTGGCACTTCTCCCAATTCAAGATAAGATTTGTTTGTTCACATCTCTGCAAAACTCGATCAAGATTGCTTAAACAATCATCAAAAGACTTCCCATAAATGAAAAAGTCATCCATGAAAACCTCAACAATCTTTTCACAAAAGTCAGAGAATATAGCAGACATACATCTTTGAAAGGTAGCAGGTGCATGCATAAACCAAAAGGCATACGTCTATAAGCATAAGTTCCAAAGGGACAAGTAAAAGTGGTTTTTTTCTTGATCAGGTTGAGAAACAAGTATTTGTGAAAAAACAGAGTGTCCATCAAGGAAGCAAAATGTGTGTGCTTAGATAATCTCTCTAGCATTTGATCAATAAAAGGCAGAGGGTAATGATCTTTTCTAGTTGCTTTGTTTAATTTTCTAAAATCAATTATCATTCTATAGCCTGTAACAATTCTTTGTGGAATAAGTTCATTCTTATCATTAGGAACAACAGTGATACCTCCCTTCTTAGGGACATAATGAACATGACTTACCCACCTACTATCAGATATAGGATAGATTATACCTGCTTCCATAAGTTTCAATATTTCCGTTCTTACCACTTCCTTCATCTTCGGATTTAACTGACATTGGTGATCAACAACGGTTTAGCATCAGGTTCCATATTAATCTTGTGCTGACATAGAGTGGGACTAATGCCCTTTAAATCATCAAGAGTATGTCCAATAGTAGCTTGATGCTTCCTCAGAACTTTCAATAATCTTTCTTCCTGTTCTGAAAGGTTAGCACTAATAATAACAGGATATATATCTTATTTTCATCAAGATAAGCATATTTCAAAGTGTCTGGCAATTGTTTTAATTCAAACACAAGATCACCTTTAGGTGGAGGAGGACCTCCTAGAGTTTCAATAGGCAAATTGTGTTTAAGCAGAGAACGTTGTTCAAAGAAAATCTTATCTATTCCATTTCTTTCATGCATATGTAAATCGTTTTCATGGTCTAGCAGATATTGTTCTGGAGGATCAGTAGGAGGCACAACAATAGAAGCAAGACCAATTATTGCATCCTTACTAGGCAATTCTTTTTCATGAAGCTTTCTACTAAACTTGGAAAAATTAAACTCATGAGACTCATCACCAAAGCTAACACCAACAGTTTGTTTCTCACAATCTATTTTTAGCATTAATGGTGTTCAAGAAAGGTCCACCAAAGATAATAGGACAAAAATCATCTTGTGGGGAACCAAGAACAAGAAAACCAGTAGGGTATTTTATATTCCCACACAAGACTTCAACATCTCTACCAATCCCAGGTGGTGTGATGGTGTCTCTATTAGCAAGTTTAATAGTGGCATCTATTTCTCCTATTTCAGCGGGTGCTATGTCATTCATAATTTCTTGATATAAAGTAAAGGGAATAGCACTCATGCTAGCACCTATGTCACATAAACCATGATAAGAGTGATCTCCTATTTTAACTAAGACAACATGCATGCCAACAACGGGTCTATTTTTTTCCTCTTTATTAGGTTTGGCAATTCTAGTAGCTCCATTACAGAAGTAAATAACATGCCCATCTATATTTTCTTCTAGGAGATCCTTAACCATAGCAACACTAGGCTCTACTTTCATTTGTTCATCAGGTTTAGGTGTTCTAATATAACTTTTGTTAACCATAGTTGAAACTTTAGCATGTTCCTTTATCCTAACCGGGAAAGGTGGTTTCTCAATATAAGCAGTAGGAACAACAGGATCAACATTATAAAGTATAGTTTCTTCTTTAGCTAGTTCCGGTTCTTTAATTTATTCTTTAATAGGTGGGTGATATTTAAACCACTTCTACTTAGGGATATCAACATGAGTAGCAAATGATTCACAAAAGGAGGCTACTATCTCAGAGTCAAGTCCTTATTTAGTGCTAAACTTTTGAAAAGCATCGGTATTCATAAAAGATTTAACACACTCATATTTAAGCTTAATACCTGACTCTTTACCTTCTTCGAGCTCCCAGTCTTCAGAGTTGCATTTAATTCTTTCCAAAAGATCCCACCGGAATTCAATAGTCTTCTTCATAAAAGAACCAGTACAAGAAGTATCGAGCATGGATTGATCATCACGAGAAAGATGAGCATAAAAATTCTGAATAATAATTTCTCTTGAGAGCTCATGATTGGGGCATGAATATAACATTAACTTAAGCCTCCCCCAAGCTAGAGCGATACTTTCTCCATCACGAGGCCAAAAAAATTATATATGTAGTTCCGATCACGATGAACTAGATGCATAGGATAATTTTTTTGGTGAAATTCCAATTCCAAGAACCAATATCATCGCATAGCCTATACCATGCCAATGATTTTCCCTTAAAAGATAAAGGAAAAGCTTATTCTTAACTTCTTCTTCGGGTAAACCTGCGAGCTTAAACAATCCACAAATTTGTTCCACATATATTAAGTGCGTATCAGGATGTTCGGTTCCATCTCCTGCATAAGGATTAGCTAGCAGTTGTTCTATCATACCCGAAGGAATTTCATATTCAATATTTTCAGTAGGTGCAGTGGGTTGAGGGGTAGCTAATTGTGGTTCCGGTCGAGGTGAAGATACCCCGAACAAACCCCTCAAAGGATTGTTTTCCATAGTAACAAGTGACAGTAAATTTCAGCACACTATATAAATGTTTCCTTACCAATTTCCACTTACCAAAGGCGCTTCACTCCCCGGCAACGGCGCCAGAAAATAGCCTCGATGACCCAAAATTATAGGGGATCAATTGTAGCTCTTTTCGATAAGTAAGAGTGTCGAACCCAACGAGGAGTAGAAGGAAATGACAAGTGGTTTTCAGCAAGGTAATATCTGCAAGTGCTGAAATTGTAAGTAACAGAGTAGTTTGATAGCAAGATATTTTGTAACGAGCAAGTAATGATAACATTAACAAAAGTGCAGCAAGGTAGCCCAATCCTTTTGAGGCAAAGGACAGGCCAAAATGGTCTCTTATAGTAAGCAAAGCGTTCTTGAGGGTACACGGGAATTTCATCTAGTCACTTTCATCATGTTGATTCGATTCGTGTTCGCTACTTTCATAATTTGATATGTGGGTGGACAGGTGCTTAGGTGTTGTTCTTACTTGAAAAAACCTCCTACTGATGATTAACCCCCTCGCAAGCATCCGCAACTACGAGAAAAGTATTAAGGATAAATCCTAACCATAGCATTAAACTTTTGGATCCAATCGGTCCCTTACGGAATAGCGCATAAACTAGGGTTTAAGCTTCTGTCACTCTCGCAACCCATCATCTAATAACTACTCCACAATGCATTCCCTTAGGCCCAAATATGGTGAAGTGTCATGTAGTCTACATTCACATGACACCACTATGGGAATCACAACATACATACTATCAAAATATCGAACACATATCAAGTTCCAGTACAAAGATTGAACACAAGAGATGAACTAGGGTTTGAGATGAGATGGTGTTGTTGAAGATGTTGATGGAGATTGCCCTCCCCAAGATGGGAGAGTTGTTGGTGACGATGATTTCCCCCTCCGGGAGGGAAGTTCCCCCGACGGAATCGCTCCGCCGTAGGGCAAAAGTGCTCCTACCCATGTTCCGCCTCGAGACGGTGGCGCTCCATCCCGAAAGTACTCTCCTTATTTTTTTCTAGGTTAAAATGACTTATATACTAGAAGATGGGAACTGGAGGTGGGCCTGGGCGAGCACAACCCACCAGGGCGCGCCTGGGCTCCCTGGTGCGCCCAGGTGGGTTGTGCCCACCTGGTGGGCCCCCTCTGGTACTTATTGGCTCCAATATTCCTCATATATTCCATACAAAATCTCCGTAAATTTCAACTTGTTTGGAGTTGTGTAGAATAGGTAGTCTGACGTAGCTTTTCTATGTCCAGATTTCCAGCTGCCGGAATTCTCTCTCTTTGTGTGTACCTTGCATATTATGAGAGAAAAGGCATTGGAATTACTCCAAAAGTATTATTATGCATAAAAACTTCATAAATAACAATAGGAACACATGATGCAAAATGGACGTATCAGAGATCTCTATGCACGCCCCCACCACACGCAAGCTTAAACCCGCCCCCACCTACTTGGTCGGCCGCTCCACTAGCACTGGACCTATGCACGCCAAGCCAGAGAGCGAGCTCGTGGGTGTGAGTCGGAGACCGGCAGCGAGCTCATGGGCATGAGCCGGAGGTCGGCTCGTTGCACGACATAGAGGAAGAGGACGGAGCTCGTCGAGGCAGGGGGCAGCATTGCAGGATCCAGTGTGGGCCTGCGCGGGGCGGTAGATCTCGTCGGCGTTGGGAAGGAGAAGAGGTGGCGGATGGTGGAAGGGGGCGGAGCACGACAAGAGAGGTGGTTGGCGGTGCCTACCATCAGGTACAGTACGCAGGGACCGGTCCAGAGAGATGGGGATCATGGGGGTGGAGGGGATCCTGACGAGTAACAATCAACATTGTTCTATTTGACTTTTTGTGCCACGTCAATGCTTACATGTGGGTCCAACTGGTCAAAAATTGGATTAAATCGTTCAAAACAGTCATTAGTGTCTATTGAGAGAATCTGTAAGGAAGCTGGTAGATTCTTGGGGCGCCCAAGAAATGTGGTGGCAATTCCAAAAGTGAACTTCAAATGTGGTGATTTTTTTGCAATTCACTCCTCCCACGCGCACGTAGGACTTGCCGAGGCAGCATGGGTGAAAGCACATCATGATGGGAACACATACATCTATCCGGTGGCGTAGGCAAGATCCATCCATGCCCTGGGTCAACCTATAGCTACAGTAACAAATAGTGGTGAACAGTGTCTAAATCTACTACAGTCAACAAAGGAATTTGTGTTCACGCCCCAAGCCATGGCTAGTGTTGCCTGTGCCTGTCACATCACTACATCTACGTACATTCTCGGGGTATTTATTTTGGACTTTATCCGATGAAGCCAGCCCAAGGATCCAATAAACAGTCACAGTCTAATCAACCATAGAGGCCTAGATATTTCCGCGGAGAAGTGACCCAAGAGACATATGAATACATCCTCGCGGCATTTGATTGAGGCAATCATTCTACTAGCAACATAAAAGCATTATGAGAGGCTCGTAGGTTTCCCAGTTTTACTATTTGTTAATGACCCATTGTTTAAATTTAGTCCAGAAACATCGAGTCTTGAGTACTTTCTAGTGCCACATATTAGAAAAATAAATTAGTACATTGGTTCATTCCAATTCAAAAACTACCACATAAATTACAATTACAATTGTTTCATACTTAAAGAACACTTCCCAAGAAAACCTGTTGGTACAAAATTTAGAGGGGGGGGGGTACAATATACCTTAATATAGAGTAGGGTGCATAAACATTCTATTTGTTTTCACTCACAAAGTTACACCTATTATTCACATGTGCAACATAATTCACATTAACTTTCTAGTGGGAAGTGGGACCTCTATGGATGTCCACACTAGAGGATCTTGGATATGATGAATTAGTCGCCTAAGTCATACAAACTAATGAGTTCTACATAGCATGTGATTGGTCAAGGTTGATTACTTGACATATGAACTAATAGATCTCCATGGTAGAGTTCTTCATAGAAACGTACTTATTTTGTGATACGGCATTGTTGTGTTCCAAACCATTACTACCAAGCAACTAGATAAGTTTATCTATCAACTTTTAGTGAGAAAGGTCCCATGACAAATCACACATTAAGATAACTGAGAATTCTTGAAGTCACTATAGTACAATGATTGTATCATTCCAAACCAAGATGCTATGTCTCACCTTTATGTTTTCTCAGGCCCCCAACACATCATGTTTCTCTCCTAGTGTCTATACTAATTGGTATAAGATCATATGCTAATGTCATTGGACCTTTCAGAATGAGTTGTGTCTTAGTAAAATCCTAGATGATTTTGCCTCTAGTAGGTGTTTTAGTGTACAAATATGCCAATAGATGTATGTGCCAAATGAAAATTAATTATCTTAACACTTAGCATGACATAAATAATTTCAAAATAACTAGAACTATGCCTTTGAGTATAGACCACATACATAATGTCTCTAGTTCCATTGGTGTTGATTTCACCAACACGTACTAGCATGGCAAAAACTATAATGCATTTATTATGGACATAAATCCTTATTCGTCCATCTTCCCTTAGCTGATTATACCAAATGTGATTGACTATCTTAATTCATACTGTTAATATTACATTTGACATTGCACATCACTTGCCACATTTAATCCCTTGAGAATTCATAGATAAGTGTTACTCAAGTGGATGATGAAAATACAAAGTAAAATCACACCAAATCACATATCAAATTTATGTACATGTACTACTAAAGGTATTAGGTAAAAGAACGTTAAAACTATGGTATCTTGCACCTACCAGCTAAAATGCTACCGTTTTTCAATACTTTAGTTTTTGCAATACCTTGCTATCAAATAGAGCCTTATATTTTGAAAAGGTTGTGTTCCGTCAAAATATATGATCAAAACTTAATATGAACATTTTAATAATCTCTATATTTGTTTCGCAACTTTATTGTCCCCATTCTTCATAAACACGGTTGGTAACTTTGACAAAAAGAAACAATGTCACGAGATTCCTTGATGGTTTGCCCAGAAATTGTCCGTTGATTAAATTTAGTTCATCATTAATGTCATTTAAAATTCATAACTAATATTGTCAGGTTTCCTAGAAAATATGCTTTTTGGTTATGTATCCATATCAGCAATACCTTTGAGGTGATAAACATGACTATCATATACTTCTCTAAATTCTTGCATTTCCATATGTAGAATCTGTTCCTAGACCAGTTGAGTTTAAAGTCTCTAAATATATATCATACTACCTGATCATTTTGTTGTCACATTCACATTTGGACCATGCATAGTAAAAGACTGACTATGTCAGCTAGGAGCGTGAGATAAAATAAAATGTATATCGTTAAAAAAACCAACACCTTCCTTTTCTTGCTTGAAAAATATTTTTTCACAAAGTATATGAGAATGAAGTAGTTTGATAGCATGATTCATCCTTCTTTGTCAAGAGACTCTTCATCATCTGGAACTGCCACAATTCAGAAATCACATTATAAAATGAATGACTATACATTACCAGTGAAGTTCTAGCAACAAGAAAGTAATATAAGGATGTACATATGTACATCTCATCAATTTTACAACCAATTGTATACTAACTATTCTACAATCACTTTTGAACTACATCAGAGAGATCTAGAAACTGAGTAGTGAAAACTTGTGAACTTCATGGAAACTGTTTTCAAGAATATGTTTCAATTGTCTGTTTGGAGGAGCATATCATACACCATTGGATATATATGCACTATGCAGAACTTTGTCATGTAAAACACTTTATAAGATTCTTTACAGTTTAAGACTAGTTTGAATACAGTGCTATACTTCTGCATGGACTCATTACATGCACAACTGCCCGACAAGGTTTATCTTTTTCATTAACATGTTGATCAACAAGTACAAATCTTACATAACACAAACATGTATAAAAGAGATAACATAATTTGAACTAAAGTTTGGCAAGTGCCTATAGATTTTAGATTGAAAAAAAGATAAGTGCCCCATGATGCCCTTTCTTGTCCCTCTCCTCCTAGGCACTGCGGAAGGAGGTGAAGAGGGCAAAAGGGGCGCCTAGGCAGAAGCCCAGCCTGACCCTGTCGGGCTCCAGGAGAGGTAGCTAGACAAGGCCAAGAAGGCACGGGCGAAGGTGATGGTGAAGAGATTGGCGAAGGCGACCCGTCAACCGCCACCACCAGGGCGCAGCAAGGCGAACGAAGCTGCAGCCCGCGAGGAAGCCTGCCGGGTCCCAGCTGGAAGGCTGCTGGAGGAGCCCGAAGGCACCATCCCCACCCCTGCACCCAACTCCCTGGCAAATCACCTTGCCGGAGAAGACATGCAGGTGCAGATGGTGGTGCCACCGCCTGACGGTGATGGTGCGACTGGTGCTCAGTCGGAGTCAGAGTCATCGCCCTCCCGACCGACACCGTCGTCATCGCCTTCACTGTCCTCCTCGTCGCTATCACTCGAGGAGGAGTTTTCGTCGTCAGTCGAGCTCTCCGCACGGCACCCTAAGTGAGCACCGAGGTCCCCAAAACCTTGACGGAAAGGAAATCGGCCCCCATTAACTTAAAATGAAGGACGTGACCTTCTGACAAGCTATGGGCGCGGGCGAAGGTCTTCCAGCCACGACGGAAGTACATGACATGAGGGGCAAGGAAATCTACATCCACCTGTATGCTGTCATTCCCACATCCCCTCATGTGCAGTTTCAACACCCGTGGCTATTCGAGCTCCATCTCCTTTGCGGACGGGGTGGGAAGACGGAGGCGGCCGTGCGGAGGCTTGTATAGCCTAATGACAAACTCCAAGGGTTGGTCTCCAACATGGCCTTCCATCAGGGGAGGAACGTCTGGTGGGGGCGCGATCGGGGCACCGCCCCGTACTCCTCAGACCCGTACACCACGACAACCTCGGTCGCGCCCCCTCCCGCCTCCTCTCTCAATGGGCTTCGCCCCCGCATCTTCGGAGGGAGGAGGGAGGCGCTGTCGAGTGGAAGTTCTTGTCACCACTGGAGCAACACCCGACCCCTAGCCTCTCACCATGATAGGCAAAGACTACAACAAGAATGGAGGGAGGAGGAGGTGCAGGAAAACATCTCACCCTGCGTCCCCTTTTATAGGCGAGCGGGGGAGGTGGGTCAGATTTTTCTTTGGAAGTTGCCACCCCGTTCGACCAGTCCGGCTCCTCCTCCCCATTAACGGCTTGAAGAATCAAGGCTGACCCTATGCTCCAATCCACGGCGCCTGGCTTTCTGCCATGGCACCCATTCCCGTACCCTCCGCATCCGCCACCAACCCCGCGCAATGCATGTGATACACGTGGCAGGAGCGCTTGGAGCAGGAAGGATAGTGGGGTGGCACTTACCACCTCGTGAACATGGGACGTGGGTACCCCGCAAGTTGTGGCCCATTATTTCCCCCACCGCAGTTTGCGTTACGCAACGCATGGGAGAACCAAAAACTGACCTGGGCTCAGGTTAATGAAGAAGCAAAGGAAATTTCAAAGGACAAGCAGCTGCTTCCCTCTCGCCTGTGCACCGGTTAGGGCCTACCCTAATGTGACGCCCCCGATTTGACCGTACACTAATCATACACGCAAATGTGTACGATCAAGATCAAGGACTCATGGGAAGATATCACAACACAACTCTAGACACAAAATAAAATAATACAAGCTTTATATTACAAGCCAGGGGCCTCGAGGGCTCGAATACATAAGCTCGAATGCACAAGATTCAGCGGAAGCAATAATACCTGAGTACAGACATAAGTTAAACAAGTTTGCCTTAAGAAGGCTAGCACAAACTAGGATACATATCGAAAGAGGCGCAGGCCTCCTGCCTGGGATCCTCCTAAACTACTCCTGGTCGTCGTCAGCGGCCTGCACGTAGTAGTAGGCACCTCCAGTGTAGTAGGAGTCATCGTCGACGGTGGCGTCTGGCTCCCGGACTCCATCGTCTGGTCACGACAATCGGGTATTGAAAGGGGGAAAAGGGGGAGCAAAGCAACCGTGAGTACTCATCCAAAGTACTGGCAAGCAAGGAGCTACACTACATATGCATGCATTGGTATCGAATGGAAAAGGGGTAGTATAGGTGGACTGCACTGCATAATGCCAAAATAAGAGGGGGGTAGCTAGTCCTATCGAAGACTACGCTTCTGGAAGCCTCCATCTTGAAGCAGTATAAGAGAGTAGATGGTAAGTTAACCAAGTATCATCGCACAGCATAATCCTACCCGGCGATCCTCTCCTCGTCGCCCTGTTAGAGAACGATCACTGGGTTGTATCTAGCACTTGGAAGGGTGTGTTTTATTAAGTATCCGGTTCTAGTTGTCATAAGGTCAAGGTACAACTCCGTGTCATCCTTTTACCGAGGGACACGGCTATTCGAATATATCAACTTCCCTGTAGGGGTGCACCACATTTCCCAACACGCTCGATCCCCTTTGTCCGGACACACTTTTCAGGGTCATGACCGGCCACGGAAGATCAACACGTTGCAGCCCTACCTAGGCACAACAGAGAGGTCAGCACGCCAGTCTAAATCCTATGGCGCAGGGGTCTAGGCCCATCTCCCATTGCACACCTACACGTTGCGAACGTGGCCGACGAGCAGACCTAGCCTCCCTTATACAAGAGCAGGCGTTCCAGTCCAACCCGGCGCGTGCCGCTCAGTCGCTGACATCAAGAAGGCTTCGGCTGATACCACGACGTTGAGTGCCCGTAACTGTTACCGCGTAGTTCGTTAGTGTGTATAGGCCAGTGGCCAGACTCAGATCAAATACCTAGATCTCGTTAAGCGTGTTATTTTGAAATAACCACGGACGCCGACCAGGGCCAGGCCCACCTCTCTCCTAGGTGGTCTCAACCTGCCATGTCGCTCCGCCACAAAGATTCACTCAGAGGGCCGTCGGGACAAACGTCCTTTCGGACCCAATCCGTGAATCACTTGCGGGTACTCTACGAGCCGACCCAACTTTAGTCACCACAAGTATCATATAATATGTATATAAGTATATGCCCGTGATCACCCCCCGAGTAATCACGGCCTGATAGTATAGCATGGCAGACACACAAGAATGTAGGGCCACTGATGATAAACTAGCATCCTATACTAAGCATTTAGGATTGCAGGTAAGGTATCAATAACTGTAGCAACAATGACAGGATATGCATCAGGATAGGATTAACGGAAAACAGTAACATGCTACTCTACTCTAATGCAAGTAGTAGAGAGAAGAATAGGCGATATCTGGTGATCAAGGGGGGGCTTGCCTGGTTGCTCTGGCAAGTAGGGGTCGTCAACAGCGTAGTCGATCGGGGCACCAGCAGCGGCGTCAGTCTCGTAGTCTACCGGAGAGAAGAGGAGGAAGCAACAATGAATACAATGCAAACAGATGCATATCGATGCATGACATGACAAGTAGCAGTGCTAGGTGTGCCCTAACACGGTATGAGGTGATACCGGTGAAGGGGGGAGACATCCGGGAAAATATCCCCGGTGTTTCGCATTTTCGGATAGATGAATCAGAGGGGGAAAGTTGCATGTTTGCTATGCTAGGGATGCGTGGCGGACGAACGGGCTACGTATCCGGATTTGTCTCATCGTTCTGAGCAACTTTCATGTACAAAGTTTTTCCATCCGAGCTACGGTTTATTTTATATTAATTTTTAAAGTTTTAAATCATTTACTAGAATTATCAGATTATTTTAATTCGAAATAAATGTGAATTGCTAGGTGCACCCAGCTCTAGGTACACATAAATGTACCAGAGAGGCTGACATGTGGGTCCAAGGGGTCCCAGTTGACCAGTCAAACTTTGACTGGTCAACAGGGTTGGGGCCCCCTTGTCATACATTGTTTTACTAACCTAATAGATTAAATAGACTAATTAGGTTATTAGATTAACTAACACAGGTTATTTAAGTTAATTAGCATTTTAATTAATTAATTAATTAATTTTCTATTATATATTTTTTAAACGTTCTCAGGGGGCGGCCCCACACGGCATTGACTGTAGTTTATAAACCAGTTTTATTTATCTATGAACGTCCAAATTAATTAACCGTGGGCTCCATTAGTCATAGGCACAGGGGGTAATTAGCAGTGCTATTTGTGGCTAATCAGTGGATTAGCCGGCGGCTAAACGGCAACGGCCACCATGTGCGGTGGAGGCTCGCCGGAGCAGTGCTGGAGGCAGCAGTGGGATGAGTCAGGGGCACCAGATGGTTGCCCTTGCTCGCTCGCATCTAGAGAAGCCCGTGGGGGTCGTGGGGGCCCGGAGACGATGGCCAAGACGAGTCGTGCGGCGACGGCGAAAGCAGCAGTAGCAGCATAGCGGCGGAGCAGCAGCTGGTGGGAGCCGGCCCATGCGGCGGGCGAAGAGGGGCGAGGCGCGCCCTGGGCACGCGCGGGCGTGCGGAAGCCGCGACGTGGCGCCGCCACGCAGAGGCAGGCGTGGCGACGGGACGGCGTGGAGGCGCAGAATTCGGAGGGGGGAGACGGACGGGGCCCGATGGGGAGCTCACCCCCGTTGAAGAGAAGAGGGCGGCGGGGCGCGAGGAGGACCGGCGAAGGAGAGGGGGGACGAGGCAGTCCGGCGCGGCGGGGGCGAGGACGACGCAGTCCGGCGGGGAGGCGGCACCAGCAAGGTCGCGGGCGACCCGGCGAACGACAGCGAGGTGATTCGGGGGTGGCGACATCGATGTGGCGGCGGGGCGGTCCGGTGACAATGACGGTGGCGAGCGGCGGGCGGGGCTGCACCTAGGCGGTCCTGATGAGGATCGAGGGGGGAGAAGAGAGGCGATGGCGTCGGGGGCCCACTGCCCGATCTAGATCTGATTGGGGGGAAGGAGCGAGGGGATCGTGCGGGGGAGGGGAGTGGGGCGACGTGGGTTAGGTCACGGGGTAGTGAGGGGGTTATGGGAGGTGGGTGGCCGGTTGGGCCTGGCCAGGTGGCAGCTAGGTCACGGCCCAGCAGGGGGGTTCCTTTCCTCCTTTTTTTGTTTGTTTTGTTTTGTTTTACTTTTCTGTTTTCTTTTAGTTCCCAATTATTTTAGTTTTAATAAAATACCAAAGTGGCTCCTAAATTGATGTTACAAACTATGTCACAACCACAAAAGTTTCATCCTAAAACAATATAGTTTAGTATTATACAAAATATAAAAGGCATTTTATTTACAGTTTTAGCTACTGATTTAATTAGTTCAGTGCATTTAAACATTTTATAAAGATTGGTTCCTCCACCAATATATCTTATGAATTATCTGTCACAATAAGAACATTTTAGTTTTGACTTTTGAAAAACTTTAATTGTTTGACTTGATTTTGAATTTGAATTTTGAATTGGTTTTGAACTAACGCGAGATTAGCAACGGTAGCTAAGGTGACACGGCATGATTAACCGGGAATTACTGTAGCTTAAATATCCGGGCGTCACACCCGACGACACCCGACAGCGCATTCGGGCCAGGCCCGGGGGCTCCTGTCGGTGCAACAAACCTGGGTCCATTGCCCATACCGTGCACATGCCTATGATCAACATCCAAGACCAGACCAAGCACAAGAGATTAGTTCTTTGAAGAATCAGAGTGCAGATCAAAAGGACCAAGTCAAGCCTGGGGAGCGAGATATCACTAAGGGAAAAGACTCCCTTGCCGGGCAGGCGAGCCTGGCAATGGCGAGGTTGCCCTGAAGACAAGCCACCAGACCGCCCCGACAGGCCTGCCGGGCACAGCGGAGGCGAACTACCCTGCCAAGGCTTCACCGCTCCACCTCACAGCGATGCAGGTCGCCAATCAGTGCGGTGTCAAGCCCCCAAGTGACTAAGTGGTTGTTTCTTGCCACATGGCAGTCACTTACTACAGGAATCATCTCCAAATGACACCCGTCCTGAGACGTGTCAAGCAAGGAGGCGCGGAGCTGGCAAAATAGCCCGGCAAGGCTTATCAGGCACGCTGTGATGTGACACTAGGTGGCGCATTTAATGCGCTTTGTCCGTCTGCAGAGTTAGGTATGATAGCACTGTTTGCTATCTAATTGGTGCATAATGACCGATTTGCCATTGTGGTAACCCCTTGATCTATAAAAGGAGGCCCATGGCTGTCGGTGTCAAAACCGTCCGATCTCGAGTAGGGGGCCCCGAACTGTGCGTCTGAGGATCGAAGGTAACAGGAGGCAGGGGACACGATGTTTACCCAGGTTCAGGCCCTCTTGATGGAGGTAATACCCTACTTCTTGCTTGATTGACTTTGATGAGTATATGGGTTAAAAGAGTTGATCTACCACGAGATCGTAATGGTTAAACCCTAGATGTCTAGCCTGTATGATCATGATCGCCTCTACGGACTAAACCCTCTGGTTTATATAGACACCGGAGGGGCCTAGGGTTGTACATAGTTGGTTTACAGAGAAAGAAATCTTCATATCCGAACGCCAAGCTTGCCTTCCACGCCAAGGAGAGTCCCATCTGGACACGGGGGAAGTCTTCTATCTTGTATCTTCACGGCCCACCAGTCCGGCCAATGTCACATAGCCCGGATGCCCCGGGACCCCCTAATCTAGGACTCCCTCAGTAGCCCCTGAACCAGGCTTCAATGACGATGTGTCCAGCGCGCAGATTGTCTTCGGCATTGCAAGGCGGGTTCCTCCTTCGAATAATCCAAAGTAGCTGATAAAAAGGACTATATCCGGCTCTGTACAATAGTTACAAGCCTAAACCACAAGGGTAAATACTTATACAAAAACAGATCATGTCTTCTTACGGCTTTTTCGGTGAGACATCGTGTTCCAGCCTTATTATCATTTTGAACCGTTTTTTAGCCTCCCGCTTCGCGTTTCGAGACGCGGTCTTCATTGACACGTCTCGTCAAAGCAGAGATCGTGTCCCCTTATTGCGGGATTCTCGTCAATATGAGTTTGGGTAATCCAACCATGCCGTTCGCACGAATCCTAGGGAATAGGCAAGTTTTAAGGCTCGTGAGGCGGACGCTCGATATTCACTGCCTTTATAAGGAGATAAGCATCCACCTTTTTACCCCATGCCTTCTTCCTCCTCAGCCCATCTGTCCTCGAGCTCTAGTGCCCCAACTTCAACCCCTTCCGTCCCCATCTGACACTCTAGCCATGTCCGGATCTGGAGCGTAGGGCAAGTGGATGGCCTCCTCCGTCACGGAGGAGAACATCAAGGAACTCCGGGAAGTGGGGTACTTAGCCAAAGAAATCGCCCATCGGCTCCCTGCCAAGAAGCAGATCATCCCCACCCCGGAGCCCAATGGGAGGGTAGTATTTATCCCCCACTTTCTTCGCGGGCTAGGGTTTCCACTCCACCCTTTCGTCCGTGGGCTCATGTTCTACTACGGACTAGATTTCCATGATCTAGCCCCGAATTCATTCCTCAACATCTTGGCATTCATCGTCGTGTGCGAGGCATTCCTCCGCATCCCCCCCCCACTTCGGCTTGTGGCTCAAGGTCTTCAATATGAAGCCCAAAGTGGTCGAGGGTCAACACGCGGAGTGTGGCGGCGCCATGGTGAGAAAGCTCCCCAACGTCACCTGTCCCAAGGGGACCTTCGTAGAGACCGTGAAGGGATGGCAACAGGAGTGGTTCTACATCACCGAACCCCGTGACACCACATGGGCCGCCACTCCTGAATTCAAATCTGGTCCTCCAATGCGGCTTACATCATGGACCTGGACTGGGCGTCGTCCGACGAGGTGATGACACTGCAGAAGCAGGTCCAAAGCATGACAGAGAAGAACACCAACCTTGCCAATGTGATCCAAGTGATGCTTTTTCGCCGGATCCTCCCCTGCCATTGCCGGACTCTCCATATGTGGGACTTCGATCCGGCCAGTCCCCAAACCCTGCAGCGGTTCTTCGGCACAACGCATGAAGATATATGGAAGCTGCTTTTCAAGGCCCAGAAGTTGTAGCCGAAAACGACCGAAGACCTCGGCCTCGACCGTGCTCACCAGACCACTCCAGTAAGTTTTTTTAGATTTTTCAAATATATCCTCAACTTGTAGATCCAAAGAGCATACTAAGCCTTCCCCTTATTCTTCAGGGCTGGACCAAGAAGGCGGAGTGGATCCAGTGTCCGGCTCCACTGCCTGAAGACCCAGCTATCCCTCTTCTGACGAAGATGCTGGTTTCGGCGCTATACCAGGCGCCGAAGAAGAAGGCCAAGAAGAAGGGGAAGGAGGCCAAAAGTGGCCTTTGCCATAAAGGTACTTCAGACATAAAGTCCGAAGATAACGAAGCTCCCTCCTCCCACGAGGGAGACGAAGACGAAGAGGAAGAGGAGGAGAACAATTCTCCCCCTAAGGTTGAAAAGAAGAAAAGGGGGGCCTCCGCAAACTTAGAGGCAGAGGCGTCCAAGAAGGGGAAACCCTTCCTTCCAAACGATTCGAAATCGGACGCCGAAGCCATCCCTGAGTGGAACCCTAGGTCAAAGCCCCTGGCCAAATCGTAAGTATTCAAAGATAATGTATATATCTGGCTTTTATGAATTGTAGGATGACATATCATCTATGTTGTCAGTCCAGCCCGTAACCTCCCCCAACAATCATTGTCTTCGAGGAATTCATTGGCACCAGAGATGATGGAGAGCGAGTCGCCTCCACAAGCCTCCCGCCACATGCCATAGATGACACCGAAGTGTTATCCCAAAGGACCTCTCCGGGCCAGGGAGAGGTGCGGAAGGTCGCTAAAACGGCGCCAGAGGGCAACGCCTCGACAGCTGGAAACATGGCGGGCGTAATCCCCATGGAAACTGACGGCGGGGGCCTTGACCAGTCCGGCCCCCAGCCAGATACCGCTCCGTACCCGAGCGAGCAGCCCCCTACGAAAGAGGGGGGAGTGCCAACTCCACGGACGACCTCCATCAATCCGGAGGCGCCGGATATATTGAGGGAAACACTTCACTGTGCTTCCATCGTGGACGAACACCGTGCCCTGATGGGTACGGTGGTTGAAAAGGTCCAGTCCGCCCAAAGCGGACTGAATGAAGCGTTCACTAGCCTACTTACAAGCTTTGAGGTATGTTGTGTAATATCTTTGGCTGCTTTTGCCTGTATAATCATACACATGTGTATAGATAGTAGCCCCGAGACTCTGTTCGGCTTTTTGAAGAAAGGGCCGGATAGAGGACCGAATATGCCAGAGGTAACATACTTGTCTATTTTGGTGAACAGGCTTCGCTGCTAGCAACATCGGCCAAGAACGCGAAAGTTTCCGAACTCCAGCAGAAACTAAAGCTGGCCGATGATGAGATCGGCCGTATTAACAAGCGGTTCGATGAGGCCCAAGGTATGATTCTAAAAGACCCCTTAAAAGCCTGAATTATAATACAAACTCAAAGTTTTAATCTCTGGTGCAACTATTAAGATTATGGGCAACACGACTGAGGTCGAATCCCTCAAGAGTGCCCTTGCCGAAGCCAAGGAGGAGGCGAGGGTAAGCAAGGCAACCGCAAAGAAGGCGGCTGCCGATGCGGAGGCCGAAAAGGCCGCCCGCCTTAAGTATGAGGCGAGGGTGACCGAAGTAGAGCAAGCACTCCAGGAGGGCACCACCAAGTGTGAGTCCTTGGAAGAGAGTAACAAGGCCCAAGCGACCAATCTCACCAACTCTTCAAGCTGCGAAAGAGGCGCGGTCCAAATTCCGGGCTGCTTGCGAGGGGATCAAGCAAGCCGGATAGATAGCGGCTGGTAAGCCTTTTCTTTTACAGAGTATATTCGACGGTCGAAGATATGCTTTGCTAAATCGACTGTGGAGTGCTCCAGACGCTTTCACGGATCTCCCGAGGAGTGCTGCTGATGCCGCCCAATATTTCCGGGCCCAAAACGAGAATGCGACGGAGAAGCTCTTTTGGTCGCAATATCTAGCGCCGGAGCGACCAACGTTACTCAACAATCAGATGATGCAGCTGGCGGAGCTGCACAAGATGTCCGGCTTGGTCATGAAGGACATTATAGTCCGGCTGTGGCTAGCCGGACCCATTCCGGGCAGCTACTTTGTCCTGGTCAAGCGACTCGGCGACGCCTTACCCCGAATAGAGGCAGTGAAGCGCTCGGCATGCATTGAGGGTGCGCTGATGGCCTTTTCCCGTGTCAAAATGCACTGCACCAAGATGAAGGCTACCAGCGTGGCCGTTGAAGGTCCGCCCGGAGACAAGGCTCACCGCAAGCCGGAGCGCTACTTCGACGATGTCCTTGAGGGGGCCCGTTTGATAGAGGGCTAATGCTCAAAGGATATTATGTTCGAGTAACTATATCCGAGCAACTATATCCGAGCTACCCAGACATTGTATTATAAATGGAGGCCTTTGTAATATATTTAAATTATTGTTTCTCATGTGTGGTTGTTCTTATCTTTGAGAGTTTTCCAGTCATCAGCTTCAGCCCCCACGTAGATCCTACGGGGGTGTTCGGGGTAGCACATAGGCACACTTGATCCAACGTCTTGGTCCGTAAAGGAGGTGTCGGTGCTGTGAACGAGGCAATCGGACTATGTGGCTTTACCACTCTCACTTAGCCATAGGAGTTGGATAGATGGGGGTGTAAGATAGCCCTTGGTGCGTATGTGGCTATCAAACTTAGGTGCCTTAAAACGCGTGACTGATAAAAAGTCAGCCCTTCGTGTAATACAGAAGAAATCGCTAAAGATTTTAATAAGTCACCGAGTTGCTGACCAGCTCTCCCCGCATCACGACAGTCAGTTTTCGGCCTACTCTACTGAGGTGCTTAATCGGGCCAGCCAGAAACACAATCGCAGTAGTTCTCCCTTTACTACCTTAGCCAAAAACTATGTTTAGCATGCCTCCGTCCTTGCCCATGGTATTTTTAACGCATAGTTATGTACGCGCGGTACGTATGCCGTTGTCAGGCTAGGGTTTTGGCAGAGGCCGAATTGCTAATCCAACTCTAGATGAGCCAGACTGTCATTCTACGGGGTAGACCAGACTCG
Source organism: Triticum urartu (assembly GCF_056163025.1). NCBI lineage: Eukaryota > Viridiplantae > Streptophyta > Magnoliopsida > Poales > Poaceae > Triticum > Triticum urartu. The sequence goes on from NC_141877.1 coordinate 607,119,942, forward strand.
TTTATGTAGAATCAAGAGTATGTCTAGAGGGGGGGTGATCAGACTACTTGACCAAATAAAAATCTAGCTTTTTCCCAATTTTAGTTCTTGGCAGATTTTAGCTATCTTAGCACAAGTCAAGCAATCACCACACAATTCAAGCAAGCATGCAAAAGAGTATATGAGCAGCGGAAAGTAAAGCATGCAACTTGCAAGAATGTAAAGGGAAGGGTTTGGAGGACTCAAACGCAATTGGAGACCCGGATGTTTTTGTCGTGGTTCCGATAGGTGGTGCTATCGTACATCCACGTTGATGGAGACTTCAACCCACGGAGGGTAACGGTTGCGGGAGTCCATGGAGGGCTCCACCCATGAAGGGTCCACGAAGAAACAACCTTGTCTATTCCATCATGGCCGTCGCCCACGAAGGACTTGCCTCACTAGCGGTAGATCTTCACGAAGTAGGCGATCTCCTTGCCCTTACAAACTCCTTGGTTAAACTCCACAATCTTGTCGGAGGCTCCCAAGTGACACCTAGCCAATCTAGGAGACACCACTCTCCAAGAAGTAACAAATGGTGTGTTGATGATGAACTCCTTGCTCTTGTGCTTCAAATGATAGTCTCCCCAACACTCAACTCTCTCTCACACAGGATTTGGATTTGATGGAAAGAAGATTTGAGTGGAAAGCAACTTGGGGAAGGCTAGAGATCAAGATTCATATGGTTGGAATGGAATATCTTGACCTCAACACAAGTGTAGGTGGTTCTGATGGCTCCCTCAGAAAATGTGTATTGGAAGTGTAGGTATGTTCTGATGGCTCTCTCCACGAATGAAGAGTGGGTGGAGGGGTATATATAGCCTCCACACAGAATCTAACCGTTACACACAATTTGCCAAACTCGCTGGGACCGAATGGTTAAACTCGGTCGGACCGATTCAGCAAACCTAGTGACCGTTAGGATTTTCGGTGGGACTGAGATGCAACTTGGTAGGACCGATATGGTTAGGGTTAGGGCATAATGTAATCTCGGTGTGACCGATTACACAAACTCGGTGGGACCGATTTTGGTAATAAGCTAACCAGAGAGTTGGTCATGTAAACTCGGTGGGACCGATTCGCTCATCTCGGTGAGACCGAAATGTTACAAAAGGGAAACAGAGAGTTTACGTTGCAATCTCGGTGGGACCGATCGCTCATCTCGGTAAGACCGAAACGTTATGAAGGGAAACATAGAGATTACAATCCCATCTCGGTGAGACCGAGATCCCTATCGGTGAGACCGATTTGCCTAGGGTTTGTGGCAGTGACTATGATATTTGAAACTCGGTGGCATCGGATAGAAAGAATCGGTGGGGCCGAGTTTGACTTTTGGTTTAGGTCAAATGTGGATGTGGGAAGGTAGTTGAGGGTTTTGGAGCATATCACTAAGCACTTTGAGCAAGCAAGCCATTAAGCAACACCTCATCCCTCCTTGATAGTATTGGCTTTTCCTATAGACTCAATGTGATCTTGGATCACTAAAATATAAAATGTAGAGTCTTGATCTTGAAGCTTGAGCCAAACTTTTTGTCCTTAGAATTTTGAGGGATCCACTTTCCTCATCCATGCCATGCCATTCATTGAGCTTTTCCTGAAATATTAATCTTGGAATAATGTTAGCTCAATGAGCTATATGTTGTTAGGAATTACCAAAACCACCCAAGGATAGTTGCACTTCCAATCTCCCCCTTTTTGGTAATTGATGACAACATATAGATCAAAGCTTTGACAAATGATAATAAGAGTGAAAGATATTGTCACTTTGAGAAGTATGTGAAAAGCAAGAGCTCCCCCTAAGTTTGTGCATATCTTAAGATTTGCTTTGGACTGCAAATGCACAATGAGTTAGGATCATGGGTTACTCTTCCATGTCACATACATCTTGGTGGAGCGCTCAAAATGATAAGAATTAAATACATGCACTCATCACCAAGCAAAGTGAATGATCATATAAGGATAAGTAAGATAATATCATCTAACAAGCATAAGTGTAACTTATGATCAACCACATGATCATCAATGTCGCACAGATAATAGCGTAGCATCTCAAGCAATCAAAAGATAAACAAAGTTCAACCACCAAAGCAAGAGAGAATAAAAAGCAACGCTCTCTCTCGAAGCCTATCATCTATACATTTTTCTCCCCCTTTGGCAACAAGTTACCAAAAAGTTCATAGAAAATGTATAGCACTAAAACGTCTCTCAGGCTTGGTCTTCAGGTGGTGGTGTCTGGAGAACACCAAGGACGAAGGCTTCAGTTGAAGTAGATGGAGCTGCTGGGGTAGGTGCTGGAGCTGTAGCTGGTGCAGATGAAGTGACTATAGTGTCTGGTACAGGCACTGCAGTAGATCTCTGAGCTCGAGGCACTCTGGCAAATGCATCAGTGGTTGTCTTGCCCTTCCTCTCCTGCATGTCATCCTGTAGCTGCTCCACAACAGACTGAATCTCAGTTACTTTGACATCTAAATCATAGAATTTTTGTTCCATGATTCATTCCAGGCTCTCCTGGTTTTGAGTTAGGGTGGCCAACCCCTTCTCAATCCTTAGAGATGATGCTATCAAGTAACCAAGCTGGTCCTGCTTGCTTTTCAAAAAGTACTTATATGCCTCCTCTTGAGTTGGCATCTTGGCAGCCTTCTCTTTCTTTGCCTTCTCCTTCTTTGCTTGTGCTTGCACTGAGGAGGGTTCATCTTCATTCATCACAACTTGGTTGTCCTCGAAGTCAGGACAGATAGGCAAGTGTTCCTTATCCAACAAGTATGTGCATGTGCCCATCTTTGAGTTTATCAACTCCCGGATCTGTGGGGCATATCCACAACTTCTTTTCTGGTCAGCTGCAGTCCTCTTGATAGTCTCAACTATAAGGCTCATGACCTTGAACTTCTGTGGCACATCAAATATATGTAGCAAGTTAATTGCATGGCCTATGATCATTCTGTGATCACCAGACTTGGGCAAGAGAGTGTGCCTATGGATCCAATTGATTGTAGGCAGCCCTGACAACAAGTGTTTTACTAACCCAAACTGGTGAGTCTCAAGATCATCTTCAGGAATCTCCTTGTACATATTTGCCATAGAGTTGTGATCCATCTTCTTCTTGGCATAGACATCCAAGTCATCTTCTTTTTCCTTAGGAGCATTGATCAGATTTGCCCATTCCTCAATAGTTGAGTGGTACCTTGTACCTTCAGACATCCATACTATCCTGCCATCTGGATAGAAGTGTGTTGTGGAGTAGAATTGCATTATGAGCTCCTCATTCCACTTTGTGAGCTTCTGCCCAACAAAGTCTGCAACTCCACAAGCACTGAAGCTGTCAAACACACCAGGATAGTGTTCCTCATTTTCCTTGATATACTTCCAGTCGACCCACCTCATTTCACACACTATAGGCTTCTTGTCCAGTAGCACTGTCTCATAGAAATCCTGCTGTTCCTTTGTGTGGAACCTGTAATCAACAGCAGTCCTTCTCCTGGTAGCATATGGATCTGTCTCTCTCCATTTCCTCAGTCCTGAGTCTCTCCTGATCTTCATGTTCTCAGCCACATGATGAGCATCATTGTGGTCTGGAATTTTTGGCTTCAATTTTCTCAGAACATGCTCTTCATCTTCTTCTTCAGCAACAGTCTCAGGCACTGGGGCCTTGTTCTTCTCAGCAGCTGGTATGTTTCTAGTATTTCTCTTTGGTGCAGTCTTGGGCTTGGAGGCAGCTTTGGGTGCTTCTTTGGGCTTTGATGATGCAGCCCCTGTCCTGATAGCATCACCCATAAGCTTTTGTGCCTTGGGTGCTGGTGCAGCAACCTCTTCTTCTTCCATCATGGAAGCCTTTCCAATCACTCTGGCCATGGTCTTCTTGACCCTTTCCTTCCTTTTCTTTCCTTCTGCAGCAGGCTCTTTGGGTTGAGATTCCAAAGATGCTTGAGAGGATGCTCTGGCCTTAGACATTGGTTGTCTTCCTGCTGGCCTTTTGATCTTCATTCTTGGCTTAACTGCAGCTGAGCTGTACTCCTTCTTAACCACTTTCTTGTTTGATGTGGCCTCATCCTCAGTGGCCACATAGTCTTCATCCTCAGACTCTAAAGTTTTCTTCTTGCTTGCTCTAGTGGCAGCCTTTGGCAAATTGCTTGGGGTGCTCCTGCTACCATCATTTGAACTGCTAGAGGGACTAGTGCCCTCACTCAGGTGAACCTGCTCCTCTGACCTGTTCTGGCTGTCACTCCGGTCAGACATGTTGCAAACACTGACCTGTGAATAGATATAGATGAGATAGAGTGGATGAGCATCACAAAATGCAGAGGTTTTTGCAAAAGAATGAGTCAAAAAACTTAGTTTTAGTTTTCCACAGAAAGCATTTCGGATCAACCGATTTGCAAACTCGGTGATACCGAAGCAGCTACTGGAACCTAAACTAGTGAACTCGGTCAGACCGAGTCACAGTTCGGTGGCACCGAGACTGCTAGGGTTTCACAAAGTCCTGAACTCGGTCACACCGATTTGCAATTCTCGGTCAGACCAAGAACCACATGTGCAATGGCCTTGGCCGAATCGGTGGAACCGAGTTCTGCAACCCGGTGGGTCCGAGATGGTTTCGGCGGAAACCTAACCCTAAATTTTCGATTCAACTCTAATCTACGGAGTGTTTTGACTGGATAGAAGCATTACAATCGTGGTAAGAATCATAATGAACACAATGTGCTAGGAATTGGACGGGGATAGCACTGTGATCGAGTCCATACCCTAGTTCGGCGATGAACTCGCTACGGCGGCAACGGCGGGGAAGAATTCCGTTGACGGCGGCGGAGACCAGCGACAGGAGGCGGCTGGCGACGAGGAGGACGATCCGGAGACTCAGGAGGCAGAGCGAGCTATGCGCGGGCGAAGGGGTTTCGGAGAAATTTCCAACAATTTGCCCGTGAGTATATATAGCCCGACCCTGTCGGTGTGACCGAGTGGAACAACTCAGGGGCACCGAGATGCATAACTGTTGACAGTTACAGCAACTCGGTGTGACCGAAAAGTTCAAATCGGTTGCACCGAGATTGAAAACCTAGATCGACTTAGTGATCTCGGTATGACCGAAATGGAGGAATCGGTCAGACCGAAACACACAAAGAAGTTTTGGAAGTTTAAGTCTATGACGAATCGGGGACTCCGAGTGCTCCTCACACGGAGTGGTTCGAATCTGACTTGATCAAATTTTGTGATGTAGCATGAATAGAGTTTGAGACGAGAAAAGCATAGATAGATAGAGAGGGTTCTTAGGCATTCTTGTCCATCCACTTGGCAAAAGAAAAGAAAACCAATCAATCAAAACAACAAGTGGATGTCCTCGAATGAGTAAAATATGCAATCAACATGCTCACACAATAAAATGACAATTGAAATATGTGGCAAAGCATGCACAACCAATTCTAGCATCTATCAAACAATTTGTGATGACTAGGTCATCTATATATGAGTATATTGACTTAGGAGTCAAATGAGAACATTTGATCATAGGTCATACTCATCATTTAAGCACAAGTGGGGTTACCACTTTTACATAAAGCATTGTTGTGTTCACACCATTAGAGTTTCTTTAGCTCAATTCTTAGAGTAAAGCTCCCCCTAGATGTGAGATCCCCCTAAGAGGGATGAACTAACCTTGGGTTTTGTCGATGATGACTCATGTAGGTGTTGAAGATGTGGGTGCTCAATGTTGATGTAGATCATTTGGAGCTATCCATTGGAGTGAGTTGCACTTTCAATACCTACACGGGTTAGTCCCACAAGGAACAAACAAGGATATCCATAGACATAGAGTGATGCACACACAAGATGATGTCTATGAAAGCTTTTAGGTTACCTTGTCCCTTGTCTTACCAACAAGAGGGTTTGTGACTCCTTGAACTAGTGCAAGATGTGGAAGTTGATTGCACTTGTTCTTGCCAAGATGATAAGAGTGAAGTATGTTGGCGGAGTCACCCTCAAGAACTCTCTAGTTCTTCTTCTTCGGGATCCACACCATCTTGATGGGAATCCTCGGTGTTGTAGTTGTACTTGATGAAGTGGAACTTGATGTAGTCTTGGGAACCCACTTGACCAAGGCCTTAGGAGCTTCTTCAAATGCATCAATTTCCTCTTGAAGCTTGTCCTTGCCTTTTTGCTTGTGGTCTTGTGGTGGAAGATCATCTTGAGCTTGTGTCCCTTTGAGAGAAGTAGGATCATACTCCTCTTGTTGAGGAACAAACTTCGTCTTGGGTTATTGATCTTCTTCCCACTCAACTCCATTGGCATTGAACTTCCATTCAAAACCAACACCTTGATTCTTCCGGTGCCTTCCTTGCTTGCGTACAATTTCCTCGAATTGCTTACTTCCGACAAGGCTCTTGTAAACACCTTTCTCTATAATTCCCTTCAATAAGCTATTTTCTTGCTCAAGTGTAACTTGGCTAAGAGAATCATTAGTGGAATCAAGAGAACTACTAGAAGCAACAATATTGGATTTAGCATGATTATTGTTACTACTAGAGGAAGAATCTTTCTTGTTCTTGTTACTAAACTTGACTTGAGGCATGTAAGTGGATAAGAGTAAATGCTTGCCAATGTAAGAAGAACTTTTCTTGCGAAGATCATCATTGATTGCTTTTAAGAAATCATGCTCTTGCTCAAGGTTGAGCTTTTCAAAGCGCAATTTCTCGTGAGTCCTTAAAAGTTCTCGATGATCTCCTAAGATAGTTTCATGAGCTAACTTAAGAGTGTTTAGTTCTTTAGTTAGAGACTCAATCTTCTCCTTATCATTGTCATTCGTTTTATGTTGATTAGCATGATTAATTAACGTTTCATCATAGTATTCATCACTAGAGTTGTCAACAAGTAAATCATCATCACCTAACAACTCATCTTCATCACTATTGAAATCAACATACTCAGGGTGTGATACCTTTGGGCCTTTAGCCATGAAGCATGTTCCAACTCCTTCATTTGGTGAGTCAAATATGTCGTGGGAGTTGGTTGTCACAAGTGCTAGACCGGCAACACCTTCATCTTGAGTATATTCGGAGTCGGAGTGATAGCTTCTCTCGGAGTGGTTGTCGGAGTCGGAGTCGGAGCCGGATACCCATTCACTAACATGAGCTTGATGTCTTCGTTTTGTGTAGCTCCTTAATGACTTGTCCTTTCTTTCCGAATCCTTGCTTCTCCGTGAGGGTCTTCGTTCATAACGATCATCTCTACTCCTTCTTTCTCTAGATGGTGATTCTTCTCTTCTACTTCTTCTCTTAGGAGAATCTTGTAGGGGGGCGTACACTCATTGGAATAGTGTCCGGGCCTTCCACAATTGTAGCAGTTTTGCTCTCGACTAGAAGATCTTTTGTCATTGTAGGACCTTGATTTGGAGCTTCTCTCTTTGCTTCTACTCTTGTAGAACTTGTTGAAGTTCTTCACCATTAAGCTCAATTCTTCATTGAAGGTTTGTTTCTCACTCGATGATGTGGGGGCTTCACACAAGGCTTTGTAAGCACCACTTGATTTGTTGTGAAGTTCCTCTTTATCCTTGAGTGACATCTCATGAGCAACAATTCTTCCGATGACTTCCGTTGGCTTGAGATCTTTGTAATTGGGCATCATTTGGATCAATGTGCACACGGTATCATATTTTCCATCCAAGGCTCTTAGGATCTTCTTGATGATGAATCTATCGGTCATCTCTTCACTCCCTAAGCCGGCAATCTCATTTGTGATAAGAGCAAGCCTAGAGTACATTTCAGCGATACCTTCACCATCCTTCATTTTGAACTTGTCAAGTTGACTTTGAAGCACATCCAACTTGGATTCCTTGACGGAGTCGGTACCTTCATGCATGTCAATCAAAGTATCCCAAATTTCCTTTGCATTCTCAAGACAGCTGATTTTGTTGAATTCTTCGGGGCACAATCCGTTGAAGAGGATATCACAAGCTTGAGCATTGTATTGTAGCATCTTCAACTCATCCGCGGTAGCTTCACGATTTGGTTCTTTCCCATCAAAGAATTCACCTTGCAAGCCAACACACACAATAGCCCAAATGGCGGGGTTATGTCCAAGAATATGCATTTTCATCTTATGCTTCCAACTAGCAAAATTAGTACCATCAAAGTAAGGACCTCTACGGTGATAATTTCCCTCGCTAGATGCCATACTCTCCTAGGTTGTGAAACCAAGGCTATGACCACCAAAAGCTATGGAAATCAAAGCAAATGGAGACCAAAGCTCTGATACCACTTGTAGGGTCGAAAGTATGTCTAGAGGGGGTGATTAGACTAACTAACCAAATAAAAATCTAGCATTTTCCCAATTTTAGTTCTTGGCAGATTTTAGCTATCTTAGCACAAGTCAAGCAATCTCCACACAATTCAAGCAAGCATGCAAAAGAGTATATGAGCAGCGGAAAGTAAAGCATGCAACTTGCAAGAATGTAAAGGGAAGGGTTTGGAGGATTCAAACGCAATTGGAGACACGGATGTTTTTGTCGTGGTTCCGATAGGTGGTGCTATCGTACATCCACGTTGATGGAGACTTCAACCCATGGAGGGTAATGGTTGCGCAAGTCCACGGAGGGCTCCACCCACGAAGGGTCCACGAAGAAGCAACCTTGTCTATTCCATCATGGCCGTCGCCCGCGAAGGACTTGCCTCACTAGCGGTAGATCTTCACGAAGTAGGCAATCTCCTTGCCCTTACAAACTCCTTGGTTCAACTCCACAATCTTGTCGGAGGCTCCCAAGTGACACCTAGCTAATCTAGGAGACACCACTCTCCAAGAAGTAACAAATGGTGTGTTGATGATGAACTCCTTGCTCTTGTGCTTCAAATGATAGTCTCCCCAACACTCAACTCTCTCTCTCTCACAGGATTTGGATTTGATGGAAAGAAGATTTGAGTGGAAAGAAACTTGGGGAAGGCTAGAGATCAAGATTCATATGGTTGGAATGGAATATCTTGACCTCAACACAAGTGTAGGTGGTTATGATGGCTCCCTCAGAAAATGTGTATTGGAAGTGTAGGTATGTTCTGATGGCTCTCTCCACGAATGAAGAGTGGGTGGAGGGGTATATATAGCCTCCACACAGAATCTAACCGTTACACACAATTTGCCAAACTCGGTGGGACCGAATGGTTAAACTCGGTCGGACCGATTCAGCAAACCTAGTGATCGTTAGGATTTTCGGTGGGACTGAGATGCAACTCGGTAGGACCGATATGGTTAGGGTTAGGGCATAATGTAATATCGGTGTGACCGATTACACAAACTCGGTGGGACCGATTTTGGTAATAAGCTAACCAGAGAGTTGGTCATGTAAACTCGGTGGGACCGATTCACTCATCTCGGTGAGACCGAAATGTTACAAAAGGGAAACAGAGAGTTTACATTGCAATCTCGGTGGGACCGATTGGCTCATCTCGGTGAGACCGAAATGTTACAAAAGGGAAACGGAGAGTTTACGTTGCAATCTCGGTGGGACCGATCGCTCATCTCCGTAAGACCGAAACGTTATGAAGGGAAACATAGAGATTACAATCCCATCTCGGTGAGACCGAGATCCCTATCGGTGAGACCGATTTGCCTAGGGTTTGTGGCAGTGGCTATGATATTTGAAACTCGGTGGCGCCGGATAGAAAGAATCGGTGGGGCCGAGTTTGAATTTTGGTTTAGGTCAAATGTGGATGTGGGAAGGTAGCTTAGGGTTTTGGAGCATATCACTAAGCACTTTGAGCAAGCAAGCCATTAAGCAACACCTCATCCCTCCTTGATAGTATTGGCTTTTCCTATAGACTCAATGTGATCTTGGATCACTAAAATATAAAATGTAGAGTCTTGATCTTGAAGCTTGAGCCAAACTTTTTGTCCTTAGAATTTTGAGGGATCCACTTTCCTCATCCATGCCATGCCATTCATTGAACTTTTCCTGAAATATTAACCTTGGAATAATGTTAGCTCAATGAGCTATATGTTGTTAGGAATTACCAAAACCACCCAGGGATAGTTGCACTTTCAGTTTAACAGTGTCCGGGGGCTTGACTACCAGTGTAGTTGTCGGCCTAGCGAGGCCACCCTGTACCTCGGCCGCGAGGGCTGCGGTATGCTCCTCTGTATGAAGGGAGCGCTCCATGTTTCCATTGACTGTTATAATGCCACGTGGTCCAGGCATCTTGAGCTTTAGATAGGCATAGTGCGGGACTACATTGAAACGGGCGAAAGTGGTTCGTCCGAGTAGTGCGTGATAGCCACTGCGGAAAGGGACGATGTCGAAGATCAGGTCATCGCTTTGGAAGTTATCCGGTGAGCCGAATACGACTTCCAGCATTATGGATCCTGTGCAACAGGCCTCTACGGCGGGTATTACCCCTTTAAAGGTGGTTTTAGTGGGCTTGATTCTTGATGGGTCAATGCCCATTTTACGGACGGTGTCCTGATAAAGCAGATTGAGACTATTGCCGCCGTCCATAAGGACTCGCGTGAGGTGGAATCCGTCAATAATTGGATCGAGGACCAATGCAGCCGAACCCCCATGATATATACTGGTCGAATGGTCTGTGTGATCGAAGGTGATCGGGCAGGCTGATGATGGATTAAATTTTGGGGCGACTGGCTCTAAGGCATAGACGTCCCTTAACGCGTGCTTGTGCTCCCTCTTGGGGATATGAGTGACGTAGATCATGTTCACTGTTTTGACCTCGAGGGGAATTTCTTCTGTCCCCCTGTGTTCTGTAGGCGAGGCTCTTCATCGTCGTCCTCGCTGGGCGGCCCTTTCCCCTTGTGTTCGGTGTTGAGCTTTCCGGCCTGTTTAAAGACCCAACAATTTTTGTTGGTGCGATTGGCAGGCTTATCGGGGGTGCCATCAATTTGGCAAGGCCGATCGAGTATTCTGTCCAAACTAGATGGACCATCTCTGTTTCCTTTGAATGGCTTCTTCCACTGACTGGGTTTAGCGCCACTGAATCCGGCATTAACCGCCATGTCTTCGGCATCTTGGTTGTTGTTTCGACGTTTGTGCTTATTGCGTCGTGGCTTGCCATTGCCATCCCTGGCTTCGGAGGTGCCAGGGTCGCTGGTGTTGTTGCTTCTACGAGGTAGCCAGCTATCTTCTCCCGCGCAAAAGCGGGTCATAAGTGTGGTAAGGGCTGCCATGGACTTTGGCTTTTATTGGCCAAGGTGTTGGGCGAGCCATTCGTCTCGGATACTGTGTTTAAAGGCCGCGAGGGCTTCCGTGTCCGGACAATCCACAATTTGGTTCTTTTTAATTAAGAACCTGGTCCAGAGTTTCCGGGCTGATTCTCCAGGTTGCTGGACTATGTGGGTAAGGTCATCGGCGTCTGGGGGCCGAACATAGGTACCTTGGAAGTTGTCTCTAAAGGCATCCTCCAAGTCTTCCTAGTTGTTGATAGAGTTCTCTGGGAGGTTGTTTAGCCAGTGCCGAGCTGGTCCCTTTAATTTGAGCAGGAGGTATTTGTTGGGGAACGTAGTAATTTCAAAAAAATTCCTACGCACACGCAAGATCATGGTGATGCATAGCAACGAGAGGGGAGAGTGTGATCTACGTACCCTTGTAGATCGACAACGGAAGCGTTAACTTGGTTGATGTAGTCGTACGTCTTCACGGCCCGACCGATCAAGCACCGAAACTACGGCACCTCTGAGTTCTAGCACACGTTCAGCTCGATGACGATCCCCGGACTCCGATCCAGCAAAGTGTCGGGGAAGAGTTCCATCAGCACGACGGCGTGGTGACGATCTTGATGTACTAATGTCGCAGGGCTTCGCCTAAGCACCGCTACAATATTATCGAGGACTATGGTGGAAGGGGGCACCGCACACGGCTAAGAATATGATCACGCGGATCAACTTGTGTCTCTAGGGGGTGCCCCTGCCTCCGTATATAAAGGCTCAAGGGGGGGTGCGGCCGGCCAGGAGAGGCGTGCTAGGAGGAGTCCTACTCCCTCTGGGAGTAGGACTCCCCCCTTTCCTAGTTGGAATAGGATTCGCGGAGGGGGGAAAAGAGGAAGGGGGCCGGCCCCCTCTCCTTGTCCTATTCGGACCAAGGGAGGGGAGGGGCGTGCGGCCCATCTCTGGCTACCTCTCCTCTCTTCCACTAAGGCCCACTAAGGCCCATATATCTCCTAGGGGGTTCCGGTAACCTCCCGGTACTCCGGTAAAATCCCGATTTCACCCGGAACACTTCCGATATCCAAACATAGGCTTCCAATATATCAATATTTATGTCTCGACCATTTCGAGACTCCTCGTCATGTCCGTGATCACATCCGGGACTCCGAACTCCTTCGGTACATCAAAACTCATAAACTCATAATATAACTTTCATCGAAACCTTAAGCGTGCGGTCCCTACGGGTTCGAGAACAATGTAGACATGACCGGGACACGTCTCTGGTCAATAACCAATAGCGGGACCTGGATGCCCATATTGGTTCCTACATATTCTATGAAGATCTTTTATCGGTCAGACCGCATAACAACATACGTTGTTCCCTTTGTCATCGGTATGTTACTTGCCCGAGATTCGATCGTCGGTATCCAATACCTAGTTCAATCTCGTTACCGGCAAGTCTCTTTACTCTTTCCGTAATACATCATACCGCAACTAACTCATTAGTTGCAATGCTTGCAAGGCTTAAGTGATGTGCATTACCGAGAGGGCCCAGAGATACCTCTCCGACATTCGGAGTGACAAATCCTAATCTCGAAATACGCCAACCCAACATGTACCTTTGGAGACACCTGTAGAGCACCTTTATAATCACCCAGTTACGTTGTGACGTTTGGTAGCACACAAAGTGTTCCTCCGGCAAACGGGAGTTGCATAATCTCATAGTCATAGGAACATGTATAAGTCATGAAGAAAGCAATAGCAACATACTAAACGATCGGGTGCTAAGCTAATGGAATGGGTCATGTCAATCAGATCATTCAACTAATGATGTGATCCCGTTAATCAAATAACAACTCTTTGTCCATGGTTAGGAAACATAACCATCTTTTATTAACGAGCTAGTCAAGTAGAGGCATACTAGTGACACTCTGTTTGTCTATGTATTCACACATGTATTATGTTTCCGGTTAATACAATTCTAGCATGAATAATAAACTTTTATCATGATATGAGGAAATAAATAATAACTTTATTATTGCCTCTAGGGCATATTTCCTTCAGTCTCCCACTTGCACTAGAGTCAATAATCTAGATTACACAGTAATGATTTCTAACACCCATGGAGCTTTGGTGTTGATCATGTTTTGCTCGTGGAAGAGGCTTAGTCAACGGGTCTACTATATTCAGATCCGTATGTATCTTGCAAATCTCTATGTCTCCCACCTGGACCAGATCCCGGATGGAATTGAAGCATCTCTTGATGTGTTTGGTTCTTTTGTGAAATCTGGATTCCTTCACCAAGGCAATTGCACCAGTATTGTCACAAAAGATTTTCATTGGACCCGATGCACTAGGTATGACACCTAGATCGGATATGAAACTCCTTCATCCAGACTCCTTCGTTTGCTGCTTCCGAAGCAGCTATGTACTCTGCTTCACATGTAGATCCCGCCACGACGCTTTGTTTAGAACTGCACAAACTGACAGCTCCACCGTTTAATGTAAACACGTATCCGATTTGCGATTTAGAATCGTCCGGATCAGTGTCAAAGCTTGCATCAACGTAACCGTTTACGATGAGCTCTTTGTCACCTCCATATACGAGAAACATATCCTTAGTCCTTTTCAGGTACTTCAGGATGTTCTTGACCGCTGTCCAGTGATCCACTCCTGGATTACTTTGGTACCTCCCTGCTAGACTTATAGCAAGGCACACATCAGGTCTGGTACACAGCATTGCATACATGATAGAGCCTATGGCTGAAGCATAGGGAACATCTTTCATTTTCTCTCTATCTTCTGCAGTGGTCGGGCATTGAGTCTGACTCAACTTCACACCTTGTAACACAGGCAAGAACCCTTTCTTTGCTTGATCCATTTTGAACTTCTTCAAAATCTTGTCAAGGTATGTGCTTTGTGAAAGTCCAATTAAGCGTCTTGATCTATCTCTATAGATCTTTATGCCTAATATGTAAGCAGCTTCACCGAGGTCTTTCATTGAAAAACTCTTATTCAAGTATCCCTTTATGCTATCCAGAAATTCTATATCATTTCCAGTCAGTAATATGTCATCCACATACAATATCAGAAATGCTACAGAGCTCCCACTCACTTTCTTGTAAATACAGGCTTCTCCGAAAGTCTGTATAAAACCAAATGCTTTGATCACACTATCAAAGCGTTTATTCCAACTCCGAGAGGCTTGCACTAGTCCATAAATGGATCGCTGGAGCTTGCACACTTTATTAGCTCCCTTTGGATCGACAAAACCTTCCGGCTGCATCATATACAACTCTTCTTCCAGAAATCCATTCAGGAATGCAGTTTTGACATCCATCTGCCAAATTTCATAATCATAAAATGCGGCAATTGCTAACATGATTCGGACAGACTTAAGCATCGCTACGGGTGAGAAGGTCTCGTCGTAGTCAACCCCTTGAACTTGCCAAAACCCTTTTGCGACAAGTCGAGCTTTGTAGACAGTAATATTACCGTCAGCGTCAGTCTTCTTCTTGAAGATCCATTTATTCTCAATTGCTTGCCGATCATCGGGCAAGTCAACCAAAGTCCACACTTTGTTCTCATACATGGATCCCATCTCAGATTTCATGGCTTCAAGCCATTTTGCGGAATCTGGGCTCACCATCGCTTCTTCATAGTTCGTAGGTTCATCATGATCTAGCAGCATGACTTCCAGAACAGGATTACCGTACCACTCTGGCGCAGATCTCAATCTGGTTGATCTACGAGGTTCAGTAGTATCTTGTCCTGAAGTTTCATGATCATTATCATTAGCTTCCTCACTAATTGGTGTAGGTGTCGCAGAAACAAGTTTCTGTGATGTACTACTTTCCAATAAGGGAGCAGGTACAGTTACCTTGTCAAGTTCTACTTTCCTCCCACTCACATCTTTCGAGAGAAACTCCTTCTCCAGAAAGTTTCCGAACTTAGCAACAAAAGTCTTGCCTTCGGATCTGTGATAGAAGGTGTATCCAATAGTCTCCTTTGGATATCCTATGAAGACACATTTCTCCGATTTGGGTTCGAGCTTATCAGGTTGAAGCTTTTTCACATAAGCATCGCAACCCCAAACTTTCAGAAACGACAACTTTGGTTTCTTGCCAAACCATAGTTCATAAGGCGTCGTCTCAACGGATTTTGATGGTGCCCTATTTAACGTGAATGCGGCCGTCTCTAAAGCATAACCCCAAAACGATAGCGGTAAATCAGTAAGAGACATCATAGATCGCACTATATCTAGTAAAGTACGATTACGACGTTCGGACACACCATTACGCTGTGGTGTTCCGGGTGGCGTGAGTTGCGAAACTATTCCGCACTGTTTCAAATGTACACCAAACTCGTAACTCAAATATTCTCCTCCACGATCAGATCGTAGAAACTTTATTTTCTTGTTACGATGATTTTCAACTTCACTCTGAAATTCTTTGAACTTTTCAAATGTTTCAGACTTATGTTTCATTAAGTAGATATACCCATATCTGCTTAAGTCATCTGTGAAGGTGAGAAAATAACGATATCCGCCACGAGCCTCAATGTTCATCGGACCACATACATCTGTATGTATGATTTCCAACAAATCTGTTGCTCTCTCCATAGTACTGGAGAACGGTGTTTTAGTCATCTTGCCCATAAGGCACGGTTCGCAAGTACCAAATGATTCATAATCAAGTGGTTCCAAAAGTCCATCAGTATGGAGTTTCTTCATGCGCTTTACACCGATATGACCTAAACGGCAGTGCCATAAATAAGTTGCACCATCATTATCAACTCTGCATCTTTTGGCTTCAACATTATGAATATGTGTGTCACTACTATCGAGATTCAATAAGAATAGACCACTCTTCAAGGGTGCATGACCATAAAAGATATTACTCATATACACAACCATAATTCTCTGATTTAAATGAATAACCGTCTCGCATCAAACAAGATCCAGATATAATGTTCATGCTTAACGCTGGCACCAAATAACAATTATTTAGGTCTAATATTAATCCCGAAGGTAGATGTAAGGTAGCGTGCCGACCGCGATCACATCGACTTTGGAACCGTTTCCCACGCGCATCGTCACCTCGTCCTTAGCCAATCTTCGCTTAATCCGTAGTCCCTATTTCGAGTTGCAAATATTAGCAACAGAACCAGTATCAAATACCCAGGTGCTACTGCGAGCATTAGTAAGGTACACATCAATAACATGTATATCACATATACCTTTGTTCACCTTGCCATCCTTCTTATCCGCCAAATACTTGGGGCAGTTCCGCTTCCAGTGACCAGTCTGCTTGCAGTAGAAGCACTCAGTTTCAGGCTTAGGTCCAGACTTGGGTTTCTTCTCTTGAGCAGCAACTTGCTTGTTGTTCTTCTTGAAGTTCCCCTTCTTCTTCCCTTTGCCCTTTTTCTTGAAACTAGTGGTCTTGTTGACCATCAACACTTGATGCTCCTTTTTGATTTCTACCTCCGCAGCTTTCAGCATTACGAAGAGCTCGGGAATAGTCTTATTCATCCCTTGCATATTATAGTTCATCACGAAGCTCTTGTAGCTTGGTGGCAGTGATTGGAGAATTCTGTCAATGACGCAATCATCTGGAAGATTAACTCCCATTTGAATCAAGTGATTATTATACCCAGACATTTTGAGTATATGCTCACTGTCAGAACTGTTCTCCTCCATCTTGCAGCTATAGAACTTATTGGAGACTTCATATCTCTCAATCCGGGCATTTGCTTGAAATATTAACTTCAACTCCTGGAACATCTCATATGCCCCATGACGTTCAAAACATCGTTGAAGTCCCGGTTCTAAGCCGTAAAGCATGGCACATTGAACTATCGAGTAGTCATCAGCTTTGCTCTGCCAGACGTTCATAACATCTGGTGTTGCTCCAGCAGCAGGCCTGGCACCCAGCGGTGCTTCTAGGACGTAATTCTTCTGTGCAGCAATGAGGATAATCCTCAAGTTACGGACCCAGTCCGTGTAATTGCTACCATCATCTTTCAACTTTGCTTTCTCAAGGAACGCATTAAAATTCAACGGAACAACAGCACGGGCCATCTATCTACAATCAAACATACATAAGCAAGATACTATTAGGTACTAAGTTCATGATAAATTTAGGTTCAATTAATCATATTACTTAAGAACTCCCACTTAGATAGACATCCCTCTAATCTTCTAAGTGATTACGTGATCCAAATCAACTAAACCATGTCCGATCATCACGTGAGATGGAGTAGTTTCATTGGTGAACATCACTATGTTGATCATATCTACTATATGATTCACGCTCGACCTTTCGGTCTCTGTGTTCCGAGGCCATATCTGTATATGCTTGGCTCGTCAAGTATAACCTGAGTATTCCGCGTGTGCAACTGTTTTGCACCCGTTGTATTTGAATGTAGAGCCTATCACACCCGATCATCACGTGGTGTCTCAGCACGAAGAACTTTTGCAACGGTGCATACTCAGGGAGAACACTTCTTGATAATTTAGTGAGAGATCATCTTATAATGCTACCGTCAATCAAAGCAAGATAAGATGCATAAAAGATAAACATCACATGCAATCAATATAAGTGATACGATATGGCCATCATCATCTTGTGCCTGTGATCTCCATCTCCGAAGCACCGTCATGATCACCATCGTCACCGGCGCGACACCTTGATCTCCATCGTAGCATCGTTGTCGTCTTGCCAATCTTATGCTTCCACGACTATCGCTACCGCTTAGTGATAAAGTAAAACATTACAGCACGATTGCATTGCATACAATAAAGCGACAACCATATGGCTCCTGGCAGTTGCCGATAACTCGGTTACAAAACATGATCATCTCATACAATAAAATTTAGCATCATGTCTTGACCATATCACATCACAACATGCCCTGCAAAAACAAGTTAGACGTCCTCTACTTTGTTGTTGCAAGTTTTACGTGGCTGCTACGGGCTTAAGCAAGAACCAATCTTACCTACGCATCAAAACCACAACGATAGTTTGTCAAGTTGGTGCTGTTTTAACCTTCGCAAGGACCGGGCGTAGCCACACTCGGTTCAACTAAAGTTGGAGAAACTGTCACTCGCAAGCCACCTATGTGCAAAGCACGTCGGGAGAACCGGTCTCGCGTAAGCGTACGCGTAATGTCGGTCCGGGCCGCTTCGTCCAACAATACCGCCGAACCAAAGTATGACATGCTGGTAAGCAGTATGACTTATATCGCCCACAACTCACTTGTGTTCTACTCGTGCATATAACATCAACACATAAAACCTAGGCTCGGATGCCACTGTTGGGGAACATAGTAATTTCAAAAAAATTCCTACGCACACGCAAGATCATGGTGATGCATAGCAACGAGAGGGGAGAGTGTGATCTACGTACCCTTGTAGATCGACAATGGAAACATTAACTTGGTTGATGTAGTCGTACGTCTTCACGGCCCGACCGATCAAGCACCGAAACTACGGCACCTCCGAGTTCTAGCACACGTTCAGCTCGATGATGATCCCCGGACTCCGATCCAGCAAAGTGTCGGGGAAGAGTTCCGTCAGCACGACGGCGTGGTGACGATCTTGATGTACTAATGTCGCAGGGCTTCGCCTAAGCACCGCTACAATATTATCGAGGACTATGGTGGAAGGGGGCACCGCACACGGCTAAGAATATGATCACGTGGATCAACTTGTGTCTCTAGGGGGTGCCCCTGCCTCCGTATATAAAGGCTCAAAGGGGGGGTTCGGCCGGCCAGGAGAGGCGCGCCAGGAGGAGTCCTCCTCCCAGAGGAGTAGGACTCCCCCCCTTTCCTAGTTGGAATAGGATTCGCGGAGGGGGGGAAGAGGAAGGGGGGCCGGCCCCCTCTCCTTGTCCTATTCGGACCAAGGGAGGGGAGGGGCGCGCGGCCCATCTCTGGCTACCTCTCCTCTCTTCCACTAAGGCCCACTAAGGCCCATATATCTCCCGGGGGGTTCCGGTAACCTCTCGGTACTCCGGTAAAATCCCGATTTCACCGGGAACACTTCCGATATCCAAACATAGGCTTCCAATATATCAATCTTTATGTCTCGACCATTTCGAGACTCCTCGTCATGTCCGTGATCACATCCGGGACTCCGAACAACCTTCGGTACATCAAAACGCATAAACTCATAATATAACTGTCATCGAAACCTTAAGCGTGCGGACCCTACGGGTTCGAGAACAATGTAGACATGACCGAGACACGTCTCTGGTCAATAACCAATAGCGGGACCTGGATGCCCATATTGGTTCCTACATATTCTACGAAGATCTTTTATCGGTCAGACCGCGTAACAACATACGTTGTTCCCTTTGTCATCGGTATGTTACTTGCCCGAGATTCGATCGTCGGTATCCAATACCTAGTTCAATCTCATTACCGACAAGTCTCTTTACTCATTCCGTAATACATCATCCCGCAATTAACTCATTAGTTGCAATGCTTGCAAGGCTTAAGTGATGTGCATTACCGAGAGGGCCCAGAGATACCTCTCCGACGATCGGAGTGACAAATCCTAATCTCGAAATACGTCAACCCAACATGTACCTTTGGAGACACCTGTAGAGCACCTTTATAATCACCCAGTTATGTTGTGACATTTGGTAGCACACAAAGTATTCCTCCGGCACACGGGAGTTACATAATCTCATAGTCATAGGAACATGTATAAGTCATGAAGAAAGCAATAGCAACATACTAAACGATCGGGTGCTAAGCTAATGGAATGGGTCATATCAATCAGATCATTCAACTAATGATGTGATCCCATTAATCAAATAACAACTCTTTGTCCATGGTTAGGAAACATAACCATCTTTGATTAACGAGCTAGTCAAGTAGAGGCATACTAGTGACACTCTGTTTGTCTATGTATTCACACATGTATTATGTTTCCGGTTAATACAATTCTAGCATGAATAATAAACTTTTATCATGATATAAGGAAATAAATAATAACTTTATTATTGCCTCTAGGGCATATTTCCTTCAGTATTTGATGGCATGGAGATCATCACCACGTGCCATGTGGATATGGAGAAGAAAGTCTTCGATCCATACTGCGGGATCTGTCGTACCGTCGTATGATTCAATGTTGACGGGTTTAAACTCTTATGGGAACTAATGTTCCATTACTTCGTCGGTGAAGCATAGGGGATGTGCGCCGCCTCTGTATCGGGTGAAATCTGGCGTAGTTCGGACAAAGGCCGTATGCGGTTTTCGGCCCGTGTGAGGTTGTGTCTATCACGCCAGATCTGATGGCCGTCCTCGCGCATTGGAGCACACCCCCTCGATCCATAGACCGATCTTGTTAGACCAGCTCTACTGTCCAGGTCCTGGCATAAGTCATAGGTATAGCCCGGGGCTGTTGCCTCCTTGTCTCGATGGCGGGGTGGCACGGGCTGGTGTTCAGCATGAGTAGCCGGTCTATCCCGTCCATGTGGCGGTCGGTCGGGCTCGTCAGCAGTTTTATGCTTTGGCAGTGTGGGCTCAAAGGCCTCGTCATCGAATTGAGGTAGTAGCTTGTGCTTCGGGTAACTCTTAGTTGGTCGTTCGAGGTCGTATTCCTCGGCTGCCAGGACATTAGTCCACCTGTCATTGAGTAAATCCTGATCAGCTTGAGGCTGTTGCTGCTTCTTTTTCAGGCTTCTTGCAGTTGCTATTAGCCTGCGCTTAAAGCGCTCTTGCTCGAGGGGCTCCTCTGGCA
Organism: Triticum urartu; assembly: GCF_056163025.1. Classification (NCBI taxonomy): domain Eukaryota; kingdom Viridiplantae; phylum Streptophyta; class Magnoliopsida; order Poales; family Poaceae; genus Triticum; species Triticum urartu. The sequence goes on from NC_141877.1 coordinate 607,140,835, forward strand.
TGATAAAGTCTTCGTCGCCGAGGCTCACATCCTCTTCGGAGATCGGTAGGTAGTTACTATCTTCTGAGTCTTCGTTCCCGATTGGATCATCGGGGTTAACTTGCCCATCCTCCCAATCATCTTGTTCGGATGTTGGCTCGAAAGGGTCTTCGGGGTCTTCGGCATTCTCTAGAGTGTTATTGTCTTTGGTGCCGGTGTTACTGTCTTTTTTGCTACGCGATTTTGAGCGCTGCTGACGTCGACGCTTTGGAGGTGCTTCAGCGGGCTTGTCCTCAACCGGATCCTTCTTGCCATGATCGTCATCCTCTTTGGGTGTATCCACCATGTATACGTCGTATGTGGAGGTGGCCGTCCAATGTCCGGTAAACGGAAGGTTTTGGCCTTGATCGTCTCCGGCATCGTCGTCCATACCGTCGATGTCTTCGAAGGCATAGTCCAGCATGTCGGTTAGATCTTCGACAGTGGCTATGAAGTGGGTGGTGGGTGGGACGTAAAATTCCCCGCTCTCAGCCCCTAGTCCAGGCTGGGCGTAATTCGAAAGCGATTCCTCTATAATGGCGAGGGATCGCATTAAGTCCAAAGCCTCGTTTAAGAGCGAGGTTTGGACAGAGAAGCGAGAGTTCGGCGAGCCGACCGGGGCGAGGTCCTCCTGACCGCGCCCGTTTGTCGCGAACCTCAAGAGTTCGGATTTAAAGTTCGAGGGAGAGTCTGGCGCTTTAGCGACAAGGGGGGTTCGGTTCATCTTTGGGCTTGCTGATGATCTCGTCCCCTCCGGATCTCCAGTAGCGAGTTCCATAATTGCAGGGAGTCCGACAGGCTCTAAATTCCCGTCTTCATACTCGGTTGTCCGCTCTGGATCTAAGGCCAGAGCGGCGGTCGGGGCCGCGAATCCTTCGAAGATCAAGTCTCCTCGGACATCAGCGACGTAGTTTAGGTTCCCGAAACTGATCTGATGACCAGGGGCGTAGCTGTCGATCTGCTCAAGGTGGCCAATCGAGTTGGCACGCAGTGCGAAGCCGCCGAATATGAAGATTAGGCCGGGGAGGAAAGTCTCCTCCGAAACGGCATCATTGTAGGTGATCGAGCAAGCCATCGAACCTTCTGTCGACAGCACAGTGGAACTCTCAATGAAAGCACCAATGTCGGTGCCAAAACCGGCCGATCTCGGGTAGGGGGTCCCGAACTATGCGTCTGAGGATCGAAGGTAACAGGAGGCAGGGGACACGATGTTTACCCAGGTTTGGGCCCTCTTGATGGAGGTAATACCCTACTTCCTGCTTGATTGACTTTGATGAGTATATGGGTTACAAGAGTTGATCTACGAGGAGATCGTGATGGTTAAACCCTAGATGTCTAGCATGTATGATCGTGATTGCCTCTACAGACTAAACCCTCCGGTTTATATGGACACGGGAGGGGCCTAGGGTTGTACAGAGTCGGTTTACAGAGAAAGGAATCTTCATATCCGAACGCCAAGCTTGCCTTCCACGCCAAGGAGAGTCCCATCTGGACACAGGGGGAAGTCTTCTATCTTGTATCTTCACGGCCCACCAGTCCGGCCCATGTCACATAGCCCGGACGCCCGGGGACCCCCTAATCCAGGACTCCCTCAATGGCAACCATAGAAAGGATTCAGACCTTTGTACACTCGTATGCGCATAGCCGCTCTCGTCCCGAGGCAACCCTGCCGGGCTAGAGCGCTACGTTTCCACCACAATCCACCATCAATCCACCAAAGCAGGAGTAGGGTTTTATGCCTCACGGCGTCCCGAACCTGGGTAAAATCAACCGTGTGATCTCTATCATGCTGCGCTACGCTTCTCTGTTTATGCAACGTGCTCACCCCCCCCCCCCGCCTAACCACAAAGGGGCTCATGGCCCCATAGGTGGCAGTGGTTTCCCACGACACATGCAAAAAAACAAGAACTAGCACTTGGCACTGGATCAATATGTTAATTAGTCCCAAAAATAATATAAAAGGTTGCCAAAAGTATATGAAAGTTGTAGAATATTTGCATGAAACCATCAAAAAGTATAGATATGACGGAGACGTATCAACATCCCCAAGCTTGTTTTCAACTCGTCCTCGATTAGGTAAATGATAAAAAGATAATTTTTTTTGTGGGATGCTACGTAGCATAATCTTGATCATATAATCTAGGGACATTTACATTTTCCCCCTAACTTTGTCCCGACCTCATCTTTACCCCTAAAAAATCAGTGCTCAACTATACCCCTCTTCCATTTGGTGCCCTTATGAAAATACCCTTCCGTGTCGTCTTCGTCTGGTCAAAGGCCTTTGACTGTCTAAGGTACATTTCCTGGACATTTTTACCCTCGCTGCATATGTCACTTACATGTGGGCCCCTTAAACCCTATAAAAAATGAAAAACACTCACCCTCACCTCTCGTTATCTCACTTACATGTGGTCATAGCAAGAATAAACAAAATAAAAAGGAAAACTCTCTATCTCTCACATGTGTCTCTCCCAACTTCGGCGAACCCGATGCCCTGACCTGTGCCACTACGGCGCTGAGCTCCGCACCCATCTCCGCGCTCTCCCCCTCCTCTCTCTCTCTCTCTCTCCCGCCCTTGTTCTCTCTCCCGTCTCTAGCCCACTCCCGCAAGAATGCCTGAGAGCCCGGGCCGTCGTCATCAGCGACGCGGGCATCCAATAGCAACCCCAAGTGCCATGACCTCGCCAGGAAGCTCTGACGAGACGCCCTTGTCCTCTTAGCCGATGAATTCGAGTAGTGAAGGGACGAATAGGGTGCCACAATGTCATCTTCCCCTCCTTCGACCCTGGATCGCCACCGTCAACTTGATGCCGTGGAAGTGCCCCGCCCGATATCTGCCGCTCCTCGAGGATCCTGAGGTGTCGTAGAAGACGTATGTGTCCTCCATAGCAAGCCACTGACCTGGGTGTCTTCCCTACGAGCTCGGATCCCTGCCATGGCCGCCGCCGCTGGATTGGTCTTCGCCATTGACTCCGGCGACATACGGCCCTAATCCACCACCTGTCGCTGCGTTAGAGCTAGGGCTATTGCCGAGTGCCATCGGTCAGCCTCCCCGCGGCTTCACGGCGTGCCTCCGCCGAAGGATTTGGTCGCTGCCGATAATCCTCAGCCCAATCCCTCTATTTTCTTTTTTCTTTTTTCTTATTTGGCCCACATGTAAGTGAGACAAGGAGAGTTTAGAGAGAGAGTTTTTCTTTTGTGGGTCCCACCTATATGTGTCATAGGAAGTGAGGGGTACAAATATCCACATAACAGCACACTAATGGTCAAAGCCATTTGATCGGACGGAAACGATATGAAAGGGTATTTTCATAAGGGCACCAAAATGAAGAGGGGTATAGTTGACCACTGATTTTTTTAGGGGTAAAGGTGAGGCCGGGAAAAAGTTAGGGGGAAATGGAATTGGCCCTATAATCTAATCATGACATGAATATTAATATATGAGTGATTCAAAACAATAGTCTATAATTTGATATAAAGACATCAATACTCAGGCATACCAACAAACAATCATGCCTTTCAAAATAAAAATGCTAAAGAATGCTATCCCTAGCCCGTCATGCTCAATCCTTGATCCAGTCATGATGCACACACCATTAACTATACTCAATGCATAAGAATTACAATAGTGCTCTTAGTACTGGTGCTTTAATTGATAAGGTGATGATTCAACAATAAAAGTAAATAGATATGCCCTTCGCAGAGGGAAGATGGATTTGCAGAGGTGCCAGAGCTCGAATCTTAAATCAGAGATGAATACATTTTGGGAGAGGTGTACTTTTCCTGTCAACGTCACGGCCGAGGATTCTCAATATCTTCCATGCTAAACACATTATTGGTGGTTCCCAAGCATAAAGGCAAATTTTACTCCCCCTCAACCATTCAAACACAAGCCATGGCTAGATGAATCTTCGGGTGCCCTCCATACAATCAACTTTTTGGGGGAGTTTGTTTCATTATAGTTTTTTATTTTGATTATCAGACTAGGCATCCCAATTACCAACCTCTCTCGTGCGATCATAAGTGAATAAGCACCCATCGTGAGAATAAGCCACTTAGCATGGAAGATACAGACCACCCCCTGCCACTCCATGAGCGGTACGGGCACACAAAACATATGCTTATTTGAATGATTAGAGGTGGCACATGCGAATTTACTTGGAACGGCAGAGTAATACTGCATATATGTAGATATGGTGGACTCATCTAGAACAACTTTGGTTTAAGGGTTTGGATGCACAAGCAACATTCCAGCTTAGTACAGGTGAATGCTAGCAAATAGATTGAGAAGCGACCAACTAGAGAGCACCAACGGTCATAATCATGCATTGCAAATAACTAACATTAGATACTAGCATGAGTAGGATATAACTTCATCGCATAACTAGAGACTATACGTGCATGCTTTGGGAATCACAAACCTTAACACCAATATTCTTACTAAAGCACAATAATTCACTAGTACCTCCCACATATTTTTACCATCTTAATATCGAAAAACTATTGCAAGGAATCAAACATATCATATTCAGTGATCTACAAGTTTTATGTAGGATTTTATGACTAACCATGTGAATGACCAATTCCTGATGACTCTATAAATAGATATAAGTGAAGCATGAGAGTTCAATTATTTCTACAAAAGACCATGCCCACGCTCTAATAAATATAAGTGAAGCAAAATAGCATTCTACAAATAATGGTTTTCTATATGTAGAGAAACGGGCATCCAAACTTCAAATGATATAAGTGAAGCAGATGAAGCATTCTATAAGGCCATACTCAAAAGATATAAGTGAAGTGCAAAGAGCATTCTATAAATCAAGCAAGGACTATCTCATACCAGCATGGTGCATTGCTAAAAGAAAAATAAAAAGCACACGACACTCTAGGAATTTATGCATATCATGTGAACAAAACAAAAACTGAGACATACCGATAATTCTTGAAGAAGAAAGATGGGATGCCTTCTGGGGCATCCCCAAGCTTAGACGCTCGAGTCTCCTTGAATATTTACTTGGGATGCCTTGGGCATCCTCAAGCTTGAACTCTTGCCTATCCTTATTCTCCTCATGTTGATACCTCCTCGATCTTCGAACACTTCATCCACACAAAACTTAACCGAACTTTTTATTAGAAGGGTTAGTACATATAACATAAAATCACATCATGCCCTGCTATAACATTATTGTATAATTATAATCAAACATTAACCACTGTATGCTATCACAATTATATGGCTCCCAAGTCAACGGGGCTCAACAAGATTTCAAACATAAGCAAATAAAGAAACAATACCAACAATCTGCGAAAACAGGACAATCTATAAAGATGCAAATGGTACATATACTTATGTAACCTGAAAAAATCTGGAAAAATAGTGCAAATAAAAAATTAATAGCAGTACTGTGTAAAAATTTCAGAAATTTTCGACGTTCGAGTGAATTATCAAAATTCACGCACCACAACCAAAGTTTCTGTTTTTGCACTGCACATACCAAACAAGCAATTTAAACATCCTAAAGGTAAATCTTGGCACACTATTTTTATAATACAATGGATTTGTACAAGGGGGTAATTATTTTTGTTGAAAAGTTTCTGTAATCAAGGTTCACAAAGTTTCCATGGGCATGAACAAAGTTCAATGCATGCTCCCACTTCAACGGTGCTCGTCTTTCTCACTTTCACTTTTCTTTTTGAATTTTTTTAGATTCCCCTCTTTTTAAAAACTTTTTAAAAGCACACAACAGAAATAAACGACTCTCTAAAACTTTCGGGTTGTCTCCCAAGTAGCTCTTTCTTTAAAGCCATTAAGCTAGGCATAAAGTGCTCAAGTAATTGATCCACCTGGATCCCAAGGTATACAAAGCCAATTTTAATTAACAATAATTTGTAATTTAATAGTGAGCATGTAGCAACATAAATCTTGCAATCACGAAGTCTAACTCTCTTCCTATGCATCAGCATGGCATAAAAGAACAATTCATGCACACAAAGTAAAGGCCGATGCATAGTATAAATTGTTTCTTGCAATTTTATCATATTGGAAACATAGAAAGGTGGAGATGTAGTCCCTCTCTCATAACAATTGCAAGTAGGAGCAGCAAGCACATGCATATTATATTCATCAAAATAATCGTGTGCAATAGTAGAACACAACCCATCAATATGATCCTTAATAAGTGGAAACTTCTCCAATATAGTTTAGTTGGGAGAATTCAAAAAGATAATAGGACTATCATGTGTGGGTGCAATAGCAACAATTTCATGATTAACATGAGGAACTATAACGAGTTCATCTCCATAAGCATCATCCATATTGGCATCATGGCTACAAGCATAGCAAGCATCAAGTTCATCAAAAGGGGATATTTCAAACGAATCCAAGGGATCATAGCAATTATCATAGCATTCATCCTTCGGTAAGCACAAAGGGGAATGAAACAATTTGTGAGTTGAAGAGTTACTATCATTAGAAGCTAGGAACGGGTAGCTAATCTGCTCTTCATCCTTTTGTTCTTGGCTCTCCTTGTCATCTTTTTCATCTAATGAGCTCACAGTTTCATCAATTTATTCTTCCATAGATTTCTGCAAATATTAGTCTCTTCTTTGGTAGCGGAGACTTTCTCAATAAATTCATCAATATCGACATTGTATTCATAATTCTCATAGCAATATTTAATTATAGCATAATTTTCAGATATGTAAACAACATCATCACATTTTTCATACTTCTCAAACAAAGATTTAATTTCATAAACACCCTTAAAAGCAACAAATTATTCTATTTGTTCCACATCATAGTAACCATACATACCATTAGCATAAGAAGCCAAGGTTTCATTATCATTAAATTCACATGAAAAGGGAAGGTGTGGAGCCTTCATCCTAGATCAACAAGTATAAGCATATCCGAAGCATAAATTCCAAGCACACCTGCAAAATAATCAATTTAGTCCCATAAGTGTTTCCCTTTTTGAGACAAGCGATAATCCCTAAAGTATTCCTATTGATCCAAAGTATCCCCCATTATCAAGTTGAATGGGGATTTATTAGGATTATCAAAGTAGTGTTTAATATTTTCCACATAACGAGCATCGAGGGTTTTAGGAGGTTCCCCCCATCTCCATGAGTAGCAAGTACAACTAATTTTTTTGGTATTTCGTGTTGCATATCCATAACTAAAGATATAAAACAACTTAGAATAGAAAATAAAAACTACTTAGTGATAAAGCAAACAAGCACACACGAGAATATCAACCCCACGCTATTGCTCCCCGGTAACGGTGCAAGAAAAGGGTCTTGATAACCCACAAGTATAGGGGATCAATTGTAGCCTGTTTCAATAAGTAAGGGTGTTGAACCCAATGAGGAGCTAAAGGTAGAATTAATATTCCCTTCAAGTTTGATCGACCATCGATACAACTCTATGCACACTTAAGGTTCGCTTTACCTAGAACAAGTATGAAACTATTTTATGAGGATAAAACTAGAACTACTTTGCAAGAATAAAACTAGAAGTACTTGGTGAGAATAAAATAGGAGTAATTTGCAAGATAATAAAAGTTAGTTGTTTAGTAGAAAGTTGTTTGTAGCACAAGAGAATGATTTATCCCTAGGTAATTGGTAACTAGACCGATAATCATTATTGCAATTTTATGTGAGGAAGAGGCATGAGCTAACATACTTCCCTTACTTGGTTCATATGCACTTATGATTGAAACTCTAGCAAGCATCCACAACTACTAAAGATCATTAAGGTAAAACCCAACCATAGCATTAAGTAACAATTCCTCTTTACTCCCATACGCAACAACCCCCTTACTCAGGTATAAGCTTCTGTCACTCTCGCCACCCACTATAAGCGAATTATGAACGTATTGCTACACCCTACAGTGGTAATCCCTCATGCTTGCGCGACAGGGAGGGCAGCGTAGGACAACACCAAAACAAAACATACAACTCAAACCAATCACGATCATCAACCGACCCACTGGACAAAAAGAATCTAGTCAAACATCATAGGATGGCCATACATCATTGGATAATAATACATATCATTAAGAACCATGTTTAAGTAGAGATTATAGCGGGAATAGAGAGGTTACTCCACTGCATAGAGGGGGAGAGGTGGTGATGACAGCGGTGAAGTTGTTGGTGTAGATGGCCCTCACGATGGTTCCCCCGTGGCGCTCCGATGCCACCAGAAGAGAGGGGAGAGAGCCCCCCATCCTCCTCCCTCTTACTTGGCCTCCATCCTAGATGGGAGGAGAGTTTCCCCTCTGGTCCATGGCCGCCATAGCCCCTGGAGGGCAGGAGCCCCTCCGAGATTGTATCTCTCTCTCTCTCTCTCTCTCTGCCTTCTTTTTCGCGTCTGTTTTCGGACCCCTTCACTTTTTTCCCGGAGATCCGTAACTCTGATTGGGCTGAAATTTTGAGGGGATTTTTCCTGGGAAATTATATTTCTTAAGGTGAAAGAAGGGCATCAACCGACTTATGTGGGAGTCATAAGGCAACACGGCGTGACCCCCTGGCCGCGCCTATTACCTTGTGGCCACCTCGGGCACCGTCTTGCCTTGATTCTTCTTCCCAAAAATCACATATATTCCAAAGTAATTCTTCGTAAAAATTTATCACGTTTGGACTTCGTTTGATATGGATCTTCTGTGAAACAAAAAGGCATCCAAAAAACAGGAACTGGCACTGGGCACTTGATCAATATGTTAGTCCCAAAAATAATATAAAATGTTGCCAAAAGTATATGAAAGTTGTAGAATTTTGACATGAAACAATCAAAAATTATAGATACAACGGAGGTGTATCAACTATCAAGGTGATAAAGAGGAGTGGGAGGCGAGGCTTGAGATGATTATATTATCCTTTTATCAAATAGGTGTAGTTGAAACATAGTTAACATGTTGATGTTTTCAAACTAAAATAGTTAAACCACATGATCTTCAAGCAACATGGACCTTCCTTATAGTCACTTCCACTAATTCCTCAAACCCCCACCCCTATCCTATTCTATACAACAGGCTTCATACTCTCTAACATCACCACCCATCGCGATGCTTATCCAACAACTCTTTTTCTCTTCCTTGTTATCTTCCAGCAACTGTGTAATCAGTTTGTTAATTTTATGAATCCTAATATTCCATAGCTTTGTATCCTCTATCACTACTCATAGTCCCTGGAAGTCCTCCCATTTTCCTTGTTTCCATTTTATCATATTTCATAGCTAATCACATGTTTATTCACACACTCTTCTAGGCATGGCGTGACCTAGTCAATCTAACACCATAAGTAGGCTTGATAAGGGGGTCAATAAAGAGGATATAAGTAGGCTTACTCAAGAAGTGATAAAAATTAATCAAAGTTCAACAAATTATTGCTCATTTTGTTAAGTATCTCAAGTATAACCTTTTGAAACCATGTTATAGATTACATTTCATGTAAATTTTTAGTGTTGGGATCATTACGATCCACTTTAATCATAAGATCCATTTGAGAATACTAACACTCCACTGTGAGAGAAAAATAATACTAACCATTTCTTCAAACTTTTATTTGTTATTGTAAAGATAATATGACTAACGGAAAATCATGGGACTAATTTTTTCTGAATTGCACTACAGGTCTTCATTTGCATAACAATTATCATCACAGATGGAATGTTCAACTTCCTTACGGTCATTATTGCATCTTGTATTGACATTAAGCACAAGCGGCAAGATATTGATTCAGGGTTGAGTAATTACATGAAAAAATACCCTAGCCTTAACTACGATGATCGTAAGAGGATTGAGGTATTTCTTCAAAATAAAATCCATTTAACCATATCAGTGGGAGGATACATTGCAAGTGCTACAATCTCAGTAGTCGTTATCCCATGGTTGTTCGATCAGATTAAATTCTATCATGTTGCCACATTATATATTATCACGCCGGTCATTGCGTTTGCAAACACTTATGCAAATGGACTTACAGATTGGTCAGTTGGATATACTTATGGCAAGTTTACAATATTTGTTGTTGCGGCATGGATTGTGAAACCGGGTGCAATTGTTGCTGGCCTTGTAGCTTGTGGGATAATGATAGCAGCTCTGCACATTTCTTCACAAGCTACACAAGACATCAAGACAGGTTTCATGACACTAACCTCGGAAAGAGCTATGGTAATTGGGCAAATTGTTGGTGTAGTTATTGGCTCTATTGTTAGCCCATGTATATTTCTTGCCTTTCAAAAAAGTGAAAAGCCTGGGGTTACTATCGGATCTGCTCAATCACATTACCCATGTCCTTTGGCTGGACTCTTTCGTTCCATTGGTGTGATTGGCATTGGAGGAGTGAAGGAGCTCCCTAAGTATTGTCTTACAATGTGCTTTGCTGCATTTTGCATAACAATTGTCACAGATGTACTTTCATTGGTATCTCAGGGAAAAGGTTGGAGAATGCACAAGTATCTTCCTAATATGACAGTGGTAGCACTACCATTCTTTGCAGGGCCCGATTTCCCCATAGATATGTGCCTAGGTACTGCGGTAATGTATCTATGGACTAAAATGAATAAAAGAAGTGCAACTTTGTTGTCATCGGCAGTTGCAGCAGGCCTTATATGTGGAGAGGGACTATTTGCATTGCCATCAGTAGTACTCACTACGTTCAGTATACAACCACCAATGTGCATGAAGTTTTTTCATAGTGGAAAAGAAGTTGATGTGGTTGAATCATTCTTAAATAAGTTGGGAACACCCACAAAGACATGAGAAATGTAACTCTAGGATAAAGTATTTTTTTTTCTTAGATTGTAAGCGAGATGTAAATGGTTACTCATAGAACATGCCAACGGCTAATTTAATTCCATATGCTAAATGATTTCAAAATATGGAAACAAACACTATGTGGCTAACTATACAAGAAAGTACCATGGTTCAAAGATTCACATTACAAACTCAATCTTTGGTCGAAATTTGCATATTTCGGACAAAAAATTCATTTCCAAAATTTTGAGTTGCTAGTTTGTTGTTACTAACAACAAAGTTCTGATATTTTTCTTGGAAGATACAAGGTGATCTCAAGTTTGCTACTTTTCACTTATAGGAAACTAGTGGGGTGGCTCGCGCATTTGCGCGGCTAGATTTTACTAAAGTTATATCACTCCTAATATAAATATTTTCTCAAATACTCCACTTGGACCATTGTTTCTTATATGAATACGTTTTCTTCTTCTAGAAAATAATACTATGAAAAAAACATTAATTGAATATTCCTTGATGTAACCAAGCTAAAGTTATAACATATTGATAGTCATTGTTAGGGATTTAAATGTACAAATTTTCTTGATGGTCTTTTATGATTCATTGTCTATAGGTAAATAGGAACCAAAGGAGTAACATTTTAGAAATCCTTTCACATAATTTAAGGAATTAAAACCCAAACATTATTACCTCATGTTGAGTGTCCATACATATGCCGCATGGTTTATCCATCACTATAGTCTGCGTGCTATAGAAAATAAATGAAATCGGTAATTTTATTTGAGAATGGATCTGTGTTTCAGCTTTACTTTATTTCAAAATGTTGCGTAGATTTTTTTAAGTTCAAACAAATCTACATTATATTATGTTAAGTCTTAAAAGTCTAAGTAGGTTTATCAACGTACGTTTGCTGTGAAATTCAAGCACGGAAAAGTATGTTAAAGTTCTATTAATTTTAACATAAAACTTTTGTCGCAATTTAGCAGATTTTGGTTTGTACCTGATCACTCCATGCGATTCATTTGCAGTTTGTGGATCGAATTATCATTGAAATATTCTATTTAAACGTCGATTACATAAGGTGTCTAAAATCATTTTCTTTCTCGTAAATACCAATGTTTTTTCTCTAGTATATACAAATGTACAGTACCTGTAAAAAAATACGGTCTTAGAATAATGTGTGCCCTTCTACCTAGGATTTTGTTTTGCTCATAATTTGGCTATAGAAACAAAATAAGTGACGACAATTTGTTTCAGTCATCTTAGATAAATGTGTGAAGTTCTACCTTCAAAATCCACAAATTTTCTATTTTCACAATAAACAATCAGCAGTATTGTATTTTTAGACGGAATGATTGGGTGGCCTGGCTATACAGTGGTGCCTTTTCTGTTTGCAGCTAGATAGTGGTCCGCCAATTTTCTGTTTTGCACATACGGTAGTACGAAAAAGAATATACTTCTAGATCTTGCTTGAATTTATTGACACAAAAAAGACCGTGTTGGAATTCTATTAGAATCCAATAGTACTTGATCTCGCAAAAAAAAAAGGATCCAATAGTACTTAGCTGAGGAGTGTGCATGCATGTACTTACGCCACACATGTTACAATAATGTTTTTCAAAAACGCTATATATTCTAAAAGAGGCTATATATTGCTTATTGTCTAAGGGAATCTCTTATTTACTTTCTTTTTGCGAAAGAAATCCCTCATTCACGGTGGCACATATGTTAGCTTTGAGGTTGGGAATGAGTTTCTTCCATAAATCAACAATCCCATTATACATTTAGTTTAAAGAACAAATATTGAATAGCCTGCTACTTCGTCCAATGTCAAGTTGAAAATAATCACCGTGTCTAATTTGTAGAACATGTAAACCAAAAGAAACGATAGAAATGTTTACAGAACTTAGAGAATACGTGATTAACACCTCACTACAATGCTTCTTAAATTCTTCTACGTAATTTAGAACCAAGAAATAGCTATAAACATGTGTTTCCTTCCTCCATCGGCCTGGTCATCAGTGATAGTATATTACATTATTTAATCGATTCGATTAGTGCAATGTTCTATATCACGCACACGTGTGTCTTACTTAGTGTGTGTTATGTACCGCACACCTAATATAGTGTAATTACCGGAGCACATTCATCAAACATCGCTAAATTACTCTCTCTCTCTCTCCATGTGCATATGCATGGTGTTTGCGTCAGATTGTATTGTTTAACACGTACACACGAATAGTTTATTACTCCTTCCGTTTTTAAATATAAAGTCTTTGAAGAGATTTCATTATGGGCCACATACGGAGCAAAATAAATGAATCTATATTCTAAAATGCATCTAGATACACGAATAATCGCGAGTGAACATGCCATCACGCGCGGGCGATATCCATACCACACGACGCCGCGAGATTTGTGCAACATTAATACACTTCGGCTGTATAATCAGTTCACTCCTTCGTATAGCATTCAGTATTCATGCAGTATTGTCGCTGACACGTCCCGTGTATGGCCCATGAGGCAGCACAAGCATTTAAATTGCTGGCAGGCGGCTAGGATGGCAGTGCCAACAGCTAGCTCCAGTCCGCTCCCCCACGACCTTTTTAAACTGTCTCGGCGCTTGTAGATTCACATCCCGCTCAAGTTTTCATACCACCTCTCTTCCCCTCTGCCTCGCAAGCATGTGTTCATCCAAGTCCGAGCTTAGCTCCGCCCCCCTGCGTCACACCACTGCTCCACCTAGATGCCACCGCTTCCTCTGATCCGCTGTCCGGAGTGCAACGCCGGCAACGTGCTCTGGTTCGTCTCTGGAACGGTAGAGAACCTAGGGAGGCATTTCTACAAATGCGAATGGCATGAAGTAAGTATTTCAAGATTCTTCGCGTCCATCTCCCGCAGCTCCTCCTCTCAAACCAAGCTCTTTTTGTGTTTTTCAGTTTGGTGGATGCAGGTTTTGGAAGTGGGAGAACAATTATATAGTACTTCAGCACTTGCTGGGGTCATCTACTCTTGCACGCATCCGTGTATCGGCATGTAACTCTGCTTGAGCAGAATCAAGCATGGTTGAAGAACATTTTCATCTTGGGCGTCCTGAACATGGTGCTAATGGCCATATGCTGCATGCACAAGTTCTGAAGCAACATGTTGTTATCGGCCAGACCTGCAAGTAGATGTTCTAAAAGCTAGCTAGTGACATGCGTGCGGTGCGAGATTAGATGTAGTTCTAGCATTCAATAGTTCTCTCTTATGCAGCCATTGTATCACGTTTGTACTGTGTCTGTATGCCGGCTTAGATGCATTAAATGGTCATTATTTGCGAGCATGTTGTTAATTAAGCCCGATGGATCGCGTGAGAGGATGCAAATGTAAACCCAAAACCACACACCGCACCCACCTCATGCAGTGCACCGGCAATAATTTGTGGCTCCGGTAGCATAATAAATACGTAGCAGACGAATGAATGCCCCAGCTTGCCCCTGCAAAACGTTAATCCACCCAGCAACCCATTGATGTTTCACCCACTCATGAAATGATCATGGGGATCACTTGTAAAAAACGTATCTTCTGTTCAACTAAAAAAACACTCATTCAAAAATTTAGCCCTCATATTTGAAAACATGTTTTCATCCACTTCGAAACAATGAAACCCATGATAGTGCTCATGGGTAGTAGTTGCACTGATCAAATCATTTTTTATATAAAAAAATGTACAAACATAATAAAATTTGTTTTCTCCCTTGTCGAAAAAAATCAACCCATTGTGGGTACAGGTCTCCATTTGAACAAATATCAATCGAGAAACTTGATATATCAATTTGTAAAACTTGCCCACAACATTCATTGTTTCTGCTTGGAAAAATGGTTTTTTCTCTTTCGATAATAATTTACACTCATTTCAAAAAACATCTGTTTCCTCCTTCTTCAATAACATGGTTCCACCCATTTTGAAACAATAAAAACCATGATTCTGCTGATGGAGAGTAGCTAAATGTACAAAACAATGAAAACCATGATAGTGCTCATGGGTACTAGTTGTACTGATAATTTTATATATGAAAAAGGATAAACATAATAAAATTTGATTTCTCCCCTATCGGGAAATGGTAAGTCATTGTGGGTATAGTTGGGAAACTTATTTAGCTCGTTGAATTAATTTCAATTCTCTCATTCCATAAAATGTTTCACCCACTCATGAAATGATCATGGGGATCACTTGTAAAAAAACATGTTTCTTCTGTTTGGCTAAAAAAACACTCATTCAAAAATTTAGCCCTCATATTTCAAAACATGTTTTCATCCACTTTGAAACAATGAAACCCATCACAGAAAGATTGGTCTAGACGTCCTGACCTGATCTCCGTCTCCGCGGACTCCATCTCCACACCTTGCTGCAGACGTGGTGACACAGGATGTGCAGTGAGTTCACCGGACAACCACTCCAATCACGCCCACCAGACACCCAGAAGAATTTATTCCTAGATCGGGGCACTGTCTCGTTCGTATATTCATACGAAACTTAAATGCGTCATAGGCCACACAGCACGTCGTATAAAGAGGTGTATTCTCACCCCTGTGAATCATGCCGCCTCGTATTGCCAGAGGGCCTATTAAAAGTAGGAATCACGACACGCGGGCGGACGGACTGGATATCGGCAGCGCGTGGCCGCATGTCCCAAAAATCCACGTTGCTAGATACATTCATATAGTGTTCATAGTGAAATCTCTACAAAAACTTACATTTAGAAACGGAGGGAGTAGATAGTAGTACTTGGCTTGGCATGATTTGTGATTAAATAGCACCGTTCAGATTCGAACAAAATTTAGATGGCATCTGCAAGGTGAATTCAAGAAAAGGACTTCATTTGTCTATTGAAAGAAGTCCACATAACCCCCCAAAGTTTCACGAATCGGACACTTAACCCCCTAAACTACAAAACCGGGTATTTGGCTCCCTGATGTTTACAAAACCAGTCATATCACCCCCTCACTCTGTTACAAGTGGTTTCAGCAGGTGGTTTTGCCACACGGTTGAAAATACACTACACAGGAACTGCCAAAGGAGAAAAATCAAACAACCAAATATGGAAGCACGGAAACAGTTTAAGCCTGGAAGCAGTTTAAGCATGGAAGCTCAAACAATGCATGCATGCACATGTGGGCATGCGTCCAGCTGCTATTCCTACGCAGTCTAAGCCTCCAGGCAGAGGCAGACCGACACCTTCAGGAAATCCGGCATCTCTATGGCTCTAGCAATGGCTCGAGCTCGACGACTTTGTCCTTGCCCCGTTGGTTCATATGTATAACGCGCCGGCCCTATGAACGAGGGCGCACCACACCTGAAGTCCGTGTCGCTGAGCGACATGCCCATCTAGCTAAAAGGGGATATGTGCGCGCGGGGATGTTGCAAGTCAGCCTGTCCATAACGTCGACGAGTCATTGCAAGTAGCGTAGTCGGTCCCTGGCTAGTCGCTGCACTGTAGCAGATTGGGCTGGAAATCACTTCTCCAACGGTGGCCGCCGTCGATGTGCGGATGACCACATTGCCAGAGCAGCCCGGCCGGCGGGTGCAGTTGCTGTCCTGAGGTGCGTACATGTCGATCATGGACCCATGGGTAGAGCCTTGTGTCCACACCCGGCGGCAGTGCCTGCTTGCGGCACACCACCCAGTAGTGCGTGACGGCTGTTTGTGCTCCTGTTTTGGATTCTTTTGATGGCGGCAGGACGAGCAGTAGTTGGAGTGGTTCATGTCACTGGCGCGTAGCAGGCGGAATGAGGGTTTAGACCCGCCGCAAAGACGTGTGCAGGTTCCTGGCATGCATGGTTGCGCCAAGTTAGACGTTAGTGCAATGGCATCGCCGGAATTGGGCGTGGCAAGAGCTCCACGAGTTCTTCATATCCATGGACGACAGCAAGACGAAGGCCCTCTCCGGAGCTGGACCCAACAAGCGACGAAGCCAGGGTGGCCATGGCGCTATGCTCTCGGGGTGCGTGGCCACGGGCTGAGTGGTTGGACACAAGCAACGGGGATGGAAAAGGAGCGAGAGGGAGTTGCAGCATGAGATGGAGGTGGGGATTCCAAAGGATGCACTGTTTGCTCGGCCCTTGGGCCGGCGATGCGCTCCAGGAGAAGCATGCCGGTTGTAGCCCAACACGTGGACAAAACACAAAACCATTCTTAAAACCATCTCCAAAGCTCCCGGGGGTGTTTTGAATGGTATTGTAAAATTCAGGGGGTGGAATACCCGGTTTTAAAGTTCAGGAGGTTATGTAGTCGTTCTGTGAAATCTCAGGGGGTTATGTGGACTTGTTTCTTTGTCTATTATTACCTCGACTGGAGCAGCGGAGCTCGCCGGATGTGGCTAAGTCGTCGTTGCCCATTGCTGCCGGTAGATGCGTGTGGTGCCATGGGGTGGTGACCTGGTGGGTCGGCCAACTCGATGTGTTGTTCGTATGCTTGTGGCGGTGGCTGATGTGTGTGCCGATGACTGAAAGGCGACGCCACGAACGCCGGCGGCTGCTGCGTGAGGATCAGCTGTAGAGCGGCGGCTGCTGTGCATGCTTTTACCGTGAGAACTCTTAGGTGCTACAGTGGATGTTCAAATAATTGGCTGGCTGGCTGGCTGGTGCTACGCGGCCGGTCCAATTTTTTCTTGCAACCAGGTGTTCTGCACGTCCTTGCTTTTTTCCTATCGGGATAGGACTCGTGTAGATATGTGATGCCCGTAAGTTTCCTTGTTTGCCTACGATTTGATCTTGCCAGCACTTCTTTTTTATTTCCTTCTTTTCTTTTTTATTAGGACATGCAGTGATTCTGTCTTTTTTTTCACGCACATCTTATCCTATGAGCATCTCCGACAGACAGTTTAAAAAAAAAGCATCTCCGACAGACTGAGCCGGCATATCATCTTGAGATTTTATGAAGTCACCGAAGGTGCCTCGTAGTTGACGGGAACGTCTCCTCCCACTGAATGCGTGTCGCCGAAATTTCCAAAATAAATTCAGGATAAATGCGAGCACCAGGATTTGAACCCTGGTAGGCCGGGGATACCAAGGTTGGTTCATTGTCCCGTATATGTGCGGCCGGGTGTGCCAATCCAAACTCCTCTCTTTTTTCAACTTTTTTTAAGTTGATTCTTTTCAACTTTTTATTCATGCACCTTGTACGTGTATGTTCAATATATATAATTTTAGACATGTAACGTAATATCTTTAAATCTCAACTGTAAGTATTATTGATCAACGATGTATATTAGTTTAGCCTATGTGGAAGAACATGGTGTCTTATTTTGTCTTATGTTTTAATTATATAATAGATTTCTAAGATTAATCATACAAAGAGTAAAATTTGACCACTTATTTGGCTTTTATGTTGGATAATTGGAGTATTGGGTCTAGAATTTTGAAAATTACCTCCCATAATTTTATTCGGATACGGATATATCCATTTTCATATTCATATTTGTGTCAAAATCTCATACCATATTTTTTTTAAATAAATCCATATATGGATAATTTGCATTTACATTTTAGTTCGGATGCGGATGTTTCTGATACGAATAGACATTTTCTCGAATATGAAAATCAGATATTTCGGATTATCCACTACCAGTTTCCACCCCTAGATGGAGATGATGATGAGGAAGCCCTCTCGATGCGGAGTTGCGGCTGTGAAATCCTTGGATAAGTTCCCCTTCGGATGTCTTCTAGAGGCTAGGATTTTGTGTTTTGGACGAGTTTCTAGAGTGCATATGCGTCTGATCCCCGATCCAATTCCATAGGTGGAAGTAGTTGACAATGAGGAGGCAGCGACAACTAGCATGAGCGCGTGCACTCGTACCAGACGTCATCCTTCGCTCTGGGGGCGTCGTGCGGCCTCCCGCTTCCCCAGGTACTGTTGAGAACGTAGTAATAATTCAAAAAAAATTCTACGTGTCACCGAGATCAATCTAGAAGATGCTAGCAACGAGAGAGAGGGAGTGCATCTTCATACCCTTGAAGATCGCTAAGCGGAAGCGTTATAAGAACGCGATTGATGGAGTCATACTCGCGGCGATTCAAATCGCGGAAGATCCGATCCAAGCGCCGAACGGACAGCGCCTCCGTGTTCAACACACGTACATTCCGGGGTCGTCTCTGTTGGAAATATGCCCTAGAGGCAATAATAAATTGGTTATTATTATATTTCCTTGTTCATGATAATCGTTTATTATCCATGCTAGAATTGTATTGATAGGAAACTCAGAAACATGTGTGGATACATAGACAACACCATGTCCCTAGTAAGCCTCTAGTTGACTAGCTCGTTGATCAATAGATGGTTACGGTTTCCTGACCATGGACATTGGATGTCGTTGATAATGGGATCACATCATTAGGAGAATGATGTGATGGACAAGACCCAATCCTAAGCCTAGCACAAACATCGTGTAGTTCGTATGCTAAAGCTTTTCTAATGTCAAGTATCATTTCCTTGGACCATGAGATTGTGCAACTCCCGGATACCGTAGGAGTGCTTTGGGTGTGCCAAACGTCACAACGTAACTGGGTGGCTATAAAGGTTCACTACAGGTATCTCCGAAAATGTCTGTTGGGTTGGCACGAATCGAGACTGGGATTTGTCACTCCGTGTAAACGGAGAGGTATCTCTGGGCCCACTCGGTAGGACATCATCATAATGTGCACCATGTGACCAAGGAGTTGATCACGGGATGATGTGTTACCGAACGAGTAAAGAGACTTGCCAGTAACGAGATTGAACAAGGTATCGGATACCGACGATCGAATCTCGGGCAAGTATCGTACCGATGGACAAAGGGAATTGTATACGGGATTGATTGAATCCTTGACATTGTGGTTCATCCGATGAAATCATCGTGGAGCATGTGGGAGCCAACATGGGTATCCATATCCCGCTATTGGTTATTGACCGGAGAGTTGTCTCGGCCATGTCTGTATGACTCCTGAGCCCGTAGGGTCTACACACTTAAGGTTCGATGACGCTAGGGTTATAGGGAATAGATATACGTGGTTACCGAATGTTGTTCGGAGTCCCGGATAAGATCCTGGACGTCACGAGGAGTTCCGGAATGGTCCGGAAGTAAAGATTTATATATGGGAAGTCATCATACGGTCACCGGAATAATTCGGGGGTTATCGGTATTGTACCGGGACCACCGGAGGGTTCCGGGGGTCCACCGAGAGGGTCCACCTGCCCCGGAGGGCCCTATGGGCTGTATGTGGAGAGGGACCAGCCCCTTAGTGGGCTGGGCGCCTCCCCCCTAGGGCCCATGCGCCTAGGGTTTGGGGGAACCCTAAAAAGGGGGCGCCCCCCTTGCCTTGGGGGGCAAGGCAACCCCCCTTGGCCGCCGCCCCTCCTCAGATTGGATCTGAGGGGGCCGGCCCCCCTCTCCCTTACCCCTATATATATGTGGGGGGGTGGGAGGGCAGCCGCACCCAAGTCTTGGCGCAACCCTCCCCCTCTCCCAAGTCCTCCTCTTCTCCCGCGGTGCTTGGCGAAGCCCTGCAGGATTGCCACGCTCCTCCTTCACCACCATGCCGTCGTGCTGCTGCTGGACGGAGTCTTCCCCAACCTCTCCTTCTCCCCTTGCTGGATCAAGGCGTAGGAGACGTCACCGGGCTGTACGTGTGTTGAACGCGGAGGTGCCGTCCGTTCGGCACTAGGATCATCGGTGATTTGGATCACGACGAGTACGACTCCATCAACCCCGTTCACTTGAACGCTTCCGCTTAGCGATCTACAAGGGTATGTAGATGCACTCTCCTTCCCTCGTTGCTAGACTTCTCCATAGATTGATCTTGGTGATGCGTAGAAAATTTTGAATTTCTGCTACATTTCCCATCAGTGGCATCATGAGCTAGGTCTATGCGTAGTTTCTATGCACGAGTAGAACACAAAGTAGTTGTGGGCGTCGATATTGTCAATTATCTTGCCGTCACTAGTCTTATCTTGATTCGGCGGCATTGTGGGATGAAGCAGCCCGGACCAACCTTACACGTGCGCTTACGTGAGACCGGTTCCACCGACTGACATGCACTAGTTGCATAAGGTGGCTGGCGGGTGTCTGTCTCTCCCACTTTAGTCAGATCGGATTCGATGAACAGGGTCCTTATGAAGGGTAAATAGAAATTGGCAATTCACGTTGTGGTTTTGGCGTAGGTGAGAAACGTTCTTGTTAGAAACCTATAGCAGCCACGTAAAAACTTGCAACAACAATTAGAGGACGTCTAACTTGTTTTTGCAGCAAGTGTTTTGTGATGTGATATGGACAAAGGATGATGAATGATATATCTGATGTATGAGATGATCATGTTCTTGTAATAGGAATCACGACTTGCATGTCGATGAGTATGACAACCGGCAGGAGCCATAGGAGTTGTCTTTATTTATTTATGACCTGCGTGTCAACATAAACGTCATGTAATTACTTTACTTTATTGCTAAAGCATTAGCCATAGTAGTAGAAGTAATAGATGACGAGACAACTTCAAGAAGACACGATGATGGAGATCATGGTGTCATGCCGGTGACAACAATGATCATGGAGCCCCGAAGATGGAGATCAGAAGGAGCAAAATGATATTGGCCATATCATGTCACTATTTGATTGCATGTGATGTTTATCATGTTTTACATCTTATTTGCTTAGAACGACGGTAGCTTAAATAAGATGATCCCTCGTAATAATTTCAAGAAAAGTGTTCCCCCTAACTGTGCATCGTTGCGAAGGTTTGTTGTTTCGAAGCACCACGTGATGATCGGGTGTGATAGATTCTAACGTTCGAATACAACGGGTGTAAGCCAGATTTACACACGCAATACACTTAGGTTGACTTGACGAGCCTAGCATGTACAGACTGTTGGGGAACGTAGCAGAAATTCAAAATTTTCCTACGTGTCACCAAGATCTATCTATGGAGAGACCAGCAACGAGGGGAAGGAGAGTGCATCTACATACCCTTGTAGATCGCTAAGCGGAAGCGTTCAAGTGAACGGGGTTGATGGAGTCGTACTCGTCGTGATCCAAATCACCGATGATCCTAGTGCCGAACGGACGGCACCTCCGCGTTCAACACACGTACAGCCCGGTGACGTCTCCCATGCCTTGATCCAGCAAGGAGAGAGGGAGAGGTTGAGGAAGACTCCATCCAGCAGCAGCACAACGGCGTGGTGGTGGTGGAGGAGCGTGGTACTCCAGCAGGGCTTCGCCAAGCACCGCAAGAAACGAGGAGAAAGAGAGGTAGGGCTGCACCAACGGGGAGAGATCAAATCGTGTGTATTGGGCAGCCCCTAGGCCAAGTATATATAGGGGAAGGGGAGGGGGCTGCGCCCCCTCTAGGGTTCCCACCCCTAAGGGGGGCGGCAGCCCTAGATGGGTTTGGGTGGCGGCCAAGAGGGGGAGGAGAGGGAGGCGCAAGGAGCATGGGCCTTAGGGCCCATCTGCCCTTAGGGTTTGCCCCCTCTCCCCTTTCTAGGCGCATGGGCCATGGTGGGAGGCGCCCTAGCCCACCTAGGGGCTGGTGCCTTCTCACACTTGGCCCATGTATGCCTCTGGGGCCCATGCCCCCCCCGGTGGACCCCCGGACCCCTCCGATGGTCCCGGTACATTACCGATAAACCCCGTAACTTTTCCGGTGACCAAAACAGGACTTCCCGTATATAAATCTTTACCCCCGGACCATTCCGGAACTCCTCGTGACATCCAGGATCTCATTCGGGACTCCGAACAACATTCGGTAACCACATACAAACTTCCTTTATAACCCTAGCGTCATCGAACCTTAAGTGTGTAGACCCTACGGGTTCGGGAGACATGCAGACATGACCGAGATGTTCCCCGGTCAATAACCAACAGCGGGATCTGGATACCCATGTTGGCTCCCACATGTTCCACGATGATCTCATCGGATGAACCACGATGTCAAGGACTTAATCAATCCCGTATACAATTCCCTTTGTCTATCGGTACGATACTTGCCCGAGATTCGATCGTCGGTATCCCGATACCTTGTTCAATCTCGTTACCGGCAAGTCTCTTTACTTGTTCCGTAACACATCATCCCGTGATCAACTCCTTGATCACATTGTGCACATTATGATGATGTCCTACCGAGTGGGCCCAGAGACACCTCTCCGTCACACGGAGTGACAAATCCCAGTCTCGATTCGTGCCAACCCAACAGACACTTTCGGAGATACCCGTAGTGTACCTTTATAGCCACCCAGTTACGTTGTGACGTTTGGCACACCCAAAGCACTCCTACGGTATCCGGGAGTTGCACAATCTCATGGTCTAAGGAAATGATACTTGACATTAGAAAAGCTTTAGCATACGAACTACACGATCTAGTGCTATGCTTAGGATTGGGTCTTGTCCATCACATCATTCTCCTAATGATGTGATCCCGTTATCAACGACATCCAATGTCCATGGTCAGGAAACCGTAACCATCTATTGATCAACGAGCTAGTCAACTAGAGGCTTACTAGGGACATGGTGTTGTCTATGTATTCACACATGTATCTGAGTTTCCTATCAATACAATTCTAGCATGGATAATAAACGATTATCATGAACAAGGAAATATAATAATAATCAATTTATTATTGCCTCTAGGGCATATTTCCAATAGTCTCCCACTTGCACTAGAGTCAATAATCTTGTTCACATCGATATGTGATTAACACTCAAGGTCACAACCCCATGTGACTAACACCCAAAGAGTTTACTAGAGTCAATAATCTAGTTCACATTTACCATGTGATTAACACTCGATGAGTTCTGGGTTTGATCATGTTATGCTTGTGAGAGAGGTTATAGTCAACGGGTCTGAACCTTTCAGATCCGTGTGTGCTTTACAAATCTCTATGTCATCTCCTAGATGCAGCTACCACGCTCTATTTGGAGCTATTCCAAATAACTGTTCTACTATACGAATCCAGTTTACTACTCAGAATAATTTGGATTAGTGTCAAAGTTTGCATCGGCGTACCCTTTACGATGAACTCTTTTACCACCTCCATAATCGAGAAAATTCCTTAGTCCACTAGTTACTAAGGATAACTTTGACCGTTGTCTTGTGATCCATTCTTGGATCACTCTTGTACCCCTTGACTGACTCATGGCAAGGCACACTTCAGGTGCGGTACACAGCATAGCATATTGTAGAGCCTATGTTTTAAGCATAGGGGACGACCTTCGTCCTTTCTCTCTATTCTGCCGTGGTCGAGCTTTAAGTCTTAACTTCATACCTTACAACTCAGGCAAGAACTCCTTCTTTGACTGATCCATCTTGAACACCTTCAAGATCATGTCAAGGAATGTGCTCATTTGAATGTACCATTAAGCGTTTTGATCTATCCTTATAGATCTTGATGCTCAATGTTCAAATAGCTTAATCCAGGCTTTCCATTGAAAAAAACACTTTCCAAATAACCCTATATGCTTTCCAGAAATTCTACGTCATTTCTGATCAACAATATGTCAACAACATATATTTATCAGAAATTCTATAGTGCTCCCACTCACTTCTTTGGAAATACAAGTTTCTCATAAACTTTGTATACACCAAAATCTTTGATCATCTCATCAAAGCATACATTCCAACTCTGAGATGCTTACTCCAGTCCTTAGAAGGATTGCTGGAGCTTTGCATACTTATTAGCATATTTCAGGATTGACAAAACCTTCCGGTTGTATCACATACAGCCTTTCCTCAAAAATCGTCGAGGAAACAATGTTTTGACATCCTATCTGCAAGATTTCATAAATGATGCAGTAATTGCTAATATAATTCCAACAGACTCTTAGCATCGCTACGAGTGAGAAAGTCTCATCGTAGTCAACTCCTTGAACTTGTCGGAAAACATCTTAATGACAAGTCGAGCTTTCTTAATGGTGATACTTACCATCATTGTCCGTCTTCATTTTAAAATCCATCTGTACTCAACAACCTTACGACCATCGAGCCGTTCTGCCAAAGTCTACACTTTGTTTTCATACATGGATCCTCTCTCGGATTTTTATGGCCTCGAGCCATTTATCGGAATCCAGGCCCACCATCGCTTCTCCATAGCTCGTAGGTTCATTGTTGTCTAGCAACATGACTTCTAAGACAGGGTTATGTACCACTCTGAAGTAGTACGCATCCTTGTCATCCTACGAGGTTTGATAGTGACTTGATCTGAAGTTTCATGATCACCATCATAAGCTTCCACTTCAATTGGTGTAGACGCCACAGGAACAACTCCCTGTACCCTGCCACACACTAGTTGAAGAGACGGTTCAATAACCTCATCAAGTCTCCACCATCCTCCCACTCAATTCTTTCGAGAGAAACTTTTCCTCGAGAAAGGACCCGATTCTAGAAACAATCCCTTATTGCTTTCGGATCTGAGACAGGAGGTATACCCAACTGTTTTGGGTGTCCTATGAAGATGCATTTATCCGCTTTGGGTTCGAGCTTATCAGCCTGAAACTTTTTCACATAAGCGTCGCAGCCCCAAACTTTTTAAGAAATGACAGCTTAGGTTTCTCTAAACCATAGTTCATACGGTGTCATCTCATCGGAATTACGTGGTGCCCTATTTAAAGTGAATGTGGTTGTCTCTAATGCCTAACCCATAAATTATTGTGGTAATTCGATAAGAGACATCATGGTATGCATTATATCCAATAGGGTGCAGTTATGATGTTCGGACACACCATCACACTATGGTGTTCCAGGCTGTATCAGTTGTGAAACAATTTCCACAATGTCTTAATTCTGTGCCAAACTCGTAATTCAGATATTCATCTCTATGATCATATCATAGATCTTTTATCCTCTTGTCACGACGATCTTTCAACTTCACCCTGAAATTACTTGAACCTTTCAATAATTCAGACTCGTGATTCATCAAGTAAATATACTCAACATCTACTCAACTCATCTGTGAAGTAAGACCATAACGATATCCACTACATGCCTCAGCACTCATTGGACTGCACACATCAAAATGTATTACTTCCAACAAGTCGCTTTCTAGTTCCATTTCACTGAAAACGAGGCTTTCAGTCATCTTGCCCATGTGGTATGATTTGCATGTCTCAAGTGATTCAAAACCAAGTGAGTCCAAACGATCCATTTGCATGGAGTTTCTTCATGCATATACACCAATAGACATGGTTCGCATGTCTCAAACTTTTCAAAAATGAGTGAGTCCAAAGATCCATCAACATGGAGCTTCTTCATGCGTTTTGTACCGATATGACTTACGTGGTAGTGCCACAAGTAGGTGGTACTATCATTACTTATCTTTTGGCATGAATATGTGTATCACTACGATCGAGATTTCAATAAATCATTCATTTTAGGTGCAAGACCATTGAAGGTATTATTCAAATAAACAGAGTAACCATTATTCTCCTTAAATGAATAACCGTATTGCGATAGACATAATCCAATCATGTCTATGCTCAACGCAAACACCAATCTCGATGGTAGAGGGAGCGTATGATATTTGATCAACCTTGGAAATACTTCCAACACATATCGTCATCTCACCTTTAGCTAGTCTCCGTTTATTCCGTAGCTTTTATTTCGAGTTACTAACACTTAGCAACCGAACCGGTATCTAATGCCCTGGTGCTACTAGGAGTACTAGTAAAGTACACATCAACACAATGTATATCCAATATACTTCTATCGACCTTGCCAGCCTTCTAATCTACCAAGTATCTAGGGTAATTCTGCTCCAGTGGCTGTTCCCCTTATTACAGAAGCACTTAGTCTCGGGTTTGGGTTCAACCTTGGGTCTCTTCACTAGAGCAGCAGCTGAATTGCCGTTTCATGAAGTATCCCTTCTTGCCCTTGCCCTTCTTGAAACTAGTGGTTTCACCAACCATCAACAATTGATGCTCCTCCTTGATTTCTACTTTGGTGTCAAACATCGCGAATATCTCAAGGATCATCATATATGTCCCTGATATATTATAGTTCATCACGAAGCTCTAGCAGCTTGGTGGTAATGACTTCGGAGAAACATCACTATCTTATCTGGAAGATCAACTCCCACTCGATTCAAATGATTGTTGTACTCAGACAATCTGAGCACAAGCTCAACAATTGAGCTTTTCTCCCTTAGTTTGCAGGCTAAGAAAATCGTCGGAGGTCTTATACCTCTTGACGTGGGCACGAGCCTGAATTTCCAATTTCAGCCCTCGAAACATCTCATATGTTTCGTGACGTTTCAAAAACGTCTTCGGTGCCTCAACTCTAAACCGTTTAACTGAACTATCATGTAGTTATCAAAACGTGTATGTCAGATGTTCGCAACATCCACAGACAACGTTCGAGGTTCAGCACACTGAGCGGTGCATTAAGGACATAAGCCTTCTAAGAAGCAATGAGGACAATCCTCAGTTTACGGACCTAGTCCGCATAATTGCTACTATCAACTTTCAACTAATTTTTTTCTCTAGGAACATATCTAAACAGTAGAACTAAAGCACGAGCTACGACATAATTTGCAAAATCCTTTTTGACTATGTTCAAGATAAACAAGTTCATCTTATGAACTCCCACTCAGATAGACATCCCTCTAGTCATCTAAGTGATTACATGATCCGAGTCAACTAGGCCGTGTCCGATCATCATGTGAGGCGGACTAGTCAACATCGGTGAACATCTTCATGCTGATCGTATCTACCATACGACTCATGCTCGACCTTTCGATCTTCTGTGTTCCGAGGCCATGTCTGTACACATGCTAGGCTCGTCAAGTCAACCTAATTGTTTCGCATGTGTAAATCTGTCTTACACCCGTTGCATGTGAACGTTAGAATCTATCACACCCGATCATCACGTGGTGCTTCGAAACAACGAACTGTCGCAACGGTGCACAGTTAGGGGGAACACTTTCTTGAAATTTTAATGAGGGATCATCTTATTTACTACCGTCGTTCTAAGCAAATAAGATGTATAAACTTGATGAACATCACATGCAATCAAATAATAGTGACATGATATGGCCAATATCGTATAGCTCCTTTGATCTCCATCTTGGGGCTCCATGATCATCTTGTCACCGGCATGACACCATGATCTCCATCATCATGACCTCCATCATCGTGTCTTCTTGAAGTTGTCTCGTCAACTATTACTTCTACTACTATAGCTAACGGTTAGCAATAAAGTAAAGTAATTACATGACGTTTATGTTGACACGCAGGTCATAAATAAATTAAGACAACTCCTATGGCTCCTGCCGGTTGTCATACTCATCGACATGCAAGTCGTGATTCCTATTACAAGAACATGATCATCTCATACATCACATATATCATCCATCACATCCTTTGGCCATATCACATCACATAGCATACCCTGCAAAAACAAGTTAGACGTCCTCTAATTATTGTTTGCATGTTTTACGTGGCTGCTATGGGTTTCTAGCAAGAACGTTTCTTACCTACGCAAAGACCACAACATGATATGCCAATTGCTATTTACCCTTCATAAGGACCCTTTTCATCGAATCTGATCCGACTAAAGTGGGAGAGACAGACACCCGCCAGCCACCTTATGCAACTAGTGCATGTCAGTCGGTGGAACCGGTCTCACGTAAGCGTACGTGTAAGGTTGGTCTGGGCCGCTTCATCCCACAATGCCGCCGAATCAAGATTGGACTAGTAACGGTAAGCATATTGAACGAAATCAACACCCACAACTACTTTGTGTTCTACTCGTGCATAGTAACTACGCATAGACCTAGCTCATGATGCCACTGTTGGGGAACGTAGCAGAAATTCAAAATTTTCCTACGTGTCACCAAGATCTATCTATGGAGAGACCAGCAATGAGGGGAAGGAGAGTGCATCTACATACCCTTGTAGATCGCTAAGCGGAAGCGTTCAAGTGAACGGGGTTGATGGAGTCGTACTTGTCGTGATCCAAATCACCGATGATCCTAGTGCCGAACGGACGGCACCTCCGCGTTCAACACACGTACAGCCCGGTGACGTCTCCCATGCCTTGATCCAGCAAGGAGAGAGGGAGAGGTTGAGGAAGACTCCATCCAGCAGCAGCACAACGGCGTGGTGGTGGTGGAGGAGCGTGGTACTCCAGCAGGGCTTCGCCAAGCACCGCAAGAAACGAGGAGAAAGAGAGGTAGGGCTGCACCAACAGGGAGAGATCAAATCGTGTGTATTGGGCAGCCCCTAGGCCAAGTATATATAGGGGAAGGGGAGGGGGCTGCGCCCCCTCTAGGGTTCCCACCCCTAAGGGGGGGCGGCAGCCCTAGATGGGTTTGGGTGGCGGCCAAGAGGGGGAGGAGAGGGAGGCGCAGGGAGCATGGGCCTTAGGGCCCATCTGCCCTTAGGGTTTGCCCCCTCTCCCCTTTCTAGGCGCATGGGCCATGGTGGGAGGTGCCCTAGCCCACCTAGCGGCTGGTGCCTTCTCACACTTGGCCCATGTATGCCTCTGGGGCCCATGCCCCCCCGGTGGACCCCCGGACCCCTCCGGTGGTCCCGGTACATTACCGATAAACCCCGAAACTTTTCCGGTGACCAAAACAGGACTTCCCATATATAAATCTTTACCCCCGGACCATTCCGGAACTCCTCGTGACGTCCGCGATCTCATCCGGGACTCCGAACAACATTCGGTAACCACATACAAACTTCCTTTATAACCCTAGCGTCATCAAACCTTAAGTGTGTAGACCCTACGGGTTCGGGAGACATGCAGACATGACCGAGACATTCTCCGGTCAATAACCAACAGCGGGATCTGGATACCCATGTTGGCTCCCACATGTTCCACGATGATCTCATCGGATGAACCACGATGTCAAGGACTTAATCAATCCCGTATACAATTCCCTTTGTCTATCGGTACGATACTTGCCTGAGATTCGATCGTCGGTATCCCGATACCTTGTTCAATCTCGTTACCAGCAAGTCTCTTTACTCGTTCTGTAACACATCATCCCGTGATCAACTCCTTGATCACATTGTGCACATTATGATGATGTCCTACCGAGTGGGCCCAGAGACACCTCTCCGTCACACGGAGTGACAAATCCCAGTCTCGATTCATGCCAACCCAACAGACACTTTCGGAGATACCCGTAGTGTACCTTTATAGCCACCTAGTTACGTTGTGACGTTTAGCACACCCAAAGCACTCCTACGGTATCCGGGAGTTGCACAATCTCATGGTCTAAGGAAATGATACTTGACATTAGAAAAGCTTTAGCATACGAACTACACGATCTAGTGCTATGCTTAGGATTGGGTCTTGTCCATCACATCATTCTCCTAATGATGTGATCCCGTTATCAACGACATCCAATGTCCATGGTCAGGAAACCGTAACCATCTATTGATCAACGAGCTAGTCAACTAGAGGCTTACTAGGGACATGGTGTTGTCTATGTATTCACACATGTATCTGAGTTTCCTATCAATACAATTCTAGCATGGATAATAAACGATTATCATGAACAAAGAAATATAATAATAATCAATTTATTATTGCCTCTAGGGCATATTTCCAACACAGACATGGCCTCGGAACACGGTAGACCGAAAGGTCGAGCATGAGTCGTATAGAAGATACGATCAACATGAAGATGTTCACCGATGTTGACTAGTCCGTCTCACGTGATGATCGGACACGGCCTAGTTAACTCGGATCATGTTATACTTAGATGACTGGAGGGATGTCTATCTGAGTGGGAGTTCATTAAATAATTTGATTAGATGAACTCAATTATCATGAACATAGTCTAAATTGTCTTTGCAAATATGTTGTAAATAAATAGCTCACGTTGTAGCTCCCTGTTTCAATACGTTCCTAGAGAAAGATTAAGTTGAAAGATATTGTAAGCAATGATGCGGACTAGGTCCGTAGTCCGAGGAGTGTCCTCACTGCTACACAGAAGGTTTACGTCTTTGATGCAACGCTCGATGTGCAAACCCCTACAACATCGTCTATGGATGTTGTGAACACCTGACAGACACGTCATGATGACTACTTGATAGTTTAGTGCACCATACTTTACGGCTTAGAATCGGGATTCCAATGACGTTTTGAACGCCATAGAACATATGAGATGTTCCAAGAGCTGAAATTGGGATTTCAGGCTCATGCCCGTGTTGAGAGGTGTGAGACCTCTGACAAGTTCTTTTGCCAACAAGATGGAGGAGAATAGCTCAGCTAGTGAGCATGTGCTCAGAATGTCTGGGTGCTACAATCACTTAAAGCAGTGGGAGTGAAACTTCTAGATAAGATAGTGATTGATAGAGTTCTCTAGCCACTATCACTAAGCTACTAGATCTTCGTGATGAACTATGGCATGCAAGGGATGGAGTTGATCCCGGAGCTGTTCGCGGTGCTTAAGACCGCAAAAGGTAGAAATCAAGAAGGAGCATCAAGTGTTGATGGTTTAATAAGACCACTGGTTTCAAGAAGGGCAAGGGCTAGAAGGGAAACTTCATGGATGGCAAACCAGTTGCCGCTCCAGTGAAGGAACCCAAGGTTGAACCCAAACCCGAGACTAAGTGCTTCTATTGTAAGGGGAACGGTCACTGGTAGCGGAATTACCCCAAATGCATGGTAGATAAGAAGGCTGGCAACTTCAACAAAGTATATACGTGTTATTAATGTGTACCTCACTAGTACTCCTGGTAGCACCTGGGTATTGGATACCGGTTCAGTTACTATTATTGGTGACTTAAAGCAAAAGCTACGGACTAAACGGAGACTGGCTGAGGGCGAGGTGACGATGTGTGTTGGAAGTGTTTCCAAAGTTGATGAGATCACCATCGCACGCTCCATCTGCCTTCAGGATTAGTATTGAACCTAGATAAATGTTATCAGGTGTCTACGTTGAGCATGAATATGATTAGATCATGTTCATTGCAATACGGTCATTCATTTAAGTTAGAGAATAATGGTTATTCTGTTTACATGAATGATACCTTTCATGGTCATGCACCCTATGTGAATGGTTCATTGAATCTCGGTCGTGGTGATACACATGTTCACGCCAAAAGATGTAGAGTTAATAATGATAGTACCACTTTCTTGTGGCACTGCCGCTTAGGTCATATTGGCGTAAGATGCATGAAGGAACTCCATGTCGATGGATGTTTGGAGTCACTTGATCTTGAATCGCTTGACACATGCACCTCATAGGCAGGATGACTAAGACCCCGTTTTCAGGTACAATGAAATGGGCAAGTAACTTGTTGGAAATCATACATGCTGATGCGTGTGATCCAATGAGAATTGAAGAGTGCGGTGGATATCGCTATTTTCTCATCTTCACTGACGATTTGAGTAGATATAGGTATATTTACTTAATGAAGCACAAGTCTGAAACGTTTGAAAAGTTCAAGCAATTTCAGAGTGAAGTTAAGAATCATCATATATAACAAGAAGATCAAATTCCTACGATCTGATCAATGAGAATTTCTGAGTTATGAGTTTGGCAAACACTTAAGACATTGTGGAATTGTTTCATAGTTGAAGCCACCTGGAACACCACAGGGTAATGGTGTGTTCGGACGTCGTAATCGAACCTTATGAGATATGGTGCGATCTATGATGTCTCTTATCAATCTACCGTTTTCATTTTGAGGTTATGCGTTAGAGACAGCTGCATTCACTTTAGATAGGACACCATCTAAGTCCGTTGAGACGATGTCGTATGAACATTGGTTTGGCAAGAAACCAAAGTTGTCGTTTCTTAATGTTTGGGGCTGCGATGCTTAAGGCTTCAGCCAGAGAAGCTCGAACCCAAAGCGGACAAACGCATCTTCATAGGATACCCAAAGGTGACAGTAGGGTATACCTTCTATCTCAGATCCGAGGGCAAATTGTTTGTCGCTAAGAACGGGTCCTTTCTTGAGAAGGAGTTTCTCTCGAAAGAATTGAGTGGGAGGAAGATAGAACTTGATGAGGTTGTCGAACCTTTATTTCAACCAGAGAATGATGCAACACAGAAAGATGTTTTCTGTGGCACCTACGTCTTTTGAATAGGAAGTTAATGATAGTGATCATGAAGCTTCGGATCAAGTTGCTATCGAACCTCGTAGGTCGACAAGGATATGTACTACTCCTAAGTAGTACGGTAATCCTGTCTTAGATATCATGTTGTTAGACAACAATGAACCTACGAGCTATGGAGAAGCGATGGTGGGCCCGTATTCCGACAAATGGTTAGAAGCCATGAAATCCGAGATAGGATCCATATATCAAAACAAAGTATGGACTTTGGTGGACTTGCTCGATGATCGGCAAGACATTGAGATAAATGGATCTTTAATAAGAAGACGGACATGGGCGGTAATGTTACCGTCTATGAAGCTCAACTTGTGGGAAAGAGTCTTTTCACAAGTTCAAGGAGTTGACTATGATGAGAATTTCTCATTCGTAGTGATGCTTAAGTCCGTCGGAATCATGTTAGCATTAGCTGTATTTTTCGATTATGAAATCTGACAGATGGATGTCAAAGCAAGGAGTAGAGATACCGGATACGTATAATGAAGCAATAATTTGGAATAGCTCCAAGTGGAATGTGGTAGCAGCATCTACGATATAAAGTTTTGCGAAATACATAGGGATCTGAATATGGCAAGACCCGTTGACTACAACCTCTCTCACAAGCATAACATGATCAAAACCAGAACTCTTTGAGTGTTTATCACATAGTGATGTGAACTAGATCATTGAGTCTAGTAGACTCTTGGATGTTGGTCACATGGCGATGTGACCTGTGAGTGTTAATCACATGGCGATGTGAACTAGATTATTGACTCTAGTGCAAGTGGGAGACTGTTGGAAATATGCCCTAGAGGCAATAATAAATTGGTTATTATTATATTTCCTTGTTCATGATAATCGTTTATTATCCATGCTAGAATTGTATTGATAGGAAACTCAGATACATGTGTGGATACATAGACAACACCATGTCCCTAGTAAGCCTCTAGTTGACTAGCTCGTTGAT
The DNA here is from genome assembly GCF_056163025.1 of Triticum urartu. Taxonomy (NCBI): domain Eukaryota; kingdom Viridiplantae; phylum Streptophyta; class Magnoliopsida; order Poales; family Poaceae; genus Triticum; species Triticum urartu. The sequence continues at coordinate 607,174,630 of NC_141877.1, forward strand.
CAATAGATGGTTACGGTTTCCTGACCATGGACATTGGATATCGTTGATAACGGGATCACATCATTAGGAGAATGATGTGATGGACAAGACCCAATCCTAAGCCTAGCACAAAGATCATGTAGTTCGTATGCTAAAGCTTTTCTAATGTCAAGTATCATTTCCTTGGACCATGAGATTGTGCAACTCCCGGATACCGTAGGAGTGCTTTGGGTGTGCCAAACGTCACAACGTAACTGGGTGGCTATAAAGGTTTACTACAGGTATCTCCGAAAGTGTCTGTTGGGTTGGCACGAATCGAGACTGGGATTTGTCACTCCGTGTAAATGGAGAGGTATCTCTGGGCCCACTCGGTAGGACATCATCATAATGTGCACAATGTGACCAAGGAGTTGATCACGGGATGATGTGTTACGGAACGAGTAAAGAGACTTGCCAGTAACGAGATTGAACAAGGTATCGGATACCGATGATCGAATCTTGGGCAAGTATCGTACCGATGGACAAAGGGAATTGTATACGGGATTGATTGAATCCTTGACATCGTGGTTCATCCGATGAAATCATCGTGGAGCATGTGGGAGCCAACATTGGTATCCAGATCCCGCTATTGGTTATTGACCGGAGAGTTGTCTCGACCATGTTTGCATGACTCCCGAGCCCGTAGGGTCTACACACTTAAGGTTCGATGACGCTAGGGTTATAGGGAATAGATATACGTGGTTACCGAATGTTGTTCGGAGTCCCGGATGAGATCCTGGACGTCACGAGGAGTTCTGGAATGGTCCGGAGGTAAAGATTTATATATGGGAAGTCATCATACGGTCACCGGAATAATTCGGGGGTTACCGGTATTGTACCGGGACCACCGGAGGGGTTCCGGGGGTCCACCGGGAGGGTCCACCTGCCCCGGAGGGCCCTATGGGCTGTATGTGGAGAGGGACCAGCCCCTTAGTGGCTGGGCGCCTCCCCCCTAGGGCCCATGCGCCTAGGGTTTGGGGGAACCCTAAAAAGGGAGGCGCCCCTTGCCTTGGGGGGCAAGGCAACCCCCCTTGGCCGCCGCCCCTCCTCAGATTGGATCTGAGGGGCCCGGCCCCCCTCTCCCTTACCCCTATATATATGTGGGGGTGGCATGGCAGCCGCACCCAAGTCTTGGCGCAGCCCTCCCCCTCTCCCAAGTCCTCCTCTTCTCCCGCGGTGCTTGGCGAAGCCCTGCAGGATTGCCACGCTCCTCCTTCACCACCATGCCGTCGTGTTGCTGCTGGACGGAGTCTTCCCCAACCTCTCCTTCTCCCCTTGCTGGATCAAGGCGTAGGAGACGTCACCGGGCTGTACGTGTGTTGAACGCGGAGGTGCCGTCCGTTCGGCACTAGGATCATCGGTGATTTGGATCACGACGATGTTGGAAATATGCCCTAGAGGCAATAATAAATTGATTATTATTATATTTCCTTGTTCATGATAATCGTTTATTATCCATGCTAGAATTGTATTGATAGGAAACTCAGATACATGTGTGGATACATAGACAACACCATGTCCCTAGTAAGCCTCTAGTTGACTAGCTCGTTGATCAATAGATGGTTACGGTTTCCTGACCATGGACATTGGATGTCATTGATAACGGGATCACATCATTAGGAGAATGATGTGATGGACAAGACTCAATCCTAAGCATAGCACTAGATCGTGTAGTTCGTATGCTAAAGCTTTTCTAATGTCAAGTATCATTTCCTTAGACCATGAGATTGTGCAACTCCCGGATACCGTAGGAGTACTTTGGGTGTGCCAAACGTCACAACGTAACTGGGTGGCTATAAAGGTACACTATAGGTATCTCTGAAAGTGTCTGTTGGGTTGGCACGAATCGAGACTGGGATTTGTCACTCCGTGTAAACGGAGAGGTATCTCTGGGCCCACTTGGTAGGACATCATCATAATGTGCACAATGTGATCAAGGAGTTGATCACGGGATGATGTGTTACGGAACGAGTAAAGAGACTTGCTGGTAACGAGATTGAACAAGGTATCGGGATACCGACGATCGAATCTCGGGCAAGTATCATACCGCTAGACAAAGGGAATTGTATACGGGATTGATTAAGTCCTTGACATCGTGGTTCATTCGATGAGATCATCGTGGAACATGTGGGAGCCAACATGGGTATCCAGATCCCGCTGTTGGTTATTGACCGGAGAACGTCTCGGTCATGTCTGCATGTCTCCCGAACCCGTAGGGTCTACACACTTAAGGTTCGATGACGCTAGGGTTATAAAGGAAGTTTGTATGTGGTTACCGAATGTTGTTCGGAGTCCCGGATGAGATCCCGGACGTCACGAGGAGTTTCGGAATGGTCTGGAGGTAAAGATTTATATATGGGAAGTCCTGTTTTGGTCACCGGAAAAGTTTCGGGGTTTATCGGTAACGTACTGGGACCACCGGGAGGGTCCCCGGGGTCCACCAAGTGGGGCCACCAGCCCCGGAGGGCTTCATGGGCCAAGTGTGGAAGGGGACCAGCCCCAGGTGGGCTGGTGCGCCCCCCCACAAGGGCCCAAGGCGCAAGGGAGAGGAGAAGGGGGCAAACCCTAGGGCAGATGGGCCCTAAGGCCCATCCTGGTGCGCCTTCCTCTCACCCTCCCCCTTGGCCGCCCCCCTTAGATGGGATCTAGGCTGGCCGCCACCCCTAGGGGTGGAAACCCTAAAGGGGGCGCAGACCCTCCCCTTCCCCTATATATAGTTGAGGTTTGGGCTGCTCATAACACGCGATTTGATCTCTCTCGTTGGTGCAGCCCTCCCTCTCTTTCTCCTCATATCCCGCGGTGCTTGGCGAAGCCCTGCAGGATTGCCACACTCCTCCACCACCACCACACCATTGTGCTGCTGCTGGATGGAGTCTTCCTCAACCTCTCCCTCTCTCCTTGCTGGATCAAGGCATGGGAGACATCACCGGGCTGTACGTGTGTTGAACGCGGAGGTGCCGTCCGTTCGGCACTAGGATCTCCGGTGATTTGGATCACGACGAGTACGACTCCTTCAACCCCGTTCTCTTGAACGCTTCCGCTTAGCCATCTACAAGGGTATGTAGATGCGCTCTCCTTCCCCTCGTTGCTGGTTTCTCCATAGATAGATCTTGGTGACACGTAGGAAAATTTTGAATTTCTGCTATGTTCCCCAACAGTGGCATCATGAGCTAGGTCTATTGCGTAGATTCTATGCACGAGTAGAACACAAAGTAGTTGTGGGCGTTGATTTTGTTCAATATGCTTACCGTTACTAGTCCAATCTTGATTCGGCGGCATTGTGGGATGAAGCGGCCCGGACCAACCTTACACGTACGCTTACGTGAGACCGGTTCCACCGACTGACATGCACTAGTTGCATAAGGTGGCTGGCGGGTGTCTGTCTCTCCCACTTTAGTCGGATCGGATTCGATGAAAAGGGTCCTTATGAAGGGTAAATAGCAATTGGCATATCACGTTGTGGTCTTTGCGTAGGTAAGAAACGTTCTTGCTAGAAACCCATAGCAGCCACGTAAAACATGCAAACAACAATTAGAGGACGTCTAACTTGTTTTTGCAGGGTATGCTATGTGATGTGATATGGCCAAAGGATGTGATGGATGATATATGTGATGTATGAGATGATCATGTTCTTGTAATAGGAATCACGACTTGCATGTCGATGAGTATGACAACCGGCAGGAGCCATAGGGGTTGTCTTTATTTATTTATGACCTGCGTGTCAACTTAAACGTCATGTAATTACTTTACTTTATTGCTAACCGTTAGCTGTAGTAGTAGAAGTAATAGTTGGCGAGACAACTTCATGAAGACACGATGATGGAGATCATGGTGTCATGCCGGTGACAAGATGATCATGGAGCCCCAAGATGGAGATCAAAGGAGCTATATGATATTGGCCATATCATGTCACTATTATTTGATTGCATGTGATGTTTATCATGTTTATACATCTTATTTGCTTAGAACGACGGTAGTAAATAAGATGATCCCTCATTAAAATTTCAAGAAAGTGTTCCCCCTAACTGTGCACCGTTGCAACAGTTCGTTGTTTCGAAGCACCACGTGATGATCGGGTGTGATAGATTCTAACGTTCACATACAACGGGTGTAAGACAGATTTACACACGCGAAACACTTAGGTTGACTTGATGAGCCTAGCATGTGTACAGACATGGCCTCGGAACACAGAAGACCGAAAGGTCGAGCATGAGTCCTATGGTAGATACGATCAGCATGAAGATGTTCACCGATGTTGACTAGTCCGTCTCACGTGATGATCGGACACGGCCTAGTTGACTCGGATCATGTAATCACTTAGATGACTAGAGGGATGTCTATCTGAGTGGGAGTTCATAAGATGAACTTGTTTATCCTAAACATAGTCAAAAAGGATTTTGCAAATTATGTCGTAGCTCGAGCTTTAGTTCTACTGTTTAGATATGTTCCTAGAGAAAAATTAGTTGAAAGTTGATAGTAGCAATTATGCGGACTAGGTCCGTAAACTGAGGATTGTCCTCATTGTTGGAAATATGCCCTAGAGGCAATAATAAAAGCATTATTATTATATTTCCTTATTCATGATAATTGTCTTTATTCATGCTATAATTGTGTTATCCGGAAATCGTAATACATGTGTGAATAACAGACACCAACATGTCCCTAGTAAGCCTCTAGTTGACTAGCTCGTTGATCAACAGATAGTCATGGTTTCCTGACTATGGACATTGGATGTCATTGATAACGAGATCACATCATTAGGAGAATGATGTGATGGACAAGACCTAATCCTAAACATAGCACAAGATCGTATAGTTCGTTTGCTAGAGTTTTTCCAATGTCAAGTATCTTTTCCTTAGACCATGAGATCGTGTAACTCCCGGATACCGTAGGAGTGCTTTGGGTATACCAAACGTCACAACGTAACTGGGTGACTATAAAGGTAGACTACGGGTATCTCCGAAAGTGTCTGTTGGGTTGACATGGATCAAGACTGGGATTTGTCACTCCGTATGACGGAGAGGTATCACTGGGCCCACTCGGTAATGCATCATCATAATGAGCTCAAAGTGACCAAGTGTATGGTCACGGGATCATGCATTATGGTACGAGTAAAGTGACTTGCCGGTAACGAGATTGAACGAGGTATTGGGATACCGACGATCGAATCTCGGGCAAGTACCATATCGATTGACAAAGGGAATTGCATACGGGGTTGATTGAATCCTCGACATCGTGGTTCATCCGATGAGATCATCGTGGAGCATGTGGGAGCCATCATGGGTATCCAGATCCCGCTGTTGGTTATTGACCGGAGAGTCGTCTCGGTCATGTCTGCTTGTCTCCCGAACCCGTAGGGTCTACACACTTAAGGTTCGGTGACGCTAGGGTTGTGAAGATATGTATATGCAGTAACCCGAATGTTGTTCGGAGTCCCGAATGAGATCCCGGACGTCACGAGGAGTTCTGGAATGGTCCGGAGGTAAAGAATTATATATAGGAAGTGCTGTTTCGGCCATCGGGACAAGTTTCGGGGTCACCGGTATTGTACCGGGACCACCGGAAGGGTCCCGGGGGTCCACCGGGTGGGGCCACCTATCCCGGGGGGCCCCATGGGCTGAAGTGGGAGGGAACCCAGCCCAAAGTGGGCTGGGGCGCCACTCCCCTAGGGCCCATGCGGCTAGGGTTGAGGGGAAACCCTAAAGGGGGCGCCCCCTTGCTTGGGGGGCAAGCCCCCCACCCTTGGCCGCCGCCCCCCCTGGGAGATTCCATCTCCTAGGGCCGGCGCCCCCCCCCCTAGCACCCCTATATATAGTGGGGGAGAGGAGGGACTTCATACACCAGCCCCTGGCGCCTCCCTCTCTCCCTGTTACGTCTCTCTCTCTCGTAGTATAGGCAAAGCCCTGCTACTGTGACGCCCTGCATCCACCACCACGCCGTCGTGCTGCTGGATCTTCATCAACCTCTCCTTCCCCCTTGCTGGATCAAGAAGGAGGAGACGTCTCCCGTCCCGTACGTGTGTTGAACGCGGAGGTGCCGTCCGTTCGGCGCTTGGTCATCGGTGATTTGGATCACGTCGTGTTCGACTACATCATCACCGTTCTTTGAACGCTTCCGCACGCGATCTACAAAGGTATGTAGATGCATTCGATGACTCGTTGCTAGATGAACTCCTAGATGGATCTTGGTGAAACGAGTAGGAAATTTTTTGTTTTCTGCAACGTTCCCCAACAGTGGCATCATGAGCTAGGTCTATGCGTAGTTCTTCTTGCGCGAGTAGAACACACTTTGTTGTGGGCGTAGATTTGTCAACTTTCTTGCCGCTACTAGTCTTTTCTTGCTTCAGCGGCATTGTGGGATGGAGCGGCCCGGACCAACCTTACACGTACGCTTACGTGAGACCGGTTCCACCGACTAACATGCACTAGTTGCATAAGGTGGCTGGCGGGTGTCTGTCTCTCCCACTTTAGTTGGAGCGGATTCGATGTACAGGGTCCTTATGAAGGGTAAATAGAAGTTGACAAATCACGTTGTGGCTTTAACGTAGGTAAGAAGTCGTTCTTGCTAGAACCCTAAATTCAGCCACGTAAAACTTGCAACATCAATTAGAGGACGTCTAACTTGTTTTTTGCAGCAAGTGGTTTGTGATATGATATGGCCAAAGTTGTGATGAATGATGAATGACCTATATGTGATGTATGAGATGTTCATGCTATTGTAATAGAAATCACGACTTGCATGTCGATGAGTATGACAACCGGCAGGAGCCATAGGAGTTGTCTTTATTCTTTTATATGACCTGCGTGTCATTGAGAAACGCCATGTAAATTACTTTACTTTATTGCTAAACGCGTTAGCCATAGTAGTAGAAGTAATAGTTGGCGAGCAACTTCATGGAGACACGATGATGGAGATCATGGTGTCAAGCCGGTGACAAGATGATCATGGAGCCCCAGGATGGAGATCAAAGGAGCTATGTGATATTGGCCATATCATGTCACGTTTATTATTTGATTGCATGTGATGTTTATCATGTTTTGCATCTTGTTTACTTAGAACGACGGTAGTAAATAAGATGATCCCTCATAATAATTTCAAGAAGTGTTCCCCCTAACTGTGCACCGTTGCGACAGTTCGCTGTTTCAAAACACCACGTGATGATCGGGTGTTTTATTCAGATGTTCACATACAATGGGTGTAAGACAGATTTACACATGCAAACACTTAGGTTGACTTGACGAGCCTAGCATGTACAGACATGGCCTCGGAACACAGAAGACCGAAAGGTCGAGCATGAGTCGTATAGAAGATACGATCAACATGAAGATGTTCACCGATGTTGACTAGTCCGTCTCACGTGATGATCGGACACGGCCTAGTTAACTCGGATCATGTAATACTTAGATGACTAGAGGGATTTCTAATCTAAGTGGGAGTTCATTAATAATTTGATTAGATGAACTTAATTATCATGAACTTAGTCTAAAATATTTTACAATATGTCTTGTAGATCAAATGGCCCACATAGTCCTCAACTTCAACGCGTTCCTAGAGAAAACCAAGCTGAAAGACGATGGCAGCAACTATACGGACTGGGTCCGGAACCTGAGGATCATCCTCATAGCTGCCAAGAAAGATTATGTCCTACAAGCACCGCTAGGTGAAGCTCCCGTCCCACAGAACCAAGACGTTATGAACGCTTGGCAGACACGTGTTGACGACTACTCCCTCGTTCAGTGCGGCATGCTTTACAGCTTAGAGCCGGGGCTCCAAAAGCGTTTTGAGAGACATGGAGCATATGAGATGTTCGAAGAGCTGAAAATGGTTTTTCAAGCTCATGCCCGGATCGAGAGATATGAAGTCTCCGATAAGTTCTTCAGCTGTAAGATGGAGGAAAATAGTTCTGTCAGTGAGCACATACTCACTATGTCTGGGTTACATAACCGCTTGTCTCAGCTGGGAGTTAATCTCCCAGATGATGCGGTCATTGACAGAATCCTCCAGTCGCTTCCACCAAGCTACAAGAGCTTTGTGATGAACTTCAACATGCAGGGGATGCAAAAGACCATTCCTGAGTTGTTCTCAATGCTGAAATCAGTGGAGGTAGAAGTCAAGAAGGAACATCAAGTGTTGATGGTCAATAAAGCCACTAAGTTCAAGAAAGGCAAGGGTAAAAAGAACTTCAAGAAGGACGGCAAGGAGGTTGCCGCGCCCGGCAAGCAAGCTGCCGGGAAGAAGCCAAAGAATGGACCCAAGCCCGAGATTGAGTGCTTTTATTGCAAGGGAAGCGGTCACTGGAAGCGGAACTGCCCTAAATACTTAGCAGACAAGAAGGCCGGCAAAACAAAAGGTATATGTGATATACATGTAATTGATGTGTACCTTACTAGTGTCCGTAGTAGCTCCTGGGTATTTGATACCGGTGCCGTTGCTCACATTTGTAACTCAAAGCAGGGGCTGCGGAATAAGCGGAAACTGGCAAAGGACGAGGTGACGATGCGCGTCGGGAATGGTTCCAAGGTCAATGTGATCGCCGTCGGCACGCTACCTCTATATCTACCTTTGGGATTAGTTTTAAACCTTAATAATTGTTATTTAGTGTCAGCTTTGAGCATGAACATTGTATCGGGATCTCGTTTAATTCGAGATGGCTACTCATTTAAATCCGAGAATAATGGTTGTTCTATTTATATGAGAGATATGTTTTATGGTCATGCTCCTATGGTGAATGGTTTATTCTTTATGAATCTCGAACGTAATACTACACATGTTCGTAATGTGAGTACCAAAAGATGTAAGGTTGATAATGATAGTCCCACATACTTGTGGCACTGCCGCCTTGGTCACATAGGTGTCAAATGCATGAAGAAGCTCCATGCAGATGGACTTTTAGAGTCTCTTGATTATGAATCATTTGACACGTGCGAACCATGCCTCATGGGTAAGATGACCAAGACTCCGTTCTCAGGAACAATGGAGCGAGCAACCAACTTATTGGAAATCATACATACTGATGTGTGCGGTCCAATGAGTGTTGAGGCTCGCGGTGGCTATCGTTATGTTCTCACGCTCACTGATGATTTAAGTAGATATGGGTATATCTACTTAATGAAACACAAGTCTGAAACCTTTGAAAAGTTCAAGGAATTTCAGAGTGAGGTTGAAAATCAACGTGACAGGAAAATAAAGTTTCTACGATCAGATCGTGGAGGAGAATACTTGAGTCACGAATTTGGCACACACTTAAGAAAATGTGGAATAGTTTCACAACTCACGCCGCCTGGAACACCTCAGCGTAACGGTGTGTCCGAACGTCGTAATCGCACTCTATTAGATATGGTGCGATCTATGATGTCTCTTACCGATTTACCGCTATCTTTTTGGGGCTATGCTTTAGAGACTGCCGCATTCACTTTAAATAGGGCTCCATCGAAATCCGTTGAGACGACACCGTATGAATTATGGTTTGGGAAGAAACCTAAGCTGTCGTTTCTAAAAGTTTGGGGATGCGATGCTTATGTCAAGAAACTTCAGCCTGAAAAGCTCGAACCCAAGTCGGAAAAATGCGTCTTCATAGGATACCCAAAAGAAACTATTGGGTACACCTTCTACCTCAGATCCGAAGGCAAGATCTTTGTTGCCAAGAATGGGTCCTTTCTAGAGAAAGAGTTTCTCTCGAAAGAAGTAAGTGGGAGGAAAGTAGAGCTTGATGAAGTATTACCTCTTGAACCGGAAAATGGCGCAACTCAAGAAAATGTTCCTGAGGTGCCTGCACCGACTAGAGAGGAAGTTAATGATAATGATCAAGATACTTCTGATCAAGCTCCTACTGAAATTCGAAGGTCCACAAGGACACGTTCCGCACCAGAGTGGTACGGCAACCCTGTCTTGGAAATCATGTTGTTAGACAACGGTGAACCTTTGAACTATGAAGAAGCGATGGCGGGCCCGGATTCCGACAAATGGCTAGAAGCCATGAAATCCGAGATAGGATCCATGTATGAAAATGAAGTATGGACTTTGACTGACTTGCCCGTTGAACGGCGAGCCATAGAAAATAAATGGATCTTTAAGAAGAAGACAGACGCGGATGGTAATGTGACCATCTATAAAGCTCGACTTGTCGCTAAGGGTTATCGACAAGTTCAAGGGGTTGACTACGATGAGACTTTCTCACCGGTAGCGAAGCTAAAGTCCGTCCGAATCATGTTAGCAATTGCCGCATTCTACGATTATGAGATATGGCAAATGGACGTCAAAACGGCATTCCTTAATGGTTTCCTTAAGGAAGAATTGTATATGATGCAGCCGGAAGGTTTTGTCGATCCTAAGAATGCTGACAAGGTGTGCAAGCTCCAACGCTCGATTTATGGGCTGGTGCAAGCATCTCGGAGTTGGAACATTCGCTTTGATGAGATGATCAAAGCGTTTGGGTTTACGCAGACTTATGGAGAAGCCTGCGTTTACAAGAAAGTGAGTGGGAGCTCTGTAGCATTTCTCATATTATATGTAGATGACATACTATTGATGGGAAATGATACAGAACTCTTGGACAGCATCAAGGCCTACTTGAATAAGAGTTTTTCAATGAAGGACCTTGGAGAAGCTGCTTATATATTAGGCATCAAAATCTATAGAGATAGATCGAGACGCCTCATAGGTCTTTCACAAAGCACATACCTTGATAAGATATTGAAGAAGTTCAATATGGATCAATCTAAGAAGGGGTTCTTGCCTGTGTTACAAGGTATGAAATTGAGCTCAGCTCAATGTCCGACCACGGCAGAAGATATAGAAGAGATGAGCGTCATCCCCTATGCATCAGCCATAGGTTCTATTATGTATGCCATGCTGTGTACCAGACCTGATGTAAACCTTGCCGTAAGTTTGGTAGGAAGGTACCAAAGTAATCCCGGCAAGGAACACTGGACAGCGGTCAAGAATATCCTGAAGTACCTGAAAAGGACTAAGGAAATGTTTCTCGTTTATGGAGGTGATGAAGAGCTCGTCGTAAAGGGTTACGCCGACGCTAGCTTCGACACAGATCTGGATGACTCTAAGTCACAAACCGGATATGTGTATATTTTGAATGGTGGGGCAGTAAGCTGGTGCAGTTGCAAGCAAAGCGTCGTGGCGGGATCTACATGTGAAGCAGAGTACATGGCAGCCTCGGAGGCAGCACATGAAGCAATATGGGTGAAGGAGTTCATCACCGACCTAGGAGTCATACCCAATGCGTCGGGGCCAATCAAACTTTTCTGTGACAATACTGGAGCTATTGCACTTGCCAAGGAGCCCAGGTTTCACAAGAAGACAAGGCACATCAAGCGTCGCTTCAACTCCATTCGTGAAAATGTTCAAGATGGAGACATAGATATTTGTAAAGTACATACGGACCTGAATGTAGCAGATCCGTTGACTAAACCTCTCCCTAGAGCAAAACATGATCAACACCAGAATTCCATGGGTGTTCGATTCATCACAATGTAACTAGATTATTGACTCTAGTGCAAGTGGGAGACTGTTGGAAATATGCCCTAGAGGCAATAATAAAAGCATTATTATTATATTTCCTTATTCATGATAATTGTCTTTATTCATGCTATAATTGTGTTATCCGGAAATCGTAATACATGTGTGAATAACAGACACCAACATGTCCCTAGTAAGCCTCTAGTTGACTAGCTCGTTGATCAACAGATAGTCATGGTTTCCTGACTATGGACATTGGATGTCATTGATAACGAGATCACATCATTAGGAGAATGATGTGATGGACAAGACCCAATCCTAAACATAGCACAAGATCGTATAGTTCGTTTGCTAGAGTTTTTCCAATCTCAAGTATCTTTTCCTTAGACCATGAGATCGTGTAACTCCCGGATACCGTAGGAGTGCTTTGGGTATACCAAACATCACAACGTAACTGGGTGACTATAAAGGTAGACTACGGGTATCTCCGAAAGTGTCTGTTGGGTTGACATGGATCAAGACTGGGATTTGTCACTCCGTATGACGGAGAGGTATCACTGGGCCCACTCGGTAATGCATCATCATAATGAGCTCAAAGTGACCAAGTGTCTGGTCACGGGATCATGCATTACGGTACGAGTAAAGTGACTTGCCGGTAACGAGATTGAACGAGGTATTGGGATACCGACGATCGAATCTCGGGCAAGTACCATATCGATTGACAAAGGGAATTGCATACGGGGTTGATTGAATCCTCGACATCGTGGTTCATCCGATGAGATCATCGTGGAGCATGTGGGAGCCAACATGGGTATCCAGATCCCGCTGTTGGTTATTGACCGGAGAGTCGTCTCGGTCATGTCTGCTTGTCTCCCGAACCCGTAGGGTCTACACACTTAAGGTTCGGTGACGCTAGGGTTGTGAAGATATGTATATGCAGTAACCCGAATGTTGTTCGGAGTCCCGAATGAGATCCCGGACGTCACGAGGAGTTCCGGAATGGTCTGGAGGTAAAGAATTATATATAGGAAGTGCTGTTTCGGCCATCGGGACAAGTTTCGGGGTCACCGGTATTGTACCGGGACCACCGGAAGGGTCCCGGGGGTCCACCGGGTGGGGCCACCTATCCCGGGGGGCCCCATGGGCTGAAGTGGGAGGGAACCCAGCCCAAAGTGGGCTGGGGCGCCACTCCCCTAGGGCCCATGCGGCTAGGGTTGAGGGGAAACCCTAAAGGGGGCGCCCCCTTGCTTGGGGGGCAAGCCCCCCACCCTTGGCCGCCGCCCCCCCTAGGAGATTCCATCTCCTAGGGCCGGCGCCCCCCCTAGCACCCCTATATATAGTGGGGGAGAGGAGGGACTTCATACACCAGCCCCTGGCGCCTCCCTCTCTCCCCGTTACGTCTCTCTCTCGTAGTATAGGCGAAGCCCTGCTACTGTGACGCCCTGCATCCACCACCACGCCGTCGTGCTGCTGGATCTTCATCAACCTCTCCTTCCCCCTTGTTGGATCAAGAAGGAGGAGACGTCTCCCATCCCGTACGTGTGTTGAACGCGGAGGTGCCGTCCGTTCGGCGCTTGGTCATCGGTGATTTGGATCACGTCGTGTTCGACTACATCATCACCGTTCTTTGAACGCTTCCGCACGCGATCTACAAAGGTATGTAGATGCATCCGATGACTCGTTGCTAGATGAACTCCTAGATGGATCTTGGTGAAATGAGTAGGAAAATTTTTGTTTTCTGCAACGTTCCCCAACACTCATTGCTTCTTAGAAGGCTTATGTCCTTAATGCACCGCTCAGTGTGCTGAACCTCGAACGTTGTCTGTGGATGTTGCGAACATCTGACATACACGTTTTGATAACTACATGATAGTTCAGTTAAACGGTTTACAGTTGAGGCACCGAAGACGTTTTTGAAACGTCACGAAACATATGAGATGTTTCGAGGGCTGAAATTGGAATTTCAGGCTCGTGCCCACGTCAAGAGGTATAAGACCTCCGACGATTTTCTTAGCCTGCAAACTAAGGGAGAAAAGCTTAATTGTTGAGCTTGTGCTCATATTGTCTGAGTACAACCATCATTTGAATCGAGTGGGAGTTGATCTTCCAGATAAGATAGTGATGTTTCTCCGAAGTCATTACCACCAAGCTGCTAGAGCTTCGTGATGAACTATAATATATCAGGGACATATATGATGATCCTTGAGATATTTGCGATGTTTGACACCAAAGTAGAAATCAAGAAGGAGCATCAATTGTTGATGGTTGGTGAAACCACTAGTTTCAAGAAGGGCAAGGGCAAGAAGGGATACTTCATGAAACGGCAATTCAGCTGCTGCTCTAGTGAAGAGACCCAAGGTTGAACCCAAACCCGAGACTAAGTGCTTCTATAATAAGGGGAACAGCCACTGGAGCAGAATTACCCTAGATACTTGGTAGATTAGAAGGCTGGCAAGGTCGATAGAAGTATATTGGATATACATTGTGTTGATGTGTACTTTACTAGTACTCCTAGTAGCACCAGGGCATTAGATACCGGTTCGGTTGCTAAGTGTTAGTAACTCGAAATAAAAGCTACGGAATAAACGGAGACTAGCTAAAGGTGAGATGACGATATGTGTTGGAAGTATTTCCAAGGTTGATCAAATATCGTACGCTCCCTCTACCATCGAGATTGGTGTTTGCGTTGAGCATAGACATGATTGGATTATGTCTATCGCAATACGGTTATTCATTTCAGGAGAATAATGGTTACTCTGTTTATTTGAATAATACCTTCAATGGTCTTGCACCTAAAATGAATGATTTATTGAAATCTCGATCGTAGTGATACACATATTCATGCCAAAAGATAAGTAATGATAGTACCACCTACTTGTGGCACTGCCACGTAAGTCATATCGGTATAAAACGCATGAAGAAGCTCCATGTTGATGGATCTTTGGACTCACTCATTTTTGAAAAGTTTGAGACATGCGAACCATGTCTATTGGTGTATATGCATGAAGAAACTCCATGCAAATGGATCGTTTGGACTCACTTGGTTTTGAATCACTTGAGACATGCAAATCATACCACATGGGCAAGATGACTGAAAGCCTCATTTTCAGTAAAATGGAACTAGAAAGCAACTTGTTGGAAGTAATACATTTTGATGTGTGCAGTCCAATGAGTGCTGAGGCATGTAGTGGATATCGTTATGTTCTTACTTCACAGATGATTTGAGTAGATGTTGAGTATATTTACTTGATGAATCACGAGTCTGAATTATTGAAAGGTTCAAGTAATTTCAGGGTGAAGTTGAAAGATCGTCGTGACAAGAGGATAAAAGATCTATGATATGATCATAGAGATGAATATCTGAATTACGAGTTTGGCACAGAATTAAGACATTGTGGAAATTGTTTCACAACTGATACAGCCTGGAACACCATAGTGTGATGGTGTGTCCGAACATCATAACTGCACCCTATTGGATATAATGCATACCATGATGTCTCTTATCGAATTACCACAATAATTTATGGGTTAGGCATTAGAGACAACCACATTCACTTTAAATAGGGCACCACGTAATTCCGATGAGATGACACCGTATGAACTATGGTTTAGAGAAACCTAAGCTGTCATTTCTTAAAAAGTTTGGGGCTGCGACGCTTATGTGAAAAAGTTTCAGGCTGATAAGCTCGAACCCAAAGCGGATAAATGCATCTTCATAGGACACCCAAAACAGTTGGGTATACCTCCTGTCTCAGATCCGAAAGCAATAAGGGATTGTTTCTTGAATCAGGTTCTTTCTCGAGGAAAAGTTTCTCTCGAAAGAATTGAGTGGAAGGATGGTGGAGACTTGATGAGGTTATTGAACCATCTCTTCAACTAGTGTGTGGCAGGGCACAGGGAGTTGTTCCTATGGCACCTACACCAATTGAAGTGGAAGCTTATGATAGTGATCATGAAACTTCAGATCAAGTCACTACCAAACCTCGTGGGATGACAAGGATGCGTACTACTTCAGAGTGGTACGTAATCCTGTCTTGGAAGTCATGTTGCTAGACAACAATGAACCTACGAGCTATGGAGAAGCGATGGTGGGCCTGGATTCCAAAATGGCTCGAGGCCATATAATCCGAGAGAGGATCCATACATGAAAACAAAGTGTAGACTTTGGAAGAACTACTTGATGGTCGTAAGGCTGTTAGGTACACATGGATTTTAAAAGGAAGACGGACAATGATGGTAAGTATCACCATTAAGAAAGCTCGACTTGTCGTTAAGATGTTTTCCGGCAAGTTCAAGGAGTTTACTACGATGAGACTTTCTCACTCGTAGCGATGCTAAGAGTCTGTTGGAATTATATTAGCAATTACTGCATCATTTATGAAATCTTGCAGATAGGATGTCAAAACATTGTTTCCTCGATGATTTTTTGAGGAAAGGTTGTATGTGATACAACCGGAAGGTTTTGTCAATCCTGAAATATGCTAATAAGTATGCAAAGCTCCAGCAATCCTTCTAAGGACTGGAGTAAGCATCTCGGAGTTGGAATGTATGCTTTGATGAGATGATCAAAGATTTTGGGTGTATACAAAGTTTATGAGAAACTTGTATTTCCAAAGAAGTGAGTGGGAGCACTATAGAATTTTTGATGAATATATGTTGTTGACATATTGTTGATCAGAAATGACGTAGAATTTCTGGAAAGCATATAGGGTTATTTGGAAAGTGTTTTTCAATGGAAAGCCTGGATTAAGCTACTTGAACATTGAGCATCAAGATCTATAAGGATAGATCAAAACGCTTAATGGTACTTTCAAATGAGCACATACCTTGACATGATCTTGAAGGTGTTCAAGATGGATCAGTCAAAGAAGGAGTTCTTGCCTGAGATGTAAGGTATGAAGTTAAGACTTAAAGCTCGACCACGGCAGAATAGAGAGAAAGGACGAAGGTCGTCCCCTATGCTTAAGACATAGGCTCTACAGTATGCTATGCTGTGTACCGCACCTGAAGTGTGCCTTGCCATGAGTCAGTTAAGGGGTACAAGAGTGATCCAAGAATGAATCACAGCACAGCGGTCAAAGTTATCCTTAGTAACTAGTGGACTAAGGAATTTTCTCGATTATGGAGGTAGTAAAAGAGTTCGTCGTAAAGGGTTACGCCGATGCAAACTTTGACACTAATCCAGATTATTCTGAGTAGTAAACTGGGTTTGTATAGTAGAACAGTTATTTGGAATGGCTCCAAATGTAGCGTAGTAGTTGCATCTACAAGATGACATAGAAATTTGCGAAGTGCATACGGATCTGAATGTTTCAGACCCGTTGACTATAACCTCTCTCACAAGCATAACATGATCAAACCCAGAACTCTTTGGGTGATAGTCACATGGGGATGTGACCTTGAGCGTTAATCACATATCGATGTGAACTGGATTATTGACTCTAGTGCAAGTGGGAGACTATTGGAAATATGCCCTAGAGGCAATAATAAATTGATTATTATTATATTTCCTTGTTCATGATAATCGTTTATTATCCATGCTAGAATTGTATTGATAGGAAACTCAGATACATGTGTGGATACATAGACAACACCATGTCCCTAGTAAGCCTCTAGTTGACTAGCTCGTTGATCAATAGATGGTTACGGTTTCCTGACCATGGACATTGGATGTCGTTGATAACGGGATCACATCATTAGGAGAATGATGTGATGGACAAGACCCAATCCTAAGCATAGCACTAGATCGTGTAGTTCGTATGCTAAAGCTTTTCTAATGTCAAGTATCATTTCCTTAGACCATGAGATTGTGCAACTCCCGGATACCGTAGGAGTACTTTGGGTGTGCCAAACGTCACAACGTAACTGGGTGGCTATAAAGGTACACTACAGGTATCTCCGAAAGTGTCTGTTGGGTTGGCACGAATCGAGACTGGGATTTGTCACTCCGTGTAAACGGAGAGGTATCTCTGGGCCCACTTGGTAGGACATCATCATAATGTGCACAATGTGATCAAGGAGTTGATCACGGGATGATGTGTTACGGAACGAGTAAAGAGACTTGCCGGTAACGAGATTGAACAAGGTATCGGGATACCGACGATCGAATCTCGGGCAAGTATTGTACCGCTAGACAAAGGGAATTGTATATGGGATTGATTAAGTCCTTGACATCGTGGTTCATCCAATGAGATCATCGTGGAACATGTGGGAGCCATCATGGGTATCCAGATCCCGCTGTTGGTTATTGACCGGAGAACGTCTCGGTCATGTCTGCATGTCTCCCGAACCCGTAGGGTCTACACACTTAAGGTTCGATGACGCTAGGGTTATAAAGGAAGTTTGTATGTGGTTACCGAATGTTGTTCGGAGTCCCGGATGAGATCCCGGACGTCACGAGGAGTTCCGGAATGGTCCGGAGGTAAAGATTTATATATGGGAAGTCCTGTTTTGGTCACCGGAAAAGTTTCGGGGTTTATCGGTAACGTACCGGGACCACCGGGAGGGTCCCGGGGGTCCACCAAGTGGGGCCACCAGCCCCGGAGGGCTTCATGGGCCAAGTGTGGAAGGGGACCAGCCCTAGGTGGGCTGGTGTGCCCCCCCACAAGGGCCCAAGGCGCAAGGGAGAGGAGAAGGGGGCAAACCCTAGGGCAGATGGGCCCTAAGGCCCATCCTGGTGCGCCTCCCTCTCCCCCTCCCCCTTGGCCGCCCCCCTTAGATGGGATCTAGGCTGGCCGCCACCCCTAGGGGTGGAAACCCTAAAGGGGGCGCAGCCCCTCCCCTTCCCCTATATATAGTTGAGGTTTGGGCTGCTCATAACACGCGATTTGATCTCTCTCGTTGGTGCAGCCCTCCCTCTCTTTCTCCTCATATCCCGCGGTGCTTGGCGAAGCCCTGCAGGATTGTCACACTCCTCCACCACCACCACGCGGTTGTGCTGCTGCTGGATGGAGTCTTCCTCAACCTCTCCCTCTCTCCTTGCTGGATCAAGGCATGGGAGACGTCACCGGGCTGTACGTGTGTTGAACGCGGAGGTGCCGTCCGTTCGGCACTAGGATCTCCGGTGATTTGGATCACGACGAGTACGACTCCTTCAACCCTGTTCTCTTGAACGCTTCCGCTTAGCGATCTACAAGGGTATGTAGATGCGCTCTCCTTCCCCTCGTTG
The DNA here is from genome assembly GCF_056163025.1 of Triticum urartu. Classification (NCBI taxonomy): domain Eukaryota; kingdom Viridiplantae; phylum Streptophyta; class Magnoliopsida; order Poales; family Poaceae; genus Triticum; species Triticum urartu. Next base: position 607,193,288 of record NC_141877.1, read on the forward strand.
CTGGTTTCTCCATAGATAGATCTTGGTGACACGTTGGAAAATTTTGAATTTCTGCTTCGTTCCCCAACAGACGAGTATGACTCCATCAACCCCGTTCACTTGAACGCTTCCGCTTAGCGATCTACAAGGGTATGTAGATGCACTCTCCTTCCCTCGCTGCTAGACTTCTCCATAGATTGATCTTGGTGATGCGTAGAAAACTTTGAATTTCTGCTACGTTCCCCATTAGTCTCCTCCTTCCTGATCCAGCAAGGGGAGAGGAGAAGTTGAGGGAGAGCTCCGGCAGCACGACGCCGTGGTGGTGGAGCTAGCGGTTCTCCGGCAGGACTTCGCCAAGCACTACGAAGGAGGAGGAGGTGTTGGAGGGTGGAGGGTTGCGCGAGGGGAAGGGGTGCGGCTGCCGTCCCACCCCTCACTATTTATAGGGGGAAGAGGGGGTCGGCCCCCCTAGATGCATCTAGAGGGGGGCGGCGGCCAGGAGGGGGAGACTTGCCCCCCAAGCAGGTGGGAGGCGCCCCCTCCCCCTAGGGTTTCCAACCCTAGGCGCCTTGGGCCATTGGGGGCGCACCAGCCCACTAGGGGGCTGGTTCCCACCCATATTCAGCCCACTAAGTACTCCGGGGCAGGTGGCCCCACCCAGTGGACCCCCGGACACCTTTCGGTGGTCCTAGTACATTATCGATAACCCCCGAAACCATTTCGATGACTTAAACTGGACTTTCCATGTATAAATCTTCACCTTCGGACCATTCTGGAACTCCTCGTGATGTCCGGGATCTCATCCGGGACTCCAAACAACCTTCGGTAACCACATACAATTTCCCATAACAACTCTAGCGTCACCGAACCTTAAGTGTGTAGACCCTACGGGTTCGGGAACCATGCAAACATGATCGAGACATCTCTCCGGCCAATAACCAACAACGGGATCTGGATATCCATGTTGGCTCCCACATGTTCCACGATGATCTCATCGGATGAACCACGATGTCGAGGATTCAATCAAACCCGTATACAATTCCCTTTGTCCATCAGTATGTTACTTGCCCGAGATTCGATCATCGGTATCCCCATACCTCGTTCAATCTCGTTACCGGAAAGTCTCTTTACTCGTTCCGTAACGCATGGTCCCGTGGCTAACTCCTTAGTCACATTGAGCTCATTATGATGATGCATTACCGAGTGGGCCCAGAGACACCTCTCCGTCATACGGAGTGACAAATCCCAGTCTCGATTCGTGCCAACTCAACAGATACTTTCGGAGATACCTATAGTGCACCTTTATAGCCATCCAGTTACATTGTGATGTTTGATACAACCAAAGCATTCCTACGGTATCTGGGAGTTGTACAATCTCATGGTCTAAGGAAATGATACTTGACATTAGAAGAGCTCTAGCAAACGAACTACACGATCTTGTGCTATGCTTAGGATTGGGTCTTGTCCATCACATCATTCTCCTAATGATGTGATCCCGTTATCAACGACATCCAATGTCCATGGTCAGGAAACCACAACCATCTATTGATCAACGAGCTAGTCAACTAGAGGCTTACCAGGGACATGTTGTGGTCTATGTATTCACACATGTATTACGGTTTCCGATTAATACAATTATAGCATGAACAATAGACAATTACCATGAACAAGGACATACAATAATAACCACTTTATTATTGCCTCTAGGGCATATTTCCAACACCCAAGTACTTCATTCTTTTATGGTAATTATTTGTCACATTTATTTACGTGACTTTATCACCATTTTAGAAGTTTTTTCCTTAGTGCTTCAACTACTTAAAAAATGCATCCTAGGGAAAAATGGTAAAAAGACATGTGCGAATGCGGTAAAATCCCACAAAGCCTACCATGTAGGAACATTAAAATCATCACATTTTTGGACTCATCATGATGCGAGGAAGAGGTGGAGCGATGGCTGTGAGTCAACGACGAGCCATAGGTGAAGCATCGAGCCATAGCCAACAAGGGTTGGAGGCGAGGACGAAACTTGAGTGGCTTGGGTGTGGGTGCAGGTCACCGACATCGAAGAGGGGGATTAAAGGGAAGGTCGGGGCGATGCTGGACCTGCGGAGATGACAGGGAAGGGAAGCAAGGTGGCACGGTAGCGTTGCCAGCCGTGAGTGGCAGGAGCCAGCAGTTTGTTCAAGGCATGCCGGCACGTCGGGGGGGGGGGGATAAGGAGAGGATATCCGTGACACTAAGGAAGAAGGGGAGGAAGAAGAAGCCGCCCGAAGATAGGCCAGCCAACACACTTGTGAACTCGTCCCAAGCCATTATTTTGAGCGAAACGTCCTACATAGATCAATCTTGCCAAATCGTGTTTGACACTTCACGCGCCAAAGAGAGGCCAATGCGTATGCGGCGCACACCCCCCTGACCGAATGGGCCGGCCCACTCAGCACTACACCGGGCAATGCAGTTTTACTACTGTTTTTCCATAGTTGTTTATGTCTGTTTTTTGTTCTTTTTTCTTTAATTTTAATTACCATGAACTTTCTTCAAATTCGTGAACCTTTTCAAATTGATGAACTTTTCTCGAACCCGTGAACTTTCTTTTCGAATGTTTGTGATGATCTTTTTTTTCAAATTCAGGTACTTTTTAAAAACTCATGAACTTTTCTCAAACCCATGAGCTTTCTTTTCGAATGTTTGTGATGATCTTTTTTTCAAATTCAGGTATTTTTTTAAAATTCATGAACTTTTCTCAAATTCATGAATTTTTTAATTTTGTTTTTTTTCAAACCGGTGAACATTTCCTTTCAATTTTGTGACGAACTTTTTTCAAATCCATGAACATTTTTGATATTTACGAACTTTTTCCAAACACATGAACATTTTCTTGGAATGTTGTGATCAACTTTTTAAAATTCATGAATATTTTTTCGAATATTCAGTTTTTTATTTCATCATTTTATTTTTGCAAAAGTTAGTGGTCAACGGTATCGGCCAATTTTCGACAGTGAGTTACTACCTTCGTCCTAATTTATTTGTTCCCATTGTATTTTGGGTCAAAGCTTGACCACATATTTGACTAGCATAATGTTAATGCATCTCATAAAAAATATATCATTGAATTCTTATTTGAATATATTTTTTGATGATACTATTTTTTATTTATACTTTTTTTGGCATCATATTTATATTTTTTCGAACCCTAAACACGAGGGCACCAGTAAACCAGGCGGAGGTAACGGTGAAACGGTCAGACCACGAACCAACGAACCAACGAACCGGGAAACTACTCGCTCGCTCAGGGTCGCGTGAACAACAGTTTGTTTGACCGGCCCACAACAGGCGCTACGTACTTACGGGCCAGCCCGGTTTCAGCCCACCCAAAACAGACGGCCGATCCATTCTCCGTCCAATTATAAACCCTAGCCCACAAAAACCTCTCGTCCCATCGCAACCGCGAGCACCCCCACCCAGCTCCCACGGCCGTTCCCTGCAGCGCACGCCGGCGATGGGCAAGGGGAAGCAGCGCGTCCGCGCCCGCGGCGACGGCGCCGGAGGAGAGCCTGCCGGGGAAGGCGAAGCTGCCGTCGCCGGAGGCGGCGGCGCTGCCGGCGGGGGCCACACCCCCTCCACTGTCTTCGTCTCCAACCTGCCGTACACCTACAAGTCCTCCGATGTAAGGGCGAGCTCGTAGTCGAGGCGCCCCCCCTCTCTACTAAGCTGTGAGGTTACTCAGTGTTGGGTGTTGGGTGTGATTTTCCGCTTGTGCTGTTGCTGTGCAGCTCGAGACGGTGTTCAGCGAGGTCGGGCCGGTGAGGCGCTGCTTCATGGTCGCGTCGAAAGGTGAGCTGATCAGCTGACGATTGAGAGATTTGATGGCTCTATATGGTGTTTATCAGTGAGCAATTTCCCGTTGCTTGTGACTAACAACTTCTGTTGCTGTTCTTATTATGCAGGGTCCGAGACGAGCAAAGGATTTGGGTTTGTACAATTGTGAGTTCAGAACTTGATCTGTTAAAGATTTTCAGTACTCATTCTTGCCATGCAATGCCGTGGTTAGCCTAGTTAGCGTGATCAGACGCATCATAACAGTTAGCCTCGGTGCAGTAATTCTTATTCTCATTAGAAGTATCTTACATATTCACTGAGTTCTTCTTGGCAATACGTCACCCACTTGACAGTACTTCTCTTTCCATTTTAATGTGAATTGGGCAGTCCTTCATTTCTATGGTTTGCTTCAACTCGGCATTGAGATAGACTAAATCATTTAAGCTTGGTTGATAGATAAAACTTGGTTCATGTGCTGGTACAACTGAACAATGTATTTCTTCAGAGAAGAGTGTGTTTCTGCTGACAATTATGGAATTACCTGTGCATAAAAATGACCTTGGCCCTGTTAGCATACGTCAAGTACTTGATCAGATTCCTCTTTTTCTTGCAATTGCAAAGTGGTGGAAATTTTTTGTATTTCAGTCACCATGTCGTAGCCAATTGGCTCTGCCCCGTTGGAGTCATGCTACTTCTTGTTCAAACAGGTTTTCGGGCAGCAGTCAAATTGAACTGACTTAAAATGTGTTTGCGTTATATCAGTGCCACTGTTCAGGATGCTGAGCGAGCTATTCAACAAAAGAATGGCTTTGCTGTTGCTGGTAGGAAAATCAGAGTTAAGCTCGCGATACAACGTGCTCCGTTGAAGGAACGTCTGCAAAAGAAAGAGAGTGGTAAATATCAATAATTTTTTGCTTATAAAAGTACTCAATAGATTGAGTTTCTGATGATTTTGCTATTTTTGTTTTTAAGCAGTGCATGTTGACGACTCCAATGCAAAAGATGAGGAAGATGATAATTCTACTCCTGTTCCTGTAAAACATAAGGAGCCCTTGCATAAAGCTGATACAGGTTTCATTTGGAAGTTGTTTAACTTTTTTGCACCATTTCCACTGTTCAGCTATCCATGTGCCAGAACCATGAGTTGGTTGCGAGATCTTATGGGTTTCACCTCTAGCCTACCCAAACTTGTTTGGGACTAAAGGCTTTGTTGTTGTTGTTGTTCCACTGTTCAGTTTTCCTATTACTTCAAAATTTTCTGATGTAAGATATTGTGTTGAACTAGGACCACCACAGTTACCGGCCAAGGATACCAAAGTAGCAAAGGAAGTTAGCATTAATGCTACTGATAAAGCAAAAAGTTCTGAAAAGCAAAGGTGTGGACTGGAACACTTCTATATTTACTGGACAATACCACATTACGTAAAATATGTCATGCCATATTGTTGCTAAAATTTGTTCTCCTCTTGTTTTGAATCTTGCCCCTTCAAGTACTATCTTTAGTTATTTGGTCGAAGATATAATGTTGTAGCATTTTTATCTGTTCCAGTTCAACTCAATTTGACTTGTAATTTTTTATCTCCTAATGATAGGATTGCCAAAACCGTTATATTTGGTGGTCTTCAAGACTTCTCTATGGCTAGTGAAGTTTTCCGTCTGGCAGGAGAGATTGGCACAGTAGTGTCTGTAAATTATCCACTTCCAAAAGAGGAAATGGAGCTCCATGGTATGATCTTTTCATGCTCTCTTTTCACTTCCCTGCACCCCACCCCAAGTTTTACTTAATTTTAATTGTATATTATGTTGTCAACACAATAATTATTCTGGTGTGATAGTTCTTTGAGTTCATGCTACATCAGTAATTCCAATCTCTTGTGACGGGTATTACCTTGCTTTAAAATTTCATTTTTGTTATGTAGCGAGATAAGACAGGGGCCCTTAGGTCTAGTCAGGTACTACCTCGACCCAAGTTATGCGGCAGCACCTTGCGAGCAACCGCACCCAGGGCCAGGGAGAGTCAAGAAACTAGGACTAATTTGGTTTACGTCTTGCTTAATCTCAAAACGAGGAACCTCCTTATATAGAGGTGTAGTGCCTAAAGGGTAGAGTAAAATCCTTCCCGTTCGCCTGTTAATCCATAACATGTGGCAACTTCAATTGCATTATTGTTGATATTCATATTCAAATGATTATGATAGTTTTGAATCTTATTTAAAGCTGCATGTCTGGTCTTTTCTAGATAGTGTCTCAGTGAACTAAAAAGTCATTACTCCATCTGCATGTCTCACCTAGCAATATGTTCTCATTACAACTTAGCATGTCAAATGGCCCATTCTTATGCTCGCCGATTGACTGCATGCGTGTTTTCTGATGAAGATGATGCTTATGTTTTGAGCTGTTAATTCTCTACATGACTTGTAATCCTGTGCACGACTCTATACATGTGAGGATTGTCCATATTTGGTATTTGCACATTGCTAGCATATTTTTGATTGGCTTGAATGTTGGACATGATTACTTTGCAGTGCTTAATTTCTTAGTTAACAGTTCTAGTTCCAGCTGCATGTGTATTTTGCTTGGTAAAGAGAACAATTATGTTTTTTTATTCTCCTATCCGTGCACATATGTCTGTTGTGTCCACTAAGTTCTCATTCTCTATTCCTTACTCCTTTTTTTTCATTACATTCTCATTCATTTATTCCTCAATGGAGAAGAATATCTAAACTTCACCAACCTCTTAGTCATGGTTGATAAATGGAGGACATCGGTATTATTACTTATTTCATTTGTTTGACTGAAGCAAGAGCACCGCAAAAGGTTGTGCCGTTAAGGTTTCTTTGTCAGCTTAAGATATGACTGAGAGCAAAGCACCACAAAAGGCCATGTCAGAATTGTCGTGGGATTTTAATAAGAAAATGGAATGAATCCAGTCATGTTTGAATCTTCATGTACTTCACCAGACATTTAGCTCATTTAGCACAACTAGCATGTAATAAAGTTAAAAAAGTGTTAACAGTACAATATGGCATTCATCCCCTCCAGGGCTTGCACGCGATGGGTGCACATCGGATGCGGCAGCAGTACTCTTTTCAAGTGTGAAATCAGCTTGGGAGGCTGTTGTTCTCTTGCATCACAAGGAGATCAAAGGAGCAATTGTTTGGGCTCGTCAACTTGGTGGGGAGGTCAGCCGTCTTCTTGTGTTGTATTTATCTTAATATATGCTGCCATTGCTTTATCTAGTTTGATAGTCTCGTTCCTTTTCTGCAACTAAACGAAATTGAAATCATTATCTAGTTTTGCTTTACTACTACATACCATGCTGGCTCTTTTGCCACCTGTTTAAAAATGGGAGGATGCGCGGTGATTAAAAATTAGTGGATGTGCGGTAATTATAAGTGCTTTCAAACCTTTCTTATCTGGAATTCTCGTATCTATGTTCTGCTATGCCTTCCAGGGTACAATTTTTTCTTTCAAATAACGTAGTTGCAGTTTGAGAGTTTCCCTGAGAGTACACATGTTAGTCATGTACCAGGTAGCTTGTATATTGCTCAGTAAAATGCTAGAGGTTCTAGAGTTTGATATTTTATCACAATCGTGAGAGAAACCATGATCTGATTTCAGTTAGCTATAATTGAGGTTCCCTCAGTTAGCTACAATCGTGAGAGAAACCAATGCTAGAGGTTCCCTCAGACTATTATTCTTTGAATGTCTGGTTCACTTTTTTGTATGATATATTATCACAATGACTACTGGTGCTATTGTGCAAGTGGAAGGTGCCATGATTTTTACATAAAATCCAACTCTTGGTTGATGAGTGTTTCCCCCTTTTGCATGAGATACACAGTTTATCTGTAGAACCAATTCATTACATTTCTGTTCGATTAGTTCAATTTATTTCTATAGTTCGTTCATTTACTTGCAAGTGTCTGAAACTTGTTTGTTGCTATTCAGGGTTCAAAGATCAGGAAATGGAGAGTGATAGTCAGGAACCTTCCATTCAAGGTGCTTGGTTGAATGCAAATTCGTCTCTTCCAAAATTTATTTTCTGGAGCATATGAAAGAGAAACTATACATGCATGTTTCATTCTCACAGGTTACTATAAAGGAGATCATGGACATATTTAGCTGTGAAGGATTTGTCTGGGATGTCTCCATTCCACAAAAATCTGATGATGGGTAATGTTTTTCGTTTAGTCCTTTGTTCCCTTGGTGAGTCAAGCAACTCGTAATATATGCTAAGTTGCTAACTCTGTTGCATTTATTCTTTTTTACAGGAAATCAAAAGGATTTGCTTTTCTGTCTTTCACACGCAAACAGGATGCAGAAAATGTACGGTCAGTACTTTGTTCAGTAAGAGTAAATATTCATTGGAAGTCCTAATTTGCCACGATGTTTCTCTGAACCAGGCTATAAAAAATGTTAATGGAAAAGTTGTTGCAAAGAGAACAGTAGCTGTTGATTGGGCTGTTCCGAAGAATGTATATGCTGTTGCTGCAAAGTCTGATGCTAAGGACGACGGTAAATATAAACTCTTATACCAGCGTTTGTACTGTTGTTCATTCAGAGAGTTCTCATAAAGCTATTAGTTTTCTCTACAGCTAATCCAAGATTTATACTTGTCTGAATCTGAATGATATAATAAACCGATATGGCGATATATTGTAAATCACTCATTTTAGACACTTGATTAAATACCGTGCTGGCTCCTTGATATAGTTCCTCAGGAAACAGGAGTATATTCCATTGTCTAAAGCTACCATGATTGTCCAACTATTTAATTAGTACACTGCATACCTTCTCATAATGTCGTCAACCAATGCTTTGAGTTCTATGAGTTACTATTGTGATTCTGAGAACTGCATGTCCTTTCAGAGTTGGAAGATATATCTGACAGGGGCAGTGACGAGGAATCCTCTGAAGATAATCTTGTCGGAGGAGATGACAGCGATGATAACAGTGAACTTGATCATGAGACTTCGAATCGTCTTCCTGAGGATGATTTCAAAAGTGAAGCGGACATTTCTAGAAAAGTTCTTGAAAATTTGATCAAATCATCAGAGAAGTCTGAGCGGTCTGGTGTTGAGAGTTCTGATATTGATACAGATTCTGAAACAGAAAATGATACACCAGAAAAGAGTTCTGATATCGATACAGATTCTGAAACAGAAAAGGACACACCAAAAAAGAAGCAACCCCAGTCACCTGCAGCTGCCAAGTTGGCAGAACCTAAAGATGTAACAAAGGCAGAAAGTATCATTCCTGCTTCAAAACCTGCATCTGTCATGTTGGCAGAATCTAAACATGTAGCAGAGACAGAAAGCACTGTTCCTTCTTTGAAACCTAAGAAAGAAGATACTGGCCTGGATAGGACAATATTCATAAGCAACCTTCCTTTTGATATTAGCAATGAGGAAGTAACAGAGCGGTTCTCAGTGTTTGGGAAAGTTCAATCTTTCTTCCCAGTTCTGCATAAACTCACAAAGTATGTTTAACCATCTAACCAGAAATATTTTATTTTGTCCATTCTCCACCAGTTGTATTGACCACAGAACCTTCACTTAATGCATTTGTTGATTCCAACAATTTTTGCACTGTCTGTGCAGGAGACCTAGAGGGACTGGTTTTCTCAAGTTTTCTACAGCAGAGGCAGCTGATGCAGCAGTTTCTGCTGCTAATGCTGCTCCTGGATTAGGAATTTTTGTAAAAAGCAGACCACTTAATGTTAAGAAAGCGCTGGATAAGGAGTCAGCTCACAAAAAGGAACTGGAGAAGGGAAAGAACGAGGTTGAGGATCGACGCAACCTGTATTTGTCAAAGGCAAGTTTAACAGTTAACTCTTTTATCTGCACTCCATCCTGCACTCCTATTATTTTCTGTTCCTGAAAGTTTAGTGTCGAAGCAGGAAGGTGAAATACTCCCTGGAACGCCAGCTGCGGAAGGTGTATCAGATGTTGACATGAATAAACGTAGTTGGTAAGAGTTTGTCTTAACTCTTCTTTCTTATGTCTGCATTAGTTCATTCTTATTAAGTAGTATCAATAAAGTCAATGCGATGATTTTGTTATGTTAATTAATAAAATCCTATCTGTCATCTTCATGTAATTTGATGAATTTTCTGAGAATTCATTCTTAGTCTCTTTTTCTGTAAAGACAGTGCCTTTTTTCACTTGCATTTGAATTTTTTACATCTCTATGCCTTTTCCTTGCTTGCAGGGAAATGTTTTTTTTTTCATAAATCAGAACCTTGTTTTCTCTTGTTATCTGCCTTCTGTTATTTTGTGAGCAATGAATAAGAAATGGTTGCTATTTTTATCTTGTAGGTTGGCTAAAAGAAAAGCAGAAATGCTTGTATCTCCAAAATTCCATGTCTCCAGAACAAGGCTTATCATTTACAATTTGCCAAAGACTCTGACCATTAATGATGTAAAGAAGCTTTGCCGAGAAGCAGTAATTTCTCGTGCCACCAAGCAAAATCCTGTCATCCGGAAGGTTTAATTGCGGTTTACCATCCAAGTTTCTCTTGCTATTCTTTAGGTATCTTTCTGAAGCTTATGTGTATGCATTTGTCTCGAGCAGGTAAATATCCTAAACAATGAAAAGAAAGGTCAGGGTGCTGCACAGAAGCATTCCCGGGGGGTAGCCTTTGTTGACTTTCAAGAACATGAGCATGCTCTTGTAGCTCTGAGGGTTCTAAACAATAACCCTGGTACGTTTTTACGCACCTGCCACTTTTAATTAGGCTGGTTGTTGTCATGTTGTGCCAATTGTTCTGCCTTGTGTTGCTACTTCGTGATGTAGCATGTATATATCGAAAAACATTTTGCAGTGAGTTGACTTTGCTTATGTATTTCATCATCCTTAGATTGCACCTACACTTTTAATATTGGATGCATAACACATTTGGGCTGGGTTGCATATAAATACTTATGAAATAATGTACATCATTGTTGTCTTTATCTTATTTACTGGTGCTGTTTGTCAGTGCTGCCTATGTTCACTCATTCATTAACAATCATGGGCTGTCTGCATTTTCATACCGCTGTTTGATGTTCGTTTGTACATAATGACAGGAGTATTGTTTGCTCCTGATAGTTTCACATTTTTATGGGACAATATTTGGTGAAGCCATTTCGTTATGGAAAAATCAAAACAAACTATTTGTATCTCTGACATTCGTTTCTAACCAACGACATGTTGCCTGTTGGTCTCTTTTTTGTATTGCCCACCCTGTTGAATGTTTGCTGCTGAACGCGGAATGGTTTGGTCCGTGTTATCATTTATCTATCATTCTTTACGTGTTTGCAGGAACCTTTGGTACAGAACGTCGTCCAATTGTCGAGTTTGCACTTGAGGATGTTGAAAAAATGAGGCTCCAGAAGATTCGGAACGAACGCAATGGTAGGGCAAAAGAGGCTGCACAAGAGCGAAGGGCTCTGGGAGATCAGTCTACAACTGATGGCCCTCGTTCAAATAAGAAGAGACCTTTTGGAAAAGGGAGCAAGCGAGAATTGCAAGATATACCATCTAAATTATCCGACTCTGGCAAAGGACCTTCAGATGATCTGTCAGTTCCTGGAGGTCCTAACACCACTGTGGAAAGCACACAGGGAGACAAAAGGCAATCTCAAAGGCCCGCAAAACGAGCACGGCAGTCAATTAAGGGAACCTCCTCTGTGTCAGATGGAAATCAAACAGATGCGGCCCCGAATGCTGCACCGAGTGTAAGTACTACCGAATTTATTTTGCAGTAGTACCCCATTTAGATGCAGTAAAGTAATCTAATGTCACGTCTGTTTCATTTGATTCATCAGGGACCATCTACGGCACACACCCAGGCGGACGCACGGAGAAAAAGGAGGAACAGAAATGATGGCGAGCAGAAGAGAGACAAGGCTACGAAAAGGGCGAGGAAAGATGCGAGTGGGGCGGGAGGTGTGGACAAGTCGCTGGCGGAGCAGTACCGCTCCAAGTTTCTGCAGCACGGCGTGAACAAAACCAAGGCTAGTTAAGTAAGTGGGATCGCCATGGACAGAGACCACCAGCTTCTCCACAGTGGAAGTTGGCTGAGAACCCCCTCCGCAAACCCCTTCAGCCCCGTTGATCGGGGTGCGATTTTGCTTGTAGTGCTACTATGATTTGTTTTCCCCTTGTAGCTTCTACTCCCTCCGTCTGGAAATATTTATCATCAAAATGGATTAAAAGGGGTGTATCTAGAACTAAAATACATCTAGATACATCCCCTTTTATTCATGTTGATGACAAGTATTCCCGGACGGAGGGAGTACCTGTGAAACAGCGACTAACCTGTTTTCGTCAAGCTTTTCACTGCCCAAGTTCTCTTACCTTCTTATATGAAGTGCAGCGAGCTAAAGATGGATCTAGATAAGGATGGATGATCAGGTGCCTATAATTTCTTGCGAGCGATGGTGTTGTGTCGTGTTTCAGCCGTGGCATGTTTTTTGTCCTGGGCATGCTTTTCGCGTTGAGGTGTTGCCATCATTCATGTTTCTTGTGGGTTTGGGTTTGGATATTTCTTGTAAAAAGGTGGTGGTTTGCCTGGCCACGTTGTGTTTTCCTTGCTTTTTTGGTGGAAATAGGGTGTTTTTTCCAACGTGGGAGGTTTCGCGTTCATGTGGCTGTGACAGCGCTTCGTTTGCGTGCGTGTTTGGGCGAGTTCCAGCTATGGAAACGTTTCGTCTGCTTGCGCGTTTGAGGTATGGAAAGGGTAGCAATGATTGATGATGAGAAGAAGAGGTGGTTTATACAGACATAGTTTGGCAGCACCTGTTTTTATCTGAATTTGGCTCGTCTTTATGGAGTCGGTGGCAGTCGACATGACTGGATTGGACATGTTGCCTGCTCCTAACCGTTTAGCCTGTGCCGCGTATATACTCCCGATGGTGATGAAAGACAATTTGCCAATCGCTGGCTACGATTAAAGTGTTCTGGCGTTAATTATAGAGGCAAGACTTTTGCCTGGAGGCCAATCGCTAAACTTCAGAGAACGCACAGGTCTCGGTGGAAAATTGATCTTTCTCAAAAAGGATATATTTTTTGTGTGTGGAAAGTTGATCCTGGCAGGCACGCACAGGTCTCGGTGACAAACGCGTGCACTGCTGCATTTAGTTTAGGTGACGACGAAAGCCAAAGCCGCCCCAGCAAGTTAAGCGATCATGCATCGATCGTTCAACATGCACCATTACTCGAGTTTTCACGCTAATCTTTCTACAAATGGAGAAAAAAAGAAGAATCTGACGCGGACGTACACACGCGCTTGAAGTGCGCGGCTGCATCCGTATCTAGACAAATCTAAGACAACTAATTCGAAACGGAGGGAGTATACTACTAGTACTGTTCCTCGTCCGGATCGCGGTTAAGAGTAGTGGTACGATCATGGGCGGGAACTATATATGTCTCTCACAGATCTCAAGAATCCTTTCGGAATTCGGAGGCGCCATCCTACCAAGATCCACTGCCCAAACTGTACTATAACAGTCTAATAAGACGTGGATTAGTACTATAGCTGAGATGCCGATCATGATGCCCAGCATAATCGACCACCTAGCCACTCAGAAGTAACCAAGGTACCCGTCCATTCCATCCACAAACAAGGGCCCAGGGCCGCTTCCCGCCAGTACCTTGATGTGCACCAAGAGTATGAAAAAGTCACTCTAGTCCAAGTAGTGCATCAAAGACCATGAAAAGTCTAACCGAGGGAAATGGTACAAAATGGGCTGGGTGATGCCCGGTCCTGTGGATAGTGCATTCCGGTAGCCGGTAGGGGTCCCGTCCCGTCCCGATCAGGCAGGCAGGCAGAGGAACGCACTGCATGCGCACTTATCATTGTACTAACTATGTGCGCACTTACGTCTTAACACGGCAGCAAAGGTTAGCGCTTGTGGATCCTGAGTAGTAGTACGATGTTCACACTCCACTTCAGTACTCCACGGTCGCGTGCACAAGTTTGGGTTTGCTCTCCACGGTCAGCACCATGTCCATGTTCACATCTTTTACAGTCACACGCGGACAACTCTTTCCTCTCTGAGCTTATTATTGCACGCGCTCTCCGCGCATCGCAAGGTTTTCTTCCCACCCTTGGTCGCGCCTTGCGCGTATGCATTCTTCTCGCCGGGAAGCGAGCGGTCTTTTCTTTCTTTCTTTCTTTGCTGTTGCAAGACCAAGACAAAACTGATGTTGAATGTGGGGTGCTGCGCGATGGCCAAATGTCAAGAGAGGAATGAATGATGTTGCGTACCGGGCCATGTTGTTTGTGGTCGGCAACGGCAATGGCATGGGCAGGGGTCCATGTCAAACCCAACTCCGGCCATCTGCACACAGACAGAGCTACGAACGAGACCCTTGCTTGCTGCCTGCCGTGTCAGCGCCTACTCACCGCCGACCGAGCGTAGCGCTGGCGGTTCCACTTCCATCTGTCGTCGCCTCGCGCTTTCCAGCTACTAGCCGATTGTTCTACAGTACACGGTTCCATCTGTCATTCCGTGCTCTGCCTTTGTTCTCCGGATCGCACTCTCCCAATGTCCCGTTCTAAGAGCAACTCCAACGAGCCGACCCAAACGGACGACGCTTTTGTCCGCTTTTTGTCCGTTTGAGTCGGCCCGGCGAACACAAACGTTCGGCACTGTGTTTGGATCGGCGAGAGCGCCCAACGCTGGCCCGACCCATTTCATCGGCGCGCCAAAAAAAGTATTGCAAGCATTTTGAAAATAAATACATGCATTTAATTAAATATAAAAGCCGGCCACGAAGGCCGGCAAAAGTCCACATTACATTAATTAAAATACTAAAAACTACGACGCGCTGCCCTAGGCGTCCTCGTCGGTGGTGGCGTCTGCGTCGGGACCAGTGAGGTCGATCAACGTCGGCGCAGGGCCGGCCCAGGGGAAGGCCGTGTTCCAGACGGCGGTGATGCCGGGCTTTGCCGCCGCTGCCTGGGCCTGGCGCGCCTCCTCTTCGGCCTCGCGCTCGAGCATCTGCAGGCGCTGGCCCTCCCGGCGGTCCTCGGCAAGCCGAACGCGGCGCCAGTGGTCGAGGTAGGCCGCCTCCTGCTTCTCCATCGCCCTGAGCCAGATCGGCGGAGCGCTGACCCACTCGCGGACTACTCCGGTCCAGGAGTAGCGCTCGATGTAGGACGGCTCCTCCCGCTCGGCTCTGGGCGGGGACGACGGGGCCACCGGTGGCACGACGTAGTCGCCCGCCGCGGAGAGGGCCATGGCCTCCGCCATGGCAGCCTCGAAAGCCGCCTCGTCCGCCTCCCTCCACCGCTCCTCCTCCTCGCTCTCCTTGATGGCCGCCTGGTAGGCGGCCTCGGCCTCCTGATCCTCGTCGCGGACGACGAGCGCGGGCGGCGGCAGGCTGTGGTCGACGCCGCGTCGCCTCGCCTCCTCGCGCTCGATGGCGAACCATCGAGCCCAGTTGAGCGAGTCGACGGCGAAGCGCGGGTCGGCGCGCCGCTCCTCGCTCAGCAACGCCCACCGGCGCCGCACCCCCCCCGCATGGGCCCTGGCCGTCCGCGGCGCCACCGGCACTGGGATCCTCTCCGGATCCAAATGCCAGTCGTGCGGCAGCGTCACGTCCGGGTACGGCAGAGGCACGCGGTGGTGCCAGTGCCACTCGGCCTGGTGCACCGGCACGCTGGTGCACCGGCACGCTGATGCGTTGCCTCTGCTGGGGAGCGCGCGCCGGCGCGGGGAGGGCGGGGAGGGAGGGGGAATGTCGGGCGGGGGCTTTGCCCTTGCGGCTGCTGCCGACGCCGGAGAAGAAACCCATGCTGGCGGTGGCTAGGGTTGTCACCGGCGTGGGGGCAGGGGTGGCCAGATGGGGACGGGGGGCGAGTGGTAGTGGATGAGGACGGCCCCGCCGCACGCCCGGCTTAAAAAAGGACGACCGCCATCGCTGACGCGTGGGCCCAAGGTGGGCGGTCGTCATAAATTATGTTGACCGTAGCGGTTGGACAGCTGCTAGGTGGGGACACGGCGGACGGCGAGGAGACGCGCGGTGCGTCCGCTTCGCGTCCGCGCCGACGCATTTCAGGTGCAAATTTGGGCCGGAAATGGGTCGGCGCGGACGCCGGGCGGACACGATTTGAGTTTGGGTCGGCGCGTTGGGCCGCCACTTTTGTCCGCACCAACCCAAACGGATGCGGGCGGACAAAATGGGTCGCCCCATTGGAGTTGCTCTAAGGTCTTGTCGAATATTTTCGACCCATGCAGCCCCGGGTAACTTCAACGCACGACCCTAAACTGATGTTTGTTTTGTTCAGATTTCATCCGTTTAGGGATGGCAATGGGGCGGCGTCCGTCCGGATTTCTAGATGCGCCGGCCATGCGCCCAACGAACAGCCGCATTCCGGCCGCATATCGTCCGGCGGAGGCCCTTTATGCATTCTTTGAACTAAAACCAAGCATACCAAATAGTTCATAATTAAATAGTTCCACATCCGAAATAGTCTCACCTAACCCAATCGAAATAAAAACATTATCAAATATTCTTACAACCCAATTAAAATTGTTTTGCATGAAAAGAAATTGAACCGATAGATCTACTGGTTGTAATTGTAAGTCCACATGTGCTCAACCAAGTCATCCTGGAGGTTGCATATGAGTATGCGAATCACGCATTTCACGATCAAATTAGACAAACTGTTCAAAGGTGGTAGGTTGTTGGTGCTCAGACTCAACATTTTCACCCTGGAAATCAAACCATTGGTCGTAGATGCTATCACCACGCTCATCCTCCACGATCATGTTGTCATGATCACAAAAGCATACATCACCTCCCAAAGCTTCTGAGTGCTCCATATCAATGCAGGGTATCGAACGGTACCCCATCGAGATTGAAGCCTCCGTGCATTTCTAGTAAGAAGAGAAGCCAAGCTTGCTAAGGGCATCCCCTTTGCACTCAAAGTATGTGTCATATCCTACCACTCCCCCCCAAATACGATTGAACACATGTCTCCTCATTAGAAAGCGGCGACGAAATTGATGTGGTTTGAAGAGGTATCCCAAAAGTAATCGACATAGAGTAGGACGTGGCCGCTCTCCCTATTGGGGTTCAAGGCTGGAGCATGCCCCGGGATTGATCCCCTGAACCGAGGCCACTGCCTAGCAATGTGGTCATGGATGACCAATGCATCCACCACAAGCTCTTTTTCATCCAAGGACGAATCATCTGATGAACAAATGAAGTTGTGAAAGAAATACTCATCCCCGCTATCCATGGTACCCTGTGAGCAAAGCGTCGAACACCTTGTGGACATGGTGGCGACGCGGCTAGAAAGAGCACGTTGAGCTCCCCTCGCAGACAGCAAAGCAAGGTTGTTTGGGTCGATGGGCGGCGCCGGCGGCCGTAGCTTCTCTCCCACCCACTACAAGAAATATGTCAACTTGTGACCACCACTATTGGTCACTGAAAGGTCATGGTTTTTCATTTGCGACCTTTTTGTGACCAAAAACAGAAGGTCAAAAGCTGGCGGTCATAAACTGACTATAGCGACCTTTCTTCTGGAATGGTCGAAGATGTTTATGACCAAAATACGTCTACTGTGGCGTTTTGGTCACTAGCAACCTCCCCAGGCCATGTAGGCATCCAGCGTGGCAAGCTGATGTGGCACAAGATTCAGCCCGGTCCAATTCGGTTTTCTACATGGGCCTAGCCCAACAATTCGGCCTTTTATTATTATTATCATTCCTACAAATTCTATTGGGCTACATGGGCCAAGCCCAATATTTCAGCCTTTTTATCTCTGGGCTTTGGCCTTTTACAGTCTATTGATTATATATTTTTGGAAAATATATTTTGGAGCTGGTCCCACTAGTCATGTTAATCTCATATATTGATCCCACACATAAGAAAGTTACGAACTAGTCATATTATTTCATAAGTGGGTTGCACTGGTCAGGTTCCCATCTCACACACAAACAAATCACATTCATAATCAAATATTCCAAACAAGAGAACATGTGAAACTCGTCAAATGACACTATATTAGTGCACTATAATTTCTGTAGACTATTACAACCTAGGTATAGCAGCTATTACAATATTACAGTCAAATAGAAAAGACAACTCTTTGCTGAGTAGCACTTCATGGCTTCGCGCTTTTCTTCATGTCTTTGCACTTCCAACTTTCTTAGGCCTGGAGCTCCTGTAAAAGAGGAACCAAGTAAAGAAGTTACGCGCAGCTATATTTGCTACAGATCAGCTATCAACTCGATATTTATGTACACCATAGAGAAATTGTTTCCAGTTAGAACAAGTTCACTTAATACTCAACTCCTTTATTTGTGTCCATTTAGTGCAAGTCCATTATCCATGCATATAAACTTTTGCTCCCAGCCAGCACCTACCCAACTAAGTACAAGTCAGGAGGCCACTACTATTAAACCAACTCAAGTGAGAGAGCCAGCAAACTAGGTGGGATATTTCCTTATCACTAAAATTAAAAATTTGAGCACACCAAAAATTGATTGTGTGTCATAAGATGATCCTGAGAGTGCAGAACCATGTTACCATCTCTAAAGCTCATTAGCCAGCAGCAAAAATTGTGTAACATATGTATAACCATTGCAAACAACCTTAGCAGAATAAGCAGAACAAAATTTCATGTAAAATCTTGGTATAACCAGTAGATTATCCCCTAATAGAAGCTAATTAGGCTCCAATACACAAGGCATAGCAAGCACAGACTAAATAAGCCACGGCCATGAAACAGAGCATGGTATTACAGCAGCTCGGAGATGGAGCTAGAGGTAGGAGAAGGACTCACCAGAGAGGAGGTTGTAGTCGAAGCCGCACACAGGCGCCGCCACCACCGTCACCCTCTAGAGGAGACGCTGCCGCTTCATCGACGGACTCATCTGGTACAAGGAGATCATCAAAATGCATCACACTCATGATCATCAAAACGCAGCAGCAAGAGCAAATACAAGTTTAGCCCACCATGAACAGGGGCACTAGGCAATCCAGTAGCAATGTCATATATAGGTAATAATAACAGGACCTTAGATAATTAGTTTTTGTTCTTACTGACACACAAGTTGACAGAATGTACTCAATATATTCTAATAAAAAGGTTTGCGAGCAGAGGGAGAGGGAGGTGGAGATGGACGTGCTACCTGCTGCTGCGGTGGTGCCTCTTGGTGGTCGTGCTTGAGCTCCTCCTCCTGATGCTGCTCACTAACCTGCAGGACAAACAAGACCATGGGTAAAGGAACAAGACCATGGGTAACAGTACATCTTCACTTGGATATATCTAATAAGTCCAGTTGGTTCTCACAAGCAAGTGTTCTCAGGTTTGCCTTAACATGAAAGGTTAACTTATACTTAACTGTGAGCAAACAGTACATAACAAAATCATGGATTTGATTTCAAGTAACCGAGACTAATTAATGTGTTACTGCCTGATACTGTCGATCAGAAAAGCATAAGCAGCAAACAATATCCTGCGTATCAGTGGAAACAAGGTGACAAACTAATGTTCGAGGGAGGTACTTTATATAATAAAAACTAATAAAAAGAAACTAGGCACCTGCATAATCACACGGCGGTAGTTTTAGATAATAAAAACTACTGTTCCACGCAGTCTTAGCGCTCCATCAAAGAATCAACTAAAATTACTTTCAAGCAAACAGGTTGTACATTGATCAGGTTGTAAAGGACAAAAATTCAGGGGTGTACCTAGTGCAAGAAGGCATTTACTAGGTTTTGAAGCTAATAACAATTAGCATGCACGTATCACTTGTTGGAGTTGGTGCGTGGTCAAATTCAACTAGTGTAATGTATCACCTATATATAATAGACCCATCTCTCCAATGCAATTTCACGGACCAAGAAACATAGGTGTTTATTTCTTCCTCTGCTAAACTATCTCCATATGGATACCAGCTAATGATACGCATATTGTATTAAGGCAACGCTTTGGACGGCACATATTCTGCAAGCTGCTGCTAATTTGCAAATACAAACGAACGCCTAACAGTGCTCGCATAGAATTAGCAGAGCATGGTAGATTTATAGCCATCAGGGGAGGGGACACCTGAACCCACGTCGGCTGCTGCAGGGCTTGTGCTGCACACAAACACACACATACATGTATCAGAAGCAATTCAGTCAACACTCTTGGCAGGCAAGAGGCAAGTTGGCACTCACAGGGTTGAGATAATAGCAGGAGACGTGCGTACCTGAAGGGTCGAGCGATTGGTCCGAGCCCGGAGAGCATAGGAGGCATGGCGGTGGTGTGCTGGCGCGCCTTGGAAGCCCGGGAACGTGGTGGTACCGATGGTCAAGGAAGAAGAGGAGCAGAGCAAGCCCTTGATGGCCAGCTAGATACGTCCCTCCTTCTGCTCCTCGAGGATGGGTGACCTGCAGTAACAGATATGTTATACAACCCGGGATCAAATGTAGCACATACTATCGTTATAACAGTCTTCTCTTGTGTCTTCGCTAAGACAGATGCAGACTAACTGCATGTCCAGGAGGACATTGAATACATACACTTTGAATAAATAGCATAACAAAGTGATGTAGTAACCACATTGAGCATCTAAAAAAGAAGTGGCATGAACAATAATCAATTGTTTACCTCACCACCAGGTGTCTGTCATAGCATACACATTCAACTTATTCGGTGACAACGGACTAAAAGATGCCTGATATACAATCCTAATTGCAGGAAATTCCTACTAGCACCAAAATACTCAGGCTGAAATCACTGAGTTGAACATACACCATATTGCATCTAATCACAGGACACTAGTCTGTAACAGACTAGCTGGTATTGACATACAAGAGTACGGCTAGGCGCGAAGAAGGGTAAAACTATCACTTTATTTGCTCCCCAAATGCAAGAAGCTAAGGCACTAAAAAGAGGGCAGAAGCTACAATCTTCCTGGTCTAAGCATCACCTGATCAAAGAAGGAAGTACAGGCAGAGGCCAAGCTGTACTACTCACTTCCGGGCACCAGTTCCATCAGCTCTTAATACCACCGCATCTACTGGCCGGCCATGGATGAACAAAGTCGCAGCAATACATGGAGCTCAAGAGCTAGGGGTCGTTGACACACGCACGGACAGCCGAGTGGGTCGAGGAGGGTACCTTGGCATGGTTCCAGGTGTTGCCGATGGTGAGGGGCCCGTGGTCGGCGAGGATCTGGAGGAGGCGGCCGGAGATTGCCAAATTGGATGGAGAAGGAGCTCCATCTCCTTGGTGGCGACCCGTCCCATGGAGGTTCGCCCCTCCTGCCATCGTCGTCGTCCCATCCACAACCATGTTGACCTGCCGAAAGGGAACACAAGACGAGGTGAGGTGAGGAGGAGATAGTGCGCGAATAAGGAGGGGAGGGGCTTACCGGTGCCAGATCCGGCAACCTCTGGCCTCGCCGTCGCCGGATTTGGCAGATCCCGACGAAGTTAGGGGTGGCAGCCGAAACCCTAGCCACGGGTGAGGGTTGCGGGCGAGTACTAGAGGGCGCGGGTCGGGGCGTGGGCTCGATGGTGAGGGTCGTCGACGGCGGGGGTGGGCGGCGGAGGGGGTGGGCGACAGTGGGCGGCGGTGGGGGTGGGCGACGGTGGGCGGCGGTGGATTCAGATCAGATCGGAGTGAGGGAGAGGAGAGAGGGGCGTCAGTGCGAGGGAGAGAAGGGTGCGAGAGGAGGAGTGCGGGACGTGGGTGAGACGGGCGACGTGCGGGCCGTTGGATCCAGGAGCATCCGACGGTGATTATCCACGATCCGCGTGAGAGGCCTCTGGACCAATCAAAACGCATTATACAGGTATGATATTTTGACCATTTAAATTGGTCGTAATCGACTAAAAGTAAGGTGCTAAATCATGTTAGCTATTTTATTATGACCTGAAGAATTGAAAAAAAAACTTCGCATTGTGTCAGCAAATTTGAATTTAGTTTTCAGGAATAATCACAAATTGAAATAAGACAAATATTTTTATAAAGAGTTATGAGAAATGACTTCTTTTAATTCATTTTTTTCATTTATCGTGTGTCCAAAATGAGTTCTTTTGTGAAGGACCTATCATATATTTATTACAAATTTTTACCAAATTAATTTTCTAAAATACTAGAACAAATTTAATGCACAATTGACCAAATGGTTGGGTGTAAAAAGTTTTGATCTACCTCTCGTGAAAAAGACAAATTTTCGTCGATTCAGTTGGAAGCGGGTCAAATTTGAACTGTAGCTACCTCGTAGTTTGCTCTTTATTTTTTCCAAAAATTATTTCTAGGTACATAAGTATCTATTTAATCAGAGAAACGCCAAAAAAATTCCAAGATTCAACCACTAGCTAGGAACGGTCATTCCCGCCGTTTTGACCGCATTTTGAAACGGGCATAAAAAATTCAAAAAAAATCAAAAAATTGGGAAACCTTCGCATTGTGTCATTATATGTGGCCAAGTTCCCAGGAAAAATAACAAACTTGTAATACGGCAATTATTTTAAAAAAGTGTTCTCAGAAATGAGCTATCATCTCTGAAGATTCATGGCTTTCAAGCCAAATGATCAATCTTATGGCCACATTTGTGGCATAGTTTGTTCAAATGATCTCATATTGTGCACAAGGGTGCATATTGGAATGGCAAACAATGTTGCCTAAGGAAGTTTTCATTTTCTTTGGACGAAAAACCATTTTTCATTTTCCGAGTGTCCAAAAGGAGGTTTTTTGTGAAGGACCTCCCAAATAATTGTTGCAAAATTGGACCAAATCAATTTTCTAAAATACTAGGACATATTTGATGCACAATTGACAAAATGGTTGGGTGCAAAAAGTTTTGATCCACCTCTCGTGAAAAAGACAAATTTCCGCCGATTTAGTTGGAAGCGGGTCAAATTTGAACTGTAGCTACCTCGTAGTTTGCTCTTTATTTTTCTCAAAAATCATTTTTTAGGTACAAAAGTATCTATTTAATCAGAGAAACACCAAAAGTTTTCCAAGATTCAACCACTAGCTAGGAACGGTCAAGCCCGCCGTTTTGACAGCATTTTGAAACGGGCATAAAAAATTCAAAAGAAAATCAAAAAATTGGAAAACCTTCGCATTGTGTCATCATATGTGACCAAGTTTGCAGGAAAATAATAAACTTGTAATACGGAAATTATTTTAAAAAAGTGTTCTCAGAAACGAGCTATCATGCGTGAAGATTCATGGCTTTCAGCCAAATGATCAAACTTATGGCCACATTCATGGCATAGTTTATTGACATGATCTCATATTGTGCACAAGGGTGCATGTTGGAATTCCAAACAATGTTGCCTAAGGGAGTTTTCATTTTCTTTGCACGGAAAATTCATTTTCCATTTTTCGAGTGCCCGAAATGAGTTTTTTTTGTGAAGGACCTCCCATATATTTGTTGTGAAATTGGACCAAATCAGTTTTCTTAAATACTAGGCCATGTTTAATGCACAATTGACCAAATGGTTGGGTGTGAAAAGTTTTGATCCACCTCTGGTGAAAAAGATAAATTCTCGTCGATTCAGCTGGAAGCGGGTCAAATTTGAACTATAGCTACCTCGTAGTTTGCTCTTCATTTTTTACAAAAATCATTTCTAGGTACATAAGTATCTATTTAATCAGAGAAACACCAAAAAATTCCAAGATTCAACTGCTAGCTAGGAACGGTCAAGCCCGCCGTTTTGACCACATTTTGAAACGGGCATAAAAAATAAAAATAAAAATCAAAAAAATTGGAAAACCTTCGCATTGTGTCATTATATATGACCAAGTTTCCGGGAAAAATAATAAACTTGTAATACGATAATTATTTTAAAAAAATGTTCTCAGAAATGAGCTATCATGTGTGAAGATTCATGGCTTTCAAGCCAAATGATCAATCTTATGGCCACATTCATGGCATAGTTTGTTCAAATGATCTCATATTGTGCACAAGGGTGCATATTGGAATGGCAAACAATGTTGCCTAAGGAAGTTTTCATTTTCGTTGGACGAAAAAACCATTTTCCATTTTTCGAGTGCCCGAAAGGAGGTTTTTTTGTGAAGGAACTACCAAATAATTGTTGCAAAATTGGACCAAATCATTTTTATAAAATACTAGGACATATTTAATTCACAATTGACAAAATGGTTGGGTGTCAAAAGTTTTGATCCACCTCTCGTGAAAAAGACAAATTTCGCCGATTCAGTTGGAAGCGGGTCAAATTTGAACTGCAGCTACCTCATAGTTTGCTATTTATTTTTTCCAAAAATCATTTATAGTTACATAAGGACCTATTTAATCATAAATACATGGTTTTGTGGCGATACGTCGAGGTTTGGGCGGTGGCCGAGGGCCCCAACTCTAGAGCGCGTAAACTCGCATGCCCGTCGCGTGGTCACCGCGTGACCGTAATGTTGCCATGTGTTCTGGGTGGCCTAGGCATGTCTATTGGGTTGGGCACTCCCCAGGTTGGTGTTAGGAAGAAAATCACAACATAAGATTCTCACAAGGAGACCGATCGATGCTCAAACATGAATTAGCAGCCAAGTGTTTGATTAGCGGTACGGGAAATGCACATGGCCAATGGGCGTGAGTTTTGGCTGAGGATTATCATCTACTAAGGAGAATGTCTTCACAAATTTTTAGCTCAAAAGGAGGATCCTAGGTGGTACTTGCTTTGCAAAGTACCACGCTGGACAAAAATATGAATGTTGAAGCTGGGCTCAAAATGATGAATGGATTGAGCTGAAATTTTGTGGAGGATGGTTATTTGGGCATAGGAAAGCATTGTAGAAAATTGATACTATTTGGACATGCCAAAGTAGTACTTCCTTCACAATGCTCTTCTATGGACAGAAACTTGGGAAAACTAGTGAGAGAGATTGGATGAATTAAATGAGCTAAAATTGGTGCAGGTAAGTTACTTAGGTATGGTCATGCGCTGGTAAATTTTCAGATTATTTGGGTAAGCCTAGCTAGTACTTACTTCACAAAGCTTCTCTCGAGGTAGAAACTTTGGAAATTTCCTAAGAAAGATTTACTAGGAACATTGAGCTGAATATTATCATGTGGCAATGATTTGGGTATGGAAGAGTGGTCGAAAATTTTGAGGGTAATAAGAGGGGTCTATATAACACTTGCTTTGCAACGTGCCAATTTGGCCATAAAATATAAATTGAACCTGGGCTCACATAGATGATTTGACTGAGCTGCAATTTGGAGGAGGGTGATAATTTGGGCATATGAAGGAACTGTATAAATTTCATGTCATTTCGAGATATAAAAAAGGTACTTCCTTCACAATGCTTCTAGGTGGACAAAAACTTTGGAAATTTGCCGAGGAATATTTGCTAGGAAAATGGAGCTGAATTTTGTCATGCAGTAATAATTTGGATAGAAAAGAGTGCCCAAAAATTCCTAGGGCAATCAAGAATATATAAATAGCACTTCCTTCATAAAGTGTTGTTGTGAACAGAATAGGAAAATGAATATTGTTGAATTAGTTTTGAACTAGGCAAGGAAGGACTTTTACATATTTGATGAAGATATGACCCAAATAATTTATGATATTTTTTTGGGAATTTTGGGAATGACAGAAATATAGGTTGCTTCACAACCTAGGGCAAAAACTGCCACATGGACATGACACATAGGCAAAACTGATGAGGTGGCGCCTAGTCATAGCAACCCACCACAATTTACAAGGTTATGACCATCTATATTGGTCATGATCAGCTAGAAATAAGGCAGCGGACTAGTGCTGTCTGCTTTATGACCATTTCGTGTAAGGAAATTACGACATTTCTGACCAAAATGGTCGCAATGGTTTAGGGTTTGGAGCCCCCCGAACAGCTTTTGACCAATTGGTCTAAAATGGTCATAGATTTATGACCAATTCTTCCAGGGTCACTGACAGAAGGTCATAAGTTGACATATTTCTTGTAGTGACCTACAACAAAGAACCACGAACGCCCGCAAAAAGCTCCTTCGAAACACGGGCGTGGGCTAGCTGTGGCACATAGCATGGTCGTGGTTCGGAAGGCCTTGCAAAGAAGGCGATGTGGCCCGAAAAATGGGGGTACAGGCGGGGTGGCGGCGACAATGGAGGGGGCGGGGAGCGGAGGACGAAGGGATAGCAAGGGGAAGAGAAATGTGCGTTGTGTCCCTGATGGGCAAGCCAGAGGAGACAAGGGCACACGTCCCACATGTCCGGGTGTCCGTTTGGATGCAAACGCGGCCCAAAGTTGGGTCGGGAGTGGGTCAAAACAGACAAAAAATAGACGCTTGTCCGTTTGCACTCACGCGTTGGGCTACATTTTGTATCCGTTTACCCCCAAATGCACGCGGCCGGACCATCTGGGGTTCTGCGTTGGAGTTGCCCTAACACGTACAAGGGCCTACAGAGTAAACACAACATGTGCTTTTAGAGGCATGCTGACCCTGAAACAGACACCGCATCCGTCCACTGACATTGATGTGAAAAATCCGGTTATCCAACCATGCACACATACATTTCAAAGCGGATTTGAACAAATTAAATGCATTTCATCAAACACGATGAAATTCATCAAAATTCGGACGCAAAACATGAAACAGACGGAATTTTGACCGTTTAACCAAACCACAAATAACATAATAGCACAATTCATCCATAAATAGTATGCAAATATCTCTAGTACAATAATAGTTCATATTCAATGAGACAACTGGATGTTCCACAAGTCTTTCAGAATCATTTATGCCAAATTCAATGACACTGTAATCAGAACCGAAGCATGTCGTCCCACACAAATTGCTCATTTAGCTTCATCCAACAATGTATGTGCGGAAATGGCATACCCTCGGACCTGTAGTATAGCATTGAAGCGTGTACATACTATACAATGCGTAGAGCAACAATGAGTAAATGAATGAATTAACCACCATATAAAGTAACTAGAAGAAACTTACGATCTCCATAGTTTACAAGCCCAATGGACACCTCATCTCCATTTGGTGAAAGACACCTCACAACTTCATGATGGAGTTGCAAATGGTGTACCACCGATGAGTTAGCGACTTAATACATCTCTGACATATCTATAATTTTTTATTATTTCATGTTATTAAATTAGCAATCTTGGATGCTTTCTATGCATTTATATTCTATTTTGTATTATTTTTTGGGACTAGCATATTAACCCAGTGCCCAATGCCAGTTACTATCTTTTGCTTGTTTTTGGCTTCTCAAAAAATCATTACCAGCGAGGTCCAAACGCGATGAAACTTTACGATGGTTTTTTCTGGACCAGAAGGGACCCTAGAACGTTCGGGAGGATGCCAAAAGAGCTACAGGAGAGCCACAAGCTCACAGGGCGTGCCCCAGGGGGGTAGGCGCGCTCCCAATCTTGTGGGCCCCCCCTAGTACCCCTTAACATAATTCCACCTCTATAAATTCAGAAATATTCCCAAACCAATAAAGAGCCACCCGAAACACTTTTTCCGCTGCCGCAAGCTTCCGTTCTTCTGTGATCCCATCTGCAGGCCTTTTCCGGTACTCTGCCAGAGGGGGAATGGATCACGGAGGGCTTCTACATCATCCTTGCTGCCTTCCGAAGATGCATGAGTAGTTCATCATATACCTACATGTCCATAGCTAGTAGCTATATGACTTCTTCTCTCTCTCTCTCTCTCTTTGATCTTCAATACAATGTTCTCCTCGATCTTTTTGGAGTTCTATATGATGTAATCTTCTTTTGCGGTGTGTTTGTTGAGGATCCAATAAATTGTGGGTTTATAATCTGAATATTCATGAGAAGTAATTGAGTCTTTTTCGAACTTTTTTATGCATGATTGTTATACCTTTATGTTTGTCTCTGATCTATCCCTTTGGTTTGGCCAACTAGATTGATTTATCTTTAGTGGGAGAGGTGCGTTCTAATGGGTTCAATCTTGCAGTACTCTTTATCCCGGTGACAGAAGGGGACAAGACATGAATTTGTATTATTTCCACTAAGGATAAAACGATGGGGTTTATTCATATTAATTGGATTTACTTTGTCTACATCATGTCATCTTGCTTAAGGCGTTACTCCATTTTATGAACTTAATACCATAGATGCATGCTGGATAGCGGTTAATTGGTGGGGTAATAGTAGTAGATGCAGGCAGGAGTCGGTCTACTTGTCAGGGATGTGATGCCTATATACATAATCATTGTCTTGAATATTGTCATAACTATGCGCTTTTCTATCAATTGTCCAACACTAATTTGTTTACCCACCGTATGCTATGTGTTCGAGAGAGAAGCTTCTAGTGAAAACTATGGCCCTCGGGTCTGCTTTAATCATATTTAAAAAAAATCCAAAATACCTTCGCTAAAATTTTATTTCTTTTATTTTGTTTTGTAATTTATTTATCTACCAGTACAATATTTGATCCTTGCAAGTAACGAGTTCAAGGGGATTGACAACCCTCTTGCTGGCATTGTGTGCAAGTATTTGCTTTTGTGTGTGAAGGTGTTGTTCATGAGGCTTTGCATGATTCTCCTATTGGTTCGATAAATGTTGGTTCTTGCCTAGGAAAATACTTATCTCTACTGTACTGCATCTCCCTTATCTTCCAGGAAAATCCCAATGCAGCTCACAAGTAGTAGGAAGAATTTTTGGCGCCGTTGCCGAGGAGGCATCATCAAAACCTATCAAGTACCTTCGCACAAACTATCATCTGCTTGCTCTACTTTTTATTTGACTTTGCCTCTCGTTTTCATCTCCTCCACTTCTCTAAAAAACAAAAACACAAAAACACTTTGTTTTACTAGTTTGCTTGCAAAAATCATGTCAACACACCAAAACAGAAAGGAAAAGTAAAGACATATGGATCCTCATCCACTTGCTAATCTTTTCAAACTTGCTGCATGTTGAAAACCAATAGCTAAAAATGAAGAAGTGATAAAAGAAAATGCTATCGGGATACATTTATTGAATGAAAAGCATGATTGCAATTGCGTTAGTGTAAATTCTATTAATGTCAATTATGCTAATGATCATGATTGGGGTGATAATTATGATGTTTCTTACTAAGGATGACAATTTTACCCATGGGTATGGGTACCCATGGATACCGCACCTGCATGGGAAGGGTATGGGCACAAATTTATATCTATGGTAGTACCCGTACCCTACCCGTTAAGTCATGGGTAGGGCACGGGTATAGTCTTGTACCCATGGATATACCCATATCCTACCTGTTTATACTAACATGTGGACCTTACCCATGAAGTGTGTCGTGAGCTTGTGAGCCTATGTTAAAGTTGTTGGGGAACGTAGTAATTTCAAAAAAATTCCTACGCACACGCAAGATCATCGTGATGCATAGCAACGAGAGGGGAGAGTGTGTCCAGGTACCCTCGTAGACCGAAAGCGGAAGCGTTACCACAACGCGGTTGATGTAGTCGTACGTCTTCACGATCCAACCGATCAAGTACCGAACGCATGGCACCTTCGAGTTCTGCACACGTTCAACTCGATGACGTCCCTCGAACTCTGATCTAGCCGAGCTTTGAGGGAGAGTTCCGTCAGCACGATGGTGTGGTGACGATGATGATGTTCTACCGACGCAGGGCTTTGCCTAAGCACCGCTACGATATTATCGAGGTGCATTATGGTGGAGGGGGGCACCGCACACGGCTAAGAGATCCAAGAGATCAATTGTTGTGTCTATGGGGTGCCCCCTGACCACGTATATAAAGGAGTGGAGGAGGGGGAGAGGGCCGGCCCCTATGGCGTGCCCTAGAGGAGTCCTACTCCCACCGGGAGTAAGATTCCTCCCCTTCCAAGTAGTAGGAGTAGGAGACAAGGAAGGGGAAGAGGGAAGAGAAGGAAGGAGCGGGCGCCGCCCCTCCCCCTAGTCCAATTCAGACTAGTCATTGGGGGGGGGGGTTTCCTCTCTCTCCCCTAAAGCCCAATAAGGCCCATATACTTCTTCCCCGTATTCCCGTAACTCCCCGGTACTCCGAAAAATACCCGAACCACTCGGAACCTTTCCGATGTCCGAATATAGTCGTCCAATATATAGATCTTTACGTCTCAACCATTTCGAGAGTCCTTGTCATGTCCCCGATCTCATTCGGGACTCCGAACTACCTTCGGTACATCAAAACACATAAACTCATAATATAACCGTCATCGAACTTTAAGCGTGCGGACCCTACGGGTTCGAGAACTATGTACACATGACCAGGACACGTCTCCGGTCAATAACCAATAGCGGAACCTGGATGCTCATATTGGCTCCTACATATTCTATGAAGATCTTTATCGGTCAAACCGCATAACAACATACGTTGTTCCCTTTGTCATCGGTATGTTACTTGCCCGAGATTCGATCGTCGGTATCTCAATACCTAGTTCAATCTCGTTACCGGCAAGTCTCTTTACTCGTTCCGTAATACATCATCCCGCAACTAACTCATTAGTTGCAATGCTTGCAAGGCTTAAGTGATGTGTATTACCGAGTGGGCCCAGAGATACCTCTTCGACAATCGGAGTGACAAATTCTAATCTCGAAATACGCCAACCCAACAAGTACCTTCGGAGACACCTGTAGAGCACCTTTATAATAACCCAGTTACGTTGTGACGTTTGGTAGCACACAAAGTGTTCCTCCGGTAAACGGGAGTTGCATAATCTCATAGTCATAGGAACATGTATAAGTCATGAAGAAAGCAATAGCAACATACTAAACGATCAAGTGCTAAGCTAAACGGAACAGGTCAAGTCAATCACATCATTCTCCTAATGATGTGATCCCGTTAATCAAATGACAACTCATGTCTATGGTTAGGAAACTTAACCATCTTTGATTAACGAGCTAGTCAAGTAGAGGCATACTAGTGACACTATGTTTGTCTATGTATTCACACATGTATTATGTTTCTGGTTAATACAATTCTAGCATGAATAATAAACATTTATCATGAAATAAGGAAATAAATAATAATTTTATTATTGCCTCTAGGGCATATTTCCTTCAAAAGTTGCCACCAATTGTCAATTTGAATTGAGATAATTGTCGTGTACTCATCTATCTATAATTGAGTCGAGATAAATGTTTTTTGTCAAATGTGCTATCGATGAATGTACAATTGTGAATAACTTGTGTACTATTTGATCTACCCATTGGGTACCCAATGGGTATGGGTACCCGTCGGATATGGGTATAGATAAAGTTTCATACCCATGGGTACGGGTATGGGTAGAATCTTTTTTGCATGTCGACTATAATTTGTCAGCGATCGACCACATTATTTTGTGCATGTCGAATCTTCTGAGGAATAAACTCCTTGTCGGAACACAAAGCGTTTACGAGATGTCGAGTGGGAGAGAGCTTCACCTGAGAAGACTACTAACATCTCCGAGGATTCGGACTGTACAATGACAAGAAAGTTCGTATGTTGAATAGCAAGAGCCATACATTGCATGATCGCATGTAAATCGACCTCCGGCGCCTCGTTGCAATTAAAGATATAGCGCTAGGCTCAAAATATGACCGAACCATCTTCTCTTTTCATTATCATGCCTGCCGCAGCTGTGCCATCTGCTGAAAACAAGGAACCATCAACCGACAACGCGATGTAGCCAGCCGGCGGCCGAGGCCAATGTAGGCGTTGCGCAGACGCAACACTCTCTTGGACATAAACCAACTCACATGCACACATCTTGCCTTTAACAATTTCCTTCAAGCATTACTTGTGAGAGTAAACAAGGGACATCAAATAGCTATCAAGGAATTCCACTGTAGCCACAACTGGAGGCATCTCTTTGCCATGGCACAAGTCATTCTGCATCTGCCAAATGCACCAAATCAACATAATCACCATTTCCCGCATGGTTGCTGTGCAATTCATTAGAACATTCAGCAGCCAATCATTCTCACTGTCTACTAAGAGTACATCATGGGGTAAGGGCCATATAACACACATGTTCTCCCAAATATTCCGAGCATGGTTCAGGAAACCAATGCATGGAAGGAACTTTCATCTTCGATACCGCACAATGTACAAATTTGATAACCCATAAGTACAGGGGATCAATTGTAGCCTTTTTTATAACTAAGAGTGTCGAACCCAACGAGGAGCTAAAGGTAGAATTAATATTCTCTCAAGTTCTATCGACCACCGATACAACTCCACGCACACTTAAGTTTGCTTTACCTAGAACAAGAATAAAACTACTTTGTAGGTGTAATAGGATAAGTTTGTAAGAATAAAACTAGAAGTACTTAGCGGGATAATAAAACTTCAGTTTGTTTTAGTAAAGAGCATTTTGTAACACGAAGAGAAAGATTGTCCATAGGCAATTGAATATAACACGATAGATACTTATCATATGCAATAAGGGAGAGGCATGCGCTACATACTTTCCGTACTTGGATCACATGTTCTTATTATTGGAACTCTAGCAAGCATCCACAACTACTAAAGATTATTAAGGTAAAGCCCAACCATATCATTAAGTAACAAGTCCTCTTTACTCTCATACGCAACAACCCCCTTACTCGGGTTTAAGCTTATGTCACTCTTGCAACCCACTATAAGCGAATCATGAATGTATTGCAACACCCTACAGCGGTAATCCCACACGCTTGCGCGACATGGAGGGCATCATAGGACAACACCATATTAACATTAAACTCATATCAATCACACCATACCACAATTAATCCGTAGGACAAAAGAAATCTACTCACATTTTATGATTGCCACACATCATTGGATAATAACATATAGTATTAAGCACCATGTTCAAGTACAGAATTACAACAGGAATAGAGAGGTTACACCACTGCATAGAGCGGGAGAGAGTTGGTGATGATGGAGGCGAAGTTGTTGGTGTAGATTGCCGTCACGATGGTTTCCCCGGCGGCGCTCCGACGACACCGGAAGAGAAGGGGGAGAGCCCCCTCCTTATTTTTCTTGCTTGGCCTCCCCCTAGATGGGAGGAGAGTTTTTCCTCTGGTGCATGGTTGCCATGGCTCCCGGAGGGCTGGAGCCCCTCTGAGATTGCATCTCTCTCTGTGTTTCTCTTCTATTTTCGTCTATTTTCTGATGCCTTCACCGTTTTTTATATTCCCGAAGATCCATAACTCCATTGGGATGAAATTTTGAGGGGATTTATGTGCGGAAATTATCTTTCTTGCGGCGAAAGAAGGGCTCCAACCAAGGTAAGAGGGAGTCACAAGGCAACACGGCGTGCCCTAGGGTATCGTCTTGCGTTGATTCTTATTCCCAAAAATCACATATATTCCACAAAAAACCTCCATAAAATTTTATCATGTTTGTACTTCGTTTGATATGGATATTCCGCGAAACAAAAAACATGCAAAAAAGGAACCGACACTAGGCACTGGATCAATATGTTAGTCCCAAAAACAATATTAAATGTTGCCAAAAGTATATAATAGTTGTAGAATATTAGCATGAAATAATCAAAAAATATAGATACGATAGAGATGTATCAAGGTTCCACGTCTAGCGAGATGCCACTTTGCCTTGTCGAGCGTGGCCCAGACACCGACATCCACGTAGTGATCTTCATCTTTTGCGGTACAACTGCTTTCCAAATACAGTTCCATAACGATCGCTCACCATGCGGTGAGCTACTTGATGCCCCCCGAGAACGACTCATCATGTTCAGCTGTCGCTAATCTATATGCACTCTTCAGACCGTCCATAGTGGGAATAACTTCAACAGTAACATATATAGGGTTCAACTCAACAAATTTACTTATGTGGTAATGATTTAATGAGGAGAAAGATGATTTTAGTAACATATCTAGTTATTCACACTATGGGTAACACCACACATATCAAGGCATGATGAGTCTATAATCTAATAAAATAAGTGTTGCATGACACCACACTTATGTTACGCCCCACTATGGGTAGTCTCACCGTAAAATTTCCAGATTTCCCAGGATTCTCAACGAAGAAGTCACTTTGTTGTCTTGGAGATATTCGAATTTTTAGAATCTCCTGAACGTCATCACCCAAAAATAAGTATTAAGCATGTCAATGTTCCAGCCTCCGTTATTATCCAAGAAATCGGCCACCCGGTTAAACCGATAATTACGCTTCGGCATAACCGGCCAAAAGAGGAACCCCTCGGAATCCATGGATCTCACCAAGTTCTGATCATGGTGCCATTCCCAACCCTCCAAATAATGCCCTTCTTCACCAGCTCCAATCCCTGCTCAATCCCCTTCCAAACAGTCGACGAGTTACGTGAAAAAAATAGTGTCCACTAGGTTCCTAGTCGGACAGTATTTTGCAGGGAGGAGATGAGCACACAAACTGTTAGGTGCATCCAACAAACCGCCATGCTTGTTTACCAAGTAATGCTTGGTTGAAAGCCCTCATATCACGGAAGCCCATACTACCTTTAGACCTGGGTAATATCATTTTATCCCAACTAAGCCAGGCCATCTTATGCTTTCCCTTCTCGACCACGACCAATATTGCCTCATCAATCGTGTAAGATCAGCACATACCGAGGCAGGAAGATGGAACACACTCATCACATATGAAGGGATAGCTTGGGCCACTGCCCTAATAAGAATCTTTTTATTTCTAGAAGACAAATATTGTTCACTCCACTCCAATAGAGATTTACTCAACACCGCTTGAACGGTTTCAATCTACCCTTGTGCATCCTCCCTTCCGACACTCCAAGGCCCAAGTACTTAGGCTCAAAAACATCATTTGCGACACCTAGAATATTTTTAATCTCCATGGAAATCTCATGTAAGCAAATTTTCAGAAAAAAGAATGGAACACCTGGTAGGGTTAATGTGTTGGCCCGTGGCTGAGGCATCAGTGCTCAAAACATCCTTAACCAAACATGCCTATTGCTCAGAAGCTTGAAAGAATAACAATGAGTCATCCGCAAACAGAAGATGTGAAATAGTTTGCGCCCTTCGGCATATTTTCAATCCTTCCTCCACTATGGACTTGCTGATCAGTGCAGACAATGCGTCAGCAACAAAGAGAAATAAAAACGTGGACAAAGGATCACCTTGGTGAAGTCCCTACGAAGGGGTAAAAGACTCTAGTAATTTTCCATTAAACTTTATGCAATATTTCTGCGAAGTAACACAAGCCATAATACGAGAAATCCATGATGTAGCAAAACCCCACTTACATAGGGCCTACACAAGAAACATATAGTCAGCGCGATCATATGCCTTCAATAGGTCAAGCTTGTAAGCACATAATGCCGGATTTTCCTCTCTCAGAGATAGAATATGATGAATACACTCAAAAACAAAGATGGAATTATCTGAAATAAGTCTACCTGGGTTCAAGTCCAAATACTCGCATTTATCCTGGATATATTTCAGGATTTCCGACGATGCGCGTTCAGTGAGATGTTCCCGTTGACTACGAGGCGTCTACGATGACTTTCTAAAATCTCAAGATGATATGCAACTCAGTTTCCCGGATGTTCTCATAAGGGTAGGATGTGTGCGTGTGCATTCATAGGGGTGAGTCTATGCGCATATATATGAGCGCTTATGTTGTACTGTGTTAAAACAAGTACTCATCGCCGACCGACTATAGCAGTACCATAGCATGCGTTCTTAGCGCCGGCGGTTCAATCTGTCGATTGTACAATGCGCGGGTCATTCAGTGCTCGGGCCTGCACCAATCGCACATGCTCATAAGAGAGTACAATACCATAGGATCCACGTCGCGGTTTCCCAACATTCCAATTCTACGGTCTCGTCGATTATTTCGATTATTTCCTACTGTATGTGGGCTCGAGAAATAGCATGTACAGGGGCCTTCGCACCCCCCCCCCCCCCCACACACAGTAGTATATCATGTTCTTTCACATGTTTTACCAAAGAAATCATTCGGTTCGATCGATCACAAGCCCCTAATGCTGAATAGCAAAGCGACTAAACATGCAACAAATCACCAAACTCCAATTTATTATTACACACCAAAGGCGCACAATAGTTTAACCAAAGAACGATACTAAAAACTCAGCCTGATAGGTGGATCATCAAAGGAGAATCAACGTATCCAAGAGCAAGGCCAACATAGGAGCGATGCACCACACAAGGGACATAGCTAGTCGAGGAAATTCGGCCGGTGATCCTCATAAGAACCCCCGGACGATGCCACCCCCACGCTGCACGGTAGGCTTCACCTGCCACCTACTCCATGATTTTTGCTCCTAGCGTCAACACCCTTTGATGTCCCTCCCTTTATCTGCAAAATTTCCCAATTTGTTAGCCACTGACATATCAACCTGATAATAATAATTAGAACATTTATCAGCTTGTTTTTCCAAAAACAACAACTGTTTCTGCATCTCCAAATTGTCCAAAAGATAGCAGCGACACTAACTAACACCTGTTTTTTAGTTACATCATGTTCAATTTTTTTTAATCTAGTCACTACAACACAAAATCAGATTGGTAGGATTGATCTCAAATTTAAAGCATATTTAAGAAAACCCCACACTAGTTTATCCACTGAACATCTGAAGAAAAAGTTTTTATTGTTCTCATCTTGACCACAAAACACACGTTTTTTGGGATCATCTAGCCACTTTTCAATAAATTTTCTCTAGTTAATATGCCATTTTTTACCATCAACCAAAAAAAAGACTTTGATTTTTGGCGGAATTTTATTTTTTCTTAAAAAAATTGTGGCAAACCACAATATTGAACAACAAGGTGTCTATAAAGTGATTTAACTTTAAAAAGACCATTTGCAATTAACACGCACTTAATAGAATCCTTGTTGCGAGACATCACATTCCATCACATCTCATTTTGAGGCTATCCCAAAGAGTAAGATTATCACCTCACAAAGTTATTATAAATCTAAAACCCTTCCAACTTCTCTACAAGGCATCAACTGTAGTAATATTGTAATTAGAACTCAAATTATACTGTATAGCATAAGAGATTTTAAGAGGTTTATAATCCACCAACAGTCCCCGAAAATCTAGCTTTCTTTACATTACCCACTTTTTTGCAATACTGGTAGAATGTGTACTTAATTTTCATAAGACTGGACCAGAAATGGGAGTGCCCAGTCTTAGGTTTAGTTCCAAAAAGGCAACCACTCCGAACATGCTTGTTCAAGAGAATCAAGTGCCAAATACCATTTTTAGTTTCTAAGTCCCATAAATATTTAGCAGACAAGTTTTGTTCATGAGTTCAGGATTTAAATCCACAAACCCCCTTGATCTTTAGGTCTAAATCAAGTGTTCTAGTTTACTAAGTGTTATTTTTTCTTATTGTCATCTCCCTGCCAAACAAACCTAGCCATGAAGAAATTGGCTCTTGGATGGGGTAGAAACGCATAAGTTGAATCTCCCCCTCTACTATTAAATCTTCTCTCATAGTGATAGTTATTAAATCTCTCCCCTTTTGTTGAAACTACCTTGCACGCCTGCACCACCATAAGACCTAGCCATACCTTCTTGCTCACCAGGTGGCGACGGTAGAGCAATAAAGCCTTACCACACATCGCTTGCATCCCCACCAAATTCTCTTAGGGAGTGGACCAAAGCATCTAAATACCCAAAGGTAGCAGAAGGCACATTCTCCTTAAGTGCTTTCCTACCCCACCAACCTGGACCTCCTAGATCAAAAACATCCAGTCCAACCACCCAGGGCCAACTACAGAAGGTTCTATGATAAAGGACAAAACCCTAAAACTCACCCCCTCCTTGCTCAATATTTATCATCACAACATCAATGTAATCTAAGAAATTCACCCCAGAAAACAAGCATATCCTTTGTAAAATTGAAAGGATAGCTGGGAAATAACCAATTCTCATAGCCTTTTTGACTAAATTTCGACCAGTAACATCTAAATTCCATTTAATCACTATATCATCACAAATTTTGATATTGTCGGTATCAACATCAGAAAGATCCAATGACAAATCATCCTCATAACAATATTACAATCAAAATCAATGACATGATCAACTTCCATTGGAAAATCCACCGAAGACTTTTATGAGCATGCAACTAAGATCTCCTAACCCTATTTCTCGCAACTACAATCCCCCCACTGTTAGTTTGTACATGAGAATGTAAATATTTGTAGGGATCAACAATCTTACTGGAAAATGAAGCAGCAAAACGATCGTAGGAGTCCTCGACTCCTCCTCGGCAGCATCCATAATTGACTGACTGCCAGGAAGACGCCTACTCATCGGCGGCGCTCTGTGCAAGCGCCTGGATCCACGTAGAACACCGGGGGAACCGAGGGGAGCGACGAGGCAACTGTGAAACCACCCACACAACATTTTGTCTTGGCAGCACCCGCACATCGTCGCCAGTCACGACGGACATCGTCGGGTAGCGTGGCGGCGACCCCATCGTCATTGTCACCCCCTGCACATCATCCCAGACCGGATGGGATGAAACCCAGTCGTACGACGCATTGCGGTACCACCGAGCGCGCCGCTCTGGATCGTTGGATTCCGCCTCCATCATTGCCCAATAGAGGATCTCGAGTGGGGCCTTCCCTAAGATCCAACTTTGCTCCTCCTTTGAGGCCTCTTTAACCACCTGATGTGATTCCTGATGCATCTCCTCTGCATCCTTGTACCGCCCACAGATCTCGTGGAGGCTCGCCATCTTCGCCTCGTCACCACCTGCGATTGCCGCCGCCATGTGCTCCCCCACACAAAAGGCCCTTCCATTACCGAGATCTGAGATGGAGGTTGGAGGGGGAGAAGCAGGGGATCGTCGACACCCTCGTGCTACGCGTGTAGATTTAATGCTTGCCAAAGTCATAGGTATTCATTGCCCACATCATGGGTTCCTTGAGATCAGTGTGGGATCAACACCATTGATTTTTTTCGGAAATTATTATGTCCTAGATCTTGGGAAATCATTTATTAGGAGCCATCCTATCAAGATCCCAATGCCCAAGTTATACTCCACTAAAACTAGAATTGGCATCCGTCCATCCACGGAACAAGCACAAGCCAACAAGATTGCACCAAACGTGACGTTGCATCAGTTTCAGTTTCACAGAAACGCCGCCGTGGAAAAACAAAGAAATTGTTGGTAAAATGAGGCAAGGATAAAGTGGTAAACAATGTCCGGTCCAGTTCCTGTCCGCCGCCCGCCGCACCACAAACGCACCATCGAGCACCCAACGTGTGCCCTAGCCGCCGAACGGGTCAGACCAACAGTCACCTTGCAAGCCGACCCACTCGCAGTCGCCCCAGCACTCGCTTATTAACCCTGTGCACACCAGAACAAATTCGACCATCTTTCCTCGTCGTCAACCACGTCAGGTACCTCCCTCCGATCCGCGTCATAAAAAGTTAAAAGCCCATCCCTCCAAACATTTCCTAGTCCATCCACCGGCGCTGCTGCGCTGAGCCCCGGCCATGCATGGAGCTGTTCGCGCACGCAAAGTAAATTCTCCTTCCAGTTTGTACATGTACGACAACGACTAACCTCTTTTAGTTGAGGTTTTCACTGCCCAAGTTCTCTATTTATAACCTGAATGGTGAGTAGGCTCTCCACCACCATCACCATGACCTTGCTTATATGAACCACAACGGCGGATGTAGACAAGGATGGATGGATGGTCAGGTGCCTTGCTATATTTCATCTGTGCAATGTGTTGTGTTGTGTGATATCGTGTTTCAGCCGTGGCATGTTTTTGTCCTGCACATGCTTTTGGCATTGAGGTGTTGTCATCATTCATGTTTCTTGTGGGTTTAGGTTTGGATGTTCCTGTAAGAAGGAGGTTTGGCACGCCATGTTACGTTTTTCTTTCTTTTTACAAAAGATTGCATGTTTTCCTAACATATATGAGGTTTCTCTGGTTCATGTGGTTTTCTCAACTGAGAGTGCTTCGTCTGCGCGCACACTTGAGCAAGTTCCAGCTATGGAAAGGATATCAATGATTGATGAGGAGACGTGGCAGTTGTACACGCATATAGTTTGAATCAAACATGTGGCAGAAGATACTACCCTTCTGGAGAAAGACCGGTATAGCGAGCCGGCCTTGAACGACGCACTGAATCTCGCACGGACGCCAAGCTTTCTAGAAACTAGAGGTTGGGGCGCCACCTGGTGGCGCCTCTTGAGGCGGACCTGTGCGTTCCCAA
This sequence comes from Triticum urartu, assembly GCF_056163025.1. NCBI lineage: Eukaryota > Viridiplantae > Streptophyta > Magnoliopsida > Poales > Poaceae > Triticum > Triticum urartu. Next base: position 607,233,198 of record NC_141877.1, read on the forward strand.
CGTGATTATGCACATGGTTCGACCACGGACGTTATGTACTTGAACATCTCATGAGCAGATTAAATGCCTCACAATTTGTGTATGCAATCACCAGCAAGTAAATTAGGCAAAGAAATGCCGCAAAGGAATTTGCTCTCATTTTGCTTAACTAAAACACAGCCAGGTCCAGAGATTTACATGCTCATAATTTGAAGAACCTATTATATATCATAGCCATGGATGATACATGTTGATAGAAAATGACAACACAAAAGCTGCACAGATCACAGGATACTCAATGCTCACTCTCCACGGATCCAAAGCGGATGGCAAACATCTTCTTGAACTCAATCGGCAAAATCCAGAGTGTGCCACAGGCACGACCTATCGCTCCCAGCATGCTCCTGCATCTTCATCATGGTCACAACTGCACACCAACTATCAAGATATAAGAAAACCCAACTATCTAATCTGGAAATCAAAATCACATGCACATCATCGTAAGAACTAAATGCCGTGATAGTTTGAATTTTCATTTTTAGCAGGGAATGGTAGTTCTGAATGCTTTGTGTATTCTTAAGCAGGAGGGTAACAAACACTCTTTATTCTACCAACAGGGACTGGATCCAGGCCAGCTGGGAGTGCCTGATACACATCATATTCTTGAGCTAAAGCTTGATTCTCAGTAGAACTGTATCTCCAGAATTCAGCAAAAGAAGTTGATGCAAACTTAGAATGCATAACTCAATTGTTTCTGATCCAGTAGCAATGTACCCATCAGAAATAGGAAGTCCAACAAATCTTTGGTCAAAAGGAATACATAAATTAGTCACTAAATTAGCCCCAGTCACACCCCCTCGGCATGATTGTGCACACTAAACTTGTTGTAGTATATGTTCACATCTTTGAATGACAGGTTGGTTGGCTTATGGAGCAGATGAGCAAGAGTGGCATTTTACTGATTAAAAAAAGAACACATAGTCATAGACCCGCAGTAGAGGAATGTTCATTCATAAAGCAAGGAAGCTTAGTAGTTTCATATGAAGCAGATCAAGCGTAGTAGTTTCATAGATGCTAACGGGTTAATATTAACAGACAAAGGTCGGTCTTACAAGGTGAATGACATATCACCAAGACATGACCAACGGTTGAGATCAAGGTTTAACAATCTCTAAAAGGTGTGAGGTCTCCAAAAGTAGAGGCGGAGTTTGTCTGATAGTATTATGGTGTGTGGACAAGAGGTTCAAAGGTCAGAACTCAAATTTCCAGGAGCATGAGTCCGAGAGGAAAAGCTTTGGGCCAGCCATCTAAATTTTGATGTACTGACAATTGACAACCGTACACTAATTCTAGTTGAATGTGTTTCCTTTCTGCATAGACTGAAGGAAATAAAGAAGACATACATTAGAGAATGTAAGGGGAGAACAATTTGCAAACTAAGAACAACTCAAACTCTGAAACTTTAGTTAGCTGAGTAATAAGGTATAACATCATAGATTGCTTATCCCTGATTATGCCCTTACTAAACGTTTGGTACAGGACAACGCTTACCAGCAGAAGATAAATCAAATCAATGTTTTATGACCTAATTACTCACACAGTGTAACTTTCATATGTCAAAGAACAAATATAGAAATCTAAAATCTTGCACAATAATCATTCATGACGATTTGCACAAACCTAAGTATTTAGTGCTTTATATGGGCCTGGCCTTTGCCTCCCATTTTCCCTATGTCCCAAGGTTGTCTATTATCTCAGGCTGTAGGTGGGACTAGCGGTGGGCGTCCCACCACAAGCCCACAGTATAGTTTGATTGGAAATAGTGGGCATCCCATCTAAACTTGCATAAATTATGTTGGGAGAATGCAACTTACACTGTGAACACGGTTGTAGTCAAGGTACAGATTGCAGCTTACAGCTGCAGGTTACAAGTTATACATGCTACAACACTCAAGTATAATCATCAGAAAATATCATTGCAAACTGTACATGCTTCATGCATCCAGATTGTAGCAGTACTTGCTTCACAAATGAACAACACTTGCTTCCTTGTTATGTTGCTGGATGTATTCCCCCCCCCCCCCCCCCCCACCAATGTCCAACACAGTTTGTAAGGTGACATGTAGAAATCACATAGCCGCGTGCACGCTAGATAAATTGTAGGAATCAATCTGATGCTACATACATAACTTTATTAAGTAAACATGAGTTCATTCAGCACATGCATGTTGTTTCTGCTAGAATGTCTTCTAAATAAGTAACATTAACATGACCAAGGTCACTACTAAATAAGTCACATTAACAGGACTATGGTAACTACTAAATGAGTGACATTAACAGGACGAAAGTCGTGCGCGGGTAGTGGAGATCTGGCCGGGGCACCGGAGCAGCAGCAGTCGCAGGAGGATCACTCACTAGAGCAGCAGCAGCAGTAGGCACCCGCTGCACAGGCGCCGGTGGTAGTACCACAGCCGTATCCATAGGCGCCGCCGGTCTTTATCGACCTCACCCAGGAGGACAATGGCGACAGCGACGGCGGCCACTAGATCTAGGCTTTATTTATGTTTTTATGTATAATTAATGGACGAACAGACTTTTGGCGGCATTTTATATATGTTTTTATTTTCTAAATTTCAGTCAAAATCTGAAATGCGTCCATGTAATTGAGCGCACCTAGGGTCAAAAACTTGTAGAAGACATTATTAGATGATCTAAATTTCAAGGAGGTTATACGGATCATCTAAATCAGTTGTGAAAGTAAATAACACTCATAGAACACATTATTAGAACTTGCTTTGCTTTATTGGGTACGAGAACATTGTTGAAACAACCCATTTAAGCTAACCTAATCTACCCTGTAGAAACATTCATCAATGTTGAGTTTTTATGTCAAGAATAAAATAAATCCATATGAAGCTTTCTACAATATAGACTGTCTATATTCAGTAAGGGCCACATTCAGAAGCATGCCGAAAAATGGTAAGATCTAACATGATATACACCAGGATAGGATGATCATATTCTTCTACCACCACACATTTTTTATACTGAGATACCAATGTTTACTCATACAGAACATGTACTTTTCTGTTCATTGTCAAATTATTTCACCTGCTATGCTGCAAGTGTACTGAAATAGCAAAATTGTCGGTTTCAGTTGAGCACTACGAGGCTTACTTCCTATCACATCGTGAAAACTGTACATTAGACTATGAAATTAGTTTTGGTAGAAAAAGGAGACACAAATTATTCACACATTTTGCAATAGTAAGCAAGTTGAAAAACATAATACTACAAAGAGCATAGAAATATGCGTGTGCATATTACGAAATTGAGGAATATCATGCTGAACCTTTGATTCATCAAACTGTTGGAAACCTCAGTCCAGTCCTTAAACTAAGTACCCATGAGACATCAGAAAGGAACCAAACCAGGAAGAGCGCGCACTTCCGGGGAGGCGCAGTTGGTGCCGTGACAACGAGGCGAGGCACGAGGAGGCTGCGAGGGAGGCTATTGCTGCGGCCGCGGGCGCAACGACCGGTGTCGGTGTCAAAACCGGCGGATCTCGGGTAGGGGGTCCCAAACTGTGCGTCAAGGCCGGATGGTAACAGGAGACAAGGGACACGATGTTTTTACCCAGGTTCGGGCCCTCTCGATGGAGGTAATACCCTACTCCTGCTTGATTAATATTGATGATATGGGTAGTACAAGAGTAGATCTACCACGAGATCAAGGAGGCTAAACCCTAGAAGCTAGCCTATGGTATGATTGTTGTATATGGAGTCGATGTCCTACGGACTACAACCCTCCGGTTTATATAGACACCGGATAGGGTTAGGGTTACACAGAGTCGGTTACAATGGTAGAAGATCTTGAATATCCGCATCGCCAAGCTTGCCTTCCACGCCAAGGAAAGTCCCATCCGGACACGGGACGAAGTCTTCAATCTTGTATTTTCATAGTCCTGGAGTCTGGCTGAAGGTATAGTCCGGCTACCCGAACACCCCCTAATCCAGGACTCCCTCAGTAGCCCCAGAACCAGGCTTCAATGACGACGAGTCCGGCGCACAGATTGTCCGGCATTGCAAGGCGGGTTCTTCTCCAAATCCTGTGTACCTGTAGGAATAATGTCCGATTTTTGTAATGTAGTGCTCCTCGGCTTCCACGCCCAATAATGGCCGTCTTCCATGTGTCAAACGAATGCGAAAAGCCGGGGCGTTTTTACATCCACACCCCTAGCCGCATAAACGAGCCGCCTATTTAACGGGATGGGGATTTAGGTCCAAACCACATCTTCTCCTCTCCGCGAGTTATCATCAGAGCGCTTCCAGCAAAGGTCCATTCCAACATGACCAGCCGCCGCAGCTCCTCCCCTCGCCCCTCCAGTCCCAAACCCGGGGACTGGTAGAGTTGCACCATCCCGCATAGCGAGCTAGTGTCGCTTCAGGCCAAGGGATTTCTCCCTCAGGCATACATGGTCCCGGTCCGAGCCGGTCTCGCCACCTACAATGGCGGAAAACAAGCGGAGAGCACCCCCAATCCTTCTAAAGGAGAGCGGGTGTGCCTCGTCCCCTATCTAATAAGGGGACTGGAATTTCCAATTCATCCATTTCTCCGCGGGTTTCTGGAGTTCTACGGCCTCCAGCTGCACAATCTCACGCCCGCCTCCGTATTACATATTGCGGGTTTCGTCGCCCTTTGTAAGCTATTTTTAGGCGCTGAGGCTCATTTCGCGCTGTGGAAGAGGTTATTCTGCCTGGTGCCCCGTTCTCAAGAGGGGTCTATATACCAAGTGGGCGGAGCCAAAGTATGGCGTATCGCCGGGACCGGATACCTATCCGGAACCCCAAAGAAGGCGTCCGAGGACTGGCCTTCGGAATGGTTTTACATAGATGACGTCCCGCTACCGGACCCTATCCGGGTCGGTCTCCCTGAGTTCAACAGTGCTCCATTGAAGAAACGCTTGAGCTCGCATTCGCGGAGCTCTCAGAGAGAAAACGACAGAGACGTCCTTTACCTGATGGGCCGGATAAGACTGTTGGCTCATTCCGGACTAACCATGATTGAAGTCATGGCCGCATGCATTATGCGGGGGGTGCAGCCGCTTCAATATAGAGGCCACCCCATGTGGGATTTCAACGGGGAGGATGATGCCACCCGTTACGGTCGTAAGGGGACGGCCTCAGCCGCCGCCCTAGTAAAGATCTTATCCTCTTTGTACAAGGGAGAAAAGGAGGAATTCCTCCGCGCCAACCCGCGGGCCGGATTTACTATGTATGATCCTCCAAGTTGAGTAAGTGAACAATTGCGCTTGCCCGTTTGTTTTATACTCCCACGGTTAGATATGTAGTCTAACGACTTCAATGCAGGAACTGCGACAGGAGGTAAATGATATAAACAGCCGCCCTCCACAGCCCGAGGACCCAGAACGGTCCCTCGATCCGGACTCCGAAGAGGATTCGGACATATCGGTGGAGCTTATCGACGAGGTGTTCCATCAGCTAAGCAAGGACAGTACCTTGATAGCCATTACGGCTGATTACCCAGGGTTAATCCCGGCCTCCCAGGTGACAGAAACCGGAGTCTCATTCCCTTGAGAGAGATTCCATTCTCACGTATTCCGGTGTTTCTGACGACAACCGTGTTTTGCAGGGGAGATTTCCGAGGCGGGAAGCCGAACCTGCGGCGGCTAGCCAACGAGGGGCCGCAGTGCCCCGTGGGGCAAAAAGGAATGTAGTCCGGACTAAGATGCCAGCGCAAAGGTATAGCGCACCCTCTGTTTCCCTGGTGTTACTCTGTCAGGGCATATTAACGTTCGTGCTATCTTCAGAACGAAGAGACCTCGCCGGACTATATTCGGAGAGGTTTCCAATCGCGCCTCCACTAGCCAGGCTCCAACGTCTGGCCAGGAAGCAGAGGCGAGCACAAGGCGCGCACCAGACGCTTCTCCGACAGAGGATGCGGACAGGCTGTCTACCACAAATTCTGAAGTGGAGAGTGCCATGAACCACAGGCGTCACTGGACAGTTCTACGCGACGCTTGTTTCTCCCAAGAGGCTTTAGATGCCTTTAATTTGGGAGATGCGTACCTCCGTGCCGCTCAAAATGGTTTAGCCAGAGCCACGGAGCAGTATGTAAAAGACATACGGGTAAGAAAATTTTGGTCAAATATATATATATATATATATATATATATATATATATATATATACACCAGTAGCCCCCGAGACTTGAAACAGTTAGAGCAACTGATTTAAGGATCATTTAATATGCAGGTTCTTACAGAGAAGAATACCGTACTGTCCCAGGAGCTGGAAAAGTGCAAGGCCCAACTAGAGGCCGCACTAGCCGCAGCAGGGGAGCCCAAAGAGACCCCCTCAGGTAAGATACACTTCGAAAGATTAGTATTGTGCGGTGTGGGTGCAAATCTGACAAATCATATTGCAGATGGCGCCGGACTCGATCCGGAAAAGCAACAACTCTTACACCGGCTAAAGGCCGATGAGAGTACGTTGACAAAGGTGAGGCGAGAGAAGAATGATCTTCAGGATGCCAACACCAAGCTGGACGTCGAACTTAAAGATGTTCGTGGCCAGCTGTCGGACTCCACGAAGGAGAATCAGCGGCTTCGACGCGGCATATTTAGTAAGTGCTTGAGCGAACTTTGAAAAAAGAGTTCGGCGAGGAAGTCGACTAACAGAGTAATGTTTGTAGGTATGCTCACAGGTCGTCCTACAGAGGAGATGCCCGGTTCTATGGGTGACCTTCTTCCCGAACTCTTGCAACTGCACGAGCGAATTCGGCAGGCGATGCGAGGCGTTGCCCAAGCCTTATGGCCTGCCCACTCCATGCCCGAGGGCCTTGGAGAGCTTGCGGAGAAGCTGAAGGGAGCTCGGCGGCGCTTCCGGTTGTGGAAGATATCGGCCTGCTGACAAGGCGCTAGGGAGGCCTGGGCCATGGTGAAGACCCGTTTTACGAAGTCTGACCCAAACCACATGGCCGAGGTCGGACCAGTGGGGCCTGCCGGGAAGGAGATCCCTGTAAGCTTAGTATACGGCCAAGTAGAGTTGGCCGCGAAGTATTCCCAGCAGGACTGTAAATTAGACAGCCTGTTAGATGGTATAGAAGAGGAATACAATCAATCAGAATGACTATGTAATTTTGAATTGACATGTGTAATGCCTTCTAGCCGGATTGTAGATCGTTTGTCGTTGCCGGCCTTTTCGCTTCAACCTCGGGACCTGACAGTCCGGAGTGTGTCCGAATACCATAGCGGTTATATAAGAACCGGGGTATGCGTGGAGACCAGGCGTAGGGGTCATTAGTGCTTTATCAGACAAGTGCCCAACTAGTTATGTTATATTACATGGTTAGTAAGAAACATCTTCCAGAGAGAATAGTTCCGTTAGGGTTCCTTTCGCTGGGAGGCATGCCCTAAAGTGCATGTCCGGACTGCGTGACAAGACGCAGAAAAAAGCATCTGGGGGCGCATAAAATGAGTAAAAAGATCATCTTTTATTTCACCGACCGAATATTCCCTTAAGAAAGCTAGCTTTCGGCTTCACCCAGTCTGAGGTACACATCCGGCTGACCCGACAGTAACAATCGTAGAGGTGCTCCCTTTACCGCCTAGCCGAACAATCGGGAATGTAGGGGTAAGCACAAGAGCCAGGCAACCCAGCTTGGCCAAAACTTAAGTCATATCGATGCATATAATGGTGAAGAAAAAGGTACATGCGGAAGTTTGACGCATGTGTTGGGCGTGAAGCCCCCAGGTTTAATGAGCGCGAGTGGCGCGTCACTAGATGAGCCTTTAAGGGCTATAAAAGAAAAGAGGGGAAGGAGAGAAATGTAAGACAGAAAAATGCAAAAAATGGACAGAGGAAGGAAACGAACACAGAGTCCAGCGCTAGGCATAGAATCTTCGGAGACGGGTGGCGTTCCACGGGTTCGGCTTGAGTCGGTTATCCGACGCATCTCGCAGGCGGTACGCCCCACCAGTCAGGACTTGGTCGATTATGAATGGACCTTCCCACTTGGGCTTGAGTTTGTCCTTTTTCTTATCCGACAGGCATAGAACTAGTTCGCCAACATTGTAATTTTTGGCCCGTACTTCTCTGCTTTGATATCTTCGGGCCTGCTGTTGATAAAATGCGGAACGGGCTTTTGCCACGTCACGCTCCTCCTCCAAGGTGTCCAAGTTGTCCTGCCGATCGAGCTCGGCTTCTCTTTCTTCGTACATGCGCACTCTAGGTGAGTCATGAATTATGTCGCAGGGCAGAACTGCCTCTGCGCTGTACACCATAAAAAATGGTGTGTATCCGGTGGTGCGATTTGGCGTGGTCCGCAGCCCCCATAGCACGGAGTCGAGCTCCTCTACCCAGTGCGTGTTAGATTCCTTGAGGGACCGCACCAGTCTGGGTTTAATACCGCTCATGATAAGACCATTTGCACGTTTGACCTGGCCGTTGGTTTGTGGGTGATAGACGGAAGCATAATCGAGCTTGATGCCCATGTTTTTGCACCAGAGTTTTACCTCGTCGGCGGTAAAGTTTGTACCATTATCGCTTATGATGCTGTGGGGGACGCCATAATGGTGTACAACCCCGGATATGAAGTCTATCACAGGTCCGGATTCGGCCGTTTTAAAAGGCTTGGCTTCTATCCATTTGGTGAACTTATCCACCATGACTAGTAAGTATTTTTTCCTATGGGTCCCACCTTTAAGGGGTCCGACCATGTCAAGCCCCCAGACCGCAAAAGGCCAGGTGATGGGTATAGTTTGGAGTGCGGTGGGTGGCATATGGCTTTGGTTGGCAAAAAGTTGGCAACCAGCGCATCGTTGGACTAGGTCCTGAGCGTCTGCCCGGGCCGTCGGCCAATAAAATCCCGTACGGAAAGCCTTGCTAACAAGGGACCGAGCAGCGGCGTGGTGATCACCGAGTCCGGCATGAATTTCAGCTAGAAGGTTCCGCCCTTCCTCTTCGGAGATGCACCTTTGAAGGACTCCGGTAGTGCTTTTCTTATAAAGCTCTCCCTCATGGACTCTATAGGCTTTAGATCGCCGCACTATGCAGCGGGCCTCGTTTTGGTCCTCCGGGAGTTCCTGCCTAGTAAGGTAGGCTAGGAATGGTTCTGTCCACGGGGCGATAACCGACATTATTACGTGGGCTGAAGGTGTAATTTCATTGGCAGAGCCTCCAATTATGTCAGATTGTTCGGCGTCGAGTGGTGTGGCTGGGTCCGGGCTGTTATTTGCGGGTTCCCCCTCCCATGCTACGGATGGCTTGGACAATCTTTCCAAAAAGATGTTGGGGGGGACTGCATCGCGTTTTGCTCCGATGCGTGCCAGGACGTCCGCTGCTTGATTGTTTTCTTGGGCTATATGGTGAAACTCCAGCCCTTCGAACCGAGCTGACATTTTTAGGACGGCGTTGCGGTAAGCTGCCATTTTTGGGTCCTTGGCGTCGAAGTCTCCATTTATTTGGGATATCGCGAGGTTTGAATCCCCGTGTACCTCTAGGCGCCGGATACCCATGGATACTGCTATCCGGAGACCATGTAGGAGGGCCTCATATTCGGCTGCATTGTTGGAATCTGTGTACATGATCTGGAGCACATATTGGACTGTGTCTCCTGTGGGGGACGTCAGGACGACGCCAGCCCCCAGTCCGACCAACATTTTGGAGCCATCGAAATGCATAATCCAGTTTGAATATGTGTCGTACTCTTTAGGGAGCTCGGCCTCCGTCCATTCTGCGACGAAGTCGGCCAAAACTTGCGATTTAGTAGCTCGCCGTGGCTTATAGGTTATATCGAACGGGAGAAGCTCGATGGCCCATTTTGCAATCCGGCCCGTTGCATCGCGGTTGTTGATAATATCATTGAGTGGTACTTCCGAGGCTACTGTTATGGAACACTCTTGAAAGTAGTGTCGTAGCTTCCGGGATGCCATGAATACCGCGTATGAAATCTTTTGGTAATGCGGGTACCGTGATTTGCATGGAGTGAGGACAGTGGACACGTAGTAGACCGGCCTTTGAAGGGGGAATTTGTGTCCATCCGTTTCCCACTCGACAACGAGCACTGCGCTGACCACTTGATGTGTTGCTGCAATGTACAATAACATTGGTTCGCCGGTGTTCGGCGCGGCCAGGACTGGGTTTGTTGCCAATATGGCTTTTATTTCATCAAGTCCGGCCATGGCGGCATCCGTCCACTCGAAGTGTTCGGTGCGCCGAAGGAGGCGATAGAGGGGTAGTGCCTTTTCTCCCAAGCGGGAGATGAAGCGGCTTAAAGCCGCCACGCATCCGGTTAATTTTTGTATTTGTTTGAGGTCCTTTGGGATATCCAATTGTGACAAAACTCGGATCTTGGCTGGATTTGCTTCAATTCCTCTACCGGATACAATGAAGCCCAAGAGCTTTCCGGCTGGGACGCCGAAGACGCATTTTTCCGGGTTGAGCTTGATGTCATATTTTCGGAGGTTATCGAATGTAAGCGTCAAGTCGTCTACTAGAGATTCGACATGTCTTGATTTGACGACCACATCATCCACATACGCCTCCACTGTTTTCCCGATCTGGTTTGCCAGACATGTTTGGATCATGCGCTGATATGTTGCGCCGGCGTTTTTCAGCCCGAAGGGCATTGTGTTGAAGCAGAATGGGCCGTATGGTGTGATGAATGCTGTTGCGGCTTGGTCTGATTCTGCCATCTTGATTTGATGGTAACCGGAGTATGCGTCGAGGAAACACAACGAATCGTGTCCTGCGGTGGCATCGATAATTTGATCGATATGGGGGAGGGGGAAGGGATCCTTTGGGCAAGCCTTGGTAAGGTGTTTAAAATTGACACACAGGCGCCAGGATTTGTCCTTCTTTGGTACCATCACCAGGTTTGCTAGCCAGTCCAGATGTTTTATGTCTCTAATGAATTCGGCCTCCAATAGCTTGGCTAACTCCTCTCCCATAGCCTGTCTCTTGGGTTCGGAAAAACGCCGAAGGGCTTGTTTGACAGGTTTGAATCCTTTTGGGATATTTAAGTTGTGTTCGGCCAGCCTGCGTGGGATCCCTGGCATGTCTGAAGGGTGCCAGGCGAAAATGTCCCAGTTCTCTTGTAGGAACTCTCGCAGTGCGGCGTCTATATCAGGGTTCAGTCGTGCCCCGATGGAAGCTATTTTATTGGAGTCCGTTGGATGGACCTGGAATCTGACTATTTCGTCAGCTGGCTTCAAGGATGTGGATTTGGATCTCTTGTCGAGTATCACATCATCCCTGTTAACCGTGGAGCGCAGCGCAGTCAGTTCCTCGGCCGCTAAGGCTTCGGATAGTGCCTCAAGGGCTAATGCGGTCGTCTTGTTTTCGGCGCGGAGTGCTATGTCTGGATCACTAGCTAGAGTGATAATTCCGTTCGGCCCGGGCATCTTAAGCTTCATGTACCCGTAATGGGGTATTGCTTGGAAGATTGTGAATGCTTCCCGCCCTAGTAAAGCGTGATATCCGCTTTTGAACGGGGCCACCTGAAACGTGACTTCTTCGGACCTGTAATTATCCGGCGTGCCGAACACCACATCTAGTGTGATTTTTCCTGTGCAGCGCGCTTCCCGACTGGGGATTATTACTCTAAAGGTTGTGCTACTTCGCTCGATGCGGTTCCAGTCTATTTCCATTTTTTGAAGGGTTTCCTCATAAATGAGGTTCAGTCCACTGCCTCCATCCATGAGCACCTTGGTGAGGCGAAAGCCGTCCACTATGGGACTGAGGACCAATGCAGCTGGTGCTCGTGCTGTTCGGAATCTAGGTTCATCACTTGCGTTGAAGGTAATAGAGTGTCGCTCCATGGATTTATTGTTGCAACTTGATAGACTTCGGTGAGGCTGCAGAGTGTTCTTTTTTGCATATTGTTTGATGCGAAAGTCTCGAAGACTGTGAGAACGGTACTGGTGTCCTCGGGCTGGCTTTCTACAGCCTCCAGAATTAAGAGGTCCTCGCTAATTTTGGCCACCTGTCGGAGTATCCAACATGCTCTAAGGCTGTGAGTTAGTGTGGCGTCCTCTGTACTGTGAATTCTACAGGGTCCATCAAGCCACCTTTCCAGTACGGTTCCATGCCCTGTAGAGGGTTTTGGCTTTTTGGTGTTTATCCCGGGTGTCCTATGATGATGCACCCTCTTAGTTCAGACGGGATTACTATTCAAGGCCGGATTATCCCAAAATTTTATTTCGGTTTTCCAGGCGCTTTCCATCGCACAGTATTTTTGTACTATGGACGCCATGTCAGCGAAGCGTGTAATATCACGACGACTTACGGTGTTAAGGATTCCCTCATCCGTGCAATTACTGCAGAAAATTGAGATTGCGTCTCCCTCGCGGCAATCCTTTATCCTGTTCATAACCAGGAGGAATCTGGCCCAGTAATGATGTACTGTTTCCTCGGGCCTCTGCCTGATTTGGGAGAGATCGCTTATGTTCGGGTGGGCGGGTGTCGTTGAATCTGAAACCCCACCCAATCCAAGATTCAGAGGCCGAAGAGTTTCCGAACTCTGAAGTTTGGATTCTTCGATGTTGTCCAATGAATCTAGCCTGTTGCCTGATCCTAAGCTCAGGCCTTGAGTTACATCCTCCCCTCTGCGGGTATCCGGCTTGGAGGGGTCGGGAATTCGGACGTAGCTAGTCCTTAAAATATATGAAGGGTTGCCGCACTGCGCCTCTACCACGGCAACGTGGTGGGTGACTTGGGGAGAGTTAATTTCTCTTAGATCGGGTTTAAACCCAACCTGGTCGTAATCCGCAGCGACCCCCAGGGCGGCGATGCGATCCAAGAGCTCGTTTATGGAAGAGAGCTCTATTGGATCTAGCTGCTCGACGAGCTCCGAGCTGACGTGTAGGTTGCTTTTGATGACCCAAGGGGTCACCGTCGGCGCAACAGCCGAACAGGCGGTCATGAGGAAACCACCTAGCCGGAGAGTTTGGCCGACAGCCAAGGCTCCCTTAGCAACAGCGCCATCTTTAAAGACGGGAGGAGGCATCCTTCCTGATTGCGACGGCACAGAGGAACTCTCAATGAAAGCACCAATGTCGGTGTCAAAACCGGCGGATCTCGGGTAGGGGGTCCCGAACTGTGCGTCAAGGCCGGATGGTAACAGGAGACAAGGGACACGATGTTTTTACCCAGGTTCGGGCCCTCTCGATGGAGGTAATACCCTACTCCTGCTTGATTAATATTGATGATATGGGTAGTACAAGAGTAGATCTACCACGAGATCAAGGAGACTAAACCCTAGAAGCTATCCTATGGTATGATTGTTGTATATGGAGTCGATGTCCTACGGACTACAACCCTCCGGTTTATATAGACACCGGATAGGGTTAGGGTTACACAGAGTCGGTTACAATGGTAGGAGATCTTGAATATCCACATCGTCAAGCTTGCCTTCCACGCCAAGGAAAGTCCCATCCGGACACGGGACGAAGTCTTCAATCTTGTATCTTCATAGTCCTGGAGTCCGGTTGAAGGTATAGTCCGGCTATCCGAACACCCCCTAATCAAGGACTCCCTCAACCGGCGAGGACGGGTACGTGTGGATCCCGAACGTGCACCACACCGTCGCTCGCCAAGCAAAGGTCATGGTTGGGGCTGCGTCTCGAATAGAGATGTTCACCTTCCATTCCGTCGGCATCAGGCCGCAGCGAGAGAGCTCCTCACACAGCTTGACCCTGCATCGCTGTTCTTGCGCTGCCGTGGCCATGGATCTGGCCGGACCTGTTGCTTGATCTCAAGCAAGGGGGAGGGGAGGAGGTCGCCGGTGGTGGGGAGAAGGCGAGGGGAGGAGAGAAGGGGTGGGGTGTAGGCCATGGGGGATGGCGTTGGTGGCGGCGACAGCTGGAGGGAGAGGAGTCAACAGGCTAGGGTTGGCTGATGCGTTTCTCTCCTTTTCTCTCTTCGTTCTACATCACGTACGAACCAATCGCAACTTGACGCGAAGGCGCCACGTGGACTGTGCGAGCGGACGCTCCTTCCGCGCACGTTAATGCTTCTCGATGGGTGAGGAAAAAATCTGACATGGATCCTGGTGCACATACGAGCTTGAGTGCGCGGCTACATGCATGCGACAAGGCCGGCTGGATTCGGCACGACTGAGTCGACCCATCGATCGGAGAGAGTCCAGCCCAGGTGAGAACAAACCTCTGGACAAGTGAGTCGATACCTCATCTCCATTTGGTGAAAGACACCGCACAACTTCATGATGGAGTTGCAAATGGTGTACCACCAATGAGTTAGCGACCTAATACATCTCCGACATATTTTTTTTATTGTTTCATGTTATTAAATTAGCAATCTTGGATGCTTTCTATGCATTTATATTCTATTTTATATTATTTTTTGGGACTAGCATATTAACCCAGTGCCCAATGCCAGTTACTATCTTTTGCTTGTTTTTGGCTTCTCGAAAAATCATTACCAGCGAGGTCCAAACGCGATGAAACTTTACGATGGTTTTTTCTGGACCAGAAGGGACCCTAGAACGTTCGGGAGGATGCCAAAAGAGCTACGGGAGAGCCACAAGCTCACAGGGCGTGCCCCAGGGGGGTAGGCGCGCTCCCAATCTTGTGGGCCCCCCGTAGCACCCCTTAACATAATTCCACCTCTATAAATTCAGAAATATTCCCAAACCAATAGAGAGCCACCCGAAACACTTTTTCCGCTGCCGCAAGCTTCTGTTCTTCTGCGATCCCATCTGCAAGCCTTTTCCGATACTCTGCTAGAGGGGGAATGGATCACGGAGGGCTTCTACATCATCCTTGCTGCCTTCCGAAGATGCATGAGTAGTTCATCATATACCTACATGTCCATAGCTAGTAGCTATATGACTTCTTCTCTCTCTCTCTCTCTCTCTCTCTCTCTCTCTCTCTTTGATCTTCAATATAATGTTCTCCTCGATCTTTTTGGAGTTCTATATGATGTAATCTTCTTTTGCGGTGTGTTTGTTGGGATCCAATGAATTGTGGGTTTATAATCTGAATATTCATGAGAAGTAATTGAGTCTTTTTCGAACTTTTTTATGCATGATTGTTATACCTTTATGTTTCTCTTTGATCTATCCCTTTGGTTTGGCCAATTAGATTGATTTATCTTTAGTGAGAGAGGTGCGTTGTAATGGGTTCAATCTTGCAGTGCTCTATATCCCGGTGACAGAAGGGGACAAGACATGAATTTGTATTATTGCCACTAAGGATAAAACGACGGGGTTTATTCATATTAATTGGATTTACTTTGTCTACATCATGTCATCTTGCTTAAGGCGTTACTCCGTTTTATGAACTTAATACCATAGATGCATGCTGGATAGCGGTTAATTGGTGGGGTAATAGTAGTACATGCAGGCAGGAGTCGGTCTACTTATCAGGGATGTGATGCCTATATACATAATCATTGTCTTGAATATTGTCATAACTATGCGCTTTTCTATCAATTGCCCAAAACTAATTTGTTTACCCACCGTATGCTATGTGTTCGAGAGAGAAGCTTCTAGTGAAAACTATGGCCCCTGGGTCTGCTTTAATCATATTTAAAAAAAATCCAAAATACCTTTGCTGCAATTTTATTTCTTTTATTTTTGTTTTGCAATTTATTTATCTACTAGTACAATATTTGATCCTTGCAAGTAACGAGTTCAAGGTGATTGAAAACCCTCTTGCCGGTGTTGAGTGCAAGTATTTACTTTTGTGTGTGAAGGTGATGTTCATGAGGCTTTGCGTGATTCTCCTATTGCTTCGATAAACGTTGGTTCTTACTGAGGAAAATACTTATCTCTACTGTACTGCATCTCCCTTATCTTCGGGGAAAATCCCAATGCAGCTCACAAGTAGAAGGAATAATTTCTGGCACCGTTGTCCAGGAGACATCATCAAAACCCATCAAGTACCTTCGCACAAACTATCATCTACTTGCTCTACTTTTTATTTGCCTTTGCCTCTTGTTTTCATCTCCTCCACTTCTCTAAAAAACAAAAACACTTTGTTTTACTAGTTTTCTTGCAAAAATCATGTCAACACACCAAAACAGAAAGGAAAAGTAAAGACATAGGGATCCTCATCCACTTGCTAATCTTTTCAAACTTGCTGCATGTTGAAAACCAATAGCTAAAAATGAAGAAGTGATAAAAGAAAATGCTATCGAGATACATTTATTGAATGAAAAGCATGATTGCAATTGCGTTAGTGTACATTTTATTAATGTCAATTATGCTAATAATCATGATTTGAGTGATAATTATGATGTTTCTTACTAAGGATGGCAATTTTACCCATGGGTATGGGTACCCACGGATACCGCACCCGCATGGGCAGGGTATGGGCACAAATTTATATCCATGGTAGTACCCGTACCCTACCCGTTAAGTCATGGGTAGGGCACGGGTATAGCCTTGTACCCATGGATATACCCATATCCTACCTGTTTATACTAACATGTGGACCTTACCCGTGAAGTGTGTCGTGAGATTGTGAGCCTTTGTTAAAGTTGTCACCAATTGTCAATTTGAATTGAGATAATTGTCATGTACTCATCTATCTGTAATTGTGTTGAGATAAATATTTTTTGTCAAATGTGCTATCGATGAATGTACAATTGTGAATAACTTGTGTACTGTTTGATCTACCCATTGGGTACACAATGGGTGTGGGTACCCATCGGATATGGGTACAGATAAAGTTTCATACCCATGGGTACGGGTATGGGTAGAATTTTTTACCCATTTTACTACATGGGTATGGGTATGGTATTTCTCTACCCGCTCCATAACCTACCCATTGCCATCCTTATGTGTATGACCATGTTTGTTCGTGGTCGGGATGCGTCTACGTCCAGGTCAAATCCAACTCGAACTGTACACCGACGGAGCTACAAACGAGACCCCTGATTGCTGACGCGTCAGCATCTAGTAGTACTCATCGTTATAATCGAGAGGCAAAATATCCTCAATACAAGGGGATCTTGGTTGAGCCACACTGCCGTGACACATTCCCCACAACTATAATTTGTTAGCGATCGACCACATTATTTTGTGCATGTCGAATCTTCTGAGAAATAAACTCCTTGTTGGAACACAAAGCGTTTACGAGATGCCGGGTGGGAGAGACCTTCACCCGAGAAGACTGCTAATCTCTCTGAGGATTCAGACTGCACAATGACAAGAAAGTCCGTATGTTGAAAAGCAAGAGCCATACCTTGCATGATCGCATGTAAATTGACCTCCAGCGCCTCATTGCAATTAAAGATATAGCGCTAGGCTCAAAATATGACCGAACCATCTTCTCTTTTCAGTATCATGCCTGCCGCAGCTGTGCCATCTGCTGAAAACAAGGAACCATCAACCGACAGCGCGACGTAGCCAGCCGGAGGCCGATGCCAATGTAGGCGTTGCGCAGACGCAACACTCTCTTGGATGTAAACCAACTCACATGGGCGCATCTTGCCTTTAAATATTCCTTCAAGCAATACTTGTGAGAGTAAACAAGGGACATCAAATAGCTATCAAGGAATTCCACTGTAGCCACCACTGGAGGCGTCTCTTTTCCATAGCACAAGTCATTCTGCAGCTGCCAAATGCACCAAATCAACGTAATCACCATTTCCTGCATGGTTGCTGTGCAATTCATTAGAACATTCAGCAGCCAATCATTCTCACTGTCTACTAAGAGTACATCACGGGGCAAGGTCCATATAGCACACATGTGCTCCCAAATATTCCGAGCATGGCAACAGGAAACCAATGCATGGAAGGAACTTTCATCTTCGATACCGCACAATGTACATATGTGATAACCCATAAGTATAGGGAATCAATTGTAGCCTTTTTTATAATTAAGAGTGTCGAACCCAACGAGGAGCTAAAGGTAGAATTAATATTCTCTCAAGTTCTATCGACCACCGATACAACTCCACACACGCTTAACGTTTGCTTTACCTAGAACAAGAATAAAACTACTTTTTAGGTGTAATAGGATAAGTTTGTAAGAATAAAGTAGAAGTACTTAGCGGGATAATAAAACTTTAGTTTGTTTTAGTAGAGAGCATTTTGTAACACAAAGAGAAAGATTGTCCATAGGCAATTGAATATAACACGATAGATACTTATCATATGCAATGAGGGAGAGTCATGCTCTAACATACTTTCCGTACTTGAATCACATGTTCTTATTATTGGAACTCTAGCAAGCATCCGCAACTACTAAAGATCATTAAGGTAAAACCCAATCATATCATTAAGTAACAAGTCCTATTTACTCTCATATGCAACAACCCCCTTACTCGGGTTTAAGTTTATGCCACTCTTGCAACCCACTATAAGCGAATCATTAATGTATTGCAACACCCTACAACGCTAATCCCATACGCTTGCATGACACGGAGGGCGTCATAGGACGGCACCATATTAACATTAAACTCATATCATTCAAACCATACCACAATTAACCCGTAGGACAAAAGAAATCTACTCACATTATATGATTGCCACACATCATTGGATAATAACATATAGTATTAAGCACCATTTTCAAGCACATAATTACAATGGGAATAGAGAGGGTACACCACTGCATAGAGTGGGAGAGAGTTGGTGATAACGGCAGCAAAGTTGTTGGTGTAGATCGCCGTCATGATGGTTTCCCCGGCGGCGCTCCGGCGACACCGGAAGATGATGGGGGAGAGCCCCCTCCTTCTTCTTGCTTGGCCTCCCCCCTAGATGGGAGGAGGGTTTTCCCTCTAGTCCATGGTTGCCATGGCTCCGGGAGGGTAGGAGCCCCTCCGGGATTGCATCTCTCACTGTGTTTCTCTTCTATTTTTTGTCTATTTTCGGACGCCTTCGCCGTATTTATATTCCCGAAGATCCATAACTCCATTGGGATGAAATTTTGAGGGGATTTTTGTGTGGAAATTATCTTTCTTGCGGCGAAAGAAGGGCTCCAACAAGGTAAGAGGGAGTCACAAGGCAACACGGCGTGCCCTAGGGTATCGTCTTGCGTTGATTCTTCTCCCCTAAAATCACAAATATTCCACAAAAAACCTCCATAAAATTTTATCACGTTTGTACTTCGTTTGATATGGATATTCTGCGAAACAAAAAAAACATGCAAAATAGGAACCGACACGAGGCACTGGATTAATATGTTAGTCTCAAAAACAATATTAAATGTTGCCAAAAGTATATAATAGTTGTAGAACATAGGCATGAAATAATCAAAAACAAAATATACGACAGAGACTTATCAAGGTTCCACGTCTAGCCAGGTGCCGGTTTGCCTTGTCGAGCGTGGCCCAGACACCGACATCCACATAGTGATCTTCATCTTTTGCGGTACAACTGCTTTCCAAATACAGTTCCATAACGATCGCTCACCATGCGGTGAGCTACTTGATGCGCCCCCTGAGAACGACTCATCATGTTCAACTGTCGCTAATCTATATGCACTCTTTAGACCGTCCATAATGGGAGTAACTTCAACAGTAACATATATAGGGTTCAACTCAACAAATTTACTTATGTGGCAATGATTTAATGAGGAGAGAGATGATTTTAGTAACATAGCTAGTTATTCACACTATAGGTAACACCACACATATCAAGACAAGATGAGTCTATAATCTAATAAAATAAGTGTTGTATGACACCACACTTATGTTACGCCCCATTATGGGTAGTCTCACTATAAAATTTCCATATTTCTCAGGATTCCTAGCGAAGAAGTAGCTTTGTTGTCTTGGAGATGTTCGAATTTTTAGAATCTCCTGAACACCATCACACAAAAATGAGTATTAAGCATGTCAATGTTCCAACCTCCGTTATCATCCAAGAAATCGGCCACCCGGTTAAATCGACAATTACGATTTGGAGTGACTGGGCCAAAAGAGGAACCCCTCGGAATCCATGGATCTCGCCAAGTTCTGATCATGGCGTGATTCCCAACCCTCCAAATAATGCCCTTCTTCACCAGCTCCAATCCCTGCTCAATCCCCTTCCAAACAGTCGATGAGTTACATGAAAAATAGTGTCCAATAGGTTCCCAGTCGGACAATATTTTGCATGGAGGAGATGAGCACACAAACAGTTAGGTGCATCCAGCAAACCGCCACGCTTGTTTATCAAGTAATGCTTGGTTGAACGCCCTCATATCACGGAAGCCCATACCACCTTTAGACCTGGGTAATATCATTTTATCCCAACTAAGCCAGGCCATCTTATGCTTCCCCTTCTCGACCACCACCAATATTGCCTCATCAATCATGTAAGATCAGCACATACCGAGGCAGGAAGACGGACCACACTCATCACATACGAAGGGATAGCTTGGGCCACCACCTTAATAAGAATCTTTTTATTTCCAGAAGACAAATATTGTTCACTCCAATCCAATAGAGATTTACTCAACACCACTTGAACGGTTTCAAATCTACCCTTGTGCATCCTCCCTTCCGACACTGCAAAGCCCAAGTACTTAGGCTCAAAAACTTCATTTGTGACACCTAGAATATTTTTGATCTCCATGAAAATCGCAGGTAAGGAAATTTTCAGAAAAAAGAATGGAACACTTGGTAGGGTTAATGTGTTGGCCCGTGGCTGAGGCATAAGTGCTCAAAACATCCTTAACCAAACATGCCTGTTGCTCAGAAGATTGAAAGAATAACAATGAGTCATCCGCAAACAGTAGATGTAAAATAGTTCGCGCCCTTCGGCATATTTTCAATCCTTCCTCCGCCATGGACTTGCTGATCAGCGCAGACAATGCGTCAGCAACAAAGAGAAATAAAAACGTGGACAAAGGATCACCTTGGCGAAGTCCCTACGAAGGGGTAAAAGACTCTAGTAATTTTCCATTAAACTTTATGCAATATTTATGTGAAGTAACACAAGCCATAATACGAGAAATCCATGATGTAGCAAAACCCCACTTACATAGGGCCTACACAAGAAACACATAGTCAGCGCGATCATATGCCTTTAATAGGTCAAGCTTGTAAGCACATAATGCCAGATTCTCCTCTCTCAGAGATAGAATATGATGAATACACTAAAAAACAAAGATGGAATTATCTGAAATAAGTCTACTTGGAATGAAAGCACTTTGGTTTCCAGAGATAAGATCCGTCATCGAAGGCCTTAGCCTATTCACCATGCATTTTGACACAATTTTGTAAACCACATTGCAAAGACTGATGGGACGAAAATCATTTATGTCCTTAGGTTGTGAAACCTTTGGAATTAGAACTATCGCCGTATCATTCACTCCCATAGGCATAATCCCTGTCACAAAAAAAACTCCTGAACAACCGCCACAACATCTGATTTATGCATTGCCTAGTTATGCTGATAGAGACGAGCTGGAAAACCATCCGTACCTGGAGCCTTAATAGGGTCGATCTGGAAAAGAGCATCAGAGATCTCCTTCTCTGAGAAAGGTGCGCACAAGACCTCGTTCATCTGCATTATCTCATTAGGCTCATTACACTCTAAAACTACCTCTAGGGAGAGGGTTGGGTCGTTGGTACAAACCTCCTTGAAGTAGGAGGCCGCCATTCGCTCCATCTTCTAAGGAACAAAGCACCATGTCCCATCCAAGTTGCCCAAGCACCGAATATAATTCCTCGCTCGCCGAACAACATGACAGTGGGGTATTTGGTATTTCACTCCCCTTCTTTCAGCCATGTGATACGTGAGCATTGCAACCATAACATTTCCTCACGGTATAATAACTCATCAAGTTGGTTTGTCTTTTTCTGCATACTCATACGATCTGCTCCATTAAACTTCATTGTCTCTAGCTCACCACAGAGCTTCTCTATGTCATTATTGATAGGAGCAAAATTCTTTCGGCTCCAATCCTTCAAACTATGCATAAGTGCTCACAACGACTCCGCTACAGAGGAGTATAGTGGTATCCCTAGCCCACCGGGTTCAAGTCCTGATACTCGCATTTATCCTAGATATATTTCAGGATTTCCGACGATGCGCGTTCAGTGAGATGTTCCCGTTGACTACGAGGCGTCTATGATGACTTTGTAAAATCTCAAGATAATATGCGACTTAGTCTCCCGGATGTTCTCATAACGGTAGAATGTGTGCGTGCGCGTTTATAGGGGTGAGTCTATGCGCATATATATGAGCGCTTATGTTGTACTGTGTTAAAACAAGTACTCATCGCCAACCGACTATAGCAGTACCATAGCACGCGTTCTTAGCGCCGGTGGTTCAACCTGTCGATTGTACAATGCGCGGATCATTCCGTGCTCGGGCCTGCACCGATCGCACATGCTCATCAGAGAGTACAATACCATAGGATCCACATCATGGTTTCCCAACATTCAAATTCTACGGTCTCATCGATTATTTCGATTATTTCCTACTGTATGTGGGCTTGAGAAATAGCGTGTACAGGGGCCTTCGCACCCCACACACAGAGTAGTACATCATGTTCTTTCACATGTTTTACCATTAAAATAAATCATTTGGTTCGATCGATCACAAGCCCCTAATGCTGAATTGCAAAGTGACTAAACATGCAACAAATCACCAAACTCCAATTTATTATTACACACCAAAGGCGCACAACAGTTTAACTGAAGAACGATACTAAAAATTAAGTCTGATAGGTGGATCATCAAAGGAGAATCAACGTATCCAAGAGCAAGGCCAACATAGGAGTGGTGCACCACACAAGGGACATAGCCAGTCGAGGAAATTCGGCCAGTGATCCTCAGAAGAACCCCCAGATGATGCCACCCCCACGCTGCACGGTAGGCTTCACCTGCCACCTACTCCATGACTTTTGCTCCTAGCGTCAACACCCTTTGATCTCCCTCCTTTTATCTGGAAAATTTCCCAATTTGTTAGCCACTTACATATCAACCTGATAAGCATAATTAGAACATTTATCAGCTTCTTTTTCCAAAAACAACAACTGTTTCTGCATCTTCAAATTGTCCAAAAGATAGCAGCGACACAAACTAACACCTGTTTTTTAGTTACATCATGTTGAATTTTTTTAATCTAGTCACTACATCACAAAATCAGATTGGCAGGATTGATCTCAAATTTAAAGCATATTTAAGAAAACCCCACACTAGTTTATCCACTGAACATCTGAAAAAAAAAGTGTTTATTGTTCTCATCTTGACCACAAAACACACAATTTTTGGGATCTATCTAGCCACTTTTCAATAAATTGTCTCTAGTTAATATGCCATTTTGAGCATCAACCAAAGAAAGACTTTGATTTTTGGCGGAATTTTATTTTTTCTTAAAAAAATTGTGGCAAACCACAATATTGAACAACAAGGTGTCTATAAAGTGATTTAACTTTAAAAAGACCATATGCAATTAACATGCACTTAATAGAATCCTTGTTGCGAGACATCACATTCCATCACATCTCCTTTTGAGGATATCCCAAAGAGTAAGAGTATCACCTCACAATGTTATTCTAAATCTAAAACCCTCCCAACTTCTCTACAAGGCATTAGCTGCAGTAATATTATGATCAAAGCTCAAATTATACTATATAGCATAAGAGATTTTAAGAGGTTTATAATCCACCAACAGTCCCCGAAAATCTAGCGTTCTTTCCATTATCCAATTTTTTGCAATATTGGTAGAATGTGTATTTAATTTTCATGAGACTGGACCAAAAATGGGAGTGCCTAGTTTTAGGTTTAGTTCCAAAAAGGCAACCCTTCCGAACATGCTTATTCAAGAGAATCATGTGCCAAATACCATTTTTAGTTTCTAAGTTCCATAACTATTTAGCAGACAAGTTTTGTTCATGAGTTCAGGATTTAAAATCCATAAACCACCTTGATCTTTAGGTCTAAATCAAGTGTTCTAGATTACTAAGTGTTATTTTTTTCTTATTGTCATCTCCCTGCCAAAAAAACCTAGCCATGAAGAAATTGGCTCTTGGATGGGGTAGAAACACATAAGTTGAATCTCCCCCTCTATTGTTAAATCTTCTCTCATAGTGATAGTTATTAAATCTCTCCCCTTTTGTTGAAACTACCTTGCGCGCCTGCACCACCATAAGACCTAGCCATACCTTCTTGCTCACCAGGTGGCGGTGGTAGAGCAATAAAGCCTTACCACACATCGCTTGCATCCCCACCAAATTCTCTTAGGGGGTGGATCAAAGCATCCAAATACCCAAAGGTAGCAGAAGGCACATTCTCCTTATGTGCTTTCCTATCCCACCAACCTGGACCTCCTAGATAAAAAACATCCAGTCCAACCGCCCAGGGCCAACTACAGAAGGTTCTATGGGTAAAGGACAAAACCCTAAAACTCACCCCTCCTTGCTCAATATTTATCATCACAACATCAATGTAATCTAAGAAATTCACCCCAAAAAACAAGCATATCCTTTGCAAAATTGAAAGGATAGATGGAAAATAACCAATTCTCATAGCCTTTTTGACTAAATTTCGACCAGTAACATCTAAATTCCATTTAATCACTATATCATCACAAATTTTGATATTGTCGGTATCAACATCAGAAAGATCCAAGGACAAATCATCCTCATAACAATATTACAATCAAAATCAATGACATGATCAACTTCCATTGGGAAATCCACCGAAGACTTTTATGAGCATGCAACTAAGATCTCCTAACCCTATTTCTTGCAACTACAATCCCCCACTGTTAGATTGTACATGAGAATGTAAATATTTGTAGGGATCAACAATCTTACTCGAAAATGAAGCAGCAAAATGATCGTAGGAGTCCTCGACTCCTCCCCGGTAGCAGCCATAATTGACTGCCTGCCAGGAAGACACCTACTCATCGGCGGCGCTCTGTGCAATTGCCTGGATCCGCGTAGAACGCCGGAGGAACCGAGGGGAGCGACGAGGCAGCTGTGAAACTAGAATTGGCATCCGTCCATCCACGGAACAAGCACAAGCCAACAAGATTACACCAAACGTGACGTTGCATCAGTTTCAGTTTCACAGAAACGCCGCCGTGGAAAAGCAAAGAAATTGTTGGTAAAATGAGGCAAGGATAAAGTGGTAAACAATGTCCGGTCCAGTTCCTGTCCGCCGCCCGCCGCACCGCAAACGCACCATCTAGCACCTAACGTGTGCCCTAGCTGCCGAACGGGTCAGACCAACAGTCACCTTGCAAGCCGACCCACTCGCAGCTGCACCCAACACACCCTTATTAACCCCGTGCACACCGGAACCACTTCGATCATCTTGCCTCATCGTCAACCACGCCGCGTACCCTCCTCCGATCCGCGTCATAAAAAGTCCTAAATCCATCCCTCCAAACATTTCCCCAGTCCATCCACCGGCGCTGCTACGCTGAGCCCCAGCCACGCATGGAGCTGTTCGCGCACGCCAAGTAAATTCTCCTTCCAGTTTGTACATGTACGACAACAACTAACCTCTTTTAGTTGAGGTTTTCACTGCCCAAGTTCTCTATTTATAACCTGAATGGTGAGTAGGCTTTCCACCACTGTCGGAGTAAATAGCCATGGGTAGCCTAGCCGGCTTCCCCTGGCACTTCTGCAAAAGTTACGAGCCCGCCCGGCTCTCAAGAATCCAAGACATGGGGCCACCTTTCCCCCGCAGGCTGCGATCCAGGCCGGCTTTGGGAAGGCGGTCCAACTTCAACCTTCATGAGAGGGCCGACTCCAAGAAGCCGGCTGCGAGAAGGCCGACTCCTTCGAGCCGGCTCCCCATAAAGTAGTCATGACCGTACCCACAAAGTTTGCACCCACCTAACGATGGTGCGACGGGGCATGGCTATGGCAGAGCCTGCCACCCCCGAATCTCGGGGCACGCCAGACACAGTGCGCCGTACGAGGTAGGCATGACCCGTCCGGCGCAGCACTGTTGCCATGTTGACCCTGGCATCACCCACGACGGGCCGCCAGCGTGGCCCACAGGCGGTGGGCCCCTTAGAGCAGAGAGACGGCCGAAGGCGGCCACGCTTCCAACCAGCCGGCCCAAGACGGAGCCGGCTCCCCGCAGCCGGCCCGCCGCTTCCCTCGAAGAGGACGCCCCATTAAGGAGACAAGACGCGGTAAGGCTACAGCGATCGTCCGACAGGCGGTGGTACTGTAGCCACGCTTACCACGATGAAGCCCGCGTCAACAAGATGAAGCCACAGTGACCCAGGAGTTGGCAGCCGGCGGGACCCACCAGTCGGCGGGCCCCAGCAGTCGGCGCGGAAGCCGGCGAGCACGGTCACAGATGGCTGGGCCCCGCGCCCAGCCGGATTACCATTGTACCCCCGGGGGGTAGGCCTATATAAACCTCCCGGAGCACCCATGCGAAGGTTTCGACCCCCTGCTAGTTCTAAACACCATACAAGGAGAAGAAGCAGGCTAGCCGTGCCCTTTCTTCCTCCTCCCCCCCCAAAACAACTCAAGGAGCGTTGTGTAGCTACTTGATTCATCTAGAGAACATGCGGAGACCCCGCAGAGCAGCAGTAGGGGTGTTATCTCCTCGGAGAGCCCCGAAGCTGGGTAAGATCCGCCGGCGTGCATGTCCTCGCCCCATCCCGCTTCCAGGCACCGGCGACGTCTTACTGGTTCCCACAAAGATAAGCCACCCGTTGGCATATGTCGTACCTACCACCCGATAACCACCATCACCATGACCATGCTTATATGAACCACAACGGCGGATGTAGACAAGGATGGATGGATGGTCAGGTGCCTTGCTATATTTTTTCTGTGCAATGTGTTGTGTTGTGTGATATCGTGTTTCAGCCGTGGCATGTTTTTGTCCAGCACATGCTTTTGGCGTTGAGGTGTTGCCACCATTCATGTTTCTTGTGGGTGTAGGTTTGGATGTTCCTGTAAGAAGGAGGTTTGGCACGCCATGTTACGTTTTTCTTTCTTTTTACAGAAGATTGCATGTTTTCCTAACATATAGAAGGTTTCTCTGGTTCATGTGGTTTTCTCAACTGAGAGCGCTTCGTCTGCGCGCACACTTGAGCAAGTTCCAGCTATGGGAAGGATAGCAATGATTGATGAGGAGACGTGGCAGTTGTACACGCATATAGTTTGAATCAAACATGTGGCGGAAGATACTCCCCTTCTGGAGAACGACGCACTGAATCTCGCACGGACGCCAAGCTTTCTAGAAATGGGTGAGGAAAAAATCTGACACGGATCCTGGTGCACATACGAGCTTGAGTGCGCGGCTGTATGCATGCGACGAGGCCGGCTGGATTCGGCAAGAGTGAGTCGACCCATCGATCGGAGAGAGTCCAGTCCAGGTGAGACCGAACCTCTGGACAAGACGCGGGGGCGAAGACGAATGCCCTTTCCTGCCGAGACAGACGCGTCCGTACGTGAGCCAGCAGCGGCAGTCGGCACATACGTTTGGAGCTACGATACGATGAACAACCCGTGCCTGGTCGATCAGCCTGGTCTGCACAGACACAGTGACCGTGTGCTTGCACCTCCATGTCCTGTGGTAGGTGTCTCGATCATGCAACGAGCAACGGTTAGCGCTTGTCGATCATCACTCGACCTGAGCAGGAGTAGGATGTTCACACTCCACTCCACGGTCGCATGAAGAAATCTATGCTAATTCCAGTTTACCTTGCCAGTGTGACCAACCGTTGCTCTCGATCGATGGCTCTACGCTGAGTACTACTACTATGTCCACACTCCACAGTCCAGTCGCATTTGGAAGTCTCTCCTTTTAGCGTGTTGGTACGTGTGACCGACCGTTGTACACAATGGACGGACGCATCTTCTCCTCTATATATCAGTATACGTACTACGTACGAAGACAATAAGAGTATTAATTAATTGTACGCGCACGGGCGGGCGTATCCTTATGCGTACGCAGGAGGACGGAAGCTTCTGGGTCGGCAGGAAAAGAGCCAAACCGGAGACCAAGACAAAACTGACGTTCCATTGTAGGGTGCGACACACTGTTGAGTGCACGACGTCCGCTCACTGCGCGACAGCCGAATTCCAAAGACGAATGAATGATGCTGGTACGTGTGAGCCATGTTTGTTCGTGGTCGGCATGCGTCCACGTCCAGGTCAAACCCAACTCGGTCTGTACACTGACAGAGGTCATCGTTACAATTGAGAGACAGAAGATCCTTAATACAAAGGGATCCTAAGTAAAATCTCAAGATAATATGCAACTCAGTCTTTCGGATGTGCTCATAAAGATAGAATGTATGCTTGTGTGTTCATAGGGGTGAGTGTATGCGCATATCTATGAATGCTTACGTCTGTATTGTGTTCAAACAAGTACTCATTGCCGATCGACTATAGCAGTACCACAACACGCGCTCGTAGCGCCGGCGATTGAATCTGTCAATTATACAATGCGCGGGTCATTCCGTGCTCGAGCCTACATAGATCGCACATGCTCGTCACAATGTACATTACCATAGGATCCACATCCCGGTTTCCCAGCATTCCAATTCTACGGTCTTGTCGATTACTTCCTACTTTATGTGGGATCAAGAAATAGCACGTACATGGGCCTTCGCACCCAGCACACACATTAGTATAGCATGTTCGTTCACATGTTTTATCATTAAAAGAAATCATTTGGTTTGATCGATCACAAGCCCCTGCTGCTGAACAGCAAAGCGACTAAACATGCAACAAATCACCAAACTCCAATTCATTATTATACACTAAAGGCACACACAAATTTAATCGAAGAACGATACTAAAACCTCAGTCTGATAGGTGAATCATCAAAGGAGAATCAACGTATCCAGAAGTAAGGCCAACATAAGAAAGGTGCACCACGCCAGGGACATAGCCAGTTGAGGAAATTCAGCCAGTGATCCTCAGAAGAACCCCCGGACAACACCACCCCCACGCTGCATGGTAGGCTTCACATGCCACCTACTCCATGACTTTTGCTCCTAGCGTCAACACCATTTGATTTCTCTCCTTTTATCTGCAAAATTGCCCAATTTGTTAGCCACTGACATATCAACCCGATAAGCATAATTAGAACATTTATCAGGTTATTTTTCCAAAAACAACAACCGTTTCCGCATCTGAAAATTGTCCAAAAGATAGCAGCGACACCAACTAACACCCGTTTTTTGGTTACATCATGTTGAACTTTTTTAATCCATCCACTAAAGCATAGAATCAGATTAGCAGGATTGATCTCAAATTTAAAGCATATTTAACAAAACCCTCCACTAGTTTATTGCTCTCATCTTGACCACACAAAACACACAATTTTTGGGATCTATCCAGCCACTTTTCAATAAATAATCTCTAGGTAATATGCTATTTTTGACCATCAACCAAAGGAAAACTTTGATTTTTTGGTGGAAATTTATTGTTTCTTAAAAAAATTGTGGCAAACCACAATATTGAACAACAAGGTGTCTACAAAGCGATTTGACTATAAAAAGACCATATGCAATCAACAGACACTTAATAGAATCCTTGTTGTGAGACATCACATTCCATCACATCTCATTTTGAGGATATCCCACAGAGCTAGATCGTATCACCTTACAAAGTTCTTCTAAATCTAAGACCCTCCCAACTTCTCTACAAGGCATCAGCTCCAGTAATATTCTAATCAAAACTCAAATTATACAGTATGCAGACTAAGGCATAGCCTAGTGGTGGGAAGGGGCTGATGCCTGTTGGGGAACGTAGTAATTTCAAAAAAAAATCCTATGCACACGCAAGATCATGGTGATGCATAGCAACGAGAGGGGAGAGTGTTGTCTACATACCCTTGTAGACCGTTCACGGAAGCGTTATATCAACGCGGTTGATGTAGTCGTACGTCTTCACGATCCGACCGATCCAACTACCAAAAGCACGGCACCTCCGAGTTCTGCACACGTTCGGCTCGGTGACGTCCTCGCCTTCTCGATCCAGCAAGAGGGGCGAAGTAGTAGATGAGTTCCGGCAGCATGACGGCGTGGTGACGGTGTTGGTGAAGAACAATCTCCGTAGGGCTTCACCTAAGCACTACGAAAACTATGACGGAGGATAAACTAGAGGGGACGGGGTTGCCGGCGCACGGCTTGGTGTTTCTTGATGTGTCTTGGGTGCTAGCCCTACCCCTCTATTTATATGTTGAGCCTTGGGGGTCGAAACTTGGAGTAAAAGCCTCCACAAAGTCGGTTTCCCCCGAATGGCAAGAGTCCTTCTCGGACTCCAGGGCCAGACGCCAGGGTTCCCGGCGTCTGGACCCAGACGCCAGGGACCCTGGCGTCTGGCCCCTGGACTCCGCAAAACTTCCTTTTGCACTTTCCAAAAACCTTGAGGGCTTTCCCCTTTGGCCTAAATAAAGTGTTCTCGTACCCAAACATTTCGGGAAACATCTGAAACCCTTTCCGGTGAATTCCGGAACCCTTCCGGAGTCCAAACACTATTATCCCATATATCAATCTTTATCTTCGACCATTCCGGAGTTCCTCGTCATGTCCGTGATCTTATCCGGAACCCCGAACAACATTCGGTCACCAACATACATAACTCATAGTACTATATCGTCAACAAACGTTAAGCGTGTGGACCCTACGGGTTCGAGAACTATGTAGACATGACCGAGACACCTCTCTGGTCAATAACCAACAGCGGGACCTGGATGCCCATATTGGCTCCTACATATTCTACGAAGATCTTTATCGGTCAGACCGCATAAGAACATACGTTGTTCCCTTTGTCATCGGTATGTTACTTGTCCGAGATTTGATCGTCGGTATCTCAATACCTAGTTCAATCTCGTTACCGACAAGTCTCTTTACTCGTTCTGTAATACATCATCCTGCAACTAACTCATTAGTTGCAATGCTTGCAAGGCTTATAGTGATGTGCATTACCGAGTGGGCCCAGAGATACCTCTCCGACAATCGGTGTGACAAATCCTAATCTCGAAATACGCCAACCCAACAAGTACCTTCGGAGACACCTGTAGAGCACCTTTATAATCACCCAGTTACGTTGTGACGTTTGGTGGCACACAAAGTGTTCCTCCGGTAAACGGGAGTTGCATAATCTCATAGTCATAGGAACATGTATAAGTCATGAAGAAAGCAATAGCAACAAACTAAACGATCAAGTGCTAAGCTAACGGAATGGGTCAAGTCAATCACATCATTCTCCTAATGATGTGATCCCATTAATCAAATGACAACTCATGTCTATGATTAGGAAACTTAATCATCTTTGATCAACGAGCTAGTCAAGTAGAGGCATACTAGTGACACTCTGTTTGTCTATGTATTCACACAAGTATTATGTTTCCGGTTAATACAATTCTAGCATGAATAATAAACATTTATCATGATATAAGGAAATAAATAATAACTTTATTATTGCCTCTAGGGCATATTTCCTTTAGTCTACCACTTGCACTAGAGTCAATAATCTAGATTACACAGTAATGATTCTAACACCCATGGAGCCTTGGTGCTGATCACGTTTTGCTCGTGGAAGAGGCTTAGTCAACAGGTCTGCAACAATCAGATCCGTATGTATCTTGCAAATTTCTACATCTCCCACCAGGACTAGATCCTGGATGGAATTGAAGCGTCTCTTGATGTGCTTGGTTCTGTTGTGAAATCTGGATCCCTTCGCAAGGCAATTGCATCAGTATTGTCACAAAAGATTTTCATTGGACAATTGATGCTAGTGGTTTCACCAACCATCAACAATTGATGCTCCTTCTTTATTTCTACTTTTGTGGTGTCAAACATCGCGAATATCTCAAGGATCATCATATATGTCCCCGGTATATTATAGTTCATCACGAAGCTCTAGCAGCTTGGTGGTAATTACTTCGGAGAAACATCACTATCTCATCTGGAAGATCAACTCCCACTCGATTCAAATGATTGTCGTACTCAGACAATCTGAACACAAGCTCAACAATTGAGCTTTTCTCCCTTAGTTTGCAGGCTAAGAAAATCGTCGGAGGTCTTATACCTCTTGACGTGGGCACGAGCCTGAAATTCCAATTTCAGCCCTCGAAACATCTCATATGTTTCGCGACATTTCAAAACCGTCTTCGGTGCCTCAACACTAAACCGTTTAACTGAACTATCACGTAGTTATCAAAATGTGTATGTCAGATGTTCGCAACATCCACAGACGACGTTCGAGGTTCAGCACACTGAGCGGTGCATTAAGGACATCAGCCTTCTATGAAGCAATGAGGACAATCCTCAGTTTACGGACCTAGTCCGCATAATTGCTACTATCAACTTTCAACTAAATTTTCTCTAGGAACATATCTAAAGAGTAGAACTGAAGCGCGAGCCATGACATAATTTGCGAAGACCTTTTGACTATGTTCAGGATAATTAAGTTCATCTTATGAACTCCCACTCAGATAGACATCCCTCTAGTCATCTAAGTGATTACATGATCCGAGTCAACTAGGCCGTGTCCGATCATCACGTGAGACGGACTAGTCAACATCGGTGAACATCTTCATGTTGATCATATCTTGTATACGACTCATGTTCGACCTTTCGGTCTTCTGTGTTCCGAGGCCATGTCTGTACATTCTAGGCTCGTCAAGTCAACCTAAGTGTTTGCATGTGTAAATCTGTCTTACACCCATTGTATGTGAACGTTGGAATCTATCACACCCGATCATCACGTGGTGCTTCGAAACAACGAACTGTCGCAACGGTGCACAGTTAGCGGGAACACTTTCTTGAAATTATTATGAGGGATCATCTTATTTACTACCGTCGTTCTAAGCAAATAAGATGTAAAACATGATAAACATCACATGCAATCAAATAGTGACATGATATGGCCAATATCATTTTGCTCCTTTTGATCTGCATCTTCGGGGCTCCATGATCATTGTTGTCACCGGCATGACACCATGATCTCCATCATCGTGTCTTCTTGAAGTTGTCACGTCATCTATTACTTCTACTACTATGGCTAACGCTTTAGCAATAAAGTAAAGTAATTACATGACGTTTATGTTGACATGCAGGTCATAAATAAATAAAGACAACTCCTATGGCTCCTGCCGGTTGTCATACTCATCGACATGCAAGTCGTGATTCCTATTACAAGAACATGATCAATCTCATACATCACATATATCATTCATCACATCCTTTTGGCCATATCACATCACAAGGCATATGCTGCAAAAACAAGTTAGACGTCCTCTAATTGTTGTTGCAAGTTTTTACGTGGCTGCTATAGGTTTCTAGCTAGAACGTTTCTTACCTACGCCAAAACCACAACGTGATATGCCAATTGCTATTTACCCTTCATAAGGACCCTTTTCATCGAATCCGATCCGACTAAAGTGGGAGAGACAGACACCCGCTAGCCACCTTATGCAACTAGTGCATGTCAGTCGGTGGAACCAGTCTCACGTAAGAGTACGTGTAAGGTCGGTCCGGGCCGCTTCATCCCACAATGCGGCCGAATGAAGATTGGACTAGTAACGGTAAGCATATTGAACAAAATCAACGCCCACAACTACTTTGTGTTCTACTCGTGCATATAAACTATGCATAGACCTAGCTCATGATGCCAATGTTGGGGAACGTAGCAGAAATTCAAAATTTTCTACGCATCACCAAGATCAATCTATGGAGTAATCTAGCAACGAGGGGAAGGAGAGTGCATCTACATACCCTTGTAGATCGCTAAGCGGAAGCGTTCAAGTGAACGGGGTTGATGGAGTCGTACTCGTCGTGACTCAAATCACTGATGATCCTAGTGCCGAACGGACGGCACCTCCGTGTTCAACACACGTACAGCCCGGTGACGTCTCCTACGCCTTGATCCAGCAAGGGGAGAAGGAGAGGTTGGGAAGACTCCATCCAGCAGCAGCACGACGGCGTGGTGGTGGTGGAGGAGCGCGGGACTCCAGCAGGGCTTCGCTAAGCACTACGAGAGACGAGGAGGGAGAGGGGTAGGGCTGCACCAACAGGGAGATTGAATCAAGTGGGTTGGGTAGCCCAAACCTCAAGTATATATAGGGGGGGAGGGGCTGCGCCCCCACCTAGGGTTCCACCCCTAGGGGCGGCGGCCAGCCCTAGATCCCATCTAGGGGCGGTCAAGGGGGGGAGAGAGGGGGGCGCACCACTAGGTGGGCCTTAGGCCCATCGGAGCCTAGGGTTTGCCCCCTTCCACTCTTCCTTGAGCCTTGGGCCTCGGTGGGGGGGGGGGCGCACCAGCCCACCTGGGGCTGGTCCCCTCCCACACTTGGCCCATGCAGCCCTTCGGGGCTGGTGGCCCCACTTGGTGGACCACCGGGACCCTCCCGGTGGTCCCGGTACATTACCGATAAAACCCGAAACTTTTCCGGTGACCAAAACAGGACTTCCTATATATAAATCTTTACCTCCGGACCATTCCGGAACTCCTCATGACGTCCGGGATCTCATCCGGGACTCCGAACAACATCCGGTGACCGCGTACATACTTTGCCTATAACCCTAGCGTCATCAAACCTTAAGTGTGTAGACCCTACGGGTTCGGGAAACATGTAGACATGACCGAGACACCTCTCCGGTCAATAACCATCAGCGGATCTGGATACCCATGTTGGCTCCCACATGCTTCACGATGATCTCATCGGATGAACCACGATGTCAAGGACTTAATCAATCCCGTATACAATTCCCTTTGTCTAGCGGTACGATACTTGCCCGAGATTCGATCGTCGGTATCCCGATACCTTTGTTCAATCTCGTTACCGACAAGTCTCTTTACTCGTTCCGTAACACATCATCCCGTGATCAACTCCTTGATCACATTGTGCACATTATGATGATGTCCTACCGAGTGGGCCCAGAGATACCTCTCCGTTTACACGGAGTGACAAATCCCAGTCTCGATTCGTGCCAACCCAACAGACACTTTTGGAGATACCTGTAGTGTACCTTTATAGCCACCCAGTTACGTTGTGACGTTTGGCACTGTTGGAAATATGCCCTAGAGGCAATAATAAAAGCATTATTATTATATTTCCTTGTTCATGATAATTGTCTTTTATTCATGCTATAATTGTGTTATCCGGAAATCGTAATACATGTGTGAATAAAGAGACACCAACATGTCCCTAGTAAGCCTCTAGTTGACTAGCTCGTTGATCAACAGATAGTCATGGTTTCCTGACTATGGACATTGGATGTCATTGATAACGAGATCACATCATTAGGAGAATGATGTGATGGACAAGACCCAATCCTAAACATAGCACAAGATCATATAGTTCGTTTGCTAGAGTTTTTCCAATGTCAAATATCTTTTCCTTAGACCATGAGATCGTGTAACTCCCGGATACCGTAGGAGTGCTTTGGGTGTACCAAACGTCACAACGTAACTGGGTGACTATAAAGGTATACTACGGGTATCTCCAAAAGTGTCTGTTGGGTTGACACGGATCAAGACTGGGATTTGTCACTCCGTATGACGGAGAGGTATCTCTGGGCCCACTCGGTAATGCATCATCACAATGAGCTCAAAGTGACCAAGTGTCTGGTCATGGGATCATGCATTACGGTACGAGTAAAGTGACTAGCCGGTAACGAGATTGAACGAGGTATTGGGATACCGACGATCGAATCTCGGGCAAGTAACATAACGATTGACAAAGGGAATTGTATACGGGGTTGCTTGAATCCTCGACATCGTGGTTCATCCGATGAGATCATCGAGGAGCGTGTGGGAGCCAACATGGGTATCCAGATCCCACTGTTGGTTATTGACCGGAGAGCCATCTTGGTCATGTCTACATGTCTCCCGAACCCGTAGGGTCTACACACTTATGGTTCGGTGACGCTAGGGTTGTAGGGATATGAATATGCAGTAACCCAAAAGTTGTTCGGAGTCCCGGATGAGATCCCGGACGTCACGAGGAGTTCTGGAATGGTCCGGAGGTAAATAATTATATATAGGAAGTGCTATTTCGGCCATCGGGACAAGTTTCGGGGTCACCGGTATTGTACCGGGACCACCGGAAGGGTCCCGGGGGTCCACCGTGTGGGGCCACCTATCCCGGAGGGCCCCATGGGCTGAAGTGGGAGGGGAACCAGCCCCTAGTGGGCTGGTGCGCCCCCCTTGGGCCTTCCCCCTGCGCCTAGGGTTGGGAACCCTAGGGTGGGGGGGGGGGGCGCCCCACTTGCCTTGGGGGGCACTCCAACCCCCTTGGCCGCCGCCCCTTGGGAGATTGGATCTCCAGGGCCGGCGCCCCCCCCTTGGGCACCCTATATATAGAGGGGGGGGAGGGAGGGCAGCCGCACCCATGCCCCTGGCGCCTCCCTCTCCCCTCCAACACCTCCTCCTCCTCCGTAGAGCTCGGCGAAGCCCTGTCGGAGTACTGCTTCTCCACCACCACCACGCCGTCGTGCTGCTGCTGGAGCCATCTTCCTCAACCTCTCCTTTCCCCTTGCTAGATCAAGAAGGAGGAGACGTCACGCTGACCGTACGTGTGTTGAACGCGGAGGTGCCGTCCGTTCGGCGCTAGGATCTCCGATGATTTGGATCACGTCGAGTATGACTCCCTCATCCCCGTTCTTTGAACGCTTCCGCTTGCGATCTACAAGGTATGTAGATGCATCCGATCACTCGTTGCTAGATGAACTCATAGATGGATCTTGGTGAAACCGTAGGAAATTTTTTGTTTTCTGCAACTTTCCCCAACAGTGGCATCATCAGCTAGGTCTATGCGTAGTTCTGTTTGCACGAGCAGAACACAATTTGTTGTGGGCGTAGATGTTGTCTACTTTCTTGCCGCTACTAGTCTTATTTTGCTTCAGCGGTATTGTGGGATGAAGCGGCCCGGACCAACCTTACACGTATGCTTACGTGAGACCGGTTCCACCGACTAACATGCACTAGTTGCATAAGGTGGCTGGCGGGTCTCTGTCTCTCCCACTTTAGTTGGAGCGGATTCGATGAAAAGGTTCCTTATGAAGGCTAAATAGAAGTTGAAAAATCACGTTGTGGCTTTCACGTAGGTAAGAAAACGTTCTTGGTAGAACCCTATTGCAGCCACGTAAAACTTGCAACAACAATTAGAGGACGTCTAACTTGTTTTTGCAGCAAGTGTTTTGTGATGTGATATGGCCAAAGTTGTGATGAATGATATATATGTGATGTATGAGATGTTCATGCTATTGTAATAGGAATCACGACTTGCATGTCGATGAGTATGACAACCGGCAGGACCCATAGGAGTTGTCTTTATTTTTTGTATGACCTGCGTGTCATTGAGAAACTCCATGTAAATTACTTTACTTTATTGCTAAACGTGTTAGCCATAGTAGTAGAAGTAATAGTTGGCGAGCAACTTCATGGAGAGACGATGATGGAGATCATGATGATGGAGATCATGGTGTCATGCCGGTGACAAGAAGATCATGGAGCCCCAAGATGGAGATCAAAGGAGCTATGTGATATTGGCCATATCATGTCACTATTATTATTTGATTGCATGTGATGTTTATCATGTTTTTGCATCTTGTTTAGTTAGAACGATGGTACTAAATAAGATGATCCCTCATAATAATTTCAAGAAAGTGTTACCCCTAACTGTGCACCGTTGCGACAGTTCATTGTTTCGAAGCACCACGTGATGGTCGGGTGTGATAGATTCCAACGTTCACATACAACAGGTGTAAGACAGATTTACACATGCAAACACTTAGGTTGACTTGACGAGCCTATCATGTACAGACATGGCCTCGGAACATAGAAGACCGAAAGGTCAAGCATGAGTCGTATAGAAGATACGATCAACATGAGGATTTTCACCGATGTTGACTAGTCCGTCTCACGTGATGATCGGACACGGCCTAGTTAGCTCGGATCATGTTATACTTAGATGACTGGAGGGATGTCTATCTAAGTGGGAGTTCATTGAATAATTTGATTAGATGAACTTAATTATCTTGAACTTAGTCTAAAATATTTACAATATGTCTTGTAGATCAAATGGCCAACGTTGTCCTCAACTTCAACGCGTTCCTAGAGAAAACAAGCTGAAAGACGATGGCAGCAACTATATGGACTGGGTCCGGAACCTGAGGATCATCCTCATAGCTGCCAAGAAAGATTATGTCCTACAAGCACCGCTAGGTGAAGCACCTGTTCTCCCTGCAGAACAAGACGTTATGAACGCTTGGCAGACACGTTCCGATGATTACTCCCTCGTTCAGTGTGGCATGCTTTACAGCTTAGAGCCGGGGCTCCAAAAGCGTTTTGAGAGACACGGAGCATATGAGATGTTCGAAGAGCTGAAAATGGTTTTTCAAGCTCATGCCCGGGTTGAGAGATATGAAGTCTCCGAAAAGTTCTTCAGCTGTAAGATGGAGGAAAATAGTTCTGTCAGTGAGCACATACTCACTATGTCTGGGTTACATAACCGCTTGACTCAGCTGGGAGTTAATCTCCCGGATGACGCGGTCATTGACAGAATCCTCCAGTCGCTTCCACCGAGCTACAAGAGCTTTGTGATGAACTTCAATATGCAGGGGATGGAAAAGACCATGCCTGAAGTATTTGCAATGCTGAAATCAGCAGAGGTAGAAGTCAAAAAGGAACATCAAGTGTTGATGGTGAATAAAACCATTAAGTTCAAGAAAGGCAAGGGTAAGAAGAACTTCAAGAAGGACGGCAAGGGAGTTGCCGCGCCCGGCAAGCAAGCTGCCGGGAAGAAGCCAAAGAATGGACCCAAGCCCGAGACTGAGTGTTTTTATTGCAAGGGAAGTGGTCACTGGAAGCAAAACTGCCCCAAATACTTAGCGGACAAGAAGGCCGGCATCATGAAAGGTATATGTGATATACATGTAATTGATGTGTACCTTACCAGTACTCGTAGTAGCTCTTGGGTATTTGATACCGGTGCAGTTGCTCACATTTGTAACTCAAAGCAGGAGCTGCTGAATAAGCGGAGACTGGCGAAGGACGAGGTGACGATGCGCGTCGGGAATGGTTCCAAGGTCGATGTGATCGCCGTCCGCACGCTACCTCTACATTTACCTACGGGATTAGTTTTGAACCTCAATAATTGTTATTTAGTGCCAAGTTTGAGCATGAACATTGTATCAGGATCTTGTTTAATACGAGATGGCTACTCATTTAAATCCGAGAATAATGGTTGTTCTATTTATATGAGAGATGTGTTTTATGGTCATGCTCCAATGGTGAATGGTTTATTCTTAATGAATCTCGAGCGTAATGCTACACATATTCATAGTGTGAATACCAAAAGATGTAAGATTGATAATGATAGTCCCACATACTTGTGGCACTGCCGCCTTGGTCACATAGGTGTCAAACGCATGAAGAAGCTCCATACGGATGGACTTTTAGAGTCTCTTGATTACGAATCATTTGACACGTGCAAACCATGCCTCATGGGTAAAATGACCAAGACTCCGTTCTCAGGAACAATGGAGCGAGCAACCAACTTATTGGAAATCATACATACTGATGTGTGCGGTCCAATGAGTGTTGAGGCTCGCGGTGGCTATCGTTATGTTCTCACCCTCACTGATGACTTGAGTAGATATGGGTATGTCTATTTAATGAAACACAAGTCTGAGATCTTTGAAAAGTTCAAGGAATTTCAGAGTGAGGTTGAGAATCAACGTGACAGGAAAATCATGTTCTTGCGATCAGATCGTGGAGGAGAATACTTGAGTCACGAATTTGGCACACACTTAAGAAAATGTGGAATAGTTTCACAACTGACGTCGCCTGGAACACCTCAGTGTAATGGTGTGTCTGAACGTTGTAATCGCACTCTATTAGATATGGTGCGATCTATGATGTCTCTTACCGATTTACCGCTATCATTTTGGGGCTATGCTTAGAGACTGCCGCATTCACTTTAAATAGGGCTCCATCGAAATCCGTTGAGACGACACCGTATGAATTATGGTTTGGGAAGAAACCTAAGCTGTCGTTTCTAAAAGTTTGGGGATGCGATGCTTATGTCAAGAAACTTCAACCTGAAAAGCTCGAACCTAAGTCGGAAAAATGCGTCTTCATAGGATGCCCTAAAGATACTATTGGGTATACCTTCTACCTCAGATCCGAAGGCAAGATTTTTGTTGCCAAGAATGGATCCTTTCTAAAGAAGGAGTTTCTCTCGAAAGAAGTAAGTGGGAGGAAAGTAGAACTTGATGAAGTATTACCTCTTGAACTGGAAAATGTCGCAACTCAAGAAAATGTTCCTGAGGTGCCTGCACCGACTAGAGAGGAAATTAATGATGATCATGAAACTTTAGATCAAGTTGCTACTGAACTTCGTAGGTCCACAAGGACACATTCCGCACCAGAGTGGTACGACAACCCTGTCTTGGAAATCATGTAGTTAGACAACGGTGAACCTTCAAATTATGAAGAAGCGATGGCGGGCCCGGATTCCGACAAATGGCTAGAAGCCATGAAATCCGAAATAGGATCCATGTATGAAAACGAAGTATGGACTTTGACTGACTTGCCTGTTGAGCGGCGAGCCATAGAAAATAAATGGATCTTTAAGAAGAAGACAGACGCGGATGGTAATGTGACCATCTATAAAGCTCGGCTTGTCGCTAAGGGTTATCGACAAGTTCAAGGTGTTGACTACGATGAGACTTTCTCACCGGTAGCGAAGCTAAAGTCCGTCCGAATCATGTTAGCAATTGCCGCATTCTATGATTATGAGATATGGAAAATGGACGTCAAAACGGCATTCCTTAATGGTTTCCTTAAGGAAGAATTGTATATGATGCAGCCGGAAGGTTTTGTCGATCCTAAGAATGCTGACAAGGTGTGCAAGCTCCAACGCTCGATTTATGGGCTGGTGCAAGCATCTCGGAGTTGGAACATTCGCTTTGATGAGATGATCAAAGCGTTTGGGTTTACGCAGACTTATGGAGAAGCCTGCGTTTACAAGAAAGTGAGTGGGAGCTCTGTAGCATTTCTCATATTATATGTAGATGACATACTTTTGTTGGGAAATGATATAGAACTCTTGGACAGCATTAAGGCCTACTTGAATACGAGTTTTTCAATGAAGGACCTTGGAGAAGCTGCATATATATTAGGCATCAAGATCTATAGAGATAGATCAAGACGCCTCATAGGTCTTTCACAAAGCACATACCTTGATAAGATATTGAAGAAATTCAATATGGATCAGTCTAAGAAGGGGTTCTTGCCTGTGATGCAACGTGTGAAATTGAGCTCAGCTCAATGTCCGACCACGACAGAAGATATAGAAGAGATGAGTGCCATCCCCTATGCCTCAGCCATAGGTTCTATTATGTATGCCATGCTGTGTACCAGACCTGATGTAAACCTTGCCGTAAGTTTGGTAGGTAGGTACCAAAGTAATCCCGGCAAGGAACACTGGACATCGGTCAAGAATATCCTGAAGTACCTGAAAAGGACTAAGGAAATGTTTCTCGTTTATGGAGGTGACGGAGAGCTCGTCGTAAAGGGTTACGTTGACGCTAGCTTTGACACAGATCTGGATGACTCTAAGTCACAAACCGGATACGTGTATATTTTGAATGGTGGGGCAGTAAGCTGGTGCAGTTGCAAGCAGAGCGTCGTGGCGGGATCTACATGTGAAGCGGAGTACATGGCAGCCACGGAGGCAGCGCATGAAGCAATTTGGGTGAAGGAGTTCATCACCGACCTAGGAGTCATACCCAATGCGTTGGGGCCAATCAAACTCTTCTGTGACAACACTGGAGCTATTGCACTTGCCAAGGAGCCCAGGTTTCACAAGAAGACCAGGCACATCAAGTGTCGCTTCAACTCCATTCGTGAAAATGTTCAAGATGGAGACATAGATATTTGTAAAGTACATACGGACCTGAATGTAGCAGATCCTTGACTAAACCTCTCCCTAGAGCAAAACATGATCAACACCAGAATTCCATGGGTGTTCGATTCATCACAATGTAACTAGATTATTGACTCTAGTGCAAGTGGGAGACTGTTGGAAATATGCCCTAGAGGCAATAATAAAAGCATTATTATTATATTTCCTTGTTCATGATAATTGTCTTTTATTCATGCTATAATTGTGTTATCCGGAAATCGTAATACATGTGTGAATAAATAGACACCAACATGTCCCTAGTAAGCCTCTAGTTGACTAGCTCGTTGATCAACAGATAGTCATGGTTTCCTGACTATGGACATTGGATGTCATTGATAACGAGATCACATCATTAGGAGGATGATGTGAGGGACAAGACCCAATCCTAAACATAGCACAAGATCGTATAGTTCGTTTGCTAGAGTTTTTACATTGTCAAGTATCTTTTCCTTAGACCATGAGATCGTGTAACTCCCGGATACCGTAGGAGTGCTTTGGGTGTACCAAACGTCACAACGTAACTGGGTGACTATAAAGGTATAC
This sequence comes from Triticum urartu, assembly GCF_056163025.1. Taxonomy (NCBI): domain Eukaryota; kingdom Viridiplantae; phylum Streptophyta; class Magnoliopsida; order Poales; family Poaceae; genus Triticum; species Triticum urartu. The sequence continues at coordinate 607,275,560 of NC_141877.1, forward strand.
TACGGGTATCTCCGAAAGTGTTTGTTGGGTTGACACGGATCAAGACTGGGATTTGTCACTCCGTATGACGGAGAGGTATCTCTGGGCCCACTCGGTAATGCATCATCACAATGAGCTCAAAGTGACCAAGTGTCTGGTCACGGGATCATGCATTACGGTACGAGTAAAGTGACTTGCCGGTAACGAGATTGAACGAGGTATTGGGATACCGACGATCGAATCTCGGGCAAGTAACATACCGATTGACAAAGGGAATTGTATACGGGGTTGCTTGAATCCTCGACATTGTGGTTCATCCGATGAGATCATCGAGGAGCGTGTGGGAGCCAACATGGGTATCCAGATCCCGCTGTTGGTTATTGACCGGAGAGCCATCTCGGTCATGTCTACATGTCTCTCGAACCCGTAGGGTCTACACACTTAAGGTTCGGTGACGCTAGGGTTGTAGGGATATGAATATGCAGTAACCCGAAAGTTGTTCGGAGTCCCGGATGAGATCCCAGACGTCACAAGGAGTTCCGGAATGGTCCGAAGGTAAAGAATTATATATAGGAAGTGCTATTTCGGCCATAGGGACAAGTTTCGGGGTCACCGGTATTGTACCGGGACCACCGGAAGGGTCCCGGGGGTCCACCGGGTGGGGCCACCTATCCCGGAGGGCCCCATGGGCTGAAGTGGGAGGGGAACCAGACCCTAGTGCGCTGGTGCGCCCCCCTTGGGCCTTCCCCCTGCGCCTAGGGTTGGGAACCCTAGGGTGGGGGGGGGGGCGCCCCACTTGCCTTGGGGGGCACTCCAACCCCCTTGGCCGCCGCCCCTTGGGAGATTGGATCTCTAGGGCCGGTGCCCCCCCCTTGGGGACCCTATATATAGAGGGGGGAGGGAGGGCAGCTGCACCCATGCCCCTGGCGCCTCCTTCTCCCCTCCAATACCTCCTCCTCCTCCGTAGAGCTCGGCGAAGCCCTGTCGGAGTACTGCTTCTCCACCACCACCACGCCGTCGTGCTGCTGCTGGAGCCATATTCCTCAACCTCTCCTTTCCCCTTGCTGGATCAAGAAGGAGGAGACATCACGCTGACCGTACGTGTGTTGAACGCGGAGGTGCCGTCCCTTCGGCGCTAGGATCTCCGGTGATTTGGATCACATCGAGTACGACTCCCTCATCCCCATTCTTTGAACGCTTCCGCTCGTGATCTACAAGGTATGTAGATGCATCCGATCACTCGTTGCTAGATGAAATCATAGATGGATCTTGGTTAAACCGTAGGAAATCTTTTGTTTTCTGGAACGTTCCCCAACAGGCACACCCAAAGCACTCCTACGGTATCCGGGAGTTGCACAATCTCATGGTCTGAGGAAATGATACTTGACATTAGAAAAGCTTTAGCAAATGAACTACACGATCTTGTGCTAGGCTTAGGATTGGGTCTTGTCCATCACATCATTCTCCTAATGATGTGATCCCGTTATCAACGACATCCAATGTCCATGGTCAGGAAACCGTAACCATCTATTGATCAACGAGCTAGTCAACTAGAGGCTTACTAGGGACATGGTGTTGTCTATGTATCCACACATGTATCTGAGTTTCCTATCAATACAATTCTAGCATGGATAATAAATGATTATCATGAACAAGGAAATATAATATTAACCAATTTATTATTGCCTCTAGGGCATATTTCCAACAGTCTCCCACTTGCACTAGAGTCAATAATCCAGTTCACATCGATATGTGATTAACACTCAAGGTCACATCCCCATGTGACTAACACCCAAGAGTTCTGGGTTTGATCATGTTATGCTTGTGAGAGAGGTTTCAGTCAACGGGTCTGCAGCATTCAGATCCGTATGTACTACGCAAATTTCTATGTCATCTTGTAGATGCAACTACTATGCTACATTTGGAGCCATTTAAAATAACTGTTCCACTTGGAGCTATTCTAAATTGTTGCTCCATTATACGTATCCGGTATCTCTACTCAGAGCTATCCGGATAGGTGTTAAGCTTGCATCGACGTAACTCTTTACGTCGAACTCTTTATCACCTCCATAACCGAGAAACATATCCTTATTCCTCTAAGGATAATTTAGACCACTATCTGGTGATCTACTCCTAGATCACCTTTGTACCCTCTTGCCAAATATGTGGCAAGGCACACATCAGGTGCGGTACTCAGCATGGCATACCGTATAGAGCCTATGACAAAAGCATAGGGGACGACCTTCGTCCTTCCTCTTTCTTCTGCCGTGGTCGAGCTTTAAGTCTTAACTTCATACCTTACAACTCAAGCAAGAACTCCTTCTTTGACTGATCCATCTTGAACACCTTCAAGATCATGTCAAGGTATGTGCTCATTTGAAAGTACCATTAAGCGTTTTGATCTATCCTTATAGATCTTGATGATCAATGTTCAAGTAGCTTAATCCAGGCTTTCCATTGAAAAACACTTTCCAAATAACCCTAAATGCTTTCCAGAAATTCTACGTCATTTCTGATCAACTACATATACTCATCAGAAATTCTATAGTGCTCCCACTCACTTCTTTGGAAATACAAGTTTCTCATAAACTTTGTATACACCCAAAACTTTGATCATCTCATCAAAGCATACATTCCAACTCCGAGATGCTTACTCCAGTCCTTAGAAGGATTGCTGGAGCTTTGCATACTTGTTAGCATCTTTCAGGATTGACAAAACCTTCCGGTTGTATCACATACAACCTTTCCTCAAGAAAATCGTCGAGGAAACAATGTTTTGACATCCTATCTGCAAGATTTCATAAATAATGCAGTAATCGCTAATACAATTCCAACAGACTCTTAGCATCGCTACGAGTGAGAAAGTCTCATCATAGTCAACTCCTTAAACTTGTCGGAAAACATCTTAACGACAAGTCGAGCTTTCTTAATGGTGATACTTACCATCATTATCCGTCTTCCTTTTAAAATCCATATGTACCTAACAGCCTTACGACCATCAAGTAGTTCTTCCAAAGTCTACACTTTGTTTTCATATATGGATCCTCTCTCGGATTATATGGCCTCGAGCCATTTTGGAATCCAGGCCCACCATCGCTTCTCCATAGCTCGTAGGTTCATTGTTGTCTAGCAACATGACTTCAAAGACAGGATTACGTACCATTCTGAAGTAGTACGCATCCTTGTCATCCCACTAGGTTTGGTAGTGACTTGATCTGAAGTTTCATGATCACTTTCATAAGCTTCCACTTCAATTGGTGTAGGTGCCGCAGGAACAACTCCCTGTGCCCTGCCACACACTAGTTGAAGTGACGGTTCAATAACCTCATCAAGTCTCCACCATCCTCCCACTCAATTCTTTCGAGAGAAACTTTTCCTCGAGAAAGGACCCGATTCTAGAAACAATCCCTTATTGCTTTCGGATCTGAGACAGGAGGTATACCCAACTGTTTTTGGGTGTCCTATGAAGATGCATTTATCCACTTTGGGTTCGAGCTTATCAGCTTGAAACTTTTTTCACATAAGCGTTGCAGTCCCAAACTTTTAAGAAATGTCAGCTTAGGTTTCTCTAAACCATAGTTCATAGGGTGTCATCTCATCGGAATTACATGGTGCCCTTTTTAAAGTGAATGTGGTTGTCTCTAATGCCTAACCCATAAACTATTGTGGTAATTTGATAAAAGACATCATGGTATGCATCATATCCAATAGGGTGCAGTTATGATGTTCGGACACACCATCACACTATGGTGTTCCAGGCTGTATTAGTTGTGAAACAATTTCCACAATGTCTTAATTCTGTGCCAAACTCATAATTCAGATATTCATCTCTATGATCATATCATAGACATTTTATCCTCTTGTCATGATGATCTTTGACCTTCACCCTGAAATTACTTGAACCTTTCAATAATTCAGACTCGTGATTCATCAAGTAAATATACTCAACATCTACTCAAATCATCTGTGAAGTAAGAACATAACGATATCCACTACACGCCTCATCACTCATTGGACTGCACACATCAAAATGTATTACTTCCAACAAGTTGCTTTCTAGTTCCATTTTACTGAAAACGAGGCTTTCAGTCATCTTGTCCATGTGGTATGATTTGCATGTCGCAAGTGATTCAAAATCAAGTGAGTCCAAACGGTCCATTTGCATGGAGTTTCTTCATGCATATACACCAATAGACATGGTTCGCATGTCTCAAACTTTTCAAAACGAGTGAGCCCAAAGATCCATCAACATGGAGCTTCTTCATGCGTTTTATACCGATATGACTTATGCGGCAGTGCCACAAGTAGGTGGTACTATCATTACTATCTTATATCTTTTGGCATGAACATGTGTATCACTACGATCGAGATTCAATAAACCATTCATTTTAGGTGTAAGACCATTGAAGGTATTATTCAAATAAACAGAGTAACCATTATTCTCCTTAAATGAATAACCATACTACGATACACATAATCCAATCATGTCTATGCTCAACGCAAACACCAATCTCGATGGTAGAGGGAGCGTGCGATGCTTGATCACATCAAGCTTGGGAAAAACTTCCAACACATATCGCCAGCTCACCTTTAGCTAGTCTCCGTTTACTCCGTAGCCTTTTATTTCGAGTTTACTAACACTTAGCAACCGAACCGGTATCTAATACCATGGTGCTACTAGGAGTACTAGTAAAGTACAGATTAACACAATGTATATCCAATATACTTCTATCGACCTTGCCAGCCTTCTTATCTACCAAGTATCTAGGGTAATTCTGCTCCAGTGGTTGTTCCCCTTATTACAGAAGCACTTAGTCTCGGGTTTGGATTCAACCTTGGGTTTCTTCACTAGAGCAGCAGCTGATTTGCCATTTCATGAAGTATCCCTTCTTGCCCTTGCCCTTCTTGAAACTAGTGGTTTCACCAACCATCAACAATTGATGCTCCTTCTTGATTTCTACTTTTGTGGTGTCAAACATCGCGAATATCTCAAGGATCATCATATATGTCCCCGATATATTATAGTTCATCAGGAAGCTCTACCAGCTTGGTGGTAATTACTTCGGAGAAACATCACTATCTCATCTGGAAGATCAACTCCCACTCGATTCAAATGATTGTTGTACTCAGACAATCTGAACACAAGCTCAACAATTGAGCTTTTCTCCCTTAGTTTGCAGGCTAAGAAAATCGTCGGAGGTCTTATACCTCTTGACGTGGGCACGAGCCTGAAATCCCAATTTCAGCCCTCGAAACATCTCATATGTTTCGCGACGTTTCAAAACCGTCTTTGGTGCCTCAACACTAAACCGTTTAACTAAACTATCACGTAGTTATCAAAATGTGTATGTCAGATGTTCGCAACATCCATATACGATGTTCGAGGTTCAGCACACTGAGCGGTGCATTAAGTACATAAGCCTTCTATGAAGCAATGAGGACAATCCTCAGTTTACGGACCTAGTCCGCATAATTGCTACTATCAACTTTCAACTAAATTTTCTCTAGGAACATATCTAAACAGTAGAACTGAAGCGCGAGCCATGACATAATTTGCAAGACCTTTTGACTATGTTCAGGATAATTAAGTTCATCTTATGAACTCCCACTCAGATAGACATCCCTCTAGTCATCTAAGTGATTACATGATCCGAGTCAACTAGGCCGTGTCCGATCATCACGTGAGACGGACTAGTCAACATCGGTGAACATCTTCATGTTGATCGTATCTTCTATACGACTCATGTTCGACCTTTCGGTCTTCTGTGTTTCGAGGCCATGTCTGTACATGCTAGGCTCGTCAAGTCAACCTAAGTGTTTGCATGTGTAAATCTGTCTTACACCCGTTGTATGTGAACGTTGGAATCTATCACACCCGATCATCACGTGGTGCTTCGAAACAACGAACTGTCGCAACGGTGCACAGTTAGCGGGAACACTTTCTTGAAATTATTATGAGGGATCATCTTATTTACTACCGTCGTTCTAAGCAAATAAGATGTAAAACATGATAAACATCACATGCAATCAAATAGTGACATGATATGGCCAATATCATTTTACTCCTTTTGATCTGCATCTTCGGGGCTCCATGATCATCGTTGTCACCGGCATGACACCATGATGTCCATCATCATGATCTCCATCATCGTGTCTTCTTGAAGTTGTCACGTCATCTATTACTTCTACTACTATGGCTAACGCTTTAGCAATAAAGTAAAGTAATTACATGACGTTTATGTTGACACGCAGGTCATAAATAAATAAAGACAACTCCTATGGCTCCTGCCGGTTGTCATACTCATCAACATGCAAGTCGTGATTCCTATTACAAGAACATGATCAATCTCATACATCACATATATCATTCATCACATCCTTTTGGCCATATCACATCACAAGGCATATGCTGCAAAAACAAGTTAGACGTCCTCTAATTGTTGTTGCAAGTTTTTACGTGGCTGCTATAGGTTTCTAGCAAGAACGTTTCTTACCTACGCCAAAACCACAACGTGATATGCCAATTGCTATTTACCCTTCATAAGGACCCTTTTCATCGAATCCGATCCGACTAAACTGGGAGAGACAGACACCCGCTAGCCACCTTATGCAAGTAGTGCATGTCAGTCGGTGGAACCAGTCTCACGTAAGAGTACGTGTAAGGTCGGTCCGGGCCGCTTCATCCCACAATGCGGCCGAATCAAGATTGGACTAGTAACGGTAAGCATATTGAACAAAATCAAAGCCCACAACTACTTTGTGTTCTACTCGTGCATAGAAACTACGCATAGACCTAGCTCATGATGCCAATGTTGGGGAACGTAGCAGAAATTCAAAATTTTCTACGCATCACCAAGATCAATCTATGGAGTAATCTAGCAACGAGGGGAAGGAGAGTGCATCTACATACCCTTGTAGATCGCTAAGCGGAAGCATTCAAGTGAACGGGGTTGATGGATTCGTACTCGTCGTGATTCAAATCACCGATGATCCTAGTGCCGAACGGACGGCACCTCCGTGTTCAACACACGTACAGCCCGGTGACGTCTCCTACGCCTTGATCCAGCATGGGGAGAAGGAGAGGTTGGGAAGACTCCATCCAGCAGCAGCACGACGGCGTGGTGGTGGTGGAGGAGCGCGGGACTCCAGCAGGGCTTCGCTAAGCACTACGAGAGACGAGGAGGGAGAGGGGTAGGGCTGCACCAACAGGGAGATTGAATCGTGTGTGTTGGGCAGCCCAAACCTCAAGTATATATAGGGGGAGGGGAGGGGCTGAGCCCCCACCTAGGGTTCCACCCCTAGGGGCGGCGGCCAGCCCTAGATCCCATCTAGGGGCGGCCAAGGGGGGGTGAGAGGGGGGCGCACCACTAGGTGGGCCTTAGGCCCATCTGAGCCTAGGGTTTGCCCCCTTCCACTCTCCCTTGAGCCTTGGGCCTTGGTGGGGGGCGCACCAGCCCACCTGGGGCTGGTCCCCTCCCACACTTGGCCCATGCAGCCCTCCGGGGCTGGTGGCCCCACTTGGTGGACCACCGGGACCCTCCCGGTGGTCCCGATACATTACCTATAAAACCCGAAACTTTTCCGGCGACCAAAACAGGACTTCCTATATATAAATCTTTACCTCCGGACCATTCCGGAATTCCCCATGATGTCTGGGATCTCATCCGGGACTCCGAACAACATTCGGTAACCACGTACATACTTTCCCTATAACCCTAGCGTCATCGAACCTTAAGTGTGTAGACCCTAAGGGTTCGGGAAACATGTAGACATGACCGAGACACCTCTCCGGTCAATAACCAACAGTGGGATCTTGATACCCATGTTGGCTCCCACATGCTTCACGATGATCTCATCGGATGAACCATGATGTCAAGGACTTAATCAATCCCGTATACAATTCCCTTTGTCTAGCAGTACGATACTTGCCCGAGATTCGATCGTCGGTATCCCGATACCTTTGTTCAATCTCGTTACCAGCAAGTCTCTTTACTCGTTCCGTAACACATCATCCCGTGATCAACTCCTTGATCACATTGTGCACATTATGATGATGTCTTACCGAGTGGGCCCAGAGATACCTCTCCATTTACACGGAGTGACAAATCCCAGTCTCGATTCGTGCCAACCCAACAGACACTTTTGGAGATACCTGTAGTGTACCTTTATAGCCACCCAGTTACGTTGTGACGTTTGGCACACCCAAAGCACTCCTACGGTATCCGGGAGTTGCACAATCTCATGGTCTAAGGAAATGATACTTGACATTAGAAAATCTTTAGCAAACGAACTACACGATCTTGTGCTAGGCTTAGGATTGGGTCTTGTCCATCACATCATTCTCCTAATTATGTGATCCCGTTATCAACGACATCCAATGTCCATGGTCAGGAAACCGTAACCATCTATTGATCAACGAGCTAGTCAACTAGAGGCTTACTAGGGACATGGTGTTGTCTATGTATCCACACATGTATCTGAGTTTCCTATCAATACAATTCTAGCATGGATAATAAACGATTATCATGAACAAGGAAATATAATAATAACCAATTTATTATTGCCTCTAGGGCATATTGACAACAGTTTATTCCAACTCCTAGAGGCTTGCGCCGTCCATAAATGGATCGCTGGAGCTTGCATACTTTGTTAGCTCCCTTTGGATCGACAAAACCTTCTGGTTGCATCATATACAACTCTTCTTCCAAAAATCCATTCAGGAATGCAATTTTTACATCCATTTACCAAATTTCATAATCATAAAATGCGGCAATTGCTAACATGATTCGGACAGACATAAGCATCGCTACGGGTGAGAAGGTCTCATCGTAGTCAATCCCTTGAACTTGTCGAAAACCTTTCGCAACAAGTCGAGCTTTATAGACAGTAACATTACCGTCAGCGTCAGTCTTCTTCTTGAAGATCCATTTATTCTCAATGGCTTGCTGATCATTGGGCAAGTCAACCAAAGTCCACACTTTGTTCTCATACATGGATCCCATCTCAGATTTCATGGCTTCAAGCCATTTTGCGGAATCTGGGCTCACCATCGCTTCTTCATAGTTCGCAGGTTCATCATGGTCTAGTAACATGACTTCCAGAACAGGATTACCGTACCACTCTGGTGCGGACCTTACTCTGGTTGATCTACAAGGTTCAGTGAGGGAGTCCAGGATTAGGGGGTATCCGGACAGCCGGACTATATCCTTTGGCCGGACTGTTGGACTACGAAGATACAAGATTGAAGACTTCGTCCCGTGTCCGGATGGGACTCTCCTTGGTGTGGAAGGCAAGCTTGACAATACGGATATGCAGATCTCCTTCCTTGTAACCGAATCTGTGTAACCCTAGCCCCCACCGGTGTCTATATAAACCGGAGGGTTTTAGTCCGTAGGACAACATGCAATCATACCATAGGCTAGCTTCTAGGGTTTAGCCTCTCTGATCTCGTGGTATATCAACTCTTGTACTACTCATATTATCAAGAATAATCAAGCAGGACGTAGGGTTTTACCTCCATCAAGAGGGCCCAGACCTGGGTAAAACATCGTGTCCCGTGCCTCATGTTACCATCCGCCTTAGACGCACAGTTCGGGACCCCCTACTCGAGATCCGCCGGTTTTGACACCGACATTGGTGCCTTCATTGAGAGTTCCTCTATGTCATCATCATTAGGCTTGATGGCTCCTTCGATCATCGATAGCGATGCAGTACAGGGTGAGACTTTTCTCCCCGGATAGATCTTTGTATTTGGCGGTTTCGCACTACGGGCCAACTCGCTTGGCCATCTGGAGCAGATCGAGAGTTACGCCCCTGGCCACTAGGTCCGGTTTGGAAGCTTAAATTACACGGCCGACATCCGCGGAGACTTGATCTTTGACGGATTCGAGCCCCTGCCGAGTACACTGCACGGTCACGATGAGCATGATTTAGCTCTACCGTCGGAAAGTGTGCAGGAGATCGCACCGGCAACCGCTCCGACCCTCAATTCGGAGCCGATTGTGCCATCCACGGATGGGGGGATAGACCCCACCACGGAGGCCGCATTCTCAGTGGTGATTGAGCTGAGTATTGACCTTACCCTTCACGAGAGCCTTGATGCCAAATTGCCGGATTCTTCCCCGGCCACGGACTCCGAACCGCTTGAGCCCGTGCCTATCGAATCCGACTAGGCGCCGATCATGGAGTTCACCTCCGCGGATATCTTTCGGCACTCGCCCTTCGGCGACATGCTGAACTCATTAAGGTCTCTCTCCCTGTCAGGAGAGTCCTGACCGAACTATGTTCGGCAGGATTGGGATGCGGATGATGAAGAAATTCGCCGCCCACCCACCACCCACTTAGTAGCCACTGTCGACAATTTAACCAACATGCTCGACTTCGACTCCGAAGACATCGACAGTATGGACGACGATGCGGGAGACGAAGAGGAACCACTGCCCACGGGGCACTGGACAGCCACCTCATCATATGATATATACATGGTGGACACACCCAAAGAAGGCAATGGCGACGGGACAGCGGAGGATGACCCCTCCAAGAAGCAACCCAAGCGATGACGTCAGCGGCGCCGCTCTAAGTCTCGCCAAAGCAAAAGCGGTGACACCGGCACAGGAGATAATAGCACCCCGGACAGTGCCGAAGATGACAATAATCCCCTCCAGCAAGATTCAGAGCAGGAGGATGGAGTAGCCAGCCCTCCCGAGAGAGCGACATATGGAGAGGCGGAGGACGATAATTACATGCCTCCCTCCGAAGACGAGGCAAGCCTCGACGATGACGAATTTGTCGTGCCGGAGGATCCCGCCGAGCAAGAGCACTTCAAGCGCCGGCTTATAGCCACGGAAAATAGCCTTAAGAAAAAGCAGCAGCAGCTTCAAGCTGATCAAGATTTGCTAGCTGATAGATGGACTGAAGTCCTTGCGGCCGAGGAATATGAACTCGAACGCCCCTCCAAGAGTTACCGAAAGCGCAGGTTGCTACGCCGACTGGTGGAGGAAGCATTAAAACTTACATCTCCAGCATATGACGCGGCTGATCGGCCACCTCATGGCCGCGACAGAGAGGCATTTCAGCCAAAAACTCAACCCGCACCCCGACGCCACTCAAATAAAAATGACAAGGCACGGGGAAACTAAAGGAAATATGCCCTAGAGGCAATAATAAAGTTATTATTTATTTCCTTATATCATGATAAATGTTTATTATTCATGCTAGAATTGTATAAACCGAAAATGTAATACTTGTGTGAATACATAGACAAACAAAGTGTCACTAGTATGCCTCTACTTGACTAGCTCGTTAATCGAAGATGGTTATGTTTCCTAACCATAGACATGAGTTGTCACTTGATTAACGTGATCACATCATTAGGAGAATGATGTGATTGACATGACCCATTCCATTAGCTTAGCACCCGATCGTTTAGTATGTTGCTATTGCTTTCTTCATGACTTATACATGTTCCTATGACTATGAGATTATGCAACTCCCGTTTACCGGAGGAACACTTTGTGTGCTACCAAACGTCACAACGTAACTGGGTGATTATAAAGGTGCTCTACAGGTGTCTCCAAAGGTACATGTTGGGTTGGCGTATTTCGAGATTAGGATTTGTCGCTCCGATTGTCGGAGAAGTATCTTCGGGCCCTCTCGGTAATACACATCACTTAAGCCTTGCAAGCAATGCAACTAATAAGTTAGTTGCAAGATGATGTATTACGGAACGAGTAAAGAGACTTGCCGGTAAAGAGATTGAACTAGGTATCGAGATACCGACGATCGAATCTCAGGCAAGTAACATACCGATGACAAAGGGAACAAAGTATGTTGTTATGCGGTCTGACCGATAAAGATCTTCGTAGAATATGTAGGAGCCAATATGAGCATCCAGGTTCCACTATTGGTTATTGACCAGAGACATGTCTCGGTCATGTCTACATTGTTCTCGAACCCGTAGGGTCCGCACGCTTAACGTTACGATGACAGTTTCATTATGAGTTTATATATTTTGATGTACTGAAGGTTGTTCGGAGTCCCGGATGTGATCACGGACTTGACGAGGAGTCTCGAAATGGTCGAGACATAAAGATCGATATATTGGACGACTATATTTGGACACCGGAAAGGTTCCGGGTAAGATTGGGACAATATCGGATCACCGGGAGGTTATCGGAACCCCCCGGGACGTGTATGGGCCTTATTGGGCCTTAGTGGAAAGGAGGGGAAAGGAGCAAGGGAGGGGGCGCCCCCCCCCCCAAGCCCAATCCGAATTGGGAGGGGGCCGCCCCCCCTTTCCTTCCTCCCTCCTTCCTCTTCCTTCCCTCTCCTACTCCTAATAGGAAAAAGGGGAGTCCTACTCCCGGTGGGAGTTGGACTCCCCCCCTTGGGCGCGCCACCCTCCTTGGCCGGCCCCCTCCTCCACTCCTTTATATACGGGGGCAAGGGGCACCCCAGAGACACAACAATTGATCATTGATCTCTTAGCCGTGTGCGGTGCCCCCCTCCATCATAATCCTCGATAATATTGTAGCGGTGCTTAGGCGAAGCCCTGCGGCGGTAGAACATCAAGATCGTCACCACGCCGTCGTGCTGACGGAACTCATCCCCGACACTTTGCTGGATCGGAGTCCGGGGATCATCATCGAGCTGAATGTGTGCAAAAACTCGGAGGTGCCGTAGTTTCGGTGCTTGATCGGTCGGGCCATGAAGACGTACGACTACATCAACCGCGTTGTTATAATGCTTCCGCTTCCGGTCTACGAGGGTACGTAGACAACACTCTCCCCTCTCGTTGCTGTGCATCACCATGATCTTGCGTGTGCGTAGGATTTTTTTGAAATTACTACGTTCCCCAACAGAAACACGCTAGATCTGCGAGACGTATTGGAGGACAAAGCAAAACATGCAAGATCGATCTACGGATCACGAGGGCGTGCCACTACGCGAGACGATAACCGTCACGCCGGATACAGTAAAAGTAAATCCGACCAGGCCAAACACAGCGGACAAGACTCATTCGAGCTGCGTCGCGACATAGCCCACTACAGAGGCGCCGCACACCCCATATGCTTCACAGACGAAGTAATGGATCACCAAATCCTAGAGGGTTTCAAACCCGTAAATATCGAATCATACGACGGCACAACAGATCCTGCAGTATGGATCGAAGACTTCCTCCTGCACATCCACATGGCCCGCGGTGATGATCTACACGCCATCAAATACCTCCCACTCAAGCTCAAAGGACCAGCTCGGCATTGGCTCAACAGCCTGCCAGCAGAATCCATTGGCTGTTGGGAAGATCTGGAAGCCGCATTCCTCGACAACTTCCAGGGCACTTATGTGCGACCACCAGATGCCAATGACTTGAGCCACATAATTCAGCAGCCAGAGGAATCGGCTAGGTAATTCTGGACACGGTTCCTAACAAAGAAAAATCAAATTGTCGACTGTTCGGATGCAGAGGCCCTAGCAGCTTTTAAGCACAACATCTGCGACGAGTGGCTCGCCCGGCACCTTGGCCAGGAAAAGCCGAAACCTATGGCAGCCCTCACGACACTCATGACCCGCTTTTGCGCGGGAGAAGACAGCTGGCTGGCTCGTAGCAATAACATATCAAAGAACCACGTTACTTCAGATACCAAGGATAGCAATGGCAGGTCACGTCGCAACAAACATAAGCGTCGCGTCAATAACAATAATGCCGAGGATACTGCAGTCAATGCCGGATTCAGAGGCTCTAAACCCGGTCAGCGGAAAAAGCCATTCAAAAGAAGCACTCCGGGCCCATCCAGTTTGGTCCGTATACTCGATTTCTCGTGCCAAATACATGGCACCCCCGACAAGCCAGCCAACCACACAAACAGGGAATGTTGGGTGTTCAAGCAGGCCGGCAAGTTAAACGCCGAAAATAAAGATAAGGGGCTACATAGCGATGACGAGGAAGAGCCCCGGCAGCCAAACAACGGAGGACAGAAGAGGTTCCCCCCACAAGTGCGGACGGTGAACATGATATACGCAATCCACATCCCCAAGAGGGAGCGGAAGCGTGCGTTAAGGGATGTATATGCGTTGGAGCCAGTCGCCCCAGAGTTCAACCCATGGTCCTCCTATCCGATCACCTTCGATCGCAGGGACCACCCCACTTGTATCCGTCATGGCGGATTCGCCGCACTGGTCCTAGACCCAATCATCGACAGATTTCACCTCACTCGAGTCCTTATGGACGGCGGCAGCATCCTGAACCTGCTTTATCAAGACACAGTGCGCAAAATGGGTATAGACCCCTCAAGGATCAAACCCACAAAAACAACCTTCAAAGGCGTCATACCAGGTGTAGAGGCCCATTGCACAGGCTCAGTCACACTGGAAGTGGTCTTCGGATCCCCGGATAACTTCTGAAGCGAGGAGTTAATCTTCGATATAGTCCCGTTCCGCAGTGGCTATCATGCACTGCTCGGGCGAACCGCATTTGCGAGATTCAACGCGGTACCGCACTATGCATATCTCAAGCTCAAGATGCCAGGACCTCGGGGGGTCATCACAGTCAATGGAAACACAGAGCGCTCTCTCCGCACGGAGGAGCACACTGCGGCCCTCGCAGCAGAAGTGCAAAGCAGCCTCTTAACGCAATCCACCAGTTCGGCGATTAAAGACCCGGAGTAATCGGCAACAAGACCAACTGGCATGTTCCGAGCTCGCATAGCAATGCGGCCCCCACCCCAGTCCTAGAAAAACGGTGAAATCCGTGCCACGCATACATAATTACGCATTGAAAATACCATGGGCACATGTGGGGAGGGGGCACGACTACGGCACGCCCCAAGACGCGGCTCAACCGCACTAGGGGCTTCCCGCTTTGTTTTTTTTCTCTCTTTCAGGACGTTAATCTCTGGAAACCCCGTCCGGCAGTACGATTGCTGGACACACGATGCAACAACCAAGGAGGGAGAAAGCTACATAGTACCACGGAACTCCCAGGTGGTCTCTGATAACGAGTGAAATAATTGCTTCAAATACCATTCCTCAGGTTGCCCTTGGAGGGGACATGTCAAATAGTCCTACTTTTTTCTTATCGCACTAGTATCATTCTGCTTCTACGCACCTTTTTGAATAAACAATGCATAACACTAGACTATTACCGCATTCTCTATTCTTCTTTATATATATATATGTTCATTCACAACATTCAGCACCCATACACTTTGGTACGGCCAATATGTCAGGGGCTTAAGCGTACCCCATAATACGGCGTGAGAAGTTCGAACACTTTCAATAGTGCGGCACCCCGAACTTATAGCATTATATGCATTAGCTCCGAATCATGTCTTGGGTCAATAGTTGGGTTTGCCCGGCTCCGATGTTTTGGTACCTTACATTCCGCTATCTCGGCTAAGGTAGCACTGGGAGAACTACTGCGATTGTGCCCCGGTTCATCTGGGCAAGCACCTCAGTAGAGAAAGCTAAAACTGACTGTCATGATAAGGCGAGAGCTAGTCGCTGTTCGAGAGGTCTCGAGTCCCTAAAGACTTATGCCGCTTAGAGAGAGGAGTCGGCTTTGTCCGGCTTAAGGCGTGTGTAGCGCCCCGAATTCGGCCTTCCGAATATTAGGGTGTCGGTGTCAAAACCGGCGGATCTCGGGTAGGGGGTCCCGAACTGTGCGTCTAAGGCGGATGGTAACAGGAGGCAGGGGACACGAAGTTTTACCCAGGTTCGGGCCCTCTTGATGGAGGTAAAACCCTACGTCCTGCTTGATTAATATTGATGATATGGGTAGTACAAGAGTAGATCTACCACGAGATCAGAGAGGCTAAACCCTAGAAGTTAGCCTATGGTATGATTGTATGTTCTTGTTCTGTCCTACGGACTAAAACCCTCCGGTTTATATAGACACTGGAGATGGTTAGTGTTACACAAGGTCGGTTACAAAGGAAGATATATCCATATCCGTACTTCCAAGCTTGACTTCCACGCCAAGTAGAGTCCCATCCGGACACGAGACGAAGTCTTCAATCTTGTATCTTCATAGTCCAACAGTCCGGCCAAAGGATATAGTCCGGCTGTCCAGAGACCCCCCCAATCCAGGACTCCCTCAGTAGCCCCTGAACCAGGCTTCAATGACGATGAGTCCGGCGCGTAGTATTGTCTTCGGCATTGCAAGGCGGGTTCCTCCTCCGAATACACCACGGAAGAATTTGAATACAAGGATAGTGTCCGACCCTGCAAAATAAGTTCCAGATACCACCGTAGAGAGAATAATATTTCCACAAATCTAATTTGCTGACTTGTTTTGGAAGCACGACATTATGTCATGGCCCGGTGATTATTCGAACCGTTTCCTTTAACTAGTCCCGCACATAATGCGAGGCAGTTTTTCTACACGTCTTGTCAAAGCAGAGATCGTGTCCCCTTATTACGGGATTCTCATCAATACGGGCGTGGGTAACCCAACTGCGCCATCGATAACGGCGCTTGGGGGATAAGCGAGTTTTACCAGGCTAGTGGGGATGCATAGTTTCGTCCGCCCATATAAAGGGATAAGGATTTACCTTTTCATCCACGCCTTCTTCCTCCTTTGCTCATCCATTTTCGCACACTCGAGCTCCAACACCCAAGTCCACATCCTTTCCCTCAACCTTCTCCAAACATGGTCGGAGCGGGAGGCAAATGGATGGCTTCCTCCGTTACGGAGGGACATATCAAGAAGCTGCACAGAGCCAGATACTTAGCCGCGAATATCGCGCATCGGCTGCCTGCTGCGGGGCAGATCGTCCCTACCCCGGAGCCTCACGAGAGGGTAGTTTTCCTCCACCACTTCCTCCGCGGACTGGGGTTTCCCCTCCATCCATTCGTCCGTGGTCTCATGTTCTACTACGGGATGGACTTTCATGATCTGGCCCCGAACTTTGTACTCAACATTTCGGCGTTCATCGTCGTGTGTGAGGCTTTCCTCCGCATCCGGCCCCACTTCGGTCTGTGGTTAAAGACCTTCAATATCAAGCCGAAGGTGGTGGGAGGCCAACAAGTAGAATGCGGCGGAGCCATGGTGGGCTAGATGCCCAATGTTATATGGCTTGAAGGCTCCTTTGTGGAGACCATAAAGGGGTGGCAATCGGCGTGGTTCTACATCACCGAGCCACGCGACGCCAAATGGGCGGCGACCCTCGAGTTTCGATCCAGATTCCCTACATGGCTCACTTCCTAGAAAGAGAAGGGCTTGTCGTGGGGTTCATCGGTGGAGCTGGATGGACTCCAGAAATGTATCCGGAGTATGGCAAGCAAGAAGCTCAAGCTTGTCAACATAGTCCAGGTCATGCTCATCCGCCGGATCCTCCCGTGTCAACAACGGGATTTTAACTTGTGGGAGTTCGACCCGGCCCAGCACCAGACTCTGAGCGAGCTCTTCGATACGACGCACAAGGACGTCTGGAAGGTGTTGTTCAAGGGCACCGAGGTCCCTCCTTCTCTCGCCGAGGACCGCGGGCTAAGCGCAAAGCGCCTAGCACGTTCGGTGAGTTCAATACATCCCGTAGGATATTTATTTCCCCTAGCTTAATCACGTGCGGGGTCTGATCTTCATGCCTTTGACAGGACTGGGTGGAGACGTCGGGGCAGATTAACTGTCCGGCCCCTTTGCCCGAAGACACTGCGGGCGCTCTCCTGACGGTGATGCTGACACCGGCTCCTTACACGGTGCCGGAGAAGTCCAAGAAGGCCAAGGGAACCCGAAAGAGTTCCCGACGCCATGCGTCATCGGACTCACCATCCGATGACTCTATGGCACACTCCTCCCCCGAAGACGAGGATGAAGAAGAAGATGCTCCCCCTTCAGTTGGGGGAGATAAGAAAAGGAAGGCCGCCCCAACTGGGGAGGCCAGAGGGTCCAAGAAGGGAAGGGTTCTCCTTCCGGACAGTTCCACCACCGCCGCCGAAGGCGAAGACGAGTGGTTACCCAGGGCCAAGCCCCTGGGGAGGTCATAAGTATTCGGATACCAGAGTAACTCATAGTATCCTTTTGCGCACCGCTTCCCCTAACGCCGAATATGATTATGCAGGCCGCCACGAGCCCGTATTGATGTACCGTCGGACGGCTCCCTGGGCTCGTCGGATATGGATAGCGATCCACTTCCGACCGCCACCTCCCCTTGCCCTGCGGACAACGCCGAGGTATTGTCTCAAGAGGCACTAGGTCGAGGGGAGACAGTCCCGAAGGCACCTCAAGGTGACCTTCCGGACTCCGGGGGCAGAGGGGACAAGGCCCCTGAGGGCTCCGAGTTTGGCCCTCAGCTGAACACCGCGCCGGAACCTCCAGTGGTTCCTGACTCGGGCAGACGGCCTCCTTCCAAGAGGGGCAGGACGCCTATGCCGGTGACCTCTGTCCATCCAGAGGCGCCGGACAATCTGCTGGAAGCGCTTCGCAGCGCTTCCATCGACGAGGAGCACCGTACTATTATGAGTGCGGTGGTCCAGAAGGTTCAGTCCGCCAAGAGCGGATTGACTGAAGCCTGTGCCAGCCTTCTAATTAGCTTTGAGGTAAGTGTTAAAATATAGGAAAAATATTACCGCATAGACAGTAGCCCCTGATGCTCTGTTAGGTGTTCACAAAGAAAAGCCGAACAGAGGATGAAACAACATCGCAGGAGTCTAATATAAGTATTTCAATATGCGTATGCAGGCTTCGCTGCTGGCATCTGCCGCACTGACTGCGGAGGTCGCCGCACTGAAGTAGGACCTTAAAGGGTCCAAGGACGAGCTCGGCCTTGCCAAGAGGCAGCTCGAGGAGAACAAAGGTAAGTAATACCCTGTCTATAGATATGTATATATAAAAGAAGACGCGATTGGAAAATGACAGGATCATCGTATGTTTGCCAGGGGCCGCGACCGAAGTGGCGACCCTAAAGAAAGCGTTGTCCAAGGCCGAAGATAAAGCGGCCAAGGAGCGCACTGCCGGGGTGCTGATCCACGGGCACCTATGGGACCGGCGGACCGGGTCCCTTTCGGTTCGGCGGGGGCGGAGGTCGTGCAAAGAGCAGATCGAGGCGAAGCACGCGAGCGATTTACCCAGGTTCGGGCCGCACGGATGCGTAAAACCCTACTCCTGCTTTGTGGTTTGGTATTGATTTCTAGCTCGGGAGCGCGGAGTGCTACAGTACACACCGGCGGCTGGCAGGACCGAGCGTGAGTGTTCGAACTGGCTAACCCCCCCCCCCCTACGTTGCACACGGGCCTCCTTTTATATGCTCAAGGGGTTACCCACAGGTGGCAACGGAGGTAAAGGGCAAAAATGAAAAGGTGCTGTGGTAGGTACAGCTACCTGTTATAGTGTATCATACCTAACCCTGGCGGCAGGGGACAAGGGCATTAATTGCCTGTCTTTGTCGCCTAAACAGTACCGAAAGGGACCGCTAGGGACGCCACCGTTTGCCACGATGGTGATCTTGTCAGCGCCTGCTTGCCACCGCACACCCCTAGCTGCACGGCCTCCTGCCACGTGTGCTTGGGAGAGTCCTAGAGCGACACGTTGGCAGGTGTGCTGGAGCGCGGGCACGAAGTGGGGGTTTCCCGCGGCAAGCTCCTTGCTGCGGTCGTCGTCTTGTCGTGTTCGGGAGCTTGTCGCTCACCGGGCCTTGCCGGGACGCGCGGCGCGTCGCGGCAAGTTTTCTTGGTATGCCTTGAGTGGCCTTCCCGGCAAGCTCCTCTTGCCGGGGTCTTGTTTCCTTCCCGGCCAGCTCCTCTTGCCGGGGCCTTGGTTTGAGTACTTTGTTCTTGAATGGTCTTCAAAGGAACCACGGAGGATCTTGGCGGTCACCCGGCAAGCCTTGCCGCGGGATGCTGCGACTGCCCGTGCACGAGTTCGGGATACTAGGGTACCCCTACTCTAGTACACCGACAGGAGCCCCCGGGCCTGGGCCAGACACGGTGCCGAGCGCTGTTGGGCCAGGCCCAAAACAGTGCACGGGCACGCGCGGCCTAGGTTACGCCGTACCTTACTCCGTATCCGCCGCGCCCTCCCCGAACGGCACGCGTTGAATGCGGCGTCGTGGGAGAGGTCGTGGGTGGTTATTTTATTCGGAAATGCGGAACATCTGCCCCCTCCCCCTTTATAAGCAGAGGAAATGGGGGAAGTTCGCACATTCGTCCGTTGCTGTTTCCAATCTCAGAAACCTCCGCCGCTCCCTCGCCTTCCCAAAGCAGAGAGAGAGCAGCGCCCCGCCCCCCCCCCATTGCCGCCAGCATCACCAACGCCGTCGGCCTCCTCCACTGCTTCCGCCATGGCTCCGAAAGCCGACAAGGGGAAGGCCGTGAAGTCGACCGAGGCGCAGCGGCTCGCGGCGCTGCGGAAGGAGCGGGCAGTTCCCCCCCCCCCCCCAAGCTCGCCGCGAAGGAGCTGAAGGAGAAGTACTACCTCTTCTGGTCGGCGGAGACGCGCCCGCATCCGCGCACAAAGGTACTCCCCGCCATCGCTTGGAAGAAGGCTCCGAACGGATATCCCTTCTTCGTTCTGTTCTTCTACTGCAGGCTCTGCCCGCCCTTCTCTGATTTCTTCTGCGACATCATGAACACCTATGGATTCCATCTCCTTGACTTCACTCCCAACGTCGTCCTGACAATGGCGGTTTTCGCACACCTCTGCGAAAACTTTGTCGGAGTCCTTCCCAACGTAGCCCTCTTCCGCCACTTCTTCATACCCCAAGTAGAAAGAGGAGAGCCTCTGTCCGGCGGGATTGCCTGGATCTCAAGGGCCGGAAAGAAGGAGACCTATCTGGATGGAGAGTTCTGCGGCAAGTGGGAGGAGTGGAGAGCGGATTGGTGCTGGATTGACGAAGAGGATCCGCAGCCATTCACCGCCCAGCGCAAAACCCCAGTAGCACGCGGTAGCGATTGGAGCGACATGGCCCCGGAAGACGACAGGCTGAGAATTGCCGTCACCAGGATCATGCGCCTCAGGCTTGCCGGGCTTACTGTTGGCGCTGTTGGCGCAGACTTCCTTCGCCGCCGCATCACCCCCCTGCAGGAACGGGGGAGGCCCACTTGGGAGTTCAAGAACGCGGCAGACATTATGAGGCTGCGGCCGGGCCTCAACTATAACTTCACAGTCCTGGAGCTCAACGCAATGCTGCAGGAGTTGTTCAAATATGACCCCCAACATCCCGAGGTGTTCAGGTTGCCGGGGGGCGTCGTGCCGTTGTGCAACAATTCCTCGCTCGATCGCATCCGTGCAATGATGCCGGAGTGTGACTCGCATGGAATTGTGCCAACTTGGCAGGAACCTGCCGACGAGGTCGTGCAGCAGTTCTTCGACGACTTGATGGAAGTGCCAATCTGCCTCGACGAGAAGGACGGCCTCACCCGCGACACCACGGATGCGGAGTTGGCGCTCATCGCCACCAGGATGGAGGAGGCAGCGGCAGCCGCAGCCGCGGGCGAGTTCGGTTTCACTGCGGAGGAGGCCGATGCAGCAGAAGCGGCAAGCCGTGCCGAGCGAGGGGAGCCTGCCGGCAAGAAGGGGCTTGCCGGGCAAGACACCGAGCCGAGCGAGCCTGCCAAGGGCACGAGCGGCTCATTGCAAATCGACTCTTCTTCCACCTCGTCTTCAGACAGCCCACCAGAAGCAGAGCCTCCATCCCCACCAAGAAGGCGCCTCCGCAAGGTTGGCGATGTAGCGGAGCAGCAAGCGGGCCAACAGTCGCCACGCCGCGTGACACGCTCGACCACGACAAACACCGTTGCCGCGGGAACGCCTCATGCTACGACGGCAACTGGAGCGGAGTCTAGCCGGACCACCGCTTCAGTCCCTGCCGCTACTCACGCCGCGCCAACAGCCGGAGCGGGGTCATCTCAGACCGCCGCCACTGCTCCCGGCAAGCGGCCAAGGGAAGCTTCTCCTCCGCCTCCTCGCGCCGGGCGCGCGCCGGGCTTCGGCTTCTCCGCGTTAAGCTCCGACGAGGAAGAAGAAGAAGAGTAAGCTTCTCTTGTTGTACTTGCATTTCTTCAAATCTTGCTGTTTGTCTTGTATCTCATTTGCTTTCCTTTGAATTTGTTCCTCCTCAGGACTCTGGCCCAGAGAGCGGCAAAGAGAGCCAAGGCCCCGGTGATCGTTGTCGAGGACGAGCCCACTGCGACAGCAGGTGGCGCGCCCGAGACAAGCTTGCCGGACCTGGCGACTTTCCTCCATGGCAGCCCCCAGCATAAGTGTGTGAATTATTTTCCGCGGCGAGGCGCGCATGGGTACTTGTCTTTGCTGATATTTGCTTGTTGACTGGTGTAGGAGTCGAGCAGCCCCACCGGGAGCCAAGGGAAAATCCCCCGACAAGGGAGAATTCTCCGGCAAGGGAGGGCTTCCCGGTAAGGGAGAAGTCTCCGGCAAGGGAGGGTTCTCCAACGAGGGACAACGCCAGTGGCCCCCCGACGGCGGAGACCAGACTGCAGGTACTCCTCTTGCTTCAAAACTTCCCTTGGGTTCTTCTCTTGATCTTCTTGAGTTTTTGCTGGATTTTGCTTGACTCTTCCCCCTTTTTCGGTCGTCAGATCCACCCGCTGCGGAGCAGATGGAAACCGAGGTCGCCGCTGACGAGGCAACCGGTGGTGGCGACGCCGCCGGCGTAGAGGCCGCCAAGGCAGACGCCGCGGCAACTGGCGGGGGGTCCGGCGATCGCACTGACGGCCCTGAGGCCGCAGGAGCGCCAGGCGCTACACCGACCGCCGATCCGTCCGCCGCTGCCGCAGCGCCAGGCTCCGGAGAGCCCCAGCCAGGCGTCTACCTGAAGGCTGGCGATGACGTCTTCATCAATCTTCCCTGGGCATCAAGCTCCAGAGCGCCGGTCGAGGGGGAGATCTTTGACGGAGAAGTGCTTGCCTCCGTGGGGTTGACGCTGGTCGACGTGCCAAGCAGCAGCAGCAACGAGTCTGAAGAAGAGCGGCTGCTGCGGAGGTTGATGTCGCTCTACCGCGCGCGACAGGCCAAGCTGGAGTCCCGCGAGGCACTTGTCGCGAAGGCGGGGGCAGGCATTGAAAAGCGCGCGGAAGAGCTCGGGGGTTTCCACCGGGAAGCCCTCCGATCCCTGGCGGAGGAGCGTGAGCGGCTCGTTGAAGCGCAGAAGGTCTTTCTCCTCGAGAGGGCTGAAGCCGAAGAGCGCCAGCGACTTGCCGCTGTTAAGCTAGCCGCGGAGGAGGGCGAGCTGGCGCAGCGGAAGGTCAATCTCGACGCCCATGAGGAGGAGCTTGCTTCGCGCGAGGAGAAGCTTGGCGGAGCCCTCAAGCAAGCGGAGGACGCTGCCGCCGCCGCTGAGGCCGCCAAGGAGGAGTTGAAGACGAAGGTGGCGCGGCTGGAGGCTGATCTCTCCGAGAAGGGCAAGGAGCTCAGCGCCGCCAAGGTCTCCAACGTGGATCTTGAGTTGAAGCTAACCACTATGACCAAGACTCTGGACAGCGCCAAGAAGCGGGAGGCGGCCTTGAAGGAGGAAATCAAGGCCGACAAGGCGCTGCTGGAGAGCGCTGCCACTGCCCAGAACACCTTCAGGGAGACTGTGACGCACTGGACGGAGAGTCTGGTGAACACCGCCACAGATATCGACAAGGAGCTGGCGCAGCTGGGGATAGAAGATCTTGGGTATCCCTCCGACGACAACCTCCAGCCCAGCGCCAAGCTTTTCCTATTCTTCAAGGGCGTGGCGACGGCCCTTCAGCGACTCCGAGAGAGGATCCCCAAGCAACTAGCTGACGAGTCGCGCGACATCTGCGCAGGAGCCCTCGAGAAAGTGTTGATGAAGGTGTCCTTCCGCAATCCGGGCCTCCGCCTCACCAACATCCTCAGTTCCTTGCCGCCAGAAGCTGATATGGAGGAGCTCAAGGCCCTTGTCGCACCCATTGTGGACAAGGTGAGCGGGATCAAGCGGGTCGAAGGCGATCGCGTAGATTAGGCCGCTCATTTCTTCTTTTCTTGTCGCTGCCCATCATGTCATGAAAACAATTTATCAGAGCTGTGACAAGCTATTTTTGTAATGTAACTTGATTGTGGGCAATGATTGCAACGTTACTCCCTTTACTTGATTCCTTCCTTTGTATGTTTTTGCCCTACGCTTTTAGGGAACTTGCCGGTGCAGGCACCTGAGCCGCGAGCGCTGAGTGCGGAACGTCAGCAGCCTGCTGGCGGTGCCGCTACCGGCAAGAAACCTTGTCGCAACTAGTTGCAGCTCACTTAAGTTGCTGAGCGGACTCGAAGCAAAGTAAGGGCGCTAGCGGCTCACTTAAGTTGCTGAGCGGACTCGAAGCAAAGTAAGGGCGCTAGCAGCTCACTTAAGTCGTTGAGCGGACTCGAAACGAAGTAAGGGTGCAACTAGCTATGAGTTGGTTCCTTCGCGCACAGGTTTCCCATACAAAGTGCGGTCGTTCAAGGGAGATAACTTAAAATTTAAAAAATCTGATTGCTCAAACTTTGGCAACTTATCTTTTTTGTTGTTTGCCTCCCGGCAAGGTAAAATTCTTGAACGACGCCTGGTCCATACCCTTATCTTCTCCTCCCCCCCCCCGCCCCGGCAAACTTGTGGGCGAGGGAACCTTCCTTTCCTTGCGAAAAAGAAAGAAGAGAAAATACAGATATGGAGCCTTACAGCTCGTTATTGCTTACCGTGGAGTAGGTGTTATGCACGGGATCTGCGCCCGGCTTTGTACAAAGGATTACATGCAACAGCGGCAAGACTTGTACAAAAGGGTGGTTGCCGGACAGGGTCCGACAACCGCGCCTTACGGGTAAAAATTACGAAGATGCTCGATGTTCCAGGAGTTGCTCACTGGAACGCCATCTTCGGTCTCAAGGCGGACAGCGCCAGGCCTACTGACTCGTTTCACCTGGTAAGGGCCTTCCCACTTCGGCGTCAACTTGTTGGAATTCTTGGCGGACTGATCGCGCTGAAGAACAAGGTCGCCTTCCTCGAGACTTCTGGCGCTAACTTTACGGCTATGGTAGCGGCGCAAAGCTTGCTGGTAGCGAGCAGCTCGCACAGCAGCCTGAAGACGGTCTTCCTCAAGGAGCAGCGCGTCATCTTGCCGCAGCCGCTCTTGCTCGAGCTCGTCATAAGCGAGCACTCGAGGTGACCCGTATACGAGTTCCGTGGCGATAACTGCCTCTGCTCCATAGACTAGAGCAAAAGGTGTCTGTCCAGTGGCTCGATTTGGTGTCGTTCTGATCGACAAAAGAACCACCGGCAGCGGGTGGCGGTGGCGAACGGTGCGAGGAGCGGGATATGCTCGGACTTCTAACTACGTTAGAAGGAGCAGTATCTCGTCCAGGCGACCGTGTCTCGCTCGCGCCAGCAGGTTGACGTGCATGGTGGTCCTGAGCGCTCCGAGATCCACCAGCTCGATCTTGATCTAGCGAACGCATGGTACCGTGAGTACCATGACGCTGCCGGTCCCGCGCCTCCTGAGATGGGCGCGGTGCATGCACGGACGCCGAGGTCTTGGAGTGTGCCCGGTCATTGTGGGAACCGGCTACACCGCCGATGGGCAGCGCAGCCTTGTCCTGGGACCTGGCAGCACCGTGAGTTCCCTCGTCGACGCGTGTTCTTCCGCCGGTGCCTGCCCCACCAACCGTTTGCTCCGGCGGTGGCTGGCTCGGCGCGGACGGAGCAGCTGCCTCCGAAACTATCTTCTTCGGCGGCATGTTGATGAAGACGATGAAGATCTATCTCGCGAGAATGCCGGATCTGGTTCACACAACTTCGACGCCCCCTACCTGGCGCGCCAGAGATGCCGGGGTGCTGATCCACGGGCACCTATGGGACCGGCGGACCGGGTCCCTTTCGGTTCGGCGGGGGCGGAGGTCGCGCAAAGAGCAGATCGAGGCGAAGCACGCGAGCGATTTACCCAGGTTCGGGCCGCACGAATGCGTAAAACCCTACTCCTGCTTTGTGGTTTGGTATTGATTTCTAGCTCGGGAGCGCGGAGTGCTACAGTACACACCGGCGGCTGGCAGGACAGAGCGTGAGTGTTCGAACTGGCTAACCCCCCCCCTACGTTGCACACGGGCCTCCTTCTATATGCTCAAGGGGTTACCCACAGGTGGCAACGGAGGTAAAGGGCAAAAATGGAAAGGTGCTGTGGTAGGTACAGCTACCTGTTACAGTGTATCATACCTAACCCTGGCGGCAGGGGACAAGGGCATTAATTGCCCGTCTGTGTCGCCTAAACAGTACCGAAAGGGACCGCTAGGGACGCCACCGTTTGCCACGATGGTTATCTTGTCAGCGCCTACTTGCCACCGCGCACCCCTAGCTGCACGGCCCCCTGCCACGTGTGCTTGGGAGAGTCCTAGAGTGACACGTTGGCAGGTGTGCTGGAGCGCGGGCACGAAGTGGGGGTTTCCCGCGGCAAGCTCCTTGCCGCGGTCGTCGTCTTGTCGTGTTCGGGAGCTTGTCGCTCACCGGGCCTTGCCGGGATGCGCGGCACGTCGCGGCAAGTTTTCTTGGTATGCCTTGAGTGGCCTTCCCGGCAAGCTCCTCTTGCCGGGGTCTTGTTTCCTTCCCGGCCAGCTCCTCTTGTCGGGGCCTTGGTTTGAGTACTTTGTTCTTGAATGGTCTTCAAAGGAACCACGGAGGATCTTGGCGGTCACCCGGCAAGCCTTGCCGCGGGATGCTGCGACTGCCCGTGCACGAGTTCGGGATACTAGGGTACCCCTACTCTACTACACCAACACGCACCGAGCGGGAAAAGCAAGAGGCTCGGGTGGGCGAGGTGCAGCACGAGTTCCAGGCTCTCGTGACGAAGCACGAGGCGTTTGAGCTTGACTCGAAGACGCGAGAGTCTGAGCTTGCCGCGGCCCTTGAGAGCGCAAAAAGTGCCAAGGCCGAAGCCCAAAAGGCCCTCTAGGAGATTGACGCAATGAAGAAAATAGCGGCGGGTAAGGCATTCTATATGCAAAGCAAGCATGTGAAAGTAAATTACCTATTACTTACCCGAATCCGGAGCTCTCCAGGAGAATTCGCAGATTTGCCCCGCAGCGTGTCGGATGCTGCATAGTTTTACCAGGCCGAGGAGGGAAGCTCAACAGAGAAGCTGTTCTGGTCTCAGTATACTGGGACCGAACACCCGGTGCCTATGAGCAACCAGCTGAAGCAGCTGGTCGAGCTACACAAAGCGGCCGAACAGGCCATGAAGGGCTTTATAGTCCGGCTGTGGCCTGGCGACGCCCTTCCGAACAGCTACTTCGGCCTGGTGAGGCGGCTTGTGGACGCCTGCCCACTGCTGGAGGTCGTCAAGCGGTCTGTGTGCATCGAAGGTGCACGCCGGGCTTTCGCCCGCGTGAAGGTGCAACGGACCAAGCTAGATGCCATGAAGCTGATCAAGGGGGACCGCCGCAGGGCAAGGAGCATCGCAACCCCGAAATTTATTATGAGGGTGTCCTGAAGGGTGCCCGTCTTGTAGCGGATGAATGTTCAAAGGATGTAATATTTGAGTAAACTTGCTCGTGTGATCCTGGATGATGAAAACTTGTTTCATATGTGCTATGCAACGCTTGTTTGAATTTAAAATATTACCTTCTGTTTGGCTGTTTATCCAATCTGAGAGATGGCTAGTCCTCGGCTTCTGCCCCCATGCCGCGAGTGCTGGGGTGTTCGGGATAAACCTGAGCACTCTTGTTCCCATGTTTGGGTCCTTCGAGGGAGGTGCTCAGCACAGCGAACAAGGCAACCAGACTAATAATGCTTTATCACTCTCACTTAGCCATAGAATTCTATAATTTTAAATTTTGGTGAAGCCCCAGGTATTCGGAAGGTCGAATTCAGGGCGCGATACACGCCTTTAAGCCGGTTAGGACCAGCTCCTCGCTCCAAGCGGCATAAGTCTTTAGGGACTCGAAACCTTGCCGAACAGCGACCAGTCTCTCGCCTTATCATGACAATCAGTTTTAGCTTTCTCTACTGAGGTGCTTAGCCCAGTAGAACCAGGGCACAATCGCAGTAGCTCTCCTAGCGCTACCTTAGCCGATAGAGCGGAACGTAAGGTGCCAAAACATAGGAGCTGGGAAAACCCAACATTTGACCAAAGACATGATTCGGAGCTGATGCATATAATGCCATAAGTTCCGGGTGCCGCACTTGTGAAAGTGTTCGGACTTCTCACACCATATTGTGGGGTATTAAGCCCCTAGTGTGTTGGGCGTACCCAAGTGTACGGTTGCAAGGTGTCATTAATGAACACATATATATAAAACAAGAATGCAATAATAGTCATAATGTTATGCGTTGTTTATTCAAAGAGGTGCGTTAAAGCAGAATGATACAGATAGTGCGATAAGAAAAAAGTAGGACTATGTCCCTTCCAAGGGCAAGCTGAGGAATAGTATTAAAGCAAATATTTCACTCGTTATCATAATCCACCTGGGAGTTCTGTGGTGTGACGTAGCTTTCTGCCTCTCTTGGTTGCTGCATCATGTGTTCGGCAATCATGCTGCCGGACAAGGTTTCCAGAGATTAAAGTCCTAAAAGAGAAAAATAACAAAGCAGGAATCCCCTAGTGCGGTTTAGGCCGCCTCTTGGAGCGTGTCGTAGTTGTGCCCCTCCCCCACCTGTGTCCATGATATTTTCAATGCGTAATTATGTACGCATGGCACGGATTTCGCCGCTTGGTTGGGACTCGGGTGGGGGCCGCATTGCTACGCGGGCTCAGATTGTGCCAGGCGGTCTAGATGTCGATTACTCCGAGCGCGCCTGAAGGTGTCCGGGTCTTGAGACGCCGAACTGGTGGATTGCCTTGAGAGGCTGCTTTGCGCTTCTACTGCGAGGGCCGCAGTGTGCTCCTCCGTTCGGAGAGAGCGCTCTATTTTTTCATTAACCGTAATAACTCCAGGAGGTCCTGGCATCTTGAGCTTAAGGTATGCATAATGCGGTACCCCATTGAACTCGCAAATGCGGTTCGCCCGAGCAGTGCATGATAACCACTGCGGAACGGGACTATATCGAAGATTAATTCTTTGCTTCGGGAGTTATCCGGGGATCCGAAGACCACTTCCAGTGTAATTGAGACTGCGCAATGGGCCTCTACACCTGGAATGATGCCTTTAAAGGTCATTTTTTGTGGGTTTGATCCTTGAGGGGTCTATACCCAGTTTAAGCACTGTGTCCTGGTAAAGCAGGTTCAGGCTGCTGCCGCCATCCATAAGGACTCGAGTGAGGTGAAATCCGTCAATGATTGGGTCTAAGACTAGTGCGGCGAATCCGCCGTGACGGATACTAGTGGGGTGGTCCCTGCGATCGAAGGTGATTGGGCAGGAGGACCATGGGTTAAACTTTGGGGCGACTGGCTCCAATGCATATATGTCCCTGAGCGCACGCTTCTGCTCCCTCTTGGGGATGTGGGTTGCGTATATCATGTTCACCGTCCGCACTTGTGGGGGGAACCTCTTTTGTACTCCGGTGTTCGGCTGCCGGGGCTCTTCCTCGTCATCGCTATGTGGTCCCTTATCTTTGTCTTAGGCAATTAGCTTGCCGGCCTGCTTGAAAACCCAACAATCCCTGTTGGTGTGGTTGGCTGGCTTGTCAGGGGTGCCGTGTATTTGACACGAGCGATCGAGTATACGGTCCAAACTGGACAGGCCCGGAGTGCTTCTTTTGAATGGCTTTTTCCGCTGACCGGGTTTAGAGCCTTTGAATCCGGCATTGACTGTCGTATCTTCAGTATTATTGCTGTTAATGCGGCGCTTATGTTTGTTGCGACGTGACCTGCTATTGCCATCCTTGGTATCCGAAGTACCATGGTTCTTTGACATATTATTACTGCGAGCCAGCCAGTTGTCTTCTCCCGCACAAAAGTGGGTCGTGAGTGTCGTGAGGGCTACCATAGATTTCGGCTTTTCCTGACCAAGGTGCCGGGCTAGCCACTCGTCGCGAATGTTGTGTTTGAAAGCTACTAAGGCCTCTGCATCCGGACAGTCAACGATTTGATTTTTCTTTGTTAGGAACCGAGTCCAGAATTTTCTGGCCGATTCTTCTAGCTGCTGAATTATGTGGCTCAAGTCATCGGCATCTGGTGGTCGCACATAAGTGCCCTGAAAGTTGTCGAGGAATGCGGCTTCCAGATCTTCCCAACAGCTAATGGACTCTGCTGGCAGGCTGTTAAGCCAATGCCGCGCTGGTCCTTGGAGCTTTAGTGGGAGGTATTTGATGGCATGTAAGTCATCACCGCGGGCCATGTGGATGTGGAGGAGGTAATCCTCGATCCATACCGCGGGATCTGTTGTGTCGTCGTATGATTCAATATTTACAGGTTTGAGACCTTCTGGGATTTGATGATCCATTACTTCGTCTGTGAAGCATAAGGGGTGTGCGGCGCCTCTGTATTGGGCTATATCGTGTCGCAACTCGAATGGGTCTTGCCCGCTGTGTTCGGCCCGGCCGGATTTAGTTTTACGGTATCCGGCATGACGTTTATCGTCTCGCATAGTGGCGCGCCCTCGTGATCCATAGATCGATCTTGCATGTTTTGCTTTGTCCTCCAATATGTCTCACAGGTCTGGTGTGTTTCCCCTTGCTTTTTTATTTGAATGGCGTCGGGGTGTGGGCTGAGTTTTTGGCTGGAATGCCTCTTTATCACGGCCACGAGGTGGTCGATCAGCCGCGTCATATGCTTCTTCCTCCAGTCAAGGTAGCAACCTGCATTTTGGGTAACTCTTGGAGGGGCGCTCGAGTTTATATTCCTCGGCCGCGAGGAATTCAGTCCATCTGTCAGCTAGCAGATCTTGATCAGCTTGAAGCTGCTGCTGCTTTTTCTTAAGGCTATTTGCCGTGGCCATAAGCCGACGCTTGAAGCGCTCTTGTTCGACGGGATCCTCTGGCACGGCGAATTTGTCATCGCCGAGGCTTGCCTTGTCTTCGGAGGGGGGCATGTAATTATCATCCTCCACTTCTCCATCTGCCGCTCTCTCAGGAGGGTTGGCTCTTCCATCCTCCTGCTCAAACTCTTGCTGGAGGGGTTATTGTTGTCTTCGGTACTATCCGGAGTGTTATTACCTCCTGTGCCGGTATCACCACTTTTTCTTTGGCGGGACTTAGAGCGGCGCCGCTGACGTCGGCGTTTGGGTTGCTTCTTGGAGGGGTCATCCTCTGCTGTCTCGTCGCCATTGCCTTCTTTGGGTGTATGCACCATGTACATATCGTATGATGAGGTGGCTATCCAGTGCCCTCTGGGAAGTGGTTCCTCTTCGTCTCCTGCATCGTCGTCCATACCGTTGATGTCTTCGGAGTCGAAGTCGAGCATGTCGGTTAAGTCATCGACAGTGGCTACTAAGTGGGTGGTGGGTGGGCCTTGAATTTCTTCGTCGTCTGCATCCCAGTCCTGCCGGACATAGTTCGGCCAGGATCCTCCTGACAAGGAGAGGGACCTTAATGAGTTCAGTATGTCTCCAAAGGGCGAGTGCTGAAAGATATCCGCGGAGGTAAACTCCATGATCGGCGCCCAATCGGATTCGATAGGAACGGGCGCAGGCGGTTCAGAGTCCGTGGCCGGAGAAAGATCTGGCAGTTTAACAATACGGCTCTCGTGCAAGGTAAGGTCGATGTTCGGCTCGATCGCCGCTGAGGGTAAGGCCTCTGTGGCAGGGTCCATCCACCCGTCCATGGATGGTGCAAGTGGCTCCGAATTGAGGGTCAGAGCGGCTGCCGGTGCGATCTCCTGAACACTGTCTGATGGTAGAGCTAAATCATACTCATCGTGACCATGTGATGCACAAGGCAGAGGCTCGAATCCATCGAAGATCAAGTCTCCACGGACATCGGCCGTGTAGTTTAAGCTTCCAAACCTGACCTGGTGGCCAGGGGCGTAGATTTAAATCTGCTCCAGATGGCCAAGCGAATTGGCCCGTAGTGCAAAGCCGCCAAACACAAAGATCTGTCCGGGGAGGAAAGTCTCACCCTGGACTGCATCGCTATCAATGATAGTAGGAGCCATCAAGCCTAACGGCGACGACACAGAGGAACTCTCAATGAAAGCACCAATGTCGGTGTCAAAACCGGCGGATCTCGGGTAGGGGGTCCCGAACTGTGCGTCTAAGGCGGATGGTAACAGGAGGCAGGGGACACAAAGTTTTACCCAGGTTCGGGCCCTCTTGATGGAGGTAAAACGCTACGTCCTGCTTGATTAATATTGATGATATGGGTAGTACAAGAGTAGATCTACCACGAGATCAGAGAAGCTAAACCCTAGAAGCTAGCCTATGGTATGATTGTATGTTCTTGTTCTGTCCTACGGACTAAAACCCTCCGGTTTATATAGACAGCGGAGAGGGTTAGGGTTACACAAGGTCGGTTACAAAGGAAGATATATCCATATCCGTACTGTGTAGCTTGCCTTCCATGCCAAGTAGAGTCCCATCCGGACATGAGACGAAGTCTTCAATCTTGTATCTTCATAGTCCAACAGTCCGGCCAAAGGATATAGTCCGGCTGTCCGGAGACCCCCCAATCCAGGACTCCCTCATAGGGGCTTCGCCAAAATTAAAAATTGTAGAGTTCTATGGCTAAGTGAGAGTGATAAAGCATTATAGTCTGATTGCCTTGTTCGTTGTGCTGAGCACCTCCCTCGAAGGACCCAACAGTGGGAAAAAGAATGCTCAGATTTATCCCGAACACCCCAGCACTTAGGGCATGGCGGCACAAGCTGACGACTGGCCATCTCTCAGATTTAATAAACAGCCGCACAGAAGGAATATTTTAAATTCAAACAAGCGTTGCATATCGCATATGAACAAGTTTTCATAATACAGGATCACACAAGCAAGTTCATTCAAAAATTACATCCTTCGCACACTCATCCGCCACAAGACGGGCACCCTTTAGGACACCCTCATAATACATTTCGGGGTGGCGATGCTCCTTGCCCTGCGGCGGCCCTTCTTCACTAGCTTCTCGGCGTCCATCTTGGCCCAGTGCACCTTCGCACGGGGAAAAGCCCAGCGGGCACCTTCGATGCAGACGGGCCACTTGATGACTTCCAGCCAGGGGTAGACGTCCACAAGCCGCCTCACCAGGCCGAAGTAGCTGTTGGGAAGGGAGTCGCCAGGCCACATCCGGACTATAAGGCCCCTCATGGCCTGTTCGGCCGCCTTGTGCAGCTCGACCAGTTGCTTCAGTTAGTCGCTCATAGGCATCGGGTGTTCGGTCCCAGTATACTGAGACCAGAACAACTTCTCTGTCGAGCTTCCCTCCTCGGCCTGGTAATATTTCGCGGCATCCGACACGCTACGGGGAAAATCTGTGAATACTCCTGGAGAGCTCCGGACTCGGGTAAGTAACAAGTAATTTACTTTCACATGCTTGCTTTGCATATTGAATGCCTTACCCGCCGCTATCTTCCTCATCGCCTCAATTTCCTGGAGGGCCTTTTGGGCTTCAGCCTTGGCATGTTTTGTGCTCTTGAGGGCCGCGGCAAGCTCGGACTCTCGTGTCTTCGAGTCAAGCTCCAAAGTCTCGTGCTTCTTCACGAGAGCTTGGAGCTCTTGATGCACCTCGCCCACCCGTGCCTCTTGTTTCTCCTGCTCGGTGCGCTCCTCGGCCGCTTTGTTTTCGGCCTCAGACAGCGCTCGCTTCAGGGTCGCCACTTCGGTCGTGGCCCCTGGCACATCCATGATGATCCTATCATTTTGCAACCACACATTTTTTTATATATAGACAAGGTATTACTTACCTTTGTTCTCCTCGAGCTGCCTCTTGGCAAGGCCGAGCTCTTTCTCGGACCGCTCGAGGTCCTGCTTCAGTGCAGCGACCTCCGCAGTCAGTGCGGCAGAGGTCAGCAGCGAAGCCTGCATACGCATACAGACATACTTATATTAGACTCCTGCAGATATTATTTGATCCTCTATTCGGCTTTTCTTTGTGAACACCAAATAAAGCATCAGGGGCTACTCTCTATGCGGTAATATTTTCCTATATTTTAAATACTTACCTCAAAGCCTGTTAGAAGGCTGGCACAGGCTTCAGTCAGTCTGCTCTTGGCAGATTGAACCTTCTTGATCACCGCACTCATAATAGTGTGGTGCTCTTCGTCGATGGAAGCGCCGCGAAGCGCTCCCAGCAGGTTGTCCGGTGCCTCTGGATGGACAGAGGTCACCGGCACGGGCGGCTTGCCCCTTGTCGGTGTCAAAACCGGCGGATCTCGGGTAGGGGGTCCCGAAATGTGCGTCTAGGCCGGATGGTAACAGGAGGCAACGGACACGAAGTTTTACCCAGGTTCGGGCCCTCTCGATGGAGGTAAAACCCTACGTCATGCTTGATTAATATTGATGATATGGGTAGTACAAGAGTAGATCTACCACGAGATCAGAGAGGCTAAACCCTAGAAGCTAGCCTATGGTATGATTGTTGATGTGTATGTTCTCCTACGGACTAAAACCCTCCGGTTTATATAGACACCGGATAGGGTTAGGGTTACATAGAGTCGGTTACAATGGTAGGAGATCTGAATATCCGTATCGCCAAGCTTGCCTTCCACGCCAAGGAAAGTCCCTTCCGGACACGGGACGAAGTCTTCAATCTTGTATCTTCATAGTCCAGGAGTCCGGCTGAAGGTATAGTTCGGCTATCCGAACACCCCCTAATCCAGGACTCCCTCAGTAGCCCCCGAACCAGGCTTCAATGACAATGAGTCCGGCGCGCAGATTGTCTTCGGCATTGCAAGGCGGGTTCTCCTCCAAATTCCATGCACATGTTGAATAAAGTCCGATTTCTTGTAGATGTTGCGCTCCTGAGCTTCTGCGCCCAATAATGGCCGCTCCCCACGTGTCAAACGAATATGAAAGGTCTGAGTGTTTTTACATTCACACCCCTAGCCGCGTAAACAAGTTGACCTATTTAAAGAGACGAGGATTTAGATCCAAACCACACCTTCCCCCTTTCGCGAGTGTTCATCAGAGCGCATTCGACAAAGATCCATTCCACCATGGCCAGCCGTCGCGACTCCTCCTCCCGCCCTTCCATCCCTAAGCCTGGACATTGGGAAAGATGCTCCATCCCGCATAGCGAGTTAGTGACGCTCCAGACCAAGGGATTTCTCCCCCCGGCCTATATGACCCCGGTTCGAGCTGGTCTTGCCATCTATAACGGCGCAGGGCAAGAGGAGAGCTCCCCTAATCCCTCCAAAGGAGAGCGGGTGTGCCTCGTCCCTTATTTAATAAGGGGGCTCGGATTTCCCATCCATCCATTTCTCCGGGGGCTGCTGGAGTTCTACGGCCTCCAGCTACATCATCTCACGCCTGCCTCAGTATTGCATATCGCGGGCTTTGTAGCTCTCTGCGAGCTGTTCTTGGGTATTGAAGCCCATTTCGGACTGTGGAGGGAGCTATTTTGCCTCGTGCCCCGTTCCAGGAAGGGGTCTATGTATCAAGTGGCCGGAGTCGAAGTATGGCGCATCGCCGGGACCGGCTATCTGTCCGGAACCCCAAAGAAGGCGTCCGAAGACTAGCCCTCGGAATAGTTTTACATAGAAGACGTCCCGCTGCCGGATCCTGTCCGGATCGGCCCCCCTGAATTCAATAATGCTCCCTTAAAGAAGCGCCTAAGTTGGCGCCCACGGAGCCCTCAGAGGGAAAGTGACAGGGACGTTGTTTACCTGATGGGCCGGATAAGATTGTTAGCTCATTCCGAACTAACCATGATCGGGGTCATGGACGCATGCTTCATGCGAGGGGTGCAGCCGCTATAGTATAGAAGCCACCCCATGTGGGATTTCAACGGGGAGGACGACACCACCCGCTACGGCCGTAAGGGGCCGGATTCGGCTGCGGCTCTAATAAAGACCTTGTCCGCTTTGTACAAGGCAGAAGAGGAGGATTTTCTTCGCGTTAACCCAAAGGGTGGATTTTCCATGTACAATCCTCCAAGCTGGGTGAGTGATCACATCTTACCCATCCGTTTTATATCCCCATTGTTAAATATTTAATCTTAGCGATTTCGACGCAGGAACAGCGCCAGGCTGTTAAAGAAATAAACAGCCCTCCTCCACAACCCGAGGACCCAGGACGGTCCCTCGACCCGGACTCGCAAGAGGATCCGGAGCTTTCGGTGGATCTGATTGATGGAGTATTCCATCAATTGAGCAAGGACAACGCCCTGGTGGCCATTACAGCCGATTATCCAGGGCTAATCCCGGCCTCCCAGAAACGGGAGGCCAAACCTGCGGCGACAAGCCAACGAGGGGCCGCAGGGCCCCGTGGGCAGAAAAGAGGTGCAGTCCGGACCGGGGCGTCAGCGCAAAGGTATGGCGCACCCCCTTATCCTAGGTGTCGTACCGTCAGGGCATATTAACACTTGTGCCCTCTTCAGGACAAAGAGACCTCGCCGAACTATATTCGGAGAGACCGCCAATCGCGCCTCCACCAGCCAGGCTCCAAAGCCTGGTCCGGAAGCGGGGCCGAACACAAGGCGCGCACCGGACGCTCCTCCAACGGAGGATGTGGACAGGTTGTCTGCCACTAACTCTAAGGTGGAGAGTGCCATGAACCACAGGCATCGCCGGACAATTCTTCGCGATGCTTGTTTCTCCCAAGAGGCGTTAGATGCCTTTAAGTCGGGAGATGCGTACCTCCGTGCCGCTCAAAATGGTCTAACCAGAGCCACAGAGCAATATGTAAAAGACATACGTGTAAGAAAATTTTGGTAATTATATATATACCAGTAGCCCCCGAGACTTGAAACAGTTAAAATAACTGATTTAAGGATCATTTGTTATGCAGGTTCTTACAGAAAAGAATTCCCTACTGTCCAAGGAGCTGGAAGAGTGCAAAGCCCAACTTGAGGTCGCACTAGCCGCGGCAGGGGAGCCTAAGGAGGCCCCCGCTGGTAATATACACTTCGAAAGGTAAGTATTTTGCGAAGCACGGCTTTGGTGCGAATCTGACAAATGAAATTGCAGATGGCGCCGGATTGGATCCGGAAAGGCAACATCTCCTACGCCAGCTAAAGGCTGGTGAGAGGGAGTTGTTGAAGGTGATGGGGGAGAAGAACGATCTCCGAGATGCCAACACCAAGCTGGGCGTCGAGCTGAAAGATGTTCGTGCCCAGCTGTCAGACTCCGTGAAGGAGAATTAGCGGCTTCGGCACGGCATATTTAGTAAGTGCTTGAACGAACTTTTTAAAAGAAAGTTCAGCGGGGAAGTCGACTAACAGAGCAATGTCTGTAGGTGTGCTGACAGGCCGTCCTGGAAGGAGATGCCCGGTTCTACGGTGACCTTCTTCCCGAGCTCTCGCAACTGCTCGATCGAGTTCGGCAAGCGATGCGAGGCGTCGCCCAGGCCCTGTGGCCATCCGTCTCCATGCCCGAAGGTCTTGGAGAGCATGCGGAGAAGCTAAAAGGAGCACGGTGGCGCTTCCGATTGTTGAAGATATCAGCCTGCCGTCAAGGCGCTAGGGAGGCCTGGGCCATGATGAAGACGCGGTACGCAAAGGCTAACCCCAACCACATGCCCGAGGTCGGTCCTATAGGGCCCGATGGGAAGGAGATCCCTGTAAGCTTAGTATACGGCCAAGTAGAGTTGGCCGCAAAGTATTCCCGGCAGGACTGTAAATTAGACAGCATGTTAGATGGTATTGAAGAGGAATACGATCAGTCAAAATGACTATGTAATTTAGTTGACATTTATAATGCCTTCTAGCCGGATTGTAGATCATTTGTCATGGCCGACCTTTTCGCTTCAGCCTCGGGACCTGACGATCCGGAGTGTGTCCGAATTCCCATGCGGTTATATAGGAACCGGGGAATGCATGGAGACCAGGCGTAGGGGTTATTAGTGTGTGAACAGACAAGTGCCCGACTAGTTATGTTATATTACATGGTTAGTAAGAAACATCTTCCAGGGAGAATAGTTCCGTTAGGGGTTCCTTTCTCTAGGAGGCATGCCCTAAGGTGCATGTCCATGCTGCGAAAAGAAACGCAGGAAAAACATCTGGGGGCGTAAAAAATAAAAAAGATCATCTTTAGTTCACCAACCGAATATTCCCTTAAGAACGCTAGCTTTCGGCTTCACCCAGTCTGAGATACACGTCCGGCTGACCCGGCAGTAACAATCGCAGAGGTGCTCCCTTTACCACCTAGCCGAACAATCGGGAACGTAGGGGTAAGCACAGGAGCCAGGCAACCCAGCTTGGCCAAAACTTAAGTCATATCGATGCATATAATGGTGAATAAAAGGTACATGCGGAAGTGTGACGCATGTGTTAGGCATGAAGCCCGTATGAATAAGCTTATGTTTAAAGAAGCCCCCAGGTTTAATGAGTGCGGATGGCGCGTCACTGTATGAGCCTTTAAGGGCTATAAGAGAGAGAAAGAAAAGAAGAAGAGAAATGGAAGACAGAAAATATATATAAAAAATGGACAGAGGAAGGAGACAAACATAGAGTCCGGCGCTAGGCATAGAATCTTCGGAGACGGGCTGCGTTCCATGGGTTCGGCTCGAGTCGGTTATCCGATGCATCTCGCAGGCGGTACGCTCCACCAGTCAGGACTTGGTCGATTATGAAGGGACCTTCCCACTTGGGCTTGAGTTTGTCCTTTTTCTTGTCCGGTAGTCGTAGAACTAATTCGCCAACGTTGTAATTTGGCCCGTACTTCTCTGCTTTGGTATCTTCGAGCCTGCTGTTGATAGAATGCGGAACGGGCTTTTGCCACATCACGCTCCTCCTCCAATGCGTCTAAGCTGTCCTGCCGATCGAGCTCGGCTTCTCTTTCTTCATACATGCGCACTCGAGGTGAGTCATGGTCGCAGGGCAAAACTGCCTCTGCGCCGTACACCATAAAGAATGGTGTGTATCCGGTGGTGTGATTCAGTGTGGTCCGCAGCCCCCAGAGTACGGAGTCGAGCTCCTCTACCCAGTGCGTGTTAGATTCCTTGAGGGACCGCACTAATTTGGGTCTAATGCCGCTCATGATAAGACCATTTGCACGTTCGACCTGGCCGTTAGTTTGTGGGTGATAGACGGAAGCATAGTCAAGCTTGATGCCCATGTTTTTGCACCAGAGTTTTACCTCGTCGGCCGTGAAGTTCGTGCCGTTATCAGTGATGATGTTGTGGGGAACGCCGTAACGGTGTATGACCTCGAATATAAAGTCTATCACCGGTCCGGATTCGGCTGTCTTAACAGGCTTGGCTTCTATCCATTTGGCGAATTTATCCACCATGACCAGTAAGTATTTTTGCTTGTGGGTTCCGCCTTTAAGGGGTCCAACCATGTCAAGCCCCCAGACCACGAAGGGCCAAGTAATGGGGATGGTTCGGAGGGCGGTGGGTGGCATATGGCTTTGGTTTGCAAAGAGCTGGCAACCGGTGCATCGTTGGACTAAGTCCTGAGCGTCTGCCCGGGCCGTCGGCCAATAAAAGCCTGTACGGAAGGCCTTGCTTACGAGGGACCGAGCTGCAGCGTGATGACCGCCCAGTCCGGCATGAATTTCGGCCAGGAGGTTCCGCCCCTCCTCTTCGGAGATGCACCTTTGAAGGACTCCGGTAGTGCTTTTCTTATAAAGCTCTTCCTCGTGGACTCTGTAGGCTTTGGATCGCCGCACTATGCAGCGTGCCTCATTTTGGTCCTCGGGGAGTTCCTGCCTAGTGAGGTAGGCGAGGAATGGTTCTGTCCACGGGGAGATGACGGCCATTATTACGTGGGCTGAAGGTGTTATTTCATTGGCAGAGCCTTCGACTGTGTCAGAATGTTCAGTGTCGGGCAGTGCGGTTGGGTCCGGGTTGTTATTGTTCGGCTCCCCTTCCCATACTACGGATGGCTCGAACAGCCTTTCCAGGAAGATGTTGGGGGGGACTACATCGCGTTTTGCGCCGATGCGTGCCAGGACATCCGCCGCCTGATTATTTTCCCGGGCTATATGGTGAAATTCAAGCCCCTCGAACCGAGCTGACATTTTTAGGACGGCGTTGCAGTAAGCTGCCATTTTTGGATCCTTGGCATCAAAGTATCCATTTATTTGGGATATAGCGAGGTTCGAGTCCCCGCGCACCTCTAGGCGTTGAATGCCCATGGATACTGCCATCCGGAGACCATGTAAAAGGGCCTCATATTCGGCTGCGTTGTTGGAGTCCGTGTACATAATCTGGAGTACGTATTGAACTGTGTCTCCTGTGGGGGATGTCAAAACGACGCCAGCCCCCAGTCCGGCCAACATCTTGGAGCCGTCGAAATGCATGATCCAATTTGAATATGTGCCGTACTCTTTAGGGAGTTCGGCCTCCGTCCATTCTGCGACGAAGTCGGCCAAGACTTGCAACTTGATGGCTCGCCGTGGCTTATAAGTTATGTCAAACGGGAGGAGCTCAATGGCCCATTTTGCAATCCGGCCCGTTGCGTGACGGTTGTTTATAATATCGTTGAGTGGTACTTCTGAGGCTACTCTTATTGAACACTCTTGAAAGTAATGTCGTAGCTTCCGGGATGCCATGAATACCGCGTACGCGATCTTTTGATAATGCGGGTACCGTGATTTGCATGGAGTGAGGACAGTGGACACATAATAGACCGGATTTTGAAGGGGGAATCTGTGTCCGTCCGTTTCTCGTTCCACGACGAGCACTTCGCTTACAACCTGATGTGTTGCTGCAATGTATAATAGCATTGGTTCGCCAATATTTGGCGCGGCCAGGGCTGGGTTTGTTGCAAGTATGGCTTTTATCTCCCTGAGTCTGGCCGTGGCTGCATCCGTCCATTCGAAGTGTTCGGTGCGCTGAAGGAGGCGGTAAAGGGGTAGGGCCTTTTCTCCCAACC
Organism: Triticum urartu; assembly: GCF_056163025.1. NCBI lineage: Eukaryota > Viridiplantae > Streptophyta > Magnoliopsida > Poales > Poaceae > Triticum > Triticum urartu. The sequence continues at coordinate 607,316,290 of NC_141877.1, forward strand.
GGGAGATAAAGCGGCTTAGAGCCGCCACGCATCCGGTTAATTTTTGTATTTGTTTGGGGTCCTTTGGGATATCCAGTTGCGACAGAGCTCGGATCTTGGCCGGATTTGCTTCGATTCCTCTACCGGATACAATGAAGCCCAAGAGCTTTCCGGCTGGAACGCCAAAAATGCATTTTTCCGGGTTGAGCTTGATGTCGTATGTTCGGAGGTTATCAAATGTGAGCCTCAAGTCGTCTACTAGAGATTCGACATGTCTTGTTTTGACGACCACATCATCTACATATGCCTCCACTGTTTTGCCGATCTGGCTTGCCAAACATGTCTGAATCATGCGCTGATATGTTGCGCCGGCGTTTTTGAGCCCGAAGGGCATTGTGTTGAAGCAGAATGGGCCGTATGGTGTGATAAATGCCGTTGCGGATTGGTCAGATTCTGCCATCTTGATTTGATGGTAGCCGGAATATGCATCGAGGAAACACAACGAATCGTGTCTTGCGGTAGCGTCGATAATTTGATTGATGCGGGGGAGGGGGAAGGGATCCTTTGGGCAAGCCTTGTTAAGGTATTTAAAATCAACGCACAGGTGCCAGGATTTGTCCTTCTTTGGTACCATCACCAGGTTTGCTAGCTAGTCCCGATGTTTTATATCTCTGATGAATCCAGCCTCCAATAGCTTTGCTAGCTCCTCTCCCATAGCCTGTCTCTTAGGTTCGGAAAAACGTCGAAGAGCCTATTTGACAGGTTTGAATCCTGTTTGGATATTTAAGCTGTGCTCGGCCAGCCTGCGTGGGATTCCTGGGATGTCTGAAGGGTGCCAGGCAAAAATGTCCCAGTTTTCTCGTAGGAACTCTCGCAGTGCGGCGTCTACATCAGGGTTTAACTGTGCCCCGATGGAAGCTGTTTTATTTGGGTCTGTTGGATGGACTTGGAATTCGACTATTTCGTCCGCCGGTTTAAAGGAGGTGGACTTGGATCTTTTGTCGAGTACCACATCGTCCCTATTCACCGTAGAGCACAGCGCAGTCAGTTCCTCAGCCGCTAGGGCTTCGGATAGTGCCTCGAGGGCCAGTGCGGCTGTCTTGTTTTCGGCGCGGAGTGCTATGTCCGGATCACTAGCGAGAGTGATGATCCCGTTAGGCCCGGGCATTTTGAGCTTCGTGTACCCGTAATGGGGTATTGCTTGGAAGATTGTGAATGCTTCCCGCCCTAGCAGAGCGTGATAACCGCTACTGAACGGAGCCACATGGAACGTGATCTCTTTGGACCTGTAATTATCCGGCGTGCCGAACACCACATCTAGTGTGATTTTTCCTGTGCAGCGCGCTTCCCGACTGGAGATTATTCCTCTAAAGGTTGTGCTGCTTCGCTCAATGCAGTTCCAGTCTATTTCCATTTTTTGAAGGGTTTCCTCGTAAATGAGGTTCAATCCGCTGCCGCCGTCCATGAGTACCTTGGTAAGACGAAAGCCGTCCACTATTGGGCTGAGGACCAATGCGGCTGGTGCTCGGGCTGTTCGGAATTTAGGTTCATCACTGGCGTTAAAGGTAATAGCCGTGTCACTCCATGGGTTTATTGTTGCTACTTGGTAGACTTCGGCAAGGCTGCGGAGTGTCCTTTTTCGCATATTATTTGATGCGAAAGTCTCGAAGACTGCTAATACCGTATGGGTGTCTCTGGGGTGGATTTTTGTGGCCTCCGGAATTAGGAGGTTTTCGCCAATTTTGGCCACCTGCCGGAGTATGCAACATGCTCTAAGGCTGTGAGTTGGTGTGGCGTCCTCTGTACTGTGAATTTTATAGGGTCCGTTAAGCCATCCTTCCAGTACGGTTCCATGCCCTATATAGGGTTTTTGCTTTTTGGTATTTGACCTGGGTGTCTGGTTATGCTGTACCCTTTTATTTCGGACTGGGTTTGTATTTAGGGCCGGATTGTCCCAAAATTTTATTTTCGTTTTCCAGGCGCTTTCCATCGCACAATACTTTTGTACAATGGACGCCAAGTCAGCGAAGCGTGTGATATCACGGCGACTTATGGCGTTGAGTATTCCCTTGTCCGTGCAATTATTGCAGAAGATTAAGATTGTGTCTTCCTCGCGGCAGTCCCTTAACCTGTTCTTAACCAGGAGGAATCTAGCCCAGTAATGATGTACTGTTTCATCGGGCTCTTGCCTGATTTTGAATAGATCGCTTATGTTGGGGTGGGTGGGTGGAGTTAAATCCGAAGCCTCACCCCGTCTAAGGCTCAGAGGCCGAGGAATTTCTGAACTCGAAAATTTGGTTATCTGGGTGTTGTCCAATGAATCCAGCCCGTCGCCTGACTCTAAGTTCAGGTCTTGAGTGATATCCTCCCCTCTGCGGGTATCCGGCTTGGAGGGATCGGGAATCCGGACGTAGCGAGTCCTTAAGATAGACGAAGGGTCGCCGCACTGTCCCTCTACCACGGCAACATGGTGGGTGACTTGGGGAGAGTTAATCTCTCTCAGATTGGTTTTAGGCCCAATCTGGTCATAATCCGTAGCGACTCCCAGGGCGGCGAAGCGATCCAAGAGCTCGTTTATGGAGGAAAGCTCCATTGGATCTAACTGCTCGGCGAGTTCCGAACTTACATGAAGATTGTTTTCGATGGCTCGAGAGGTCATCATCGGTGCAGAAGCCGAACAGGCGGTCATAAGAAAACCACCTAGCCGGAGGGTTTGGCCGACAGCCAAAGCTCCCTTAGCAACGGTGCCATCTTTAAAGACAGGGCAAGTCATCCTTCCTGATGGCGACGACATAGAGGAACTCTCAATGAAAGCACCAATGTCGCTGTCAAAACCGGCGGATCTCGGGTAGGGGGTCCCGAACTGTGCGTCTAGGCCGGATGGTAACAGGAGGCAAGGGACACGAAGTTGTACCCAGGTTCGGGCCCTCTCGATGGAGGTAAAACCCTACGTCATGCTTGATTAATATTGATGATATGGGTAGTACAAGAGTAGATCTACCACGAGATCAGAGAGGCTAAACCCTAGAAGCTAGCCTATGGTATGATTGTTGATGTGTATGTTCTCCTACGGACTAAAACCCTCCGGTTTATATAGACACCGGATAGGGTTAGGGTTACATAGAGTCGGTTACAATGGTAGGAGATCTGAATATCCGTATCGCCAAACTTGCCTTCCACGCCAAGGAAAGTCCCTTCCGGACACGGGACGAAGTCTTCAATCTTGTATCTTCATAGTCCAGGAGTCCGGCTGAAGGTATAGTTCGGCTATCCGAACACCCCCTAATCCAGGACTCCCTCACCCCTCTTGGAAGGGGGCCGCCTGCCGGAGTCCGGAACCACTAGAGGTTCCGGCGCGGTGTTCGGCTGAGGGCCGAACTTGGAGCCCTTGGGAGTCTTGCTCCCTTTGCTCCTGGAGTCCGAAAGGTCGCCTTGAGGCACCTCCGGGACTATCTCCCCCCGGCTCGGTGCCCCTTGAGACAATACCTCGACATTGTCCGTAGGAAAAGTAGAGGAGGCGATTGGAAGTGTATCACTATCCATATCTGATGAGTCCAAGGAACCGTTCGACGAGGATAAGTCGATACGGGCTCGGGGCGGACTGCATAATCATATTCGACGTTAGGAGAAGCAGTGCAACAAAAGTATGCTATGAGTTACTCTGGCATCCGAATACTTACGACTTCGCCAGGGGCTTGGCACTGAGTAGCCACTCGTCTTCACCGTCGGCGGCGGTGGTGGAACAGTCCGGAAGAAGAATCCTTCCCTTCTTGGACCCTTCGGCCTCCACGGTTGGGGCGGCCTTCCTTTTCTTGTCTCCCCGGCTAGAGGGGAAAATCTTCATCTTCCTCCTCCTCGTTTTCACGGGAGGAGTGCGTCTCGGAGTTATCGGATGATATGTCCGATACCACCTGGTGCCGGGAACTCTTTCGGGTTCCCATGTCCTTCTTCTTGGTCTTCTCCGGCACCTCATAAGGAGCCAGAGTCCGCATCTCCGTCAGGAGAGCATCTGCAGGGTCTTCGGGTAGAGGGGTCGGATAGTTAATCTGCTCCGATGTCTCCACCCAGTCCTGTCAAAGGCATGGGAGCTCAGACCCCGCACATGGTTAAGCTATGGGAAATAAATACCCTACCAGATGTACAGAACTTACCGGATTCTCAGGGCGCTTTGCGCTTAGCCCGCGGTCCTCAGTAAGAGAAGGGGGGACCTCGACGCCCTTGAATAGCACCTTCCAGACGTCCTTATGCGTCGTGTCGAAGAACTCACGTAGAGTCTGGTGCTGGGCCGGGTCGAACTCCCATAAGTTGAAAGCCCGTTGTTGACACGGGAGGATCCGGCGGAAGAGCATGACCTAGACTATGTTGACAAGCTTAAGTTTCTTGCTTATCATGTTTCGGATACACTTTTGGAGTCCGTCCAGCTCCACCGATGATCCCCAGGACTGGCCCTTCTCCTTCCAGGAAGTGAGCCGCATGGGGATTCCGGATCGAAACTCGGGGGCCGCCACCCAGTTAGTGTCGTGCGGCTTGGTGATGTAGAACCACCCCGATTGCCACCCCTTTATGGTCTCTACGAAGGATCCCTCGATCCATGTAACGTTGGGCATTTTGCCCACCATGGATCCGCCGCATTCCGCTTGTTGGCCGCCAACCACCTTCGGCTTGATATTGAAGGTCTTCAGCCACAGGCCGAAGTGGGGCCGGATGCAGAGGAAAGCCTCGCACACGACGATGAACGCCAAGATGTTGAGGATGAAATTTGGGGTCAGATCATGAAAGTCCAGCCCATAATAGAACATAAGGCCGCGGACGAATGGATGGAGGGGAAACCCCAGTCCGTGGATGAAGTGGGGGAGTGTAAGTGCATCTAGTGCCACCACTAGTTGGTTTTGGAGTATTGACGACAAACCTAGTTGAGGGACTAATGTGTTTGTGAGAATTGCAGGAAAACACAGGTAGAAGTCCCTCATTGATTCGGTTTACTACCAGAGATGACCCCTAAAAATGAATGAAGACATTGAAGTCAAAGGTGATATATGAAGATATTCACATTGAAGACTATGACAATAGAAGACACGTTATGAAGCCTATGGAACTCGAAGACTTAGATCTTTCGTAGTTCTTTTTATTTTTGTTGAGTCATAGGAACCACCGTACTGTTAAGTGGGGTCCATGAGAACAAGTCAGAATGATTTAAGTGATGCCTAAATCAAAAACCTATGTCTTCGAGTGAAGACAATGAGAGCAAATCTTGTCCAGAGCCGGACAAGTCAGCTTTGCTTGTAGCCCAAGTAAAGTTGCCATGAGAGTTCGAAATCTGATCGTTGAGACACGTGTCAGTTCCTTAGTGACCCAGGGTCATTTCGGACAAATCAGGTCGGGTTGCCAAGTGGCTATAAATAGCCCACCCCCATAACCATAAATAGTTGGCTGCTCAGATTTCAGTGCACGGCTTTTGTCGTTTGAGAGCAACCCACCTCGAAGCCTTTGAGAGAAAATTCCTAGTGAGGAAAAAATCCCTAACCACCCAGAGCCAGAGTAAATTGGGCATCACTTAAGTCTTCTTGTCTGTGTGATCTGAAGACTTATTACACTTGAGGACTGTAAATCCTCCAGACGGTTAGGCGTCGCGTTCAGAGCATCCAAGAGACATTGTGGATTGCCAGTGAACGAAGTCTGTGAAGGTTTGGGAGTCTACCTTGAAGACTTACCAGAGTGATTGGGCGAGGACTAAGTGACCTTAGCTCAAGGAGATTACAGTGAGGACTTGGTGTCCTGAACTATGTGTTCAGGACTGGGTGTCCGGGACTGTGTGTCCTAAGGTTTAAATACCTAGCCGCTCCAACCAGACATACAGTTGTCACAGCAACTGGAACTGGTCCAACATATCATTGTTTTCAACGAGTCACTGGTTTCATCTTCACTTCCTTCTCTTGTTGTTACTCATTGTGAAGTCATTGCGTGCTTGCTTTATCATTTGTCTTCACAACGTGAATGCATGATCTGTTTGGCTTCATAACTTTTTCCTACTTGATCCTTATTACACTGAAGCTGTTTGTCACTGTGCTTTCACTCTATTGAATACATGACCATGGCTGGCCTAGTGTAATCTAACTTCCGCTGCATAGTAATAGGCATAATCTTCACTGTTTGTCTTCATAACTCCCAAGTTTTGAAGACTTTCATAAAAATCGCCTATTCACCCCCCCCTCTAGTCGATATAACGCACTTTCAGGGAGGAAAAACACCCTTTCGTGAGGTTTCGGGGTAGGAACGATCTGCCCCGCGGCTGGCAGCCGGTGCACGATATCCGCGGCTAAGTATCCGGCCCCACGTAGTTTTTTGATGTGTCCCTCTATGACGGAGGAGACCATCCACTTGCCTCCCGCTCCGGACATGTTTGGAGAGAGTTGAGGAGAAGGATGTGGACTTGGGTGCTGGAGCTCGAGCGCGCGCAAATGGATGAGCAAGGAGGAAGAAGGCGTGGGTAGAAAAAGGTGAAACCTTATCCCTTTATAAGGGCGGACGAAACTATGCGCCCCCACAGCCTGGTAAAACTCGCTTATCCCCCAAGCACCGTAATTGATGGCGCGGTTGGGTTACCCACGTCCGTATTGATGGGAATCCCGTAATAAGGGGACACGATCTCTGCTTCGACAAGACGTGCCAAGGAAACCACCTCGCGGAACACGCTGATATAGGTTATGAAAAACGATTCGAATAAAGACCTGGCTGTGGTGTGATGCCACGCTATGGAGTACGTCAGCAGATCAGATTTGTGAAAAAATTATTCTCTCTACGGAGGTATGTGGAACTTGTTTTGCAAAGCCGAAAACGATCCTCGTGTTCAAAATCGTCTATGAAGTATTCGGAGGAGGAACCCGCCTTGCAATGCCGAAGACAATCTGCGCGCCGGACTCGTTGTCATTGAAGCCTGGTTCAGGGGCTACTGAGGGAGTCCTGGATTAGGGGGTATCCGGACAGCCAGACTATATCCTTTGGCCGGACTGTTGGACTATGAAGATACAAGATTGAAGACTTCGTCCCGTGTCCGGATGGGACTCTCCTTGGCGTGGAAGGCAAGCTTGGCAATACGAATATGCAGATCTCCTTTCTTGTAACCGACTCTGTGTAACCCTAGCCCCCTCCGGTGTCTATGTAAACCGGAGGGTTTTAGTCCATAGGACAACATACAATCATACCATAGGCTAGCTTGTAGGGTTTAGCCTCTCTGATCTCGTGATAGGTCAACTCTTGAATTATTCATATTATCAAGAATAATCAAGCAGGACGTAGTGTTTTACCTCCATCAAAAGGGCCCGAACTTGGGTAAAACATCGTGTCCCCTGCCTCCTGTTACCATCTGCCTTAGACGCACAGTTCGGGACCCCCTACCCGAGATCCGCCGATTTTGACACCGACAGCGGGCCACGTCGAGCGAGGGCGCGAGGGCAGCGCTGCGTGCGCGCGCAGGGCAGGCGGTGGGCGCACGCGGGGTGGGCGGCGCGCAGCGCTGTGTGCGCGCAAGGTAGGCGGCGGGAGGCGGGACGGCGCGCAGCGCGGCGGGCAGCAGGGCGTGGCGAGCAGGAGCGGGCAGGCGGTGGGCGCCGCGGTGAGCGCACGCGGGACGGGCGGGGGGCGTGACGAGCAGGAGGCGGGCGCCGCGGCGAGCGCGGGCGAGGCGGGCAGCGGGGCCAGCACCTACCGACCGACCGTAGGTGCAGCACATCACGCGCTCGTAGCGCTGGCTGGCGGTTCCATCCGTCCGTCGGTTGCACAGCGCGCGGGTCATTCGTCCGTGCTCTGCTCTGTCCAGGGCCTGCACCCACCGCACGCACGTGCTCGTCACAGAGTACAATATCACAGGATCCGCATCACGGTTTCCATTCCCAGTATTCCATTCTACTGTCTGGTCGAGCTCATATTTCCGAGCTATGCGGCGGGCTCAAGAAATAGTAGCACGTACAGGTACAGGGGCATTCGCACCACACACACGGTAGTATGAAATGTTCTTCCACATGTTTTATCATTATAAAAGAAATCAATTGGTTCGATCCATCACGAGCCCCTCATACTGAATAGCAAAGCGACTAAACAAGCAGCAAATCCCCAAACTCCAATTTATTATTACACACCAAAGTCGCACAACAGTTTAACCAAAGAACGGTGACAAAACTCAGTCTGATAAATGGATCATCAAAGAAGATTCAACGCATCCAGAAGCAAGGCCGACATAGGAGCTGTGCACCATGCCAGGGACGTAGCCAGTCGAGGAAGTTCAGCCAGTGATCCTTGGAACCCCCGGACGACGCCACCCCTGCGATGCACTGTATGCTTCACCCGCCACCTGCTCCATGACTTTTGCTCCCAGCGTCAACACCCTTTGATTTCCCTTTTTTATCTGCAAAATTGCCTAATTTGTTATCCACCGAAATATCAACCTGATAAGCATAATACGGTCATTTATCATCTTTCTTTCAAAAATAATATCATTTCTGCTTCTCCAAATTGTCCCAGAGATAGCGGTAACAACAACTAACACCTGTTTTTCAGTTCCATTCTGAAAACTTTTAATATAGGTACTAAAGCACAAACTCAGATTATAAGGAATATATCTCAAATGAAAAGCACATTTAAACAAACCCCGCTCTAGTTTAGCCACCAAACTCCTGAAGAATAACTACTCAGAGCCCTCATCATTTTTCAGGGACCGATCTAGCCTCTTTTCAGCCTATTGTCTCTAGTTAATAAGCTATTTTGACCATCGACCAAAGAAAGACTTTCATTTTTTGTGGAATTATGTTTCCACAAAAAGGTGGAAACCCATAATATTGAATAGCTTATGGTTTTGATAATAAGAAGACTGTCTACAGTTAACATACACTTAATAGAATCCTTGTTGTTAGGCACCACAATTTCCTCACATCCTTTTTGATGCTACCCCGGAGAGCTAAAGTATTACCCCACGTAGTTCTCATAAATCTAAAATCCTCCCAGCCTTTCTGCAAGGTATCAACTACAATAATATTGTGATCAAAACTAAAATTGTGCAGTCTAGCATAAGAGATTTTAAAAGGTTTAAATCAAGTATTTTTGCCATTACCCACTTTTTTGGAATGCTGGTAGAATATGTCTTTTATTTTCATGAGACTCGACTAAAAATGGGAGTTCCCGGTCTTAGTCTTAGTTGCAGAAAGAACATGTTTGTCAGGACAATTGTTTGCTAGAGACCATTTACAGTCTCTAACTTCCATAACCATTTAGCCAGTATAGCATTATTCATGAGGTCAAGATATCTAATACCTAGGCCCGCATGCTCTTTAGGTCTAAAGCCACTGGCCCAGTTTACTACAAGATTTTTTTTCTTGTTGTCGTCTCATGCTAAATAAACCTAGCCATGAAGAAATTGGCACTTTTCTTCACACCAATTGGGATGCGGTATAAAGACATCATATAAGTTGAATCCTCCCCTTATGTTGTTAAAGAACCAAGGACAAACCATCCCCATCAGCAATATTATAATCAAAATCAGTGGCTTTCTCAACTTTCGTTGAAAATTTCAGGGAAGAACTATTTGAAGCATGCAAATCACATCTTTGAACCCTATTTCTTGCAGCTACAAATCCCCACGCCATTACTTGGTACAGGAGAATGTAAAAAATTGTAGAGACCATAAATCTTACTCGAAAACGAAGCAACAAAACGGTCGCAGGAGTCCTCATCGTCGGACTCCTCCCCGGCCAGCAGCCAGAATCGGCTGCCAGCCGAGAAGGCGCCTACTCATCGGCGGCGCTCTGTGCAAGTGCCTGGATCCGCGCAGAACGCCGGGGAAACCGAGGTGAGCGACAAGGCAACTGTGAAACCACCTGAGCAAAATTTTGACTCGGCAACACCCGCACGTCGTTGTCAGTCAGGACGGGCATCGTCGGACTGCGTGGCGGTGACCTCCCAGTCATGGTCACCACCCGCACATTATCCCAGATTGGATCGGACGAAACCCAATCGTACGACAAGTAGCGGTGCCACTGCTCGCGCCGCATCGGATCGCCGGACTCCGCCTCCATCACCGCCCAATAGAGGATTTCGAGTGGGGCCTTCCCTAAGATCCGACTCCGCTCCTCCTCCGAGGCATGTTCAACCACCCGACGTGATACTTGACGCATCCCCTCCGCATCCATGTATTGCCGATAGATCTCGCGGAGCTTTGCCATCTTCGCCTCGTCGCCGCCCGCGATGGGATCCCCCCACACCCAAGGCCCTTCCAACCGCATCGCCGCCATGTTCTCCCCCCACGTCCAAGGCCCTTCTATCGCTCAGATCTGAGATAGAGGCCAGAGGGGGAGAAGGAGTGGGTCACCGAGACCCTCGTGCTTCCGTGCGTGGATTTAATGTCTGCCAAAGGCGTAGGTATTCATTGCCCGCATCGCGGTTTCCTTGAGATAGGTGCGCGATCGACGCCATTGATTTTTTTTTGGAAATTAATATGTCATACTATCTCGAGAAATCATTTATTAGGCGCCATCCTATCAAGATCCCACTGCCCAAGTTGTACTCCACTAAAACCAGAATTGGCATCTGTCCATCCGCGAAACAAGCACAACCCAACAAGATTACACCAAACGTGTTGCATCAATTTAAGTATCGCAGAAACGCTACCACGGGAAAGCGAAGAAACTGTTGGTAAAATGAGGCACAAATAGTGTGGTAAACAATGTCCGGTCCAATCTGACACTCGCCGCACCGCAAATGCACCATCCAGCACCTGACATGCACCTCAGCCGCCGAACGAGTCAGACCAACAGTCATCTTACAAGCCGACCCCACTCGCAGCGACACCCGACACCCCCTTATTAACTGCACGCACGGCCAGATCAATTCAATCATCGTCAACCTCGTCGCGTACCTCCCTCCGCTCTGCGTCATAAAATGTTAAAACCCCATCCCTCCCAGACATTTCCTCGGTCCATCCACCGGCGCCGCGGCGCTGAGCCCTAACCAAGCATGGAGTTGTTTGCACATGCCGAGGGAATTCTCCTTCCAACTTGTGCCAGTACGACAGCGACTAACCTCTTTTCGTCGAGCTTTTCACTGCACAAGTTTTCTATTTATAACCTGGATGGTGAATAGGCTTTCCACCACCATGACTCTAACCATACTTATATGAACAGCAATTTTATTTTTTTAGAAAAAGAGGATTACCCCAGCCTCTGCATGAGAGTGATGCATGCAGCCCCGACTATATGAACTGCAAATGGCGAATGTAGACAAGTGTGGATGGATGAATGGATGGATCCTCGGGTGTTCTATATTTCTTCTGAGCAATTTACTATGTTGTGTGATATCGTGTTTCAGCCGTGGCATGCTTTTGTCCTGGACATGCTTTTCGCGATGAGGTGTTGCCGTCATTCATGTCTCTTGTGGGTTTGGACTTGGATGCTCATGTAAAAAGGTGGTGGTTTGCCTAGCCACGTTATGCTTTGCTTCCCTTTTGTGTGAAAAGTTCCATGTGTTTTCTTACGTATAGAAAGATTCCCTAATTTATGTATATACTTTTCTGCTTGGTCTGCGCGCACACTTGAGCAAGTTCCAGCTATGGAAAGGATAACAATGATTGATGATGAGATGAGGTAGTTGTACTTGTACATGGATATAGTTTGCCAACACTATTCTAAAATCTGAATTTGGCCCGTATTCATGGGGTTGGTGGCATTTGACGCTTATGTTTTGTCCATGATTGGATTGGACATGTGGCGTGCTACTAACCGCCCTTAGCCTTGGGCCCCATATATACTCTTGATGGTAATGAAAGACAAGTTGCCAATAGCTAGCTAGTACTTATGATTTAAGTGTGTTATGACGTTTATTATAGAGGCAGGACTTTTGTGTGGAATGTGTCGATGCGATGCAGTGCAATTCCTTGGATTCCAATTGTTTGGTGGAAGCACGATTTCAATCTTAACGTAACGTACGTACGTGACAAGTGACGCATTGCCCGGCCAAACGCTAAATGAAATATACGTAGGTTAGAAACTCCCCGTTCGGAAAAGGAAGAGGAATAAGTTTGACCCCCGCAGCCTGCTGCCGGTGAGAAAAAAAGGTCGAGAGATGGACGGTTCATGTAAAAATTTAATCTTTTTCAACAACAACAACAACAACAACAACAACAACAACAACAACAACAAACGTGTGCACTGTTGTATTAAGGAGAGTAGGTGACCACGGAAGCCGCGCCAGAAAAGGAAGTTAAGTGATCACGCATGGATCATTCGACATGCACCATATAAGTAGAGTTTTCACACCTGACAATCGCGCCCACCTAAAATGGCATCTTTTGTCAGTGTTGCATTCGTCTCACGCATTCTTAATCGTGAAGCTTCTCGCAGGAACATACAAGTACCTCGGCATTGAGCTAGGGCCTAGGAGTACTTAAGCAGGAGTGACCGTTTCTATCAAGCAGGTGGCAAGTGACTGAATCTCACCCGGATGTGCACGTACGAGCTTGAGTGCGCGGCAGCGGCTGCATGTATGCGACGAGCCCGGATTCGGCACGAGTGAGTCGAGCCATCGATCCGATGGAGTCCAGGCCAGACCAAATCCTCTTCCCTTTCCTGCCGAGGCAGACGCGTCCGTACGTACGTGAGCTAACAGTCGGCACATACGTTTGGAGCTACGATTCGGCACGTACGTGAGCCAGCAGTTGGTAATTACTCGTCTCTCCTATTAAAATTGTCGATCGTGGGGGGTGGGGAGGCCCCTGCTCGTCCCCCGGCTCCGCCCCTGTGCACAGACACAGTAACAAAAACAGTTCACTTCACTCCACGGTCGCATGAAGAAATCTATGCTAATTCCAGTTTGCCTTGCTTGCCGGTGTGACCAACTGTTGCTCTCGATCGACCGCTCTACGCTGAGTACTACTACTATGTTCACACTCCAAGTCCAGTCGCATTTCGAAGTTTCTCCTTTTAGCGTGTTGGTATGACCGACCGTTGCACACCATGGACGGACAGGACATGACGCATGCTTCTCATATCGTACGTAGTACTACCTCTCTCTCAGTTTATAAGGCGTGCGCATAGTCCTAGGTCGTCAATTTGACCAACCTAATATAAGTCATATATTACAAAAAATATACCAACGTAAACTTCAGAGTTTCTACTTTCAAAAGATATAATTTTTGTGTTATATATTTTATATTAGGATGATAAAATTGACAACCTAAATATACGCGCAGAACTTGTAAACTGAAACGGATGTAGTACATAGAGTACCAGTGGTAATTAATTGTACGTGCACGGGCAGGCGTATCCTTTACTCGCAAAGTTTTCTCCCCACCCTTGGTTACGCGCACGTATGCAACAAGACGGAAGCTTCTCCTTCTGGATCGGCAGGAAACGACGAGCCAAACAGAAGAACAAGACAAAACTGGCGTTGAATTGTGGGGCGCGAGCGCGACACACGATAGAGTGCACACGCTCCAAGAGAGGGAGGAATGATGTTGGTTTGAGACCAAACGTACGTGCTGGGCCATGTTGTTCGCGGTCGGCATGGGCACGTCCAGGTCAAATCCATCTCACTAGCTGTACCAAGGGGCAAATTTTCGTGTTTTGACCATTTTCTGAAACCTATTCGAGATTTGACTCTAGTTTGAAAAAAAATCGAGATCTGACCCTTTTGCTACCGCCAGAGTCCATGGCGGTAGGGTATAACCGTCTACCGCAAGAGACTTTGGCGGTAGGAAATATCGCTACCGTCAACCGGGCTGGCAGTAGCCTGCACAACCCTACTGCCAAGGTGCTTGGTGGTAGGCACGAGCACGGACTATGTTCAATACTTAGGAGGTTTTTGACGGTAGGGCATGCAACCCTACCGCCAGGGACCTTGGCGGTAGGCTGTTATACCCTACCGCCATGGTCCCTGGCGGTAGCAAAAGAGTCGGATCTAAAAAAAATCAAACTAGGGTCAAACCTCGAATAGGTTTCAGAAAAGGGTCAAAACACGAAATTTAGCCGCACCAAGGAGACTCTTGACCGCATCAGCACCTTAGAGCAACTCCAACTCACGATCCATTTTGTTCACGCGTGTTCGTTTGGAACATGACGGACATAAAAGTTAACCCAACGCGCCGATCCAAACGAACGCGCGTCCGCTTTTTGTCCGCCTGCCGACCCATTCTAAGCTTATTTTTTAGGCTGATTTGCGTAGTCGCTGACACGAGACAGATGCGCGCGCCGCGAGCCAACTACTCCCCCTGGCCCGCCAGTTGGTGGCACATTGGCCATCATCTCCCACCCTTTGACAGCAAACCCTCGCCCGCACCCGGCCGCCCCGTCGCCTTCGCCGCCCATTTTTCGGTGCCTCTGCCAGCAGCCAGTGCCGACACACCTCCCCCCAACGCCGCCACCTACCACGCGTCGACGCCCGCAAGCTGTTCGACAGTTTTCCTAGGTACAAAATGGACTCCGCCGACGAGTTCTTCTTCCAAAATTTCCTTTGCGACTCCGACGATTCCTCATCCGATGATGAGGTCTTGACTACCGTGTTGGTCCATGGCCACCTTAATAGGCAGTGGTCGTTGTTCCGTGGCTCGATTCCGAGGCACCTTCTAGCGTTGAATCGCAACCGAGAGTGCGGCAATTTCCTTCTTTGGAAGGACTATTTTGACACAACCAACCCGCTGTTCAAACATCAGAAATTTTGGCGGCGTTGTTAAAAAAGGTGGCCAGTTGGCCACGCCGACATATGGATCGCCGCGTTGGGTGCACTGCCAACCAAAATGGTAAACATGGCGGATGCCAAGCGGACGGCTGACTCAAACAGATAAAAAGCGGATAAATGTGTCATCCGTTTGGATCGGTGTGTTGGTGTTACTCTTACTGGTACTCATCGCCGACCGACCGTAGCAGCACCACGGCACGCACTCATAGCGCTGGATGGCGGTTCCATCCGTGCGTCGATTGCACAATGCGCGGGTCATTCGTCCGTGCTCTACTTTGTCCAGTGCATGCACCCACCGCATGTGCTTGTCAGAGAGTACAGTACCATAGTGAAAGGATCGATATGGTTCACTAGAGGGGGGGTGAATACGCAACTAACAATTTTTAGCTTTTCTTTAACAATTTAAACTTTGCATCAAAGTAGGTTGTCTAGATATGCAACTAGGTGAGCAACCTATATGATGCCACAAGGATAGGAGCACAAGCAAGCAAGTGATATGATACAAATAAGCTTGCACAAGTAAAGGCACGAGATAACCAAGAGTGGAGACGGTGGAGACGAGGATGTGTTGCCGAAGTTCCTTCCCTTTGAGAGGAAGTACGTCTCCGTTGGAGCGGTGTGGAGGCACAATGCTCCCCAAGAAGCCACTAGGGCCACCGTATTCTCCTCACGCCCTCACACAATGCGAGAGCCGTGATTCCACTATTCGTGCCCTTGAAGGTGGCGACCGAACCTTTACAAACAAGGTTGGGGCTCTCTCCACAACTTAATTGGAGGCTCCCAACGAAACCACGAAGCTTCACCACAATGGAATATGGCTCCGAGGTGACCTCAACCGTCTAGGGTGCTCAAACACCCAAGAGTAATAAAATCCACACAAGAAAGTATGGGGAAGCAAATATCCTTTGGTGGAAGTGTAGATCTAGGTCTCCTCCTTCAATCCCTAGCAAATCAACAAGTTTGAGTGGCTAGAGAGAGAGATCGGGCAAGAGAGCTTGAAGTGCATTAATGGTGGAGTGAGAGAGGTCAAAGGTGAGAGTGGTAGGTGGGAGAAACACTCTTATATAGTAACCCTAGAAATCCAGCTGTTGCTACGTTTTCAGCCCCGCAGCGGTACAACCGGTCCTTGTCCCGGTACAACCGGGACTCACGGTGTAGCTGCAGAACCCTACCAGGCGGTACAACCAAGCCACTGGGCGGTAGTACCGGTTAAGAAAAATGACCGGACCAACCGCCCAGCCACCGCACAACTACCGCCTTAGAACAGAGACGAGACCGGTACTTGAGCGGTGCAAGACCGGAACAACCGCATGGACTTGAGCTCTTGGACGGCGAAGTTCTGAGCGGAAGAACCGCTCAGACCACCGGTGGTACCGGTCAACGAGGATCAACCGGATCAACCGGGCCACCACCGCCCGAGAACCGCATCAAAACAGAACCTTGATCGGTACTTGAGCGGTGCATGGCCGGAACCACCGCCCTAGCCTTTGTTGAGCAAGGTGGCGGTACCACCGCCCGGAGGCAGCGGTACAACCGCTCGGTAAAAGCTGGAGAGCGACAAGGTCCAGCGGTACAACCGCTCCAGGGGGCGGTACAACTGCTGGGAAGAGCCGAAAACAGAAGGAAAGAAAGGGGGAACACTCTCTCTCACAACTGAGGAAGAAAAAAGAGGGGAGAGGAAAGTGTGCGTGAAAAGATTCCCCCAGAGCTTCCTAATGAGGATTCCCTCTTGATAGTATGGGTACTCTACGACCAAAGAAAATAAAAGCGTAGAGGACACGTCTTCGATCTTTTCCTACGAGAGGCAATAGCAATCCGATGTAAGCCTAAGCATCGAGAACCTGAAACATATAGCACACGATTAGACCAACAAGGAGTTGTCATCATCATCCAAAACATAAAGTAGGGAAATGCCCGTTCACATAGGATCCTGGATCCGCATCCTGGTTTTCTAGTACTCCAATTCTAGGGCCGCATCGAATATTTCCCAGCTACTGTATGCGGGCTCAAGAAATAGCAACATATACACGGGACTTCACACCACATACATAGTAGTATAGCATGTTCGTTCACATGTTTTTCCATTAAAAGAAATCATTTGGTTCGATCCATCACAAGCCCCTAGGACTCAACAACAAAGCGACTAAACATGCAACAACTCACCAAACTCCAACTTATTATTACACACCAAAGACACACAACAGTTTAACCAAAGAATGAACAATGACAAAAATCAGTCTAATAGATGGACCATCAAAGGAGAATCAACACATCCAGAAGCAAGGCCAACATAGGAGCTATGCACCACGCTAGGGATGTATCCGGTCGAGGAAGTCCAGCCACTGATCCTCAGAACCCTCAGACGACGACGCCACCCCTGTGATGTACGGCAGGCTTCACCTGCCACATGCTCCATGACTTTTGCTCCCAGTGCCAACACCCTTTGAGTTCCCTCCTTTATCTGCAGAATTGCCGAGTGAATTTGTTATCCACCGACATATCAACCTGATAACTATAAATGGATCATTGATCAGCTTTCATTGAAATGCAATATCGTTTTTGCATCTCCAAGTTGTCCAAAAGATAGCAACAACACCAAGTAACACCCGTTTTTTTAGTTTCATGTTGAAAACTTTTAATCCATCCACTAAAGCACAAACTCAAATTATAAGTAATAGATCTCAAAATAAAATCACACTTAAACAACCCCCACACGAGTTTAGCCATTGAACTCGGGAAGAATAAGTGCTCAATGCTCTCATCATTTTTGGGGGACCTATCTAGCCTCTTTTCAGCAGAATGTCTCTAGTTAATATGCTATTTTGACCATCGACTAAAGAAAGACTTCCATTTTTGGCGAAATTTATGTTTCCACAAAAAAGGTGGAAAGCCATCATTTGAATAGCTTATCGTTTTCATAGTGAAAAGACTGTCTACAGTTAATATACACTTAATAGAATCATTGTTGTTAGGCACCACAATTTCCTCACATCCTTTTTTGATGCTATCCCCAATAACTAGAGTATTACCCCACGTAGTTCTTATAAATCTAAAATCCTCCCAGCCTTTTTGCAAGGTATCAACTACAATAATATTGTGTTCAATACTAAAATTGTGCAGTCTAGCATAAGACATTTTAGGAGGTTTGTCATCCACTTACCAGCCTTCCCAAAATCAAGTATATTTTTCTTTACCCTCTTTTTTGCAATGCTAGTAGAATATGTCTTTTATTTTCATGAGACTTGACTAAAAATGGGAGTCCCCAATCTTAGGTTTAGTTGCAGAAAAGCAACCATTATGAACATGTTTGTCCAAGAGAATTGTTTGCTAGAGACCGTTTACAATCTCTAATTTCCATAACCATTTAGCCAGCATAGCTTTGTTCATGGGGTCAAGATATCTAAGCCCTAGTCCCCCTTGCTCTTCAAGTCTAAAGCCACTGTCCCAGCTTATTAAGAGTTATTTTTTCTTTGTTGTCGTCTCCTGATAAACAAACCTAGCCATGAAGAAATTGGCTCTTTTCTTCACACTAACCAGGATAGGGTAGAAAGACATCATATAAGTTGAATCCTCCCCTTATGTTGTTAAAGAACCGAGGCCAACTCATCCCCATTAGCAATATTATAATCAAAATCAGCGGCATGATCAACTTTAGTTGAAAACTCCAGCGAAGAACTATTTGAAGCATGCAAATCACATCTTTGAACCCAATCTGTCCTAGCTACAAATCCCCACACCATTAGTTTGTACAGGAGAATGTAAACATTTGTAGAGACTAGCAATCTTACTGGAAAACGAAGCACCAAAACACCCGCAGGAGTCCTCATCTTCGGACTCCTCCCCAGCCAGCAGCCAGAATTGACTGCCAGCCCAGGAGACACATACTCATCATCGGCGCTCCTTGCAAGTGCCTGGATCCGCGCAGAACATCCTGGGAACCGAGGAGAGCGACGCGGCAGTTGTGAAACAACCCGAGAAACTTTCTGCCTCCGCGCCACCGGCACGTCATCGTTGGTCACGACGGGCATCACCGGACTATGTGGCGGCGACCTCCCCGTCATGGTCACCACCCACACATCATCCCAGAGTGGATGGGACGAAACCCAATTGAACAACGCGTAGCGGTTCCACCGCACGCACCGCATTGGATCGCTGGATTCTGCCTCCATCACCGCCCAATAGAGGATCTCAAGTGGGGCCTTCCCTGAGATCTGAATCCGCTCCTCCTCCAAGGCCTCTTCAACCACCTGACGTGATGCTTGACGCAACTCCTCTGCATCCTTGTATCGCCCATAGATCTCGTGGAGCCTCGCCATCTTCGCCTCGTCGCCGCCCGCGATTGGCGCCGCGACGGGATCCCCCCACACCCAAGGCCCTTCCGACCCCATCGCCGCCATGTGCTCCTCCGACGCCCAAGGCTCTTCCATCGCCCATATCTGAGATGGGGGTCAGAGGGGAGAAGGAGGGGGTCGCCGAGACCCTCGTGCTTCTGCGTGTGGATTTAATGCCTACCAAAGCCGTAGGTATTCGGTGCCCCTAT